>NC_136063.1:575938700-578338700 GCF_964261635.1 Lissotriton helveticus
AAACTGAAAACTGACCCTGAACCCTAAAAATACCCCTTTACCCAAAAACTGAAAACTGACCCTGAACCCTAAAAATACCCCTTTACCCAAAAACCCAAACATATAACATTTTAAAAATAATTATATACTTAGCAATACTTACGTTGTAATGGTATGCGTTGTAAAGGTATCTGCGTTGTAAAAACATGCTTTGTAAATGTATGCGTTGTAAATGTTTTTGCGTTGTAAAAGTTTCGTTGTAATGGTAGTGCATAGTAAAAGTTGCGTTGTAAACGTTGCATACCCACTCCAGTGGGTGCAACAGTAGGGAAAGTGTTGTATAGCGTAGGGGTTAAAATTACTATTCCAACTTCAGAGAGTGCAATAATAGGGAAAGTAAATACTTCACAAATAGATATAAATAACATAAATAGTAATACCAATTACAAATAAATAAAATATTTTACTTGTGTATAAAAAATATTAAATATTTATTTATAAATACAAAATACAATTATTTAATTATAAAAATTGCCTACTTATACTAATTAATTACCTATTAACAATAAATTAATTTACAATTTCAAAATTAATAAATTAATTTTAATTACCAATTATATTTTAATTAATTACCTATTAAAAATTAATTAGCAATTAATTCTAAATAAATATCAAAAAATAAATTAACATATTTAATTAATTATAATTAAATTACTTCCCACCCTATTCCCCTATAAACCCACAACCCGCTACAGAAAATAAATTACTAAAATTAAAATATTTATCAATTAATCAATTATAATTAATTACCAATTATATTTTAATTAATTACCAATTAATAATTAATTAACAATTCTAAATAAATATAAAAAAATAAATTAACATATTTAATTAATTATAATTAAATTACTTCCCACCCTATTCCCCTATAAACCCACAACCCGCTACAGAAAATAAATTACTAAAATTAAAATATTTATCAATTAATCAATTATAATTAATTACCAATTATATTTTAATTAATTACCAATTAATAATTAATTAACAATTAATTCTAAATAAATATCAAAAAATAAATTAACATATTTAATTAATTATAATTAAATTACTTCCCACCCTATTCCCCTATAAACCCACAACCCGCTACAGAAAATAAATTACTAAAATTAAAATATTTATCAATTAATCAATTATAATTAATTACCAATTATATTTTAATTAATTACCAATTAATAATTAATTAACAATTAATTCTAAATAAATATCAAAAAATAAATTAACATATTTAATTAACTATAATTAAATTACTTCCCACCCTATTCCCCTATAAACCCACAACCCGCTACAGAAAATAAATTACTAAAATTAAAATATTTATCAATTAATCAATTATAATTAATTACCAATTATATTTTAATTAATTACCAATTAATAAGTAATTAACAATTAATTCTAAATAAATATCAATAAATAAATTAACATATTTAATTAATTAGAATTAAATTACTTCCCACCCTATTCCCCTATAAACCCACAACCCGCTACAGACTTATATTACACAAAAAATAAAAATTATTATTAACTTACCTTAAATTCGATATTTTTGTTGGCTATATTATGTCTAGTCGATATTATGTCCATTCTATATTTTTGATTCGATATTATGTCCATTCTATTCGATATTAATTTTCTCTAGTCGATATTTTTGTTGTCTATATTATGTCTAGTCGATATTATGTCCATTCTATATTTTTTACTCGATATTCTGTCCAGTCGAAATAAAAGACTCGATATTATGACTGCACACCCCGACCAACACCAGGTTCGGAGCCTGGATCCCCACACGACGGGACACCCTTAACTTTTCCTGATTCACCTGGCCTTCAGGCTTCTTCACACTAACACAGATCGATTCCTTGAGCCAAAGCAACCAGATGTCTCTACAAGCACTGTTGACAACCCAGTCCTGATGAAGATCCCAATTTAGGAGGATCGAAACGCCGTCGACCACTGAGCGCAATTCTAGGCGCAACACACAATGTGGTTCATCTAAACTACAGCCAGCCCAAAGCAGAACCAAACACCTCAAATTCAGCTGGAACCACATTGTTTCTTCGACTCACTGTATATATTCATGCACCAGTCACCTTGCGCCGTTTATGCTGATCACATTGTCACTTGCGTCGCCACTGTGTATATCACTTGCACTATTTGAGCACCAAGTACAATCAGGGTTGTATTATTTGTTTTAACTACAGTGTTGATATAACTGTAACCTGTCCATTTCTTGTGTTTGGATAAATATGATGCCATGAGCACATCTATAACTACAAAAGAGTCTCCTTAATTCCTTCCTTATAATGTTTATAACATATCCTTTGTAACTGTCTTAAAATAATATCAGTTGGGATACCATATGTTTATATTATATCTCCTAGGACAGTAGCATGGGAATTGGCCTGAGCAGGTTGAAAAGATGCTCCACTCATGTCAGGGAGTCTGTGAGATTTCTCCAGCCTGGCTGCTCAATGCAGCCGGCCTGGAGAAACCTAAGTGGACATGTGTGTTTTGGTCTGCCTGAGACGGCCGGCCAAAATACATACGCACACATAGTACTCTTCTTACCCCCTTCCATGCCTCAGCCCTGCCCCTCCCTACTGCGCTGGCTCATTGCAGACAATGAAAAATAACACAATGCTACATTGTTTTATTTTTCATTTGCTGACTCTGAGCCAAGCAGTGGGGCGGCGATCATTCGCCATTGGGGAGGACCCGTCACTGTGGTTGATGTGGGTCAGGCTGCGGCACTGATCCTTTTAGATTTGTTCACAGCCTTTAGCACCATCTCTTCAACTCTGCTTGTGGATGGAACGGCTGCAGCAAATGTGGGTCAAAGAGTTAGCATTGAAGTTCTTAACATCTGTTCTCAGTGATAAGTCACAGATGGTAAAGGTGGATCAATTCTGCTCTCAGTCCACCAGCTTGCCATGTGGGGTTTCCCAGGGCTCCTCTCTGAGCCCTACATCATTCAATCTTTATGTTTCCTCACTGGCTAAGCTCATTAGGTATTTGGCTCTTCAAGCTATATCTAATGTGGATGACAAGCACATTATTGTGTCAATCAGCACACATTTAGAGGTGACTGTCACACATTTTAAGAACAAAGTAAGAAGAGCAACCAGATTGCACTCAATATTCAACTATTCAAATGATTATAACAATATTTATACACAATTATGAAACAGTTATTCAGTCGCGTGCAGCAGGTTAAAGGATCTGCTGGCCTTTGGGAGTGAAGAAAAAAGATGCCCCAGATGAGTCTCTGGGAAACCTGGTGCACAGCTCAAGTCACTCACATAGAGTGTACTTAACTTAACGATCATACATTTCTGTCTATTCCATAGTTACTTTAAATGGAAAGATCGTTTTTACCTTCAGTCCAATGGCACGTCTATGGGCTTTTCTGGAGCCCCCAGCTATGCTAACATCTTCATGATGCAATATGAAGAACAACACATTTTAACTAAAGCACGTTGGACAGATCATCTTGTCGTATTTAAACGATACATTGATGCTATTCTCATTATTTGGCACGGACCACGATCTTTACTTGAAGATTGTATCAATGAATTGAACACCTTTAACTCAAGGATTCAGTTCACTTACCAAATTGAAGATTCCTGCATTCCTTTTTTGGATGTGTTAATCACATTACAAAATGGTCAAATTACTACCAGTTTACACTCCAAAAAAACTGATCGCAACAACGCTCTGTTTTATCAGAGCTCTCATACCTGGTCACTGAAGCGCCACCTACCATTTTCTCAATTTCTGCGCATTAAACGTATCCACTCAGATGAGCAAACTGGCTTGCAGACCATAGAGAGTTTTAAGCAAAAATACATACAAAGAGGTTATCCTACCACAGTGATAGACCAAGCAGCCGACAGGGCCGCCACACGCGAACGGAAGGACTTACTAGTTAAAACTGTGAAAACAGACTCTCCTAAAAGAGAGGTTTTTGTGTCTACCTACACTCCCCAGTCTAAATTGATGAAATCCATTATCTTGGAAAGATGGTCCTTGTTACAACTTGAACCTGATTTCAAGGATATGTTTGCAGAACCCCCGATGTTTGCCTATAAACGTTCACGTAATGTGAGAGAAATTCTCAACCAATCCTCGAAATCCACAGCAAATTACAGAGGGATGATGACCTGTATGAATTGTTCCAATTGCAACAATATTGTCACAGGGAAAATGATACATCACCCCAGGTCAGGAAAACCTATTCCTCTTAATTTTAATGCCACATGTAATAGTCATCATTTAGTTTACTACATTAAATGTCCTTGTGACCTTTTTTATGTGGGAAAGACTGAGCGAGTCTTACGTACTCGCATTACTGAACATAAAAGTCGGATTCGGACTAATACTACCAGTTCCCCTATTGCGCAACATTGGAGAATAATGAGACACAATATAGCTCAACTCAGATGTGGAGTTTTGGAGCTCATTGAACAACGCCCTGATCGTGACATTAATAAATTCCTATTACAGCGCGAAACTCACTGGATCTGGTTCATGCAAACACTCACGCCCACTGGGCTTAATGACAAATTCGAACTAGCATGTTACCTATGATACATTTCTGTGTAATATTTTTTCCTTATTGTTTTTTTCCATGAGTTCTCTGCGAACATTTGTATTATTCCTGATTATTCTTTACTGTAATGCTTGCTACTGTTGGTACATCAAGTCATTGTGTAATACGTTTTGATGTACATACATGTCTTTGCTGTATATTGTTTGCTATATCTGTTATAATGTCACAGTATTTGCATTTCTATTGTTAATTGCTGGACTTAAACTGAGTGACTCAGTTCTCCCCTTTCACGTGATTGCTATATTGTATGTATGCATTTTAGTACTTCTCATTGCCTTTGCACTGCTTTTCCCTTATTCACACTATTTCCCTACTCTAAGATGGCCACTCCCGTGTCTTGGGCATGTAGTCCTCTTTCGATTTTCTCCATTTCATAGCCCTTCCGTTGTTGCTCTCACGGTTCGTCTTTTAGACTCCGTTCACTCTTTTAGCTGGTGAGGTTTGGCTTATTTTATTTTTATTTTTAGGTGAATATGCACACACACTTGTTGGTTGCTTTTACTATTGCGATTCTGCTATACTGAAGGCTTGTGTTACTTCACAGGAACCTTCATCACTGTTGATTGTCGAGTCCGGCTTTGCCCGACATAAGCCTGTGGTAAGCATGTTATTTATTTTTTCGTGCGCATTTTATTTTGCGTGCGTTTCGGTTTTTGTCCTAAATTAAACTCCTTTTGTCCTCACACAGTTCGGTTTCTGAGCCGTTCGCCGGCCCGCATATCTAGTGCTAGTCACATTGCGAGAAACACGCTGTTAGTACTGGTAAGAAAATGCACTTTCTGTAGTTAGCCTTGTTAAATTTAAATTTATTCGACACCTTAGTTGCATGTTTATTGGCTGCGGATACTTTCTTTCGACCATTGGTCTTCACTAGTCATCTAGTATGGTTCAGATGGTGCTTTTAACTTTATCTTTTCACTCTACTGCTACACTATGGGTTCCCATAAGTTTCATTTGAGAAATCTACTTTGCATTTCACCGCAATTCACGTATTCCCCACCCCCCATTTTGGCACATGCTTGTCTACTGCCAATTTCACCTACGGCTTAGTAGTTAATTATATTTACATTGTTTTCCTCAAATTCCCCTGATGAAGGGCTATTTTTTACGCCCGAAATGCATGTGGACTTTTAATGAAATATCAAATTGAAATATAATTGCAAACTTTCATCATCAAGAAGATGTTGTGACTTCGAACACTTTTTCTTGGCTGTTATGATGTATTATAAAAATTCATCAACTCAAAGCTTGAAGACTCACCGTTGTGGTTCTTAAAGAATGTTGTTTTGAATGTAAATATGCATTGATAATATTGTTTCTGATCAATTACATTGATTACTAATTTGTTAAGTACACATTTTAAGAACGGCATGCATGCTGTGGCTGTCTGGATTGGAAAAAACTATCTTAGAATCAACAAAGACAAGACGGAGGTCTTGAACTTTGGTAGTCTCCCAGCCATTTGGACCAAGTCCTGGTGACCAGATATGATGGGCACGTTACACACTCCCACAGGCTCCATTAAACAAATGGGAGTTCTGGTAGATAAAAATCTATAATTTGACTATCAGATCAATTGAACGGTTTCTACCTGTTTCTGGGTAATTAGGACTCTTAGGAAGGGTTTCCTTATATGCCCCTTCCGGCGCGTAACAAGTGGCTCTGGCATTGATTTACTCTAGGTTGGACTACTGCAACATGCTATTTCTGGATGCCAACAAGACTGCATCAGCCAAGCTCCAGCTGGTCCAAAATGCTGCAGCAAGACTGGTCCTTGACATCCCTAAATATCAGTCTGTTTTGGCTGGGATAGCCAAGCTCCACTGGATATCTGTTTACAAACACATTGCCTTTAAAACCTTGTGTATTGTTCACAAGGCACTGCAGAACACCGGACCTAGAGAGATCAACACCATGTTCCGAAGGTACATTCTTTCTAGACTGCTCCGATCCTCCAACCACAATTGTGTAATCATTCCTAAATTCCGTAAGGCAAGGTAGGGAGGGAGGGCTTTCTCAGGGGCTGTGTCCAAGCTCTGGAATGCTCTCCCCTGCTCCATCACCGGCCACCAGGCTCACACTACTTTCAGAAAAGCCCCAAATACCTAACTTTTCACTCATTAATGGAGGTCTGGGCCCTTGAGATCTTGTATCCTTATTTCTGTTTCCTTTTCCTTCCGTAGGACTAATGCCATTAGCGCCTTGACGCCTTTGGGCATTTGTTGCACTTTATAAACTCTATTTCATTTCATGCAATGCAGTCCATGCCACCTATACCTCAGGATGTTGCATGGGATGTGGGGGTCACCTCTGCCCAAATGTTGCACCACTGAGGGTCAGAAAGGGATACAAGGCCTGCAGGTCTGCTCTGAGTGCTGGGAGCCAAACATGCACACAGGCCCACACTGCGGCCCACTACATCAGGTCTTGCCTTGCTCATTAGGCAGTCACCAGCTGAGCGTGAGGTGCCTCAGGTTTAGCCTTAGGCAGCAGATACTGCCAAGTTGGTCCCTGCATGCATTCACTTGTCAGATCGTGCATGGGGAACGAATGCCAGATTTTGGAAGTGCTGGATGGGAGTTCACCTCAACTGCGGGGGCCCTCTTGACCCAGTTGGCCACACCCCACTCAACCTGGCAAACATGTCCCGCCACATCATGGTTTTTTGCTATATACACAGAACCCTGGTGAGTGTCTGCACATCCGGACAAACATACACATAAATTCAAAAACATATAACTCACCTGACTGTAACAGCCTATATGCCTCTTGAAATTATATTATGATGAAATCGAAATGAATCATCATCTATTTGTTACCTAAATATTCACTTTACATTATTTAGACCAAAAGGAAAAGCAGAACATAAGCCAGAAGTCACCAATGCCTCTTATGAGGTGAACTTGTGAGGCAAGATTCCCCTCAACTCATCCTTCTGCTACTACAGACATTTTGTCAATCTGCGCCCTAAATTAGCAAGAAACCCAAGCTATGTTACATGTCCATCCTTTTAAGCTGTCATAAATGGCCATGGGGCCAAAAGGGAGTAGTTGACATTTGTCGGAGGTTGTCGAATGAGCACCAGGCACCACGGCTAGGGTGATGTCAGTAGAAAAGAAACGCATGTGTGTACCTAGAAATGGATTCACCTCATCAGCAGGAACACAGATCTTATGCTCTGTAGTATGTTCATCCAGGGAGAATGGAAGGAAAAGGTTGTGTACAAAATGAAAGTATTTAAAAAGTTTTTGATTTTCTTGCACTCTTTCCTTTGAGTTTTCAGATTTCAAAATTGTTATGTTCACATGTTATACTCCTTCTGGCCAGTGTAATGCTAGTTTGATCACCTTTATTATGTTCCCATTTTCCAAGCACACATTGCCCTCCAATGTTCCTTTAGTGCAGGATGTGTAGGTCTCATGCACACTCCTTCATACCTAACTAGCCTTATTATTTTCCTTCTCTGCTTTGTTTGCCCCTTTTCTCTGATATTGTTATCCCTTGTATTGCTCTAATTGTTTAATGTAATTATCATAACAGTGTAGATTGGGTGCAACTGTGAATCCCGCATTTACCAAAATGCCCTTCATTAGCCCCACATTAGCAATGCAGGTTTTTCAGCTTGTAAAACTGATCTTATTTCTAGGTTATGTGGACATGACTCATCCAGAGCACAACAGATGTATTTGCACTTGTGTATTTAGTGGTAGACACCCAACCTTTCCATCTACTTAACTGGATGGACTCCAAAATATCTGAGATGATTTGTTAACCTGCTTAGGTGCAAAAATAAGGGGCAGCATCCAAGTTTTGTGACTTTACGCTAGCTCACCACAGTGGCACACAACACCATGCCTTAGATGCTACATGCACACTCTCTCTGCCAAAGCAGGCAGGGCCCAGCAGAGTAGAGAGAAGACTGGGGCACTGGACATGCTTGGGTGTCACTCTGCACCAGTGATCCAGTATGCCCATTTGATTATTTCACACTTTCACACTGTGGGGGATATTCTTAAGAACGTGTGATTACCATCGCAAAATTAACTTAACTCAAAATTCAACATCGCAGTCTATCACGGGAAAATTAGGCTGTGTTAACTAAGTATTCACAACACTGCGGTACAATGCGATAGTCTCACGAGAACATGTCAAATGACCGTGTTAAAACCAACGCGACGCCGCAAACATGTGAAACACGATGCAAAAAAAGCTGCGATGAGGCCGAATGCGATACAAAAATCAGCGAAAACCAGCGACAGGCCTGCAATTCATAGGCGTCAGGTGGGAAAAATCACCATAAAAGTAGAAAAAAACAGACAAACAAATGCCAAATAAGAACGAATTACAATGGATGTTGCCGGAGCAAGTACGGAGGAGAACCAGAACCACACAAGCCCCCCGGCTGACCTGCCTGGGACCTCGGGGTCAGGGAAGGCCAAGGAGAAGAAGAGTAGGAAGAAGCAGTTCAGTCCGCAGGAAAACAGAATCCTGATAACGGAGGTGGTAGAACACCATCAACAACTGTTTTTCACCTCCACTGTGTCATTGGCAACCAAAAATGGACTATGGCAGTCCATCGTGGACAAGGTGAATGCAGCGGGAGTGCTGAAGAGGACAATGGAAGAGTTCAAGAGGCGCTGGAATGATGTAAATCACAAAACCAAGCTGAAACTGGCCAAGAACGGGAAGGCAGCAATGCAGACTGGAGGTGGGAGACCTGTGCCACAGGAGGAGCTGGACGAAATTTATTTATTTAAGGTTTTGTAGAGCGCGTAGTAACCCGTAAGCATCCCAGCGCTAAGATCGGGCACAGAGGAGGATAGTGAGGGAGGGGATCAGGGGAAGAGGTGGGTTTTCAGAGATTTTCTGAACCGAAGGTAGTCTGGTTCCATCCTAAGTTTGACTCTGACAGTAGTTATGAGGTGTTTATGGTCAGAGCGAAGAGATCTTGCGGCTTTGTATGGCCTGATGAATTTTTTGAGGATGGGGGGACCTTTGTCCTGCAGGAGCTTATGGGACAGGCAGAGAGCCTTGAATTCGACTCGCTGTCTCACTGGGAGCCAGTGGAGATGCTTCAGAGCTGGTCTGGCTGAGGATCTGGCCGGAGTGTTGGTAAGGATCCGTGCAGCAGCGTTCTGGATCCTTTGCAATTTATTGAAGGTGGCTTCGGGGGCCCCCAGATATATAGCGTTGCTATAGTCCAGCCTTGAGAGGATGAGGCCATGGATGAGCAATTTCTGGGAGGCGGGAGGGAGCAGGGGCAAGATTTTCCTGATGGATTTAAGTAATCCGAAGCAAAGCCCAGTGGTTTCTTAGCCTGGGTCCTGAAGGACAGATCTTTTTCTAACCAGATACCCAGGCTTTTGATCTCAGCTTTGGGGATGGGAGGTTCACCCAGACAGGGGGGCCAGATGTTGGGGGGAAGGGAGGTGCCCTTTTGGCCGAGGATTAAGATGTCTGTTTTTGATCCGTTGAGTTTTAGTGACGAACGATTCATCCATCCCTGGATTTCTGAAAGACAGCTGAAAAGGTTAGATGGTTCCTGGTTGGGATGAGACAGAGACACCACTAATTGCGTGTCATCCGCGTAGTTGATGATTTTGACTCCGAACGGGGTAACCACCTCCTCTCGACATTAAACAATGTCGGGCTAAGCGACGAGCCCTGGGGCACTCCACACTGGAGGGGGGTTGCGGGGGAGCGGGAGTCGTTCTCCCAAACCTGGAAAGAGCGGTGGTCCAGAAATGATGCGAACCATGCCAGGGCAGTACCCTCTACTCCGATGTTTTTGAGTCGCTGGATTAAGACCCAGTGGTCAACAGTGTCGAAAGCCGCACTGAGGTCCAGGAGGATCACTGCCACTGACCCTCCTGCGTCCAGGATGATTCTGGCCTCCTCCACTGCTGCGAGCAGGGCGATGTCTGTGCCCTGACCTGGGCGGAATCCAGTTTGCGAGTTCCTGAGCAGGTTGTTAGACTCAAGGAACTGCGATAGTTTTTTGTTGACCAGCTTTTCGGTAATTTTACTGATTCCAGGGAGGAGGGAGATTGGCCTATAGTTGGCCATGTCGAGGGGGTCAAGTGCAGGTTTTTTGAGGAGCGCCTTAACAACAGCCGCTTTCCAGCTGGGGGGGACTATTCCTTGGAGCAGTGAAGAGTTGATAAGGTCTGTGAGGGGTGGGACAATCGTAGGGGTCACTTTTTTTAGAATACGGAGGGGGCACCGGGTCACTGGGGGAACCGCTTTTGATTGTAGCTAGCGTCGAAGTGACTTCTTCGATAGTTACTGGGCCCAGGGAATTTAGGAGGGGGATACCAGGGTCCTGATTGGTATAGCTCTCATTGATGAGACTGAGATCAACAGGAGGTAGGGAGATGAGAATTTTTGGGATTTTCTCATCAAAGAATTTGGCTAAGTTGAGGCATTTCTCGTCCGAGGCTTGTGGGTCTGGAGGTTTCTCGACTCGTGGTTCCGGGGCTTTGAGTAATTCCTTTAAAATGATGAATGTTTCCCTGGCAGAGCAGGAGGAGTTTTTTATCCTCTCATCATAGTAAGTGCTTTTGGCATTGCGTAGGGAGAGAAAGGTATGAAATATATGGATATGGAGGAAATGGTGTTTATAGTCATCAGTAGGGAGATGGTGGCAGGAGTTGGGGGTCTGGACACTGCTCAACATGACCGGACACAACAGCACCAGGGTTAATAACGACCAGGGACTGGGGGGACGGGGGGGGATGGGCACAATGGCACACATGCATAATTGAGCTGACTACATCTGCGGACAAACCATGCCCCAGCCCCCAACTCCCACCAAGAGACCAATGTACCCAAGTATGCAATATCTCAGCCCTGCATAAGCACAGAAGTCAAAGGTATATCACATGAAATAGAGAAGGGGCAGCAAAATCAGAGCTGCAGGGGCAACTCCCCCGAAATGCAGTACACACACATAACATTCAGGGCACATCCACAGTGACAACAATGTGATACAAACCACAACAGGTCCACAACAGAACACAGGACACAACTGGTGCCAACTAAGTGTAGACACTGGCCAATCACATTTGGCATTGCAGATAAATGTGAGTCAATAATGTACAAGTACAAACACACACGTCATGTTGTCGAAATGTCCACTGTCCCCCATCAAATAGGCAGCTCCTCCCAAACAGCCAAAATGTACACTGTCATGCAGGCTGTATGAAAACATGTACAATGTGACAACATACATGTGGACAAATTGTTAAACTGCATCTCCCCTTCACATTGCAGAGGGAGAATCAACACCTCCTGAAGAGCAGCCCAAACCTCTCTTCTCTGATGATGAAGGGGACCACCACAGCTTCAACTCCGACACCCTCCAACAGCTCGTGGACAGCCTCCGCAGCCCACTTCAAGGAGCTGGGCAGCCCAGCTGCATCAAGGGGACCCCACCCTCTGCACAGACCACACAGCAGGCAGTACCCACCAACACGGCTGCCTCCCAGGACCCCCACGAAGAACACATGGCCTTCCAATGCCAGGTGCCGGGGTGCCAGGAGAATCTGGCTGAACAGGTGCGGGTATGCTTCGACCGCATGGCAGACAAACTAGATGCCTTACGTGGGTGTCTAAGTCCCATCAGGGACCACTCACAGTCACTTACTGACATCCACAGCCCGCTCCATGCTCTTCAACGGACCATGGCTGACATTGCTGGAGCCCTGACACAGAGAATAGAACAACTGTCCAGTCAGAGTGGCTCTAGCGATGTCACACAGGAGTTGGGAAACTTGGGGAGGTTAATGGAGACCATGGAGCGGGCTAATGTGGAAAGAGCAACTGCCACGGCTGCACACCAGCGAGTGGCAGCTGGGTTCCTCAATGACCTCAAGACCATCCTCAAAGCATTGCTGCCACAAGGCCTGGCGCTGATGCATGCTGCTGCTACCACTACATCCACATCTCGGCACCCTGAAGTGTCAGTTCCACACAGTGCAGCAGACATTCCACCTCCGGCCCCTGAGGTGTCACTGCCACACAGTGCAGGAGACAGAACACCGCCACCCACACGTGAGGCATGTGCAACAGCAGTGGACGAAGATGCGGATGAACCTGCCTTTGTGGATGAAGGATGCAGTAGCATTCTTCTCCGCCACATGTCTGGTTTCTGATTGGTTCTGCCCTCTGCATCATCACCTTCCACTGTCCCCCGATGCACTCTGCAACACTCACCTTGGACCTCGACATGGACTGCCATATTCTGTTTGATCGCCAATGACACAGCAATCAGAATGCAGACTGAACAATTCAACTTCCTTTGGACATGTCATTCCCTGAAAGACTCTGGCTGGCCCTCCACGGGCCAACATCGTCATGTGGGGTTTGCACGGCCCTGTACTCCTCCAGAAGCAACACTCCACTGAATGTGCATTAAACATTCCTAATCACACAGATGTGTCATGTCTATGGTCTTTCAAGTGTGGAAGTATGAATGAATGTAGGCTCAGTGAATTCCTCTTACGTCCATGTGACTCATGTCGTTGGACTTGGGTCACAGGGTGAAACATTGCAGAGTGTGGATTGGGTGGCGCAGACACAACAACAGGGACACAAGCATTAGTAACTTCCTTGTCCAGCCCCATATGGAACCACGCCCAGAGGCCCGGGGTCATTGTTCACATCTTTACACTGGACTGGCATACGCCAGGCCAGCCCACTCTGCTTACGCTCACAGGGGGGGCGGCAACGCTACATGCCCCAGGTCTACCCTGTACTGATCACAGGTCAAATTGTCAGCATGCCACAACCACTCCCTCACAGCTGGTTTACACCCACACCACACCCATCCAGCACACGCGTCACAGGACTTGTGACCCTGCCAATAAAAAGGGCCGGGTGCATGTGCTCGATGCCATTTCCAACCTCTCTCTGGGTGTATCTGTGTGGTGTTCATGTAGTCATGAGGGCCCAGGGTCCTGCAACATCACATTCCCCCGGACCAGAGGTGACATGATGGCGTCTGCACCACAATGCCCAATCATACAGGGTCCATGACTTGTTGAGCACAGACTTGGTGGCACCGAATACACTGTGGCCGGCACAGGCACACCGCCTCGGGACAGTGACATTCGGTGCACTGAGGTAGGGGCACCGTAAGTGCTGAGTGGGTGTGCAGCTTGCGATGATGCCCCGTCCTAGCGGTCCGGACTGCTCAGGATTTAGTGCCCTGCTGGACCGCAGTGCAGGCCTGAGCCAGCAGGCAGTGCGGGCCTACCGCCACATGGCGTTGCCTCCTGGATCACAGAGTTAGTGGCACCTCAAGGGCTGAGCGGGTGTGCAGCCTGCGATGATACTGTGTGCACTGGTATGTCCTCGGCCATGGTGAAATCAAGACCCAGAATTAAATGTGAGACCTGGTGGCATGTGGAGCGGGCTGCATGATGTGGTGCCATGTTTGTGGGCCCCAGGCTTGGGGTTTGCACCGGCACAAGGTGGGCCCTCAATACGACACGCCGGTTGGAAGGTGAGCAGTGAGGCTCGGGTGCGCAGGGGCGGGAATGCCCCACTGGGCGAGGGAGGGGCTGGGGTGAATCTGCCTGGGTGCGCTGGGGCGGGCATGCACCGCTGCATGAGGGAGGGGCTGGGGTGAATCTGCCTGGGTGCGCAGGGGCTGGCATGCACCGCTGGGTTAGGGAGGGGCTAGGGTGCATCTGCCTGGGTGCGCAGGGGCGGGCATGCACCGCTGGGTGAGGGAGGGGCTAGGGTGCATGTGCCTGGGTGCGCAGGGGTGAACAGGCGCTGATGTGCCTAGGATCGCTGCTAATTTATGCCGTGAGGCGGAAAGCCGGGGCTTAGGCCACTGCACTTAATGAATCTGCTGCTCGAATTGCTGCTTTGCTCACTTTGCACGTACCGATTTTTAAAATTGTTTTTATTGTTTCTAGGGGCTGTCACACTTTGGGGGCTCTCTGTAACTTACCTGACCCTCACATCTGTCCCCGCAGCCGATTTGGAGCTGACGCGGGACGCTGTAAGGGAAGCCGCCATCTTGGTGGAGGCGCCGGGTTGCGGACCAGTTGGTTCTTCCGCCCCGCCCTCGCCACTACTTAAACACGGCTCTCCGTGCTCCCAGTGATTGCTGTTAATTTATGCCCTGAGGCGGAAAGCCGGGGCTTAGGCCACTGCACTTAATAAATCTGCTGCTCGAATTGCTGCTTTGCTCACTTTGCACATACCGAATTTTAAAATAGTTTTTATTATTTTTAGGGGGGGTCACACTTCGGGGGCTCTCTGTAACTTACCTGACCCTCACAGCTGTCCCCGCAGCCGATTTGGAGCTGACGCGGGACGCTGTAAGGGAAGCCGCCATCTTGGTGGAGGCGCCGGGTTGCAGACCAGTTGGTTCTTCCGCCCCGCCCTCGCCACTACTTAAAACGGCTCTCCGTGCTCCCAGTGATTGCTGCTAATTTATGCCCTGAGACGGAAAGCCGGGGCTTAGGCCACTGCACTTAATAAATCTGCTGCTCGAATTGCTGCTTTGCTCACTTTGCACGTACCGAATTTTAAAATTGTTTTTATTGTTTCTAGGGGCTGTCACACTTCGGGGGCTCTCTGTAACTTACCTGACCCTCACGGCTGTCCCCGCAGCCGATTTGGAGCTGACGCGGGACGCTGTAAGGGAAGCCACCATCTTGGTGGAGGCGCCGGGTTGCGGACCAGTTGGTTCTTCCGCCCCGCCCTCGCCACTACTTAAACACGGCTCTCCGTGCTCCCAGTGATTGCTGCTAATTTATGCCCTGAGGCGGAAAGCCGGGGCTTAGGCCACTGCACTTCATAAATCTGCTGCTCGAATTGCTGCTTTGCTCACTTTGCACGTACCGAGTTTTAAAATTGTTTTTATTGTTTCTGGGGGTGTCACACTTCGGGGGCTCTCTGTAACTTACCTGACCCTCACAGCTGTCCCCGCAGCCGATTTGGAGCTGACGCGGGGCGCAGTAAGGGAAGCCGCCATCTTGGTGGAGGCGCCGGGTTGCGGACCAGTTGGTTCTTCCGCCCCGCCCTCGCCACTACTTAAACACGGCTCTCCGTGCTCCCAGTGATTGCTGCTAATTTATGCCCTGAGGCGGAAAGCCGGGGCTTAGGCCACTGCACTTAATAAATCTGCTGCTCGAATTGCTGCTTTGCTCACTTTGCACGTACCGAGTTTTAAAATTGTTTTATTGTTTCTAGGGGGTGTCACACTTCGGGGGCTCTCTGTAACTTACCTGACCCTCACAGCTGTCCCCGCAGCCGATTTGGAGCTGACGCGGGACGCAGTAAGGGAAGCCGCCATCTTGGTGGAGGCGCCGGGTTGCGGACCAGTTGGTTCTTCCACCACGCCCTCGCCACTACTTAAACACGGCTCTCCGTGCTCCCAGTGATTGCTGCTAATTTATGCCCTGAGGCGGAAAGCCGGGGATTAGGCCACTGCACTTCATAAATCTGCTGCTCGAATTGCTGCTTTGCTCACTTTGCACGTACCGAATTTTAAAATTGTTTTTATTGTTTCTAGGGGGTGTCACACTTCGGGGGCTCTCTATAACTTACCTGACCTTCACAGCTGTCCCCGCAGCCGATTTGGAGCTGACGCGGGACTCTGTAAGGGAAGCCGCCATCTTGGTGGAGGCACCGGGTTGCGGACCAGTTGGTTCTTCCGCCCCGCCCTCACCACTACTTACACACGGCTCTCCGTGCTCCCTGTGATTGCTGCTAATTTATGCCCTGAGGCGGAAAGCCGGGGCTTAGGCCACTGCACTTAATAAATCTGCTGCTCGAATTGCTGCTTTGCTCACTTTGCACGTACCGAATTTTAAAATTGTTTGTATTGTTTCTAGGGGGTGTCACACTTCGGGGGCTCTCTGTAACTTACCTGACCCTCACGGCTGTCCCCGCAGCCGATTTGGAGCTGACGCGGGACGCTGTAAGGGAAGCCGCCATCTTGGTGGAGGCGCCGGGTTGTGGACCAGTTGGTTCTTCCGCCCCGCCCTCGCCACTACTTAAACACGGCTCTCCGTGCTCCCAGTGATTGCTGCTAATTTATGCCCTGAGGCGGAAAGCCGGGGCTTAGGCCACTGCACTTAATTAATCTGCTGCTCCAATTGCTGCTTTGCTCACTTTGCACGTACCGAATTTTAAAACTGTTTTTATTGTTTCTAGGGGGTGTCACACTTCGGGGGCTCTCTGTAACTTACCTGGCCCTCACAGCTGTCCCCGCAGCCGATTTGGAGCTGACGCGGGAAGCTGTAAGGGAAGCCGCCATCTTGGTGGAGGCGCCGGGTTGCGGACCAGTTGGTTCTTCCACCTCACCCTCTTCCGGTATTTATGGAGCGGCGTCCCCGTCCGCGCAGCGGGCGCGCCGACGGCGCGCCGTAGGCGCGCCAAAGGCGTGCCCGTCTGCGCCCGTCCGCGCCCTGCCGGGCCCAGGGCCCATACCCCCTGGCCAAACTGCCGTTTCGTCTCCCAGACTTACATATAGTGCCAATCTTCTGCGAGCCTACAGGCCCCATCACAAAGCGGCTTGCTCCTTGTTTAGTCCAACCAGCAAATCCTTCCAATCTTGCTCTAACTGCTCCCTGTCACTCAAAGTTCCTCAGCTTTGTCGTAGCTGCACTCCCAATTCGCCGATTAATCCTGAAACTGTTTACAATTTTTATAGTATGAATTGCCGGTCCATTCCCAAGCACAGGCGAGAAATCTTTGACCACCTAAACGACGAACAGCCTGATGCCCTCTTTGTTACTGAATCGTGGCTCCACGATGGCTCTGGCCCAGACATCGCGGAGGCACTGCCAGCTAATTATGCCACTGTCATGTGTGACAGAGGGGCACAAGTTGGTGGCGGCATCGCTATTGTTTTTAAAAGTATATATCAATGCCAATTGGAAGGCATTGTCTTGCACAATTGTGAAGCCGCGTCTTTTAAACTTGTTCTTCACCCCAAAACTACGCTGTCCGGCTTACTAATCTACCGCCCTCCGGGACCTGTCAACGACTGGGTTTCCCATCTGTCCGATCTCATTGCTTCGTTTTTGATTAAATCTAGTTCTCTCCTAGTAGTTGGTGACCTCAACATTCACTCAGACGACCCTAGCAACAGTGCAGCCAGAACCTTTTTTTTAAAAAACTTTATTAGTTTTCAGCGTAGTACAACACAAGAGTACGGCTGAGCATTCAACGAGGCAGCATCAAAAGCATATATCATTCATAGTACATGACAATGTAGACAAATGAGTTCAACAATGAGTTAAGCAACGGGACTAGTGGCATACCATGCCTTCGGTGTAAGCATACATAATCAGCATATACTAGAGAGAGTCAAGATTCGGTATATAACAATGGGAGGTAGGGAAAGTGCATCAGGAGTACAGGAATACATCTATGGCCTATTAATAATGGCTTATGGCAGCCAGGAAAGCGTGCATGGGTAGATCCAACGAGCATGTGCGGTCGGAAGCATCTCAACTATACGTTTATCTAAGGGTATGTGCATGTGACGTTTGCGGGCTGGTATCGTCAGGAAGGTCATCCCCAGTTTGGGCCAGCAAATAGGTCGTTAGTGGTCCCCATATGTCCTTCGGTCGGTTAGTAACCGGGAGTAATTCCGCAAAGGTTGTATGTTGTTCCTGACTGTGCGTTATGTCCGCAAGCCACTCCTTGAATTTTCTACATGTCGAGGGAATATGCGGTGTGTGTCCCAGAAGTGTTAATAATGGATCAATACTAATGGTTATCCCGGTCATCGTTTCAAGAGCCCTCTGCACCTGCTGCCAGTAGGCCTGGACTGGAGGACACTCCCAGGCAAGATGTAAAAAACCTGCATGTTCCGCGTGGCACTGTTCGCAGTTGTCATTATCAGTTAAGTGGAACCTACATTTTTTCACAGGGGTATAATATAAGCGCTGCAAGAATTTGTAATGGATTATTTTGAGCCTGCTACTAGCCGATATCCGGGCTGTGAGGGAACAGCAGTAGGACCACTGCTCGTCCGTGAGCTCATCGGTGAGGTCAGCGGACCAGTGTGTGCGGGCTGAAGATTCCGGTACTGGAGCACACGTTCGAACCTGCCAATACATGCCCGATACTAAGTGTGAGCCATCTATGGAGCTGAGCATGTAGTGCAGAGGAGGCAGGGGCTCAGGCTCGTCCGGGAAGTCAGGTAGGATTTCCCTCATTCCCTGGCGCAGGCGTATGTAGTAGAATAACTCAAGTGGAGTGCGATCATGCGCAGCAAAGAAAAGGTCTGCAGTTTTGAATCGACTAGCTGTAAATAGGTCACCCCAACATGCTATATGCAGTTTCTTGCAGAGCAACCGGAAGCCATGTTCACTCAGGAGTGCGAGTCAGGGGTGATAGGCCAGTGGCATACGGGGGAATATAGGGATGTATGACGTTACAACACATACTTTTACAACGCCTACCTTTACAACGCATTTTTTACACCGCAACATCCATTACAACGCACACCATTACAACGCATGCCATTACAACGAATTCTTTGAAACTACCTTTACAACGCATTCCACTACAACGCATACTACATTTACAACGCATACCATTACAACGCATTACATTGCATTGCATGTAAGGTAAGTGTTGGATAGTGTAGGGGTAAAAATTACTATTCTAACTCCAGGGGGTGCAACAGTAGGTTAAGGGTTGGATAGTGTAGGGGTAAAAATTACTATTCTAACTCCAGGGGGTGCAACAGTAGGGTAAGTGTTGGATAGTGTAAGGGTATAATGTATTGTAATGCTATGCGTTGTAATGGTATGCGTTGTAATGACTGCATTGTAATGGTATGCGTTGTAGTGGTGTGCGTTGTAGTGTCATGCGTTGTAAATACATGCGTTGTAATGGATGTTGCGTTGTAAAAGTTTCGTTGTAATGGTAGTGCGTTGTAAAAGTTGCGTTGTAAAGGTTGTATATCGAATATAGTAGGGCGCAGTTCAATTTTTTTAGCCAGTCGGCGCCAGGCCTCAATTGTGCACGTGACTGAGGTATATGGTGTAGTGATATCCGATGATGGGCAATGTAAAAGCTCGTTGAGGGGGAAAGGGTGTGCAATCCAGTCTTCCACTGCCAGTTGAGGCATAAAAGGGGTGGGAACCATCCAATGATAGGCATAATGCGCTTGAGCGCATAAATAGTAAAACTCAAAGTCAGGAATATCGAACCCCCTTTATTATAAGGTTGTATCAGAACGGACCATTTCAACCGCGGGCTCTTACCTCCCCAAAACAGACGGCAGAGCTCTGACTGCAATGTTTTAAAAAAGAAGGCACCCGGGTAGTACGGGATGTTTAGGAAAAGGTAGAGGAATCGGGGGAGCACCACCATTTTAATGATGGACGCCCTTCCCGCCATGGAAAGGGGGAGGGATATCCAGCGATCCACCTGAGTGGTTAGTCTCGTGACTGCCACACCATAGTTTGAGCGTAGCGTCTCATCTTTGTCACTTGAGACTTGGACACCTAGATACCGAAGTTCCGAGTGGCACCACTCCAGGGGGTAGTCAAGGGAGAAATCCAGAACAGCTTCCGTAAGCGGGTAGAACTGTGACTTAGCCCAATTAATATGCACCCCCCGGACATTCCGCCGAAGGCAACAAACTCTCTAAGTAGGGGATTAAGGTTACTCGCAGGGTGTTTGATGAATAGTGTTATATCATCCGCATATAATGATACATCAATTTGACGCTGAAAGCAGCGGATCGCATTCTCACGGTGCAGTTGGCGTTTCCTACAGGCCAGGGGCTCAACAGCTATTGCGAACAATAGTAGGGATAAGGGGCACCCTTGACGGGTGCCTCTAGAAATATCAATGGAAGCGGACAGACGGCCGTTAATCAGGACTTTTGCCGTCGGCCGTGCGTATAGTAACTGGACCCACGAGATGAACAGGGTAGGGAACCCCATGCGTGCCAGTACGGTAAACAGATACGGCCACTCAACAGAGTCAAAGGCCTTAGTGGCATCTAGGAAGACCGCAGTGACAGGGAGTGCAGGATCTACAGTATGTAATAGGGAAAACAGAGTGCGCAGGTTGTGAGAGGTGGAGCGGCCCGGAACAAATCCAGACTGTTCTGGCAATACAATCCGGGTCATTAATAGAGATAGTCTAGTAGCCAGCACCTTCGCCAATATTTTGACATTGCAGTTTAAGAGCGAAAGTGGGCGGTAAGAGCCACACACCTTGGGGTCCTTACCAGGCTTTAATAGAGATGTAATTACGACTTCGCGCATCGATTGAGGAAGGAGGCCGTCAGCCAATGATTCCTCAAAGACCTCGCGGAGGACAGGGGCCATAATGTCGATGTATGTTTTAAAAAACTCCGCAGGGAGCCCGTCGAGGCCGGGTGCCTTTCCATTTTGGAGGGACATGATGGCATCTCGAATTTCATCGAGCTCAAAGGGGGCAGCAAGGAAGGCCCTGTCACTATCACTAAGCCAGCAGAGGGCCACATCACCCAAAAAATCCTCGTATGGTATGCCTGAGGTCGTAGCAGTGGTGTACAAGGTACGATAATGCGAAACAAAGGCAATAAGCAGGTCATCAGAGTCTCTAAGTGTGCTTCCTAGCTCTGTGGACAATTCTAAAACCAAGTTATCAGTGCGGGGCGATCTCGTCAACAGTGCCAGGGCTCTGCCCGGTCTATCCCCTTCACAATATGTTCTCGCTCGCCAGTGTTTCCCTTTAAATTTGGCTTCCCTATCGGCTTCCTCCTCGTATTGCGTTAGTTTGTCTCTAAACTCCGCATGAACATCTGGGTGTCACCTTCTATCATCCGAGCCTCCAATGCTTTCAGTTCACTATCGAGCTTGCGGATCGTGCGTTGGATATCGCGCAGGACCCCAAAGCTCTTCGATATGCAATATCCTCTCACCGTTACTTTAAATACCTCCCAGATACTGTCAACAGAGTCAACAGAACCTTTATTGTTGGGAAAGAATGCAGCAATCTCTTCTCCGAGTTCAGTGCGGAATACAGTGTCTAGAAGGGCCGCTGGTTGCAAGCGCCAGTGTGGTCTAGGAGTGTCCCACCGAGGTATTTGCAGATGCATCAGGACGGGACTATGATCTGAATATGTCCTCGGGAGGTGTCCCACTTTAGTGACCCCCCGCACAGATCTCTCTAGTGATAAAGAAATAGTCCAGTCGTGCCCATGTGCCCGTCAGGGAAGTAAAGTGTGTGCCCTCTTTTCGGTGGGGATGCAGATATCTCCAGCTATCTATAAGATCACCCTCTGTGATCAGTCCACCCAGCGCTTCCCTAGCCCTGGGTTTGTAATGGGACACCCCATCCGCCCTGTCTAGGTGAGGTTCCAGTGCTAGGTTAAAATCTCCCCCCCATATGATATGTCGAGAGCCAACATCCAGGATTTTCCCCCAGAGTGTAGTGAAGAATGTAGGCATGTCCGAGTTAGGGGCATAGCAGTTAATTAATGTATCACGACCAAGACGTCCCCACACCAGGGCATACCGACCCTCTGCGTCAATCAGTTCACTACATACTTGAAAGGGCACAGAGCGCTTTATTAGGATAGTGACTCCTCTCGCATAAGTAGAATAAGAAGAGAAGACACGAGTGGTGGCTCATTTGCTTGCAAAGGTGGAGCGTGTCTGTGGTGATAAGTGTGTCTCCTGTAACATGGCTATTTGAACATTATGACGTTCTAAATATGCAATCACATTGCGACATTTCCTAGCATTCTTAAGACCCCGTATATTCCATGACATACAATTTAAGCGTACATCAAACCCTATATCCGACATATCCGAGTTTCAGTATACAAGTGTGATATGCCCTAGTCGATAAAAGTCCAACAAAGTCTCTTGAGTGATGCGATTCTCCTCGTCTCATGATCAGCCGATTCAGCTTCCCACAGAACCAAACTCCCACCCCAAGGTTAGAACTCAACCCCCCTCCCACTACTGCATCCCAATCATGCCAGCAGCCACCCATGTCCATGGCCCTCCTCCCCCCTCCCTTCCCTAACAGACACAACATGTGTCTACAAAAAGATAAAGGGGGTAAACCCATTGGGGGAAAACAGCAGCGAGGGCGCGCAGCAACGTCTCCACCCAATAGCCTACTGTACTGTACCGCCCTTGGAGTAGGCCTGGGAGAGATAGTGGTTCCTGTAATACTTTACCAGTGGAGAGGTCTCGTGGTCTCCCGTGGCTGCAGAGAAAGTAAGCGACCTGGCACCAGGTTTAAAGAAGAAGGCAACAATGAAAGTCTAGGAATCATGTGAGTTATGAGGATGGTCTCGCCTCACTCATCATTGTCCATTCGAGCTGATTCGTCCTCGAGGTCTGCATTGTCTCTCCGGTTATATTGCCGTGCCCTGCGAATCTCCTTCAAGTAGTCCTCAGCTTTCTGCGGATTGGTGAAGAACCTCTGCTTGCCTTGGTGTGTCACCCTCAGCTTCGCCGGGTAGAGTAGGGCATAATCCAGCTGTGCCTCCCTCAGCTTCTTTTTGACAGCCAGAAATTTCCGGCGTTCGTCCTGCACCATAGGAGTGAAGTCAGGATAGATTGAGAAGGGGACTCCATTGTGATGTAGGCTCTGCTTGGACCGGGCAGCCCGCAGTGCGACGTCTCGGTCACGATAATTGAGCAATCGGGCGATAATCGGCCTGGGTGGTGCTCCTGGCTTAGGAATCGGTACCAGCGATCGGTGCGCCCTTTCCACAATAAATTGAGGGGAGAAGGCATCGTCCCCTATCGACGCCCGGAGGATCTTTTCCACATACAGTTCCATCCGCCCAGTATCTGTGGATTCCGGAACGCCCGTGACGCGGATGTTATTGCGTCTGCTTCGAGCTTCCAAGTCCTCATTCTTTGCTGCTATTACTCGAAGTAGATTATCCATGCGGGCTAGTTGGGTTGTATGGGAGGCGGTGATATCGTCGCTGTCCAAGATACGCTGCTCCGCTGTAGTGAGCCTCTCTTCATGCTGGTCCACTTTATGGACCAAAGCGTCCATCCTAGAGGACATCTTGTCCACTTTTTCCACCACCGTGGCGAATCCTTGTCGCATTTATGAGAGCAAGCGGTGTAGATCAAGTTCCTTGGAAGGGGAGGGCGCCATTGCCGGATCCACACCGCTAGGCCCCGGCTCCACAGTCCCGGTCTTGGACCCTTTCTTTGCACTGTCAAAGTTAATCTTCGTCTGACGGTTCTCAGGGCGCACCATCGTGCCCCCGTGTCGCTCACGTCTCTCCAGTCCGGGAGGAAGGTTCCGGTCAAGCAGGGTAGTGCTCAGTATAGCCCGACTATGAATAGCGGGGAGAGTTAGGTCCACACCTCTCAAACCTGTGCTCCAGTGGGTTATGTCTATCTGGGGACTACCTCGGCGAGATCGTGAGATAGCGTGTCGTCGAATGGGAGGCAATAGGCAAACAGGACTGCGCCACAGGCGGGCCTAGCCAGAGGCAGTTGAAGGCTGTCCACGTGGTAGGCGCGAATCGGGGGGTCAGAACCAGCGTGCGCCCAAAACAGTCTGTACCTCAGGCCGATGGAGCCATCCAGAGGTACCCCACTACCACAACAACAGCAAGGATCATAGCGGCATCAGTGGCCCTCCAATCAGCGTGATAACGAGTGCAGGACGATGGGGAGCAGCTGTGCGTGCAGTCCCACCAAAGCCCACAACCGCCCGGGGCAGCGGGGGTCGACGGTCCCGTCGAAGTCTAATTCCGGGGATGCCCCCTCTCCGCAGTCCCCCGGGGCCATGCTCACCGCGTCCACACTCAGCGCCCCGTGTACAGGAGGGGGCGGGGGGTAAGGTGCACCCCCGCAGCGAGGAGCCTCCTCCACAGGCCCGGCGGAGAGCAGGCCAGAATACCCCCGCCTCAGCAGAGCAGCCCAGCCGACTACAGTAGGGCACAGTACCTTGGCGCCGGCGGTGGGGTGGGATGGGCAAGATGACTCGTGCTGCAGGTCCGAAAGCGTCTGTCCGCCAGCCGCAGTGTCCCCGCCAGGCTCAGGGCAACAGGCAGCCTTGGGGCTCCGGGCGTCCGCACAGAAGTCCGATGTGCCGGGCGGGTTGTCAGTGTGCGGCAGAAGGAAGTTGCCGCGCGCGCCAGCCTGTCAGCGTTCGAGGCCCACCGCCTCAGGAGAAGCACCGGTCTCGCACAGTAGAGCGTGGCCAGCCACAGCAGCACAGCAGACCCAGGGGCAGTGCCGGTGAAACTTGCGCGGTCGATAACCAGCTCGCGCGTGCCCCCAGGGGTCCCAGACTTGGACCGAGTGTAGGCAACGAGTCTCGGCACAAGTGCAGCCACTTTTGGGCACGATAGCCCTCCAGCAAGTAAGGATCAATTGAGGATTATTGTATCAGGGTAATGGGAGCCACGCAATCAGGCGGCCATTCCGTTTGTGCGCCCTCTAGCGCCCCCCCTGCAGCCAGAACCTTGATTGCCGACTGTCAGGCAATGAATGTCACCCTTCTCAATTCCGGCCCCACTCATAAAGGTGGTCATCTTTTAGATCCCATCTTCTCGAATCTGCCTGATTTGACATGCTGCTATCCGGCTTTTCCCGTCCTATGGTCCGATCATTTTTTGGTCCGTTTCAGGATCACGTCCAGGACTACTCAAGTTTCTCTCAATGATATCTATGCGGAAAGCAAGAGGGCTTGGAAAAAATTGGACCTTTGTTCCTTGAACAAAGTGTTAGCATCCCACCTTCCCGCTGAACTGCTTATGTCAGTGGATGCGGAAATCGCTGCCTCCTCGACGGACGCCTGGCTAAAAACTGCCATTGACATCTGTCTCCCTTTCTCATTAAAGAAGGGTGTGCCTCACAAGACTCCAGCCCCTTGGTATACAGAGACGCTACAGGCCGAGAAATCCCGCTGCAAGAAGCTGGAGCGCGTTTGGCGCAAAGACTACTCTAAGCCATCAGCTCTTGTCTATAGAAGTGCTTTAAAAATCTACCACACAGCCTGTGCCTCTACTAGGGCCAACTTCGTGGCGAAGTCTATAGAAGAGGCCCTTGACAAATCCAAAGTCTTGTTTGGCCTAGTCAAAAACCTTGCAGGGTCTCTCACCACTGCCAAAGCTCCCCCCTTGTCGAGCCGAAGATGTGACGACATTGCCCAGTTTTTCATAAATAAGGTGGACAAGATCCACCAGGACATCTCCACCTGTAAGCTGGGACATAATCCTACGGTTCAATCGACTCTACACAAGGAGGTCATTCGTCACACGGCCCCTATCCTCTGCCCGTTATTGACTTGGCCTGATCTAGAGTCTGATTGCCTCCTCGATATTCTTTGCAAAATAAAATCAGGTTCCCCTTTGGATCCTCTACCCATCGCCGTACTTAGGTCCCTCAACCCCCTGCAACTGTCAGCAATCTGCTCCACACTGAACCTATCGCTTAAGACGGCCACAGTCCCGGCCATCTGGAAACACGCCATGGTCACGCCACTCCTTAAGAAGCCTTCTGCTGACTCCGAACTTCTTTCGAACTACCGCCCAATTTCACTGTTACCTGTTTTTTCTAAGGTGCTTGAATGTCACATTCATCGTCACCTTACCCAGTTTGTTACCTCTAACAACTTGCTCCACCCCACGCAGTCAGGTTTTCGGTCTGGTTTCTCTACAGAAACAACGCTCCTAGGTGTTACAGAGAAACTCCGTTCTCTGCTTGACAGAGGGGAGACGGCCACGCTGATACTACTCGATCTCAGCGCGGCGTTTGACACCATTTCCCACAAAATTCTCCTGGACGCCTTAGCCACCATGGGCGTGGAAGGATCGGCCCTAGGCTGGTTGGCCTCTTTTCTTGCTGATCGCACTTTTCAAATCTTTTCCCAATCCTCTAATTCCAATGTCTATCCCCAACCTCACGGTGTCCCTCAGGGTTCTATTCTTAGCCCCCTTCTTTTCAATCTGTATGTCACCCCTTTAGCCCACATAGCAGATAGCGTCGGTCTCACCCTATTTACGTACGCCGACGATTTGCAGATAGTCTTTTCGCTCACTAAATCTGACAAGGCCTCCACCTCTCTCCTTTCAGTTGGGCTTGGTGAAATTGCCAAGTGGATGGACCATAACCTCCTCAAGTTGAATGGGGGTAAGACCGAGGTCCTTGTCCTGGGGCATAAACCCGACCTATGGACCTCGAGGCATTGGCCTATTGAACTCGGCCCCCTTCCAGCACCTGTGGAACAGGTTCGTAATCTCGGTGTTGTTATTGATAGGGATCTGACAATGCAGGGCCAAGTAAACAAGGTATCATCCACATGTTTCACCATTATACGTTGGTTGAGAAAGATCTTGTGGCTGTTGCCTGTGGGTACCAGGCGATCGGTCGTGAGTGCCTTGGTCACCTCCCGGTTGGACTATGGAAACATACTCTACCTGGGGGCGGCCAAGGCTGTCACGCGCCGCCTTAAGCTGGTACAAAACACCGCTGCGCACCTGCTTAGCGGCTGCCGTAAAACCGACCATGTATCCAGCCATCTTCGTGAGCTTCATTGGCTGAAGGTGGAAAACCGTGCGAAGTTCAAGGCGCTTACCTGCATGCACAAGATCAGACATAAGGTGGCCCCTAGTTATCTTCAGACCCTGGTGAAACTGTATTCTCCTACCCGTTCCCTCCGATCCTCCTCCCAAATCCTCTTCTCTGTGCCGAGGGTCAAACTTTCCAGAATGGGTGGCCGTTCCTTTGCCTATCTGGGGCCTAAGTTATGGAACTCTCTTCCCCTGATCATTCGGTCGGAGGATAGTCACACTCGCTTCCGCAAAGCCGTTAAGACCTGGCTCTTTGACCAGTAAGTGCATCTGCGTCTACCTGACTCATTAGCTGCTCAATTTTAGCGCCGGGAAACCCTTAGGGGTAGCTGTCGCGCTCTACAAACCCAAACAATAAATAAATAAACAATAAAAATAAATGTGTGCAATTGTATGTACTTTGCCATTCATGTATCTGGACTCTGTTTCAGATGA
This sequence comes from Lissotriton helveticus, assembly GCF_964261635.1. Classification (NCBI taxonomy): domain Eukaryota; kingdom Metazoa; phylum Chordata; class Amphibia; order Caudata; family Salamandridae; genus Lissotriton; species Lissotriton helveticus. The sequence goes on from NC_136063.1 coordinate 575,966,327, forward strand.
CAGATCTGTTTCAGATTTGGGACCTGGTGAACTGCACTACATACCGGCACGTGGTTGGAGGCACACTGTTGGCAGCAGGTGAGCGGTAAGGCCTGGGTGTGCAGTGTTGGCACTCTCTCTCCCTGTCCATCTCTTCTGTTATCTGTGTCTCTCTCCCCCTCTCTGTCCGTCTTTCTCTCTCTCCCCCTCTCTGTCCGTCTTTCTTTCTCTCCCACTCTCTGTCCATCTTTCTCTCTCTCACCCTCTCTGTCCGTCTTTCTCTCTCTCCCCCTCTCTGTCCGTCTTTCTCTCTCTGCCTCTCTTTCTCTCTCTCTGTATCTCTCTCTCCTTTGCTCTCTCTCTGTTCTTTGATGAGCACAAGTCACACCTTCTCATCTGGATTTTTGTCTTGCAGGCTGTGACCTACAGATTGTCCCCAGGAGAGCTGCCGTGTGTCTTCATTTCTGTTCTGTGTTTATTTGAATACATTTTCGATTGGTAATCATTTTTGTGACAGCACATGCATGTCACCAAATGTGATTGTGCGACATCAGGCTGATTATTTGGTACATGTTTCGTGTAGTTGATGTGGCATGTCTTTGCCTTGGGGGGTGTCCTGGGGTGGTGGAGGTGAGTGTTGTGGCCATGTAGGGGCTCCCAGCTGCATGATCGTTGGCTCCATGGCATCTGTGCCCTTTACGTGTGGCTCTGGGCTGATCGTTGGCTCCATGGCATCTGTGCCCTTTACGTGTGGCTCTGGGCTGGGCTCCCTTTTGTGGTCCAGGCTGCCATCCGACTTTACACCAGGTCAGAGCAGGTGTTAGTTTCCTGCTGCTAACGCGCCTTATCGCCTGTTTTGGGTTCTTATCGCCGATCTGGCTAGTTGTTGAGAATGTTGCGGAGGCGTGTTGTCGCAGCTTTTGGAACAGGTACGCCTACTCTGCATCTCATTAGCGATCGTTGTGGGGGTCATCTGTGCCGATGTTTTTTGCGGCTGCTATCGCAGGTAAACTGGTGATATGGGCTGTTAACACCAGCTTGTGAATGGGGCGATAAACTTATCGCCACTTTGACTGCAATAAAGTGCTGTTAACTCGGCGAAAGGTCCTTGAGAATATGCGCCTGTGTGTGAAGTCAGGGAGGTAAGGGATATGAGGCATGCCAAGTGAGTGGGAAACCTCACAATAAAACAACTGCTTAAGAATTTAGGAGACATGGGAGCCAGGAGGAGGAATTGAATGAGAAAAAAAATGATAGCTCTGTCAAAGGTTTTTTTTTCTTTTTTAATGGAGTTTATAGCAATAGGAGGGGGTTTTGGATGAGTAAAGGGGAGGTGGAGGGGAAAGAGTCAGATGAAAAGGTTTAGAAAGGTTTGTTTGAGAGATCTGAATAGTAAAGATGTATGAGATGATGCAAGGAGGGGTAGAGGAGGGAAGAGTCTAGAAAGGGTTATTTTGGGGGTCATAGTAGTGGTATAGGGTTTGGGATGAATGAGAGAGTGGAGGTAGAGGATATATCGTGAGAAATATAAGGTGATATATAGGGTAATGCCTTGCATATGCTGAATTAGAAGCAAAGCAAATACATATAAGGATACATAAGTACGTGGAAAGGTATATAAGTGTTAGGAAGGTATTATTTGTAGATTAAAGATGTTTTTAATAATCTCAGACTTTCAAGTGTTGTTGTACTTTAATTTATTAATTAAATTAAGGTATTAGGGTTTTTTTTTTAATTCATTAGTAAAGCAATTGTAGATACTTATGACAAAAGATTTGCTTATTTATGCAGTCACTTATATACATATTAAACATAGAATAATATAACTATAAGTAATAGGTACATTTGTTAAGCAGAACTAACGAATATCTATATCTTTAAAACATTATTATTAAACATGTTTACACTAAGCAATATACATATGTAGGTACAAATCTATAGTCCAAAAAATGCTTATATACAGAGGGATATGTTGTTTATGTATGTTAAGACTTTACCTGCCAAGAAAACATTTAGGAAAGGTTGTCAGCTTTTTCTTTCTGTCTTTGATTAGGTTTCCATGTTTGCACATCATTTTGTAAAGGTTCTCCCCTTGTTCGGATATCATCATCCAGGTATCTTGCTCCATCCCAAGTCTCAAATCTGCAAAAGCGTATCAGAGAGCAAACCACAATAAATAGCACTATGGTTCTTACAATAATTTAACTCAGTAACAGTTTCAAATTACTTTTGTGATTTGAGAGGGCACTAGTTTGTTCGCACTGCTGTATAAAAGCCATTTTTCCATAATGCTAAGTACAAAACAGTTGTAATGCCTATCTGTATAGACGTTCTTAAAAAGTCGAATGTTGTGCATGGAAATAACTAATGATTCAATAAAGTATCAGTTAATATGTTTCTCAACAAGTAACCATGAATTCTGAAATAAGGGTGGTATAGAAATCAGAACTTTTAGCAATCTGTAGTTACATAAATCCAATGAAAAGATATACAATGTGCTTCAAGTAATATTCCTTTAATATTTTATGCAGCCTGTGTATATTGGTTATGAGGTTTATACACGTCCTCTGTATATATCACCAAGGACAGAGTAGTCTTTCTATCATGTTTATGGCTTTTATTTAAGAAAGCAAAGCATCATAGTAACATCTGGCCAAATGTATATCTTACCATGGGAAAATGTTACCATGAATTGGCACCTAGCACTCCATCTACTGTAAGGCAACATTATTCATGATTGTTGCAATATACAAAACGTCAATCATGCTGCCTTTAGACCATAAGAATCAGATGGAGAGGCAGTCATGGACTGGACGAGAAACTGATTTAATTAGAAATGATAAGCCCACTCTCCAAAGCTCATATCACTTTTGGATTTGATACTTCTACTGGCCTCCTAGCTTGATATGATTAACTGCTTATTTTACTAATGCACTTGACACACTGAGTTATGTAGATAACCAATTACCTTGACTTGATGAAGGCCAGCGCCTAACAGGACTTATCTGTTTGAAAAAACTGTCTTCACTATACTTGCTTTTAAATGACTAAATAATTTTGGGAATTGAATGTGTGATCCCAAATGTTGTCCCAGAGACCTATATTGCAGATAACACTGTCAAAAGCTTGTATTTGTGTTGCCTCTATTCCACAAAGCTGTACAAGACTTTTATTATCCTTCTAAACACAATTACTTTTTAATGTAATGTCTTTTTTTCGAACCCAACTTCACTCCGGGTGTGGTGACACTTGTTGAAGATACTAACTGAAGTTATTGGAAAGTTACCAGTTGGCCCTTCACTACAGCTCTTAACAGCACAAGCTTCACCTTCGTTAGCATGTTCCAGCCATTCATAAAATTTACTTTCGACTCTACTAATATCTCAAAGAAAATGATGTTCATTGCAGTCTCTCAAAATATCATGTTCCAAACCACTGGACCGACATTTTATTTTTCATTTAATTGATAAAATCCCAGACCTTGCCCCCCAGCAACTCTGCAACACGCTACAGAAAACATTGCAATTGCATAATAAGCATTGCAAACATGAAACGTTTTACACAGAACAGTACTTTTATGCATGTGGGTTCTGGTCCAATAGGAATCACACTTTTAGAAAACAGAATGCGAAGTTGCATACACTACATAATTAGTTGGTAACACATTTTCCCATACTTAAAACCAAAAATACAGAACTGACGTCCCCCAAGATTAAACATATTCTTTGGTCAAATGCCAAACCCAGGTTTAGAAGCCTTATTCCGAAGTGTCAGAAGTATCACCGCCAGAGTCTTCTTCCCAACTTTAAGATAATCACCCCTAACTCTTTCTAGTTGCGTGCTATACCCAGGCTTCTCTTGGCATGGAAGTCATAACTTAACCATTTGCATCACAATGCCCTACAGTGCCTGAACGTGTCCTAGAAACAGACATCTTGCCATTAACAGGTCATTAAAATACACACAAAGTGAAGCACCAGCAAATTGGTAAAAATTAAAGTCTTACTTTTTCGCCTTTCTCTCTCCTTTAAAATTGCTTCAAGCCATTCTTGCTTGTTTTCAGGTGTTTTTGCCATGCATACGAACCACTTGTTTTTGGCAGTATTGTGTATTTTCCACCCGTTGACAACAGGGTTTCCACTGCTGTGGTAGTCAGCTGTAAATAAATAATATAGAGTGGTCATCAAACTGCATTAAAGAACTTTCAGGGCATCACTGCGGAAATGCACCACAACAAACTGGAAGCAAAAGCATGTCAGCAGAATTTTGTGTCAAAACTCAGATAACTATACTATGCACAACATAACATATGATGAAACATATCCATGTAACTATGATACCCCACATCTCTTGCCAGATGAATGACTAAATGTGAAAAGGAAGAGAATGCCGTTTTTAACAGTTTTTAGCGCCTTCAGATCCTTACAGGTGAGTAGTCGCGCTTAACAAACAACTGATTGATTGAACAGTTTTTACAAAAATACAAATTATATAATGCCAATTAGGCATGAAAAAAATCCTAATCTATCATTTTGATGGCTGGTCTATTTTTCAAAAACTATATATTTTTCACACCTTGGAATAAATGTGATACTTTTTGTGTTCTGCAATTACACCCCAAGCAAAAGTACTCAAACATGGAATTCCTACTTCCTCTGAGGTATACATTGTGTACGTTTCTTAAGTTACATCACAAAGCTTTTACGATAAAGCGCCAAAAAGTACATTATTGCAGTAAGTAGAAGCATTTCCATCGTCATCACAGGGTGCCAGCACACATAGCAGGAAATTTTAATTTCCAATTGTTGTTGTCCGGACAGCAAAGCAATATCGACAGATGAATCGAGATGGTTTATTCCCCAAAACACTGATTCATTCTTATTTAATTTTTTTTTATTAATAATTAGTTCTACATTTGCTCCTAGATGGTGGTATAGATAGAATTGAAAACAAATATGCATATTTGTAGGTCTGGTATAAACCAAAACCTGTTGATTTAACTAACATTATATACACACTATGCTAACTTGTAAGGGTTTACAGCCAGCCTTTTTAATTCGATTGGTCTGTTGCTATGTCATTGACACTTTAATACGGCTCGATGAAGCATAAAGCAAAGGGGGCAATTGGTCAGCCATGGCTAACTTCACTATGAGTGTCCGCATTCTGCTCTTTCACAAGGAGTACATCTGCATACAAAGAAGTTCATCCCAGAGCCAAGGACTACTATAGCCATGTGTGCTTTTTAAGAACAAAAATATATTTTTTATTTCTAGCCAATGTTTTCTTTTTTAATATTGTTGCAGGTCAGCAGCCCTACTAACTATAACGTTTTACAAGAATTAAGACAAAACAAAACGCTGGCAGCCAAAGCCAGACCTACTGGCTTTGACAGATATTGCTGTTACAATGTTGTGAGTAGATGAATGCCTGCAATATCTTTGTTTCAATCCATGCAGTTAAATGTCAAATGTAATAACAGAGTCCTTCACTGAAAAGCCAGGCTCCCAAAGAGATACAAGTAACAATGAGTGTCAGTCCTACAGACCACTTTAGTCAACTAATACTACAAGTAAAATATTGCCCAAATTGGGCAGAGCGGGCCTATTCAAAATGATGGGAAAATTTCAATGCCTAACTGGCATATAAATCACAACCCGGAAATCAATTCAGATGGGCACGCATTAGACCCTCGAGGCTACCTAAGAGACCTGCATGGAAAACAAATACAGACGCATTGTCCAGATCAATCTAAAACAGGGGATATTGGCAGACCTCTAATCAAGTGTTGCAACAGAGAGATCAATTTGCACTAGAAGCTCCGTTGTGGCTATTTAGCTCATTGCCGGACGTGCAGGACCTGGAACGCCTTAGCAAATGGGATTTATTAGTCATTTCTGAAAAAGTAGATGTGTAGAGGTCGGAAGGTTTAAAAGAGTTTGAGACTTTGAGACTGAACTTGGAGTACATACGGGCAAATACCCACATTCCAAATACATACAGCCTGGACACCTTTTGAAGATATGCACTGTTGCCACAAGACATACAGGAGGAATCTCTGCTGGAACGTAGAGTCCTTGGCCATTCCTTCCAAAGACATGCCACATCACAAATAAATAGAACATTAATTCATAGTGCACATTGGAAGGAGTATAGAGGAATTAGATATAGGTGCGCTGGATGATGAGGGCAATAGCGAAGCCTGCAGACATCTGAGAGAGGTAGCAAATAGGATTGGTTTCAAACTCGTGCATATAAAGATCCTGAACTGCACCTGGTACAAGAAAGTATAATTAGTCAAATGTAGGAAGTTATGAGACAACAGAGGCCTCAGGGGCTGCAATCAGAAGGGACCCTTACAAAGGTACAAATGGAAAGCCTCCGTATGCTACGACTCTGGAATAAAATTAAGAACCAGATTGCTCAGACACTGGGGGACAATCACCTATTGCAAGCATATCTGGCAAAACTAAGGATAGGGAAAGATATCACAATAACAAGATGCCAGTGGGCATTCTGTAATTTAGCAATAATGGTGGCTGGGGGGGCACTGCACAAAGGTGGAGAAAAATTAGAAGCGCTGAAATGAAGGCCTGGACATTGAATATGGACAGGTGCATGCCTGCCGACTAAGTAGTCCATGAGTCTATGAAACAAATCTGCTAAAAAAAATAGACAAAGTCCGAGGGAGGGAGAAAGAAATATGCGGGCTGAACTCATAAGATTCTTTGGCAACTCCCCCCCCTATTAATGAACAATTAGGGGTGACAGGGAAGATATAGAACAGATGACTGATGTACCTGGTAGGGTGGATGGAACTTGTGGAATTTTATTCCACAAAATTCTGTGAAATGACATAAGAACTCTGCGCCAGTGTGCGGAGTTTTGCCAACAGGCGAAAATAGGAACGTCGCACTGCTTGCACTGTGCTTTAGATTTTCTGCTTGAGCAGCAGCCTTCTGACTCTGAACGGTCGCGACCACCCGCGACTACTGGCTTTGGAAAAATCTCGCTGGATGTTCTGCTCATGCTAGGGGATGCAAAATCTCACTTACCATTCTGGAGCGACGCATGAGAAAAACTTCTGCCATGCGGCGATTAATGGAATTTGGCCGGAACTCCACATTACAGGAGTAACGCGGAGCCGGCAAATTTCCACCAATTCCGTGTACCTGGTCGAAACAGCATATATATTACATAAAACACAGCATTTAATGTGATTTCCCATTGTAAAGATGTATTGGTGTTTTGATGTTTCGTGTATATTTGTAAAATCACTTGTGACGTGATATCTGATATGTAATTAAGATCTAAATGCCAATATTATGTTTTTTTAGAAAAATAAACATGGCCCAGTGACCTTGTCAAGTGCATACCAATGTGCAATGTAATTTAACAGTAGCACCATCTAAGCCAATGATAACTCATTCCACCCCATATTGTGTCCCTTTCTGTCTGTGGTCATTAACACAAAGCATCTGGTTATGTCCTCAGTTCAGTTGCATAACGGGTTCTAGAATTGTTTCTACTGATCATAGAGGAACTGAGACTCAAAGGCATTTCTGCAGCTAAGCCACATATAAGTGCACAAACATATCCATTTATGCAGGCAGATTCCCTTTCTAATTTCACAATCCTGTTTTTTTTTTCTAGCTCACAGCATTGTCTAACTTGGCCCAATTCAGCAAAGACTGATCCAGCAATGGTTCCCCTCGACTACATACTAATATGGAGTGTCATGGGTCACTTTATGTTCCTCTTCCTACGCCTTCAAGCCACAGCCCTTCACACTGTACAGTCTGATGCCTGAGAACAATTGAAGACAGACTGCAAACATCCTGTTTTTGGCTGTTAGTCCAAGATTCTGGATTTCCCAAACATGTGCGCTACTTGCTACCCATCTACCAGGGACCACTTCCCTTTTGTGATATCTTCCCCAGGTGTGAATATTTTAGCATTCAGCCTGGACATTTTTATTTTCAGATTTTCCAATAAAGTGAGTAGCAGTCTTTAGAGATTCTTCCCTTCAGATCTGTCCCCCTCCCGCATTGCACAGAAGATGCCTCACGGAGCTTAAAGGGAGAAAAATGCTTACGGTCTGCCATTATCTGGGTGGTGCGCATTTCACATGTTGCCCATATTGCCTCCAGAACGCCTTTAAGGGCAATCCTCTGGAAACTACAGACCTCTGTAGTACAGGAGGCATGTTGTCTCCAGCAGGCCTTCATCCCTGCACCATTTGAAGAGTAGCCGATGAGTATATCTGACTCTGGCATATTCTTAAGAGGTGAGATGTGCAAAGATGCACACAATAGCAGTCTCCCACAAAAATGCAAGCCATTCTATTGAATGATGGGCTTGCACATTTATTGAAGCTGGTGCACAGTTTCAGAACATATCATTATGCATCACTTGCACAGGGGTTAAAGTGGCTGAATAAGCATCTGTTATTCGGCGCCAAGATGCCTACGGCTGTACGTGGCTTCACAAATGCACGTTATGTTATGAGATAGATATGCCCATCTTTAGTCTCTCTGAAAGTCACCCTGGCCCTTTGCCATGGTACATAGGCGCTGCTACCGACATCTGGAAAGACTCCTTTCCGAGCGCTTTTATTGACAAGAGTGCCACCCAATCAGCAACGAATATTCATTGACGACACAGGAAAATAGAGCTTCAGCTTCCGGCAAAATATATAACACAGGAGTGAGTGTAGCACAGTGCAAAAGTACCTGCACCTTGCCAGAATCTTCAGCCTCATCCTCGAACTTGAATTGTTTTGATTTCTTAAAAAACATTTTATTTGTTTAGCCGCCCTGGTGTAGTAGGAGTTGGTTTAAGGCAGAGCTTTGCCACCACTCCACATTTGGGTCTATTATTTAAGCACTCAGCCGCTGTTTTCCTCGTGCTACCCTATATAAAATGTAAACAAAAAATATATAAAACTCTTGGGTCTCTGTGACAAAAGGAAAAGTTGGTGAGAAGGTGATGCGCGTGTGCTAGATTAAATATTGACTACCATAAAAAATGTACTGTTCTTTAAGAAGTACTTCTCTGTCGGGAACAGACGTTGGCATTTTTATTTTACTTCAAAAAAGTGAAGGCCCTGAAATCTATGAACCAAGTCACTAAAGCATGACATGCCTATATAGCAGCGTGGTTCACTGCCCATCATTCATTTATGCCAATAAAGAGCTGACATTTTTACTCACAGAATGGTGTAAATTGGGTCAATGCAGCTACCATAAACCCTAAACCAAGAGGGAAACATATCGTTTTATGAACTTCTTTTTTTTGCCAGAATGGGTCGTTTTTTTGAGTTACCTAGTCAGAAAACATAACTACCGAACAGGGGATATAGACTGGAAAATTCAACCTCAGTGGTGAGACGCACAGCTAACACCAGCTCCCTACAACCACCACAGGACACATGCAACTGAAAATATGCAACTATAAGCACACTTGTTAAATAGAATAAAACCTTTTACTTCAATTGGTCCCTTTTCACAAGGAGAAAACGCATTTTCAGAAACTCGCTACTGTTGTTTAATAATCATAAATCTCTGCAGACATACATTCTGGTGTCCTTTCAGAACCCCCGCTTCCTAATAGGGTGGGGTTCGGCCAGGCTCTGTCCACGGGCTGGGAAGCCCGGATGTATTGTTCAGAGGCTCAGGAAGCTGATGACGACATGTGCAGCCCGGCTCCGGCGCGGGGCTCAGAACTATGTGGGGTCGCGAATCTCAGAGGGAAACCATGTTTAAGGAATTTTAATTCGTAAGAAAACCACACACCGGGGGTCAAACCACACAGTTCTTTGTCTCACACTTGGTTTGCATAACGTGATAGATTTTGACAGAACAAAAGACACGCTGGAATGCGGAACAAGTACAGCCTAACCTTATAAATATCTCAGCAGACCCTTTACAGTCTGAGTCACCAACCCTTCACGCCACGGAAACAAGCATTGGCAATGCCAGTCATTCTAGCTGCTCAATATTGAAAGGCTCATCGCAAACTACCTGATAAAAAGAAATCGATTTTTTGTGGATAGCGTAGCAGTAATGGCCAGCCCATGGAGGAGGCCTGGTCAGCACGGAGTTAGGGTGGTGGGGGGCAGTGCAGGGTCCAAACGGGGAGCGGGAAGCACACGGTCAATGGTGTAGGGTAGCATCATGAACCAGAATAGGGGGAAAGGCTCTTATTGTGAGACAGGTTAGACCTCAAGAACTAAAACAGTACCTTCTCCTTGGCACTGACAGAGTATGAAACAAAGACAGACTGTGTCAGAAGGGTAAATGGTCATTTCAAGTCTTCTCTCTCCTATTGAAGTTGTTTTCAGCAAATCACATAACGCAGGACTGCCTGTTGATTAATAAATCTTAATCCCATTTATTTCAGGATACCTCTCAATATGAGTCGATTTTATCAGCAATAGAGAATAGGGTACAACATATTCTTCACGACAAGGAAGTTGCTTCATCAGGACCAATACATCGACTACTAACTTATAAACATTCAATCTCCAGGAAGTTTCCAATTCAAACAAGTCGAAGTATGTGACTTGCATCATTTAATCATCAGCATACAATTTATCTTCATAATCATAAATTAATCAGTGGTACAATTATGTGTGAATCCTGATTGGTATATACTTCGGCATAATCGCTGTTACTTGTGTTTCCAAAGTAGTCGTAAATAATGGGGAAATAAAAATGTTTGTCCATTAAAAAAAAATCATTGGTACTGTTTCAGTAAAATATGTGATGTCAAGATCAAGACAATGGGTTGAACACAGTAAAATGTTTGACTTCCTTACACACCACCAGCCGGGTGGATCAGGAGAAAGGGTACATAATCAGAAGGTGTATGAAGGAGGGACACAGCACACATATACTAGGAGCCGGTGCTTTGGATCTACCATATCACATCTAATCAACATACAGCAGAATTCGGGTAGAACCAGGGTGTCGTCATACTTGTTCAAGGTTGAACAGTCGGACAGCTGTGGCACATGTGACACATTTCAGCTATTAAAATCCTGATCTGCAAATGATGCCTCTTACCTGGAATGATATAGTGCCAGACAAAAATACTAATTGATTACAAATGTTTTAGTGCTTGTACTTATGCTATCTTTATGGTCTAATTGTCACAGGCGAGTCTCAAATACACATACTGTTCCTATATCCAGGGATTCAATGCAGGGCTTTTGAGTTGATACTATTGCATCTTGCGTGTCAACTAGTATTAGTATTATTTGTAGCATGTAAGATCCTACATTCTGCTTTACTTCTTCTAGGTGTGCTCTTACACTGCTTGTGTCAGTAAAGAATTTTAGTTTAGTCAAAACTGGGACAAACTATACATAGATGTGTTCAAGCTTGATTATGTTACACTTGAGGCAGATGTAGTAAATAATTTTTCATTTACCAACCCTGCAATTTAAAAAATCACAGGGTTTGCGGTTGCAAAATGTCTGTTCATTAATGTTCCAAACCTTAATTATGTGTGTAAAAGCTTTTACGAATAACAATATGGCTGTGCGACTCATTCGAAATCGCAGTTAACAGGAGGCTTGAAATAGGCGTCCCCACTTAATTGCAATTAGCAGTGACTGCAGTTGCAATTGCAATGATGGAAATGTTACCGACTCTTAAAAGGAGGTGGTACAAGAATTGCAGAAAGCTTCCTCTGTGGTATTCATGATTCAGGTTACCACTTCTTCCTTAATTAATGTCTTCCCAAAAAGGGAAACATTTCTGTTTTTTGCAGCTGCACCGGCTCTTGTTTGGGAATTCTAAACTTTTTTGGGTGGTCTGCTGTTGCTTGCAGGCCACCATCCATCCATGTTCTTGTCACCAATCACAGGGAGTTGAAAATAGCGACCTGTCTCATTATTAACCATTAGGCAGGTCGGTCTGCAAACCCCCACCACTGACATTTTGCAACCCCCCTCTTTAAACATAGGTTGCATTGCAAAGTAAAAGGGAGGTCGCAAACATATGGTGCACTATTGCGCCCACTGTTCGCGACCTGCCTTTACGTGCATCAGGCCCTAAAGACTCTAAAATCACACATACATAGTTGGTTACTTTTGTCTCCTAACTCCATCTCAGCGAAAAGAAATTTCAGACGCCAGCAATTAGGCACCTACACCTTTATTTTTGTAATGTACTTTTCTTCAAATAGTGTGGTTTAACGTCTGAGCAGCCTTCTATGGGATCATCAGAGTGGCATTCTCATGTGCTTGCCTCTGGGAAAGGAAGAGCCCTTGGCAACCTTTAAAACATGGCCATTGTGTGTCGGGTTGAGTCACTACTGCTTCCCTGTGTACATCAGCAGCTTGTAGTGCCATCTAGTGCATGGCTGGTGCCATAAAACAGTAGTACACAACTTAACAACATTACATGTCTAACCATCTAACAATAAGACTCTATTATTTCCGCCACTCCAGTAACCTCAATATCTTAACAGTTGTTGTTGCCCGCTAATATTTATTTCATGAGGTTATTTGCCTTGCTGTCCAGACAGGATACAATATTTGTTTACATCAGCAGCCTCGCTTTCAGACTGCAGTAACACGCTTTCTGGCATTGCATCATTACTCTGCTGTGTAAGATCCATCAGCTGTGGCAGCCCACTGCCCTTCTCAATACTTCAAGCTGATGGAGCAGAACACAGCTGAGCAGCCAATGGGCCATCCTGCTGTGCCCCTTCCTACACAGTGAAAGACACTTAATTCAGAGCATCCTTACCTGTGCCATCGTCCACGTTCTCCACCTCCATCACCTCTGTGTTGATGCGGCCTCGAAACAGGTAGCGATGCCCATCCGTGGACGCTTTGCTGTTTTTTAATCTCCTAGAAGAGGACAAAAGCATATGACTATTTTTCCATTACCTCTATTTTCTGCATTAAATTCTGTTTATTCTGCTATAGCCATTAGTGCAGATGCCAGATAATGTAAATAAGCCTTTCTTAACAACATTTGTTTCCACTGTGTGAAAGGTAAGCAGAGATCAATGAGTGTTCCTTGTTGGTAATGTCTGTTTGAGTTTTGGCACTTGGCCCTTATAATGAGCAGGCGCTTAAATCTGATGGGGCTTTTGAAGGTCCTATCAGAAATATGAGATCCGTGGGAACACGGCAGTTCTGTTTACTAACACTCAGAGGTAAAAATAGCTGAAACAGCTGGGTGAAAGTGTGGGCAAAAATAGAGAATTAATGGGGAATCAGAGTCAAAATTAATGATTACCACGGTAATTTCTAATTTCTAAGTGAGCCCTATGGGTCCAACTCGTAATCAGTTGGTTACATTTTCCCTGCCCCATGAATTATTGGTACCCCCAGTTTTGGTGACCTTATGATGGGGACCTACCAGCGCTCTTCCCCGTCCACTAGTAATGAGGGCCATATGCCATGATTTTGAGGTCCGGTTCACTTCCGATGAAGCCAGTAATACCAGTTACCAGCTCCTTCATAATTCCAAGGTCTGTGGTACTTCCATGGACCAGGTCAGTTTCACCTGAGGACTCGGCTACTGAAAGCAGTAAAAATATCCAGAGGGACATCTGGGGAGAGTGGGAGTAACGGGGGAAAATCTGCCTGCATTCATTGATTCCCTTTGTAATTTGCAAGTTTGTAATGTTGTAGAGCTTTTCACACTTACAATCCTTACAAATGATTATTCAGGCCACCCCTACTATTCATACGGTGTGTCTCATCACATGCGAAAAACGCTGCAACACAACTTGAGTTAAGGTTTGTTGATGTTTTGTAATTCTGGACTCCTGCTCATCTATTAGGTTGAAGCCAGTCCTAGAAAGAGGTCAAACGCACCTACGTATAGTTAGGGTGGTCAGATTTATTTATTTATTTATTTTGAAAGTTTTATATAGCGCGGACAAGATCCTTGCAGATATCAGAGCGCTTTACAAAGAGGAGTACATGGGGGTAGATGACTCCATGTCACTGGGCACAACTTTTCCAGTTCTGGGTTTTAATTTAGCATATCAGTGCATTCTGGGAGTTGCAGTAGAGCTTCGTTTTAATTGAACCAAAACACACCTGATAATAATTATAAATAATAGCAAAGTCAAGGAACACAAAACTGTTCTTCCGGGATTTGGAGTCATCTGGTCTCCCAACATATAGTTCTGAGGCATGGTCTGTCATTAGGATGCCATTCTTGCCCCCCTCTCTCCCCTTTACTTCAAGTGCAGACTGGAAGCTCAGCTCTGCAGCTCAAATCCTGACAAAAGGAAACAATCTGCTAGCATTCAACTTGCTGTCCTGGGAGGAAGTTCGAAAACCATCTGGGGAATGGCATTTTTTTTATTTCGGGGAAAGATTAGAAGAGAACTGATCTCTTACAGATAGGAGTTAATAATAAGATAAGAGTATGGGAACAGTCAAACCGAAATAAATTGCGTAAAATGTCCCAAACTTAGAAGATTAGCTTGGAAGTCAGAGGCTGGCTCAGAACACCCTTGTTCTCTGGGACAACCATGCCCTGAGCATTGCACACGATGATAAAAATAATGCTTTCCTTGTAATGTGGTCCTATCCGTATCAGTTCACTTTCTACCTTCATGTGCGATTCTCAAGACATTTTCCTTTTGCTTGGCTTGGCTGCGACTTAAAGAACAATACACCCTCCCTGCGACATCACTGCAGTGGCTTAAAGCAGGCTTTGGGCGCCTGTACAGGTTTAAATAACCGAGGAAACTGACATGGCGCTCGAGGCGTGAAAAACGTTTGTGAAATACATGTCCAGGCAAAGATAACGCCGTACAATAGTGCAAATTAAATCCTGCCACCTAACACACCGAAGTCCTTAAACCGATGTAAAGCACAGCACTTTTGACACTTCTACAATAGCAAAAATATCGACAAAGTAAAATGTCTCAACATAATTTCCAAAACTTAACTGTCGCAAACTTCTTAATAGAAAAATAGTGGTTTCCAGAATCATTACTGAAAATAAAATATAATACTGATAAGGGGGGGGCGCTAGAGGGCGCACTGCGGGATGGCTGGCTCCTGAGGCAGCTCCGCCGGACGGGTGCCAGAAATAGCTGATAAAGGTGTGCTGCAGCTGACTACGGCGATCGAAAAAGGCAAAAATGGAAATCGGAATGTGAGGTCCATCTGTTGTGCGCACCTACGGTCCGTCAACTCAGCAGGCAAGCTTTATATCTTGGGGAAAAGAAATTGTGCTGGCGACTCGCGGGCACAAAATGGCGGCGGCCGGAGCTTGAGCCCGGGTGACAGCATACCCCCTGATTGTGTGCAGGTGGCAGCCCGGCCTTTCCATATATATCTAGGGAAGATAACGTTTCCAAATCGGAACCGGCGAGCAGGGTTGCCGATGCATCATGGCATGTGTTCTGTGAACACACAGTTTGCGTTCCAGGAGGTGCTCAGGAGGGCTAAAATGGCGGCACGGCTGAAACGCACGGACTCCCGGGCAAATATCGCCCTGTGAAAGAGCACATCAGGACACTGCACCACGAGCAAGAGTAGTGATAGTGGCGGTTAATCGTAAACAAGTCCAATAACGCTACATTGCGAGCGGCAGCCTGAACAGATAAATAACACCGAGCCTCGGCACTGCTACCAACGTGTCCTGGAGACAGCGCACTGTTGTGCGAGGGATAGGGCTTCTGCGGGGTGGCTCGCTGTTGCGGATGGGGTGACCTTGCTGGAGGGAGAGATGGCATGGCACCTAAGGCACAGTTGCTACGATACGTGCATTATACATGCAAAGCATGCTGAGTCTGAAGGCACCGACCCGAAAATGGCGCTCCTACGGGGAGGACACTAACGTGCGCAGGCTGTGAGCGATGACAAGCCGGACGCTGCCTAAAGATCATGGATCCATCGTAAGGTGCATGCTCCTTTTTCCCCTTCACGGTACTGCTACTCGCACGCCACACCTGTAGTGGCTTACATCAAAGACCATTACGTGGCGATTCCTGGGAAATACACAGCAAAGACCAGCCAAAGTAATGTGGTATGGGAGCACGTTGATGGAGTTCAACTACTGACATCTACAAATATCGACTGTGTACAGTAGTGAGGACCTAGGCACACGCTGTTCTACTGGAAGACTCGGTGACACCCCCCCCGCTATTGGTGACTGCACGGACTAACAGCGTTCTGTGGCACAGGAGCGCTTCTCATCACCTGCGTAGCTGCACGGAGGCCATAGGGCTCCGCACCACGTGGAAATATAATGGGGAAACCGGAGAAACAGCAGACGAAGCTCCAGTTCGAGGCGAAAAAAACCTAAAATAATGTCACTGCACTCGCGGACACTGACGGTGGAAATGAAACAGAGGAAGGGAGTGGAATGGAGAGCGTACTTCGAGCAATCCAACACAGTCTACAGGAGATGCATGGCAAATTAGACCATTTGACTCAGCGTGTGGACAACATGGCGGCCAAGCTGGATAAACATGGTGAGCGTCTGGTGGAGGCGGAACAGAGGCTGTCAGCGGTTAAGGATGTCTCTGCGTTGACAACCAAAACCTGTGCAAGCATGGAAAAATCATTTGAAGTGTTGCGGGCTAGAGTGGAGGACCAGGAAGCCAGGTCCCGACGCAACAACGTCCGTACAGCGGGCCTGCCGGAATCGACCAACACTGGCAAAATGGAACACTATGTGGAATCGCTGCTTAGGAGCTGTTTGGCGGTGAAAACCTGTCATCAGTATTCCTGGTGGAGCGCACGCATTGCTCACTAGCGCCTAGACCGAAACCGGGTGCTCCCCCGCGCATCATAATTGCCCGAATGCTCAACTATAGGGACAGGGACACGGTCCTCAGACTGGCCAGAGAAAAAGGTGACATTACTCATCAGGGCAACAAGCTCGAGTTTTATCCGGACCACACCATGGCAGTTCAAATGGCGCGAAAGGAGTTTAGTCCAGTGAAGAAAAAGCTACGAGATCTCGGTATCGAGTACGCCATGCTCTACCCGGCAAAGCTCAAAATTACCAATGATGGTAGATCCACGGTTCTTCTCACACCGCAGGCTGCCCAAGAATATATCAAGAAGCTGGGCCGTCGACGCAGAGCTACTGGTCGTGAAGACGCACATAGTGATGAAGACTGAGAAATCCCTCACAGGTAACGCTGATCATTGTGTAGATGTACTGGGCCGAGTGCGTAGCCTTTACGAGACATTGGCATCCCTGCCGCTGCTTAGCACAGACAAATATGCTGCACATTGGCAGGTGCAAACATTTATGTCGCTATAGTGTATATATGCAACCTGTACGGACCCTACTGAGACGATGGGAACTCCTATGGAGAGCTGGACGACGGCACACGCAGTGGGTAACGGCCATCCCACTGGAATGCTAGGGATTGAATGACAGCAAAGCTGGGTGCGATGGCTGTATGTTCCTTTACAAGTAGCGATTTGCTGCTTTAATCTAACACAATGCGATCTTGTTAAGCACATCGGTTTAATTAATAATATGCATAGATGGAGTGGTTCTGCTAGAGTTGGAGATGTAAGGGCTCCTGCGGCTGCACTCCCCTGTGGGCAGTGTCGTGTGGTGTATATCAGGGTGGAGCACAAATATGACAAACTCACTTCTCTGCAACCCATCTGTCACGACTATTATCGCACAGTTTATAGCACTAAACAAATGTTTATATTTAGATGTATGTCACCCGTCCACATCCACTTTGTGGATGGAGTCGTGCGTACCTGGTGGATCCCCCATGAGGATGCTCCCCTTCAACAGTTTTTACTACTGTTTGGTTAACTCAGGGATATGGCTTTGGCAAAGTTTGGGTGCTGAAGTGGGAGGGGGGAGGAGGGGGGGATTTGGGGACTGTTCCTTTTCGATCGCTATGTCTGAGAAGCATTGCAAACTCCAATTCACTAGAAATGTCGCAAATTATTGTTTGCTGGGACCTTGTCTGTACATCACCTCGCAGGATGAAACCAACAGGACTAGCCAGATTGGTATGTTGTGTGTTTGATGCATTCTGATGTGACACGATCTGCACAGCTAAATTTTATTACCTGGAATGTAAGAGGCCTGAGCAACCCGAAGAAAATTTGCCAGAACTTTACATACTTTGACAGGTTAGGAGTTGACGTGGCGTTTCTCCAGGAAACGCATATTGCAGCTAATGCCACAACCACATTAGGTGCTAGATGGGCCGAGACGGTGCACAGTTCTCACTACTCATCTTATTCCCGGTGGGTCTGCATTCTTATACGTAAGGGAGTCCAATTCCGGGTCACAAATGTCCTGAAAGACACGGAAGGTAGGAGTGTCATAGTGGTGGGTACTGTACGGAATCAAAACTTAGCATTGATAAACACATATGGCCCAAATGTAGACGACCCGGGGTTCTATACTAAAGTATGGCATACCATTTCTGAACTGCAGGTTACGAACCTGATATGGGGGGGAGATTTCAACTTGGCTCTGAGGGAGGGGCTGGACCGTTCACCCAACACTACAGAACCACACAAACGGGCACGGGCTACTATACAAGACGCTATGGCGGACCTCAACCTCAGTGACATTTGGAGGGAGAGGCACCCGGCATGTACGGAAGCCACGCACATCACTGCAGCACACAACAGCTGGTCCAGGATAGACTACTGGTTGGGTACGAGGGAACTGTCATCCTGGACTACCTCCGTTAAGCAGTTGCCACACACTCTGACTGGCCATGGCCCTTGGTACTAGCCCTACAAATGCCATATTATGTCCCACCCCCCCTTTCACTTTCAGGTTTAACGCCAGGGCCCTGTTGGACTCACTATACACAGACACCATCCATAAGGCCATAGTGGATTACTTCAAGCTCAAATATCCCACGACTGACGACCTGGGCCTTCTATGGGACGCTTTCAAAGCAACGATCAGGGGGGCATGCATTGGCACGACAGCGGGCATCCTCAAGGATATTAGACGCCAATTGCAGACACGGGAACACACATTAAGCGCTTTGGAACACAGATATGCACAAAGAGACCCAGCTATACTGGAGGAAATCCAATTGGTCCTATCAGAACATCAACAATACGCCAATGATGAACTTAAATATATATCAAAACGTAAGGTAGCTAGAGCATACGGAGAGGGTGGTAGGCCTGGGAGAGCACTGGCACAGAAAATATGCACGGGGCATGCGACGCACCACGTTAACGCAATCAAAACCCACTCAGGAACTCTTAAACGTGATATTAAAGGTATATTAGACGAATTTATGGCCACGTATGGCCGGCTGTACAAGGCGCGCCCGACAGTATCGACGACTGACATGTTAACACATATGGCAGACGTCGAAATAGCATGGTTATCTGATGCACATAGAACATACCTGTCTTGACCCGTCACAGTCGAAGAAGTTACTGACATCATTAAGAGTCTTCCAAATGGCAAGGCACCGGGGCCCGACGGATTCACGAGCGAATTTTATAAAGCATTTGTGGATCTGCTGGCCCCACACTTAGTACGCATGTATGGTGTGGCTCATGAGGCACAAACTCTTCCGCTATCCATGTGTGAGGCAATGCTGGTAGCCTTGCTGACACTCGGGAAAGACCAGGAACAATGCGACTCCTATCGACCCCTGTCACTTATCAACGTGGACACCAAAATCATTGCAAGTCTGATTGCAGCGACTTAAGCCTCTCATGCCCCTTCTGGTGAGGCCGGATCAATCTGGATTCATTCCTGAAAGATCTACAACACATAATACGCGTACATTGTTTGCTCTATCACACTACCTGACACCAGAAACCAAGGCTGTGGCGATGTTGTTAGATGCCGCCAAGGCTTTTGACACGATAGAGTGGCCCTTTCTCCATGCGTACTAATGCGTATGGGCTTTCCTCTAATAGTCACGCAATGGATATCGATGCTGTACACAGACCTATCGGCCCGAATAAAAATAAACAATTATGTCTCGGACCCAATCACAATTAGTCGGGGCACTAGGCAGGGCTGCCCGCTGTCCCCAATGCTATTTGCTCTGGTGCTGGAACCCCTAGCATGCAAAATTAGACAACACCATCACTATTCGGCCCTGCAATTCCCAACGCGCCCACTACACATCTCCCTATACGCGGATGACATGGCGCTCTACGTCAGGGACCCGGCGCAACATCTAAACCCCCTCTTACGCGAATACATAGAATTTGGTCAGCAATCGGGTCTGCAAATCAACTGGACCAAATCCCTCATTCTTGCACTGACGGATAGCACTGTCCCTTTCCCACTAGACTACCCATTAGAATGGCAAGAGGAACCAACACGTTATCTAGGCATATGGTTTCATAGGGATCCAGAACGGGTCATCCGCACAAACTATGGAAGGGTAATCTTTTCCCTGGAAGAGAAAATAAATAGATGGAACAAACTACCTTTGTCGCTGGTGGATAGGACTGCCATAGTAAAGATGGTGCTCTTGCCCAAGTTCCTCTACCTATTTAATAATATACCCATGAAACCTCCTGCAGAGGTGTTCCTCAACATCAACAAACTAGTACTTAGTCTCATCTGGGCGGGCAAACATGCCAGGTTGGAATTGCAGACAATGACTTTGCCATATGCAGGGGGGGTTCAGGGTCCCTGACTTCTTTCTTTATTATTTGTGTGCCCAGGCACAATTCGCTCATTATTCGTACCATGAAGTTCCCTTTATGTCACATGTGGCTGTTGAGACAGGGGACGCATCTCCAATTCCACTAACAGCCATATTACCTCATAGGCGGCCGAAATTGCACGATCGCGACATTAACATGATAGACGCTACTAATGAAGCATGGCAACTGATGGGCAAGAAGGCGGGTAACCTACCATTGTATGCTCCAGCTCTGCCGTTGGCACATCATCCAGCACTCTCAGTTACTCAAGAGCCGGTGGGTACGGACCTACTTCGACAAGCTGGCATAGACAAAATGGGTGATCTATATCAAGATGGGGTTTTCAAACCACTAGAGAAGCTAAACTATATTAGCAACCCCATACTACTATTCAATTTTACATATTACAGGTTACACCGGGCACTGAAAGAACACTATAAGACATACCCAGAGGAGCCCCAACCACTGTCCTCATTACAGTCCATATTGACGACGCCCACTGCATCACACATAGTATCGAGATTGTATGCCAGATTGCAGGAGGATATTGCGGGTAACACTGAGTTGCTGAGGGAAAAATGGTGCAAAATGATGGCTGATGCGTTATCCGAAGAAGAATGGTCCACAGCGTGCATGCTAACTAACATGTTGACGCCAAATGGCAACTTGAGAATTATTCATTATAAATATTTACACCAAATGTACTGCACGCCACATCGACTATATTGGTATGGGCTGAGTGAGGACTCAAGGTGTAAACGATGCAGGCAGGAAAATGCTGATTTTATACACCTGGCATGGCAGTGCCCGAGAGTGGCGCGCTTCTGGGTGCAGGTGACAAGTACGCTTAGCACTATGTTGTAAACTCCGATTGACTGTACAATTAAGGTATGTTTACTGGGGCTTGTTCCACAGATCAGAGCAAAGAAATGTACATTTTGCGTAATCGCCCTGTTAATGGCTAAGCGTAGGGTCTCTCTTCACTGGAAGGGCAGATTCTGTCCAAAGGTGCGACAGTGGCTGGAGGACCTAGTCTATTGTCGTGATACACTAGCGACATATGAGGAGGAGCTGCCGGCCAGGTCGCGCCCCACAGACTATTGGTTTATACCTGCGTGATTACCTTCAGGCGCAACCCCTGCACCAAAATGTATAAAGTACAGATGATAAATGTATATTGTTGCTGGAGGCAAAAAAAAAACCAAAAAAACTAACATGATGTAAGTGTAAGGGAGAATGCTGTGGCGTAGTGATCAATTTTTTTTTTATTTTTTTTTATTTTATTGCTTAAATTTGTATCTTCCTTATTAAAAGTGTGTAAGGTGATAACTATGCTACAACAAACGATATGCTATGCACATGTTCTTTTCATTGAAACGCCGCCGGTCCTATGGATGTCAGCTGAAGGGCTGTGTAAATCCGAATGACACTGCATATACTCTATCTTCATTGTAGCCGGCCTCTGTGGTTGTAGGCGCGTTGCTGTACTAATATCCTTAATGAGCAATAAAGATTTTACACAGCAAAAAAAAAAATATATATATATATATAATACTGATAAGGTAAAGAAGACGCTGCGAAATCAATAAATAAGTTAATGAAAGCCAGAGAGTGCAACGTCTTCAGCCATATTAGAACTATTTCAGCAAAAAGACCTGTTGCCAAGGAAAAGCTCATTTTGTGTTAACAGGTCCATCGAGTCTGGCCCTTATTCCACAAGAGCTCTCCTGTTGCTACTGCAAACCCTCAACTGCATATTTCAGCAGCTGCTGAAAGCACCAGTAAGCATAGTTGAGCCAATACAACTCTTCCACTCCCTGATCCATAGCACTCAATCCAGACCAGAACTGCCTCAACACTATCTGGGCTGCCAGCCCAAGGATACTGCCCTGCAATCCAACACTTCCTGCTTTGAGGGACCTCTGAAAGCACCCGGGTGGTTAAGTGGCAGTAGGGCAGATGTGTTCTCATCTGAAACCCAGACTTGTTCTGATGTTATGGAATGTCAGCGGTGATGTATACCAAGCCCACAGAGACTTGATTCCATCTCATGCCTCTTCCATCCACCACCAGACACTCCCTGACACTTTATCTCACTCTTCAGATTCTTTTTCATCCCTGTTTTCTTTCTTTGGCACTGTTTTTCCATCTTCCTCTTCCTCCTTCATTCCCCCTTTTGAGTCCTTCTCTCCCTTGTTCTGGATCAAAGTCTAATGAGGAAAAATGATGTTGTTGTTACTGTGGATATGTCAACAAATTCTTCTATGGTTCTGGGCAGAAGATACACGTTTTTAAAGTTCCTTCCGCTAGCAACCATTTACTGAATTGGTTGATGTTCTTTGCATTTATAAGTAACCATTAAGTCTGCATACGGTTGGTATGTTCTTGGAAGCATCTGTTGGCCGTTGGTGCTCTTCTGAAAACACATTCAGTTGGTGAAATTCCTTTTCATCTTAGCTAATCATTTTAGATGGATTCTGAACAGTTTTAGGTGTATTAGTCAAGAGAGTGTACATTAATGTTTATTATCTGTGTTTTTTTTAGGAAATTCCATTTTATGGTGACCAATTACTGAAGAAGGTATTAATGTTGCTTTGGCTTACTTATGAGTGAAACATTTGGTAGTGTCTTATTAGGGGAGTTTTACAATTTTTATTTTTTTATTTTTTATTTATAAAGCTTTATATAGCGCGAACTTGATCCCGAAGGATATCAGAGCGCTTTACAATTTGAGGCACTTAAATAACTTCCCACCCTATTCCCCTATAAACCCACATCCCACTATGGAACTAAAAATGCACACTCAAAAGTGGTAGTAAGGCAGCACCAGAGAACCGTGCAAAGCACCCGCTGCACACACTCAGTCAGCAAAAGCTTTCACGCACTCAAGGACCGAACTCCAGGCCAACTGCCCCTACAGCAAAAGACATAGTTCTATTCTTAGAACCAACATGTATAAAAACATACCCCTCTCAGTGATGAGCGATCTCAGGTCACCGCTTTGCAAAAAGGCAATGACCCTGCAAACACAATAGGCACAGGGGCCGCAATAGGCAACACAGTTCCAAACACAATCCAGCATTGAACTCAAACGCCCCCGCCACACAATTTACAGTTGACCACTCCGTAGAGCACCACTGCAAGTCCAGGACTGGACCCCAAATTCAGGCCAGGGGCCCAAGCTGGAAACAGCCCAGCAAAATCGCTCCGGCCATTGAAATGATTTCCAAGGAATAATAAAAAGGCAGTTCAAAAGTTCACACTCCGAAACTCTTCAGTGAAAATCCGGCAATGTCATCCAATGGGAGAAAACCCAGGTCACAGGCAAAGTATGTTCTCGTCACTCTTGCAATCCAGCACTGGGCTCCCAGGTCCAGCACCGGGATCTCCACCCAAGGCAGGCAAGCAACCACGCTTCAGTAGTTAGCACGACTCCCAAAGAACATTTCAAGTTTTGAAAAGTAGACACCTAGAAGAAAGGGGAGAGGAGTTGGCCTAACGGCTAGGGCGCTCGACCTCGGACCTGGGGATCTGGGTTCGAGTCTCGGTAACGACGCCAAAACCTCCTGTGATTCTGGGCAAATCACTTAATCTCCCCGTGCCTAAAATGAAAGTGTGTCCTCATGTAACGTAACTGGAAAAATATGTAAATCGCTCTGATACCTGATTCGGTTCGGGTCTAGTTCGCGCTATATAAAAACTCTGCGGAAAAAAAAAAATCCCACAGAAAAGCAGACGATGGACTCCCATGGAGAAAAATCAGGTTACCAACAAACCCGGTTAGGACCACTTTTGCGGGTCAGCACTGGGCAACAAGATACAGCACTGGCCCCTCTTCCGATCCCAGGTGAGTACTTCAGAATTCTGCTGATTTCATAGGAACACTTCAAGTATTCAAAACCTCACACTTAAAAGATTTTTCGAGTCAAACCAGTCAATGTTATCCAATGGCAGGTAAGTGAGCCATCGGCTTCCAGGTGAGCACTCGACTGGTGAAGCCAAGGCTCCGGGCACAGATTCCGGGGCCCCCCAAGGTCAGGCATGCACAGTTGTCCCACCCTCAGCGGCACATGGGCAGCCGGGCGCAGAGGCAGCCGGGCCCAACGCCAGCCAATTAGGGGCAGGGGGCAACCGGCCGGCGGCCGGTGGCCAGTAGGCCACGCGGCTGTGGGAGCCGGGCTCCTGGCCACCCGCCCAGGGCAAACAGAGAAATAGGACAGGGCAAAGGCCACACCACCAGAGGCACTTGGGCGGCTGGGCGCAGGGTGCCCCCGAGCCATCGGGCGCTCTGTGCCACTCAACGGGAAAGGTAAAAAGGGAACAAAGGCTGCATACTCGGGACGGCGACTCCCCAGGTGCAACCACCACCCCGAGAGGCAAGCTGGGATCCCAGAGAAGAGGCAGGCACCCCAAAGGGAGGCACAGGGGGGCCGTAGGGCGCCGGGCGCAGGGGTGACTCCGGGTGTTGGGAAATCCCACCCTCGTCTGGTTGCGGTCGGAGGGGCCCCCAGTTCCGAGGCTGCAGGCGTCTGGTTCGTCGAGGAGGGTCCCCGGGCACCGGACCCCGGGTCCCAGTTACCGGGGGGGACGTCCCTGCAGTCCCAGACCACTTAGGCACTGGCCAGGCTCGGCAGGCGCAGAGTGGGCAGGTCCCGAGCTTCCTGGCTGGCACCAGGGGGCTGGTTGTTGAAGCAGAGCCTCTGCTTATGGGTGTCCCAGTCTTTAAGAGGGTCAAGGCAGGCAGGTCCTCTGGGTGTCCCAAGGCCGCTGTCCGCAGGAGTCACCGGGATCAAGCAGGAGCAAGCTCCAGGATCGACAGGCCGGCAGGGCCAGGGCCAAGCCAGTCGGCGCCGTCCCACTGTGAGCAGTTGCACGGTGGGTCCTCTTCCTGACCCCCTTTCTTCCTCTCTCATCCGGATCTGAGGAAGGAAGGTTCAGGGTCCCCCCAAATACTGCATTTAGGGGTGTTACAGGTAGAAATAGGTCTCCCGCTGTCTGGCAAATACCTCCATCCATTTAGTAACATCCATGGAGTCTCGTACATGGCATTGGGCACTGTTGTAGGAATGGGCCCCCTTTTTGCATGGTTGCTCCCCACTTTTTGCCTGATGTTGATGCTGTTTGACTAAGTGTGCCCGGTATCCTGCTAACCAGGTACCCAGGGCATATATCTAGTCCCTAAAGCTGCACCTTTGCAACCCAATTGGCACTTCTCTGTCCACATGTAAGTCCCTTGTAAAAGGTACCAAGGGCACTCTGACCAGGTAAGGCCTCTACGGACTGCAAAGCCTATTGTGTCACCCTTAGAGGCCCAGTTCCTTAACACACATACTTGACGTACAGGTTTTGGTGCAGAGAAAAGTGAATAGTAGACATGGCACACATACCTGTGTACCATGCTTACAACCCACTCCCTATGGCATAGGTACGCTACCTCTCTAGCTGGGTGCACTATACCACTGGTGAGGGTACAGGTGCATGAGCCCTGTACCCCTACAGTGTCTAAGTCCATTTTTGGACATTGTAAGTGCAGTAAAGCCATAAAAAGTATATGGTCTGGGAGGTTGTCATTACAAACTCCACAGCAGCATAACAGCTTTACTGAATTCTAGTAAGTTTGGTATCAAACTTCTCAGCACTTTAAACCCACGCTGATGCCAGTGTAGGATTTAATGCAAAATGCACTTAGAGGTCATCTTAGAGATGCCCCCCTGAAAGACGACCTAACTAATGTCCTGGCTGAGTTGCTGCTCACCAGCTGCAACCCCAGGCATGTTTCTGGACCCCTGGGTTTATTTATTTATTGTTATGAGAGCTTCCCACTCTCTGGATCCTGAAGCAAAGCACATCCTCGGCAGAGGTGCCAAGCACCCTCCCCCAGGACGGGCAGGTGCCACAAAAGGCAAGCTTCAAAGGCATGCTGCCTTTGTGAGCTGACCCAGCTGTTTGCTGCTCCCAGCAATTGGCCCCCACTGGTTCTAGCCCCCACTTTGGGAGGGACAATAGGCGGGAAAACAAAGATAGGAGGAGAGGTGTGCCCACTTTTGCCAACTCCACCCCTCTGGTGGGGGAAGCGAGGCATAACTCTCAGTCCCTCTAAGCTTTTGGCATGGCCTCCATCCTCATTATCTGATTCATCAAACCGGCCAAAAAGATTTGCTGACCATGCTGCGTTTCACCGTCTGACTAGCCCTCTAGTTCTTGATCCTATCATTTAAGCATTCTGTAATGGCTTTAAAATATGTCCTTTTAGTTCTAACATGCAAACGTTTTTAGGTGACGGTGTTCGGGATCAAGTTCGCGCTATATAAAACTTTATGAATAAATACATAAAATTGATCCACTGCTTGACTATACTAATTTCTTGGTTTTTAAATATGGACTGTAATTTGCTCTATAAGAGCTATTCCTCGTCCTGCCTAATATATTGGGCTTATTACAGTCATGCAGATATTTCTCTAAACTAAACTGTGTGGCTATTTATCAGTTTCCTATTCCACTTCACAACGCCGAAATAATTTTAAATTAAACTAATATTGAGCAACCATCGGATGACAATAAAAGATACACATATAAAGTTTCGCATCGCCAAGTGCCGAGCATAAGCTATCTATATGGACACATATCTGCTGTTCCATACTTTTAAAGACAAGGTTGTGGCCCTCCTGATGAAGGCGCTTTGAGTGCTGAAACGCGTGTTGAGAAAATCCATCTCGTAGCCACTACTGTGTATTGTCAACATCCTATTGTATTGTAATCGTGTATTGTTTGATTATTTGTGGAAAAAGTCCTTTTTGAAAACAAACTAAATGTATATATGTTTTAATATAGCTATTATGTGTACACACGAAGTTCTCTTTATCATGTTTTTCTGTTCTTTATGAGTTGCTAATTTGAGTGAACGGTTTTGACTGCCTAGGGTTTTTGCCTTCAATTATGAAAACTCTCAGTCCCTGCCATCTTGACATGGGGGCACCCAGCCAACCAGAGAGAGGCTCATGCTCCCTTCCCCTGGAGGGTAGTATAATAGGGGGTGCACCCACTCCAAGGAAGGGACCCACTCGTTCCAATCTGTACCTACCTTAAACTACCCTAAATTTTGTATTTTGGGGCAACCCGAACCTTGCCTCCTCAGACCAGCAAGAAGGACCAAAGCACCATGCTGACGGAAGAAGAGGGCACCAACTGCCTTGGCGTCAACCCTACTGGCCTGGCCTGTCCTGACCTTGACCTGCTCCAGCGGAATCCCAGCATGTCCTGCAGCCATCTACCCCCAGAACCTGGGGGCCTGGCCTGCCCTGCCTTCCCTACAAAGATTGTCTACTGTGAGCACAGGACTTGCTCAAGAACCAGACTATGGCTCGGTGCAAATCTGCGAGTCTGCACTACTCTGTACCCGACCCAACCACCTACCAACTGTGTCCAGGCAGCCCCCTGCATCCCTGACTTATCTCTCCAACTGGTGCTCTCCTCCATGAAGCCTCCCAGCCCAAACCTGCAGTGTTTGCTCTGGCCAGAGATCTCCCATTGAAACCAACAGGGCATCTAACGCCAAATCAGCACCCGGTCACCCCTGTGCCACTGTGGGAGAACCTTGTGTGCTAACTTGGAGTCCACTTTGCCCTGAGCTTAACCCCTGGAGCTTTGCTCCCTCAACCCTGTGGCTTGCCCAAGAGCAGCCACCAACCGACTTCCCCCTAGCCCCTGCTGAGCAGGTCTGCAAAGTCGTGGTGTATTCCCTGAAGGTACTCCACCAGTAGATGGTTCTTGTGGTGGAGTGCCTACTGCCAAATGCCCTGTGCTAAAACTGACAGCTGCTGTGAGTGTGTGCCACATTGTTCCTGGAGAATGTACATGGCAGTCATATTGTCTGTTTTGAAGGTTACAACCTTGTTTTGTAGGTGACAGAATACAGCTTTGAGAGCAGACTGTACAGCCAGTAGCACTAGGTAGATGATGTTGAAGCCCAGTTGATGGATGTCCATATGCCCACATGCCCTTAATGGGCATGCCCTGTAGCTGTGCCCCTCACCCTGTGAGAGAAGCGTCTGTTGTGATGATCACTTGTAGATCTGGGTCCAGAAAGGGCCTGCCCTCGCCATATTGTTGCTGTTCCACCACTACAGAGAGTCATAGATGCTGACCCAAATCAACACTAGATCTTCCCAGTGATGCTCCACTTGTCACTGTTGTGCAGCTAGGCAGATGTAATTTTACATGGGAACTATTGCAATGCAGGAGGCCTGCATACCGATGAGGTGCATAACCATCTTGACCATTAAGTGGTGATCTGGCTGAAAAAGAGGAAGTAACAACAGGAAAGTTTGAACCCGTGCTTGGCAGGAGTACGCTTCCCTGGTGACTGAGTTAATTTCTGGTTCAAGGAAAGGTGGTACTTGTCTATGTTGACGGTGATCCCCAGATTGTGGAACTTATCTATGATGGAATGGGTATGTGGCAAGCGCTGTTTGTTTGTGCTCCTGATCAGGCAGGAAATACATGGATACCGCTTATTCTTAGATGAGCGCTACCATGGCAAGACATTTTGTGAAATCCACGGGGTTGTGGTGACTCTGAAGGGCAGACCTTTGAATTGTAAATGCTGGCCGCTTACCAGAGGTACCAGCGTGGTGCTGGGTGGATTGTGATGCGGAAATAATTATATGGTTTTTATCTTCCAATGTTAGTAATCTTTCGAGGACCACCCTCCCCATATCCTTAATTACAGAGTCGATTAGAAACATGGGCCGGTAACATGTTGTGTCCTCCTCACTCCCCTTTTTAAAAACATGGACAATAACCGATGGAGACCTTGAGGATGGAGGGCCTACCCTAACAGCTGAGTTCAAATGGCTGCATGAGAGGGGGGCCCAAATCTCCATTTCACTTAAATATAAATCAGCAAGGATCCCATATGGGCCAGAAGTCTTGTTTTTAGATGACCCTAATATTCCAGCCTTTACTTCCTCACCTGAGAAAATATGATTTGCCCAAGTTATAAGGTCTAAGTGGGCTGCCCTTCAAAGATGGAGGAGTGAGGCAATAGATATTGCTAAAGTTACTCACCCACCTCTCAGCTGTGATGTGGGAACAAGTCTCACCTCTTTTGAACTGGGCAAACAAAGGTCAGTTAACAATATCCTAGAATAAACTGCTCTTCGCTCGGCAACTGGCGTCAGTAAGCTGTTCCCATGCCTCTTCCCTCAAATAAATGTAACACCATTTAATCTCATGCTTATCGCAATCAGATGTTTATCTCTGAGATGTCTTTAGTATATTAATTAAACTCCTATGGGTCCGAGAACAGGAGATATCAAACCACCTTTGGAAGGGTTTACTAAAGGGTATTGAGCAGGGGAAGTAGGTATTCATTACTAGGGAATTTTTGCATGAATTTGCGATTTGATACAAATTAGATTAGTAGCCATATGTGTCCACATAGCTTCAAAATATTTCTTGAGTGCGACCTTTAGGGGTACTTTTTTGATTCGTTCACATTTATGACCCAAACCCGGTTGGAAAATTGAGTGAATACTTTATGTTGGATATGTTATTACTATGTCATCATCACAGCGGTTTTTTGGGGGGTGCTCGCAGTGCTTCATTTTGCAGCCGATGGGAGTTGCCCTGAAGATGTCTGGGCTTGCTACAGGGGTGTACCAGGTTTCTGTGATGAAGGTCACGTCTGGGCTGAGGGTGGAGATGGCATTCCAGATTTTGGTGGCGTGCTTGCTGAGTGATCTGGCGTTGAGCAGAAGGCAGGTGAGTTTTCCAGGGTGGTCTTACCTTCTGGTGGCAGGGTGGTGCTGGTTGCTGTTGTGGTGTTCAGCTGTGGGGTTGAGATGAACTGGCAGCCGAGGCAGGGGAATTGTCTCTTTGTGGAGTGGGGTGAAGTGAGGCACCATTTGTTGTTGCGTCCATGGCTGAGAGCTGGTAAATATGTCAGGTGACCAATGCCATGTTGTTTCCAATGTATTACTGTGCATGGTGTGCCTGTAAGCTCCTCAGGGAGTATTACATTTCATATTCCTCTAAGCCTGGCCCTTTCCCTTTTCATTGAGAAATGTTGGGTACTTCTGAGCTTATGCTTTGAAAATGTTCTTCGATGCCATTCTGGAAACTTTGATTGGTTTATTCCTTATGCCTAATTTCAGGGGTGGGATCCTGTGCCTTGCTAATAACTTCTGAATTACTCTTCATCTTCAATCAAAGGCTACAATATTGACTAGTAGGTTATCTTTTTTAATTTTTGTGTTTTTTTCAATTTATCTATGATACTTGACCCCTTTCACTTGCACTGTTCAGCCAATCAAGAAGTGAACTCAACACTCTCATCTTCCAGTCCTCAACATCAACCCCAAGTGCACATAATACTATTTGCGCGAATACCTAACTGCAACCAGCCTCAAGAACATTCAGCTCCAAGTGCACCTAGCATCAAGCATACCCAACGAGGAGTTTGATTATATATTGTTAAGTTGGCTCACACAATTAGTAAATGCATGGGCATGGTGCATGACTAGAGTGTGTGCCCCAAGTAGCTCTGCTGCTAATTTGAATTATTTGGAAGGCATCAACATCTGTATGGCTTAGACCTTTCACATAAGGATTTGGAGAGCAGAAAAAAGAGTCAATCTTAGTATAATAAAGTCTGAAATAAACACTTTTTTGGTCTTTTCAATTCCCTCTGGAGGACTGTAAATGTAAAAGGTAGCAGTTAATTAGAATGTAACATGATACCTTAAAAAGATGAGTCATATTATTTTAGATTATGAGACTAATTACCGAATGCGTGTTAAGTTCCATCACTGCGGAGAGCGATGGCTGGTGGCCCAAATCAACACCAGATCATCACCTACTCTTGCAACCACTGTGCAGCTAGGCACTCTTGCATGTGTATTATTATTTTTTTATGTAGTAATGTATGATGCTGTGCTTCTATTGTCTTTGATATTTTATCTTTATTTTGTATAACTTATTTCTACTATTTGTATAGTACTATGTCACTGATCTTAGTACCATAACATATCTATGGGCGCTTGTACTGTAGAGCTCTAATCTTTATTTCATTCTGTAGGATTGAACGCTCATCCCTTGCATAGTCTTTGACTGCACTTTGTGGCCTTGTATGCCATATTTATAACTTAGAGGCAGCGTTGTGACCCTGCACTGTTGTACGGTTTAACTAAAGTGTCTGGTATCTTATGCAGTATATATTAGTGTGATCCTGAAGTGGCAACCCATTGCCAACTACCAGGGCCAAAGCATGGTCAGTAAGATTGGGGGTGTGTGATCTTCAGATTTCCTGTCAATCACGGTGGTATATAATTTTAAAATACATTATAGCACATGAGAGGGGCTTAAGAGGCAGTGAAAAGGGAGAGGAATGCGGATTGATAGGAGTACTAAGTGAGAGAAACACAATAATTTGTAAAATAATCAACATTTTTTAGGGCTTTCAAAACAGAGATGAGAGATAGAGTATGTGTAGTTTTGTCAGTGTATACATGTAAATCCTAGGTGAAATCTGACAGACACCTCACCTTGCCGGACTGAAAGCCCCTGTACCCAAGTATTCATCTGAAATACATTTATTAGGGGGGTGTAATAACCCAAAAACCTCCCCAGGTCCTTGCCAACTACATGTCCTTGGTGAACTGATGTTTTTCTACTTACAATGGCTTATGCTAACCAAATAAAGTTGAACTGAATAGTAGTAAGGTAGATGCTTATCTTGCAAAGAGTCACAATGATCACAAAGCCACTGAGCAATACAAATTATAGAAACATATTTGTACTGTAGCTAGTCAGCACTAAATTCAGAATGCCATAATAAACAAAATAATACAATTTTTCTGTGAGGCAGTGCAAGCCATGCCTTTTATCAACTCAACAAATAAGAAAGAAACCCATGTCTCTTCTTGTCCCTACTTGCCTGTGTTTTCTCTTGCAGTACACGAGGAGGTTATCAAAAAGAAAAAACACTCGCTCTTGGATGTTTCCAGCAGAGATTTTCAGCAGGATTCCATACATTAGCATTTCTGTACATGTATCGGTGATGTTGGAGCCCTGTCAAAAAAATAAAACACAAACAGGCATGTTTAGATATCTTAACTTGTAGACAGATTTTATTCTTGTAAGCTGTCTGAAAAATCAGGTCTCTCAGACTCATTCATCATATTCGCCTGAGGAAGCGCCCCATGCTTTCCTGTATAATAGGGTAGCATGCAGGTAAATATTCTTTGTCACCATGACAGACCAAGCAAAATAATGAAGTGTAAAGGGTATGGTGTATAGCCTGATGAACTTGCATATCTGACGCAAGGTCAAAACATTTTGCGCATTATCATAAATTAAAGATGAAGGTAAAGTAGCATTCATTGAAATCCCTGAAATGAATACATTTTCATTTGGTGCTTGTAAATGGCTAAGGAATAGCCTATTGTTGTATTTGGCTGTCACTTGGAGCCATTATATACATCGGGGCATATTACCAACAGTTAGCGCTATTTATCGCTAACTGAGCTTAGCGTTAGTTTTTTTAACGCCGCGCTTCGCCCAATATTATCGCTGAGATAACGTCCTATTACCATCGTTTATCTCAAAAGCGATAATATTGCAGGCGTTAGCATGAATATCGCTGGAAAACCAGCGGTGTTCACGCATTAGCGTGCAAATGCTGTTAGCCATGTTATCCACCTCCCATTGGATAACATGGCTAAGAACTGGTATTTGCAGGCGTTAGCGCTTGGCGATATTCGCACTTAGCGTGAATATTTCCATTGCTTCGCCTTTGTTGGTAATAGGCGAGATTAGCCGGTTGGGTACGCCCACTTTGCATGTCATTAGCGATAAATATCGCTGACATGCAAAGCGGGCCCCAAACCGCTCGCTATCGCCTACAAGCTGTCGCTAACTGGTGTTAGCGACAGCTTGGTAATAGGGCGGTGGAATTATCGTCGCTTAGCGGCCGAAAACTAAGGCAGCGATAATTCAATATCGCCACCCTTGGTAATATGCCCCATCATCCCTGTTTTGCAAATAGATTGTCACTCCAAAGGTACTAGCAGTGAGTCCATTCCTATCCCAGGTCTCCTCAGATTCAATAGAAGTTAGAGAAGATATCAGCTAGCACCTCCATTATCTACCTTAAGATACTACATACTTAAAGTAAGAAGAGAAAAGAAAGGTTTATGGCACAGTTTACTCCTAACCTTCACCTGGGGAAGAAGTGTCCCCAAGAATGATAAATGATACATGATTGTACAGTCCTTAATCATCTTGTGACTGGACTTGTGACTAATATTCTCTACCTGAGTGCCAAGAGATCTGTTTAAATAGGCTGCAACGCAGCCGCCAGATTACTCTTCCATCTCCTTAAATTCTGCTCTGTCACTAAGCAGCTCTGCAGGCTTCACTGGCTCCCGATTGAGAAGCGCACTCAATTCAAAGCCTTGTTTATTGCTCATAGGATCATGAATAAGCAGG
Organism: Lissotriton helveticus; assembly: GCF_964261635.1. Classification (NCBI taxonomy): domain Eukaryota; kingdom Metazoa; phylum Chordata; class Amphibia; order Caudata; family Salamandridae; genus Lissotriton; species Lissotriton helveticus. The sequence goes on from NC_136063.1 coordinate 576,000,420, forward strand.
CAGCACCTAGTTTGGCTGACTTGTGGCAGCCATATCTGCCTACTAGGGCCCTCTGAATGGCCTACTCGGATTTGGCTCTTATACCACACACTAGAAGAGCAAAACTGGGAAGGTGCTCCTTCTGAGCGATGGTACCGGCCCTATGGAACAATCAGCCTCTACAGTTAAGGAAGACTCAGAACAACTACAGTAGAAGACCTGGCTGTTTTCAGCATAGGTCCCTTGTAGGATTTTATTTGGTGCTTTGTGGCATGTTTGAGGTGGCTGACGTGTTAGCAGGTTAGTGCTGGGAAGCCCCGTTCTGAGGCAGCTACGCACTTTAAAAATCCCATAACAGGTACAGCTGCATGTGCTCCATCCTACTTTAACTTCTTAGATCTGGTTTGGAGTAATTGAAGGGGAAAAAAGGCAAATGTTCTTTCTTGCTAAGCTTGATGTCTACTGTGCAGCCAGTGTTTCAAGAGGGAGTATCCAGAGTGAGCTGACAGAAACCCAGGTACTAATTTTCAGGTCTTTGGGGAAGGGATACCCAGAAGGGGCATAGACAAAGGCTGCATCCTCATCTCAGCTGGCACTGGTTGTTGTGAGACTGCATACTACCTGGCACCTCCAAGTCCCTAAAGATCCTCATCATCTGTGAAGTTCCCCACGGTTCCATACTATTCCTTGTCATCTTTAACCTTTATATGAAGCCAGTTGGGGCTCCACTCACAAATAATAGCGTCAATATGTACCAATATGCTGACGATACACAATTCTACTTCAAAGTATCTTATCCTCCAGACATCCAATGCCTCAAATACTGCCTATGCCTCATCCACACCTTGATGTCCAGCATCCACCTCAACCCCACCAAGACAGCATTCCTGCTATTTGCCAAGAACAACAAGCAAGAAACCTGGCTCAATGATATGAACCTTGACAGGTTCAAACTCAAACTTTCACTGAATGACAAGCCACTTGGTTTCACCCTGGTCACCAAGCACATACTCAAGGGACACATTGCCAAAAAATGATGATGGCCTGCAACCAGTTCTTGCTTCCAATAAAAGTGAAACCATAACTTCCAGAAAGCAACTTAATACCTGCTATTCATACTCTTGCATCTGGATGGTGGTAATGCCTAGCACCAAGTCCTTCCAGGCCCTCTGCTGGCCCCCTCTCAAGGCATCCTACATATTGCTGCACACTCATCTAGGTTTTAAAGAAATATGATCATATCACCCCCATCCTGATGGAACTCCATTGGCTGCATCTGCACCATCTTCAAAACCAGCTGCATCATTCACAAAATCTTCTTGTCTTGCAGACAATATATAATTAATGCACAAGAACAACCATATAACCTATGAGTAGGCTTTCCTGTTTTCAGTTTCTATTTTTGGTAAATTCTGGTGTGTTTTTTTCAGTGATTTCAATATCTTAAAAAAACAGTTGTTATCTGTGGTTACACATTTTCACGCCACTAAAAACAACAGAAAAAGTGTTTTTCCAGTGTTTATGGAACGTTTTGCTTTTATTATTGCTTGCTTTCTGCACTGAAAGAACATGGTATATAGACAGTGTACTTATAGTGTATATGAGGTCCAAATAGATTTTTGCAAATTAATCTTATTGTAGTACGCCATACAATACTTCTTCAGTGAGTCTTTGGGTCATGTGCGCTCGCTCTTTCCTTCCCATGTAATCTTCTATGAAAAGGCCCTCTCAGCATTCATAGCCCTTTGGGCTGAAAACCATCAGCTAAGGGACACAGTTGGGATGACTCTTTCTTTGATGCCACATAAAGCACGAAATGATGAATATTTGCGTTTTAGTTCCTGTGCATAAGAAAACAGTGCACCAGAATGGACTAAAAAGTCAATAGCATCCCTCATTAACTCTGAAGATGGTAAAGATGCTTTCAGCATACCATCTAACAAGTGGCAAGGATCTCCTACAGGGAATCACTTCAGCTCGGGTATCAATTTTGACAGGTCATCACACAACTTTTTTATATACGTAGCTGAATCACTGCAAATACAAACAATATCACTCCAATCTTTGTTGAACTTGGAAAGAACTTTTTTTGCAGAGCATTACAAGTGACACTGCGTTCAATGTTTACCAAAAGTCTGGTGTCATGTTTTCACCACTATCCCAGATGCTTGGTGATATATATACTTGTCACTATACCTTGCATTGAATGTTTAAAGCCTGAGGTGTTGGCAATTCACCTACTATCAATACTGACCCACTAGAAACTATGGTCTGATGTATTAAGGGTTTTTACCCATTCTCTGTGGGTAAATGTGATGACACATATTAGAAAATATTTTTATGAAACCAGCAATTTTACCTATCAGTGAAAGAATCAAATGCAGCCAAAATATCAAATATGAGTTTGATATTTCCTGATTCTCTACAGTTTATAAAATAATTAAACTAGACCTAAAACATGAAACTAAACCCTGCATCTTTATACCAAAGGCCACAACACTGAAAAAAGTAAAAGGAAGAAGAAACAATATTTTAGTGGCATCCCTAAAGAACAAAACCCATGCAGCCAGTCTTCCTTACTGCTAGCTTGTATAACAAAGTTACATTGTATTGACACCTCCAGGAAGAAAAAAATGACTCTTTCACTCTCTTTTTCCTTTCTTTGAATGGCATTTAGTTTGTGGTTGTGCAGGTGTTTTTTCAGCATTTATATGTTTTCACCAGTGAGGGCTATTTATCTTTCAGTGGGGTTTTATCAGTTATTATAGGTTTAAACCTAAAACCCCACAGCCTACCTATGAGGAACAGGGTAATTAAGGAATATTGAACACAAAGGCCTATGAGACTTATACAAATGTGTTAACCAACTAAATCACTCAGCGTTACATGAACATGTTACAATGGTTAAATTGTAAACAACTGAGTCATTCAACAATATATGCACACAACCTACACAAGCCTTTCCTTTCCCATTGAAATTATATCTGTTCCAGCAAGGCATTGATAAAAAGGTGCTGCAAAACAAGTGGTATAGTGCAGACAGCACAGTGCTCACAAATGTATAAACATATGTAGAATATATACTGGTACTTTCAATACCCTGTGTGGTTATGGGTATTTTAGACAGAGTGAAACCTAGCAGTGGACAGCCTAAGGTTTCTTAGATAACTAATTCTTAAGCACCCCCAGGTTGTGTTATCAACTTTTGGACCTGCGTTGATTCAGCAGGTCTCCTCAGGACAGTTGCTGCCTATCTGATAACCTTTTCAAAAGCATCACAAGTATATGTATGAATCCCTAAATGCTGTGTATATATTCTGTATTATTCAGTTCAGAAGTAACCCTGCAAAACAGGATCATCAATTCGATTGTAGTATTGTGGAGTTCCCAAGCTTCCGTGAATGAGTCAAAATATCGAGCAAGTCAGCAATTGTGCCAGAGACGTTTTAAGGCACAGGTCAAGAGTGCCCTCACCTTCCCAGTCACCCCTGGGAAAGCATATTTTCTGGTGGCTGACATTTTCTACGCGGCCACTACTTCAGATTGCCATTAGTTTGCATCTTTAGTACGCAGAAACCATTACTTCGCGTGGTTTTACTGCGCATGACCGTTATTTTGCAGGCTATCCACATCGTTGATTTGATTTGGAGGTGTTTCCGTTTCCAAATAACGCAGTGCGACTCTGAAGACGCAGGTAGTTTGAGCAGTGGAAGGTGATCCATGAGAAGAGAAAGGTAAGTGGGGCTGTGTATACGGTAGTGTAGGTGTAGTGTAGAGTAGTGTATTTGGGTGTAGGGTACTGTCGGGGGGTTGTGAAGGGTAGTGTTTGGGAGTAGGGACAGGACTGGGGTCGGGGGAGGATTGTGCAGGAGGTAGTGTTTTAGGGTTTAGGGTATGGTTTGGGTGTTTGTGTAGTGTAGGGTAGTGTTTTAGGGTTTAGTGTAGTGTTGGGGTGTTGTGCAAGGTAGTGTTGTAGTGTAGGGTGCTGACTGGGGGAAGGGTGATGGTCGTGCAGGGGGTAGTGTTTTAGGGTTTAGAGTAGTGGTGTGGTGTTTGTGTAGTGTAAGGTAGTGTTTTAGGGTTTAGGGTAGTGTCGGGGGGGGTCGTGAAATGTAGTGTTAAGTGTAAGCATGGTTTTAGTGTGATGTTTTAAATTAGCAAAAAACATAGTACATTTATAACCATTTGCGTTATAAATGCATGCGCAGTTAAAACTTGCGAAGTAATGATTTATGCTAAGTAAAAACATTGCACTAAAATCATGCGAAGTAATGGTATGCGAAGTATCGACATACATCCCTTTAATAGGCTAAAAATGTGTGTCAAATTTCAAAGTTGTTCCAAACAAGGGCCCCCAAAATATATCTTCCCGGAGTCCCCAAAAGTACAAAAATGGCACTGAATCCTACATGAAGTCTGTTTCTACACCTGGAAGAAGGAGTGCTGCAGAGGTGCTGGCTAGTAGGTAGCCACACTCGTTCTCCGGGAAGATTGATGATCTGGTTTGAACGGTGACTCCCAAACTGGAACAATATGGAATATATACACTGCATTATCAGCCAAACACCCAAAGTATCCTCTGGCAGATGCTCAGCCACTCTTTTCTAGGAAGTCAGAAGGGTGAGGTGAATTATAGATTTGGTAGAAGTTCCTTGTACGTTAAAGGTCAAGTGATTGTTTCTTTTTACCAACAGGCATGCAAGTCTCTTTTCACCAGGAGTACCTTAAAATCTCATTGGACCAAGCTTTCCATCATGTCAACGTCAGTTGTGCTGTAATTTGGGGCAGTGGACCTGCAAGGGCTTATCTGGCATTATGCAATTTAAGCAAAAAAAACAATTGATGGAAAGAAACAATGGGTTTAGGCCCAGATCTCTGTACTGGGGTGTATGTATGACATTGTTCTGCATTCAGTCCATCAACTGCTCTTTTTGCATTTGTCAGCCTGAGTGGAACAGGTATTCCCAGACGTGGGTACCGTGCTCTCCATGCCACTGGAGTCAAGCAATCCTGGCTGATGAGGGATGAAAGCCCGAAACCGGTCCTAGGATGCTTGTTTCCAGTCCAGGGATGACCTGGCCTGGAAAATCGGGCTGGACTGTGGCCATTGGGCGCTGGGTCAAGACTGATTTGCATATGGCTGGGTCCAACCTGGAATGGCATAGCAAGGAAAACAACGATGGCTTTAGGCCCAGATCTCTGTACTGGGGTGAATGTATGACATTGTTCTGCATTCTGTCCATCAATTGTTCTTTTTGAGTATGCAATTTAATGTGAGTTGTCGCGTCAAAAAAAGGTTTACTTAGTAGCAGAGGAAAACAACACATAAAAGCAGGAAATACAGTTCTTAATGGTACAAGAAATAATGGGCAGCAGTTGTGCCAACCTACACAGCACACTAATTCAGCATAGGGCAACGAGACAAAATAAACAAACACATCAGTCCCAGATGTATGCACGTGCATTACAAATGAACAAGTCGAACCCTGTTGATGTCGCGAGTTCCTTTCAATAAATAGCGGGAACGGGGGAAGAGAGGATGCTTGCTTCAGCTCACCACAGACGTTTCATGAATACACAAACAGGATGCCTGTCTTTCTGCCTTGCAAAGAAGTAATCACTATTCATCCCCACAGCTCCTCTTCCCCTTATCAGATCATCAGTGAAAAGAGACTGACACAAAAGGATCACCAGCCAAGGAACCATTTCAAATGAATGTATGATCTTAAGAGAGCATTGTGTTCAACAAATCCAGGGATTCAAAGGGGCATTTGATGATGCCTTGGGATGAACACAGACATTCCTGATCGAGAGAGTGGCCAGTTCCTGTGAGATCATGACAATGAAATTAAGACTTAGCCCTTCTGCCTGTCGAAGGGTCTCAAGGGTGGAAACGTCTATCATGGTGTATGATTAGCTATAAAGATCCTTCAGAACTTACATATTGAAAACCATCCAATGGCCAGAGAAAAGTCTACAAACAGTATACAGTGCTAACGGGAAGCCCGCCACACTGCATCCCGAAAAGTGTATTCCGTCAGAATATCGTTTACAAAATATCCCCCTGCCATAATATCATGGGCCAAATATTAAGGAAGAAAATATTAACAAGGTTAGTATATAATCGCCATTTACAAAGAGCTTACGGTCCCGTCCAGATTGGAAGCTCAAGACAGTTACTCGACCGAACTCTGTGATTCTATGGCGGACTTCTTTGTGGATAATGTTGATAAAATCTACGACACCTTCACTGACAGTACTGATCCCTTGAGCAATCAGGTTGAAGTTAGGGCCAACCATACAGGGAAAACGCATCTTACATGTTTCAAGACTCCCGAAAGACGGGAATTATTGAACATTGCCAATAGCATCCAGTCAGGCTCTCCCTGTGATGTGTGTCCACCTGTGCGCTGTAAAGGAGTTATGGAGTGCATGATTGATCAGATCAGGCATATTGTGACTCTGTCTCTCCACCATTGCCAGGTGCTAGATGAGTGGAAAACAGCTCAGGTCCTTCCACAAAAAAAAAAACCCAACATCCACATCTCTCAATTCCACAATCTGCGTCCCATCTCCCTTCTGCCCTTCTGTTCTAAAATTGTGGAAAAGGTGGTCAATGTGCAACTCATGGCATACTTGGAGGAGGAATCTCTCCTTCACCCCACTCAATCGGGTTTTAGAGCCGGCTACTCCACGAAGTCAGCCGTTCTCTATTCTACGGAGTGCCTCAGACAGATGGCGGACGAAGGACAGACAGCAGCGTTGATCTTATTAGACCTGAGTGCAGCCTTTGACACCATGCTGCACACAACGCTGCTGTCGCGTCTCTCTGAAATGGGAGTAGTGGGACCGGCCTATGCTTGGATACAATCCTTTCTGGCCAACAGGAGCTTCCAGATGCACTGTCCCCCTTTTAAATCCTCCGTGCGGAAGCTGTGCCATGGGGTTCCTCAGGGCTCAAGCCTGAGCCCTACTTTGTTCAATCTATATATGGAAACCCTGGCTCACATAGTGGAATTGTATGGGGTAGGTATTGTCAGCTATGCTGACGATACCCAACTGATGATTAGGCTTTCAGACAGAAGTGAAGATGCCATCAACTTTTCCAACTGCCTATCAGCCGTGGGAAGATGGATGAATAAGAACTGCTTACGCCTAAATGGCGAAAAAACAGAACTGCTGGTCGTGGGGAAGTCTCCTTCAGTCTGGTCGCATATATGGTGGCCTACCGAACTGGGGAACCCCCCACTTCCTGTTGAAGCCGTGAGAAATCTAGGAGTCATGCTTGACTCTGATCTCTCATGCAAGTCCCACGTCAGTAAAATGACAGGCAGGTGCTTTGGCATATTGAAAACTCTCCGAAAAATCCTAGACCTCCTTCCCATCAGTGCAAGAAAGACCATTGTTCACGCCCTAGTCACACCCCATCTTGACTATGGTAATGTTACACTAGCAGGCCTGAGTCAAAAGCACCTCCACCAACTGCAATGCGTTCAAAACGCAGCTGCACGCCTGGTGCTCAACCTTCCACGCAGTGCCTCTGGGAAGACTGCTTTAACCAAACTCCACTGGCTCCCAGTTAGGGAGTGCATTAAATTCAAGGTTCTCTGCTTCGCGCATCGCATAGCCTATGGCAAATGCCCAGGCTATCTGCAAAACCTTATTGTTATCCACCGTCCCATCCGGAACCTGAGATCGTCCGGAACAATGCTGCTCAAACCCCCTCGTATTACACGTGCCAGGATGGGCGGGCGCTCGTTTAGGCATTTGGCTCCCAAACATTGGAATGCACTTCCGTTGGATCTCCGAATGGAACCCTCGGAAGCCAGATTCCGTGGCAAACTTAAAACGCTCCTCTTCCCTCTGACTTAATTTCTTCTGCTAAGGCCTCGGCCTCCCTCCCTACCACTGCCTCTCGACGATTTAGTAGCATCTAGCGCGGGGACACACTGTTTTGTGCAGCCAGGCGCTTTAAAAATGTCTTATTATTATTATTATTAGGTAACAGAAGGCTTACTTTACTTATCGCTATATATATGCACCTGAGAGAACGCTAAACTGAAGTGAAAAATTGTAGGGGTGCATCATATGTACAAGTAGTCAGCACCCGCATATATAGAGGTTTCACTAATCAGGTTAAAATGCAATGTAGGGTTGAGAATTGAAGTAATTGATGTTAGAACTACATGCAGAACAAATATTAAGGGTTTTGAAACACTAATAATGCCGTTTTTATAGATTACCATTGTATGTTTAGGTTTGCTTTATCAAAATTCATATTTGCATTTTCACATTCATGATAAGTTGCTTGAAGTAGAAATTGTATTTTGCTTTAAAGTTGGAGGCCTAAAGAACGAAAAGATTGTTCATGTAGGATGTTGGGCCTATAAAACGTGCAGAGGTCCAGTCCACGGAAATCGTGTAGGCCTGATTGGAAATGTTTTGCTTAGCATTAAATGGAGATATGTTTGTAAAAGCTGCCTTTGGCTAAAATAATTGCAACGTTAAAGAATGTGTGAGCCGATTCACATGTATTTCTGTGCAGGTGCCGGACCAAGTAGACAGTAGAGTAGAAGGGCCCATTGTGTATGAATGTTAGGATGTTAGACCCAGACATGGAGGAGTAGCCGAGGAATTTAAAGATACAACTTGAAGCGACGGAGAGTCTGGGACCCAAGGACGTTTTAACCGAGAAGGATGGAAAGGTGCCATAATGGAAATTTTCTGGAAACCAACACCTTCGAGAGGGGCGTACCTGAAGGCGTGTCGCCCGTATTGTGGGGTTTTGTATTAGGGACAGCACCCCGAGGGTGGAAGTAGAGCAGATGGGCTGAGGAGCTAGAGAGAGCGGTTGGATTGGCAAAGAGCTTAGCTAGGACTGAGGATTCTCTAGACTAAAGAGAAAGTGAGTGAACTTCTTTGGAAGTCACCACGGCTGACACCTTTTTGTTAGGGTGGGCTATGGTTGAGTAGGGATGTCACATAGTATAGTGTAGGGATAGATTAACTTGACTTTTTCCTTTCAATGCATACCAGAACTCAAGTTACAGCAATATTTGTTAGCCTGATGATTCTGGAATTGATTCTCGTATTATTCATAAGCCGCCTAAGACTTTTCCGTAGGATTATGTTTGTATTAGTGCCTGTTTATCTTTTGAACCTTGTGTTGAGGTGTTTGTATCTTCAGCTGTTTTCATTTCTGTAATAAATCTTCAAACATAGTTCTTAGTCAGTGGTTCTTTGGGGAAAGTAACGGGAATTGTTGAAAGTATTGATTATTAGTAAATAGGTTGCCTAATTCACTCTATGACAGATAAAATAAAAAAATCCCGCCTTATCAGTTGGTAGCAGAGTAGGATAGTTTATCTTCTGGAGTGAGGGTAATCTAGAGTAGGTTGAGATTTCCCCGAGGCCCATAGAGAACCAATGACGAGTATCCAGAAAGTTGCGGACGGAGGATGGCGTTCCATGGAAACTGACGGAGAGTGACGGTGCGGCAGAAAGCAGCAGGTCGGAAGAGAGTGAGTATGAAAAAGGGTCATGCGTGTTAGATTGCGGTGATACGTTTGTATTGGTGTGTTGTATTGTCTTGCGGAGTTGAGTGCCTGTAGTGTGTGAGGAGATCAGGTTGTGAGCGCGCGCAACCAGAGAAAATCTTAGGCTCAAGTGGAGCTTAAGTGGTTCGGGTGTATCGAACACCCATTGTGATTGTCGGCCATTGTTAAAGGGGGTCATGAGGTACCATTGATCGCCCGCAGGACCGAGATAGGGGGAATGAATGCGTGGGTAACGGACGCTGGTCGGAAGTTGCCGTGTGTTTGTAACCTATCAGTGAAGCAATTGTCCGGTCGTTCACGGACAGACATTTGCCAGGTTGGTGACAATTACAGTCAGACTGTGGACGTACAGTCAAGAAAGTGGTTGCTTGGTCGGAAGTGATCATTTCTAGTGTATGATTGGGACGCATGCGTGACCGGGAGACGAACGGAGAAAGGAGGGGAACTGCTGCGAAACGGAGGCGAGTGACGTCAGTAGGAGCCGCGCTGGGATAGGGCGGTTAGTGAGGAGCCGCGTTGGGATTGGTGGATTGTCATCGTGAGGTAGAAGAGCGCTGTAAACAAAGAAACATTGCTGTTTTTCACCATGAAATGCTTAAAAGTGTTGCGAGATTGTTTTAGAGGTGAAAAGACGTTAGAACCTCGGGGTGGGGAAGAGGCTCCACCCGAGGATACCCCAGCCTATTATATGGCTACGAATGTTGGGTTGCATACCATATTGTGGCTTGAGAACTGGTGTAAGATGACTGACGGAAAGGAGGAATTGACTTTTCCTAAATATGGAACATTTAGATTGGAGGTGCTGTATCAGTTAAAAGCGATTATGGCTTCTTTGCGGCCTTTGCCCAGACCAACACAGTTTGAAGCATTAAATGCGTGGATCAGAGCAGCCCATGAAAGGAACAGAGATAGGAGACAAGAAAGGGTGAAAAGATCAGTTAGGGTGGTTCAAGATGCGAGATGGGATGCACTAGCCAAGAGGTGGAGAGTGCAGACCATCGAAGGAGACAGGTTGTATCCGTTGTTGGTCAATGCAGGGGACGCGCAGAGAAGGAGTACCGAGGATGAGGACAGTGAGACAGACGACAGCCTGATAGAGAGACTGCTGTCGGAGAGACCACCTCCATATAATCCAGAGATGGGGGGGGGGTCAGCACCGGCGGGGAACAAAGAAGCCCCTGTCATAGACGGTGGCGTCCCGATGGAGAGCAGTTTGAGCTCCTTAGGGGACACGTTTGACCCGGCAAAGGGAGAAAAGGCACCTCAACCATCTCCCACAACGAGAGTAGTGGGAAGATTCACGGTGCAAAAGGTGCACACCGAAGAGGGTGTAGATTCACAGAGATTAAACAGAAAAGGGAGGTCTCCTCACAACACCAATCAAGGGACAAGGAGCGATAAGCAAAGAGAATGAAAAGATCCCTAATACTACCACTAAATCAGGTGTTACTTGTGTACCTTTATAACTCATACGACCCTTACAAATTTAAACCACATTATACATTCCTCGAAATATACCAATCAACAAAGTAATTATATCAAATTTATACATTTTATTACATACAGTACAATAGATAATTTACTGATAACAGTGCCACTTGACAGTTTAAAAAAAAAAAACATTTGTGTTTATACCCAACAAAACTAATAAAATGCAATTTATCCACAAACAGATAAAAGAAGAATTACACATAAGACAAATTTAAAAACAAGTTGTTGACGCAGCATTTCGGTTTTTGTATTTACACCTTCATCAGGACAAGGTTCTATTAAATAAAGAAAACATACAATTAGATACAACAATCACATAATTCTTATTTACATAGATATTTCCCTATCTACAAAGCTTCAATCTCTATTGTAATTTGATAGTAATAGCATCTTTTGATCTGAACAAAATGTCAAGGCACATTGTTTCAAAGGTTTACGGGTTTTCTGAGTCATGCAAGGTCACAACCAGTAGTTGAAAATCTTAAGAGCTACATACTGTAGCCCCACTGTCATATTATAAGGTGTATTTGTTAATTATACATACCTCACTAGAAAAAACTTTTCATAATATTAGTAATATGTTCCTCTCTTATCAATTCGAGGGGCGTTTCATTGGCCTTCTGGACACCTTCTTCTATTTGGGTCTAGTTTTTCATGGGGCAAGAACGAATTATCTCTTGCCACACAGATACCTTGATGAGAAAAGAACCATAAAGATTTTTTCTCAATGTTGTTTTCAAAAATAGTTGTACAAGCTCAGCCTTTATTGATAGGAGAAAGCCTTTACTTAATTAAACAATCAATACTGTGCGTTTACCTCAGGTTTTCAATGGAATCTTTTGTTTAGAGGTCAAGAGAGCCACCGTTTTTTTCAAATTTCGAAGTTCTCTCTAAAAATTAATTAAAGAAGTATATATTGCCCTCAGTTCATTAATAAACAGGGAATCTTTCATTTAGAACTAGTACTGGGATCCACTTACCCTTAAAAGCAGGGAGTCAGCCTAGGGCACTGCGCATGACTGGATTTTTGCAATGCTTTTGTTGTGTCCCTCAAGCGTTATCTAGAGCGCTCTATATCAATTCACCAGCTCTAAAACGAAAAACGTGTGTAGTGGCATGTATCAATCACGTGGTCCACTATTCTCAAGTTTTAATATACAGTCACGGTATATCCCGCATTTTGATCTGCCATTACCCAAAAATTACTAATCGTAATATTGTATTTATTCAGCTGATTCGAACATATATTAGTCGCCCCTTGTGTGCTAATTCAATTCACATCAGAGGTTTTTGATGTACATGTGTTAATTATCATAGGCCTGAGTTTTAGTCGTGAAAGGAAGGCCCCGTATTTTTAAATGAAGGATTATCCCACAGAGTTAGATTATCCCCATTCTCATCATCCCGCATTGCTCGGGCCCTCCGATGTTAGTAACTACTCCAGAGTTCTCATCTCCCCCTCTCTGGCATAATAGTTAGGGCTTCCCTGCATCCTCGGCGGTTTATCATGTAACACTCTTAGCGGGTCTGGCTTACCTTTTAGTCTTAGTTCGGCCTCCCTGCTCCTCTTGCACCTCGTACGTCTTGGACCTCGTATCGTCAGGTTTCCATTTAGAGCTGCTGGTTTATTGATTCTTTTTAAACCGGCATAGAGCGCGCGTTTTTTTTAATCCTCGCGATATTTATTATCGAGATCTCACTTTTCCTACTGCGTGTTCTTGATGCGACGCACGCATCGAACTACCCGAGTAGTTCTTACCAATCCTCGTAATCAACTTCCTCCTATGGTCCTCAGGGTAAAAAAGAAATAAATTCTAAACTCTCTCGATAGCGACTATTCATATCAGTCACTGATGGAAAATATTAAATAGATGCTACCTATCGTTAAGATACATGCTGATATTGTCAAAAAAACGCGCGGGGAGATGAGAACTCTCGAGTAGTTACTAACATCGGAGGGCCCTAGCAATGCGGGATGATGAGAATGGGGATAATCTAACTCTGTGGGATAATCCTTCATTTAAAAATACGGGGCCTTTCTTTCACGACTAAAACTCAGGCCTATGATAATTAACACATGTACATCAAAAACCTCTGATGTGAATTGAATTAGCACACAAGGGGTGACTAATATATGTTCGAATCAGCTGAATAAATACAATATTACGATTAGTAATTTTTGGGTAATGGCAGATCAAAATGCGGGATATACCGTGACTGTATATTAAAACTTGAGAATAGTGGACCACGTGCTTGATACATGCCACTACACACGTTTTTCGTTTTAGAGCTGGTGAATTGATATAGACCGCTCTAGAGAACGCTTGAGGGACACAACAAAAGCATTGCAAAAATCCAGTCATGCGCAGGCTGACTCCCTGCTTTTAAGGGTAAGTGGATCCCAGTACTAGTTCTAAATGAAAGATTCCCTGTTTATTAATGAACTGAGGGCAATATATACTTCTTTAATTAATTTTTAGAGAGAACTTCGAAATTTGAAAAAAACGGTGGCTCCCTTGACCTCTAAACAAAAGATTACATTGAAAACCTGAGGTAAACGCACAGTATTGATTGTTTAATTAAGTAAAGGCTTTCTCCTATCAATAAAGGCTGAGCTTGTACAACTATTTTTGAAAACAACATTGAGAAACAAGCATTGGAAATGCAATAGGTCTCGCAGCATTAGAGTTAGTGCTTTTAGAATTGTTTATGGTTTTTTTTTTTAAATCTTTAGCATTTTTGTTTCCTGTAGGCAATGCTAAAGAATTACAAAGAAAAAAAGCCATAAACAAATCTAAAAGCTCTAACTCAAACGCAGGAACATTAACTAATTCTCCCACAGTCACAGTATACAGAAAGCCTGTGCGGTTTCCTTTTAGTATAATGACTCCACCTTCTGAGTTGTTTGCGTTGCGCCAATACCACAAAGAAAGCCTTAGCACTCTTGAGGGGACGCAGCTATGTAGGTTCTGGTAGACCGAACGGTGGATCGTGTCATTATGGCGGCGTTTTTCCCATTGACCGTGTATTGTGAATCCACCTTTAACTGTACCGGGGGGGCCCCGAGAAGACGCAGCTATGTGGGTCTTGTTGATCGGGGATCGGTGTGATTAGGGCAGCGCATTTACAATTCACTACGATGTCATATTGGTTTTCCTAGGAGTGGTTCAGGGGTGGCCAGCTGTTCTTACGTTTTGTGGTCAGTGCCAGGATTACAAGGTATGCAGAGATTGAACTAGGGAGTGGTTCATCAATATTAAACTGGCAAGGCAATGCAGGGACGGGGCTGGCCAGAGTGCAGCCACGTGACAGGCAGGTTGGGTGCCGGGAGAACCAGATGTCTTAGTGAATGTCTTACTGAATCGGGGTGGACACTTCAGTTCTGTCTGTGTTTCCAGCAGACGGTGACTGGCTTGCACATAGTGCAGCCACCTAGCCGGGGCACTGGTGCACTTTATTTCATAAATTGGCAAGATTTCCTCACAGCTGCTTGCGTTTCTTGAGAATGCTGCACGTTACTTAAATATTGCTTAGGAAGCTCTATCTTGCGACTGTGAATGGAAGGGGAGGGAACCCTGACGTAGCGAAAATATTGATAGGCTGAAAACTGGTGTTTATGCTAATTGGTGGTAACAACTGCAGGCAGCAAGAACTAGGCAGTTCGAGATTGGTGTAGACAGAGCACAGAGGTAGTCGTTTGCAAAGGTCCGAAAGGCGGACAGTAGGGCCTTCAGCTGTAGCGGTCGTCAGGGTTGCTGAGGAGCAGGGTTTGAATTTCGGCGGGAATGCTCGACATTGTGCGACTCTGGGCAAATCACTTAATTCCACAATGTTGGTGTGCCGTTGTGTAACGTACTGGAGCTCGTGCGAGGGGCTCTGATACCACATGGCTAACCGGTTAGTGGTAATATTGTGACGGGGGCGCGCAACATCTTGCAAATCTGGGGAAATCACTTCATTCCTGCATGGTGACGTTGCTAGTGAAGCCATCAGGTTTGGCACACCAATGAAATAGGGGTAAACCCGTTTTTGGGGGTCGAGTTTGGCTGGGTCGTTCAGCATGTTGGGTTTGGGCCAAAGCACTTGATTATCTCTACTGTTGTGTCGGTCGATAACGCAAGTGACGGAGGCTGGTGCTCTGATACTCCCATTGCCAATCAGTTGTAATCTAACAATTGGGGCGAAGTGGTTGGTGTTAAATTCATCTGAAGACTTTTAGTGCAATAAGTGGCCCTAGTGCGCGCTTAGAAGGGATGGTGGTGCAATTTGTATCTTAAGCCTCGGTGCAATTTGTATCTTAGGCCTCGGTGAGGGGGCGTCACCAGCATCGGGATGGCATCTATTACATGAGGTGGGAGAAAAGGATGGGGGTGGGCGGGGAGCGTAGGGACGGCTCAGAGGCCTGAGGCAGAGCGCACCATATGGAGAGGGAGGGGGGTGGCAGTGGGAGGGTGATTGATGGGCGGGGCAGTGCTGGGGAAGCCTTTGATGTGGCCTGGCGGCCGTGGAAGCCGGGCCTTTGAAGTGAAGCTAAGCTTCACTTCAAAGGTGTCGGAGGAATGCGGGCGGCTGTGCACGCGCTTTTAAGCTCAATGCGCATGCGCATTGAGCTTAAAAGTCACGGGCACTGCAAGGAATCGCCACGATTCCTTGCAAGTTAGATAAAGAGTAGATGAGCCCCTATAGTCTCGCTTGCTCGATGCGCATGCGCATCGACAGGCGAGACCTAAAAATCTTTATGGTTCTTTTCTCATCAAGGTATCTGTGTGGCAAGAGATAGAGCGTTAGACGAAGCGCTATTGAGACATCCCCGGGAGGAGGGTTGATGCAGGCAGAAGCGTACCCCTTACGGGAGGTGGCTCACGGGGGATATGTACATGTACCCTGGAGTAGGGGAGACTTGGCTGCCTTTACAAACTCATTTCCAAGTTTGCGAGAGAGTCCAGTGGAATGGTACAAACAGGTAGAGAGGTTCGTTAAGATCTCAAAGGTACTGTGGATTGATTTAAACACACTGTTCGACATTGTGGTTCCAGGAGACCTGTGGATAGCATGTAAGGTTAGTGTCGAATGGCCCACAGAGGAGCCAGATCGAGATACTACCACCGATAGACCCTCACCCAAGGTGATGATAAAATATGAGCAGGTGATCACGTGGTTGAAGACTAAAGTACCACCACAGGACATTGATTGGGTGAAGATAGATCGGACTAGGCAGAAACCGAAGGAGACAGTCCATGAGTATTATGAGCGGCTCTTGCAGATTTTTACGCAGTACAGTGGATTGGATGTGATGGATCCAAAGGACATGGGACAGTTTGTGTCCAAGTTTGTTCTGGGACTGAGACCTGATATCTGGCTCATGATACAGCAACATTTAATTTTTTGGCAGAACAAGCCTCTGGACGAGATCTTGAGGTACGCGAGGTATTGCAGTGACGAGATAGACTCCAAGACAAGGAAGCTTAAGGATAAACTGATGTTAGTACAGATGCAATCGGGAGGACAAGGCCAGTCAGGAAATGGCACATTGGGGAGAAAATCAGGGGGACAGAAAAGGGACAATGAGGAGGGCCCAAGGCCAAGGATAGACCTGGCGGCTCTGAAAAAGACGACAAGGTGTCACCAGTGTCACGAGATCGGACATTGGAGACGCGAGTGTCCCCATAACCCAGACAATCAAGTACAAGAAGAGGAGGAGGAGGAGGTCCAAGCCCCTCCTGAACCGAGAGTAACAGTAACTAAATTTAAGACGACAAAAGGGGGGACTTCAGCCCCTAGGGCTCCGGTTCCCCAGCCACCGAAGATTACAACAGGGAACAAGGTTTACAAGCAGATGCCCTTCATAGTTGAAGGGGACGAGTATTATTACTTTGATCCAGTGACAGGACGGTGCCTGAGTGGGGAGGAGGACTGCACCCTCGGGGCAGTGCTGGAGGTAGATCAGAGGGGACCATTCGTAGAGGCCTATGTAGCCGGACACCCCCCCACCTTTTTGGTTGACACTGGTGCTTCCCGGTCTACTGTGCGGTCTGTAGTTGTCCCTAACTTGCCCCTTTCAGGACAGACTATCCAAGTGGTAGGGGTTGCGAACCGAAGAATGACAAACCCTCTGACAGAACCAGTCCCAGTTAAGATCGGGAGTTTCAGGGATAACCATCAATTTGTGGTGTGTGACTCCAGTCCTGTGTGTCTTTTGGGGAGGGATCTCCTGTGTAAACTCAATTGTACCATTTACTGTACCCCACAGGGAGTAGAATTACAAACGAATGATGATGATGCTGCCTTCAAGGTTGCAAATACACATGTGTGTATTGAATTGTACCCTGCTTTAACTGTGGAGGAACTCCCTTGGGACCTGAGGGATGCAGTCTCACCGGAAGTGTGGGACTTCACAGGAGAGGAGATCGGGTTGACCAAAGGGGTAGAGCCAGTTAAGATTCAAGTAAGACCGAATGCTGAGTTCCCAAGAACACCTCAATACAAGTTGACCCCAGAGACTATTGCAGGAATAAGACCTGTGATCGAATCCATGATTAGACAGGGAATTTTGAAGGAAGTCATGGGCAGTCCATGCAACTCCCCGATCATGGGCTTGCAGAAGCCTAGCGGGAAGTTCAGGATTGTGCAGGATTTGCGAAAGGTGAACAACATAGTTGTTCCATGCTGTCCAGTGGTACCGAATCCATCAGTGATACTGTTTCAGATACCGTTCCGAGCTGAATGGTTTTCTGTGATTGATTTGTGCCAGGCTTTCTTTTCGATCCCATTGCATGAGGAGAGCCAATTTCTTTTTGCATTCAAAATAGAGAACGGCGTCTTAACATGGTGTCGTATCCCTCAAGGGTATACAGAGAGCCCATCGATCTTTAATCAGCTACTGAAGAGGAATCTTGAGAATCTAGTGCTGCCACAGAACTCCGTTCTGGTACAGTACATAGACGATCTCCTTATTGCGTCAGATACAGAAGATGCTTGTAGAATTGACACCATTGCTTTGTTGAACCATTTGGCTGAGAATGGACATAAGGTATCCCCTAACAAGTTAGAGTACTGTTTGTCTGAAGTACAGTATCTGGGTCACAGGATAGAAAAGGGAAAGAGGAAAGTGTCACCAGACAGGATTGAGGCGATCATGAAAATGATGGTGCCTTCGACCCAGAGAGCGGTTAGGATGTTCCTGGGTATGGTTGGCTACTGCCGCCAGTGGATTGCCAATTTTTCCCTGAAGGCGAAACCATTGCAGAAACTGACGCACAAGGATGTAAGTGATCTGGTACCATGGGACAAGGATTGTATGATGGCTTTTCTTGAGTTGCGAGAGGACTTGTGTCGCGCTCCGGCTCTGGGAATGCCCGATTACACCAAATCATTTTCACTGTTCTGCTGTGAAAGGGAGGGGTGTGCTTTGGCAGTTTAGTACAAGATCATGGAGGAGTCCGTAGACCAGTTGCTTACTTCTCGGCTACCTTAGATCCAGTAGCCGCAGCGTTGCCCGGATGTCTTAAATCCGTTGCTGCAACAGTTGTCAGCATTGAGAGATGTGAAAGCATTGTGATGTGTCATCCACTGACAGTACATGTGCCCCACTCAGTGGAATTGTTGATGACCAGGACCAAAACACAACACCTGACCAATAACAGGCTCACACGCTAAGAGCAGGTTATACTTGCTGCGGAGAATGTGACCCTTAGGAGATGTTCGGTCTTGAATCCTGCTACTTTGATGCCATTACCAAATGACTTGGATGATGATTGGGAAGACCATGATTGCCTTGATGTGACTGAGCTGTGCAGCAAACCCAGACCGGATATTGTCGATGAGCCACTGGTAGACCCAGACGAAATTTACTTTGTGGATGGCTCATGTGTAAGGGACAATACTGGTCAGTTGAGAGCAGCGTTTGCTGTCTGTACTATTACTGGAATAGTCGAAGCGGCCTGCCTGGAAGGAGTACACTCCGCGCAGGTGGCTGAGATAATTGCGTTGACGCGTGCCTGCCTGGCAGCCAACAAGATTTGGATCACCATATATACAGACAGCCAATACGGGTTCGGTGTGGTTCATGATTTTGGTCAATTGTGGTCCCAAAGGGGTTACATGACATCATCAGGTTCCCCTATCAGGAATGGAGAATTTATCAGGTTGTTGCTGGAGGCTCTGCAAGGTCCAGCCGAAATTGCCGTCGTGAAATGCACTGCACATACAAAGAGTACTGATTTTGTGTCCATGGGTAATCGTTATGCTGATGAAGTCGCACGTTATTGTGCTGAGCAGGGATACTCATTTACGGAACAAACAGTAGAAGGAGTGCAGGAAAGAACCGAGTTAAGCATGATGCTTGAGGTGGCAGATACCTGGGAAGAATTGAAGAGCATGCAGGAGCAGGTGTCTGACTATGAGAAAAGAGTGTGGGAAATGGCTGGTTGTGTCAAAGGAGAGTTGGACTTATGGGTTTCGGCTGATGGGAGAGGGGTGTTGCCGAATGAGCTGGTGAGTCCGATGGCACGACAGATACATGGTCCTGTACATCTGGGAAGAGATGCCATGATGCGTGTGTTCAGACAAACTTGGTACAACCCAAAATTCAGGACGGCTGCGGAAGCAGTGTGTCAAAGGTGTGTTACATGTCAACAACTGAACGTTGGGAAAAGAACGCCAGTTACTATGGGTCACATTGGGAGGTCCGGAGGACCTTTCTACAGGATGCAACTGGATTTCATTGAGATACCGAGGTGTAACCGCCTTAGGTATGTCCTGGTGATCGTGTGTGTGTTTTCCAGGTGGGTTGAGGCATACCCAACTCGTAGGTGCGATACACTCACAGTAGCAAAGTTGTTGTTGAGGGAGTTAGTGCCACGTTTCGGGGTTCCGACCTCTTTGGAATCGGACAGAGGGACACATTTTAATAGCGAGGTTGTGAAAATGCTCTGCTCTGCACTGAACATTGACCAAAGACTGCATTGTAGTTACCGACCAGAGGCTTCTGGCATAGTGGAGCAAATAAATGGGACCCTCAAGGCCCGAATGGCGAAGGTGTGCTCATCCACATCCCTGAAATGGCCGGATGCTTTGCCGTTGGTACTAATGAGCATGCGTAGTACACCTGACAGGAGGACAGGACTCTCACCTCACGAAGTACTGATGGGGAGGGCCATGAGACTGCCATCTATTCCTACAACCGCCTTCCTAAATATCACAGATGATCTGATCCTTGATTACTGCAAGGGACTTTCTGATGTCATCCATTCTGTGTCCCTTCAGGTGCGGGCTGCTGAAATTCCGGCTTCCAGAGACCTTTGTCACGACCTGTGCCCGGGTGACTGGGTCCTGGTGCGGAAGCACGTCAGAAAAAGCTGCCTGGATGTGCGCTGGAGAGGACCTTTCCAAGTTATTTTGGTGACGAATACTGCTGTGAAGTGTGGAGGGTTGCCAAACTGGGTACATGCTTCCCACACCCGACGAGTGCCAGCACCTTTGGAAGGAACAGCTCCTCTCGTAGAGGAAAATATTGACGAAGAAGAAGATCCACAAGAGGGGACAAGTCAAGCTGTGGGGGTGTCGGAAGAAGTTGGTAACTACTCCGAGCGAGCTGAAGGAGATCACGACAACAGTGACACTGAGTCTGCCTCTGAAGGGGGAAGTGGCTGTGAAGGTGATCTAAGCGCAGAACAAGCTGAAAGTGGTGATGAACAGGGTGTGCAAACGAGAAGCAGAAGAGCGAAGAATGCAGAGGCTCATTGGCCTGAAAGACGGAGGCGTCTGAACGTGCGATTGGTCTCAGAAAGGGATCTTGCCCCTGTGTCTGAAGAGTCCTTACAGGAAGAGGGAGAACAGGAGGCGGAGCAAAGAGGTCCGAGGAGGTCAAGGAGGGTGAGAGTACCTTGTCGAAGATACGCCACTTCCGAGTGGATCTACCTTCTGACAAATGCCAGGTGTACTGAGATCAGGGAGGGTGAGGTCGGTGGCAGTGACCAGTACGATCCCAAATGTTAAGTTGGAAGTGGTGTTGTTGGTACCAGGACTTGAGATTGAAGGAGTACTAACACTTACCATTCCTAATCCCCCTTACCTGAGCAAGATACGTGATCTAATCCTGGATAGACTGATTTTTCCTACATTTGTCCCAGAAATACCATCTTATGAAGCAGTAGTCCTTCGCATGGAACTGTTGGATTATGTGCTTTGTGCAGTTGGAGCAAATATCATCATTGATTATTAAAGACTTTGTAAATAGCTGTCAAGACCAACCTAGAGCCGAGTGGAGGAAGAAGAAATTTAGGGACTTTCCACAGAGGACGGAGAAGGGCTAGGGTTGTCTATTGTTGCTGCAGAAGAAAAAGGCTGCAAAAGAAAAGCTTAACGGAGATTTCTGCCTTCAGAGGTGTGGTTCGGGAGACTCAAATAACCAAGAAAAGAGACTTTGAATAGTTGTTGAGAATGAACTACCCTGTCCTGAAACCATGGAGGCTGGAAACCCGACTTGTAGAGCTAAGTGTATAATAGGTACCTTTTTAGGAGGAGTGATACTCCTTATAGTATTAGTAGTTGCAGTTTCCTATTTAGTACCACACGAGCAGGCAGTGAAGGTTGAGGGAACACCGACACCCATCACTCCTAGCAAGACAGAGGTCAAAGTAGGAGTAGAAAAAGCTTTGTTAGCAGAAGAAAGTCGTAGGTTACACGCAGATCTGTCTAAGGGCAATTTTGGACAGAATGCGTATGCAAAGTTGTTGTATGAATACATTGATGCGATAGATGCGAAAGACTGCTATGTGTGTATGCAATTGCCGGCTTCAGTAGATGAGGGTATTAGATACCATCACCTTCCATTGACATATGGAATCTCATGTAGTATACTGCTTAGCATACTTTATGGGCATAACCATTTTGAGTATTTCTTTTCGAATTTTGATGCTGTGTTACCGGAAGTCCCTGCTTATAAACACTTGAATAAGTTTGACTATTATAAGTCAGAGGACAGACTTGGATATTTTTTCATTCCGACACAAGAATTAGACACCTCATATGCTCACCGACACAATTTGACGTGCTTGTTATCAGAGACAGAGAAAAGGTTCATAGATCAGGTTGAGGACAGGTACACGAAGCAAAAACAGTTGAGAGATTCAGGGCAAGGTAAAGTTGATTGGACGGATGAGGAGAAGCAGCACAAGTCAAAAGGGAGTTATGGTCCGATAGCTCTAGATGAAGTGCAGAAAGGGAAGTTATGCCTTCACAGACCACAGACGTATTATGAAAATGTGTATGTGGGTCATACTACATGTGAACATACTTTCACACTGGAGTATTATACGAAAGATTTCTTGAAGAGTGTGGTGCAGGTGATTCCAACGGTGTACTTTGTCTGTGGAAGGAATGCGTATGTGAGATTGCCGGAAAAATGGTACGGGACGTGTTATCTAGCGATCATTTTCCCCAAAACTTACCATACTGAGGATTTTGCTCTCCTAGAGGGAGGACATCAGACGAGGGTAAAGCGAGGTGAAAGTGCGGGTGCGATAGTGGGAGATGTGTTTGGAGCAGTGATACCCATGTTGGGAGTCATTCTGAATGACGTGAAGATACGGCGGTTGGCAACTGTGGTGGATGAACTGTCAATGAATACAGCAAAGTCACTAGTGTTGGTTGAGGGTGAGATGTTGTCGATAAGGACAATGGTTTTACAAAACCGTCTTGCTTTAGACGTCCTTCTAGCCAAAGAGGGAGGAGTCTGTAAACGTTTGAAGGTCCAGGAATGTTGCACATATATTCCAGATAATTCCAAGGATCTGGAGAAATATATCAGTAACATTACTGCCATTCATTATGAGATTAAAGATTTGACACAAGAGAACGTGTGGGAGAAGGTTGGCAAGGGATTTGGAAACGTGGGAAACTGGTTTGCAAATCTGGGAAGGAGTTTCCTTGGGCTTGTACTGCAACCCCTCATCATAGCTGTGGCATGTGTGATTGGGTTGTGGGGTTTGGTAAGACTGTACAAGTGGTATAGGTCAACTAGATTGCAAAGATCGATGAGGGTACAAGAGCAAAGAATGGAAAGACTGCAGGATGGTCAATATCGCAGCCTGAGAGCATTGGAGATGCTTAAGCGAGGGCAAGTGGCCACGAGTTCTGTTTAGCCCGGTTCTTACCTTGAGGGATGGTGTGATGATGGTGATGACACAGGTCATCAAAGGGGGGAACTGAGAGAGCGCTAAACTGAAGTGAAAAATTGTATGGGTGCATCATATGTACAAGTAGTCAGCACCCGCATATATAGAGGTTTTACTAATCAGGTTCAAATGCAATGTAGGGTTGCGAATTGAAGTAATTGATGTTAGAACTACATGCAGAACAAATGTTAAGGGTTTTGAAACACTAATAATGCCGTTTTTATAGATTACCATTGTATGTTTAGGTTTGCTTTATCAAAATTCATATTTGCATTTTCACATTCGTGATAAGTTGCTTGAAGTAGAAATTGTATTTTGCTTTAAAGTTGGAGGTCTAAAGAACGAAAAGATTGTTCATGTAGGATGTTGGGCCTATAAAACGTGCAGAGGTCCAGTCCACGGAAATCGTGTAGGCCTGATTGGAAATGTTTTGCTTAGCATTAAATGGTAGAAATGTTTGTAAAAGCTGCCTTTGGCTAAAATAATTGCAACGTTAAAGAATGTGTGAGCCGATTCACATGTATTTCTTTGCAGGTGCCGGACCAAGTAGACAGTAGAGTAGAAGGGCCCATTGTGTATGAATGTTAGGATGTTAGACCCAGACATGGAGGAGTAGCCGAGGAATTTAAAGATACAACTTGAAGCGACGGAGAGTCTGGGACCCAAGGACGTTTTAACCGACAAGGATGGAAAGGTGCCATAATGGAAATTTTCTGGAAACCAACACCTTCGAGAGGGGCGTACCTGAAGGCGGGTCGCCCGTATTGTGGGGTTTTGTATTAGGGACAGCACCCAGAGGGTGGAAGTAGAGCAGATGGGCTGAGGAGCTAGAGAGAGCGGTTGGATTGGCAAAGAGCTTAGCTAGGAATGAGGATTCTCTAGACTAAAGAGAAAGTGAGTGAACTTCTTTGGAAGTCACCACGGCTGACACCTTTTTGTTAGGGTGGGCTATGGTTGAGTAGGGATGTCACATAGTATAGTGTAGGGATAGATTAACTTGACTTTTTCCTTTCAATGCATACCAGAACTCAAGTTACAGCAATATTTGTTAGCCTGATAATTCTGGAATTGATTCTCGTATTATTCATAAGCCGCCTAAGACTTTTCCGTAGGATTATGTTTGTATTAGTGCCTTTTTATCTTTTGAACCTCGTGTTGAGGTGTTTGTATCTTCAGCTGTTTTCATTTCTGTAATAAATCTTCAAACATAATTCTTAGTCAGTGGTTCTTTGGGAAAAGTAACGGGAATTGTTGAAAGTATTGATTATTAGTAAATAGGTTGCCTAATTCACTCTATGACAGATAAAAAGGTCTAGTCGACCTGTGACGGGATTCTGGAGAATGGTAAGCAGGCTCTAGAATAAAAAAATCCCGCCTTATCACACCTTTTATAACACACACATCCTCAATGTACAAAGATGTGGAGTTAAGAATAGGACATTTATACTAAACTATATGAACTTACATATTCCTTAGTTTGGTTCTCGACATTTTGCCAATGATATGATGGCATGACAATATTATGTGGGCAATATTTTGACATTCATCCCTGAAGAAACGATTTTACAATTCCTTTAAGCCACTGACTACTGGGTCTGTAATATGACGAGTGCCACCAGATTGACTACTATTGATAGGAATACCGTCTTCGAACCGCCCCCCACCCACCCACCACCTTCAATAAAGGATGACAGGGTGAGTCAGTACCTCCAGGAGTCAAGTCGAACACCCCAAGACATCTCTGGGTGGATGCTAGCACCCACATGTTAGTTGACGACCAGAGTCTTTTTGCTGATATATCACCCGACTGCCATCCCATGCAGCACAACATTTTATTCAGGTTGGGTCCTGTTGTAAAGGCATCCCTCTACCACACTTAAAGACTTTGAGGAAATTGTTGATTTCCATTCAACGAAATGAAAGCAGAGGCAATGACGAAGCCATTGCACAACAGGCTCAACGTAAGCCTGTATGAGGAATCAGCTTCGCTGCAGGCAGGACCACTAAAATTATGTCATTCTGCGACCAGTTATTTTTCCACCTAAATATGCCACACACTTGTCAGATCATCAAGCTATTGCTGCATCATATTCAGATTTCACCAACAAAAATGTTTCTAGCTTTCAGATCAAAAGTTGCTAAAAATGTGCTACACGGGGGGGCCTGATTATGAGTGAAGAGGAGCAGAATTACCTCATGGCCTTCCAGAGTGCCTGATTTTAAGTAGTCTGGTTTTCCTACACCCGTTTTTCGGGGTGTGGGAGATGCTGACGCCATTGTTCCATCCCACACAACCAGTTGGATAAATTGCATGAGACTTTTGCTTCAGCATCAGTCAAGTCTCATTAACATGTTGGTCTGAAAGTTGGAGCATACAATGCTCTCTCCTGTCAGAAAATATCTTACCCTCCCGACCCCACAGTCCCGCAACAATGCTTCCTCATCGCCCACCCTACTGCTCACAGGCCTGCACATACATTTACCACCTACACAGAGCAGGTGGTAAATGTATGCAGTAAAATCCAGTAGAATTCTGAAATCTGTGGGGTTCATGACTGTAAAAATAGGTCTCATGAGGTGATTCCCCATTTCATGGAGTATTACCTGGTGCTGGTGTGAAATTGCAGCTCAGTAATAGTAAAACCAGATGCGATTTTTCCGTACCCCTGTATCATGCAACTTATATTCAGGGCCTTTATCTTTCGCCTTTGCAAAGTTAAGTTTTGGTAGTGTTAACCTGGTACTAGCAGAACACATTTTACCCATACTGAAATAAAATGTTTCAATAGGGAAATACTACCGTAACAGAATGTGCTGCATTATAACACACAATTCGACTTTTATTGCTTCATTTTAGTGAATGCTGCCAACCCTGGCACATAATTCCATTGGCCCTGCTTAGAGGCTAAAGGTGGCAATGAAAATATGCAAATAGGAATACAAATAAAAAAATTGGAGAATGCATTTCTCTCCCACAAGTTAGGGGCAAACGGGAGGATTTCTAGATTCTAGGGTCGGCAAAGGCGGTGATGTGGAAGATGGACGAAAGGGTAATGGGCAGTTAAGCCTATGTTTGATCTCTCATAAATATAAAAATAACCCCGTTTTCCGTCTGGAAGCCAACAATGTGCTAAACATTTCCTTCTGCTCAGAAATCTTAGATACATTTGTCTCTTTTTTTCCCCCTGGAACAAGTGAAAACCAGATGTTTACTTAATTGGTCCAGTACTGTTAGCATGAAAGGCTGCATGAGAATTCATCTCAAGGCAAATCTGAATCAAGCACAATATTATGCATCTCTGCCTTACACAAGTTGTTTATATATATATATCCCCATGCTGAAATAAGCAGAAAGGACGTCAGCACAAAGCAGAAGACGGATACAAATCAGGAGCCATGCTATGTTACCCTTCCCCGGTGCAAATAACAAAGCAAATCCATCTTGTGCCCTTTTTGCTAGTTGTGTAATTGGAACGAAAGCAACATATTTTGCCCCTATCAGTATCACAAAGATTTGTGAATCGAGGCCTAGTGCATGTGAGAAGTTGGCCTGGCATATGCTGTCCACTATTCTAGTGGGCACCTTGCACCAGTCCAAACGACCCCTTATTGATGGTAGGTTAAAGACAACCTTATAGAAAGCTATCCTAGTGGTAGCTGTAGAGAGCAGCCTTCAGGCTAAGTATTGAAGGAATGTTAAGCAGCTTATTTTACCAGTCTATAATCTCACGAAATGACCAAATGAAAGGAGAACCACACCAGGTATATATAATATATATATATATTTATTCTAAACACATCCCTCTAGTCTCTTTATGAGGCTAGAGGCAAAAGTACATTCAGTAAACTTATTTAGCACACAGTAAATTAGCACAATATATGGTTAGCCCTAGTGGCGTACCAAACCATATACCATGAAAGTGGTATAAGAACCACGACTGACAAAGAGATAAGGCCTAGAGCCTTTAGAACCGCTGGGGCCACCAGGAACCATCTAAGGTAGTGACACAGGGGAACCATGGGGGATGCGTGCAATGTCTAAACACAGCCGCGAATCACCATTAACTTCTATGGGGAAAGTCGCGGTTGGAAAATTACAGATTAAGGACTCTTAGAAGAGGACTTGGAGCAAACCCCTTTAGAACTAGGCAGTTCTAGAGTCAATATACAAGGGGAGATCGGGTTTCGTAGTCATTTTCATTGGCGAGCTGCTGGAAAGTGCTGCAGGCAACCAAGTGGAAAGTGTCCAGGTGGATCCAAGGGTGGATCGGAGATCAGAAGAACCTGAAAGCAGAGGGGACAGAGTCTAGGTCACTAGCCAGTGACCAGGAAGGGGAGGAGAAGATGCCAATCAATGTCGGGTGATTTCAGGTGAAGAAGGTGAAGCACGACTCTTCAGCCACGAGGGCCAGGAGGTGTTGATGATGTCCAGGAGCTGGATTCGAGCTGTCCCACGAAGGATGTCGAGTGCTGCAGTGTCGGTATCTGGATTGGACCCAACAAGCCTTGGCAACACCAACCCACGCAGAAAGCAAAGATTTGGTGCAGACCAGCAAGTTCTGAGGGACTCACCCTTTGGAGGGGAGTCAGGGCACATCTGGAGCAAACCAAGGAACAGAAGAGTTAACTTTGTGAGGACCCACCAGTCAATGGACAAGGACCGCAAAGGAGACTCAAGCTGAAATGCTAGAAGCGGGCCCACAGAACACTTCTGGAACACTTGTGGAAGGTTGACACAATCTTCGGTGCGCATGATGCTCGGGGCTTTGACTACAAGTAGCCCAACGCACAACTTCAGGAAAGCTTGGGAAGTCAATGCACTAGCAAATGTGCACGGTGTCCAGGGATTCCGGTTCCACGTCACTCGTGAGGGCTGCGGGTCTCAGCTTTGCTGGGATATCGTGTCAGCCTCAAGGAAGTCTGGAAGTCTGGGTCCTGTGTCACAAATTTATTGGGATCTGGCGGGAGCCTTGGAAATGCAGACCAGCAAGATGCTGCTTTGGTGCCTGTTTGAACAGGGGAGTCACTCCTTGACCCCAAGGGAGATTCTTCCATCTTCTAGTCGAAATAGAATGTCGAAGTTCCAGGATATATGTTGCAGAGTTTCGTCCAGGTATAATCTAAAGTCCTAAGGACTGGGTTCCTATACTTATACTAAGTTTAGGAGTTGGACTTACTCTAGGGTCCCACCTATGGAAGGACCCAGGGAGTTGGGGGGGGGTTACACCCCTTTCCCTTTGTCCAGTTTCGTGCCAGAGCAGGGGCTCAGTGCCCCTGCAACTGGTTTGAACTGGGGTATGCACAGGGACACCAAGTGTGCCCCCAGCACTGTCTGGGTGGGTGCATTCTATTAATGCACCCACCCAGCCCCAATACACTAAAGCCTGTCTGGGAGGTGGTTACACCTCCCTGTGACAGGAAACCTATTGTCCAGGCCTCCCCTGCTGGAGTTTCATCCAGCAGTAGGAGGTCAGACTTGTGTCTGTGGCTGCAGCATCCATTTTGTGATGCCATGGCTCTTTAAAACTATTACCGGTTAAGTAATTAGGTACATGTCTTCTCCCTCTAAAAGGGTGGAATTCTACCCCGCCGCCAGGACTTGCGGGGGGTAGGATTCCAAAGTGTTTGACAACAAAATTGACATGTTTCCATGCAGCCATTCCAAAGTTAGCATTTACCGCAAGGTTATAATGTACTTAAGAGTATATGGTCTGGCTGCATCACAGAACAGCCTCAGAGAATAGATTCCGAAAGCTGCAGAGGGGCTCAGCTCATGCTTGGGCACCCTCTCACACAAAACCAAGCACTCTGCCTTCAGGATTGGTAAGGCCTGCTATAGGAGTGACTTATAGGTTTGTATGTGTCAGTGATTAAAGGTAGATATAGGTAGCCTATATCTTAGTAAGGGGTGCAAGCACCACCTTACCCAGGCTGCAGTAACAAACCTGTGGTGCCATTTTGGAAGGCTTCCCAGGGGTGGCATAATACATGCTTCAGCCCCTGGTAGGCCTCTGGGGTAGCTATGCCCTTGGTACCTAAGGTACCAAATACTAGGGACTCCCAAGGGTAACCCAGTAACCAATTTGGAGTGTACCTAAAGTACACGCAATTAATTTTGAGAGGAAGCAGCCAGGCTGGGGTCTTGAATAGCAGGGCCCCAGTCAGACTAAAGTCGAAAAACAGTGAAACACCAGCAAAAAGTGGGGGTACCCATAGTAAACAGATCCTACTCTCCTACAGTGCATGATTAAACATTGTCAAGAAATTGTTAAAATATGATGTTTTGCACGATGTTTGCTAACTAAAAAAAGCATATCTCTATTGCCTCAAAACAAATCCATCTCACATTTGACAAGTGGAGAATATTGTATGTAAGCAATAAAAAAACAACTGTAAAGTCAGTTTTCTCTTTTTTTGCCCACGCGAAAAACTTTGTAATAAAAGGATTGTTGAATTTGAATTGAACCACATTTGCATATTCTGTATTATGACGTCAGCTAAAATGGATTTGCTCAGTTTCTTGTACACACGTAAGGGATTGCCTCCAGTGGTGTCATAAAATATTAGTGCCCTATATTTATGTAATAGTCAAGAGGGTACACATAGAGAAACATGCCATTAAATGTTTCATCTCAGTAAACATTTGCTAAAAGTGAGAAAGGACTAACAGCCTGGAAGGAAAAATGTCTGCAGCGTGAGAGGTATAAAAACAGGTCACAGGGTCGTAACTATCAGTGAACTAGGCTTTTTGTCATAAATAACCTTAACACCATAGGTATACTTATGATAAGTTCAATGATACTACCTAAGAAAATTTTATTTTATTTTGAGACTAAAGGTATCATTTAGAGGTTAGCAGTATCTGGTTTTCTGGCAAAAAGTGGTTAAAGCTGATTCGACCAACCTCTCAGTTTCCAAGTCATATTTAGCTGGAGGAGAATTGCTCGTTTTCTGAAAAAAAAGAACCACAGCAGGCTCCACTGTAGAAATCTACTCACCAATGCACAACTTGAAGGCCCACTCTATTTAGGGTAGACCTTTTGGCCCTAGAAGGTTGACACCCACATCCCAGAAGATAAATTAGGTGTTACTCCACAACCAATCCCTCCTCTCTTGAAGATGCTAACTGGCAAATATTAGAGCCTGAACTGCAAGTGATGATGGTTACCATAAATACGATGTCTTCTAACGGTTAAATAAGTTATTTATCTTAAATAAAGTTTAATATAGTAGGATCAGAATCCCAGATGGGTGATGAAGAGTGACATTAGTTTGTCTCACAGTTTGAGATACTCTGCTTCCAGAAGACATGGGCTTTTACCCTTGGAGCAAGCAGGGATACATCTCTTACTGAACCCTTTCTCCACATGGCCCAATCATCTGCCCACCATGGGCTGTATTCGATCAGTTAAGTTCTCTGTCCCAAACTGTGCTGGGCACAGCCTTATCTGATGCACTAGGTGAAGACAGGGACTGTGTGACATGAATCTTTATTTGGGTTAACGTAAAGTAGAAAAGGCAGGTATATTACAATGACTTTAAAAACAATCATTATATAAAAGAATTGCTATATGCAGTAATAAATATATAAAACTTGAGTCTTTGCTAATTAATTTGGATCAATTTCCTTATGCTTACTGCTTGTTGTAAATAGCTTACTGATGCAACAGAAATCCTAGTGGAAAATCTTTAGAAATCAAAGTGCAAGTCTGCACTGTATAAAATGATTTTAGAAGCACTGGCTCCAAATATCGGGATCTTGGTTGCTTATAATATGAAATAATTTTTTTTTATTTTATAAAAAAATATATGGGTGCATCCCCTCTTAAGCTAGCAATAACAAGTATGCACTGATCATGGGTTTACAACCCTACAGCTTGGTTCCACTTTTCTCACAACATACGAGAAATAATGTCGACCAAAGGCCTTTCTAAATCATTGATATATAAAGTAAGCAGGAAAGGTGCAAGAATGCAACCCGCCTCAGCCCGTTCCTGATCCCAAATGAATCTAAGCACTCGCCATCAGACTCAAAACACACCTTTGCAGACATATCTCTGTATAATTGCCTTAAAGATTAACTAGAGAAGCTTACACCCCCATCGTCAACATAATGGAATATAGTTTAGCAAGATGAATGCAATCAAAGGCCCTACTGAGGTCCATTTAAGTCAATTGCATAGTCCCTGTCTTGGCCATCGTACATTTACTAATCAGTAAATGAAAGTTTAAACATTGTTCCACTGTATACTCACACTTTTCAAAAACCAAATTGCACATCTGATAGGATAGAGTTATTTTCTGCCCAAACCTGTAGCCTTGTCAATAGTATTCTCCCTCCCACCTTAACTAAAGAATCTAACATATATATATTGGGCAATAACACTTGGAATCTAGTGTATCTCCTTTTGTAAATATCAGGATAATAATAGACTTGGACTGTGTTCTAAGTAAATTATTCCCTACAGCCTCGCTCAGAACATTCATTAAAACTGGAGCAGAGAGATCAGTATCTTACTAGTAAATATCTAGCTGGACCCTATTCAGCCCTGGTGCTTTACCACTCCCGTGATTAAATCAAACAAATATGCGTGTTTGCCTGTGCAGGTGATGCAGAATTTAAAGGCATAGCGGTGGTTTTAAATAATCGTTTAAATTGTCATTTCTTTTGTTAATGCAGAGAGACTGAGTCACTTTGAAGAAGAGGACTGATTTCCCTGTGCATATGAGTGTAGTGTGTAACTGCTCACAACTAAAAGGAATGCTTGGGAGCTCCGTGGTACCCCTGTTCACCCCTTAAAGTGGTCCACTCAGGGGGTGCAGTAAATGCACCTCCTAACAAACTATTTGTCCCTGCTCCCACTTGAGTACAGAGGGAAAGATTCTCTCATTTGCATAAGGTTTCACCCTCAAGTAAATGATGTAACACCGACATGAGAAGGTGCAAACATGTAATGTGCATCTGCGTGATCTGTATTACAGAAGGGTCCGCAAAGCATCTGTGGTCCTATCTGTAATAATGAAGTGCCCAAAGGGTGAGAAAAACAGACACTGGCTCCCATTACAGCCACTGAGCTCTTCTCTACAGCCAAATGAATTAGTCAAAATCACCACTGGGTTAAATCTGCCAGTGGTAAAAACAGAAGGGCTGGCTGTCTAGATGAAAGCTCTGAGCAACAAGTCTTCATTTAGTCTTACGATTGGTTCATTTGTAATGATAATAAATTGTCTAGGAGCTGTAAATAGCAGATATTTCTATTGCCCAATTGTTTGTGGTACTAAATTTAATGACCTCCAAAAGCGCTAGGTTGAGTGTACCATGTCGGAGCTAAAATACACCATATCCAGGAAACTTTCTTTGTGAGCAGAGCATTCAACTCACAGAGCCAACGCTTTGGCATTTGTAAAGTAGCACAGTTAAGTGTGAATATCCAACACTGCTTCTTCTCAGTTATTTTGTACAGACAGTGGAGGTTTGACCATTAGTAGGTGTAAGATCTTTGAATATAGTTATGGGTCATTTTGATTCTCCCCTAAAGGACCCTAGAGGACACTTGACCTCATCCAGATGACTTTCTATCTTTTGGTAAATTAAGGGGAGTCGCCATACCTAGCATCCCTAACCAGGCAAGTGTCACTGGTTTATCTCACAATTAACCAATCTTGCTTTAGCCTGTGGTTTTCAAATGACCCATGGTAGAATGCCATTAGATTCAGCAGTTAACTACACCTGTAGTAAGATGCACATCTATAGCTGAAATATTATATTTTTATGAAGGGTGCAAACTGAGAGTATGTAGGTGATATGGCGAAGAATAGAGAGAGGCCTTTATAATCTGATATCTACACTGAGGTTAGAGGTCACTAAAAAAATAGTGGTCTGAGAACCATGTCTTTCTGGCCCACTTCACGGCTATAAGGATTAGCACCGTGTTGGAGTTCTTGAACTTGTTTACTTCTATTGGAATCAGTGAAATCGGGGACAAGGTGCATGCAAATTTGACTGACCAGTCTGTCAATATAGCATTCCCTTAGGATCGGTGGTGTGAATACCTAGACATGAAGTTTCAGTATTTTGAATTCTCTGGGCTTGTGAACAGATCTATGTCCGGGGTGCCCAATCTGTGAAAAAGGTTGTCCAGCATTTCTTGTTTTATCAAATAATCAATCATTCAATCAAGTTGTATAGCACGGCTTATCACCCTAAAGAGTATCCAGGCACTATGCTCCAAGTATCAGTCGAAGAGCCAAGTCTTGAGTGCCTTCCTGAAGTTTTAGCGTGTGCTAGATTTTGAGGCAGTTTTTACAGACTTCGAGTCAGAGACTATTCTGCACCTTCTGCTTATCTTCTCTTGACACCCTCCTCACGGCTTCTTGTCTCTGGATGTTGCTCACCATTTCTTTGGTGTCCAACTCCCCTCTTTGGGCCAGCTAAGTATTTTTGACCTTTCCTTCATCGAAGTTGGTCAAGGGGAGAAGAGCTGGCCTAACAGCTAGAGCAGTCGACCTCGAAGCTGGGGAACCAGGTTTGTGTCTCTGCAGGGATGCTCAACATCCTGTAATTCTGGGCAAATCACGTAGGGCCCGATGTAGGTGGCAAATACCGGTCGGAAACGGACGAATTCGGCCGGTTTCCGACCGGTATTTGGCATCTTGAGATGTAGGGGGCCAGATTTTACAGAATCTGTAAAATACCGAATCGGTATTTTTACCGATTCGGTACCTTCCAGATTTAGGTGGGACTCTTCAGAGTCCCTAAGGCCTTACAGAATCTGTATTTTACCACCCAATCCAATTGGGTGGTAAAATACCGATTCCAGGTGTGCATGCACATGTGTGCATGCACACCTAGCCATGTGACAGACAGACATGCCCTTATGCCACATGGCAAACATGCCCGTCTTTGGGGTGCTAGAGGGTGTCAAAGTGACACCCCCTGCACCCTTGCTAAAATCGGTATTTACCG
Organism: Lissotriton helveticus; assembly: GCF_964261635.1. Lineage (NCBI taxonomy): Eukaryota > Metazoa > Chordata > Amphibia > Caudata > Salamandridae > Lissotriton > Lissotriton helveticus. Next base: position 576,034,589 of record NC_136063.1, read on the forward strand.
ATTCTGTAATTACAGAATCGGTATTGCCCATTGATTCCTATGGGCTTCAAGGCCCATAGGAATCAATGGGCAATACCGATTCGGTATTTACAGAATCGGTAAATACCGAATCTTAACAGATTCTGTAATACCTACATCTCCCCCCTTCATATTTACCGACTCTTAAATACCGAATCGGTAAAATTCGGTATTTAAGAGTCGGTAAATATGAATTACCTACATCTGGCCCTTAATCTCCCCATGCCTAAAAACTGAATGTGTCCAACTTTAATGCAACTGGTGCTCATGTAAAGCACTCTTAAACCTTTGGGTCGAGTTTGAGCTATATAAAACTCCCAGAAAATAAATAAATAAAGCTGTGGTCCTTGAGAGAGGACAGCATTTTATTGGACTCTGCCATGGTGTATTGTGCCCAATGTTGTTTTTTCCTCACCTTTAGCATTTTTGACTGAAATTCTGTACAGGCCTCACACCCCTCAGTGCTGTGTTTCCTTGGAAGGCAGAGGTTGCATATTTCATGTGGATCATTTCACGCACATTTGTGATAGCACTTTGCGCAAAACTTAAAAGTGGTATTCTCCATTGCCCCTTGCTGGCCTCCTCTCTGTATTCTCTAACCACATGCTCCTGTTTCAATAAGTCTTCCCTCTGTGTAAAGTACCCCAACCACAGCGACCTTGTAGTGTTTCAATTTTCCGGGTGTTATTTGGTGATTTGTGTTTGTCTTTCTTGATGCTTACGTCAGCAATCCATCAAGTTTTTGGTGATTGTTTCAGAGCGTCTCCATCCTACATCCACAACTAAAGGCGTAAAAAATAATCTGAAGATTGCAACCATGCACAGGAGCACATGGGGACATGTTTAATTTTACATGAGGATGGGGAGATTACCAACGCCCAAAACAAAAACCAATAACAAAAAGAAGAAAGAAGAATAAGAAAATTCTGTACCCAACCACTAGATAGCGGATTAATGGACAGCATGAGAATCCCCAAAAAATTCACACTGCAATACCTTTTATTTGCCAATTGATAGCATAACTAGATTATCTGCATAATCCATCTTTCAATACTAACTGCCTACTGAGCTATGTCCTTGTGTGGCATGTGCCATCATACATCAATTACTTTCCATAATGTGTTATGTCTCTTGAATTTAATATATCACTACCCTTCATAAATCTAATGTATGTGATGCTGTTTCTGCTGCAGTTGTAGGATGGTGAAAAATGGAAGTAGAGGAATTGATTGCATGACGTGAAAACTAGAGGTGAAACTTCTTTTGGCATTAAAAATTGACTTGTTCTCGTCACCACTTTGTTTATGTGTACAATCAGGTATGGCTTTTCACTGTTAAAGACCGTAATTCACCAAATCTCCTCAGATACATAATTGCTATTAAATACGATGTTTAATGTAAGATGTTTTAGGTTTGTCTTGTGCATGGGCTTGAACAGTAATTTCATCAATCCTGCCAGCACTGGATTTAAGTTCCACCAAGGTGCTGGCACCGTGTGTGGAGAGTAAAGTCTTTTAGCCCTTCCTGTCAGTGGTACGGTAATTATCTTTTAGTATATGCTGCAATAGTGGAGAGGCACAATTCAGTCCATCTCCTTACAAATATGTTAAGTAAGGGAAAATTCAATTTTCGCTGGTGATTATTTGCAAGTGGTTATTTCCGTGGTACCAGTTGTGATATCAATGCCATTTTGCCTCTTTAACATTTTCTAGTGGAAGGCGTTTTTGTTTCCTTGATAATAGTCATGCAGGCTGGGGTTCTAGGTGATGTATTTTTCCCTTCTATAATGTGAGTAAATCCTTGTATACTAGTAAGATGCTGTTGTCTTGGTAAGACATCTCCATAAGGTGAGAATACTGGATCTGTCAGGTGCCAAATAGGTGCTATCAATATAGGAACCCTCTATGAAGTTCTGAATTTGCTTTTCACCATTTCGATTAATGGTATCAGAAAAACATGCATAGTAAAATTTTCTGCTGCAGCTTATCGACAATGCATTGCCCACTAACTGTGAATGGTAACATCTAGATGGCAAGCTTTGCCATTTTAAAGTTGTGTGTAGTGTTAACAAATATATCTCAAACTCTGGCTTTATCATGATCCAGCATTTTACCTGGGCTCCATTTACTATCTTTTTACAATATTTAGGGTCTCAGTATCTAATTACACCCATAGAGGCTTTTGGTCTTCCGATGGACCTTGCTCGCTGCATTGAGGGGTGAGGAATCAGGGTGTCGACTGTTGACTACCCAGTAAGGACCAATAACTTGGTCACCAACTTACACCATACAAATTCAGTTCAAACACACCTCCCTCATAACCATGCTGTATATATATAAAATAGAAACAAGAAGACCAAACCTCCTGAAGAGGTTTATTGGGAACAAGAACATATAAGCTAACAGTTCCTCTGCAGCTATGCAGAGTAATAGCAAAATAATGTGATGCTCTGAAGATAATCTATGACTATCTCCAATACGCATTAGAATCCAAAATAATGTATGCACAGCCTTTGTGGAAAGAACTTAAGTTAAAAAAAAGTCTAAAAATGGCTCAGACAATTGAGGTTGAATTAGTTATTGTATTAAACAAATTTAGCATTCAAGGCAATAATCATGATTTTGGAAATGTCGTCAGGAGTCTCAATAAGCAGTTCCAAATGTAGTATAAAACTACAGGGAAGTTTGGAATCTATGATTCAGTTTAAGAGTCCATGGATAGTTCGCTAGGCAAAGGGGTTTCCTGCCACCAGCAAAGGCAGGGGACAGTTTGTTAAAGTTCTCTTAGCATAGGCACAGGATTGAGTCAGGGTAAGAAAGAAGCAAGGGCTGGAAACCCAAGAGTGCCAGCAAGTCCACCAGCATTAGCTCAAAGGCAACAGAGCTAAGGAAGCCCTTTGTTTCAATGAAGCAGTTTCTGCCCATAAAAGGTACGGCACCAGTCTCTCAGCAGGGAAGGAGAAGATCTGCCCCTAAGGTAAGGCAATCAGCCACAACAACCCCATCTCCAGAGTTTCTTGAATATTATAGTTGACAAGTCCGGAAATGACATCAATTGTCACACCGTCATAGTACATGCCACATGTGACTGTCATCTGCTCACAAGGTGCAAAAGTAAATACTTTAGCATATTTTCCCAAGCCCTGTCATGGGAATCGATTGTCCATTTGGCTTCCGGAATGTCATGTGAAAGTAAAAAAAAAGTTAGAAGTGAGAAGTGAAGCAAGATTCCTTCTCACCAGTCCATGGAAAAGTGCAAGTCTAAGGAAAAAGGCCGATTAAATGCATTTAAAGACATTTCTTAATTAACAAGCATTTGCAATGCAATAGGTCTCGCATTTACGTGAGTTTGAGCTATTGACATTGCAAATAACGATGCCTTTTATATTTGTTTTTGTTTTAAAAACATAAATAAAAGGCATTGTCATTGACAATGCCAATAGCATTAACTTGTGTAACTGTGATACCTATTGCATTGCAAATGCTTGTTTTTATACATTGTGAGCTAAGGATGCATATCCCTAACAAAATAATAGCTCCTCGCTGCCCTGCGGGGGAGGGGGCGAGGAAGCGCTCCAGGCACCCCCTCCGGCTCTGTGAAGGGGCGGCGGGGCACAGGCCTGAGAGCTGCTGACTGGGTAATGAGCGTGGGGTGGTGGGCTCTCCAAGTACTTTGCAGGGGGCACCCTCTCAGGATTCGTTAGGCCACTGATGCATGCGCCTGTGTATTTGGTTTTGCGAGCGCCTCCGCCTCTGACCACCTGTTGTGTAATGTTGGACATTGTTTATGTGTCCTTGTTTGTGCACCAATGCTCTGTTTTTGGTGCTCATATCTGTGTACTGTACGCATCTAGATAGTGCATGTAAGTGTGCACGTGTGGCTATGTGGTGTAGGCTGATGAATGTCTTGTCTGTGTATTTCTGTTTTGTGCGTACTGCTTTTCTTTGTGACCACCTTATGTGTTTGTCTTATGTGCAGTGTGCATTTGCACCTCTGTTGTGTGTGCACCTGTATAGTGCCTGTGTCCGTATGCCTTCGAGTCTCTGTTCTGTGTACGTCTATCTTGTGTTCACAATGTGTCATTGTGTTGTCCTTGTGTGTAGTGTGAATGTTATACATAATAAATACATGTTAATGTCTCCGCAGTTTGAGCCTCCGTGTAACGTGCTGCAGGGGTACCTGTACTTTGGTGTGTCTGTGGTGGGTGCGTGCCTTTGTTGTCTGATGGGCAGACGGCTGTGTTGTATGTGATGTATGCTCTGTGGCAGTGTTGCGTGTGTGTGTCTGCCTTTGAACGCCATAGGGGGCGGAGAGCTCGGCCTCCATTGCGGAGGTGACGCTGGTCACATCCACGGGGCAGTGGCGGCCTGCACAGACCGCCCAGACCAGATGGGCAGAGCTCCGAGTGGGCGAGTGAGCAGCTGCGTCCAGGATCAGAGCCGAGGATGCAGCGTTGCCCCCTCCTCCCCTCCCCCTACAGCGAGTGTGAGTAACCTCCCTGGAACAACAGGCGCTGTGTACCATAATTACCGATCAATGCTGTATCGAAGCATAAAATGCTAATTTTAAATTCGTATTCAAATTAAGTCTGTGTTCTGGCCTAAATGCACCTCTCTCCATGGTGCTGGACGGGGTGTGCAATGACTGCGCACATTTCCATATGTGGGCTGTCTGGTGCGTGTGGTAGAGGTATTGTTGCTATTTGCACACAACTTGCACACTGATTTCCATATGTCTAACTGATTGTGCTATTTTCAAAATATATGTTTCAAAGGGGGTTTGCTAGTAAGATTTTACCTATACTTTCGTAACTTTTCTAAACTATCGATCCAACATCATTGAAGTTGTTTGCACCTGGCCACCACTCCAGTTTAGTAACTTGCCAGCAAAGACTTTAAAAACAAGCATTGAAGACAGCTGTGAGTGAAACCGAAACCTGTTGTGGGGCGGGACTTCCGTCTTCTGAAGCCCGTGCCCACGGAGTGGCTGGCCCAGAGAGGAGCAGTGGTGACGTGGGGCTCCCATGCCCGAGGGAGAGCCCCGCGGAGGCTGCAGAGTTCGGAGTGGCGCCGATAAGTGGGGTTAGTTGTACGGAGGGGGGGTGTCTCTGTATGTGTGCGTGTGTGTGCTCGTGTGTGTGAGGGGGGTGGCGGCGGGGGGTGTCACTCTGTATGTGTGCGTGTATGCGCTCGTGTGTGTGTGTGTGTGTGTGTGCATGTAGGTGCGCTTGTGTTTGTGTGTCTCTGTGTGTCTGTGTGCGCGTGCGTGTGCGAAAGTAGGGGGAGGTGTGCCTGTGTGTGTTGGAGGCTAAAGGAGACAGGAGATGGTGAACGCGCGCGCGACCTGATCCGATTACGGCAGGCTGCGCGTGCACATCTCTTGTCTCCTCTTGCCTCGTTGTAAGCAAGCGGACGGCTAGAGGTCTCGCTGTGACATCGCTTCGCGATGCGTCGCAGGGCAAGACCTAATAAATGAATACATGAATAGACTCAAGCATAGTGAAATTCAATGAAGCATTTGTGTCAAACAGTTAAGTGTCATACATTGTCAAATATTGTTACATATAAATGTGTAGTTCTAACTATGGCCTAATGCCATAATTTCAAAGTACATACGTGTAAAATATTCTTAAAATGCATTTTAGAATTATCGATTTAGGAAATCTATTAATCTATTTGTATAAAGTTTCTACACAGCTAGTTTCATTCAAGTAGATGAAAGCATATAGAATTTGCACCAGCTTTTTAATATCTATGGTGCATTAAAATGGAAACAATGAAGGTTAATTCACAATCATCATAATCGCCTTTGCAATTCGAATTGAGATTGGTGTATGTTTGCTGTATATTAATGTTTACATTAATTTGCATCATAACAGAAAACACATTTTGTAAGTTTTCATGTCATTATGGTTTCAAATCGATTGTTAGGCATGTTAACACACAATACATGAATTTCTTTTTACTTCTATAAATCTAAGCACTCTTTTACGGATGTATGACGTTACAACGCAGGCTATTACAACGTCTGCCTTTACAACGCGGTTTTTACATCGCATACCATTACAACGCATAGCGCTTTTGGGTGCTGGATAGTGAATAGTTTAATTTACTATTCCAACTCCAGTCCCCGTGGACACTAGGGAAGGTTATTGGATAGTAAATTAACCTATTCCCTATCCTAGAGCGCCCCCCAGCGCAATGCGTTGAAATAGTTTGCGTTGTAATGACCGCATTGTAATGGTAGTGCGTTGTAAAAGTTTCGTTGTAAGTGATGTTTCCCCTCTTTTACGGTGCTTGTACTAAGTTTTTCTCAGACTCATTGCCACTCTTAACGTGTGCAAGGTGCACATTTACTTTCATGTGAGCTTTTGTTGTCATAACTGGTTTTTATTGTCATGGTGTCAGAGATGATTTATTTATATTGATTGTTAACTACACCTGAAGAAGAGTATGCACCATTATCTATGTGTGATTTCGCATTGCTGAAATTAACTTGCCTTCATCAGTCAATCATCTAGGCTTGGGTATACAAGAATGGTCTGATGTCTTAGATATCCTGCTACTACTGCAAGTTTCCTTATAAACCAGAGCACAGCATAACAGATTTGATGTGGAAGGGCAAGATCTTTAATGTTTCCACACATTACAAACCTTAGATATTTCTGTTCAAAGGATGCAACAGGATGCAAGAGTACTCGTCTTTGAAGTCTATTGTCAAACCAGAGGTCCAATATCGGTCTTCTAATTAAGTCTTATAAGGGAATAAGGAAGTACACTCATGTGTCCCTTTCTTGTGATGGTACTGTTTTGATTACATCTTTCGATAGTAGTTTTTGTATCTCTTGTTGCAAGACATTTAGTTGTTGAGGTTTGTATTTTTGAAGCTCTGACTTTATTGTAGATGGTTCTCGACAGACACTGTACAATATTCATGTTTTATCAAGTTTAATAAAAATGTTCTTTTATTTGTTTTCATCATTGATAGATATGTTGTATTTTTCCCCTAACTGGAGTAGGATGCTGTATGGGCAGATTTAAAAAGTCATAAATCAATAGCTGTTCAGCCTTAAGAGGAATGAACTCTAACTTTGCTCCTTCCTTTAACCATTCGTTTTTGCTGGTCCAATTGTTATGATCATGTGGGCTCAAATAACGTGGCTTTCAGTGTCTTTTAAAAGGCAGATGGGCAGGGTTGTCTTACTTTAAGCCTTCTATCTGAAGACATCCCCCTTTTAAAATAAACTCTTCTTTGCAAGGACCACATTGCTTTTGCTGTGTTATTGACCTTCTTCATTCCCTACAGGGATTCATCCACCAGGGCCCATATAATCTGTATAAGTCTGTGAGCTCCTTTACACAGGTGCACCAGGCGCATAAATGAAGATGTGTTGGAGTCCAATGAATACACTGCCCTCAGGGCAGACTCAAACTCATGACTGCCCTGGAGGCAGCACATTCAAGTGAAATAAGGAGTGGCTGCTTTAATCTGCCTCTCCATTGTTCACTGTGCAAGTGGCTCGCGTCAGCACTTTAGAGAGAGAACGGAGATTCCCCTACAGGCGAGTGCAGTGAGTGACTGCACCTGCTTGCAGAAGGATCTCTGGAGGTCCCTGGGACCTTTTAAATCATTTCCATCTCTTCAGCGACTAGACACCATGGGTAATAGCCGCACTTTACAGATTCGATTTTCATTTCACTCATTTCATTTCATTTCATTTCAGAGGAATTCCCTCAGGGGGCGCACTGACATTGTGCCTCCTTTTTGAGGCCCACTGTCAGTGCACCTCCTGACTGCTTCTTTGCCTTTGTGCCAAGGTCCATAGTATGACATGGTTGTAGAGGTAAATAGATCACCACATTTGCATGAGTCAATGCCCCCATGAAAATGAGGGAATGCCCTCTCGGGATAGTGCTGGTGTTACATATGCGCACGGGGGTTCACATAGCGGGTGCACAAACCCTTTGCACTTTAAGGACATTTTTGTAGTAATATGACTCCGGGACTCCAAACAGGCCTTTCCCTATGGAGGACATATAAAAAATACTGGCCTGCACTTCAGGATTAAAAAACATGAGATCCGTGGCCAAGCTGATCTGATAAACACAGTGCCTGGCATTAACTGTCTGCATGTTGTAGCCACTACCTCCAATGCTGATGTATGGCACGTATTAGCAATGTTCTTTCCCTCTTTAATTATTGCCTTCCCACTCTTCTGAAATTCCTTTAGCAGAGCCTTCATTATTTCCTCATATGCCCAGTTCTGATGAGCATAGCTGATTGAAACCATATTAGAATTGGCAATGCGCCACTGAGCTGCCGCTGATGTCTCAATTTTTCTACTTACCATCCCAGCCATGTACCCACTCCGAATCTGGCAACTAATCGCTGTTTGCTAAAAGTAGTAAAGTGCCTGTACTTCCTTTCTAAAATATGCTGTGCATTGGAGTCTATTTTGTGGCCTATTTAACTTCCCTATAAGTGTATAGTAAATGGTGCCTTAAGTGCACTTACAGCAAAGAAAGTTAAATGTCATATGTGGGCTGCAGCGTGTATTTACTCCACCCACATATATGACATAAATATATCTATGTCAGGAGCATCACTGTGCTCTGGGGGGTCTGCAGTTCAAATGCAGTGCAGTACACGTGGCAAGGAAAAATGCATTTGCAACGTAGGTATAGCCTATTTTTTATATTTTGTCCTTGTGACCTGTTCTTCAGTTTAACATTTTTTTTTTTTTACTGTTTTTGTCATTTCATCTTTACTAGCTCTCTTAATGTCTATCATCAGTGGCATAGTAGATCGAGGGTCTTCAAGTTTAGTAATTGTTTTTTCAGGTGTTGGATTCTTTCCCTCAAGCACTTCCAATGAACCAATCCTGAGTTAAGAATTGGTGTGATGTTTCCCCTGAGCCGCCTCTAAAATAGCTTCTTCCTCAGCTAAACCCATCTCCTCCGTGGAAGGGGCTTGCTTTATCTGCCTTTCAAATACAGACTGAGGCCTCCGAAAGATGGTGCGCAAAGATGATTTTATCCCTATGAAATGGGGTCTTTGGTTGGCAGACAAGCAGACATAAAAATCCTTTCATTTATGGTCTTTTGGGAGGCAACACATATATAAAGGATGTTAATCATTTATGATTTTTTTTGTTATTGCACTCATAGCAGAATTCACAGAGTGTGCTCATAATATAACATGACACTGAGGAGGATCTAAGACAACAACCCCCCCTGTGTGCTTTCTCAGATCAGTAGAAGCTTCATGTGCAAAAACTTGTTGCCTCGATACCGTGGTGCTGGATGTCGCCTGGATCCATGAAGTCATTGTAGAGTTTGTTGGCAAACTCTACTGTTTCTTTGGAAAGTTTATATGTACACCTCTGCACCTGAGTGTAGAAAAAAGGAATCTAAGATGGACGTGAAGCACAGGGGCATTGCTGGCTTGGACGCCATAGCGAGTCATATGACTCCACCCATTTTGGCGTCATGTCGAGAGTAAAAAAAAGAACTACTACAAACACTGCTGGACCTCCACTAGATGGTTGGATTTTGCACAGCATTTTGTTCTAGAAGAGATTTGATTCCAAACAAACTTGTCCAATACTCTGTTGTTAAAAACAAGTAGTAGAATATTTTGACAAATTGGGATTGCGATTTGAGCACCAAGAGAGCAGACTTTGCCAGACGGAGACTAGTAAAGTCATTTCACTAAATACTTCACAAACTATTTATTCTTTTAATTTTAAAATGTGTGAGAAACCTCTGCATTTTGAAGTCTATATAATTATGTTAAGCATTTAATTGAAATGTGGGTTTTAGCATTCTGCAAACTATATCACTAATGTGTATATTTGAAGTTATAATAGTTTGATAATGAAATCTATTTTAAGGAATTCATTTTATATTTTAATATTTATATTGCGACAAAAATACAAAATAAATGTCTTATCACTAGGATGGCCATGATGATATGCTCTACAGCCTTCTGTGGGCTGGGTGTACAAGGCCTGTCCCTGAATCACTGCAGGAGAAACAGGAGCTCAATCTAAGAGGTGATGTCATCCACAACACCAAGCACAGAACATGGTGAGGTTACATGGACACAAAGAAAAGCAGATGCCATCAATTTACAACTTTCAAAATCAGAGAAAACTTGGCAAGGTCGAACATTATAACATTTTCTGTGTAGTCTGGATGTTCCCCACCTCCCCATATGCTGCGTCAGACGCTTAAGAGTTACATAACTAGCAACTGCGTGTGTAGTTGAATATGTTAACACTTAGCATAGCATATCAATAAGGTAAATCCAATGTGCCATGCTATAATCATTATTATAAATAAAACTAATTTCGTAGCGTGCCCTGCATCGCAAAATGCGCTGCAGCGCGTGCTACGAAATTCGTTTTTATTAATTAAATTGTTTACTTACCTCCAATTATCCATATGCCGGTTTTTAGCACCCCCCACCCTGCCCCTCCCCCGCTCCGCCTCTCTGCCCCACCGCAACTCCCTCCACGGGCCGCGGCTGATACAATTAACTACACATCCAAGGTACTTAGGGGTCTATTAAAATAGCGAACAATACGGGCGGTGGTGATCCGCCCGCCATTACTACCGCCCGCCTCCCATTTCCCCCGCCATATTACGATGGTGGAGGTGACCTCGTCGACGAGTCGACCAGGCGGAAAAGGGGCTGAATATGGTGGCGGTGTCTGCAAGACACTGTCATTCATATTACAATACAGGCGAAGAAGTGTCTTTCAGGATGTGGTTCCTGAATGTGGGGGCCTGTTGCGGACCCCAGGATGTTGGGGCGGTGGGGTTGCACAAGGGGGGTACCTATGGTACCCTCCTGCATTTGCATGCACAATGTTGCAGGCACCGCACGGTGCCTGCCACATTGTGCATGTAAATGCACAAGGTGCATCCACAGCATTGTGGCAGGCGGTGCTGTGCGCACCGCCCGCCACAATGTTGAGAATGGGGGATGCCACGGTGGCGGTGGCATCCTAATTGCCGCTGCGGGACCGCCGCCCCACTGGTGGGCGGTCCCAGCACCGCTAGGGTGGCGGGTGGACGAAAGTTCGCCCACCATCCTTATAGACCCCTTACTGTCTGGAACACTAGCGGCCGGATTCAGAAAGGAAAACATACACTTTTGTGTAAGTTTACTCTTTTTCAGTACTCTCTAACTACTATTTAATAGTAATTTTAAGACTGCAGAGATTCCGTAGTCAGCCGTAGAACATAACCTAAGTTTATCTTTGTGAAACAGGTCCTAGCAGTTTAAGTTCTTTTTTCTCCACTACTCAAATAATGGCACCGTTTGATCTAACAAAATACCAACTGAATGAAGGCAAATTTCAAAAACTTTCTAAAATGCTTCAATTGGTGGTCTCAAGTAAAAATGAACAAATTATAATTTTCCTACACCAAATGCAATAACAGAAATCTGTTAGGCATTGAAAAGACCTGTGCTTTTACATTTCTTTATCTAAAGTGTCCAACCAGCGATATTTAGTTTCATATGCATTCATCGATAATCTTCAGGAAACTTGGACACCAAAACAAGGGAAACACATGCAAAAAGGACGGATCAGTGTAAATTAATTCTTCATATGTAGTTTGTTATAATTAGGCAGAAAGTATAACTATGTTTCTAAAACTTTAATGGCCTGCCAACTATTGCTGCCAACAGAAAATCCACCAGATGTTTTCAATTTGTGGGTCTTTTAATATACTTGATGTGGAAATGTTAGAGTATTTAATATGTATACACCTACCTTGTGCCAAAACATACCCATATCCCAGCAAACTCAGAAAGACAAACAGAAAGTCTGGGCACTAATCCTTTCCGCTAACAGCATGAAAGGAAGGACCAACATCAAGAAAAAGAAGTGATGACTGATAGCTTGTTTCTCATCTCTTCGACAAGCATATGGAAAACGTTCCACATCTGCATATTCTGCCCAACGTTGTATGTCTTTAACTCCCCATTAGCTTAGTTTTGCATCAACGACTCCCAGGTATGAATAGACAAGCTGCCTTTTATAGTTGTAATATGTCGGATGCTAATGAGACGCCATGCCATTTTACCTCACACTACGCGTACAGCTGAGGCCTATAGTTAGCACACATAAAACAATCTGGAAGCAAATACCTCTTTAGGCTTTTTGAGCGTGAGTAAATTTCCGTCTTTTTTGGAATTCTCAAAGAATTCTAGAAATTTATAAGCAAAAAGGTACAACAGACCTACAGGCTCACTGAGGCATGCATGGAAGTGCAATGGTTTTACAATCAAATCAAACTTTTTGGGACAGCGGCACAAATCGCAACTGCATTATGTTCACTACGAGCACATCTCTAGGCTTTAGACATGACACCCAGCTCTTCTCTAAGAGTACATGCCCTAACCATGCAGTATCCAAACCAGCAAACCCACACAGATATAAAGGACAATGACAATGAATATTAACACAGAATCAAATTCTAGTTAGCCTCTCCCATGCGCTCACCAGTCTTCAGACCTGTTCCTTGGGAACATGCCCTATTAAATCCATGTAGGCACTTCTATACCACTGGAAATATCTATTATCTTGTTTTTGAGTTATCCATTAGGTTCACTGCAATGCTGATTAAGCTTTTGGAACAATATGTTGTGTTTCCAATTGGTCTGAATTGTTTAAATATGCTGCAGTAATTTTAAGGGCCTGTAAGAGATGTGGCCTTATGGCTAGAGCGGTTGACCCTTCAACTGGGGAACTGGGTTTGAGTCTCGGCAGGGACGCTCAACATCCTGTGAATCTGGGCAAATCACATAGTCTCCCTGTGCCTAACTAAAATGTTTGTGTGCATTTGTAACGAAAGTGGTGATGTAAAGCGCTCTGATACCTGATATCTTCAAGTTGAGTACATGCTATATAAAACTCTAAAGAAAAAGAAAAAAAAACAAGCATTTACAATGCAACGGTCTCGCCTTTGCCAAAGTTAGAGCTATTGGCATTGTAATAGACACATTTTTTATTTATGTGTTGGTTTTGAAAACAGATACATAAACGGCATTGTCATTTACAATGTCAATAGCTTAATCTCTCGCAAATGCGAGACCTATTGCATTTGCACCCACACACACACACACAGAGACTCACACACACAGAGACTCACACACACAGACTCACACACACAGACTCACCCACACAGAGACTCCCCCACACAGAGCCCCCCCACACAGAGACACACACACACACACACACACACAGAGACACACACACACACAGAGCCACACACACACACACAGTGCCCCCCACACACACACACACACAGTGCCCCGCACACACACACACACAGCGCCCCCACACACAGCCCACACACACACACAGAGCCCCCCCACACACACATAGAGCCCCCCACACACACACAGAGCCCACCCACACACACACAGAGCCCCCCCACACACACACACAGAGCCCCCCACACACACACAGAGCCCCCACACACACACAGTGCACCCCACACACACACAGAGCCCCCCACACACATAGCCCCCACACACACAGAGCCCCCCCCACACACAGGGCCCCCACACGCACAGAGCCCCCCCACACACGCAGAGCACACCCCACACAAGGGTCGAGGGGTAGTGTCAGAGCTGCAGTTTAACCTCACTTGAAGCTCGTACTGGCTCTGGGGTTCATTGTGAGATTGGGTAGCAAGGCCTCTCCGTGCTAGATTGGTACAGAGTAAGACGTGCGCTAGAAGTGTACACAGGTGCTTCAGGGGTCAGTGCACGTACTGGGGATATGGTCTCCGTGGTCTGCACAAATGCTGCAGTGGGTCATTCTTAGAGCTGGGGTGTGAGGCCTGCACTGCTTGTACGAGACTCCTCACAGGGGCTGAGTTGGGCATGTGGACAGAATTGACTCTTGAGACTGCATGGCCCTGTAGGGCTTTAACTGTTGCAGAATCTGTGGAACGAGCCCCCTGTGTCTCCGGGTTTGATAAACTCCTTGTGATCTATGAATGGGTTAGGGTTGTGACAGAGACCACTGTACCCTCTCCCCAACCCGCCATGGAGTATGCAACCTCCCACACTTACCCACCCTGGGCCCTGCTCCACAGCTTGGGGGAGTGCCACCCTTAACAAGATCGCTGTGACGTCTGTCTTCACTGGGGTTGCTAGAAACCTATCTTTGAGGCCAGTGTTCGGGGAAGGAATGTGACCCTTATTTTATGAGTATATAGCGTTTTGCGTTCCACTACCGATGCCTCAAGTGCTTTCAGTCTGACCCAGCGTGGGTCTGAACCCCAGTGCAGATTTGATTTGTTTATTTATTGCTTGCATTTTATAGAGCACAGACTTTACCCGAAGGTGTCAGATCGCTGTAGACTTTGGAGAAGGTATTTACCCTGTCTCATCCAGTAGGCCTCTTGCACTTGTGCAGTCCCGAAGGGGCCAGGCACAAGACTGGTGCTGCGGTGGGGCGGGTTCTAGCGCACGTTCCCACACACCCCGTTCCACGTGCACACTCACCTGTGCTCTTGTGCACAGGGTGTTTGCTTCAACTCCTGGTTCGGAGTAGTTAGAGCTCGCACTGAAGGCTCTCAAGCTAGAAGCACGGTATTTCTGGGAAGTTGGGAGAGCCGACGGTAGTGCGGCGAGCTTCAGGAGGCGAAGCCACTGCCCTGAAGCGGCTGGACACAGACAAGTGCGCCCAGCTCAAACAGGCTAAATTTATAAACGTGCCGGGGTGGGATGCGCGCTCGGAGGGTGTGTACAGGCAGCCTCCAGTCACACTGCCTTGTCAATAAATTTTGTGTTCACTAGCTCTGTGACAGCGATTCTTTCCCTAATATGGAGCTGCCAGCTTTCTGGGTTATTTCGAGGGTGTGTGATAATGCTCCCGGGATGCCAACGGCTTCCGAAGTTCAGGATTGTGAAAAAAACATTTCTCACGAGGGAAGGGGGAGCGGGGATAATGGGAGGTGCAGGGGCAAGAGAAGAGACACGCTGGGCGAAGGAGACGAGGGGAAGAAAAGAACATGAAGATGAAGAGAGCGAATGACAGCAAAGAGAAACGGAGGAAAAGGGAAGAAGTAGGCAGAAAAGGAGTGTCCAGGGCGAATGACAGGGAGAGACAGACGTCAAAGCGGCGAGAAGAAAAGTCAAGGAACAAGCGAGCGGGATGAGGAACAGGGGTGTGGGGGGCGAAAAGCGAGCAGCGAGCAAAACGAGGAACAGTGGGGGCAGAAAAGCAAGCCCTCACCTGCTGGGGCAGAGGACTCGGCGACTTCTTTCGGCGGCGGTCGGTCCGAAATGGCATAAGAAAAGTGCCGCCATTTTCGCATTCGGTGGCGTGGTTTTTGCAGTTGAGTGACGGATGACGTCACAGAGTTAAAAACTGCAAAAACCACGCCCCGAATCCGAAAAAGACGGGGCTTGAACTGAGTGACGCCCCTCTCCTCCAATGGCTGGCCAGCATTTACGAGGCCAGCCAATGGAGAAGAGGGGCGGGTTCAAGCCCCATTCTCTGAAAACATCAGTTTCTCCCAGCGGAGACTGCACAAGCGTAGCCTTCGCTAGGCGAAACCTAAAACGACCTCTAACAACTCCCTTTTGATGTCCACTGTAACATGTATGTTCTTTTAATGATCGTGCCCAGGACTCATTGTGTAGGAATATTTGGGATCCTGCCAAAGCGAGATACTAAGGAGTCATTCCATTAAGTCATCAGTTGTACAAAAAACATTTTGTGGTTGAGAACCCTACAATTCACAAAACACAGAGTTTGAAACCACAAAATTACTTTCCGCTATGTACTAAGCCCATTCTAACAAACTTGGTTTACTGACCTATTGCAAATCACAATTACTGAGGGGTGTGAAAGGGGTGTCCCCATCTAATTCCGATCGGAATGACATTAAAAAGTCACCAGTTCTTCAAAAGAGGTGGTAACAGATTCGCAGAAGGGATGCTTCCACTTTGGAATTATGTTTGGTGAATTTGGAAGGATCAGGAAGTAGTCCAAAGAATCACTGCCTGCTTGCTCACTGAGTTCCCAATTGGGATCTTATTTTAAAAGCACTAGTTCAATGTGCTTTTTTGAACTAAAGAAGCTTTCCCGTTTGAGGATACAAATACAAGTATGATGATCTGCTGTTCCTTGCATGTGTTTGTAACCAATCACACAGGGTACCAAATAGTGACTTACCTAAATAATTTTCACTGGTCGATCATTCTGCAAACCCTGCAACAGGATATCTTCTATTACAACCTATTAGTTTATGTCTCATCGCAAAATTGAAGACTCATGGCAAAATGTAAGTGTACAATTTACAATCACTTTCTTGCTGCACCTGAACTTTACTGTTTTATTGTAAGGCATTTTTACTCAGCATTATATTGAGGAGCTGCTTTTAAAGGTATACTGCTTTTATTTCCACAGTGACAGGCACTTCTCCTCGATCCACGCTTCGTGCGTGGTAGCAAATTTGAAACAGTCGGTCATCTTAGCCCCTCCACCTAGGAGCATCATAACTTTAGCTTGTGGCCCAGTTTGCTGGTGAATCCCTACAAGGCATAATGACTATAGAAACAGGGACTATGCTCTGATGTGCAGCGCACCTGGTGCACCAAAGGCAAGCCCGCCCATGCCAAATTTAAGTAAACGCCTCCAGGATAGTTATAAACATTTACAGTCCTAGTGATCTTCTCATGTGACTGACTACACCCACATTATCAATTTGCTGGATGCCTCGTTAGCAAGCATATACTTTAATAGTACCTTTATACCCGACCTTCTTAGTAATTGGGGCCCTACCACCCATTTCAAAGCTTTGTGCCGTCTCTGGTCTTAACTGTCGCTCCCTAGCCAGGCATAACCTAAATATCTTACATTTTATTCTGGATCATAGCACTGATGCCTTGTTTCTTTCTAATGGAAACATTGGTGAACAACATTTCTACTCCATATACAGCTCAGGCTTTACTTGATGGCTACTGTATTGTATTGTATGATCGCTTTGACAGAAAGGGAGGCGGCTTGCGATTATTTTTAAATTAGATTTTATCTGTGCATTGGAAGGTCTTCTGGTTCCAGACTGCAAATGTCTTATTTTCTCCCCTAAACTTTCAAACAACTTTTCCCTCTCGGGCTCTCTTATATATCGCCCTTCTGGGCCCAAGACCAGATTTCTTCATGCCTAATTAGAAGTTATTGCACACTTACCGCTAAAATCTCCTAATTTTAATATTCTGCGAGGCCTAAATTTTATTTCGAGGATGAAAACTGTACCCCTACCTACAAATTAATTAGAGTCCTAGAAGATCTGCAGCTTGTTCAGTTGCATAAAGGGCCCACGCACCTTGCAGGACACATGGTGGATCCTGTTTTCTCTAACTCATACTTGCTGGTTGTGGACTTGACAGTCCCTTTAGTCTGGACGGATCACTTTGAAAACCTCTTGTCCTTGCCAACTGTTCTTTCACCTCCTCCTAATCCTGTACTACCATGCATTACTAGACATGGGTCAAAACTTAATCTGGCTACTTTTTGTAATCTGCCAAGTGGCTTTACACCCACCTGAACAATGCAGTGGTGACACCTTTGCTACAAAAAAGCCATCTCTACATTCTACCAAATTGGTGAATTATCACCCCATATCTCTCCTCCCATTATTGCTAAAAACTGTGGATAAACACATTAATTGACAACTGTCTGGGCATCTCGAAACACCTTCAAAGCACCGAATCCGCTCTCTTAGGGGTCATGGAAGAACTCAGATAGACCCCAGATCAAGGTGGCTCAGCGACACTCATCCTATTGCATTTGAGTGCTGCTTTCGACATAGTGTCACACAAGGTGCTCCTTGGGAGACTCGAAGTGTGGGATTTGCCATAAGGCTGTAGAGTGGTTTAGACATTTTCTGAAGATGCAGTCCTTTCAGGTGGCTACAAAGCCGTTCTCATCTACACTGCAACCAATAGGTTTGGCATCCCTCGGAGATTATCGTTAATTTGAATATATGTCCACCCTTTGGCTGGCATTGTGGAGTGGTTCAGCCTTACACTAGTGCACGACACACAACTTGTCATTTCTCTTACCCCAACGCAAACAGTAATCCTTCACAATTCAGGAACTGCCTGTCTGCAGTGGCAGAGTGATGAGCCTCAACTGCCTGAAGCTTCATGGCATTACAACTGAAATTCGGTTGTTCTGGAATAAATCCCATCTTTGGGGTCCTCAATGGTGGCTTGATGCTTTAAGCTCACTTCCTGCACCCAAACCTAAAGTGAAAAATATGGGGGTCTGGCTGGATAGCAATATAGCATATGACCACCAGATAGGAGCTAAAGCTACATTGCGTTTCTCTAATATGCCTTTGGAAAATTCTATAGGACCGCCTGGATTCCACTCAAGAACTATGGTCAAAACTCTAATAAAATTGTGATTTTACTATAGCAATATCTTGTATTTAGGCCCCCCTCAGGCACCTTTAAAGAGATGTA
Source organism: Lissotriton helveticus (assembly GCF_964261635.1). Lineage (NCBI taxonomy): Eukaryota > Metazoa > Chordata > Amphibia > Caudata > Salamandridae > Lissotriton > Lissotriton helveticus. Next base: position 576,053,114 of record NC_136063.1, read on the forward strand.
AAATTATTCAGAACAGGGTAGCGTGACATCTTGGTCACATCCTCAAGCATCAATCCATTTCATCCCAGCTACGAGAACTGTGCTGGCTGCCGATAGATAAACATATCAAATTCAAAACCCTTTGATTCATCTACTGGGCAATTGGGAATATTGGACCTCGCTACCTCAGGCATCTTGTTCGACCATACTGCTCACCCAGGACTTTAAGATCTTTTAACCTGAGGCTGGCTCTAGTCCCTCTGATTAATTGGACCAGTCAGGGGTGCTGTCCTTTTAGGTCACTGGTGCCCAAATGATGGGATTCCCTACTCCTACACCTGTGCCTAATCCCAAGCAAAGGAATCTTTTGTAAATGCCTTAAAGACCTTGCCTTTCTGATTCTGTAGGTTTTCGCTTGCTGTCCTGAAGTAGCACTGGGAAGTCCTGCTGGGGACAGCCATACGCTTTACACATCACAGTAACATAGCATAACATAACTTTGTATTGTTTCTTCAGGTAAATGAAATGGCAAAATAAATAAATCAATTCCAATCTTCTATATTCAGGCTGGTGATACTGCTCATCTACCATCCTTTAAATGCATAAAAGATTATCATTGATTTCCACAGACTGTATTTAAAAAAATGGCATAGGCCTCTTTTTGTGGTATTTTTCTAACAGAACAATATTTACTGGGGGAGACGGTCTGTAAGAATGCTTTTCTCCCCTTTAAAAAACTCACTAAAAGAATCTGACACTACCCAACATTTGCAATTTATTTAGAAGAACAGGCTAGGCTCTCCACAATAAGTTTTACAAGCTTATGTATGGCGCAGTAATTAAACTGCATATGGAAATCAATAAAATATTCAGTTTTCCTGTATGAGCATTTAAATATCTACAACTATACACAATTGAAAGTGAGTTGTCACTAGTCAAATGTTTGCATACTATTGGGCATGGACAGGAGTTCTCAGTATACTCAACCTGGTCATCCTCTCTTGTAACCAGTAAATATTATGAGTAGGAACCTCCAAACTGTTGATGGCAAACAGAAGGGAACGTAGTATATTGTAATGCTTTGTTATATGCATAATAAATAAATATAATACAAGTGCCAACCAGTCACTATGATCTCTACCTCACACTCAAACATGGATGGCTTTGGCCCTCTGTAAATGTACACGTTGAAAAAAGTTCTTAAAATTGTGTTGATTACTAATTAACATTTATTCAAATTTTTTTACTAATTGCCAACCATCATGATTTAGATCTGATTTGACAGCACTGCAAGTCGTAGTGCTTCAAATTATTTAACATATAAATACCGTGGGTTTTGGCTCCACCCAGAAAAGTTTCTCTCTCATCTCATGCTTTAAGATATTTGGGGCCAGATGTACATAGGTTTGGCTATGTGATTACCAAACTGATTTTTTTGCAATTTGCTATTTGGTAATCACAACCACCCATGTACTAATATGTCTTTAACACATTTTGTGATTCCCAGTGGATCGCAAATTGAACTACCTCATTAATATTCATGAGAAAGGTCTCGATTTACGATCCATAGAGAATCCTTAAAATCACAGGGATGATGGCCTGCTGGGGTCAGCAGACCACCATGTCTCTGATTGCTTTTAAATAGTGATTTATTATTATTATTATTATTTTTTTTAATCCTCATATTGCGATTTTATGTTTTTTGGAAATACCGGGTTTCAGCCTCTGCAACGAGTGTACCAGCACTGCCCCCAAATACGAGTGGGCAAGGGGAGTTTCCCAGTCGATCAAATTTGCAGAGGAATCCCCTTTGAAGCCCTCACATAAATACATTTTCAGTTTTTTCGTTAGTGGGGTAGAGATAGCCACCATTGACTACTCGATGAGTATTATACCCATCAACAGAAGTTACCATCGCTTAATCATAGGATCATCGTTCCATCTCGACCACTAATTAGGATTAAAATGCCTTTCCCATAATTCCCAAAATTTATTTCTGTTGGTATGCTTTCTCCTTCTATCTAGTTCGTTTGTTTTCAAGTCTAAATTCATCCATTCCCCAACCGTAGGGAATCAAAACAAAAACCAAGTTTTCTTGCTCTTTTGTTAGTTTACCGACTCCCATATTGCTGTCAATCCCAAAAATTGCTAGAGTGGTACTTACAGTTAGTTGCTGTTGAAGGATTGAGTTTAAGGTCTTACCCACTTTAGACCAGAACTCGTCGAGAGATGGGCACTCTTTAAAGATATGGATGTCGTCTGCCTTCTCCTCTCCACAGTTCGGACATTTCCTGATTTGGGCACCTTTAAATTTTGACAATTTTTTAGGAGTCCAATAGGCCCTGTGGATCGTGAAGATATGGTTTCTTTTTAGAGCTGCTGATTTTAGTATAGCCCAGCATTTCTCAATTGATTTTAGCCACGTCCCTTCAAGATCTGGAATTTGTAGGTTCTTCCCCCAAATTTGTTCTGCAATCTGCGCATTTTTATCTTCTGATGTTATTAGGGCCCAATACCATCTGGCTATCTCTTTCTTTATGGGTAGTACTTTCAGCATTTCTTTCTCTAGCTCTTCAGTGTCCTTTTCCTGATATGTAAGAGTATTTGCCCAACTGGATAGCTGATAATATTTGAATTTGGAGATGGTAGAGTTAGTGATGGTGTAAAGATTCTCCCAAGTGATCAATGATGATCCATTTAGTATTTGACCCCAGTATTCGATGTTAGCTATTCTTAACGGGTTTGCCAAGCTATCTTTTAAACTGTTTGGAGTGCCTGGGGAGTCCCATATAGGAGCCGTGGGGCTGTAGTATGAAATATTTAGAGTCCCTCTGATCTGGGCCCATACTCTAGCCACGTCTTTCAGGACCTTCAGTTTTATTTATTTTTAAAATTTTGGGTGGGCGAATTTGTATAAGAAATGGTCAACTTTCATAGTCATTGCCTGAAGATATTCAGGGTAGTAATGGTGAACTCTCAGCAGTGGTCTCATGTTTTTAAAGAAAAAGGCTCTATAATATTCCCACAGGTCAGGGCTAGCTATCCCTCCGTGTTGCTTTCTTCTTCTAATTTTTTTCCACGATATTCTAGTTCCCTTAGACGCCCATATAAAGCTCGCAATTTCTCCCTGTACTTTTTTCTGTGAGTTCTTTTTGAATTCTAGGGGAATTTTATTGAACAGGTATGTATATTTAGGTAGTATTTATAATGTTTGATCTGCCTATGAAGCTTAATGGGAGGCTAGTCCAGATCTTTAACAGTTTTCTTGTTTCGCCTGCTACTCTTTTTAGGTTTATCTGCGGTATTTTTCCAGGTCGTGTACTAATATAATTCCTAAATATTTAATTTCCTTCTTAATACTTGGGTTGGAAAGATTTGTATTCCATGTCATAATTTCAGTTTGGAGTGATTAACTAGATATCCTGAGACTTTCCCAAAGTTTTCGAGAGTGGTTTTGATTTCAGGTATTGAGGACTGGTAGTCATTGGTGAAAAGCATTAAATTGTCGACATACAGGGCCACTTTTTTGGACCATTCATGATGTTTGAATGGGAGTATTTTTTCGTTTCCCCTTAACAAATTTGCCAAAGGCTCAATGTACAGGTTAAAAAGTAGGGGCGAGAGTGGACAAACTTGCCTGGTTCCTCTTTCAATTCGTATATTATCGGTTAAACACCCATTCACCAGAATTTTTGATCTCGGGGTTCTATATATCTCGTTCACTATATGCAAAAAGGATTCGCCCAGATTATTCCTTCTCATAACCTTATTTAGAAAAAACCAGTTCACCCGGTCGAACGCCTTTGCGGCATCGAAAGTAAGTATTGTGAGAGGGGATTTTTCGGAGGTAGCTACGTCTATTGCCCCAAATAACTCGTGAGTCAAATCTTGAAGTTGTCTTCCTCTAATAAAACCTTTCTGGTCAGTATGAATCAATTGGGTCATCACTTTCCCCAGCTTTTTGCCATGATTTTGTGCAGATCTTATAGTCACAATTAAGCAATGAGATTGGCCGGTATGATTCGCACAATGTTGAGTTTTTTCCGGGTTTTAGGATTATGGTTATGATGGCATCATTCCAAGAATCTGGGATCTTTTCATGTTGTTTATACACCAAATTGAGTAGGTCTGTGATTTGTGGCGACAGCGTTTCTCTAAGTGCCATGTATAGTTTGTTTGGGAGAGCATCTGGACCTGCAGCCTTTCCTTTTTTCAGACTCTTTATTGTTTCTTCTACTTCCTTTTTGGAGAATTCTTCATTTAGGACTGTTTTCTCCTCCTCTGTTAGAGCAAGGGTGGGTGCAGTGTTCAAATAGTCTTCTATTTGTTCTTCCGATGGGTTTACATCTTCCGAGTATAACTCAGCAAAGAATTTTGTAAATTCCTGCCTAATTACCATTTCTTCGGATGATGGAGATGATTGGGTATCTTGTTTTATGCTTACTACCTTATTCCTGGCAAGATCTGACTTTAATTTCCAGGCCAAAAGTTTCCCACAACCTTCGCCATACTCGTGGTTTGCCAATTTGCTCGCTTCCCACTTCGTCCTTACTCTATCTTCTAGAATGTCAGCCAGGCATTCTTTTTGTCTTTGTCTTTCCTTTTCCATCTCCTCTCTTTTGTCTGATCTATGTTCAATTAGTATTCGTGCATCCAGCAGTTTTATTGAAGTTTCCAGATCCCTTATCTTGTGTTTTTTTGTTTTTAGTCTGAATGCTCCTTGGCTTAGTAATTTTCCTCTTATAACTGCCTTATAGGTATCCCATGTGTTCTGTCTTGTTGTGCCTACATTGTTGCTTTCAAAAAAGAGTTCTGTTTCTAACCTGAGCTCTTGTATGCATTGTTGGTCGAGCAATATAGCCCGTTCGATTGTCATTCTATTTTGTGTTTTAATTTCAGTCCTTTGCATCATAAGCTGGACTGCAGAGTGGTCTGATAGATGAGCAGGAAGATGTTTTAGTTTTATTACATCTTCTGAGAGGCTTCTGTCAATTAAAAAATAATCAATTCTTGACCTATGCCCAAGTTTCTTATTGTGTAAGGAAAAAGGTTGTCTTTTGTCCCCTTTTATTTTCCAAATATCCAGTAAGTTTAGGTCTCTCTTATAGATTCCCAGCCACTCTCTCATATTGGGGGGATTTTTATGTCTTCCCGAGGGATCTATCTATTTCAGGGTCCATAATTATGTTGAAGTCGCCTCCTAATATTATTGGAGAGGTGGCTGACAGCAAGTGTGTATATAGCTTTTGTAATGGCTCTGAGTCATCTGTGTTTGGGCCATAATACCCTGCTATTGTGTAGAAATTATTTCCAGTTCTTACCCTAGCTATTGCCCATCTACCTTTACTGTCTGCTTCAGAAGATTCAAGCTTGATTTTGAGGGTTTTCTTGAAAATGATAGCTATCCCTTTTACGTTGCATTGCTGATTCGTGCATACATATGTGTCTACCCACCCAAGATTTTTCATTATCTGGCTCCATTCTTCTTTCAAAAGATGTGTTTCCTGTAATATGATCACCTCACAATCTGATGTCTTTAAGTACTCTAAAATTCAGTTTCTTCTGTTCTTCACCCTGAGCCCATTTACGTTCCATGAGAGTATATTAAACTTTCTGTTAATTGACCCCATCTATTATCTGAATTGTGTGTTGTGTACTGGTAATGATAGTGGTTTTGATAGCTGATCCCTTAGTTCCCGATTTTTCTGAAAATTTGAGTTTTTTTTTATTTTTTTCCCTAGTTTGCTCCCCACCCGTGTTCTGTTTTATACATTTTGTTTTTGTTTCATGTGCATCTTGTTTACCCACCCTGGGGAAGCCTCCTTCTTCTTCTTTTTTCAGGGCTATTCTCTTGCCCGTTTCAGGCTCCTTGACTCTTCTAATTTTAGTTTGCGCTTATATTTACTCTTTCTGTTTTTTCTGTGGTAAATTTCTTGAGTGTTTCTATTGATTCGTGGGATTTTCAGACCTGATATTATCACGTGCCATCTCGAGAGATTCTTTGACCTCCTCGGGGTCTCGTATGTTTCGCATTTTATTCCTCCACATAATTCTGAGCGACGGAGGGAACTTCATTTGTACCACGGCCCCAAGGGACTTTAGTTCTGTCATGAATTGTCCCAGTTCCCACTGCCGATCTTGCGAGGCTTTGGACATATCTGACCTTATCCTGAAAGACCAATTGTCCTTACTGAAAACTCCCTTTTTTAAAGCTTCACCTAGTATTCTCTCCTTCAATGTATATGTTTTAAAGTTAATTAGGATTTTCCTAGGTGTCTTCCTTTCTTTGGCTTTTCCGAATGGATCTCGGTGGACCCTTTGTATGTCTTCCTCTAGGATTTCTTTACTAGCCCATGGGAAGTGTTCTGCAAGGAGTGTGATTACAAATTTTTTGATTTCGGATCCTTCTTGATTTTCCGGGACATTCAAAATCCTTATATTGTTTTTTCTGGCCTGATTTTCCAAAGACTCAAGTTTCTCGCTCATGTTTTTTCCTTCTTTTCTTAAGGTTCTGATCTCCCTTTGATGAGCATCTACTTTTTTACTAAGACCTCCTACCTCTTCTTCCACTGCTGTCACTCTATCGCCAAGCTCTTTTAATTTGCAGTCTAGTGCTTCGCAAGCATCTTGAATTTTACCCTGGTTGGCCTCTGAGATCGCAAATCTATCTCTCATCTTGTTTAGCATTCTCTCCATGAATTTCTCCATGTGGCTTGCCTCAAACTCAGCGCCATTTCTCGTTGTTTCAGCTTCATCTTTCTCTTCTGTTGTTTCCTTTTCACCGCTCAATTGATGCGATTCTTCTATCCCTGCTTGATCAATATAGCTTGCTTCCTCCATATTTGTAGTTTCGAAATTCTCGAGGTCTTGTGTTTTTGGTCTTGAATCCTGGGCTCTTGGTGCAGTGAAAGGGATGTCACTCGGTCCCTGTTGGAACAGGTTGTTCTCTCTGTGCCCTGATGGGAGGGTGCCTTGTTGAGAGATGTGTTGGACTTTAAAGAAAGTTTTCAGCGATGGAGTAATTTTTACCTTCGGGACTCCCTTCTCTTCCCGTCGGCTCGGGACTTAGGTATGGGGCGTATCCTGAGACTGTAACAAGACCTTGTATATCTATTTTGTTCTGTTTGTTCTGTTAGGGGAACTATTCCTTTCTTCGGATCCCCCTGGTTGTATGTGTTTAAATGGGTAGCTGACGTAACAGCGATCTTCTCTCCCCTGCTCTCAGCCTCTGCTCTGAAGACTTCTCTAGGGGCCTCAGTACCCTCAATAACCGTGTGTGATTCAAAGTCAGTGAGGATGAAATCCCACTTTCCTCCCCCCCACCCAATGCCTTGCTCATGGGCTGATACCTGTTGTTATGCTCTTTTACTTCTGTGGGTTTAACTCTTACAGGCACATTAACGTAGTCCGATCCCTTAGGGTAATACCAGTTAAATGGTTCTTTTTCCGCTATAGCACTTACTTCCACTGCCGCCGCCTCCGTTGTTACTGCCACCGCCTCCACTGCTTGGGGATTTTCACTGCGAGCATTCTGATACTTGTGGGAGTAGCTGTAGTCATGAACCATCGGAGTCCGCGAGCTTTCCTGCGAGCACTCTGCATACGCTGTCTGCCCCCAGCGAGCTCTGCCGCTTTCGCCCCGGAAGTGAAACCCAAGTCTCCCGGCTATGCTCCGAAGACTCTTCCTCGCTAGAGCGGCGGCCGCCCAGGTTCTGAGAAGCAGTCCGTCGGCAGCGTCTCGCGTCTCTCCCCTCTTCCGATCTTGCCGCCAGGTTACTTCAATTCCGATCATGAAGGTAGGATATTGTTTCACTCGGTAGGATATTTTTTCGCTCGGTTTCACTCGGATTTTCTTGTTTCCAATTTCAAATCATAGCTTTATGCCAGAAGCGCCTTTCGTGTGGAGTCTTTCTGGGTGCGAGTCAGGAGCCTCCGACCGGACGTCCTACCCGGCCGCCATCTTCCCCTCCTATTATTATTTTTTTAAATGATGCCCATTTTCCTTAAAGGAAAATGGGATGCGTTTCAAAAACATAACAAAAAGTTTTCTTTTCATATTTTAAGTGCAGCCAGTGGTCCCTGGTCCGTGGGACCACTGCCTGCTCTCTAAAAACGTTTTTACAAACATTCAGAAAGAGGAAGCGGTCCCTTGGGGACACCTTTCCGTTTGCCAATGGGTTACTACCTACTTGAAGTAGGCGGTAAAATGCGAATGTTTTGCAACCACATTTCGGTCGCAAAACATTCACACAAACCATTGTGATTCGGTATTAGAAAGGGACGCTCTTAACATGACCATTCCTAATTTCGAATTGCAAACTAATTTTGCGATTTGGTAAAAGGTAACCAAATCACAAAATAGGGCTTTGTACATAAAAAAATGCTTTTTGAGGTCGCAAACGGCCCTTTCTTTAAAGAGGGCCATTTGCAACCTAAAAAAAAGCTTTGTACATCTGGCCGTTAGTGTATTATTCTACCTTCCAGGAATTGCTTCCATTGGAATGTATGGTGAACTACTTTACATCATGATATTTGCCACAGTCAATGTATTATCTCCTCCTACGCTTACACTTGCTACTCTTTCCCAACGCTGGAAAAGGTTAGTAGGGCTGGCTTTAATGTACAGCATTTCTACACTACATGCAATGCATGTAAATAGCAGTTGTGTATTCCTATGCTCACATGTATTGGCACATTAAAGCCAGACCTAAGGGCTTTGATAATACTTGTTTGCTAAGTGAGTCACCCAGTATGGTGTGGGTCTGGCCAGACGTGAGATCCTTGTTTGCTGTGACCTCTCTAGGTCCAAAGTGGCCTGATGTTGCTTAAGCTCCCATTTAGGTGGGATGTTTCTATTGGACCAGGAACAAGTCCGAATTGGATATGGCTATCTCCTTGGGAAAGGACACAGCTAAGAAGAACAACTGTAAAACATAATACACTGCTGCATCACTGCCATCACTTTTTAAATTAGATTTTCATGTCAATTAGTAAAAAACAAAAACATTACTATTAACCCCTGCCTTTTCTCTTCGCCAGTACCGCCACATGGAGCACTAAAGCTTAACCTATGATGCATGCTTGCCCAATTATCAATGCTGGAAAATATTGCCCCTTCATTTCCTGCAACAGAAATTGTTTTTCTGTTCAGAAAAATGCAATACTCCTGATGCTTCTCGTTACTTTCCTTAATTACTTATCATATATCAACAGAGAAGATTTTTTTGCTAAGAAACACAACCAACTTTTCCACGCCTAACTCTCAATTGACAAGAGACAACTATAGAATAACATGTTGGAACTACAGGACTTAAACAACAATTACTTTACAATATTAACCCCTTCCATGCTGATGACGAACCCCAGCCGTCATGCACTACGGTGCTCGTGTGCTGATGACGGCTGGGGTTCGTCACGGCCCCGCCCTGTTCGTTTGTGTACAGCACAGCGGGGGAATCGCAGCCACATGGAAGGGGTTAATTCCACAGGAGAGAAAGACAATTTGTTGTATATCTGATTTTAGTTAATAGGAAGATTGCTCCACTGCTTTATATTCAATTATCACAATCTGGAAGAAAATGCTAATTAAATTGTGAAATGTGAGAGACAGAGGTATCACTTCTCCTTGTTCAATTCTTAAACATCAGCATGATGGCACTCACCGATGTGAGTATAAATTGTAAAACACAACCAAAATATTAAGTGAGCCATGCATTTCTATATTAGCCTTTGAGCACCAACCTCATTAACCATTTTTATATTTCTAGATGTGTGCAAAATTTGCATACATTTGCAGTTGTGAAATTATCTGAAATGATGCGTAGGTTTGCAAAATATGATCATGGCACTTGGCACTATATTTTAGCGCGAAATGCGCCCTTGTGTCTATTTTGGATCCGAGGATGCATTTGGCAATAGGAGAGGTGTGGCGCCGCGGCCAGGGCGACTGACGCTGGAATCTGGGGATCACGGCTCAATCCCCGGCGGCAGATTAGCCCAGCACCATGTCACTCTGGGCAATAGCTTGCTTAATCTTCCTGATGGCCCCCAGCACCTAGAGACCCTTACGGGTGATTGTTTGCGCTTTACAAATGTGGATTATTTTATATAGCACCAGAACCGCACCGCACAACAAATAGCAGCTGCTCACAATGTAATCTGGACATCTGCATTGTTCCTGAGCACGTGCCCTATATTATTGCATCATTATTTGAAGTAGCATACAAGTGTAATTTTGGGAACTTCGAAAAACAAAGCCTAATTACCAAAAGTATACACGGTTATGCCGATACAATGGAAAGATTTACGCCATAATGGCTTCACTATATGAATACATAGTTTTCCTTTAATTCTGTTTCACCTCAGCTTTCAGACCACTCATTTAAAGGTTCACAGACAATCCCAGTTGTGTTCTTCCTTCCTTCTGGAATAAAAAACTGTTCTCTCACGGTATCTGAGACAACCGCAAGAGAATGCCCGTATGAGGTCAACTATTAAGTACTATTTGCTAATGATGTGAACTGCATGGGTCGACTACAAGTGCATTGCTTTATATTATCTTTGATTAATTGCAGTTACATGAGTTTCAGTAATTTACATACATTATTTTTAGTCAGCAGGAACCTTCAAGGATGTTGTACAAAAGGCATATATACACATCATTGGGCAAAGCACATTTTAAGCAAAATATCAAAGCCGACCAGCCGTGGATATGTGTACTCCATTCATTAATATATAATGTGGAGGACGGAGTCAATAATGACACATGCCAGAAGGTTGTATGTGAAGGGATTGACCCCATCAAAAATGTGGAAATATGATCACCAGTAGATATTACAAAGCTGAATTATGGCTGCGATTAAAATATTTTAATACCCAAGCCGTCCTGAGGAAGGCCGACAATAATCCTGAGGCTCTGCTGAAAAGCATACCAATGTGTCCGACCAACTTTGGGTATGGGGATTCGTTGTTGATACACAGTTTGAAATATATGTGTTCTATAAGTGGGGAGTCAAGGATAAACCAGAAGTGAGTAAACTATACATTGATTGGAGGAGAGATAGAATAGTGCCGTACATATGTGAAGGTAATTCTGTAAAATACAAATCTCATGTCATGCGAGGAACGGATATGTTCAGTACACAGTTAGCATTAATAGGTTGGAGGATAGATAAAGGACCTTATATTAGGTGAATGATGGTGGGCGGAGGAGAGTCATTTGTGCAGCAGATTAAATAGGTAGACGTTAGTGCGATACCAGGTATGAAATGTGGCATAAGGATGAGATGTGCAGTGGAAAAACTGGAGTAAATAGACATACAATAAAGTTGGTGAAAATGGGCCAGCCGGATGGGCAGTGGTGATAGCCAGATGTGAGCAAGAGGCACTGTTATTGTTAATAGATGAGTGGTGCCTGAAACAGGATGTCCAATCCATAAAGGTCTAAAAGTATGCTAAGTGCATTTAAGGATTGCTTAATGTGATTCCTTAATCTGGAAAGGTGTGGAGAGTGTCCTGTTTTCAAGTGGATAATATACTTAATGTCTGTATTGTATTCTTTATACTATTTTACTCTTCAATAAGCATGAATTTGTCATAATAACAAGTAAAGAGGGGCATGTGGTTATGTTGGTTTTGTGTGTTAAGTTGGGTTCTTTTTTGGAACAGAGTAGAAATGATACAGATCGAACAGCATATGGTCAATGTCAGATAGTCATATCTAGAATTACTTCTGTGCATAAATCTATGTTGTTGGATCATCACTGCTTTAGATGTTTGACATGCATTGTGTTTTTGCTGGATTATCCGTGGTCCATTACTTTATTACTCATTCGACTGTGAAATCTAGGGAACTAATTTTAGTCCTCAAATAGTAGTGTGAGTTAATTTAAATAATTTAGTGCAGTAAGCCACTTAGAAATTTTTTCAGCAAGTAGTGTGTGGGGAAGATTTTGGTGGACATCGATGAATGGACAGGGTGAAAATATTGTAAGGATTTGTATAACCCAAACATGGCATGACTAGGATAATAAATTAAGTGCATCACTTGTGATTCCAATAGTCCCGCAATTGAGGTTTTGTGGCAAAAACTGTTGACATCCTATTCATCATGCGGTCATAGAAGGGTCAGTTTGCATTTATAGTGTTAAATAGCCCTGAATGTTCAAGAACTATCAGGATGTAGACATCACCATCCAGCAACAGATCCGTGTGATACAAGCATGAACTGAGGTAGTCATAAGGTTTTAAATCCACCGTGGTATGTAATGACAGGTTGTATTCTAAAAAACCCGGCATACAAAGTCACTCCAGGAACCAGCAAGGAGAGAGGAGGAGACAATCTCTAACAGCTAAGGACCAGGTTTTTATTTATTCTAAAGTATTAGTGATTATCTTGGAAGCCAAATTCCAGTTTGCCAGTTTGGGTGTATATTTATTGATTATATATTTGTATGCATGTGCAGATCTAAATGGTATTTTTCAATGTCATACATTTTAGCAGGCATGTGTGTGTGGGTGTGTATGTGTGTGTGTGGGTGTATATATATATATATATATATATATATATATATATATATATATATATATATATATATATATAGTTCTGGCTCTATTGCTGAGTATTACTTTAAATTTGCATATCAACTTGTGTTTTTTCTGAACTGTTTGCCCCAGTCAACTTCTTTAGTTTAGCATTGCTTGGATTTATTTACTTAAATCCTTTTACATCTTTGCATAGATAGACATTTTAATAATTTTCAATGATACATATTATGTTGTCACCTTAGAGATGTTTGGCTCTGTCAACTTCTTTAGTTTAGCTTTACTTGGATTTAGTTACTCAATGCGCTTCACATAAATAGAGGTTTTCATAATTTATATTGATGCATTTTGTGTTGCTACCCTTGTGATATTTTTCTTTCATGAGGGGGCTTGCAAAAGTGGTGATTGGTAGTCTTTGGGAAGCCCTTATAAATAAACATATTGTGAAAATCAGGAGAATCACAAACAATCCTTAAGAACTCAAGCTCAGTATGAACTACAAATTACAAATGGGTAGCAGCCATTGATCACAAGTTATTCAAGTTAAATCTGAAATACACTTTTGGAACTCAGAGACATTTTAGATCATAAAACATCTTGTTTAGCCAGACTACTGTCCTCCACACAAGAGGGTTGATGATTGTAGGTCCCTTGAGACACAACTCGAACTAGAGACTACTTCATTTTAAAATCTGGCACCAAACTATGATTCTACAAAAGGAAATTCTATCAGCTAGATGGTAAATTATATTGTTCTGAGTTTTCTTTGAAATTTGATTTTGTAAGCTAAATCAAAGTCCTGTCGTAAAGTTTTGCCCAGGGGACTGGTTCAGTTACTTTCAACAGGGCCATGGGATTATAATGGAACTGCTGTTTTACTAAGAGAGAAGCTGCCTTTAAAAATCATTACATATTTTGGAAACAATATCTACTGGTCTCCCTTATGCTTCCCTGCCCATGACAGTAGAACTATATAATTTCCCCTTGGCACAGATAACTTGAAAATACAAAAATGTGTACAACCACGAGAGATTTTGTGACCCAAATTAATCTGTCTTCAGCCAATCCAGAAAACAGATGTAAAATAAAAACAAGAAAAGCACTCAAGCAGTCCAACATTACCTCCCATCCTTCTATGTGAGATTGCCATTCTTCCAACACCTCTAACTTTTCCATCTGCCTTTTAGCCTCATTGATGTTGGAGCACACAGATTTCATAGCCTGCAGCGCTTCCATCACTGCTGCATAGTCACTGTGTTTCCTTGGCGTTCTCTTCAATAATTCCTGTTTATGTAAGAACAATAAATCAGTCAGAACCCTGTGCATGCTTGTTAACAACAAACCCAACCGACATGGAAATGTACCCTCTAGCATGCCATCAAGAGCGGCCCACACTATGAAACTTGCTTTCAAGAATCTCTCAGCCCCACGAGCAGCCCTTAAACCTTCGTTTTGGGTAATGAACGAAGGACCACTTGTTCAATGTTAATGTGATTCTTCTTGTCCTTTTGAAGTAAACAAGACCATAAAGGATGGGGAATATGTACAAACAACCTTTGAAAAGGCCTCTCGAAGCAGCAGAACTACCGTGAGAGCACCAGTGAGGATGGAGGCACGTTGCCCCAGCAACCAGGAATGCCTACATCTGAAAGAGCAGCCCAGCACATTTCACTGGGACCCCAGTTACCCACTGAGCAGGAAAAACATTTTGCATCAATTATCTTTACAAAAGCAGGTAGAAACACTTGTGTATGAGTTCACACTAATGTATTAGGCAACAAAGGAACAAAGGGGCATATTATCAAGGACCGGTGTTAAAATTATCGCCGTTTTATCGGCAGGAAACTGGCGATAAAACGGCGATAATGGGCTTGATAATACGCCCTTGTTAATTCCCATAGAAGCCCATGTTCTCGTGTTAACATGGGCTTCTATGGGAATTACCAAGGGCGTATTATCAAGCCCATTATCGCCGTTTTATCGCCAGTTTCCTGCCGATAAAACAGCGATAATTTGAACACCAGGGGGCATATTATCAAGGACAGGCGATACATTATCACCGCTTTTATCGGCAGGAAACTGCCGATAAAGCGTCGATAATGGCCTTGATAATATTCTCTATGAATTCCAATCGAACCCCATGTTAGATGTGTTCACATCTAACATGGGCTTCGTTTGGAATTCATAGAGCATATTATCAAGGCCATTATCGCCGCGTTATCGGCAGTTTCCTGCCGATAAAAGCGGCGATAATGTATCGCCTGTCCTTGATAATATGCCCCCAGGTCCTTGATAATATGCCCCAAAGTTATCAAATACAATGTGCAGCAGGCAGGCAATTGTGATCAATTACATGTTTAAATTCAAAGGGGAAAAGGAGCGGGAAGAACAACTGGGACTCTCACACACTACCCCTCTACCTAATCCCCACTGCCAACGAGGAAACTAAAATCAATCATATTTAGTTTTATAAAGTTATTTAGTCATTAACAAAAAACCAGTTTGATAGATTACAGATGTTTCATAATTAAGCAGCCCTAATACGTTTCACATTTCCAGAATTTGCCATGTTACCCCCCTTTTGAGAAATCTTCTATGGCTCCCAGCGGAACAAAGAATCATCTTTAAAGTGTGTTGCATTATTTTTAATGCAATACATGGGGAGTGTCCCCTATTTTTAGACAACAGGATTAACAAATACTCCCCAGTTCGGGAGCTTCGATCATTGTCCCTAAACTTACTAACTGTTCCAAAATACAGGAAGGAAAGTATGGGCGGACGCAGCTTCTCTGTACAGGTGCCAATAATTTGGAGCTCTTTACTTTGTCACTCCAATCTTATACTGACCTTGGAACATTCAGGAAGAACCAGACCTGGCCATTTCAAAAAGCTTACTTACTGTACTAACTTCAGTGCTCAGGATTATTTTCGGACAATTACCCCACAGCAGAAAGAAACATGACTGATTTGCATGTAATCGAAATCTGTTTACAGTAGCATAGTTGGTGAAAAACAAAGGACTTGAATGCAGCCTTGAGTGCTCAGCAGTAGCTGAGACTTTTTACAAACATTTCCCGTTTCACCTTTATGTTTTCAGTCTTTGTCTCCTGATGTTTAGGTCTCGCCTTCTAGACAGGGCATACGCTCTCTGTTGCGAGACATATTGTGGGCTTACGAGGAACAGAGAGGAACTTGGAGCCCTCTCATTGCTTTCCTGTCACTCTCATTTGCCTGCTTCTCGTTTTTGTCCCAGCATGTCAGTTTTCTATTTGTCTCTCCCCTGGACATTGCCTCTTCACCATCCCTTTTGATTAGCTGGCTTCTATGCGTTCACTGCTTGCTTTTCAAGCACTACTTTTTTCTTTTCAGTTAAGCACTCCATGTTCTTTTCAGCTGTCTCACATGTGTACTTCTCTCCCCTTGCACTTTGTGTTGCTCTGTCATCCAAGTACTTCCCCACCCTCCCTCCATGTTGCGCTCACCCTGTGTGCTACCCCCATTGCTTTCTCACCTAGGTGCGGCTTCCACCTACTCACATCCTCCTTCCTTGCCCACTGCTTCTCCTTCCAACCTTGTACTCCGCCTGTTGATTGCTCACCTATGTTCTTCTATCCCACCCGCTCCACACTCCCATCCATTGCTTCTTCTCCCCCACACACACTTTCTGTTGCTTCTGAGATCCCAGTGTTTCTTCCACTCCCACTTAAATAAATGAAATAAAAACGTTCATACATTACAAACGGCCTGAGAAATTCACTGGTGAAGACATTCGTTGTGCCTGCCCTTACAAAATGCATTGAAGGCTAGTTTTATTCTTTAGTCATACTGCGCAACATGGCGAAAATCCATTGGCAAAGCCAACAGGTCCCAAACACAAGAATGTTGTTTTTACAGATTTGCCCTCCAGTCCCTCAACCCTTCCTGCCTCACAGGCCTATAACAGTCCCGGATCTGACTTGCCCTATCTGGCATGATGAGGCCTTTCCCCAAACTTCCTGCTGTGTGAATTTACTATTACTACTCCTACTTAACCCCTCGTCCAGGGCATTCAACCAGTGGGTCAATTTGAAGGCTGGAAGGGTTATGTGAATTGCTTAATTTAAGCCAGTGGTTGCAGATGGAGCCTGCCAGCACTAATTTTTGGGGACCGGCACTTCATTTGTTTTTAGCTGACTTTGATCCAGAGCAAAAGACAGAAAAACACAACTGAAGGGAAGAAGGGAAGAAGGAAGAAGACAGTGACTAAGAGAGAAAGCATGGATGAAATAAAAACCTTCCAGAGTGATACAAAGAGACAGGGAGTGTCTGGTGGTATAACATGACTTGCAATCAAGACCATGCAGCTTTGGTATTCAACATCTTGACTTTTAATAGCATGTGCCACGGACTTCTGAATAGAACTTAGGGCCCCCGTACTTATTCTTTTATAAATCAAGCACTGGTTAATGATGTCTTCCTGTTAAATCTGGGTAGGGCTTTCAGCTACACCCACTTCCTTTTTCCCCCTGTTTTATCCTCCCTAAGCCTCCGTTCGGGAAACATCCTTTACAACGCAACTTTTACAACGCAGTGCCTTTACGACACAACTATTACAACGAAAACCATTACAACGCATTGCACTGGGGGGGCGCTCTAGGATAGGGAATAGATTTAATTTACTATCCAACACCTTCCCTAGTGTCCACGGGGAATGGAGTTGGAATAGTAAATTAAACTATTCACTATCCAGCACCCCTAAGCACTATGCGTTGTAATGGTTTGCGTTGTAAAAGTTGCGTCCTAAAGGCATGCGTGGTAAAAGCATGCGTTGTAACAACGTACATCCCTCCATTCACTCCTTTTCCTGTTCAATTTACAAAATCGAATCACTATTCAATCCTAAGAACGATGCAGACTACCTCAGTTTCCTGCTCACTCTGGGTCCCTTGGGCTGCATTACATCCAATTGGGACCTGACAGACTTTGAGTTTCACATTTAATGCTTCCTGGCCTTTTGTTGCTCAAAGGTAGACTAAGTACAGTACTCCTTTGGTGGTTCACCAGTGCGTCTAGTGGGATGGATTTTGTTGTTCCTGAGTCTACCCATGTAATACTCTCTACTTTCCTGACAGTGTCTCAAGTGAAGTTTGTCCTCTGTCATAACACATAACACTCCTATAGTGAGTGCCTCAAGTGGGTTATTTCCCTGTCACTCCTGGATTGACTCTGCTAGCCAAAATTAAATAATATGGTTCACCTTTTCAGTTACCATTACTTACAGGGTTCAGCCCCATTCCTGCACTGCTTTCTCCTCACTTAACATGACGGATCTATGCCACCATATTTGATTCAAAGAACTATTTCTGCAACACAAGCAAATTTCAAATGCAATTCCAAGTTTAGTCAGTCATGAGAGTTTGAATGTGTTTTACAAGCTTTATTCTCATTAAGAAATTAGTAATGCTTTTTATTCTTTTTCTTTATTTGTATTAGTCAATAAATCTTTAGTAAAGTTTAAGTAAATCTCATAAAAGGTTTGGTTATAATCAAATAGACAAATAAGGCATCAGGCACGTTCCAAAATGTAATAAAACCCTATTCTAAAAGTTCAGACCAGAATTTCAGAATTAGTAGAACCCATCATGAGTTCAAGTTCAAAGGAAAAGAGTTAGATCAAAGGAGCATAAGCTCAAAGCCAAATGAAAGCAAAAGAACGTCCCATAAAGAGTAGTTCATGAAATTCAGCCGAGTCTCATTAATTCGAGTAAGTGATCATACAGTTGCAGTAGCATTCTGTAAAAATAAAACCTCAGAATGAAGTAAGGATGAACAAAAGCCGCAGCCACAACCATCAGTATAGGATAAGAAGGTAGATCGAAAGCATTGGGAAAAGAGCATTGAAGCTAACTAGGAACACATACTAATATAAACGACATCAATAAATGTTGCAGACATTGTAGCAGGCTCTTCCTCTCTGAAGCAATCAAATGTCAACTCTCCTCTGTGAACAGGTTTAGCTCTTCCTTTCCACAGCAAACACGTGCAGATTGCAAAGCACTATCACAAGTTAGCTACAGACATTATTACGTAGGTAGGTTCTGGAAACATAAGTCTCAGTTCCCATAGACATCGAATGCAGATTGGATTTCTAAATATTAAATCTTTTACTGCATACACAATGAACTATGCTAAAGAAGAGGAAAATTAACTTGCAAAATACTGTTTAGTAATGCATTTCATTAATACAAACCAGAAATATTTTTTTGAATGTTCAACTATTCTATTCAGGCATTATGTGAAATAGGGTGGGACTCGGAAGTTAATCATTACAAACAATATGTTTCTTAGTTAAAGAATATGGAAACCCGGAATATTCTGCAGTTATGATGAACATTCCTAAGCATGTCACATTAAGGTCAGACGTCTAAACTACTTTTGTGCGCAGTTTGGCAATATTAGGTTCACTTCTAGTTAAAGAAAGCTTTCTTCTTAGCATTTCTACGGCCTTTACACATAGCTCTGACTGCCTATTTCAGTTTTACACATTCTAAATGTGTGTCATTTCAGTATTTAATTTCACATTAATCATTGCACATTTTTAACTGTTAATCTAAATAATTTGCATTTTAATTAGTTGACCTTATCAACTCCATAGAACATTCACTGGAGCTTAACAGTGACTCCAGTGGACTTGAATCTGCTGATTGTGTTGATACATTGTTGACCTCACTGAAGTAGATTGGTGGTATTTTCTACCTATGATACAACCCATGCCTAAATATGATAAGTTCATACATGTGTAATTGCTGATATCCTCATATTCTCTCTAACATGCCAAGCTACAACCAATAGCCTTTTAGCCATTAACTTCAAAGGGCATTGCAGGGGGTAGGATATCAAAGCGTTACACCAATACACAATGCAATACAACACTGATACGAAGACCTGTGTGCTGGCCACTACCTGAATAAAAACACCAAGTCCCGCCCACTGCCTCCTGCTGAAGACTTTACAGTGTAGGTTCACTATGGCAGAAGTATGAATCCGAACTTAGCTCTTCTAGCGAATACCCTCAAAACCATAGGCCAAATGAAACAGCAAACAAAATCTTTTACAACGGTTTGTTCAGTACACTGAGCTGTTTAACCTTTAAAGTGCAGGTAAAGGTTGGCCAACACCCACACTAACCCCCAGTGCATGTACACTGGGGAGGTATATAAAGGCTACAGAGGGAGTCTTTTTTTTTTTGTTTTTTTACATCTGGCTGTTTTGGAAGAACTTTATGAGCAGTTTGATTATTTCTACAGCAAGGTGAAAGTAAAACGAGCCGATGGGTTTGTTTTACTTTCACTGAATCAGTGCTCAGGGGAATATCTAAGCCCTTGAGCACTGAATCTTTTGGGAGAGGTATCGTTGGTAAGGAGGGAATCTCACCTTTCCAATGCTAACTCTTCTCAGTGGATTCCTGCTTAGAGGTCGCCACAGGAGAGCGATCCCGAAACAGGGTTCCAACCCCTAGACACCAGGCATGGCCCTTAGGCAATGACTTGTGCTACCCCAGCACATTTGATGATCACAATCTTTCTGTTCCCTCGCAGGGCAGATGGGGAAATTACCCCTGATCTCCCCCCTCCCCGGTGAGGGGAAGAAAGCTCACTAGATGCCAGGGAAAGCTTTTTTTTAAATAAGCAATGCAATGCCCCACCCCAAGAAAATGGTACATCAGTCTTTCTGTCCCCCGGGGACAGATGGGGTAATTACCCCATTCTGTCCCCCTGAAAGCCCACAAGGTGCCAGGTAAAGATTTCAAAATAAATATAGAGGTGAGGGCATGGCCATGCCCCTATCATAATTAAATGGGGCATCAGTCTTTCTTCTCCCCTCCTGGGGGGATACGGATGGGGACTTCCCACCATAGGTATGGTCATGCCCACAGCCCAATTAAATGGGACGTCAGTATTTCTGCCCCCAAGGATAAGATAGTGGCAATTACCCGCGATCTATCTACCCGGGAGGGGCAGATTGGCCACTAGGTGCCAGGGAAAGATTTAAAAAATATATATATTGGGGTGGGGGCTGCCTACCATGAGCATGGCCATGCCCCCACCCCAACAAAATGGACCATCAGTCTTTCTGCCTCTCCTGGGGGGAAGATGGGGCAATTACCCTCAATCTGCCCCCATGAGGGGCAGAAAGACCGCCAGACACTAGGGACTGCATTCAGACATGGGTCTATGCTTCCCTCACTCTGGGACTCAATAGCATTTCTGTCCCTCCAGGTGGGTGGATTGGGTATTCACCCAAATCAGCTTCCCCCAAGGGGGGGGGGGGGGGGGACAGAAAGCCCACTCGATACCAGGGATTTCAAAATGGCACCAAACAATTAAAAGGATGGGGGCTGCGTCCCTGGCATCGAGCCAAACCCCTGCCCAAGAGGTGTCAATAGTGTTTTTCTGCTCCCTGGGGATAGATAGGTTTGTACCATTTGGGGAGGTTTCCCCAATCCTACCCATGGGGGAGTAGAAAATCCCACTAACACCAGGGAATTTGCCTTCGGGGGAAAACAAAGTGCTGCGGCTATTGCACTCTGGCATTGCCAACACCCGCACCCAAAAAGGGACATACCAGTTTCCTCCCCCCTCCCCTCCCCCCCCACCGCGGCACAAACAGGAGGTGTGCCTCCAATTTGTATCTGGGGGCACAAAGCCCACTAAATGGCAGGAATATATATTTTTTGAATAAAATAATGGAATAGGTCTGGCCTATCCTAACAATCCTAACATCAGGCCCTACCTTCACCACTAAAGCCTCAACAGTCTTTCTGCTCCCCTGTGGACTATAGCAGCCCATCCCTATGGCAAGCGTGAGGACATTTGATTCTTTTGGGTGCTATTTGTACATATGAGCCAACAATGTATGGCTAGCTCTCAGAATGGCGAATGGCTTCACTTTTTAGGGTTGGGTAGGCTGCCAACTAGAAAAACATACCAGACCCAGACAATTCCGAAAATTAGACATCCAGCGGAGTCCAGAATGGCGTGCTGTGCATGGATCCCACAACATGTTCTTACCAGCCGCGGTCGGGAGTAGGAGTACCTGCCGGGCGGTGACGTGGGGAGGGGGAGGGGCAGGGTGGGAGGTAGTAATCTATGGATTTCGGAGTTTTACAGCTAAGTAAACAATAAATAAATAAAACGAATTTTGTTGCGTGCACTGCATCACCAAATGTGATGCAGTGTGCGCAACAAAATTTGTTTTATTTATTTATATGTTTACTTACCTGTTAAAGTCCGTAATCCATACATTACTACCCCCCACCCTGCCCCTCCCCCTCTCCACCAGCCGGTACTCCCACTACCGGCCGCGTCTGGTTCTTACCCACAATACCCTGTAAACCTCGAACTTTGACTAAAAACTACATCTTCGCAACATTTCTGTGAGGACAACTTCTGCAATCTGTTGGGAGCCACTAATTTCCTACCACTCAGCCTTCTCACAAGTCTCACAATAAACGTGGTACCTCACTTGTGTGGGTGGGCCAAGAGACCTTGACACAAAAGACCCTATAACGCTAACAGGCTAAGAGAAGAGATCAGCAGTAGAGGTAGCTGTAGGATGTGGGGCTCTGCTCTGAAGAAGGCAGTTAAATAAAGTGTCTATATTTCTCTCTACCAGGATAGAATGAATGAGGAAGAGTGCAAAACAAAACCCTTGTGGGTCCATTACTAACAGTCTTATACACACATTGCACCTCTCAACCTTCACTCACTGTGTGATTACCTGAGCACTGACCATTATGAAACAGCAAATACATTTATCTATGCAAGTCTACAAGTCCCTCCTTTGTAATTATTAACCTTTACAATACATAGTGGTTTGTTAATAGTTGTTCGTTCATGTTCTTCCAATTGACTACCCAACAAAACTTTTGTTCTTTAAGTGTTTGAAAGCCACTGTTTACAAGCAGTTTTGAGTTGCCCATGATTTGTGAAACTAAACACAGACAAAAGTCTAATGAACCAGTCTTCAACCAAATCCCGCATAAATTACCTTTAGAAGCAGTGGATATTTACATATCCGCTGTATAGGTGCAACTAAATATCCTTCCAGTGGTACATCTGTGTTCTTTCGACCTCCTAGCAACATGCAGTTCTGAAGCAGAAAAATAGAGAATTGATTTATGGAAACCACACAGAACCACCATTATTCCACATTGTGACTTGTAATTGTACATAAACCAAACCCACTTGTGCAAACACAGTATGATAAATACTTGTTTATATTAATGCATTATATTCACTGTTTATTAGAATCTCACAATATAACGTGGTTACAAGTGGTCTAATGCCCCATTGCCAAAAGAACATACCACCAAGCTTGGGGAGAGGGTAGCAGTGAGGTGTTTGACTTTCTGGTTTAGCTGTGTGAGGTAAGAACCTGAAGTTGCAGTCCCTAAGCACATTCCGAAGGCAGGTGGGACATGTGGTGTGCAGTTGTTACCGCCCATAATGACTGGACCTTTTGCTTTGTTTGTTACACGGTCTGCCTTATGAGTGGCTGAGCACTATTTTGTTTATTGACACTGATGGGGCCAATGGCGGCTGCTTTTTGTATTTACAGTGGTCGCTTTTCTTAAGGAACGCTATGCTTCTCTAACTTGCATGCGGAGCGCAGTACCTGCTTTAGGGACACAGCGCTCAGTCCAATTACATTTTTTTAAACTTTGATGATGAGCGCTGCGCCCCGCTTCAGGGACACCGCGCTCTGTTTCTTTTTAAAGTTTAATAGCGAGCCTGGCGCCCGCTTCACGGACACCGTGCTCCGCAATACAATAGGTTTGCTTTTCCAAATCTTTGAACTATTGGTATTGTAAATGACGATGCCTTTTAATATATAAAAGACATTGCCATTTACAATGCCAATAGCTCAAAAATCTCGCAATTGTGAGACCTATTGCATCGTAAATGCTTGTTTTTAGTAACTGTTGATCTGTTTGAGCTACTAACAATTGTTATTTTTGATGAAATCTGCAAATTATGCACCAATGATTATGTGGCAAATGCAGCAAACCCATAACTTTGCAGAAAATGCTGCGGCCCCAGAAATATAATTCCAGTGGCCTGGCATGTACGTTTACAAAATTCACTGACAATTATAAATAAAAACCCAAGTTAGATAATTGTGCTAGTCTCTGTTTGATACAGAGAGTGATCCTGAGGAGGTATGGGGCTTAGAAGTTTAATCAGTGAGCACGACAAAGTTGAATATTGTGTTAAGGGAGAAGGAGATGAATATGGGAGAACCATGATAAGGTCTAGCCAACTTAGCACCAAGCTGGGTGGAATCAGCTGTTAGGCCAGATCTTTCTGAGGTTAAGCAGGTGAAAGTAGTGGTTAAGGAGATGACTTTACCATGTGGATTGGAAATGGAACTCATAGTGTATATGATGATCATGAGTGGAGCCAGAACTTCAGGAAGGAGGGAGGGGGTGAGGTGATGCCTGTGAGGAATGTGAGGGAAGTCAAATAGTGTGTGGATACTAAGGCAGCTATTCACCCGGGGCAGGGTGTAAATGAAAGGAATAAAAAGACTATTTGGGCCCCATTGTTAAACAGATAGCACTTAAAACTGTAAACAGATAACAATCTCAAAAGTAGTGGTGTTTACTGATACCAGGAGGGGATTCTGCATGGCATGTTGGGGACACCCCCAATGCAGGAAGAAGGGTGAGTCACATCAGTGGCGGCTCCTCCACCATGGCAGAGGAGCGTCGCCCCACTGCCTTCAAGAAGTGGAAAGTAAAGGAAACATAAAATGATAATAACTTTGAGTTATTATCATTTTATGTTTCCAGGCAGGGGGTGGGTGGTGGTGCTCTGCTCTTAGAGCAGGACAGGGCAGGGGAGGAGTGGTTTGCCCACTCCTAAGTGTATATCATTGTTTGTCCGGCCCTCTTGGGCTGCCCAAAACAGTCATGCCCACTTTCCCTCTTCTCCATGTAGGCTGCTTTACAGCCTGCGTGGAATACATGCCCAGGACCCCAGTTCCTGGCTGAGCATGGGACGTTTAAACCAATAACAACGCTGAGATTGATCAGGGGAGCCTGGCTGTGCTTCCTGTTCCTCGAGTCTGGTGAGAATGTGGGACTAGGCGGCAAGGTAAGTGTTTTTCTTTATTGTTTTTTTACATTGCGCACAACCTTTCCCCTCCCATCCCACTACCGGCAAACCATGCCGGACGCCATTGAGTCACATGCAGAACATAAAGACACTGAGAAAGACCGATCATAGAAATGGAAAGTGAACTAAATACATGTAGTGTGATTGATGCCTAAGTATAATGCAGTAATCCTCATGTTGATAACTGAAGTGAGAGGATGAAAAGAATGGAGGCTTAGCTGTGGCTTGCTGTAGAGAGGAGAAAGAAGACTGTCAGTTTCAGTTGAGTGTTTTCTGTAATCAAACTGCGCTGTTATGTTGGCTGTGCTTTGAGAAGTGTATGAAGAATAACCTCTCAAGCATTTTGTGCTAAGGTGTCACTTCAAAATGCCTATCCCATTCCTGGGGCCAAGCGGGATTTATTGGGTGTCTGAAGGGCTTGCACTACACACCGGCCATGCCACTGCTGTGCCACTTCAGTGGTCTCTTTTAGTCCAGAACTCGAGCAAGTAGCATGGAGGGTGGTAAGGGATAGGGAGAAATGTTATGTTCCTCTTTAGAAAAAGATGGTATTTTGGGCAGGGGGGTCACACAATGACTCGAGGTTTGAGAACTTCAAACAGCAATTGCAACTGTTGTTTCCTTACAGAGTGTGCAACTGTCAAACTGCACCAGTTGTCAATTTCAAAGCATTCCACTGAGCACAGTGGATTAAATTAAATGATTTTATTCGAGGTCACCTCACATTTTGCCATAACATAACAGACAGTAACAGAATGTAATTGCAATGTTTTAATGTGTATACACATAATTAAACATTGACAATGTAATAAAGAATTGTGAAAAATCTGAGGGGTTTTGGTTAACGTTTTCCCCACGGGTACGGCATTAAAAATTTTGAAGACCAGGTCTAGAGCGTGTGCATACTCTAAAGATAATGGTACCCACTATTCAGCAACTATCGGAAAAGTCCCGCGAACCTGCGCACAGATATATATTATGTTACGTCTCCTCCTTGAAGCCACCTTGAAGCCACCTTGAAGGTTGTGCTCATTACCTCGCGTACAAACATATCCATCTAAATACCACATTGAATACCCTTTAAGCACTAACGTAGAAATGTCACCCATCAACGGAAGAGGGACACCAAACAGCCAAGCCAAGATTTCCAGTTCAACGCGCACTTTGGAAAATCAAGTATTTCTCACCAGAAGAAATGCCCGCACCGTCCTTATTTTGTTCAGCTCAAGGAGAAGCTTTTGTGCCTTTTCATGGTTGCTGCAGTATTCATCATAAATTCGAAATCTGTCTTTCTGTTGTGGAAACAGAAAGTACATGCATTATTAGCCAGGGCTTCATTGATGGTATTGAACATGCACACATTGTCACACCATTTGTAATTGGGTGCAAATCAACAAGCTTGTATTGAAATATGCATTTTCAAGTAGGATGTACGATGAAGGCTTTAAAAGCAGGATTAACTGGACAGATCACAATGTTGGGGAGATTAATACATTTCTTTTATGACATGTTTATGTGGATAAGGAAACAATTAAATGAAAAACGTGACCCAGACATCATAGTCTTGCTCTTGTTTGAGTGTCGAGGGGTGTTGGACCTCCAGTTTCCCATGCCCTAGGTCTGACGTAAGACCACTCTCTGCTCTGATGGTACTCGACTGTCTCTATTATTCTCTGCAGCAATGGCAGAGGTGCCATAACAACCATAGCAGAAGATATATGTCATCCTGATCCACTGTGCATTCCATGACACTGTATGCAAAAATATTGTCAGACATAAAAATGGTTTACATAATATCATTTAAAAAATGTCTTGATGAATGTAGATTTTTTTTATAATTAATTTCCATAGGGGAACATTTTTGTAGACATTTGTAGGACATGCTTAATATGGTATTCCTAAGTATTCTGTTTACAAAAATATCATAGCAATGGGTGCAAAAATGTTTACTCTGTAACGTAGCATTATTTTTGTAGACTATATTTAGGAAATAATAAGGTTTTCACAATGTATATGTCACACGAAATTCGGGCAAAATGACATTCTGATACCACACCCCCCTGATCTGATTGTATTTGATTGTTTCGCATCTTCTCGGCAGCCACTAGGGAAACAACACAGTCACAGCTTAATGCAGTCTTCTAATAGTTGTTTCCAAACTATAAAGATTTTGGTTAGAGAGGTTATGAAGAAAGTACATGCAAAAAGATTCTCCATAAATAGGTAGCATATAATCACCTGTCAGCCTGTCATCAATAAATATATTTTATTAACCTATATTTAAAATAATCAAGTGTATCAGCTTGCTAATATAAGACTTACTGAAAACTAAATTTTTAAGCTCTTGCTACGATCTAGACATGCAGCAAAAGGAAAACGAAAATATGAAGTAAAGCACATAAAAAAGAAACTCTGATAAGAGGCCATGTGGAGAAAGAAATCTAGAGGACTTCGAGAGGGTGGATCATTTCTATAGCCAATGGCATATCTCTATACAATGCACATTCATTGCATGAACTATTTTAAGAACTGATGATTACAGATCATTAGAAATCTATCATATTATATTAAATTAAAATAAAATGTCAAATGTTAAATCCAATTCCTCATTTACAAGATGTTAACCAAGATAACAGACTACCTGGTGTGCTCGGAGCATCAGGTAACCAAAGCACAATCTACTCTTAACACCGCCAAACAGGAAATGTAAAAAAGAAAACAAATAAAGGGCAAGGAAACAGACAATACTAAATGATACAACAACTGTATAACAATTCTACAAACATTCTTACAACTGAACTATGCCAGTCTATGTGACATATTAATCTGGCCTCCTTGCTAAACTCTTTAACTGGCACCATTGATCCGTAGTCTGGAAGGTAAACCGTGGCCTAGAGCTCCCTGAAACCAGCAGGTGGAGACAGTGTTTGCACCTGTTACCTAGGCATGTCCTGAATTGCTACTCAGGTGTTTGTTTCTGGTATGAGTCACGGAGATCAGGGCATGGTGTGGGGATTTATTTATTTATTTTATTTTATTTTATTTTGAAAGTTTTATATAGCGCGAACAAGATCTTTGCAGATATCAGAGCGCTTTACAAAGCAGGGAATACCAGACAGGAGAATGAAAAACGTGAGGGAGCATAATAGTACAGGTAAATCAATAATGTAAGTAAATAGTCAGGTAAGTTAAACAATAATACAGGTACAGCACATATTCGTACGGATCTAGCAGAATAATACAGGAAAAACACATAGTCGTCGGGATCGAGCTGGGTAATATAGATCGGTGCAGATACTTTACAGATCCAAGTTAAAAGCTCAATTGTATTTGGCCATGAGAAGAGCTTTTACTTCTTTCTTAAAAAGTGTGACTGAGGAGATGAGCCTTGTTTCAGGAGGGAGTGAGTTCCAGATCCTGGGTGCCATTCCTGAGAAAGAGCGCTTATACGTTTTTTCCTTCCTGAATCTTCGAGGTTTTAGCAGTAGATTGTTTGTGCCTCTAGTGTATCTAGAGCCGCCAGAGATTGACAGCTTTTGAGTGAGGTATCCGGGAGAGCTCAGGTGTACAGCCTTGTGTGTCATGCAGGCGATTTTCAAATGTATTCTGGCTTCAAAAGGCAGCCAGTTCAGGGCTTTCAAGTCAGGGGAGATATGCGAGTGTTTTTTTGACCCAGTGATGAGCCTCGCTGCAGTGTTTAGAGAGGCTCTTAGGGGTGCAGTAGTGGTTAACGGGAGACCGCAGAGGGCGATGCTGCCGTATTCAATTCACGGGATTACTAGAGCTTGTACTGCAGTTTGGAAGTCTTTGGGTGGTAGGAAGGGTTTGAGTTTCCTCAGGGTATTGATTTGGAAGTTCGCACCCTTAGTAGCCTTGCTGATATGATGCTGCATGTTGAGATTGGAGTCGAGAGTTATGCCAAGTGATTTTGCTGAGTCCACGATGGTGGGTAGGACATTGAGTGCAGTTAGCTGTTTAAGCCACGTTTGAGTGGTAGAGATCTTCGCGGGAGGTGAGATCAAAAGGAACTCTGTTTTCAGAGCATTGAGTTTGAGATGATTATTTGCAAGCCAAGATTGGGTGCTTCTGATCGTTGAGTTCAGGAATAAAATGTCATTGGGAGATTGTAGTTTGAGATATAATTGGGTGTCATCTGCGTACATGTGAAAAAGTACATTGGATGCGTGTAGCAAGGTGGTGAGGGGTTCCATAACTAGGTTGAACAAAGTTGGTGATAGGGAGGATCCTTGGGGGACACCTAACGAAACAGGTATTGGCGAGGACATCAAGTTGTTACTCTTGAATTTCTGCGACCTGTTGTGTAAGAAGGAGGTGAACCACTTGAGAACAGTCCCAGATAGACCCATTCTTGTGTTCAAAAGTTCCAGTAAGTTCTCATGTTTAACAGTGTCGAATGCTGATGAGAGATCAAGAAGGATGAGGAGGCAGGTATCATTTTGATCTAGCATTTGAAGAGCGTCATCAATTATGTGGGTCATAGCAGTTTCAGTACTGTGTCCTGCTCGGAAGCCTGATTGATGAGCGTTGAGGAGATCAAACTGATCAATGTGGTTAGTCAGCTGTAGTTGTGCGCATTTTTCCAATAGTTTGGCGAAAGTGGGAATATTGGTAATGGGCCGGTAGTTGTTTAGGTCGGATGGGTCGGCAGTAGGTTTCTTTAGTAAAGGTGTGACTTGTCCAACTTTGAGGGAGTCAGGGATGAATCCTTGTTGGAGCGAGCTTTTGATAATTTTAGTCCACAGTGGAAGGAGCCATGGGGTGAAGTCTTTGACAGCGTTGGCCGGGAGGGGATCCGTGAGGTGATTGGACGGTTTCAAGGTGCTGAGCAGTTTGCCTATTTCTTCTTCGGCGTAGGTGTCAAAGGATGACCATGTAGCATTGTTTTTTAGTTCGGTGGGTGTTATGCTGTTGGAAGTGGTGTAGAGGCTTGCGTCAATGCTGAGATCACTCTTTATATTGTCCATTTTTTGGGTAAAGAAAGCGGCGAAGTCTTCACAGGAGGGTGCTTTGTCCAAAGAGCTGATAGGTTGGGGTTGTTCCTTGGCTTGTGTTCTGATTAGCTCAAACAGTTATCTTGGTCGGTTTTTTGCTTGGTCGAGCTGGAGGCTGAAGAAGTTTGCTTTTGAGCGCTTTATTTTCCTGAAATAGGCGTTTCTCTTTTTCTTCAGGGTTTTCAGGTGCAGTGCAGAGGGAGCTGTTCTCCAAGCGCGCTCTGCCATTCGCGTGGCTCGTCTATCTTCATTGAGACTCCCGTCGTACCATGGATTGGATATTTTAGCGGAGACTCTTTTTAGCTGCATGGGAGCAGCCTCATTAATTATTGACGTCATGGCGTTGAGATAGTGGTCAGTCAAGGATTGGACATCTGTAGCGCCTGTAGGAGGGAGCAGTAGGTCGCGGCTGTTCGGAGGTAGGGAGTCTGGGTTGAGTTTTTTCAGGTCTCTTTTCCAAATTTTAGGTCTGGAGGATTGAGTCGTGTTGAGTTTGATTTTTTCATTGATAAAGAATGTGACGATGTGATGGTCTGACCAGTCACAGGGTTCGATAGATTCAAGTTGAATAGCGTTCTCTTTGGAGATGATGAGGTCGAGTATAGAACCTTTCTCATGGGTCGGGCTGTTGCATAGTTGTGTGAGGTCCAGGGCTTTGAGGACATTTTTGAGACTATTTACCACCGCATCATTGTGATCGTTCCAGTGGAGGTTGAAGTCACCAAGGTATATTTGGGTGAGCTGTCGTCCAGCGTTAGTTGAAATCATGTCCATGATTTGTTTGGCGAAGGTGAGGTTGTCTCTGGGTGGGTGGTAAATGCCGTGAAGAGAGCATATCGGTTTGCCTTCACTGATAATGTCGAGGCAAATGTATTCGAAGGACGTTGAGGAGGGTAGGGAAGGTGCGGAGACTTTCAGAACAGAGAGGTTGTTCCTGTATATGCATGCAATTCCACCACCTATCTTGCCAGACCTGTCAAGCCTAACGATGGGGTAGTTGGGGGGTACCAGAATGTCCATTATAGGTGTAGAAGATTCTGTTAGCCAGGTTTCAGTCAAGATGATTAGGTCATGGTCTAATGATAGGATGAGATCGGCGATGGCGGAGGAGTGTCTAGAAGCCGATCTACAGTTGAGGAGAGTGCATTTGAGACGGGGTGTGTCAGAGGAGGTAGAGGGTACTAGTGAGAGGGGGACTTTTCTAAGGTTATTCGGGTCGGAGCTTCTGTTGTTTAGTGTGGGGGGTCTACGGTGTTTTGAGTGTATCGTGGGAATGGGGAGGTGCGTGGCGGTTGTGTGGTTTAGGGGAGCTGGGTCGGAGGAGCGGAGGAGAGTGAGAATGTCGAGATCCGAGAGAGGGGTGCGTGTGCGACGGGGGTGGTTGTTGCGGTTGTGGGCGGGGATCGCGTCCAATGTGGGCGGCGGGTGCGGTTGTTGCGATTGTGGGCATGGATCGCGGTCCTGTGTGAAAGTTGTAGCTTCGGTGCGTCATCGGGACGGGTGGGAAGCCAGTTGAGAGGGCGGGTGTTGGTGAGTGGGGTGTGTCTGGGGGGTGTGATGAGTAGCTCTTTGATGGTGTGAATGTCTTCTTTGATGGTGTGAAAGTCTTCTTTGAGCTGGAGGAGGGAGGACATAATCTTGTCCAGCGTAGGATAGGTGTTAGTGCTGGGGGAGGAAGTCATGGGTGAGTGGCTGACCTGTGCATTAGCATGCGGGTGGGGGGGTGTGTTGGTGTTCATGCAGGGCTCCATGGTGCCGGCGTACGAGTTGGTGTTAGGGAGGAGAGAGGGTATGGGGGCGATGGGAGTGGATGAAGAGTGGAGGAGGTTGGTGGCGTAGAGGAGGGCTTTGGTGGCAGGCGGTGAGAGCGGGGTGGAGTGTATGTTGGTGGTGATGGGGGAGCCTGAGGGGTAGTGAGGGCTGAGAGTGGGGGGAAGGGGGGAAATGGTGTTGGAGATGGTCCTGTCGTGGGGAGGGGGAGTTCTAATGATAGATGTGGAGTGCTCTGTATGAATAATTAGCGTGTGGTAGAGGGGACTCAGAGTAGGGAGGGACAGAGGGTGTGAATTGTCATTATGCGTGTCATTCTGGTGCTGGTCTAGGTTAGCGGGATTTTGGGTGGGAGCTGTGTTGTCAGGGGAGTGAGTAGAGGGAGTGGCATGTGTGGGGGTCCAGGTGTTGAAATTAGGGGGGCGATTAGTGTGTGAGGGGGAGAGATTTGTGACTGTGATTGAGGGATGTGTGGTGGTAGCAGTAGGTGAGTGGTTGACTGGGGTGTTGGAGGTAGAGGTGAGGTGTGTGTCGTTCTGATGTTGAGCGAGGTTAGGGGGGCTGTGGGTGAGGGCTGAGATGTCAGGAGTGATAGTGCTGGAGGAGATATGGGTGGAGGTCCTGGGCTTGGCAAGGTGCTCTTTGAATTTGGGGAAAAGGTTGTCTAGTAGTTCTAGGTTCTTGTCTGTGGATTGAATTAGGACTATCCCATTATTGTAGATAGTAATGGTAGTCCTGCCAGGGAAGAGTTGGGATGGAGTGATGGAGAGAGTTAGGCCATGAGCCGTTTTCCTGGTGGTGGAGACGGTGAGTAGGGTGAGGAACGCTTTTCTCCATTGAGCTCTACGTGAGGTGTGGAAGATGATATCGATGTTCAGGGATCCATTGACCGGTGAGAAGTAGGTGTCGGCAAAGGGGGTTTCAGGGTGGGACCTCAGGAAGTTGTGTTTAAAGTGTTTAGCGGCTTTTTTGGTGAGTGTGGATGGGTAATTTATTCTATATGTGTGCTTGCCGATGAGATCCATGTTGGGATGGCTGTAGAGGTGGGTATGGGGGGGCGAACGATAATAATACAAATGTGCAAAAGATAACTGTCAACCGTGGGTTGCCTAGCACAAAAGTGACACAAGTGAGTGGCCAAAGATACCCAAAATATAAGGGGTAGTATTCGGTGCAGTCCAGAAGTAGCGGTGAGTGGATGCAGTTTACAATTTTTTTTTATAAGGTATAAGAAGTGGCAGCCACTTAAATGGAGGCCAAGTGACATTAGTGAATAACCAAAGATAACCAAAATGTAGGAGGTAGCATCGGTGTAATCCAGTAATAAAAGTGGAAGTGTGCAGCTTACAGGAATGAGCAAAATATATGAGGTAGCGATCAGTGTGCAGCTTAGAAGAATGAGCAAAATATATAAGGTAGCGATCAGTGCATAATAGGGATAGCAGTGAGCTGGGTGATCTATATGAGGTAGCGATCAGTGCACTACAGGTGAGGAAGGAGTGACATAGTTATAAGATACAGAAACAGTACAAAATACAGGTAGGAGTACAATACTGCAATAAAAGGCAGACACTTAATCACACATATATGAGGTAGCGATCGGTGCATTACAGGTGAGGAAAAAGTGACATGTGTGCAGGGTACGAAAATGCAAAGCGTACAGGTAGAAGTACACAAATGTATAAAATACAAGTAGGCCTATAATACTGCAATAAAAGGCGATACTTAATCCAATGAAAAGTTGATGAATAAAAGGATGCTTTACAATTGAAAAGTGCCGAAGGGCAAGTTACACATGTTTACAAACTAATATAATAAATAAGTATACTGCTGCACTAAGAGGTAGCTGTGCCGTGGGTTGCTATAGGTGTACAAATTGACAGAATATAATACTGCACTAATAGCCACACATTAAGTTAGAGGAAGGAGTGTTTATACTGCTATGCAAAGTGCGCGGTAAATGAGCTTAGTCTGCAATGGCAAGTTTGCATAATATGAACAGATAGTCAAACTAGTCAAGGTGACTAGTCCAAGATGGCCACCAACGAGAAGGAATAGGAGTAGGCTAAGATGGCCGCCAAATAAGGGAATAGTGCCCTTAGTCCTCTGTTAGTTGTTGTTCTTTTGCGAGCAGGGAAGGGCAGTTTCAGTTTCTATTCCAGCTGGTTCAGTATCATGCATACTGTGGGGAGTCTTATCTCTATTTTTTTTGTTATCTTAGGAGGCGCTGTTGAGGGGCCTCGTGGGCTCTGGAGGTAAAGGAGGGGATTTATTGCATCGGTTTATGGCCCCAGCCATTTTGAACAAAGGAGTTTTTTGTGCGTGAGGATAAACGAGTGAAGCAAAGAAAATACCTTTTCCCGCTTTCTGCTCGGAAGGTGCTCTGTAGTCCCCAGCCTTAGGGAGCAAAGACGTTGTTTGCCTTCGTTTGCAGGTCTGCTCAAAACGTGTAAATGGTATCGAGTAATCCTCCTTCCCAGTTGAGTCTCCCGGGGGTGTTGACGCCCTCGCTCGCCAGCGCTGTCTCCGGTCGCGCTGACTTGCCTGCTTTGTGGCTCCACTCTACCGCTGGTGGTGCTCTGTAGACCCAGCCTTAGGGAGCAAAGACGCTGTTTGCCTTCGTTTGCAGGTCTCCCCGGGGGTCTCCAGTTGAGTCTCTCCGGGGGTGTAGACGCCCTCGCTCGCCAGCGCTGTCCCCGGCCGCGCTGACTTGCCTGCTTTGTGGCTCCACGCTACCGCTGGTGGTGGTGCTGGTGGGGGGACGCCATGCACACCGTGCACACCCTGTCATCAGGCCCTCCACTTCCTCTGGGGGGCTCTCCGATTAGTCCAATGCTGTCAGAGCGAGATGTTCCTGACAGCTGAGCGGGCACGGCGGGGAGATCACTCCCGATGTGGGTCGGCTACCGGGACGGACCTCACGCTGCCCGCAGGCAAGCAGGGCAACACCTCAGTGCATTTCCGATGCTCGTCCGGCGACTCTTGCCATCAGTCCCCTGGGCGGCGGCCGTCGTGAGTATGGCCGCCGTGAACAAGGTCCAGGTCCACCTCCCTCTGGTCTGTCCGGTGCAGGCGACGTCGGAATCAGGCGGGTCCGACTCCTGGGCAGTCCGCCACAGCCACCACGAGCCTCCCGTCGGCACTCCCTCTATCACCCGCGCCGGCTCAGTCAGCGCCAACTCCCGTCCGCTTGTCACCCACCCCGACGGCTCCAGTGATATTGATCACTTGCCGGCGGTGATTGCAGGCAAGCAGGGTAACTCCACACTCAAGAGGGCACTGGGATGCAGTCGTCTGTCAGGAACCTCCCAGGCTTCCTCAGCATGGTTCCGGTCTCAGGTTCATACCCATCAGTACCGGTGCAAGCGAGGAGATCTTCAGTCGGGTCGGGTTCTCAACTTGGTTCCCGTCCAGCCGTCCTGCGTTCCGCCGAGGCTGCAGAGGTCCCAGCCGTCACTGCTGCAGGTACGTGTTTTACGGCGATATTCCAGTTACTTTTAAAACCAGTAACTTGAGTTCAATCCAGTTACTTGTTACGATCCAGTTGCTCGTTTTTCTCGCCGATGGTGGTGCGTGCTATCGGGGATAATTTCCGGAAAGGGATCCCCAGCACTCGGAGCTCCGGACCCGAGCTCCTACCAGGCGGCCATCTTGCTCTTTCTCTTCACCCTTTGAGGTGTTCCTTGCTGTCTGTGCCAATTTGAAGTGTAGAATGCTCACAGATTCCTGGACACTGGATTGCCAACTGCACATAGATGACTTCTAAAGATTTCACTAAGCTAAAACTTAATAGATTCCTATTATTGTGTGGCTGTGTTAGTGCACGCGTTGAACATGCTGAAAAAGTACATTTGTTAATCCTGTTTGGTGCCTGTCTAGATAGACAGCAACCTGTCGCCACTTGTTCATAGCATGAAATTAAAAGGATAAATACTACTTCATTCAATCTAGAAGACATATGGAGTCCGGGGCCTGTCTGGTTCTGCCTTGTGAATGTGAAACAGAAGGTGGGACTGACAATTTTGCTAAAATGGCGCAGCTTGCTGGACAGAGGATTTCTTTTCTTTTTAAACTACGAGGGTGCTCCTCAGGTTTAGAGAGACAATCTCCATGGGCCTGAAAGAAGATAACCTATTAAACCCAAAGAAGATGTATATGAGTCCAAAGAAAATAAAAATGAAGAAGTCTCACGCCAGCTGAAGGGCTGGGGAGACAGTCACTTTGAGCCTGGAGAGACAGTTTCTTGAGCCTTGGAGGTAGCTGTCGCTTTGATTGACAGCAAGTGACATCCTTCAATTTGCAAGGAGCCTGGAGAGAAACTCCATCCTCCCATTAGCCAGTATAAGGTAGGCTATCGAACCTTTCGAGCCTCCGAGGTAGGGCTCTCTCAAGCCTGATTGTAAGGCGGGTAGAGACCATCATGCCTTTAGAGGTAGCTGCTCTCCTAGATTCTATAGTAGGAATACCCAGTGGTGTAACATAAGTCCACGTGGTGCGGGGGCTCCAATCTCCAGGGGGCCCCTTAAGCAAAAGGTGGTGGTGGGCCAGGGAGGGGTGCTCCCTCCATGTGCTATGCAGGGCGGCCCACTCAAGTTTCATTATGCCACTGGGTAGATCCCTCTAGTTCAAGGAAGCAGTTTGCCAGGGTCTAGTACTTGAGTTTATGGTTAGAGCCTTCTCTTTTTTGATTCCTTGTTGCTAGGCGGGGTATAGTTGCCAGTACTGACACTAAGAAAGAAGCGCCCATTTGCTTCTAAAGGCTAGGATCGCACTGTTCTAATGCTCATTTCATTGCAAGAGGGAAGATACCCAAATGCTCCTGTACATATCCACCCGCCCCGAATCATTGTTCACTTTTAACTAGCTGTCACCTACTTTCAGCCATTGAGAGCAGCTGTACCCATGTTAGGGGCTCAATATTGCTAGCCAGAGCAGGTCTGCAGCCTCTGCTACACTTGGCCTCTGAACTACATTTTTGGAAAATTAACCAATTAATCTAATCTGGCTGAGCACCTAACAAATAAAAGAATATCATATAATACTATTGGTTTCACTACAGATTCTATGTGCCTTCTTGAAGGAGACTAGGGACCAGCGTAGAATGTTTCCTTTTGGGGTGGCTAATTTGACCTGTTTTCAGCACCTGAGGACGATTGGTCTCTTTTGTATGTAACTTTAGTAATTGTATGAGACAGGGATATCTGCCCCTGACCGCTTTGACTAGCAAGCCTGATCTGTCCAAGGAGATATTCTATAGGCCCTTATTTGGCAAAAGGTTTAATGGGGATTGGCTGGGCTTGCAAGGGATGATGGCAGACACTGGTAGAATTTCAGGTCTAAAATGTCTAGTTATATGGCAGAGACATTTTGATAATGTATGGAGTCATATAGACCTGGGAGCTAAGATGGGTGCTGCCTGCTTGGAACTATTACTTATAGTACCATTCGCAGGATGTGCACATGGGTGAATTGAAATTACATTTGCTCATGGATTTTAACATGAATTATTAGCCAAGATTCAGAGAGAAGCCAGTAAAGGCATAATTTCTTTGGCATTTCATAGGTTAGAGAAAAGGGAGCGGTGTTATTTCCCATTTTCACTTAAGAGTTAGTTGAGAGAGTAGCTATATTTCCATCTTTGCAGTTGATGCATAGCTTGGTCGGCACTTATTGTATGATGTTATTTGTGCACATTCATTCCAAATTGCATTTGATTTGGTGAGAAATGAATGGAAACCCTTGAGCCACAAGGATCGATTGAGGGGGAATCTGAAAGCGGACATAGACTTTTCCTTTGTTGTGAGGTAGTCTTGTTTAAATAGTTTTTTCTGTAATTCTTTTCTAAATTGGAGCTGAGTTGTGGCAGTCATGATGGATGAAGCGATGTTTTTCCTGACCCTGGGTGCATAGATGAGACCTGCTGCCTTGTGTTTTATTTTTTGTGCATCTTCGTCTCTTCTGTTGTGCTGCTATGCTTGTCGGTGTATCCCAAGAGCCTTCAAAAGTGCTGAGCTTTTCAGCCAGGTAAAAGAAGCTGCTGGTTTTGAAGGCGTTGAGTCGGGCAAGGGGAGCAGTTGAGTTCCATCAGGGTGAGGTGTGATGTGGTCATATTTCTTTAGGTCCTTGATGAGCCATTCTACACCATGAATGCCATCATGGAAGGCATTAGAACAACTGAGTCAGTGTTGAGCCTGGGATGCCTTGGATCCTTAGAGCTCACAGGGGTCTCCAAAACACCACAATGTCATTTAGTAGCACTTCAAGAAAGAAAAGCAGGCATAAGGATTTGTAAAAGAATTACTCTTCTCCAAAAAGATGAATGATTGAACTGATCATGGAAGATAAACTGAGCAAGGAATCGTGGCACAGGACGGATAAGAATGAATGAACACCTATTCGGTGATAAAGGAATGTGAAGCCACTCTGCAGATTGGGGCCAGCAGGCAAGAGAACCACTGCATCGAGGGCAAGGTTCATATGGAAACACCGCTGGAAAGAATAATGGTTGATGAACAAAGAATTCTTGCCTAGATAAGATATTGAGTGGTAATGGACAGTGTGGTGTGATATATAAAAAATGCGCAGTACATCTTGGGACCCAGACTTATTAAATGCAGAGATGGAGTCACTCGCTACACAATAATAATGGAAGTGACAGAGAGAGAAGAGTCAGATTGCTGGAGATGCTAAGGCAATCATCGCAGAATTAATCAAATGATGATCAATAACCGTGTTTAAGTCTTAAGCGAAGGGGGCAAGGGATGAAGGATAGAGCAGGAAGGTGTATGCCTGGTGATGGATCTGGGATAGATGGAAGAATCCATGAAGGTTATTGTAGCATTGGTAAAGCAGCCCTCAGCAGGCAACGTTTGTAAGTTCTGTACATAGACCTACGCACCTACTGCCATTCTGTATATTGCCATGTTTACTATAGCACTATCTGGTAGCAATGCTGCTGCAGCTACTTAAAAGAAGTAAATAGAGAGATCAAGAGTCCTAACATTTGCAGCTGAGGGATTCATCAAGAGGTCTGTCTCTTGAACCTTCAAAGGCAGCAGTGATCTAATCATCGCACCTACAGCACTGTCTGTCTCCCGTTACCTTCTCCTCACAACGGTATGAGACAGACATTTTGTATGCCAATACTAAAGACGTTGGACAACCAGGTGATGCAGCCACGAAGAGTTGCATCGTGTTACTTGCAGTCACCAATGCATGGCCTGCTGACGTCTGCCTCACGCTTCATTCCACTCCAACATGTCTTTCTCGTTCCCCATAGCTGTGAAGTCGAACCGTTAAAAAGCGAGTTGTGCTATCTAGGTCCCTATAGCATACTAGGGCCTCTATCCCATCAGAAACCCCTTCATGGCGGTGCACTTGAAAAGCAGTTTCTTTTCATTGAAAAGCATATGGCCAGACACTTCAGTTAAAATAGCTTCTTCCTATTTGAGTGCAGAGTTCCCATCATGCACACTGTTATGTTGCTGCGCAGTTTAATTAATATGATTTACATATGTAAATTCCTTTTCACATGGAAATGGAGTCTGCCAGGATTTATTTGACAAAATGTCCTGCCCACTGAGGCAGCGAGCGGCTCAGTGCCCTTTTCAGGTCTCCCTTTACGTTTGAATCACTGTTTGCCATCTCATCTATTTATTTGACGAGGCCCAGAAAGAGTTCATTTCCAAGCTGTGGTAGGAGTAGTCTGAGAGTTCACTGCACGTGAAGTCACTGCCAGCAGGAAGCTGTGGTTGCCACCGTGTTGCCTTCACTTTGGTAAGGCTGAGCGGAAAACGAAAAAGAAGCAATGGTGGTGAAGGACAACGAGCGGAAGGGAAGATTAACTTGTGGAGAAGACTGTGCAGGGAAACATCACAAAGCATAAAATAGTCAGTACCAAGGGAAAGAGCCAGGCGCAGATCTTTGTCATAGGGGACAAAGGGCGCCAAGCCTTCCATCTGCGTCCAGGCTGACAAGGTGGTACTTCTACCCTGCTGGGCTAAAAGCAGTGTCTGGAGCGTCTGATGCTGGGCAGGATTAGGCAACTGGGGTACTCGGCCAGTGGTCTTACCCCTCCATTCCAATGTCCTGGTAGGACATTGCCTCGCTCTCTCTACAACAATAACCAGTCTCGCCCTACTATAGCAGCTAGAGCATCTGTTAAGAACCCAAACGAGAATAGCGTATTCCCTCCAACCACACCCAGGGGGAAATACATATCACTTTTGCTTCTAGCTGCCCGAAAGTCAGCAGCCCAGGTCTGGAAACTACAGACAGCCCCAGAACATAACTTGTGGTGGGTTCAGTTCTGGCCTTATTCTTGCAGCAGAGAAGCTCCCTGCTACGTACACCATGAAGTACAGACAACTGAGAGAGCCTGGAGTTCTACACGAGGAATCACATGGTTGATGGGGACCCGGCAGTCTTGTCCAAGCTGTGTGAGATGCCTCCTGCTGGGGGAGAGAAGGCAATAATGATCTTTAATGAAGTTGCATTTTTCTTTCTACTTGCTCTATTATGCAGTGGCCCTTGAACAGCCAGTGGGTTTACCTTTCCTGCAGGCCTACAATGATCGAAAATAATCGCATTAATACCCTGGCGTGCTTATAATTAGGACTTTTACATATGTCAGTGCTTCAAGTGAAAGAGTCCATGTTGAAAAATGAAAATTAAGGTGATTAAAAATGATGTTGAGGAAAGAAAGCGTGGAGTGGAACGGAGACCTCGTGGAAGGCACGGATACTCCCTCGTTGTAGCCTGCGTCCGATTAATTATATTTTGTTAATTCTATTTCCTTCGGTACCATGCTCCTTTGCATTGTGGCTAGATTCGCGCTACAAATACTCATCATACAAACAGACCTGGGTTTCGGTGCCAGGAGTCATGTTTTAGGAACGGGAAAGGTCAAATTCTGCGTTCAAAGCCAGCATTGTTGAGTTGCACAGTCCTACTCCGGCAGAGCATGATGGATACACTAGCTTATTTTGTCGTGTAAAGAAGGCTCGTGTTCTTAGGTTTGTTGTCAGGTTTTAGGGTTTTTTTGCTCCTCTGTTCCAAACACTAATGAATTCGTGCCTACTGCCAAGCAGAGTAGTGCCTTTATGCTGTCACTTCAGCCAGAAGCACTAGTGATGGGCATCCCAACAAGCAGTTTCTAATGGATAGGCTTTTTCGGGACTAGATATTTTTATTTGTTATGATTTTGCTTAAACAAAGGTGTTTTCAGGCTTTTCATACTAGGCAAAACATTGAGTTGAATATAGAAGAAAAGACTGAACTGTGAACACAAGTAAAGCCTAGCCCTGGACTGCCCTACCAGGGAATCTTGCTTCAGCAAATATTTGCCTCTAAATAAACTTTGCTGAGGCTTGGCTGAAGCTATGTTATGGTTTGGTTGACATAACAGACTCCTGGTTCCTTACGACAGAACCGTACATATACTACATTTTATCTGAGCGTAGGTTCTTATACAATTTAATGTTTTTAAGATGACATCTAATGCAGGAATGGTACTCAAATGCTCGGATTTTTTAATCTGTGTTCCAGAGAGAAGCGTTGAAGAAAGAGAAGGCACAGTCATGAAACTGTCTGCCGGAGTCCCTCCGCCAAAGACCCATGTCTCCTAAATTCAGGAAGGTCGTTACAACATGGCCGTTCAGTAGTTTGTCCTCTCCTTTATTTACTTAGTTATATCCAACGTTTTCTTGTATCTGCGTTGCGTTACTACTCTGCGTCCCATTTATAAACCTAACGCCCTTCCTTACGCAGCTCGTTCCTTTCACTTCTTGTGTGTGGCCCTTCATGGAACTGGTAACGCTTCTCCGTGTGCTTAGTGAAGCTCAAATATCCACTCTTCCCCCCCAAAATCGTGTCACCCAGCCTGTAAAGCTTGGAAATCTTCAGGATCCCGCACTGCTCTGTAGGTCGTTTCTGTAGAATCTGCATAATGTGCCTACAACCTCCATTGAGAGAAGCTACTTAGCTCGGCAAGCTGTGGAAATGGGTCGCAATCAGACAGGCACTGCTCATGTAGTCTCCATGGAATCGGACTGCAGTGTTGAATTGCTTTCACAATCAGAAAATGTCCCAGTACCTTCTCAAGGATGACTCGAGTTATCACCACTACTGACGTGTTCAGTACCTTCTGATGGAAATAACTCTTTGTCACCACTACAGGTTATTTAAGCTCCTCCTGATGGGAGTAATGCTTTGTCACCAGTAAAAGTGTGTTTCAGTACTGACTTTCGAAAGCAACCATTAGTCACTGTTACGGACATGTGTCAGTACCATCTGATGGAAGTAATGCTTCATCACCACTACAGGCGTGCTTGAACACCTTCTGACAGAAGTAACACTTCATCACTTTTATAGATTTGTTTCAGTACCTTCTGACTGAAGAAGCTCTTTGTCTCCACTACTGGGGTGTTTCACTACCTTCTGACGGAAAAAGTTATTTGTCATCACTACAGACAAGTTCAGTACCATCTGACTGAAGAAGCTGTTTTGCCAGTACTACAGGGCTCATCGCACCTGTCTGCGGAATGCTCATCACTAAATATAGTGTGCCGAAGGGATCAGCCCTACAACTGCTATTCTTTAAGGATTAAATCTGTCCTTTGTCCCACCTCCTTGTACCATCCACTACTGAATTGGGCTTCTGTGGAACGCTTTATGTGCGTCCCGACACAGAACATCTTAATCAATTTAAGGCGTTTCCACGGATGCCCAACTTAGTAGTTGATGGTGTCAATAGATGCATTGTAGGGAACAGGACCAGAGCCAACCTCCCTCATCGGCTTCCTGTGCAGCTCACTAGAATAGCAAAAGTGAAGCATTCTGTGCCTCTTAAAAGATTAAGCCAAGCCTGTGCCTTTTGTGCAAAGTATTGATTTGTGGTTGGAGAAATCTGCAAAGCAGCTTCCACGGGGCACACTGGTGTTGGCAAGTAGGCAGGCACTGGTGCCCCAGGCTCAAGGGCAGGTGGTCTTGGATTCCCTGGCTGTTATCCACTCACCCAGATGAGAGACTAGCAGGCCTTGGCCCCCAGTTTGGGTCACAGGCAGAAGTCTTGCAGAGGTTCACCTCATCACAGAGCCCGACTGTCTTCTTGCAGTGTGACCGTGTGCAGCAGACATGCCTCTCGTATGCCAAAGCTGTGCCAGATGCA
This sequence comes from Lissotriton helveticus, assembly GCF_964261635.1. Taxonomy (NCBI): domain Eukaryota; kingdom Metazoa; phylum Chordata; class Amphibia; order Caudata; family Salamandridae; genus Lissotriton; species Lissotriton helveticus. Next base: position 576,095,743 of record NC_136063.1, read on the forward strand.
AGACCGTCTGCACCCATCTGCGGCTGGACCACATCCAGTACCATGACCCCTCGCCCCACTGCCCCCCTGCCCCCATAGATACACCATTGTTGAGCTCTACACCCTCGACCCCAGACATCGCAATAAACTCTGCTCCGTGCTGACCCACACTCTGTGGTAGGACGTTTCACCTACACCCGCTACCACTTCACCTTCCACAGCACACATACCAGCCCACCGATTACTCCCACCTCGAACACACCAGAGACACCACCTGAACAAAAACACCAACTCGCATGTGCACTTCTCAACACACACTGACTATACAAACACCAGAGAGATTTCGGATATCATCTCCACCCTCACACCTGACGTCCTCTTCCTAACTGAGACCTGGTTCAACCCCACTTCTGCACCAACATTGTTATATTCCCCGGTTAGGCCCATGTAGCGAAGCAACTTATTTCTTACATTGTCCTCACGGATAACATTTCCAAGCTGTGACCTTTTGCATACATTTGCACGCATGACAGTGTTGGATTTGTTTCTCTGAAACTAAACTTGTTTTACATCTAGCTTCACAAAACATTATCACAATGCCCTGAACATCATGTACAAGGTCTTGTTCCTTACTACATACAAGTGACAGGACTATCTACATATCCACAACATCACTAATCTATGCGTACATGGCAAGGCTGCTTTATATTATAAAATATGAACAAACCAATAGATTAGTACAGGAGGTACTTCCACTGACACTGAGAGTCCCTGCAGACTGAGAGATAACCACACAGCGGTCTGACATCTCATGAGGGGTGTTCAGTTTGTGACCAAGACGGGGTCCGTCACTCTATCCCATCAGGTAATGGGTTTGGATAGTCCCTTGGGGGGATTCTTGGCTTTACACCTACACACACTCTAGATACACTTAGAGTAAGGTCTGCATCGTAGGAGTATGCCTGATTACTGTCTTGTTTTCATATGCTCACATATATACATTGTTTTAGCACCATGGTAGAACTATACCTACTATTTATGCTTTTGGAGCTTTTAATCATGTTTATCTGCTTCTGTCTACTAATCATTACAGCACACGTATTTTATGGAAGAATAACGGTGGTTCAATAAATATTATTGAAAACGACCCACTGAGTATTCCCTGTACATTTCTCTGAGAATAACTGAACAGGAGTTGCTGAGCGAAAGGTGTTTTCATGATCCTTGGGGGGACAGGGTTGTGATGTTCAGTGGTTGCCAGAAACCATCCGCTCCCTGTTAGGTTAGTGAGGGCTTACAGTGGCACTGTGAGATAGCTGGTCTATAGGTCAACATATCTTGCGGGGTGTTTGGAACAAGTCTTGACACCAAGCCCTTAGTTTATGTTGTCTGAACAATGCGCAAGTCCTACGAATCAGTAGGAACTACATGACAACATCGCCAATGCAATACCCAAAGTATACAAGAGCATCCGTCATGGCCGGGTCAACAAGCCTGGCGGAGGGATCGACATCATACATGAGGACTCCATTCAATGGGCCACTACGGTTGTATGATAGAGGCACACATGGCTAAACCATGCATGCTTCTACCATGCAGTCCAGACCACGAATGTGTGTCAACCACGTATATCTCTACCATACATGCCTTTACCACGCAATCTTCATGGTAAATGCATGTATGGTAAGGGGGTATGCATGGCTAAGGTTGCCACTACTCCGACTGTTGCATTAAAAAGCAAGAACTGGCATTTTCATATCTATTCCAGTAAGGCCCAGTGTACCTGTCACACGTGCAGGCAACCTATTTCTCAATGTTTAAGGTCTGATTGTGTTCTAAACAGCCCCCTCCATCCTTGTAATGACATTTTTTTACTTCATACATGGCCAAGGATAGCTTTCTTGAAAATCTTCACCCACCTGGCTTTTTGGCAGCACTTGAACTTTCGCAGGAAACGGCGAGTCAGCAAAAGGGCGGAACATAAAAAAAAAGCTAGAGTCGGAATCACGCTCCAGCAACAGCGCTGGTTAGGAAAGCAACACTTTTTACACCCACATTTATTCTGAGTTACTTAGTTAGCATTTCTTGTAAAGTGCCACCAAGTATGTGTACAGATGTCAGGCGGGTACCCGAGAAAGACCGCGATAGAGCTGTTCTCAATATTTATTTTCTTTCTATTCATTGACCCTTTGTATACCCTAAAAATTGTAGCTTGCAAAGTGCTTTTGACTAAAATGTAAATATTGTAGGGTGGCCAGATTTAATTAACCAGAAAATGGGAACGCCGTACGAACATAGAAAGAGAACTACACATCTACCCAGTGGCACAGATTGACTTAAGACAGTGCTCGCCAACAAAGAATCATCCCTTCCTCCATGCCCTAAAATGTACCCGACCTCCCAACCCTAAAAATTACCCCACCCTTTCCTAAGTCCTAAAATCTACCTTGGCCCCCCCTGAGCCCTCAAACCTACCCCGCCGTCCCCTAAGACCTAACAACTACCCCGACCTGCCGAGCTCTAAAAACTTACCCAATCCCCCGCCGTGAAAACTGCATCATCTCCCGATCCTTCCTGCTTTCCGCTTCCGCCCAGCAGGAGCTAGACCGCACACTGCTTTACCCATATATATATATATGCATGGTTAAGGGATATGCTTGGGTAAGGCAAGCGAGGTAGTGCTTACGTTGTCAGAACACGTGTGGCTCTGCCAGCGTTGGTCCAACTGTTTACCTGCCATTATAAACAACAACATCTCTCCAGCCATGGAAAACCTCACCTTCTGACTCCAAACAGACAGCGGAACCAGCATCGAGGGCACCCTCGCCTACTGGTCAGCCTTCTGCAACTTCATCGCCCCCCTCACCATAGACTCCAACAACTACATTTTTCTCGGGGACTTCAACTTCCATCTCGACGACATCAATGACATCAACACTACCAACCCCTTCAACAGCATTAACAACATCGGACTCACCCAACTCATCCACAACTGCACGCACACCACAGGACACATGCTAGACCCCATCTTCACCTCCAGAGGCAGCATCAGGCACAGCCACACCACGGAACTCACTAGACCAACAACTCCATCGTCCACTTCAAGATCACCAGCCCACAGACCACTGCCCCCAGTCTACCCAACGCTACCCCCACTACAGCTAGAGCACAGTCTCAAAGGTCACATGGATCAACGCCCTTAACACCACCCTCCCCATCTCCAACAACCTAGACCAGAGTATCAAAAACTTCAACACTCCGATCACCAACTGCGCCGACAGTGTCACTCCCATCTGCAATAACACCCATAGAAGGTCCACCAAGCAGGCTAGCTGGTACACTGAAGAACTCAGAACCACTAAACAACTGGAAAGAAGATGGCATACCAGCAAGGATACGTAAAAAAAGACCACCTTCAAGACAGCCCTCAACCTCTACCACAGACAGTTGAGAGAATCGAAGAAAAAGGCCTTATCCTCACGCATCAAGTCATGCTCCAATAACAGCAAAGAACTCTTCAACATCGTCAAAGAACTCTCTTTCACTATGCTGGCAGCAACCCAACCTGAATTTAAAAGAGGTGCAGAGGTCCTTCTGCAGGAGCATGCATTGATTGACTGCACCCGCCTACATGTAGATGTCTGGGGCTGTTCAAATGTCCCTTTCCCCCGTTCCAAGGGGATTCCTCTGGGTGTGCTCTGTCTATGCACTACCTCTATGGGGTACACAGTCAGTGAGCCTCCTGATGGCCTCTTTGTTTCAAAAAATGAGGGACCCTTCCACACACCCTACCCAAAGATCACACCCGCGTAGCATGCAGGTAAGAAAAAAAGGTCAGACCTATAATTTACTGTGGTATTATATAGTTATGCACTTCCATATTTATTAGTTATGGCCGACAATAGATACTAAAGCCATAATGTGGAGTGGTCAGCAACACATTGTAACTTATACCTTTTAAATTCACATAAGACATATCTGTTATGAGGGTTGTCCATCACCAGCTCTGTACAGTCAAAAAAGTAAACATCACCAAATGGACAGGGATGGAATAATTGAAGAGAGCTGTCACATGTTAAATTTAGGAGGACTTTAATTTAATATATCTATACAATCTGATCAATTCTTCACTACTCACATAGACACTCAGATATGGAATGATAATACAAATGTAGATCTCAACAGATTTCTCCACTTAGCTCTCCCTCCAATCATGCAACTTCAGGACCACAACTATACACAAAATCTCAGATTGGACAACCTAGTGAAATAAGCAGCTAAGCAGACTATATCATATGAAATAACATAAATGAGCCTGCAGAGCTGTTCAAAGCTAATGGCATACTGAAACCAAGCTCTGGCGATGCCAATAGGTCTGGCTTTAAAGGAATGCCGTAAGGTAATGTGAAGCATTATGAGTAAATAGCAAAGGTATTTGTGTTGAAGCAAAGAGCTGTAGAATAATATTGGTGTAGGTTAAAAATTCAAGTGGCAGTTGAACTGTCAAGTCAGACCTAAAAATCCATGTAAGTTAATGGCTGGCATCCTCCCTTCTGTGCTACTGCCAGAGAAAGACAAACCCCATAAATTATATAGCTATTTATGACACTTTACAGCATTATAATGTCATGTGTGTGCCCCTAAAAGTTCAAGATCAGCCAGCTGGATAAATAAACAAACTGATAACATGTACTCCTGTCACCCAACATGTGGGCAGAGCCAAATACCCTATCTAGTGTACTCACATAACTGATTGGCAACAGCTGCACTGTCAAGCCAGACCAAAACCATAAAACTGCATGTATCTCTCTTACACTCATCCAATACATTTCTGTGCACTTCATTAAGGGTGGGCAGTACTCGTGGAATTTGACTCTGCAAAATTCCCCAGAGTTCCATAAAAATTGGCAAGATTCCACGGAGTTCCACCAATGGGCAGAAACAAGCACGCTGAGCTGCTCACACTAATTTAGTGGCGGCAGTGCATTCCACTCTAAAAAATCAGCGCAAACTGCACCATGTGGCACACCAGAGGGTGCACCTAGTTGAATTCATTTTGCTGCCACTTAAGTACATTTTCTACACAAGCGGCAGCTTTCTGACCATGAATGGTCATGACTGCCTGCAACCGACTGCGCTATAAACATCTTGCCGGATGTCCTCCTAGCGACTGGAAATCGTGCTAGGAGATGGCAAATCTCGCTCGTGCTCTCCAAGTTACTGTCCTGGAGCTGCGCACAAGAAAAGATTCCACTCAGCTTGAATCGATTCACCCCATTGCGACTGGTCTGAACACCACATAATTACATTCCACATCAATGTAACAATTAAATTACTTTCTATCCAACCCATGAGAACAAAACATTTGGATGAGGAACCTAAAAAAATTAGGTTCCAACTTACTCACAACCTCCACTCCGAACATCCTGCTTCCACCCATAGGCTTATCGGATGTAAAAGATCTGACTACTCACTACTTCCACTCCATGAACACGGTACTAGTGAAACAAGCTCCCTTAAAACTGAAAAGAGTCACCACAAAAGACTCAAAACCCTGGTTTGATGGTAGTCTAAATGAAGACAGACGATCTCTAAGACGAATTGAATGAAGATGGAGATCGTCACCATCATCTGACCACCTCAAGCTACTAAGAAGCACGAGATATGCCTACCACAGAAAGGTCAGACGATCAAAAGCAGACTTCTTCAGCAAGCCATTAGACCATGCCAAGAACCGCCCCAAAAAGCTATTCGAATTAATCAAATCTCAATCTAAGGCTGCACCCCACCACCCACAAGCTAACCCAGACCCACTTCCCAATTGCGAGGAATTTGCTGCCTCCGTTACTATGAAGACAGAAAACATAAAGACAAACCTGCTCAACGACTTAAAATCTGATACTCACATGGACACTTCACGACTACTGCTAGGAGCCCCATCCACATGCTCCACAAAGTTCGACCTCAAAAACCAAGCATCCTGGTCCTCCTTTACCGCATTTAACAGAAACGGAGGGATCGAGGCAGCGCTGGTTCCCTGCACAAACTAAACGAAAGGGCTTGAACATAAGGAGGACCCACTTTATCATGGGGGCTCTAAAAGAAATTCCATCACAGCCAGTCTGTCTTTGTGTTCGAAGGGAAACCAGTGACCTGGTGAATCTAATAGGTTAGCCAGGGCCGGACTGACTACCGGGCGTTTTGGAATTCTGCCGAGCCGGGGGCTGATTTCACTGCGGTGGGGGCTGATTTCGTTCATGGAGACCTGCGTGTACTTCGAAATAATTAAAGCAAAACGAATTTTGTTCAGTACACGCAGGTCCCCATCAACAAAATCAGCCCCGAGCTCAGCAGCATTCCAAAACACCCGGTAGCCAGTCCGCCCCCGAAGTTAGCCCAAGGTAGCAACGAGTCCAGCGCAACTTGCAACTTACTTTATATTCCTGCATTTCATAAGGGTGCAAAAGGGTTTCACACCAGGTCAAATCAGCACTTGGCTTCCTCAAAATAGGATATTGGACCTATATAACAGTGGCCAAAGGATTCTCGGATTTTAGAGAACTACATAGTATAGATAATTATAAATCAGCGAGAGAACAATATCATTGTAGTCTTGAAAAAGAAGATTAAACTATATTAACTTCAAAACGCATCGACGCCCGTTGGCCATTAACTCATCACTCTGCATCTGCCTTAAATGTTAATGAATTTCAACAAATTAGAATGATTCTGTGGAATCTTTCTGAAATGCATCATGGCATCTAATGACAAAGTGTATATGTCTCTGTTTTTTAACTCTCGCATTGTGTTTTTAAAAGTGTTTATATAATTGTCTTGTGGTGTTCTATGTGAGCAACATATTATTGTGTTTATGGTATATAGGAGAATACGGAATTTTCCTCAATTTCTGTAAAAAAAATTGCAATTTACTTTTAATACATTTATTATCTCAATGCATAAAATGTAGGTACCAAAAGCACACAGCAGCAGACCAAGGTCAAGCACATTAGTTCCGTCTTTTTCGATTATCTGTTGGTGCAATTTAGTATCTCCATTTATGCCATAAACTGTGCACGGAAATATGGTTTGTTAGTTTCAACCGTGATTTCTCGGGTTGAATGCTTTCTTTGATTGGTGAACCATAAGAAGTGTGTATGTGTGGTGGGATGGTATAAAGTAAGAGCATATTGATTCCTAAAGGACACTTGTTTTTGAGTACCTCCTTCCCCACCTACAGTGAAGAATCTATATTAAAATCGCCCACAGGCAGTTCAAGCCCTAGTTATCCCTAGATTGGAATATAGGAGTGTCACTCTATGTGGCCTCCCCAGGTTGTCGACAGCCCCTCTTAGACCTTCACTCAACGCAGCTGCTAGACTCATCACAGGCTCCAAAAGAAAGTCACATCTCCCCTGACCTGCGAGCCCTCAACTGGCTACCTTTCGAGGTGAGAATTCATCTGAAATCGCTTGTATAACACACAAGGCATTACATCACAAAACTCAAACTGGTGCTCTCATGTGGTAACAGATCCAATAGGAGCGCCAATAATCTCCTATTGAAACCACAATGATTCGTAAAGAAGAAAACATAAAACCGCACCTTCTCAGGAATGATGCCAATTATTTCGAATACATTGCCCCCAGAAACGAGACAGAACCCATCTACTGCATTCTTCAAAAAAGAAGTGAAAGCTATTCTCATGGCTAAATTTACTTGAACTTTCCATAAACACCTATAATATATCTATTTATATAGTGTATGTGAACTTTCTGTATTAGACTCACTTATATCTCGCTATGCTTGTTTTCAATTACTTACATTTGCACTGTAAAGCGCTCTGATACCCGTAAGGGTCTTATTTGCGCTATACAAAACAACTTTATAAATAAAATAAATACATTTAACGCCAATTGGCAGAATTTGTCCAGAACTAATTCAGTCGTTGGAACTGAATATTTCATCCACCCCTACACTTCATTCCATAAAACGATAACCGCCCCTCAGTGGTCATCATGTATGAAATGGAAACACTTCCCACACAGGAACAAAACAAAAACAAAATCCTTTTAAACACACACTCATGGTGTCGTGTGCAGCACCCAACATAGTGATTGTAAGCACTACATACATTCTGCAATACAGTACAATATATGCATGCCAGCACAATCTGTATTATGGAAGGGGGCCATACAAGCATCCTCTGAACCTTGTGCAACAATAATGTGCTCCAGGGGCACAAAAATCAGGACTACACTCCAATTGTATCCCCGGGGCACTTTTGATAACTTGGCCTAGTTAATCCCTTCCTTTTGTGGTGGCCCAGTGGGCAGATATCCCGAGTCAGAATTGTCTGTCTTTGCTGTTAACGTTTCTGTCAGCTCAAGACATCATGGTTAAAAGAGGCAAATCTGAGCCATTTACCTCCTTAACAAATCATAGTGCTCATTTTGTATTCCTTCAGAGCCATATTTGGTCAAATATAAACATCTTTCACAGTTGTGAACTTTGTCATGTCAAAGCATTTCATTGCATCATATTTGCTTGTTGCCTGCATGTTGCTTTCTGCCGTTGCTGTTTGTTATTTGGCCTATTGGATGATGTAGGTTTGGGAGGCTTTCTAAAGGGGAATAGCATACTGGTTAATGGTTTCCTTGCTATATAAATACATGGGTGTCTTGTTCTCTTTTTTGTGGTAAATGGCACCCAAATTCAAGATGGAAGGGTAGAGTGCTGCCTCTACTTCATCACACACCCTTAACCCCACACTTCACTTCCGTTGTCCAACTTGAATGTCTCGCATTCTGAGAACTCAGTTTTGATGTAGTGTCTAAAACAGAATTCTGCAGACTATGGGTAGTAGGCTCCCAACCCCTAGAAGCAGAGGAGGGCAAACAGGACAATTTCCTCCTTCCAGCCTGCACATAGCTGTTAGCTTCTCCATGTCAGAGGCAGACACTTTCTTCAGGGACTTGATGTCAGCCTTCATCTCCATCAGGCCGTGCTGTACTTTGACCTGGCATGCCTGAAACCAAGTGTCCGGGTGTGCATTGTTGACCACCAGCTGCTATGGGATCTGGTCTAGTTACACCGTATTAAGTGCTTCAGTGACAGGAAGGACTTTTTCAGTTTGTGGTAGTTTGCAAAGTCAGTGATGAAATTCATCTGGTTCTTTCAGGTCTCCCTGATCATCAAAGTGAAATAAACAGAAAAGCAGTTGCCGCTGAGAATGTCCAAATGCCCCTGGCTGGGAGATGAAACAGTTCTAGGATCTGCTTTAGGTGAGAACTTTGCAGTTTAAAGCCTTGCGCTGTCAATTACTAAGCCTATAAAGTGCAAACGTTTTAGTTGAGAAATTCTATTTTCATATGAAATGTACCTTGTAAAGAGCTCGATAGCAACACTATATAAGTGGAGTGCGGGCTTTATAGGGTGAATGGTGGGAGACGAGAGCTGAGACGACTGGGCACAGGCTTCTGAAGCTGAACCTCGTGGTAAGCAATATATGTGTGTGTTTAAACCCAGGAAGACCATCTCATCTCCACATCCTTCCTACTACATGAAACACTAATTAAGTGTGATATTAGATGGCACAACCATAATTACTCAAGTAGTTCAGTATAACTATATATAACGAAACAGAACATGCTTACAACTATAAATCTGGCTGTAAACACATTTTCAAAATTATATTTCTGGGCAGATCACGTTCAGTCTTAAAATTCACAAGTCTGCTCACCTGGTGGTCCTTCCTACCGGTTCTACCTTTTATATTCATTCTTACTAACCTCATGATCTCACCCCAGCTCTGGGGTTTCCGAGGTCAGGTTCCCCTCTTATCTGTCACATCAGCACATGAGATTGAGCATATTACATTACACATCCTAGAATTCCTTTAGCAGGTATTACTGTAGATAACAACAAAGCATCGTGTGCACATGTGGTCAGACTGTTGTGATGCTCCATTAGCAACCAATGCTTTAGAAGACAAAGACTGCCTTTAAGTGGGCTTTTCAATCACTAGAATAATTATGCATAAATGCAAACACATGTGATGAGGTCATATACCAACGACAGGAATTAGATATAGCAATGGCTAGGAGCAGTGAAGAATTTTTTGCAGCGATGATTTCGCTGGAATATACTAATTTCGTCATTTCTACTTAATTAGACAATCAGCATATCTTTCTCCGGGTAATTTTAAGGATTTGAGTAGGACTACTGCCTGTTTTCTGATATTGAAAGGAATTCATGTGTGCGGCAATGGTTCTTTTGTGCCATTTTTCATGTTTTTGCTTTAACCACAAAACCGGTTCTAGATTAATTCAGTACGATTCACAATACAAATGGCGACGAGAATCTCTGAAATGTAAACACTCCAAACAAGCTAATTTAACTGCCAGTACCCAAGCATGCTCTGCTTAGAATGAGTAACTGAGGGTGAATAGTGGTACCCCAATACCGGTTTAACCTTGCACATTGCAAAGAAAGCTTAAAAGTTCTCTAGAGATCACGATGACAGAGGCAAGCAGTGCCACAATCCAGCATCAATGATCCAGAGCAGAGATTGTTAGCAGCGATCACCTCCCATGAATCTAGGCCAAATGCAACAGACTCGGTCTGTATGAATATACATTCTAGTCTGCTACCAATGTAAGTATGGGGTAAATTTCTCAGGTCAGTGTAGCAGGAAATCTCAACACCAGATAGGCAGCCCACACCAGTGTGCTGGAGAACTTCTGCAGGCACCATGAATGGGGTTGCTTGCTGATTGCCATCCTCCTCGCCAGGCCAGAAACAGAAGCCTGTTGAAATCCTTCTAAGACAAGCTGTATGGAGGAGGCTTGAGGGAAGGTTCTACCACCTGATACATACATTAGAGAAGTCTCTGAATAGTGCAGCAACCTAGATGAGTACATCACAGTCCAACAATCTAGAGGAGGGATCTGTGCAGATAAGACTAATGTGCCAAGCACAAAGCCCAAGAATGAAGTGACAGCGGTAGAGATAATCATATGGAGCTGTGATGAGCAATCACTAGCCCTAATGCAAAACTACTAACTAGCCAGATCTCTCTTTAGGCTGAAAGCCTACCCTCATATTCATCGACTTGGAGAAGAGATCCCAGTAAAGAGAGGCTAGATGGCCATGTGCTTCGCCCTCACAAGTCACATTATTTTATTTATTTATTTTTTATTTAAGAGGTTTTATATAGCGCTGGCTGGACCCAGGAGTATCAGAGCGCTTTACAAGGTGTTTCCATACAGGTACAGTGTGTATAAGCACAGACAACGGAATAATAAAAGAGCAAGTCCACATAGGATACATGACATCTAGATAAAAAAGTAAAAATAATTGCTAGACACTATGAGTCATACAAAATAGCGGTCACAGTTTGGCGGGAAGCCTCACTTAGGTATACAAAAAAAACATGCAAGAGAACTGACGGTCATGAGGAGGGGAGGTAAGGTGATCAGATAGAAGGAAAGGGAGTTGGCCAGGTGGGTGGTCACAAGTCATATGCAGAGCAGATAGGTGGGGTGATGCAGAGGGGCAAGGCTACCAGGGAGGGATTAGAAACCCCAGTATTTATTAAGGAGAAGAAGTTTGAGTTCTTTTTTGAAACTGGGGTAGGACTGGTTACAGCAGAGGTCTTTAGGGAGGGCATTCCAAATAAGTGGGGCATTGCCTGAAAAGGAGTGTGACTGAGTGGAATTCTGTTTCTGAAGGGGGGGATAAGTAGGAGGGCGTTGGAGCTTCTCAGTGATCGCGTGCAGCCTGCTTTGGTCAGTTCATTGGAGAGGTATGTCGGTGTGTTTTGGTGGAGGATTTTGTGCGTAATGCAGGCGGTTTTATATGTGGATCTACCTTCAATGGGGAGCCATTTAAGGGATTTAAGGGCGGGAGAGATGTGGTCAAATCGTTTACAGTCCGTGATAAGCCTAGCCGCGAGGTTGAGCACAGATTTAAGAGGTGCCAGGTGGGTTTTGGGAATTCCGGTGAGGATGGCATTGCCGTAATCAATGCGCGATAGAGCAAGCGATTGGACTGCCAGTTTAAAGTCATCAATTGGGATGAAGGGCTTAATTTTCTTAAGGTTACGGAGGGTAAGGAGGGCTCCTTTGGCAGAGTTGTTGATGTGAACGTTGAGAGTTAGGCGGTTGTCAAGGGAGATGCCCAAGGATTTGACTGAGGTGGCTAGGGACAGGGAGCAGTTGAGGGCGTTAAGGTCTGTGATCCACTTTTGAATGGGGAGCTGGTTGTTTTTTGGGGAGAAAAGAATAATTTCAGTTTTTTTTGGGTTAAGTTTGAGATGGTTCGAGTGGAACCAGGCTTGAATTTTGATGAGGGTGTTGTTGAGGTGGAGGATGTCAGCATGGGTTTTTATCTTATGGTAGAGTTGTGTATCGTCAGCGTAGAGGTGATAGTTAATCCCTGCTTGTTTGAGAATGAGGGTGAGAGGTTCCATGAAGAGGTTAATGAGAGAGGGAGATAGTATGGATCCTTGTGGAACTCCTAGAGAGATGGGGGAGGGGTTCGAAAGGCAATTGTGGATTTTAATTTGCTGAGCGCGGTGCTGTAGGTATGAGACAAACCAATTATGAGTCATGCCATTAAGGCCGAATCGTTCTTTAAGGACTTTGAGAAGAACAGAGTGGTTAACGGTATCGAACGCTGCGGAGAGATCGAGGAGGATCAGTAGGCTAGATTCGCCATTGTCGAGGGAGTGGTGAATGTCATCTATAATGTTAAGCATGGCGGTTTCGGTGCTGCAGCCTTTCCTGAAGTTAGATTGAAGAGGGTCAAGTAAGTTAAAAAGTTCAATGTGTCTGTCAAGCTGAAAAAGGACACATTTTTCAAGGGCTTTCGAGAGGAGGGGCAAGTTGGAGATAGGACGGAGGTTGTTGAGGTCATTAGGGTCAGCCGTAGGGTTTTTAAGAATGGGGGTGATTTGTCCCAGTTGAAGGGAGGTGGGGACACAGCCGGTGGCTAGGGAGGTGTTAATGATCGAGGTCCAGGCAGGTGTGATGATATGTTTGAGGTTTTGGACAAGTTCAGAAGGGAGGGGGTCTTTAGTGTGGGAGGAGGGTTTAAGTTTTGCAATGATGTCAAAGACATCTCTTTCAGTGACTGGCTGGAAATTATGCCAAGCGGCGTTATTTTTCGGGTGAATGTTGGGGGGATTAGAATCTTGGAGGGTGGAGGGAGAGGGGGGGGAGTGAGATCAGTATTATGGAGGGTCGTGGAGGGGGTGGGGGGAGTGGGCAGGAAGCAGGTGCGGTAGGGGGGATGTGTAGTATGGAGGTAGGAGTCAGAGTCGGCAGAAAGGATTGCTCTATTTTTGTAATTTTTTCAGAGAAAAAGAGGGCTATTTCTTCGCATCTGGTCGTCGAGGCCATAAGTACAGGCGGAGGTTTGATTGCGAACAATGTTGAACAGTTCTCTGGGTCTGTTTTTGGGTTGGTCAAGTTGTGTTCTGAAAAAGGATGCTTTTTGTTTAAGGATGTGTTTTTTGTAAGAGGATCTTGCAAGTCTGAGGCGAGCTAGGTGCAAGGGGGAAGGGTGCAGTCTCCATGTTCTTTCCGTCTGTCTCAGTGAGCGTCTTTCATTGTTAAGCTCCGTATTAAACCATGATTTGGAAGGGACGGTTCTTTGGTTTTTGAGCTTAAGCGGGGCCAGGAGGTCTAGGGTTTCAGTAACTGCTTTGTTGTAGTGTTCTGTAAGCTCATTTGCGTTAAGTGAGGGCGGAATGGCGAGAAGTTGGGCATGGAGTTTGGATTCCAGTACATCCGGGGGGATATCATTCAAATTTTTGGTCAGTTTCGAGGGTTTAGTGGTTTTCGTGGGCGGGGGAGGGGCAGAGACCGCTATAGAGAACAGTATGAGATGGTGGTCGGACCAGTCGATGGGAACAATGTTGGATAGGAGGGCTAGATCTTTGGTAGTAATTATTGCATCTAGGATAGCTCCTATGGAATGGGTCGGGGAGTGACAGAGTTGCTCTAGGTCATTGATCTCAAGAAGGTTGGAAAGGAGGGTGATAGAGGGATCGCTGCGCTCATTCCAGTGGAGGTAAAGTCTACCAGGAAAATGTTGAGGGAATTCGAAAGTGAGGATTGTGTAAGAATGTTGGATAGTTCATCAACGAAGGGATGAGTACTGCCGGGAGGGTTATATATGTTGTGAAGGCGAATGGGTTGGGAGCCGTGAATTTTGAGTTCAGCTTCAAGGTATTCAAGGGTGGAGTAATTAGTATTATTGACAAGGGAAATTTGTAGTTCCTCTTTGAAGATGATGGCAACACCACCGCCAATTCGGATGGGCCGGTCTTTCCTGAGAATAGAATAGCCCGGAGGGGTTAGGAGGTCCAGGATGCTTGTCGAGTGGTCTTTGAGCCAGGTTTCCGTTAGGAACGCAATGTCGATGGATTCACTAAGGATAGATTCTGATATTTCAGTGGCATGTCGCACAGCGGACCGACAATTAACAAGCATGCAGTGAAGAGGTTTCGGGGGCGTTTTAGGGAGTGGAAGGGAGTGGATGGCTGTGAGTTGGGGAGGAGGCCTAGGTGAGCAAGGTGAGCGGGGAGTTCGGCTAGTCCCCAGTATGACAGGGATGCACATTGACTAAGACAAGAGATCACATGTGTGAAATTTTGAATTGCGGCAACAGGCATCAGGTATAGTGCCATCAAACCAAAATGTGGTATAAAAGTGCTGTCTCTTAACTATGTCACTGTCACCGCCCTGGGTTCTTAGAGCAAGAGCACCGAGTGTCAGCTCTAGTCTGTCTATCGACTCCTGTAGAACACCAGCCCTTCTCTCCTGACAACTAATCCTAACTGAACTGGGCTCTTCAGTCATGTTATGGATGAAGGCCTTTGTTTCAGCCTGAACAATCACCATACCCATATCAAGAAGATGCCAAGAGTCACAGGATTACGACAGGCACCTCTGCATTTACTGGCAGAGCTGCCCTGGCTTCAGCCTGCAGGCATGGGCTACAGAGCAACTAATGTGGGCTGCACACATGTGCCAAGAGCATTGCAGTGCTGGCTGACATACAAGCACGTCTGAGGGGCACCAGTGGAGTGGGTAACCAATAAAGAGAAAACTAGTGAGACTATTCATTCCTAAGGCACTAGGTCAGTCTGGTCTTTACTGGCCAGAAAGGTGGAGGAAAAATACCAAAGAGGGTGAAAATTACTACCAAGCAGAGGGAAGATTTGCACAGCGACTATGAATAACAGATTGCACTGGAGTGCCTCAAGATATCAACCAGAAAAAAACTATGGAGGTGGAACTTGATCATGCTGAGGCAGAAGATTCTCCTGATTGCTGGTAATAATCTACTAATAATAACTACAGACCTCTGAGTACCCCACTTAAACTGTAGATAGTTTCATCAAAGTTTTTAGATGTGTTGTATTTATTGTAAGTGGAATAAAGTACTTTTCTTATCTTAAGATAAAAGGCTTGTTGGACCTTGATTCAGTTTGGTATTTTCTTTTATTAACACCAGTTGAGTGATGTTTTTGAAGATGATATTTAGGGAACGATTTTTGTATTGTGATATCTTGATCTGAATCGTGCAGCTACCAAGAAGAGTAAAACGCAACCCACTGAGTTACATTGAGTTCTGAAACTCTAACCTTAAACCTTGTCTTTGAGTAAGCCTTGGATCACTCTGCTGCACTACCCTGAGGATGAGTGTGAGTGCGGTATACTTGGTGCTCATTAGTTGGTATTGCCTTAGGATAACAGAGGTAAAAATCTCCAATTAACACAATTGGAGGCTAGTAACTCAAACATGTCTTCTGGTCCCTAAACCAGTTCTCACAAATGTACATTAAACAAAAGGGTGAAAGAGCCCTGTGGTAACCCACACGTAACCTCATGCCTGTTAGAACAATAAGGTAGTAACCATAAACACTGTTGTTAGCAAAGAAATAGGAAAAGAGTCCACCAACGAAATGTACACACAATTTCTTCCACTCTCCATTGACGATGGAAAGGTCTACTGTATCAAAAGTGCCAGAAAGGTCTACAACCACCCAGAAGTGGCAGAGAATAACCATAGGAATGTGCAGTATGCACCAGCTATGGTATGTGCTCTAAAAAGGTCACCGGAAATCAAAAGGGAGCAACCTCTAGGAATGGCCATTATGTAATCAACCTTATTATATGCTCTGAGGGGTCACATTAGAAGTGAGTAAATGTGCAGATTTAAGGCAACCAAAATGTAAACCATAATTAATGCTCTTACATATATAATAATTCTCAGAAAGAACCCAAGGACAACGATACATTTATACAAAAATACAAAAATTAGCATTTATAAAATTTTTAGACAATGGAAAAGATTGAAAATTATTCATTTACTTTCATATCCATCAAACGGACTCACATCACAACCATACTAAAAATGAATTAAAAACATTGTTGAAATGGTAACACATTGTCAATGAGTGGTAAGTTAACAGAATATATAAAGAAAACTGTCAACTGAGAATAGAGTGGCACAAATTCAAATGACTGGTGGAATTCTACACGCGTTTCGGCACACCCAAGGTGCCTTCGTCAGGAAGAGGGCCACAATAAAGACAATTGATGATTTTTTTATATGGATAGGAGACCTATAATGATGAACAGTCAATGAGGGCAGTGCGGTATATCAAAAGTGATCTCAAATGCACATGACGATGGAACGCTGGTAATACACAGTGGAATGTAGAAAGCAATGTCCTCTTGTGATTTCAATAAAGATATACTGTATGTCTGATGTCTGATGGACAATAGTAGAAAACAATGCGTCGCCTGAACAGGCAAGGAAGTTCAGTGATGTCTGCAAATGACCAGATGTCACTTTCTAGTTTTCAGAATACGTTTTTTCGTGTTCCGAATGTTGACTTTTATTAAGTAGAAAGTGAGATATGAGAGAAACAAAATAATTTCATAAGCATGCAAATGTAAAGTCCCAGTCTCTCTTATTATATAACCAGTTCTATGTGGTATGGGTGGTCATTACTCTTTTAACCCGATCTTTCCCCATTGTTCTCTTCCTAGGTCTCTCTGGATGGTCACCCAACATCCTCGGAAGAAGCAGGAAAAAATAGATGGGCAGGTTTTCTCCCCTAAGCTGCTATCTGTCCACATTCTCCAAACATTTACTTGTAAGAGTCAGAAGTCTGCAATCAGTCACCCGTGTGAGGGAAAGAGGGGAGGGACAAAATGCCCTACTAAAGTAAATAACTGTTTGCCCTTTAGGGTTTCGTGAGTCTGGTACTAAGCTTCTCCCTTTCTTAAACACCAGGGCCGATAGTGTGCTTGGGCTAGTGAAGGAAAAAAGAAATATACAAACTTAGGATTTGGGAAGTTAGACAAGCCATTTCCCTTTCATCAGGTTCCTTTGCATTACAGTAACAGAAAGCTGTACACTTACTGGTTCTCTTGCTCTTCAGATGCCACTGGCGTGGATCATGGATCTCCGAGGTAAATGCATTCACCCTTCCAGGTAAGTCAGAGGAAGATTTGGTCTCGTGCCACATCCCTCCTCCCTTACTTTCTTCCTTGGAAGAAATGTTTATTGTGGACAGTGAGATAGGAAACCTGCATTAGTTTGTTTACACCCTTTTCAGTGATGGGTTTCTAATCTAAAGGGTTGAAGGGCTAAGAAGCACCTTAATATGTGAGCATTGTTTCCTTTAATCTTGGACATCCATTCTAATGGAGCATGATTGGTATTCATATCGAACTCCCAACCTTCTAGATAATACCTGATTGTTTCAATAGCCCAGTTAACAGTAACTGCTCGTTCTGTACAGTAGCATAATAATTTTCTTGTTGGAAAAGTTTTTGGCTGATATAAAGTATAGGTCTTTCTATTCCCTTTTCATCTTTCTGTGAGAGTACTGACCCTAACCCCACCACAGAAGTATCAGTTTGTAATATAAATTATTTTGAATGATCTGGGGTACAAAGGATAGGGCCAGTGGTGAGGGCCACTTTGCTTGAAGCTTCGTGAAGGAGTCTAGCACTGCTCTTGAGGGATTTTTAATTCTTGGTCTGTTTTCCTATTAGCCTTCAGTAAATCAGATAAGAAAGTTGCCAACTGTGAAAATCGTGGGCTGAATCACCTATATTAGCCTACTAATCCAAGGAAAGCCCTGAGATCCTTTTTGATCTGAGGAAAGGGTACTTGTAGAATAGGTGCTACTTTTTCAGTTTGGGGCTGAATTAATCCCTTTCCTGATAGATATCCCAAAAACTTTAATTGCTTAGCAGCCAAATGACATTTTCCTGGTTTTACCTTGAGCCCTTCCTTGTCTAATGACTTTAAAATGGCTTATAGATGTTTTATATGCTCTTGACATGTTGGGCTATATATGATTATGTCACCAATGTATGCAGCAGCATAGGCATTATGGGGTTGCAATATGGTATTCGTCATTCTCTGGAAGGTGTCTGGGGCCGCATGTAAACCAAAGGGTAGGACGGTGAAATGGTATAGACCCCTAGTAATGGAGAATGCACCTTTTTCCTTTATTAGGGTTGAGAGGAATCTGTCAGTACCCTTTGCACAAATTAAGGGTACTGATATATTGAGCTTGTACCAATATTTCAATCATCTCCTCGATGCAGGGAAACGGATAAGTATCACATTTTGAAATCTTGCTAACTTTTCTGAAGTCTATGCAAAACCTGTTGGAGCCATCCGGTTTTGGAACGAGCACTGCAGGTGAATTCCAAGCACTTAGAAATGGCTCTGTGCATGGATGTACAGGGAGTGCTCTTTTAAACGGTGGCTTGTGCTACGGCCCTTTTACTGGGCTGCAGCACAAGCCACCGGACGGTCCCCTAACCGCCACAATGGTAGTCGGTGGTGCGACCGACCATAATAATAAGGGCCTTAGGGCCAGATGTAGGTCGCCCAATACCGGTCGGTAACGGCCGAAATTACCGGATTTCGGCCGTTACCGACCGGTATTGGGCTTTTTAGATGTAGGTGGCATTTTTGTAGGATTCAGTATTTTACCGAATCGGTAATTTAAGGATTTGGAAAAATACCGAATTCTTAACATACCGATTCGGTAAATTACCGAATCCAGGATGTAGGGAGCACTCAAGTTAGTGCATTCCTCAGTTAAGGATTCTTTATTTACCACCAACTAGAAGTTGGTGGTAAATAATGAAAACCTTTGAAAAAACATTTTGTTTGCTTTTCCAACAGTGCCATGTTGCAGACATACATGCCCTTAGGGCATATATGTCTGCAACATATGCACCCATACACAATTGAGGGGTGCAACAGGGTGTCAAAGTGACACCCTGACACCCTTCAATGTTTCCCCCTTTTACCGAACCGGTATTTACAGATTCGGTAATTGACATTCATTCCTATGGCCTCCAGGCCCATAGGAATGAATGGCAATTTCCGAATTACCGAATTACCGAATTACAGGCCAATAGGAATGAATGGCAATTACCAAATCGGTAAATACTGATTCGGGAAATACCGAATTTTACAGATTCAGTAAAATTTACCGAAAAATTACTTACATACTATTTACCTATTCTTAAATACCGAATCGGTATGATTCGGTATTTAAGAATAGGTAAATAGTATTTACCTACATCTGGCCCTTAATTCCTGTAGTAATTCCTTATTTTTGGGAATGCTCAGGAAAGTGAAAGTCATGAAAGCAGGTATAGTTAATTTACTCCAATCCCTGATTCGAGCTCTAACATTAGTCATAGGGTAAATCGCAAATTCAATTCCACGTGTTGAGGGCCTTTATGGTTTTGTGAGAACCTGAATTGCCAACATCGCAATAAATAGAGATAACTTAGGAATCCCCATGATTAATGCAGAGAGCTCATGGCTTACTATCGTTAAGATGGCTCTAGATGACCTTGATGCACTTGATGATGTGAATTGATAGGAGCCTAAATCAGACTATGCAGGTATCCTGCAGTCCAGCAGAAAACTTCTTTAATTTAACAGAATGGTATGGGATAGCTCACACAATGGCTCAGTTTTTAGGGGGGGACACATGATGAAAGTATGTGATAGCCAAGAATACAGGATGAAGCATCGTCTCAATGACAGTCGATGAAGTGACCCATGTACCGCAATGATGTGGTCTCTTCTGTGTGCATAGATGAACTGGGCATAGGGCATCAAAGTTTTCACGTAGTATTTAATCAACGCTAACAGCAACATGCCTGTACCCTTTTTCACAGAGCCTACCCTTTGTCTACCCACAGTAAACACACTGTCAGAATCTCTACTCTTTTTTTACAGAGCTCTTTCGTTACTGCATTTCACTGAAGAGAGTTTAAACAGTATTGACAATCTGATATACCAGGCGCATTTTACCAATCAAGTTTTTTCACTTTAGAACATAAGATAATAGTGTATTCTTTCTAAAAAGGAAGTTATCCGTGACAAACATAGAAAATAAAATTAATGTTAAAACCCTATGGCTGGGGCGTGCTCTGTAATCACTGCTCACCTTTATCGCACTCCTTAAAGTGATAGACTGGACCAACAAGAGCAATTAGAAAAACCTGAGACATATTAATGAATAAAGAGCATTTTGCTGCGTTGCAAAGACCCAATAGAAAGAATAGAACTCACCTTGTTAATGGCTTTTGTTTGTCATGCATTAGTAAAATCGCAGGTCTGCATATCAATAGGTGCTGGTCCCACAGGGAAAGGTCCAGCACATGCAAACTCCAGTCCCCTGCTCGACCAGAGGGCATGCTGAAGAGAGGATATGGACTTCATTCACTCCACACGTGCAACGCTTGTTTATTCCACTCTGCGTGGAATGAATGAAGTCATGCAGAAATGCTTTTGCCCTTTGGCAAATACCTATAAACTCTTTTTCCACTGATGTGCTTAAAGCCAAGAATTAGTGCCTGTTTCACGGTCTTTTCTAAACGTCCCACTCTCTTCCTGTATTGGATGCACGCGAGAGATGAAATGCCTCACTGACCTCAGCATTTAGATGTAACCACCTTCTCTGCTGTGGTACCAAAGCCGATTAAAAAGGTGCATGTCTCTTTGAAAGACAGAGAACGAAAATCATTGTGGTTATCATCACAAAATAAGTAAAGTATTTTAATAAAACAGTTTTTCCGAGCTGAGATGTTGTGAGCTCAAACACTAATCGCAAATTTTCTGAGTAAGTGCATGTGCTGTAAACATGCATGGCTCTCATCTGTGTGCAGACGTTGTTTAGGTTCATGACATGGCTGCTGTTGTCACTAGCACACTCTGTAGGCCAGCTTGAACGCTTACGCGTGAGGCAGCTGTGTTTTGGGAAAGCCGTTTGACTCGGCGAGTATTTGCATCGGAACCCGAGCAATATTTTGGAGCTTGTATAACTCCCGATTAACTGAGAGCCAAGCCAGGACTCTTCATTTGGCTTTTGCAATAAAACCAACCAACATAGGTTTTTGCCAATAAACAACAACGTTTTTGGGCTTTAGTTAACGAGTCTCATCGAGCGGAATCTGTGGATTCAATACCTCTTGAAATCTCACGTCATTGAAGGACAGCGATATCGTTTTAATTAAATTGAAGGTTGGAGCACACCATTTATTGGTGGCCAACCTACTTGATTGGGGTGCTGTTTTACCATTATATAGGTTCCCTCCCATTCCCCGTCCTGAGGAAGACCCGTAGCTGAGGTGTTGATCCTCCCACCAATGCGCAAGGGTCGAAACGTCAACAATCTCCCCTAATTTTGAAGCCTGAACCCCTTCTTCCCCTTCCCCTTCCTTAGATAACGTATTTTTTTTATCATTTTTTACTAACTACGTGGGTCAGGCTCCTACGAAGGGATTTGTACTTTTGTTTTTTCTTGAATTATTGACTTCTCCTTCAGAATTCAGTTTTCCTTTTCCTATCACTTGAGCACCACTTTTTGCACTTTCTACTGCACCTGGCAGCATCCCTTAGATTTTCTTAACTTCCTTGTTTTAATGAACATGTGTATATAAATGTATAATACATTGAAAAATAATATGTCTCTATGCAAAGTTGTTCTCTGAATTAATTATGGGTACTATTTTCTTGCTTTACATTTGAAACGCATTTGGTCTTTTTCATGTGCTTTTCTTTTTTAGGATTAAGTCCTATTAAGTAATTTTGATTGATTACTTGGCTAAACTTATGAAAATAAGTCTAGGACCATTTCTTAACTGTACCTACCAGATAGTGCAAGCAGACTTTTTGTGGCCCTACAGCAGAGTTATATTAGGGTTATAGCCCGCCCATGCTTATCATTGGTTGGCTTTATTGCCAGCTCTGTCTTGTGTACTTCTTCCCAACCCCTGTGTTGCTCTCTCCCTAGTGTGCTCCTTTTCACCTCCTCCTATCACCAACTACCCACTCACATTTGCTCTTCCAACTCACTCCACCCACCCGTTCCATCCATACACTCCCCTATTGTTCCCCGAGTCTTTCGTGGATTTCCATTATTTGTTTTTTATTAATGTTTTGCAGCGGAGAGCTCGACAGCTGCCGTTTGCTGCTGGGCCACTCTGCTCTTCAGAATAGAAGAAAAATTGTCTACAAGGGATTTTGCTTGAGAGACTTAGACACAAGGATTTGTACGCATTGGTCTGGAGAGTTAGTTGTATCCAATCTAGCTCTAGGTTTAGAAGAAACACACCATTCCCGATTCCAACGGCATTTGCACATGTGCAAATGCCGTTGGAAAACAATGCCGGGAAAACAATTTGTTTTTCCTTAGAGTCTCCTTGTTTGACTTGAGTTACTCTGGGTTGATCAATTAGAGTTGATGTTTTGATTATGAACTGATGTGTTATTTGATTTCCGTTATCTGTACATAATTGTGTTCTGTGAGATTAATTTCTGTACGTATCCCCATATGTTGATTTAATCTGATAAAATTCAGTTTCTCTGACGAAATAGGTTTTTCCGTGTGCTTTCTTCTCTTTATATTGTTGTGATTTATCTTTGTTATCCTGTGGATACATTAGAGTTAGATTGGATACAACTAACTCTCCAGACCAATGTGTACAAATCTTTGTGTCTAAGTCTCTCAAGCAAAATCCCTTGTAGACAATTTTTCTTTTATACTACATATTGCCCAAGCCTACAAGGGTTTACTGGGTTACCCAATTTCCTTTACGCCTTCAGAATAGAAAGCACTTTTGTGCACAACAAGTTAAATATTTTAATGTATCCATTCAAGAGGTGTCCACCATTTTGGACCAATAAAAAGCAAAGCAAATGGGGCTCACATAATCACGCTAGAGGACTAATGCAACTGCCAGCAGCAGCCATGTCATTGTGACTTTTTTTGCCAATTCAGCACAGCACTGGCTAAAATCATTTCCAAAGCCAATAGGCCAGCAAGGCGAGACCTGGTGGCTTTACTAAGCTTGTTTAATCAACAGGGCTGTTAACACATGATCTAAAATCAGCATTTCAAATCTGCTCGTCAGTATTAATACCAAATCATAGACTGAACTGGAGCTGCTCTATTACAGTGAAAGAGTTTACAATCTGCAATTCCGTGGCAGCATCAACGCCAGCATAACATGTCCACCAATGCACTAGACCACGTTTCACTGAGCCCTTCAGTGCAACCACATCCAGGTGGTCTTACCCAGAAAAAATGCAATTTGGCACCCCCCTTGTGGAGCCTGATGATGGTGGCACAAAGAGGTTGCTCTGCTGTGTGGATGCAGTGGTCCTAGTTTCACTCATATAGCCAATCTCATCTACCAGGTTCTTTTTGTTTGCCTTCAGGAGCGGCCAGTGCAGGTAAGAGCGATGAGGCATGGTGGGGGGACTCGACAGATGATGAGGGAACATTCTTTATCTATTTCATTTTCCCTCGTCGTCTGTCGAGTCCCCTCCCAACCCTACCCCACTGCTCTTACCTGCACGGGCCGCTCCTGTTGCCTTTTATGTTTCTTCTATTTTTTAGCACGTGCCCAACTGATTTTTGTCATATGAAATTAATCAATAACATACGGTGGAGGTGCTCTGAAAACTCACTAGGTTGTTTCCCCATTCAGCACATCTACCACACTCTAGCATATAGAAATGCAATAACAGAGATGAACGTCAAACTTACAAAGCGTAGAAAGCAGGTTCCCACTTCCTGGTGTGCATTAGGCTCTGGGTGCAGGCATTCCTCCATCTTGGCTAGGAACTCCTTATGGACTACAAGGATATCTTCAATGTTTGAAAACAACATCTGAAAAACAGAAGGGCTCATTTAGGAGCAAGAATGAGGACCCTACGAGCATCACTAACACCAGGGTGATTAAAACTAACCTTAACTGTCTCCTCTGTGACATTTTTGTCAGCCTTCGTTGCAGCACAGTGGATCATCCGGTGCAGGAATGCCTGTAAGAAAATAGAACATGTCACACCAGGAGTGTTATTAATTGTGCCAATACGACAATATGTTAATTGAGGAAAAACTGTAATGAAAAGAGTGTAATAAACGAACCTGAGTAGTGCACGTCAGAATAAAGAATATACAATCCTATGCTAGAAAATACAACTCAAATAAAACTGAAGCAGCAAATAAAGATGAATGGCAACAGTACTCGGGAGGGTATAGCATTTGCAATGTGACTAATACATTAATAAGCAACGCCAAAAGACCTTTCATAGCTTGCCAGACTTTTGGCTTTGTCAATGCTTGTTTTTTGTCATAGTTTTTGCAAAACTTTATTGTTGGGGAAACAGCTGGGCCTTCGTCAGTCTAAAAAAACATATTGGTTAAAAGCAAACGTTTTTTGGTCTTAAAAGGCACACATTGCCAGAGTTGCCCTTGGCACTGAGGAGAACTACTTTGTGTGTGGTAGTGGTCCTTGTGAAAGGACCGAATGTCATCACTTGCAGTGAAGCTAGCCAATGGGCGAAGTGGGCCGGCCCATTGCCCAATGCTGTATGCTGTAGTATGAAGAAGTAAAATGTGAACGGCTCAGTAACAGGCCAATTGATGTAGAAGGCAGGCTGACAGCCTCTATCATTAAGTATATTATACTTATACATTTAATAAAATCAAAATGTCTTGGGGAACGCCATACGTAAAGAATACCATCACTCAGGACCAACCAATAATGGTCAACTGTATTCAGAGGGCTTGGTAGACAATGCCACCCTGGACTTAACATCTCCCTTTCTTCTGAACTACCTACTGTTAAACCACCATTGTGTTTTCACCATAGACCAGTTTTACTACGTTCGGCATTCACAAACTACAAGTGGAAACTTACCACAAAAGTGTAAGTTACATACCTTCCTCCAGAGTAATGTAACTGATTTACTCTTGAGTGGGGGTGTGACACCCCTCCCTAAACTGCTCCATTACCCTCTTAAATCCCTCTGACTTCTCCCTAATCCTATCCCCTTTAGTAGTAAGTCTGTCCCTTTTCCCACTCACTTCCTTGTGTCCCTGTCACAATTACTAGTAAAATCTATATTTACATGTTTGGAGACTCCACAGCCTCAGAAGAGAACAAGGCATATATAAGTATAGGCCAAACTTATAATATGTAGCACTTTTTGTAGTACGTTTTGTGCAAAACATATTACAAAGTGCATTTGAGATTCATACCCTATATAATTAAAAAAACAGATATGAGCTGGACTGCACCAACAAGCCAGGAGGAGGAACAGTCATCATGCACAAAGAGGCCATACAGTGCACCAGCATCACCGACAACACCACCACCCTTATGGAACATCTCAGCTTCAAGCTCCTCAAGGCAACAAGGCAATCATTGGAAGCACCCTCGCATACCGAACCCCAGGCCCATGCTCTGGCACCTGCAATACTATTGCAGACTTCATTATGACCCTACCTTTAGACTCTAAGTAATACATCTCACTCAGTGAGCTATATTTCCACATCAATTACAACATCACAATCTGCTCGCCAGTATAAGCAGCCTTGGATTGACCCAGATCGTCCACAACCCTACCCTTACACACATCGCAGGACGCATGCTGGACCCCATTTTCACCTCCTGTTACTGCGTCAAATACAGCCACATCACATAACTCACAAAGACTGTCCCTTCAGCATCTCCAGCCCCCCACACCTCCAATCCTAGAAATGCCAGCGCCCCCCTCGGATTTGTAACAAAATCTCAAAGACCAGCTGGATGGCCGCCCTCAACACCTACAACCCCACTACAGCCCCCAACCTTGAACAGGGAGTGAAGAACGTCAACCCCTCTATCACAAATTGAACCGACTGCACCGTCTCTATCAAGAGCGATATCCAGAGAAAATCCTTCAAAAAGGCCAGCTGGCACACCCAGGAACGCAGAACTGCAAAATGAGATACCAAACAGCTGGAGCGGAGATAGTTCGCCAGGCAGGACACCTCCGACAGGGCAGCCTTCAAGACCTTCCTCAACCTCTACCACCCCCTTATGAGGGCAACATAGAAGACAGTCCTTGTTGCATGCATTCAAACTAGTGGCAACAACACCATGGACTTTTTCAACATCGTTAAGGAATTTTCCAACCCGGCTCTAATGAAACCAACATCACATCCTCACAGGTGCTGTACAACAACATTGACGACTTCTTCTGCGAAAAGATCACAGCTATGTACAGAAACATTGAAACCCAAAACACACCTGCGGACTTCCTCGACAGATACACCTCCACTGCAACTGACACAAACCGCAGACTGACCAGCTGGAACCTCCTCTCCCTGCTCCCATTCCCAGAGAAGGGACTGGAAAAGATCATCAACAAGCAATTCATGACACACCTGGAGTAGAGCAAACACAACAAGATGATGAATGGAGTGATGAAACTTTTGAACCACTCAACCTCGGTCAAGAGATCTGGGTTGAATCCATTGTCATTGTTCTTTTTCTCACTATGCCACCCCAGTTTGGACCCAGCCATATGCAAATCAGTCTTGTCTCTGCTCATCATGGGAAAAATCCAGCCTGGACTGCCTATGGCACCCCAGTTTGAACCCGTCCATATGTGTTGAAAATAGCAATGTGTATGTACATAAGCGGCGTTCATTTGTGTTCACAGTACCCCTTGTTGTAAGCAGAATGGAGATCGCTAAAACACTGACTGTGTTATCCCGCTAGCATAGACCCATGCACACACGTACACGACAGCCATTTTAGGTATCATGGTCTCCTTGTTCACGATCGATCGTCGGCACACTTCCCTGACCCTTCAAGCTTCCCCCATGCACCCTGACTGCCCCCGCTCTCACATGCACAAGTCATGAGCCCTCCCCTCCCGCATGACTCTGTCTCTGAAAATCGCACCCCGCGCCTGACCAACACTTCCTTTCCCTCCATGAATACCCCTCCTTTGATGACCTCTTCCTCCGAACCTAATTGTCTACATGGACCGCTGGTCACCCCTTAGCCTGAGGATACAGTTTATTGCCCACTACTGTATGCACTCGCCTCTCTTAAAAAGAGCCACTATTGATCATGACCTCCCCACCTCCTGAGATTCGATCAGGAGCACACATTCCAAAGGAATCAGCAGAACACTCAGCTGCATGACAGCCCCCTCCTATTGTATGGAGGATAAGGGCCCCTACTGTAGCCACGTGTTGGAATATCTTCGTACTTCACAATGTCTTGATTGTAATAAAGGATGCCTGTGTGCCACAAACCTGTGTATAAAAGACGAAGCCTCAGAGAAACTTGTTAGAGCATCTCCCGAAGACACTATGCGAGTGTCCGAAATGACATGCTCTCCTCATGAGAAATAAACCTTTTTCCTTGTCTTCCTGCTTCCAGTGCCCGTCTCTTCATTTGGTAATTATTTATGATGGGAACTAAGAGGCGCCTTGCGCCAGCAGCCTGGGCATCAGGAGCGTTATGGGCTGACTTTTCTACAATTGGCGTCCCAACGCGGGGTCCATCAGCGACATAGGGTCCGGTAAGAGAGGTCCAGACGATGGGGTGAACATCTAAATGATTGGAGTATACCTGCCTTGAGAGGGCCCTCGTCCGGCTGCCGATTGAATGAACTTCACCGATTCCGAACGGACCTCTCTCAAGTGACCTATTGTCCTGACTGGAATCCCACAGGACTGCTGCGGTAAAAACATGGAGAAAGAGAACGATCGGGCGCTGGAAAAAGGAAGGCGAAGAACTGTCCACACGGTCCGGTCCGGGTAAGGTTAAGTAGGACGTCTTTACGTCTAATTGGTAGGATGGCTTTATCCATCTGATTGATTGATTGATTGTTGATATTGGAAACGGTATTTAGATACTGGTATTGTTCATTGATTGGTTCATTTAGCCTTGGGTGCTACTTGAAGTATTGGTTCTCTTGGAGACATTCTCTGTCTGCAAACAGCGACAGATAGGAACGTCTGTCTCCCTTTGCAGATAGTGAAGGATAGGTAATGCAGACTTTTGTCCCCATTGTAATCCGTCATGCCTATCTTTTCTCCCCATTGATTGTTTGTTAATCGGTTTTTATCGATTATTGCTTTTTGAGATATTCCCTGTCTACAAACGGGGACGAATAGGAATATTCTGTCTCCCTTTGCAGATAGTGAAAGATAGGTAATGCAGACTTTTGTCCCCATTGTAATCCGTCATACCTATTTTTTTCTCCCCATTGATTGATTGTTTGATCGAGCATTGAATTGCTCGAAGTTGGTTCTCTTAAGGATCTTCTCTGCCTGCAAACGGGGAAGAATAGGAATATTCTCTCTCCCTTTGCAGATAGTGAAGGGTAGGTAACGCAAGCTTTTAACCCGTCGTGCCTATTTCGTTCCTCATTGATTGATTGATTGTCCGAACATTGACTGTTTGGAATTGTTCTTTTTGGAGGTATTCTCTGTTTGCAAATAACGTGGAATAGAAATGTTCTGTCTAGTCTTTGCAAGTAAGGAAGGGTAGGTAATGCGGACCTTCGTCCCCCGTTGTAATCTGTCATGCCTATCTACTCCCCACTGATTCGTAAACCAGTTCCACCCGGACCATTTATTGGAGGTAGGTCATCTGGCTCGGCCAGGAGGGTACCCCTAATACAAAAGGACAAATATAAAAATGCGGATTAGCCGTCGTATCGTGCTAGCAAATAAAAGGAAAAAAGAAACAAATAAAAATCGTTAGGAAAAAGAAAAGGAATAGAGTGAAATCAGTAGGCCGCTGATGAAATCTTCTTTTTAACCTCGCTGAAATGAAAACATAGGGAACAACCCCTCAGGAAATACGAAACTGGTGAGGAAAGCCGAACTCAACGCTATGACTTCGAGACAGCTTGGCTCCACCACCCACCCCGCCCAATTAACGACAAACCTTAGGCGAATAATAGAAAATATACAACACTATAGCAAAGTAACAGGTGAACACGTTTTATTTTTAAACAAACAGAAAAAAAACATTTAAGCAACTATTTACATGACAAACGACTGCAACGGCAAACGAAACCCACAATGCATTTCGCCGTCTGCCTGACGCCGTTCCAGTCATTCCTTCCCCAAAGTAGCAATGTTGGGCTACTTTGGGCTACTTTCTAGTAGTTTTTGGCCGTTTTTATGTCTACAAAACCCGTCAGGGGTGGTGGGGTGGAAGGACCACTACGCGAATAGCCCGAAGGCGGCGCCACACGCCAAGGCCTGCCCCACCGGATGAACCAAGGGACCCGTTCCTGGGGCCAGGGCGAAGAGCGTCCGGCCGCCATCAACCGGAGGCCCGGCCCGAAAACATGCCAGGCGCCACTTCTTTCTTTTATAATGGCTGCGACAACCCTGGGGGGGATGTCTTGCACATGCCTCCGACCCCCCCCCCCCCCGTCCTCATCGCCTGGTCCGGCCATAACAAATGTCAAGCGAGACGCCGTGGGGTGCACCGGGAGGGAGAGGCGGCGCGAACGAGCCTCTTCCACCTCCTCAGGTGGAGGCTCCCCAGCTGCGCCCTCAACGCTCCTCGCACCCGGCAAAGGGTTCGTCCACTCTTGCGGTGCAGCGACGCTCCACGCACCCGGAAAAGGGTTCATCCACTGTGGCGATGCTGCGACACCTCGCCCGGCAGGTTGGAGCCCGTCTGCTCATTTGACCCCGCGATCGCCGGTAGCTGCCGAATTCTCAAAATGGCGGTCGACCTTGCAAGAGCGGGCCCAGCATGAAGGAATGGCCCGGTTGCTTGTGGCTGCCACCATCATAAAAATTATCCTCGTCCTTGAAGATTCTAGAGGAGCCGCGGGAGTCCCCGACTCCCGCAGATACCCCCGATGGGGAATGACTGCCATGATTGCCCACGGAACGATGGAAATGTAGCCGCAGGACGTCGGCGCTCCCATGCT
Source organism: Lissotriton helveticus (assembly GCF_964261635.1). Taxonomy (NCBI): domain Eukaryota; kingdom Metazoa; phylum Chordata; class Amphibia; order Caudata; family Salamandridae; genus Lissotriton; species Lissotriton helveticus. The sequence goes on from NC_136063.1 coordinate 576,126,043, forward strand.
GGCGCCAGCCTCAGTTTGAATGACTAGAATCCTGCAGACTACAGTTCGGATCAGTTCCGGTGAAAACACAGTATGACCCGGTAAAAAAGATTGTTGCCTCCCTCCCCTTTTGACTGATGGTTCAGACCACCGATCCTTTCTTTTGCCCTTTGACGGAACTTTTTGGACTGCCAAAAGGAAGCTCTGGGCCAACCACGAGTTAGTGGAGATTTAGACTATGCCTGGATCTGCCTGACTGCACCCAAAATAGCGCCGATGCAAATGAAACTCTCAACTCCTTATTGTACCCCGATTGCTCAGCCTTGGTGTCATAGGATATGTATGAAGTTTTTTAAAGAAAAAAAACATATAGATTGATATAGGATGTGTACTGATTATAAGTTCGGACAATGGATTGATATAGGATGTATACTATCAGCTCGGACAATGAATTGATATGAGATGGGTACTGATTGTGTGTTCGGACAATGAAGGACAATGAATTGACATGAGATGGGTACCGATTGAACATTCGGACAATGAATAGTTGTTAAGTTTTGGCGCATCATGATTATTGAAAGTTCGAAATTTCAATGCTTATGATACTCGCTCACACTAAAGATTCGATATGATTTTTATTGCACTTGGCGCACTTTTTAGGAAATTAACGGCCACCGACTCCATTAAGTTTTCCACTAATAAAGTATCCCCACATCTACAGTTCCAGCCTGCTCCATGGCCGGCCCACGGGGTTGTAGGCCCGTATTTGTACACCGACATTCTTATTAAAGATTTTTGGAAAAAGCAAACGTAGTTTTCACGCGTAAGTTGATAAGTTTCAAATGAATGATCACTATTTCCGATATAACTAAAAATACAGGTGAAATGGCTCAGCTCGATTAGTTAAGGGATAAAACATATAGTACGCAGAAATAGTGCAAATATGAATGGTCCAGGTTTTTGTTGTATGTATTTTGCACATTTTTGTACAGCCCAAAGCAACCGCTAAAAAAAAACCTGGAATTCAGCCTATACTTTATGTGCTACCTGTATCAGGAAAATTGTGCTAAAATGTCCCTAAGTCGCCCCGAAGGAGTGCCACCTGGCCTCCCTACATACGGTCCATAATACCACACACTGGCTTCCGATAATCATCTCTCACACACTAAAAGGTTCATCTGGGCTTAAATGCCGAGTTGGCAAGAACTGCGCTCCGTGGAGATAGACCGAGTATGTAGTAAGTAAAAGCCTTTTTCGGGTTTATGCGCGCTGATGTGTTTTTAAATGTTGCCCCGCCCCCTTCTTTTTCCCTCTTTCTGCAGGTCACTTTGGAACATCGATTAAAGATACGAAAAGGAAAATGGTGATCTAACGAACGAAGAGACGGGAAAAAGACGTTTGATTATGGTACCTAACCACGACAAACCCCGAATAATGCAACCAAAAATGACGTACAATAATGAATACATTCCTACTTTTAACTAAGTAGGGAAAAGTTTAGGGTATATTTCGAGGTAAGGTTTACACAAGTATCCTCCGCCGAGAGGACTAGGAATATTGCCAATATTTAAAAACCTACTACCCCCCTTTTTCGCATCCTCATTGACATGTAACTCAAAGCTGCCCCAATTCTCTCCAACTGACACCGACTATTGTCTCAGCCTGGAAACACATTTGCTAAAATGACTCGAAAATACCACCGTGAGCATTAGCCCGACCAGGTTAGTTCATGACCAAGTGGCAGAGACGTAAGTGTGCGCAACCACAACCTCCAGTAAAGGCAGCCGACAATAAAAAGAGAAGAAAAAGTAAAGAGAGCTTAGGATACTGAGAATGCGCAGCGTACAGGAGGAGATCATTTTGGCCAATAACTGTTCTATGTTTTGTCTTGGATTTTTGTATATAATACATGTACTGTCTCCCCCGTCTGAGTTTGTGTGTACATGATGCATGAATCTACGTCATCCCTCTGCCTGTGTTTCCGTATTACTTAACCCCTGTTGTTCTGTGTTGTGCGCGCACTGAATGGCCCATTATTGTACACCTCTCTCTCTCTCTCTCTCTCTCGCTCTCTCTCTCTCTCTCTCTTTCTCTCTCCATGTCATACGTGTACCGAATGGACCATTTAGGGTGCGGTCTCTCTCTCTCTCTCTCTCTCTCTCTCTCTCTCTCTCTCTCTCTCTCTCTCTCTCTCTCTCTCTCTTTCTCTCTCCAAAAGCCCCCTGTTCCCTCTTTCCTTGTATGGTGACGTTGTGCCCCTCCGGCACAAAACATAATTGGGTTTCCTCGAACACAAAGGTGTTCAGCAAAATTGACCAAAACCAAAACGATTGTGACTTGCCATATTACTACCTCTCCTTTCTGCAAAATGATAGAACCCGAGTTGGTAATGAAGGAAAGGACAGGTAAGACGACGGACGTCCCCTAATCTGGCCTTTATAAGGGAACTATAACGTCAATGGTCTTCTGTTTCTCAGTTCGTTAGAAATGCGATCCCCAATGCCCCGATTGCCCCACCCCCCTGCACCTAAGTGCGGATGTCCAGAGTACCCCACTTCTCCCGATCGACCCCAGCTCCCTGTCCAAAGCACCCACGCTTCCCCCGATTAACCCCAGCCTCATGTCAGCTACCCACGAAACGTAATTGATGACCTTGATTAACGGTCATTCCCCAGGAAAGCCATGTTTAACATCTGCCCCCTTCTTCATGACGATAACGCCCCTGCTTGCAAGAGTTAGCCGACCCCGAAGGGAAGTGTAAGACTGTCAGTACTTGGGTTAAAATGAAAAAGGGCGAGTCTCTACATAGGGGCTCGAGTTTTGAGTGATGATATAATACACCATGTATAAAAGTCCAATTTCTCTCACCATACGTCGCGCATGAACGCCACACAGGTCTATGAAACCAATAACAATGCACTCCTACAGACTCCATAAGTGACGACTTCTGACTGTGATCGATGAACATATCCCCCACCTACGCAGGATTGGGGACGGAATTGAGATGTATAAATGTCTTCTCCTGCCAGTTTTTCTAAAACTTGTTTTCTACCCATTCAAAGATACAATCACCGGAGGAGAGGAGCTGGACGTGACGCACAGCCTGGCCACAGATCATGGAGCACGTGTGACCGCAACCAAAGGTGGAGCCGCAGAGCAACGAGACGCGGGACGAGGCATAACTTTCAAACTCAGCAGATGAAGGAATGAAGGGCTGCCTTGAAGCCCTCGACTCGCTGACCCACTCGTGCCTGAAGTCCCCGTCCCCTTTTTAGTCCGACTGATGGGCCTGCCTGCTCGCTGTCCTTTGCTCCCTTGGTCCCTTGGCGTGTTCAAAGATCTGGCCCCACTCCGCCCTCTCTTCCCTCGATTATCCAACAAACTCACCCTTTTCGCATAAACTTTTGACTATAGAATGAGGTTTTGCCACGGAAAAAGAAAAGACACGCAGGTGCCCAGCTTGAGGCACCCCTAAGAAAATAAGTTAGGAAACAGGACTGTGATCTAACAGCAGAGGACTGATCGCACCCTGCAACGTGTAAGGATGAATCCGAGCTGGACCTATAGCTCCACCGCCGGTGCTCAGCAGCGCCAACAAAAGAAGATGGACTCTGTTAAAAGACATTGCGACAAAGACCCTCCCCCTTTCCAGAACTTTCTACTCACCCCTTGACTAATTGCTTGTATCGAATTGAATCCCTCCCTCAACCATTTTGTATTGCCTTTTAAAATGTTTCATCGGTCACTTAAGTAGTTAGTTTTTCAAACGTCTCTTATAGTACTGACAAGACCCGAAGGTATCAGAGCATTTTTTCCTGTATGTTGATGTCACTGGAGAGAAAATGTGAACCTGATTTTATAATGTGTCGGAACATTTTTCCTTGATTCTACACCGACTAAATATTATGCCGATCTCTAGGCTTGTATGAAGAACCCAACAGATGTAAATTAACATGTATTGCATTCTGCCTATAGCATCGACTAGGTAGAAATTGAACTTGCTTATGTAAAAAAGCGGCGACTGTTGAAAATAGCAATGTGTATGTACATAAGCGGCGTTCATTTGTGTTCACAGTACCCCTTGTTGTAAGCAGAACGGAGATCGCTAAAACACTGACTGTGTTATCCCGCTAGCATAGACCCATGCACACACGTACACGACAGCCATTTTAGGTATCATGGTCTCCTTGTTCACGATCGATCGTCGGCACACTTCCCTGACCCTGCAAGCTTCCCCCATGCACCCTGACTGCCCCCGCTCTCACATGCACAAGTCATGAGCCCTCCCCTCCCGCATGACTCTGTCTCTGAAAATCGCACCCCGCGCCTGACCAACACCTCCTTTCCCTCCATGAATACCCCTCCTTTGATGACCTCTTCCTCCGAACCTAATTGTCTACATGGACCGCTGGTCACCCCTTAGCCTGAGGATACAGTTTATTGCCCACTACTGTATGCACTCGCCTCTCTTAAAAAGAGCCACTATTGATCATGACCTCCCCACCCCCTGAGATTCGATCAGGAGCACACATTCCAAAGGAATCAGCAGAAGACTCAGCTGCATGACAGCCCCCTCCTATTGTATGGAGGATAAGGGCCCCTACTGTAGCCACGTGTTGGAATATCTTCGTACTTCACAATGTCTTGATTGTAATAAAGGATGCCTGTGTGCCACAAACCTGTGTATAAAAGACGAAGCCTCAGAGAAACTTGTTAGAGCACCTCCCGAAGACACTATGCAAGTGTCCGAAATGACATGCTCTCCTCATGAGAAATAAACCTTTTTCCTTGTCTTCCTGCTTCCAGTGCCCGTCTCTTCATTTGGTAATTATTTATGATGGGAACTAAGAGGCGCCTTGCGCTAGCAGCCTGGGCATCAGGAGCGTTATGGGCTGACTTTTCTACAAATGCAAATCAGTCTTGACCCAGCTCCTCATGGGAACAGTCTAGCCCAAACTGCCATGCCATGTCCTCCCTGGACCAGAAACAAGCATCCTGGGACCAGTTTCGGGGCATCACCCCTCATCAACCAAGCTAGCTTGAATTAAGTGGCACAGCGAGCAAAGGACCCACGTTTGGGCATACCCTTGGCCACTGAGGGCAAATATAGCAAACACAACAAGATTATGGACGGAGTGCTCAAACATTTCAACCACTCACCCCTAGTCAAGAGATCTGGGTTGAATCCATCATTCTTTTGTTCACAATGCCACCCCAGTTTGGACCCAGCCATATGCAAATCAGTCTTGACCCAGTTCCTCATGGGAACAGTCCAGCCCGAATTGCCCGGCCAGGTCCTCCTTGAATTGGAAACAATCATACTGGGACCATTTTCACCTCTCATCAGCCAGGCTAGCTTGAATCCAGTGGCACAACTGGAGAAGAACCATCTTCTTGACGCATCCCAATCCCAATCCAGCTTCCACAGCAATCATAGCACAGCAACCACTCAGATCGCAACTACCGATGACATCCAAAGTCTCCTTGACTGAGGAAAAACAGCAGCTCTAATCCTTCTTGACCTTTTGGTTGCCTTTGACACCGTATCCCACCAAGCGCTGTTCAAAAGACTCCACCACATTGGCATTCAATGGGAAGTGCTCAAATGGATCACCTCCTTCCTCACTAGAGGATCCACCTCCCACATTTCACCTCCAAACAAAAGGCGATCACCTGCGGTGTCACCCAGGGCTCTTCCCTCAGCCCCATGCTCTTCAAAGCATATAGGACCCCACTAGCCAACATCATCAGATCGAACTGTCTAAAGATAATTTTTCTATGCAGACAATACCCAACTCATTCTCTCACTCACCAACGACCCCACCACCACCACAACCAACATTGCTGACTGGATGAAGAACAACTGCCTGCAGCTGAACACAGACAAGACGGAAGTACCAATCTCCATCAAACGCAGCAACATATGGAACAGCATCTAGAGGCCATCAGACCTAGGACCCACATCCACCGTCTCTGACCACAGCAAAAACATCTGAATCAACATTGACAACAAGCTCTCCATGAAATCACATCAATGCCATCTCCTCTGCCTGGTTCCTTACTGTGTGCATGCTATGTAATATCTTCAAGTGGCAATCCCGACACACGAGACGCACCTTGACATAGGCCCTCATGACCAGCTGACTGGACTACGGCAATACTGTCCATGTAGGAATAGCCTCACATCTCCTACAGAGACTTTAGACCATACAGAACAACGCAGCCAGACTCATCCTCTGCCTTCCCTGCCGAACCCACATCACACCTCACCTCAGGCAACTCCACTGGATTCCCATGCCGAAGAGATGCCAATTCAAACTGCTGACCCGCGAACACAAGGCTGTACATACCCAAGGACCCATCTACATTAACCACTGTCTGAACTTTCACTAACCATCGAGAAGACTACGATTTGCCTCCCTTTCTTTTGCCCATACTCCCCACTTCTACCGAAGCAGAAGCGGAGGACGCTCCTTCTCCCACATCGCAGCAAAGACCTGTAACAGCCTCCCCACGCAACTCTGGACCATCACCTCACCTCCAGAATTCCGAATGGCCTTAAAGACCTGGCTGTTTGAATGAGCCGCAGAAACCTGGAAGCGCCTAAATACCCAATTGGATTATTAGCAGTGCTTTATAAATCCTGATTGATTGATGATTGACTGTAGTAGTGTCTTAACCTGATGCGTGCGGGCGGAATTCCGCTCGTATGCTGAGAATTTGTAAAGTGCACTTTACATGACGAGCTGGGCTCGTCATGAGCGTGGGAGGAGGCTACCTCATGACGAGCCCAGCTCGTCATCAGCGTCGAAGGGGTTAATAAATGCGGTACAGTCCTTTTTAAAATTTTGGGATTTGGGTTTTACACATGTGTTATGGAACTGTGATTTAACACATAGTAAACGATCAATCGGTCTGGTCATGTTTTGTCCCAGCTAGCGTTAAATACTGGTTGCTTGAACATATTTCATGTCATTATTTTTGACAGCTTTTAGATATATCAAATTATCATTGCACTAAAAAGACAAGAATCAAAAGACTGTTCAGAAAAATTAAATATTGCCACTAAAAAATGATCATCAATCTTACTGGTGTGCATTCACATATAGTCACAACCCCAATGAGCTCAAACATATTTGTGATCGTATTAAGGGAGAATGTCAATTACAACAGATCCAATTTGACAACTTCAATGAAATATAAGCAGCCCCATAAAAACAGTAGTGGAGCTCAGTATTTCTATGTTCTAAGTACTTTAACTTCTGCACACTCCCAGGGCCAGATTTAAAAAGAATTTGATCACAGAAAGTGATCTCAAATTGTGCACCAACGTTTTGTACATGGACACTGATTTTGCAAATTGACCTATGTACTAGGAGACAGCAGATTAAAACTACTTTATTTGCGTTTTCAAATGGAAAACTTTTTTAAAAAAAAAAGACAGTGTTCCTTAAAAGAACTGCTGCTACCTCAAAGAAATACAAGATTTTCATTTGGTAAAACATCTGGGGGAGAAGGCAGGGGTGCCCTGGACCATTGCCTACTCCCCCGACGACTGCAGACACAATTACCCGTTTGCATCTCAGATACAACCTCACTGCATGCTAAATCGCAATTTGGAAGGAACGCCCCATTTACACCCCTTCCAAATTGTGACTTGTTATGAATCTCAAACCCCATATTAGGAGTCCATAAATCATTTTGTACAATTGCCCTTGGTTTGTGCAAGTTTCTTTCTTAGTGGTCCCAGAGGTCAAACTGCCATTAATGGGTCAAGAATCTGAATGTTAATTATACATGATGGGTGGGGTGTAGCAAATATATAGAGACTTTCACTTTCTTATGCCTATACTGAGGCATATATGACTGAAAGTTATAATGCATTATTTGCACTTTCTCTCTGTACAACTACCTATCCGCCTTTTCTTTGCTTTAATTCCTTCTAAAACATCCTCACCAGGCTCTTTCAGTTGTATTCATACTTGTCAGTCGTGCACCACTCCTCATTTCTGCACACGAAAATACATTTGCACCTATATATGCCACGACCAGTGTTCTGAAAACTGAACTTTTAAACCTTGTGTAAACTAATGGTGAATGGTAGGTAGTAACAAGGGGTATCCTTTTAAACCTTGTGTAAACTAATGGTGAATGGTAGGTAGTAACAAGGGGTATCCTTTTAAACCTTGTGTAAATTAATGGTGAATGGTAGGTAGTAACAAGGGGTATCCAAAATTATCCCACAACATTGAATTTGGATGGATGTTTCACAAGCGATTTTGCCTAATGTCTGCAACTTTTTAGGCAATCAGAAACAACATTCATATTTGATGTACTTTACCTCTTCTTGGACACACAGTGCCATTTTCATGGTTATCTTGTTAAGAATTCTCACCATTTCTCATGTAGCCACACCCTATGAATTATAGCAATTATCACATACATTATGCATGAGTAACTTAGATGCCTCAAATTTTAAGTACTTATACGCGCATAAGTTACAACTGTTTCCTGGAGTAAGTCACACACACGGAAAATTCTTTGTGGATCTGGCTCTTAATTCTCACAGTAGCTCAAATGACCTGAAATCGAATTTTCAATACTTAGTCCAGAAATATACTGTCAAAAGCAATAAAACATTTTTCCATGTCATGACCCAGAGAATAGTACATTAAAAGTTCCGTTATTAGAACCTTCACCAATGGAAGGGGGCAGCAGGGTTCACAGTTATTGTTTCTGTAAGGAAATAAAATATAATAACAGCAGCTCACTGCAAATCTGTGCCAAATCAACATTAAAAAAAGTCCATACTTTACTGTTTAATGAAAGGATGTCGAAAGTTCATGAAGGTTCATGCAGCAGTAAAGAATGTCGGGAGCTGAAACCAACTCAGGAAAATGGTTTTCACACCAGTCTCCCTACTGCACTGTGCAAGTGAGTCCGACCCTCTTTAAGAGTATTTTAAGTTGGGGGTTCTCCCCCACAAGAACATTTTTAGGTCTATAGTGAAAGCATAGCTCTCTGCAAGACATATTGTTACCAGTTCTTTAAAATACTCATACAGTTGGCTTTGACTCTACCCAGAGGAGTGTTTTCTCTAAGCAGGTAAACACAAATAAATAAAATGGCATGGTAATACCATTTTACTTTGCTACCGGCTCGCCCTGTGTTAAGCACAAGTGTGAGGGCATGGGACACAGCTGATCACTGCGATTGAAGGACGACTGTTGCCAGTGCGCATGTCTATTTGGCGAGCTGTCTTGCGACAGCTCTTGCGACGGCCAGTCCGACATGTGCACTGCAGACCCAGCAATCCCAGTGTTGTGAAACAGCCAGAAGATTGCTGGCACAGACACCTAGCTTCAACATGAGCGCTGTGCCAGCCTGCTCCAACCAATCTTGGAGCTGCTCTCATGCTGAAAACAGCATGAGTTGCAATCCGAAACAAGGGACACCCTACTCACTAGGAACCAGGATAAATTGTATGCGACAGAAACAGTTGTTCCTGTGGAAAAGTACAATTCTATAATGATAATACTATGCGCAATCGCAATAATTATGGGTTAAATAAATGTCAGAAGGAAAGGAGACCAAGAACACATCCTCATATGTTTCTGATCATTTTTTTATATATTTCTAAAGGGTATATAAATGTATACAAAAAGCAAGAAAAATACAATAGTGCATAGTGCCCCCAGTGTAAATAGAACCAAACAAACGGAAAATGGTGATTTTTGTGACATATATGGTTTGTTTTGAATAGTTGACAACTATTCAAAGCGAACCACCTGATCAGCCCTGATTACTGTACCCAGTGGTTGAGATTATTGTAAATTTATCGATGGTCGTCTTTGAAAATTGTGGAAACCAAGTTATATATGTCACAAAATTCACCATTTTCCGTTTGTTTGGTTCCATTTACACTGGGGGCACTAAGCACTATTGTATTTTTCTTGATTTTGTATATATTTATATACCCTTTAGAAATATATAAAAAAAATATTAGAAACATATGAGGATGTGTTCTTGGTCTCCTTTCCTTCTGACATTTATTTAACCCATAATTATTGCGATTGCGCATAGTACTATCATTATAGAATTTTACTTTTCCGCAGGAACCACTGTTTCTGTCGCACGCAGAAAACAGCATGAGAGCAGCTCCAGAATTGGTTGGATTTGCATTCCACTAGGCAGGAAGGAAGTACTTCCCTTTCCTGCTCATCATCACCTGGATTCCGCTGGAAGAGAAGAGACACACTGGACGGATCGCAGCATATATGTTGAGTTTTTCAGCATCGTACCTCACCATATTTGTATGTTGCCAGCCCCCACTGTAAGGGACTATCTTACATATCAGAAGTTCACTGATTCAGCACACATCAAATTATTTATGTCATATTGTGATTGCATTTATATAGCGCTTAGTACCCCTGACGAGGCGTCAAAGGGCTTTTTCGGCGAGTAGCACAGTACTCCGAAACCCATAAAGGATTAGCGTTGAATTAGTATAGTGAAATATGAAGGGAATTTCAGTGGTGGATATGTTAGTCAGTTATTTGGATTCAGTAGGATAGTGGAGGGATTGAAAAAGTAAAAAGATTTGCATTTATTTAGCGTTTGTTACCCCTGATGGGGTGTTGAAGCGCTTTTTTGGTGAGTAGCACGCTACTCCGGAACCCATGAAGGATTAGTGGTGAATTAGTATAGTGAAATATGAAGGTAACTTGAGTGGTAGATATTAGTCAGTTATTTGGATTAAGAAGGATAGCGGAGGGATACAGAGGGAAAAAGTTTTGCATTTATGTAGCGCTTGTTACCCCAATGGGGTGTTGAATCCCTTTTTAGGCTAGTAGCATGCTATTCCGGAACTCATAAAGGATTAGTGTTGAATTAGTATAGTGAAATAGGAAAGTAATTTGAGTGGTGGATATGTTAGTCAGTTATTTGGATTCAGAGGAATAGGGGAGGGATAGAAGAGAGAAAAAGATTTGCATTTATATAGCGATTGTTGAACCTGATGGGGTGTTGAAGCGTTTTTTGGGCGAGTAGCACGCTACTCTGGAACCCATAAAGGATTAGTGTTTAATGTTTTCTTTCACTGGTGCAGGCTTGTCTTTAATGTTTTAGTCAGAACTCAAAATGCAAGTAAGATCTATTGACTTTGTTACTGTTTGTTAAGAAGCATTGGCAAATCTAATAATTATTTTAATTTTTATTTGCCAATGTTTCTTTCTAAAGCATTGTTTAAAAAGAAAACAAAATACTGGAAGAAAAGTAAATACATATCTTAAGGTATCTCAAATCTGTACACGAAATTCAATCTTGTCAGACTTTATAAATGGCATGGATTATATTTCAGATACTTTTCAATTGGGAATCTCTGACCAGGATTTAAGAAGAATAGGAAGGTTTAAGCAAAATCATTACCAAGGCCTAATTTCCTTTTAACAGGATTCAGAGATAGACTAGGGAGCAAATTTATGGTACTCCAGGAGAAGAGACATCTCCTTTTTGAGACATGCTAATTACACGTTCTGCCTCAAACACCAGCTGAGTGAATGTAGCAGCTGGAACCTCCCCCAATGCCATAAAAACCTGTGTGTGCCAAGGCCTCCTCTTTTGTGCAACATGTGGAATACTGGAGATAAAACAAAAATAACCCTTAAAGTCTGTTCTTTAGTTATACCCTGAAAAAAAATATACCTATTGCTGCGCTTTTACAGATGTGTTGGGACCATACAGAGAGCGCAATGGGTAGTTGATGGGAAAGAATCACAGGAGGGAGAGAGCAAGAAATCACATGAACTCTTAAGGAATGTTGAATGTAAAAGAAAACAAGCATTTACAATGCAATGGTTTCGCCTTTGGAAAAGTTAGAGCTATTGGCATTGTAAATGACAATTTTTTTATTTATGTGTTGGTTTTGAAAACAGATAAATAAATGGCATTGTCATTTACATTGCCATTAGGTTAATCTCGGCAGCCACTCTGCACTCCCTAGCATTCTGCAGTCACTCTGCACTCCCTAGCACTCCCTAGCAGTCTCTCTGCAGTCCCTAGCACTCACTAGTCACTCTGCATTCTCTAGCACTCCCTAGCACTCCCTAGTCACTCTGCACTCTCTAGCACTCCCTAGTCACTCTGCACTCTCTAGCACTCCCTAGCACTCACTAGTCACTCTGCACTCTCTAGCACTCCCTAGCACTCTGCACTCTCTAGCACTCACTAGTCACTCTGCACTCTCTAGCACTCCCTAGCACTCACTAGTCACTCTGCACTCTCTAGCACTCCCTAGTCACTCTGCACTCTCTAGCACTCCCTAGGCACTCTGCACTCTCTAGCACTCCCTAGGCACTCTCTAGCACTCCATAGCACTGCAGCCAGCCTTCCCGCCCCAGACTGATATCCACTGAAGCGACGAGGAGGTCCGGGCACTCCCTGGGACGCTCCGTGCCAGGGGCTGAGGGTGGCGATTAGCGAACGTGCATTCCACCGGAAATCTTTGAAATAAATCCAGTTTAAAGAAAACGGAGGGTCGGTGGCAGTCAGAACAGAAATTCTATTAAAAAAAAATATAACCTGCAACCCACGGGCTGGTCCAAGCTACGAGGGGAGATACGCAGCAGCGCGCGTCACCCGAAATAAACCCACGCAGAGAATAAAGTATCTAAGAGAAGAACTGGGCAAAAGCAAGACAAGCTGGTTAAATACAGTAAGACTTGTGCCAATCAGAGGTTTGAAGCCTGGCAACAATGTGATGCAGCCTAGATGAACAAGGCTTTGAGGCGCCTTCGGACCCGGGAGAGCAGGTGGGAAGCCGGGCACAGCGCTCGAGCCACATCCGGGGAGCCCGACTGGCAGGTCGGTGCCGAGGCTAAGGGGCGTGTGCACTGCCGCGGAGCCGGTGGGGCGGGCCAGATGTCACCTTGAGGGTCCGCTCCGATAGAAGACAAGCGAAAGGACACCGAGAAAACTTTCAGGGAGCCGAGCCTTCCAGCTGGCAAGACGAGCAATTCATTCCAACCTCCCCTGTCTGTCTCCCTCTCGTGGCCTCCTCCTCTCCCCTTCTTTCTGCCCTCCTCCTTCCTTCTTTTCCTCCCCTGCACTGCCCTGCCGCCCCCTTTCTGCCCTCTCTACTCCTCTACCCTCCCTGCCTCCTCCCCTTTTTTTCTCCTCTGCCCGCCCATCCTTCACAACATGATACAATCTACTTTATTGGCACGACAAGTCAGACAAGTATTGCCAAAGTAAATACATGACAGACCCCCGCCCTCTCGTCTTTCCCGCCCACGCCCCCGGCGTCTATGTCATGAATATACACATATATACATCCATAGAGCTATACAGTATGTTGACGCCGCCTGCTGCTTTGCCTGCTATTGGCCCGGGTGGCGGTGACGAGAAACACCCCATGCCCTTCGTTGCCGCACAGCGTTCAGTTTCTGCATCATGGCTCTGTTGTGTTATTTATTTTATTATTATTTTTTTCTTCGCATTTCAGGTCATTTGTATGTTGCAGGTGATAATGCTGGCAGGGTTCACGCAGGCGAAACCAAAAAACACACTTTAGGAAAATGAGCTCTCAGAAAGCAGCGAAAAAATTTAGAGCTAGCATTAAGACCCATTACACCACTTCCCGATCAGTCTTCTCGAAGAGAGAGGGGGGTTGGGGGAGGGAGGGGGAGAGGCGGCAGAGAGGTCTGGAGAAGTAGGAGGAATTAGCACGTCCCATTAGCCTCCGTCTAACCTTGTTAAAAATCGGTTGTCTCCAGTCTGAGGAGCCGAATAATTTTTATTTGCGGGCAGGCGTCCCCGTGTGCCAGAGCCCTGCATGAACACCCCCCACGCCATGTGCAGCGGAAGGAGGCCGCCCCCTCCCTCGGCGCTCGGGGAAAGGAGGTCAGTGCAATTAAACACGAGTATTGAATTTGGCTGGGGGCTGGAGTAAGCAGATGACCGCTGCTTCTTTAGACCCGCTCCCGCCCCCGTCATTCAAGTAACCTCCGAGGCATCCCCTTGTAACGCTCTCCTCCCAGCCCGTCTCTGACTCACCCCGGAGGGGGGAGGTGGGGGTGATCGTGCCCGGAGACAAACTGAGGAGATTAATCACCATCATTAGAGCAGCGGCCCCCGAAGTGAGCCCCCGCCCGATCGATAAACACGGCGAGGTACATACATACAAGCATCTCTCTAGGTAGATACTGTCAGTGATACCACGCATTCGTCCCCCTAATGGGGGAGTTTTACTCATGGTTCTAGCAGGATGCTCGTGCTTCTGCACCTACCCCTTCCAGCGGCTGCCTTACATTGACGGTGTTCGGCCTTCTATAAGTATGCCGCAAATCTCGTGGCGCCGGGTGTGGTGTGCTCCATTTCCGGGATCGGGAAGTGGTGAGCAGTGTTCAGTGCGAGTGCAGAGTGGCTGCCGCAAGTCGTGAAGGAGACGCTGCGCATGCGCAGTATCGTTCCATCAAATGAAAAAATTAAAGAATGACTGACTGACTGCCTGCCTCTATACCGGGTGAAGGAAAAACGCCGGACTAATGTGCCTTAATAAAGAAGGTATCTGACTGAACACATAACCCCACAAGACGGGTATACTCCATAGGAGAATCCTGGTGCGGAGCAGTGGGGCCATAGGGGTCAATCAAGCCTGGACTTCCTCGACCGGCGGTCGGCCGCCAAATGGCAAAAAAAAACCTCAACCAGCCAAAAAAAAAGCCCCGCCCACCGCCGCATGACGTGGGCAAAAGAGAAAAATTCTCGGGAACGCCCCCGAATCTGGTCCGGCCTTGACGGACAGATCCGGCACCCAATGGCTAGCCTCCATTTATGGAGCTAGCCAATGGGAGCCGGGGGACGTTCCCGAAGCACTTATAGTTAACAAAGGATTTCGCCTGCGCCGAAAAGCTGCGCAGAGCGCAGCCTTCGGCAGGCGAAACCCAAAAAGTACTTCCGTAAATGTGAGCAGTGAAAAAATACAAGTGAACCAATGGTTAAGAGGCTATGCTCTAGCAGTCCAAAAACATACATTGGACTTAGAGCCCACTCATTGCTTACTACTGGTAGGCGTTATTGTCACTCTCCTTTGCTAGTTTCTTATTCAAAGTCTTGCCTTCCCCCACAATTACATTTTAGAGAAACAACAAAAGGTCGAAATTTCACGGAAAATCACCATTCAGATTTGTGAATTAAGAAAGTGAGATACTCTATAAAAATTGTAGACTAGTATATTTTGCTTTTTTGAGAATCAATCCCTATGTGCCAGTGCACTCTTTCTGCTGTTGTGTCTGGGTGAGTAAAAAACACAGGTAGCTCAACTGAGTAATTAAGTGGAAAAGAGAAACCACCTTAGGAGGAACTCAGGGCTTGTGCGAAGCACAATCGTAACTTTGTGTAACTGGAAGAATGGTTCTTCTAAGGTGAAGGCCTGAAGCTCACCAACACGCCTAAGGGAAGTGACGGCTATATACTACTTTCCATGACAGAAATTGTAGGGAACAATTATGCAAAGGTTCAAATGGTGGGTCCATAAGTCTTGTTGAAAAAACATTTAAATTTGACAGTGGTGCTGGTGGAACCCGAAGTGAAATTACTCTTTTGAGGCCTTCCATAAGGCTTTGGTGACTTGTACCTTAAATAAGGACAAATGTTGTCTATTTTATTGATAAGGTTACCTGCGACTGCGGCTAAGTATAGTCTTATGGACGTAAAAGTCAAACCACAGTTTTGCAAATGCAACAAGTAACAAACAATGTTTTTTATAGTAGCGTCAAATGGATCACTACTGTTATTATGACAGTAAAAGAGAAATCTTTTCAATAAGACTGCATAGCAGGCCCTGGTAATAGGGCTACAGGCTTCTTTAAGGATGGTCATACATTCAGGTAGGAGGCTTAAGTAATCAAACTCTATGACCTCAGGAGCTAAATCTCTAGGTTCAGTTCCTTGGGTTTTGGGGCCAGATTTCTCTATGGTTCCAAGTGAGAAGATCAGGATTGAGGGGAAGCTTCTAATTCGGAACTACTGATAGGTCAAGTAGTGTTGTGAACCTTGGGGGTCCTGCTCATGTGGGGGCTATTAATATTAGTGTGAGGGATGTTTGCCTGAGCTTTCAAACCAGAAAGGAAGAGGGAGAGGAGGAAAAGAGTAGGTAAATATCCCTGACCAATTCATCCATAGAGCATTGTCCTTGGAAAATGGGCTTGGGAACCTGGATGTAAACCTTGGGCATTTTTTGGTGTTTGGGATAGCAAACAGATCTATGTGTGGAAATCCCCACTTGTGAAAGATGGGGGGGGGCTTTGAGGTGGAGTTCCCACTCGTGGACTTGTTGCCTCAATACTTCTGAGTAGGTTGGTAAAGTCGTTATCTGTCCTGGAAGCGCCAAGCGGGGAATGTTGTGATGTAGAGCCCAATGCCAATAGGTCTGAGAGAGACCTGATAACTAGAAAGAGTGCCCCCCACGCTCCTGTTTTTAGGTCTCGTGTGCGAACGCAGTGCATGCGCTACTTCGCTACCGAGACTCTATTGCTGCCGATATGGTGCTGTAAGGGAGACAGGAGGTGGCACGCACGGACAGGAGATGTGCACGCGCACGCACATCTCCTGTCAGCACGCGCATTGCGCACTTCCAGTTTCCCTCCCCCGTCAGCTCCACAAAAGTTTTATGTTTTCTATAAATACTCCATGTATTTAATGCCCAAAGTTATGCAAAGATAATCCCTTTGCTGTTTTCAATTTAGTGCCAAAGTTTAGCTTTTTTTACTTGTGACATCAGGAGCTTGCACGTTCTCGCAGACCCCGGGCGTGCGTGCGTCTGCAGGCTGGTAGGTGACGTGGGTGGGAGGAGGAAGTCGCGGGCTCGGGTGAGCAAGATACAGAGGGGCTGCTAATGTATAACGGGCACGGGCTAGACGGTGGGTTCTGGCCAAGATATCAGCCTCTCTCCTGCCAGGGGCCTCCGGGTACAACTCTAGTTAGTATGAAATGTTCCCAGTCAGGCCTGCGAATCACAGGATCCTGCTCTGTCAGACCCAGTAGTGCACCAACCTAGTCTCTCCTGGATTCGATAACACATTGACTGGAGGCATGTCAACATTTATTGGAGTGTGTGAGTGTGTCCACGGGATAGGTGAGCGTTCCTGTCAATACGACTCTTAGTGGTGAGCATGGCACGCCCTCGCAGGAAATGAGCCTCATTAAGTCTCTTTTAAGCGTTCCGTCTTTTACCGGTACTCGTTCCTTGTTTATGATGTATGGCTGCGCGGGTCCTCAAAAAGTGTGTGTGCTTCACATGTTCGTAATGTATATAAGTCACCAAGAATGGAACATGCATGTCGGAGACGCATTCGAGGAAAGGTGGTGACACGGGGCAACTTCTTAGAGCTCATGAATATTTACGCTCTTTATTCTGAACTCAAACCCAAGTCTCAGATGAGTTCCTTTAATATTGTAACATTTTTCAGTGTTTTTGCACCTCAGCTGTTTAGTCTGTACATATACCATGCTGGTGAATACCAATAAAAATTAACTTTAGCATTCCCAGATCGGGTGAAAACGGAGATTCTGCACTCCTGTTGGAGGACAACGCAGTGATGTGTCACTCACAGAGCTCTTTATGCACTGACAACTGGAGGGCATAATACCACAGCAGTGCTTGAAATGGTCTTTAGGGAGCGAGCTGTCCTACTAAGCAGGGGTGAAGGAGAGGGACTGTAGAAACATCTTAAGAGTGCATGTCGAGAAGTAGGAGAAAGAAAAACAAGCACTGACTCAGCCAACAGGTCTCACCTTTGTGACCTGTTCTATGCCAATGGGTTTTAGCCACACTGCACATCGCCAGCATGGCTACAGCAAAACAACAAAAAACATTTAGATGTCCTCGTACCTAAAAAAAATGACGCAGGGATTTTTTTGTGTGAGTTGGATTGGTTACTAAAAACAAAACTTGCGATAGCATTAAAAATTTTTTTTAAAAAAAGGTAGAGGAGGAACAGAAGCGGGGGGGGCAGAAACAAGATGCAGGAGGGCGGTGGCAGTGCCTTAAATTGAAATATAGACGTGCAGGTACTAATTATCCAGAGTACTGGTTTTATTTATTTATTTATTTTAATTTGTATGCCAGCGCACAGCTATCCACAAGGGTTTCCCAGCGCCATGAAGGTAGCAGAGGGTGGAGAAACCTATTGGCTGAAAAGCCATGTTTTAAGGGATCTGTGGAATGAAAGAAGGTCTGGTTGCATGCGGAGGGGCAATGGCAGAGCGTTCCATAAGGTGGGGCCCAGGTAGGCAAAAGAGCGCCCTCCCATACGAGAAAGTCTGACTTTAGGGACTTGGCATTTCTCTTGGGTGGAAGATCTGAGGCCTGTTTATTTAAAGCACTGGGCAGTGGGACATGTAAGCAACAAGGGGAGGGCAGGAGGACACAAAGGCATCAAAGGGAGGGCAGAAAACGCTGAAGTAAAACAGCGCAGCAGAGATGTAGACACTAGGGAGGTCAGGGAGATTTGGATATAACACAAAGAAGCACGCAGCAAGGGCAACAGGAACGTTGGAGAGAAAAGGGACAGGCAGCAGCACGAGGGAAGAGAGAAGTTCACGAGGAAGATGGCTTGAAAATACCTGCAGTCTCTGACTGCTTACACAAAAAGTAACAAGCATTTGCAATGTAATAGGTCTCGCATTTGCAAGAGTTTAGGCTATTGGCATTGTAAATGACAATGTCTTTTATTTTTTTTTTTTATACCAAAACATAAATAAAAGGCATTGTCATTTGCAATGCCAATAGCTCAAACTTGCATAACTGCGAGACCTATTGCATTGCAAATGCTTGTTGTACATAGTACATGGTTGTCATATTGTCCGTCCTGACTTGATTAGGACAACTTTGCCAATCAGGTAAAGCAGGAACGCTTTCAATGCTAGGTGAACAGCTGGAAGCTCTAGGTATTTGATGTGGAGATCCCTGGTGTTTAGTGTCTCAGGGACCCTGAACTGTGAGATTTGTAAGTGAGCATCTCAGCCTGTGAGTGATGCATCTCTTGTCAGGAGGATTTAGGTAACAGGGTTGATGAGAGGCAACCCTTTTGTCAGGATGTTTGTGTTCCACCACTGCAGAGAGCCATGTGCGAGCTACCTATCAATAATAGATCTTCCAGGTGACCCTGTGACTGAGACCATTTTCGTACTAAACATTCCTGAAGCAGACGCATGTGTAGGCATACATGTGGTCCTATGGCTGTGAATGATCCCATTATCCCAAGGAGATACATGATAGTTCCGATTGTCAATTGCTGAATTGGTTGGAAACTTGGTCGCAGTGTCTAGTAGCTCTTGATCCTGACTGCATTGGGATAAACTGATCCCTGCTGTGTGTTCACGATAGCGACTAGATATGGTTGAATTTGTGAAGGCTGATGGTGAAGCCTAGTTGATGTAGCAAGTCTACAGTGTTCAGAGTGTGTTGCAGGCATAGAGACAAAATAAGCCAGTTGACTAGATATGGGAAGACATGGATATTTTGTCTGTATAAGTGTGCTGCTGCCACTGCTAGGCACTTGGTGAATACTCAAGGTGCTGTCATCACTTCAAATGGGAGGACTTGAATTGGTAATGCGTGCCTGCTATAACAAACCTTAGACATTTGCAATGAGCAGTATAGAAATATGGAAGTAGGCACCTTTCAAGTCTAGGGCTGAGAGAATGTCACCTTTTTGCAGAAGAGGGGTCACATCTTGTAGAGTGACCATATGAAAATGCTGTTACAGGATGTAATGGTTGAGTGGCCTTAGATTTAATTTAGGCCATAGAGATCCATCCTTTTAAGAAATTAGGAAGTAGAGCGAGTATATTCATTCCTAACCCTTGATATTGTAGAGGGACAGGTTCTATTTCTTCTTTGATGAGGAGTGCCTGGACTTCCTGTGTAAGCAGCATTGGGTGCTCCACAGGGAGTTTGTGAGTGCGAGGTGAAATGTTTGGAGGTGTGGTAACAAGCTCCAGACAGTAGCCACGTTGGATAATGTCCAACACCCATTGGCCCAATGTGATGGACTGCCAATTTTTACCAAAGCTTTGTAAGTTTCCCCAGACAGGTGTAGTGTTATCTGGTGGAAGGAGAAGGGAGTCACTGTTTGGTTTCGGGAGGTGTACCACAATGAGAGGCACCTCTGACTCTACCCTTTGCATTATTTCCCGTGTGTGCCTCTGTAGTATCCTCTAGGAGAGATCAGATGACTCTGGCCGCAGTGGTAGGAGGAAGAGGCTTCTGATGTTGTTTTTGGGCAGGCTCCATATGGGGGGCAGTGAAAGGAGCCAAGTGGATTTGGGGCTTGAGGGGCTTGAAGTGCGCCAATGAATTTGGGGACCTTTGTGTCTTTTTCATTTTTTCTAATGCCTCATCTACTTGTGAGCAAGAGAGATGTTCCTTATTGAAAGTGACATTGAGAAGGGTTTGCTGGTCTTCTGACTTAAAGCCAGATATGTGTTGCCAAGCGTGACAACGTAATAGTACACTGGTATTAATGCCCCTTGCAGCAGTGTCTGCGGAATCAAGTGCACATCTGATTGCATTGGTTTTAATCATTGATACGTTTTTTTATCAACTTGTTGTCTTTTATGATTCCAAAAATCGAAATAAAGACTTATGAACTGAACTGAACTGATTGCATTATTTGAGATGAGGTTACCTCAGCCACTATCTCTTGCCCTCTCTTTTTGTACCACTCTGGGAGATGCAGGAGGAGTTCCTCAATCTTGTTGCAGTGGGCTTGATCTTACCTTGCAAGGGGTCCTTGGGTATTAGCGATGTGCCAGTTGTTGGCAGATTGTGCAACTATTCCTGATGCATCGATAAGTTACATTCCTTATCAGGAGGGGGTGAGCCCCTCTGTGCTTGTGAGCTGGCCCTTTCCCTTGCATTGGAGACCACTAGTGAATCTGGTGGAATCTGCGCTCTGAAGTAAATTGGGTCTAAGGGTTATTCCTTGTATTTATGTTCTACCCTGGGAATAATGATGCGTGCTTGGGCAGAGTCTTTAAAAATGTCATCAGTATGACAAAGCATGGGAACATGGGAAGATACTGGGCTGCCCAATGCATGGCGAAGAGAGTCTCAAAAAGGAAATCCTCTTCTACAGGTTCCTTATGTAAGGGTACCTGATGGTATTTAGCGACCCTGCTGATACGCTCCTGATAGGAGGTTATGTCATAAAGAAGGAAGGGCCTGGCTCGGTATAGATCTGGATCTGTGTCCCCTGGAGGGTCCACGTCATATGCCGACCATGGGTCAGGTGCCTGTGATGCTCAAAGTTATAGCCTTCATTGTTTTTCTCCCCCTGTGGAGACCCCTCTGGGGTGATATCAAGTGGGTTACCCTGTGGACGTGAAGGTGAGGGTGAAGATGGGGGAGGAGGGGTGCTAGAGGGTAGTGGAGGAGGTGAGTGAGAAGGAGGAAGAGGAGGAAATAAAGGACTGATTGATTTATCAGTCTTTGTTTTCTTAGGTGGCACAGGCTGATGAATTGTTTCTTCAAAGACAAGTTGTCGCTTGTGTGGCATTGGAGCTGGTGCAGGAACAACTGCTTTATCCAGGATATGTCCATTGGGTGAATATGTATTTGCTTTTGCTTGACGTCAAGCTTCTTCGTCATCTTATGGAGAATTGGTTCTAGAGAGGGAGCCAAGTCCTTGTGTGCCATTTTTTAAGTTTTCGGTTCCGAGATATGTTTTGTTTTCAGTACTGAAGTGGTTGGTACTGAAGAGGCCGTAGCCGAAGATTGTGAGCTCGGTGCCGAATTGGAGGGTTTTGGCAAGCATTTCAGAGCCGAGCCAGAAGGTGGGGCATCCAAATATGATTTTCAGTGTCAAACATGGTCTGGTGGCAGTGGTGGCCAGGGGGCTTTTTGCTTGATCAGCCCTAAGTGTTTTTTAGATGTGAGGACTGGGTTGTCGGTATTCATGGTACGCTGACCAGGAGTGAGATCAGCGTCAACATCTGAATTAGAGTCCTCGATGGAGAAGGCCTCTTCTTCTGCATCGGAGGCGTCAACGATCTTCTCTTCTTTCATTTTGACATCTTGAGCCAAGATTTTGGATTCCTCATTGAAGTGCCTGCGCTGCATTTCTCCATCGATCCAGAAGAGTTTTCTTTAAGTGAAAGGATTTTCAGGCCTCACAGTCTTCTTCTCGGTGGTCAGGGGATAGGCAAATGTTGCAGACCTGATGTTGGTCGGTCCGCCAGTAAGTGGAATGCAACTTCGGACAAAAATGGAAGGGAGTCCGTTCCTTTAGCAGGGCATCGTCAATTAACCTGAATAGAGAGGAGCAATCGTCCTAGACGATTGAAGCACATCAGGCAGAAAGGCAATGGTTTTCTTTGTCCAACATGCAGAGGGTGATAATGAGTTTAAAAACAATACTGACAGGAGTACAAGTGAGAAATTACGAAGTGAAAAGAGTCCGAAGCGTTTTCAAGAGCACATGACTGTACTAGTCGGCGGAAGGAAAACAATCTAACATGGAGTCGATGCCCATGCACAGTATTCCCAAGAGGAGGAGTCACTCTAGCTCGTAAGTCGAAACACTTCTTCAAAGAACAACAAACAGCACACATCTGGCCCCAAAACTAGATTGCGGAAGCATGCAAAGCATATGCTTCCACAGCCAACGTGCCTCAAACCTACAATTACTGATTCTATGTATGTCTACTCTAGCTATATGAAACGTGGATATAATGTAAATCCACTGAAACTCTGAATTTCAAAAACAAATCCAACAAATGTGTGAACCCGGTTAGGTTGGGGCAGGTTATGTTATGGGCTCCCCATATACGATACTATATTTTTACATTTTCATCTCTATTGGTGTATGTTTCTTTAAATGTATTGCCTGTAACAGCGTATGCGCTAGAGCACAGTTGTGAGAGTTATTGTTTATAACAAGAGGCTTAGAGTCCGCCCATTGCTTACCTTTTTGTTGACTTCATTGTCACTCTTATTTGCTGTCTCCTAGGTATGCTGCACAGCAGCCACGCTGCTCTACGTCCTGGCTAAAATACATTGGCAAAGCCAATAGTTCTTGCATAGGCGAAATCTATTGACTTTGTGAATATTGTTTACTTATCTTATTGATATGTATACATTTATATTTTTGGTAGTTGAAAAGTTGCAACTAGTATATATTTAGCCAACTGATAATCCTGCACTCACAGTTCAAAGTTTGTGGGGATTGAGTGTGATAGGGAGCAGTTTACAATAAAACATACACTCTCATAAATCATTAGCATTGTAATGGTTGCATGTTTGTGTACATGCGGTTAGGCGTGAGTTGAGCTGCTACAATGTAACAACAGCCAGGTTTCCACACCACAGCTGCAGTTCAGGCGAAGTTGCCAGAGGCTGGCTGAGCAAATGGCAGCGCTGCTCACACTGTGCGGTAAATGTTTAAAATCAGCAATGTTGATACCTGCATCCAGAAAGACCCAGCCCCAACTCTACGACTGCGGTGGCTGCTAGAGCCCAGAGCACACCACTGTGCTCACTGCTGTAGTCGAGACTCTGAAAATGTTTCATGCCTGGGTGGCGTGTTTGCGTCAAGAGTCGTTGAGCCCACGAGGCGGCCTGTAAATCAAATTGCTGCTCATCGAAAAGTAAGTGTGTCCTGTCAGTGCCCAGCCTGGCTAGTGTGCACAATCCAACTCTCATTCTGCTGCTAAATTTGGTTTAGAAATTATCATATAGCCTTACAGCCCGCCGTAGAGGGCTATACTGGCTATTAACCACTTGGCTGCTATGCGTTTTCCCCCCCGGTGCTGGGATCCCCCATTTTCCATTATTCATGACGAGCTGGGCTCGTCATGAGCGTGCCAGGAGGCTACACCATGACGAGCCCAGCTCGTCATGAGCGTGGAAGGGGTTAAAGGCCCTCTCCAGCGTTTAACAAGGGAGAGGGACTTTAATAGCCGGTATAGCCCAGCTACGAAGGGCTATAAGTCTATAGGTCGCACTGACCCGGGCTCGGCGGACCACCCAGGGTATAATAATTTCTTTTTATGCTGAGTCAGTCGAGTACTACTCCTTTTTAAAATAATTATAGCGCCCTGGCTGTGACCTGTGTGTCATCCTGAGGCTTGCCAATCAATGATGTCTGGTGCCGATCTGCGGCGTTCGCTTGTCAGCTATTTTGACTGAGACAGTTATTTTAATTTAGGCAGCTCGTCTGTGCTGCGGGGCAGGTAGTTGTGTGCCGGCCGGGGGTGCCGAATTAGGATAATCATGATTTTAATTAGGGTTGAAGGTAGCTTTTCAAAATAATACACTACAGTACCCTGGCAGTTGGCTGTGACTGACTGTGTGCCTGTCAGCCGGAGACCTGCTCAGTGCCTGACTGACTGAGGCAGCGTCCACGAGTCACCTGACTGTGTTAAGACTCTTGGGGCTCATTTATGAGCCCTTGCATCACCTTTACGCCGCTGGTGCGTCACTTTTAGTGACGCACCAGTGGAGTAAAAAATGTGCCTTGTTGCACCACATTTACAAAGTGACGCATCTACGTAGATGCGTCACTTTGTAAACCCCTGCGCCACATTATACCTGCGCCAGGTATAATGTATGCAAGGGGGGGCGTTTTGTCGCAAGAAAGAGTCATAGAAGTGACGCAATAAAATCTATTAGATTTCACTGCGCCATTTCTTGGACGCTAATGCGTCAAAATCTAACGCCTGCCTCATGGCAGGCGTAAGACTGATGCAAGCCCTTTCACATGGGGCTTGCCCCATGTGAAAGTACACATTGCTGGAGTTGCGTCACTTTTGTGACAAACTCCAGCAATGCGTCACTTTTGCGCCTACAGATACGTCAGAAATACTGTCGTATCTGTAACTCCTTGCGACATGATGCGTCATACTGTAAATATGACGCATCATTAGTGTCGCAGGGAGAGCGCAGTGAAAAGTGACGCATCACTTCTCATAAATGAGGCCCCTTCATTTTAGTGCCCTTCCATTTCTGTGGCTTTGCAGTGGGTTGATCTTCTTAGAGTTTCTCCTTACTAAAATGGGGATACTTCGTGATATGTATATGTTTCCTTCCTCTTTGTTGCTTGATTTAGCTCGGGAGAAAGCGTCACTCACAGTCGTTGAAATGCCACTCATAATTACGCTGAAATGATGTAAATGTCACTCATACAAATCTGAAACCTTGGCAGCTATGAATGGCAAAAATATGTGTAACTATCTTTTTTTCCTTATTTTAATCATTTCAATGTGGGCGGGTGGGGGCTGACAAGAAATATTCCGCACTGGGTACTTGCTGACCTTGCTACGCCACTACATCGACCCTATTCACAACAGGCATGAAAAAAGCCCCCTGGCACATGTACCAGCTTGTAGTAAATGTGTGAGGATTTGGGCCCGTTATAACCAGCTTGTATTAAATGTGTGGGGATTTATTTCTCCTGGAAGGGGGAGAAAACGTGCAGATTGGGACCTGTCATTGCAGACCCGCATCTTGTTCCTCATTCTGGAGATAGTCATTTGTAATCTCTGGATTTAGGTGAGGAGATACCGGATGGCAAATGGGATTGCGGTTCTCCGGTATCCTTCACCTAAATCCAGGGACCTCTTAATGAGAGCCTACATATTATGTTGGTGGCTCCGTTTTTTCATCTATTGGGTATGGTACTTTTTAGCAGGGATGGTTCGCCCATAGAGGGCGCCAGGGCAGCAACCCAATGCCTCGCTCTTCTACTAATTGCTTGGCATGTTATAGCTTTTACATAAAACAAATGACCTCACAGAGCAAATGTTTGCATATAAAATCTGTAATAGGGTCTTTGCAGCAGCAGAGAGCCCACTGGCTATATTGCGCATGTGTCACGCGGTGGCTGTTTCAACCTGGCCTCACACAGACACTATACATATCTGACATGCTGCACAAGCATGAGGCAGTGCAGCAAGCCAGATAATGGAGCTTCAGGGCCTGTCAATCATACACCTCTTGCCCAATCAGAAGTCGGAATAAAGAAAAAAAAAGTCTACCTCGGTCCATTCAACTCTATTCCGGCATCTAATTGGGTAGTGGTGTGTACACTTAGTACTGGAGTTAGGAGATGGAGGAGTTAGGAATCAAAGACAGTGCACGGTCATGTAAAAGAGGAGCAGGTAAGTGTTGTGTTTCTACGAGTGTGTCTGTTGTCTCTGTGCTATGGAGTGCATGTGTCTGTGTGCAGGAGCATCGTGAACCTCCTCCTCCCTTTACCAGCTACAACAGGGTAGATGGTTTTATGGGCCTCTTTTGTCTGCAACTCGGCACACAAAAGCTCCTAATTCACCAAAGAAAGGTGGGTTGATAGGAAAGTGAAAGAAGGATGGAAGGTTAAAAGGAAGGGTGAGTGACTAGCTGCTTGGGTGAGTCGGATGATGTGTGAAAGGGTGGGTGGGAGAAAGAATTGGTGGGAGAAAGAATGGGTGAAAGGATGCATGTGTGTGCGAAAGCTTGGGTGAAAGAATGGATGGGTAAAAGGATGCGTTACTGAGTGAAAGGATGGGTAAAAAAGTAGATTGGTAAAAGGACCTATGGGTGAAAGAAAGGGTGAAAGGTTGGATGGGTGAAAGGATTTGCGAGTGGGATAAAGGATGGGTGAAAGAATGCATGAGTGAGTAAAAGGAAGGGTGAAAAGATGGATTGGTAAAAGGATCAGTGGGTGAAAGAATGGTTGAAAGGGAGGATGGGTGAAAGGATTTGTGAGTGGTAAAATGGGTGGGTGAAAGAATGTGTGTTTGGGTGAAAGGGTGGATGGGCGAAAGGATGCATGGATGAGTGAAAGGATGCATGGGTGAGTGAAAGGATGGGTGAGAGGGTAGAAACATGAAAGGATGGGTGAACAGGTGGATGGGTGAAAGGATGCATGAGAGAAAGATTGTCAAAATGGTGGATGGGTTAAGGGGTAAGCGGCAGGGAGAAAGGATGGGTGAAAGGTTGCCGTGGTGATAGGATGGGTGAGAGGATGCGTGGGTGGATGAAATGATGTGCGGGTGGGTGAGAGGGTAAAGGATGCATGGATGGGTAAATGGTGTGGAAAAATGAGTGGGTGGATGAAATGATATGTGGGTGGGTGAATGGATGAAAGGATGCATGAGTGAGTAAATGGGTGGCAGTATGGATGGGCGAAAGGATGTGCAAAATGGTGGATGGATGGAATAGAGAAAGACTGAAAGATGGATGGATGAAAGAATGAACGGATGGTAGGATGTAAAGGTGAAATGGCGGACACGAATAGATGTTTGGATTGAACAAACAAAGGGGTTCTTATAGGGAGGGCCGCGCTCACTTGCTTCAGCTTTCTCAGTTTCAACAGCGCTTTGGTTAAAAGAGGGGGTATTTTAATTTTCTGTCTACTCACTTGTCTGTATGACTGTCTGTAAGCATCAGCTCGTGTTTAAATGAATGTATATGTGTGGGTGTGTGTTTTCAATTTGAAAGCCTGGGAGGTATTGGGCACAAAGGTTGGGAAGCACAGTGGATGGATTTCTGCCTCACCACTTTACCAGTTCACAAGTCACCACTGCTTTCCAGCAACCAAACTGTATTGCAGAAACTGTTTTGCTACCGTCAATACACCAGGTGTTTTGCCAATTTGTTTAGTCACTACGATTATCTGGGCATGTGGCACTCAATATGTGATACAAAAAAGGTAGGTTATGGGGATAAAGCACAAGTTAAACATAGTTTTTCTCCCACGAAGTAGCAAAGGGGGTTGTGATGAAAACATCTGTAAAACATTGGCAGCAACTGGAATTTCAATTACTAATAGATTCGAGGAAATCCAAAAAGGCTTTTGAGATGATGACAGGAAGAGTAATAGTCATACCTTATTATACCACACACAAAGTTAGAATTTGATAAATGCCTGGCACACTCAGAAGCATGTGACTAATGTGAGAAAACTCTCACTTAATGCAAACATGTTCACTGAAAGGAATCTACAATTACATTTGGCTTGCAGAAGCTGGTTTTTACACATACTCATAAACAAACATATGACAGTTTACCTATTTAGTTTTCTGAAGAACAATACCAACTAAACATTTGACGTAATTTTAGTTGACATGTGACATCTGTGAATAAAAACATTCAAATTACAAAAGAAAACATTTTAGAGAAAAACATTAAGAAGAGACACAGATCATTTGAAGACTCTATAGTTTTCAGAAGAGGGCCAGGTTTGGTGTTATTGTCGTGGATCTAACACATCCCAGAGATCTTTCGGTGGCATTGATCAATTATTAAAACTTATAAAGCGCACCTACCACCTCAGAGGTATCCTGGCGCTAGCCTCTTAAAGAAGAAAAAAAAAACAAGAAACCTAGTGACACTCTGAGGCAGTCCACGTGGGGAAAATGCGGGTTTTGAGTGCTTTACTAAACTAAAGCAAGTCTTGACAGGCTCTCAGAGAAAATGGCAGACTATTCCAGCGTTGAGCGGCCCAGACTGAGAGTGTTTGACCACCCTGTCTACTTCTGAAAGTCAGGAATACATAGAAGGTTGGTGCCTGAAAAACAAAAATCTTTCAGAGGTATTTAGCGTTTACATTTCCTTTTTAGGAAGATAGGGACCTTTTTGTGAGTTATTAATAATTAACGAGTTTGCTGTAGGCTTCTTTAACAAGGAGGTTATTAGCGCTCTTTTCCTGACTCGTTTCTAATGATTGACTGTAGATATTAAATAATGATGGATACACATCATCTTCTAGCACTATCCATATTGTGGGCGATAATGAGTCCAATAAAGAGCCTTATGAAATGGATATCTCTGTTACCCTAAAAGCTTGCTTTGTCACCAGTTCAAAGGAGTACAATTTACTTGTACAAATGAGAGTGATATCATCCAGAGTAACATTCTTCTCCAGTAAGTGACCAGGCACTAATCCGGGAAGCTTTATATCTAGAATGATGTTCTTTAGCTTATTATAAAACATTTTTTTATAAATGATCACACAGTACTTGAGAGGGTCTGACAGCCTTTTTAGTGAATCTGGCTCAAATAGCTCATGGGCAATGTCATACATCTTTTTAGTGCTGTTTGAAGCTTTTAGAATAGCTTTGGCATAATATTCCTTTTTAGCCTTACTTACAGTCTTTTTACATTCATTTAGGGCAACCTTTAGACAGTGTTTATCGTCCGCTGAATACAATATACACCATGTGCTCTCCAACTTTTTACAGTCTATTTTAGTGTTTCTGTGTACCAAGGTGGAGAAGGTCTTAGGCAGGTCTTAACCTTTTTAAGGGGTATTGTTTAAGCTAAGGTCTCTATAATCCTCTTATGTAGGATATTATAATTGTCTTCAACTGTACACTTAGCATCAAAACATGCTTTAAGATCAAATATACCCTGATCCACTAAGCTGGTCAGTTTAGACCATTCTCTACACAGAGCTGATTTTGCAGATTCT
Organism: Lissotriton helveticus; assembly: GCF_964261635.1. Taxonomy (NCBI): domain Eukaryota; kingdom Metazoa; phylum Chordata; class Amphibia; order Caudata; family Salamandridae; genus Lissotriton; species Lissotriton helveticus. Next base: position 576,155,475 of record NC_136063.1, read on the forward strand.
CAATCAGGTGCTATGTACTTAGGCCACTTAATTTATTAGATCACCAATGCATGGTCTGACCAACTCAGTGTGATAATATGTTCCATGGAGATGAAAGCCTCCAACTCAAAAATGAGATCCAATGTGTGTCCGCTCGGATGAGTGGGGTCTGATACAAGTAGCTGTAATCCAATTGTTTAAAAGTCCTTAACCCCTTCGCTGCGGGGGTTATTCCCCCGCTGTGATGGGTGGAGGGGGGCGCGCACAGCGCCCGCATGCTCATGACGAGCTCAGCTCGTCATGAGGCACGGCTTTCCTGTGCTCATGACGACCTGAGCTCATCACAGGTGCATTGGCTCCTGTGGAACGTTCAGCACAGCAGGGGAATTCTCCCCGCACCTGAGCGTTCCACGGGCCATGACGAGCAGCTCGTCATGAGCACCGGAGCGCCTCGTCATGAGCATGGGAGGAGTTAAACATTGCACCTTCTCGAACTCAGGTCACATAATGAAGTACCCCAATATAAAAAACTTGGGGTGTGAGGTGGCCAAATTTGAAATATATTCAGAGAAGGATTGTGCAAGAAGTGGCCAAGCCGGGTGGATGATAACATACAATTTCAGAGAGCAAACTGCCCTTTCGCTCCCTCAAGGAGACACCTAAGATCTCACCACCCTCCAATTTATCTGACTGCATAGTAATAAAATCCCTGTAGTCCTTAAAGATTATCGCTTGCCATCCCTGGGCCGATGAATGGTCTTATAACCCATAGGATAGGCTATGCCAAAATCAACGTTTGAATCTTGCGAGGCCCATGTTTCTAAAACAAATAAGGCATCCCAATCATTAGCCCGTAGTAATAAATTAATCTCTCTAGCATGTTTCATGAATGACCGTGCATTAGTAAGTCCAAATTGCCTATCCTTAGAGTTGCATATAGGACTAAAGGGTCCAGTCTACACAGTAGTTGCTCCCAATTCCAGTTTATTAGTACAGTACTAACCTTTTTGTTTTAGTTGTTTACTTGAGTAGCTGATACCTTTCCCTGTTCTGGATCTCTCTGCTCAGGTAACTCTAAGGTGCAACCGGCAACATGGTCGGCATGCAGACGGGCGCAGGCGGGCTTGCCTTTATATGTAAGCGTAAGGCAATATTCACACTTAAGTCAGAGACTATAGTGCTGTAAAGGGAAGCTGCAAACAAAGTGGGGGGCGTGGGGTATTTGAAAAGGGGTGCCTATCCAAGGTGGGAAAAATAAAAACCCTTTCATGTGTTCTTCACATTAGAGTGTACTTGATCGAGAGAGAGAATAAGTAGTTACGGGTAGCGGGTTTAGTCCAATAAATAGCCACAGTTGTGTGTTACATTCATTGGACCAGATATGTTCAAGACTCCTTTGTGTCAATACTTTGACGTCACGTTTTATATGGGAAATATGAAGTGCGACATTAAAGAGGATATTGTCAAATTGGCATTGTTTACTTAACAAGATGGCTTACTACATGATTGGAACCAAAACGCTAACTCCATTGGGTCACGGGAAAAAAAGAGGGCGCCTAATTAAATATGTGACCAATATTAGGCAATGTAAGTTGTCATATTATGAACAGGTACCGCTGTTTTGATCACCACCAGCTTCCCTTTAATGCTGACTTATAAAATGAACAGCATGGCAATGATGGTGTGCCACTTTTGTGTTGCGAAGAGAAGAACCCATTGTTGAAATGTGTATATGATTAGATGCACCTTGTTAGGCAGCTTTTATGACAGATGAATGTATTGTGATTATAGTGTCATGTGCCAGTGTTCGATAATGTGATTTTGGAACATAATACATTAATGATGTTGTTGATTGTGCTTGCTCGCATTTTATTAAACACCGAGGGCCAGATGTACGACCCTTTTTTGCAGCCGCAAACGGGAGAACCTTCCTGATGCGGTTATTTCTAATCTAAGATTTTTGAGGACAAATCTATTTATGTCTTTGTAAGAGGTCATGTCTAACAACGCAATGACATTGTTTGGCAATCTACAAACATTAACTTCTCCATAATTAACATTCCCCATGGCACAGTAATCAGTAATGCTTTACAGTGAAAATGACCCAAAGTCAGGTAACATTGAATCCTTATCGATTTTAAGGTTATTAATCATCAAATCAGACAGATATGAATTCATATAAGGGTTTAACTATAATTAAAAAAATTGGAATAATGATCAAATTTGGCAATTCTCTGCATCAAGCACAAAAAATAAGTGGACTGCCTCACTTGGATACAAACATGTGATCTGCATATCTCACATGGAACTCTGCAACAGTCCCCATAGCCAGGTCAGCTGCCTTGGTGGGAAAGAGAGGAAGAATAGGAAACTTCAATTCAATTAAAAGGAATGTACTACAGTGCCACGAGAAGACAGCCGTTGCGACATTAAGCACAGGGAGAACTTAAAATGGCATGCACACTGGAACTGGGGATACTTCATTATATGGAGATTAAAGGTCCAAAGCTGGACTGAACTACAGGGAAAATGGAAGTCTCCCAAAGGGGCTGGTTCTAGTAGATAAGACCACTCTGAAGGAGTCAGGTAGTTGTCTGACATTTTTTATATATAATGGAGTTAGCAAAAACCATGTAATCTTTTCAAAGGTGTCTGATGGTCAGCAAATCTTTCGATTTTCCAAAAGGGCAAGTTTCCTTGACCTCCTGCTCCTATATGATATAATGTGCAATCAAGATTTTCAAAGCGGTCTCTGCTTGTATCCACAAACCATCCCATCTAGTTATGTGATGTGTCCAGCCCACAGACTGGTTCCTTCTCTTAACAGCTGCTAGACTGTGAGAGGCAGTCACATGTGGGGGGTACCTGAGAATTAAAAGTCGTATGTCATTCAGATACTTTGGCAAACCAGAAAGTCTCTCAATTTCTCTCTTGGGCCATCCATCTGCCCTACATCTCCTCTGAGAAAATGCACATAAATGTTTGGTGTAACTGGCTCTGGCTTCATAATGCTCTCTGTTGCTATCTCAAGTATAGAATGACAAAATGTTCACTTTGAGTGCTTATGTTGTTTTCTCAAATAGGTGTGTCGCACTTCTGTCTCTTAGGATATAGAAGACACACTAAGTCATGAAAATAGGTTTTGTGAATTTGGCCGTTTATCTCTGTTGTTTGCAGATTTATTACACAGCTCCTCTCTTACATTCCCCCTTCTTTTCTTCCCACTTCTTTCGAATTCATATTTTAAACCAATAGAGACCCTGAAGTGCTTGAAAAGCTAGTAAAGAGATACGCAAATGGCTTGTATGAGTGAGCATTGACTGGGTTTGCCCCAGATCTACCATTCTTTCACAGGCATCACTCTGCAAGAACACCTTCCCATTTCCCTATATGGCTTGTCCACCTCGACCCGATCATATATGTTAAAATGCTCACACATTATTGACTGAACTATTTCTTTGCTTTTTCGCCTCTATGCCCCCTCTCTATATTTCTAAAAGTCATTTTTTGTCAAATCTAATTATCTCTTACCAGATTGCTAATTTAAACCACAAAATCAGGAAATGAAACACATTACATTAAATTGCAAAGATCCATTTATCACTCAATTTTCAGGCAAGGGTTTGCTGGTGTCAATATATTTGACAGATAAATATGTTAAACTACTACACAGTTCAAGGTCTATCGGTCTGTTTATGTATTTATCTCTCTCTCCCACATCACTATTTCCCCTTCTAGCTCCCACTCATTTTCTTTCTTAATTTCTCTTTCCTCTTTTAATGCCCAAACCCAATTCACAAACGTCTGTAAACCAGCTCCATCTGTGCCAGATTTCGTAAAAAGGCCCTGTGCATAATTATCCAATTTCCAAAACATTAATATGCCTCAACATAAATTGTATAACACTTGAAATAGCCTTGATGACCAAATTTGCTTAACATGCAGATAAATTATCGATTTATCATTCAACAGTGGTTCTCATTGATATCATTTATTGCTGAATAATGGATCCGAATACTAAATTACCATGCACAATGAATGCTATAGTATAGAAATAAAAATATTTTAATGAACAAATAAGGCCACCACAGTTGTACATAAAACAAAGAGAAGGCGGTTATCTCTTTAAATATTCAACAAGTGCAGCATGTGAGTAAAGTGCAAAACAGTGCATAGTGTCCCCGGTGCACAATCCACAACAGAACAAGTTATATAAATAAAGGAACAATCACATTAGGTGATAAAGTAATATTGCTCTGAAGCCCACTGTCTATACCTGATGACGAAAACTCTGGTAGAGTGCTGTACTGTGAAGCGATACATCAAATGGACAATTTCTTTATATTTTGCAGAACAAAGGGTTAGACTAGTGAGTAGTACCCTCATTGTTTTTATTCAAATGGGCATTGCACAATTTCTATTTTTTTATTTTTATTTGACAAGCAAGTCCAGGAGCGTAGCAATTTTCATATACATACAAAGAAAAATAATGTTCAATCGTTGCCGGGACAGATTAACGTTCAGCAGAAAAAGGTACATAAAAAAAGAAAACTAATCGCAGTCAAACATAAATATAAATTCTTAACAAAATCAGAAATATCATCCAAAACACAAGAATTCCATTAGACAAATCCAAGTAAGATTTACAAGAAGTTATCCCATATTTTTTCAAATTTGATGGTTGCTTTTAAGCTTCTACCCTTAGCCAGTGCCTTTTCCATAGTATAGATTTCATGTAAAAGATTCCACCACTCGATCGTGTGAGGTGGGTTCTGTGAGATCCAAGCCCTAGCTACCACCAATCTGGCGCAGGACAAAGCTATACTTAACCAACTCCTATTTGTGATACCCGTAGGGTATATAGAAAGTAGTATCAAAGATGCAGTAATTGAGGTATTGATCAGTTGCTTTTGGAGTAAGACATTTTCAATTTCGAACCAATATTTAGTTAACAAAGGGCATGAGTAGATCATATGTATGAGGTCTGCTGCCACCAGACCACATTTAGGGCATTTTGTACGATCACTACTAGTAGCATTTTGTTTCCATTTGGATATTTTTAGTGGAGTATGATAAAGTTGGCTAACCGTCCTATAAAGTTGTAATTTCAGACTAGAAGAATGGACTACTTTATTAATATTATATAGTGCATCTGAAACATTTCGGGATGTCACTTTAATTCCCAAATCATCAGACCATTTTGACGCCAATCTAGGGCAGTCGTCTAATTTGTTTAGGCGAAAACATTTGTATCCCAGACTAATTAGTGATTTCTTTTTCGTAGAGTAAAAACAGCTCCAAATGGCTGAGCTGGTTATTTGCTTCAAATTCATCTTGCGGATCAAATAGTCCTTAATTTGTAAGTACTTGAATATCATTACCTCAGGCAAATTATACAAAGTTTGCAATGTTGTAAACTGTAAAAGTCCGTCTGTGCCATACAAATCTCCTAGCGTCTTAATTCCAAACTTGGCCCAGTCCCGCCCAATTTTATCACAAAAAATATCGGGAAGCCCTGGGTTATCCCAGAGTGGTAACTCAGTGTGAAAGAAAGAAGTATCGCACTGGCTCAGGATCAAGTTACAGATACGTACCGCATCTCTCGCCGTCTTAAATTTTACGCGTTTAAAATAGTTTGGATCTTGCACTTTTGCCAAGAATTGCTTTGAGTTAGTGCCAGGCATGAACTGATAAAAAAAGCATTGATTGTTAACAAACAAACTACGAAGCCGGCCTAAGAAAGATGCAAAAAAATAAGCTTTAAAGTCCGGATAATCCAGACCCCCTTTTTCAAGTGGTAGTTTTAGTATGATCATAGACCTTCTGGCCTTCTTATAACCCCAAATAAAACTACTAAGAATTCCGTCTAATTTTTTAAGAATAGATTATTTACCCGAAGAGGAATGGAGCGAAAAAAGTATAAACATTTCGGCAAAATGTTCATCTTAATCAGATTGATTCGACCAAGTAAATTGAGTGGAATCTTGTGCCATTTTTTGAGCAGCGTGGTCACCTCTTTTAGTAAGGGTTCATAGTTTAGCATATTTATTTCATTAGGCTTAGAGGAAATTTTTACCCCTAGGTAGACTGCAGATTTACAAAGTCCTGACACTGCGGAATTAGCTTGGTAGGTTATGATGACTTGTGTTTTATTGATGTTTAATTTATAACCTGAAATAACTCCAAAGTTTTTAGCTTCCTCTGTTATTCCGAGTAGTGCATCCACCACATTAGTGGTGTAGATAGCTAAATCGTCCGCATATGCTGTTATTTTAAGGATTTTATCTTCATGCTGCATTGGAACAATCTTTTCTTGAGTCTGCAGGGCATTAATAAACGGCTCCATAGAGAGAGCAAAGAGCAGGGGTGAAAGCGGACACCCCTGCCGAGTCCCCCTTAAGATCCCAAAAGTTGAAGAGAGTAACCCGGCATAGCTAATTTTAGCGTTAGGGTCCCTGTATAAAGCCTGTATACTTCTGAGGAATTGTCCCTTAATGCCAAACTGCTTCAAAACCCTCCACAGATAATCCCACCCCACTCGGTCAAACGCCTTTTCTGCGTCTAGAAGTATCATACCGAGTGGGGTGAGATTAGTAGCGGCCACATCAAAAGCTGTGATGGCCATATTGACGTGGGTGGTAGTATCCCTTCCTACTTCAAAGCCATGCTGTTGATCATTTACCAGATATGGCATAAGGGGTGCCATTCGCATTGCTAACAATTTGGAATAAGCCTTGGCGTCGGCGTTTATCAGAGAAATTGGTCTATAGGACCCGCAGTCCGTAGGTGAATTGTTTTTTTTTTTAAAAAGAACATGATTTTGGCAGTTTTCCAAGAATCCGGGGCCTTTCCTGTATCGCCAATTGAATTAATCACTAAACACAAAAAAGAGAGAATTTCATCTGCACAAATTTTATATAATTCTATTGGAAGTGTATCCTCACCTGCCGCTTTGTTAGATGGAAGAGAAGAGACCGCTAAGCGTAATTCAGCTATTGTAAATTTCTCTTCCAACTTATCAAGTTATCAACACTTTCCCGATCTAAATATTCTTTTGGCGGTAGTTTCTCATTTATATAGGCTTGAATCTGATCTTCCGTACTCCTACTCTCAGGGGTGTATAATTTTTCATAGTAAGAGACGACTGTCCCATAATTTGTGCAGGTTGAGAGTATAAGGTATCATTAGGGCCTTTTATAGATTTAATTAGAGTTGTTGCCCTATCATCAGCAACTTTATAGGCCAATAATTTCCCTACTCTATCCCCACACTCGTATTGGGACAGTTTATATTTAAGTATTTTGCGGCTATTTCTCTCCCTAAGTGAGGTTTTAGTCGTTGAGCGTAAAATCGTAAGTTCCTTTTCCAATTGCTCCATATCGTAGCTACTCAACCCACCAACCCTAAGATTGTCAGCTAATTGATTTTCAACTAATGAAATATTAGCAGTTATCTCCCTAACTTCTTTCCTATGCAATGCATTTTGCCTGAATACATATTGTTGTGCTAGCCCCCTTATTGAAGCCTTACAAGCATCCCATACTGATAAAAGAGTGGCAGTATTGATATTGTTTTCAATAAATTCTTGTATATGTTCCTTAAGAACTGCTACAAAAGCTAGATCTGTTAATAAGTATCTCGGGAACGTAAAAGGTCGTAGCAATGTTGGCCTTTGAGCTAAGCGAAATGTAAATAAAATAGGGTTGTGGTCAGAAGATATCCTTGGAATAATCTCCATATGTCCTAATTCAATTAGTTCATCTGAGGCCCACGCCAGGTCTATTCGAGAGCATAATTTATGGGGGGATGAATAGTAAGTGTACCCTGGTGTGGTCGGATGGAGATTGCGCCATATGTCTTTCACATTATGTATCTTCGCTAATTCCAAAATTGCAGCTCTGGTTTTACGCATGCGTGGAAATATCCCTCTCTTCGTAACATCTTGTTCATAATTTAAAACACAATTAAAGTCCCCCATCAAGATAAGTTTGCCCTCCCAAGATAGTAGTTCTATATTTAGCCAATCAAAAATGCGTGGCTCATCTCTGTTTGACCCATAAATGGCACAAAAAACATAATTACAATTTTCCATCCTTATTTGCGCTATTGCCCATCGACCCCCATCATCTGCAGCGGTTTTAATCACGTCCCCCCTCATTTGTCGCTTCCTCAAAATTGCCACTCCCCGTATTGGAACATTTAAAGTAGTACATACCACCATCTCATATCCTAATTGGGCCAGAAGTTTTTTATCCTTAAAACAAACGTGCGTTTCTGTTAACATAACCAAATGTGCATCATACATTTTCAGTTCCTCATAGACCAAGCTTCTTTTAATCTTGTTATTCAAGCCTGACACATTCCATGCTAAGCAACTAAAATACGACATTATAAATAGCAATTAGCTCATAAAGATCTGTCCCGTTCCTTAAGTTCCTACTTATTTCTAATCTAATACCTGCCATGTTGCTCTCACATAGACTTGTCATGTCTTTTTTTGTTTTTTTCCCCTCCACACCCCATCCCCTCCCAATACCACCCCTTACAGCAATCTCCCCCCGTACCATGGGGAAAGACCCCCCCTTACGCACCTGCTGCCGCTGGAAGGGCAGCCACCTGTAGGTGCAGCTACCTGCAGAACCCTCGCCCTCACCCTATAGTGTGTCAATCTAAACCCTCCACATACAGTGTCATTCTATCATCATCAGTTTGTCAGCCATAGTTGTAATTCAGAAAGTTTAAGCGTCTCACTTATTTATATACTAGACCTCCTCCGCTTCCTTAACCTGATTAAGAAAATACGTATGACCTGCTTTGATGACTTTTAAGCAGGCCGGCTCCTGGAGAAAGACCTGTGCCCCTGTAGCTTTGAACGAAACAATTAATTGCCGTAACTTCCAGCGCCTCTCCATTGTGGTCTTACACAAATCTGACCTCACAAAGAAGGTTACATCTTCTGTGACTATTGGGGAATTAGGTCTTGCCTTCAGAGAGACCGCCTGCCTAAGTAAAAAGTTCCCAAAGAAAATCAAAAAAGGACGGGGAAATTTACTCCCCTTGTTTCTGTTTACTAACGGCAGTCTATGAACTCTCTGTAATTGAGAGTCCCAATCCCAGTCCGCCAGATCGGGAAAGGCGCGCTGGAAAAGTTTAACGATGTAGGCACGAGGGTCTAAGCCTTCCGAACCCTCTGGAACTCCGAAAAGTCTAAGGTTCTGCCTTCGCTGTCTATTCTCCATATCCTCAATTTTATATTGGAGAGCACGGATCTCTTCATCATGACGGACAGTCTTTTGCTCTGTGCTTACCGACCGCTCCTCGATATATACAACCCTCTGCTGTAGTTCTTCTACCTCTTGGGTAATACCACTCATTTTATTATTAACTTCAAGTAAAGAATTTTGTATCTTAGTGTTATCTTCTTTCAATTGTAGGAAGTATTGCTGAGCTTCATACCGTTGTTCAGTCAGAGTGTGGAGAATTAGAGCAAGAGAAGGGCTCTCAGACTCTAATGTATCAGGGAATATATCCGTATCCGTGCGAGAGACTGTCTCAAGAGAGCCTGATGTAGGCGGGGCGGGGTTAACAATGCGAATAGGAGTAATATTGTTTGCCTATTCTCTTCTTCTCACTTGCGACTTGCGGGCATCCTCCCCCCAAAGATCTATCTACAGGAGGTAGGTCTAAGGATTTAGAAGAGTTAATGCTGCTGCTTGTTTCATTTGAGGAGAGAAGCAGCTCCGTAGGACTGCCTCCTGATAGTCGTAAGGCCATGTTTTTAACCCCCCCCTTAGCCTGCATCCACTTCCGCAGCGGACTCTCGTCTAAGATAGGTTTGCCTTTGGTGTTGCCTCTAGTGTTCGCGAATGCTATAGCTGTAGAAAGGGTGGAGGGGTTAATATTCTTCTTATTCTTAATTTTATTTTTGGCCTTACCCCTTCCCTTTTTTCGACCAAGTTGCTTAATTATGTTCATGGAAGAGTCCGCCCCTCCGTGTTCTTCCTCATCACCCAGCTCCTCGTATTCATCATTAGAACCATCAAGCTTTTCAATACTCTCCAAAGAAAGGTCTTTAGGAGGGCCCTTTAATTCAATGTTCTCATGGTCTTTTTGCACAGTAACGACCAGTAAAGAATTAGCCGGCACCAAAGTACTAATATTCGTAGCATCTACTACATTGTTCAGATCAGAACCACTTGATTCTAGTTCTTCATCTGCTGTCTCCGAGTCCAGCTACTGTTCTTTATCCTGGTCTGCTACTGGGTCCTCCATAGCCACTTCATCATTAACAATTACTTTGCCTTGGTCAGTTGCTTCTTGGCTACAGTCCTCTCTTAAATCCTGTTGCCCATTTACAATTGTATTTTTATTTCTATTTAACTGATCATTTAGGTCAGTATCATTTCTACTGTTCTTGCTGGTCTTACTGTCATTCACTGCTGCAGCAGCAGCAGTTACAGTAGTTGTAGCCCTTTTCGGTGTAATCAGTGCATTTTTATCCGCTACCTTGAACAAAGGGGGTCGAATGATTTGCTGCTTACCGGATGAAAGGCCAGCCTTCTCCTGTCCTCCCACAACCTCCATGCCTTGCAGATTTTGTAGATTCATTTCTGCTCTTGCTCCCACGACAGAAGCCGGCGTGCTCACCGGAGCATTCACAGGGATCCTCTGCACCTCAGCCGCTGCACTACTCGAAGCGGCCACAGAGCTCCCCTGACTGCCTCCATCCTCCGCTATCGTTGCCGGGGTTGCCGGGGCGCCCTTCCCCGCTCGTGTACCCCGTGGAGGGTTCTTCGGGGCCATTGCTCGTTCTGTAAGAGTTAAGGCCGGGTTTGATCTCCCCTGTGCTATCTCCGCACCAGGAGCACTAGTTACCCGCCAGGCGTGAAGGTCCAAAACGCGGCTCGAAACAGAAGAGCCTAGCCAGAAAAACAGCGTCCAGCGAGCCCAGCAAGCCCAGCTCGTCTTAGGGCTGTAATCCCGTCCGGCGTATCCACCCAGGAGCAGAAGCCGCATCCGTCGTTCTCTCAAAGGTAATCGTCACTCTCGCCAGAGATAGTTACCTCCGTATGAAAAAATGTAGCAAAACTGTAACGATTGCAGCAATTAGTGACAGTCTGTAACAGTTTATAAGATATCAAGCGAACGCTTCCAAGTTGAGCTTTAAGTTTTTTTTTAAAAGCTGATTAGCTGTCGGAGGGTATGGTCATCCACTACCGCATCGGGCTGAGGGAGCTACAGACCCGAGCTGCACCGAGTGGCGTCTTCAGTCCGCCATCTTGCTTTCCTCCGTGTGCACAATTTTTTGGTGCTGCCTAGTATTGTGTCTGCTCGACAGGGGGTCTCCGGCTTTATGTTAATTATTTTCTTTTCATCATGGGCTTGATCGAGATTTGGGAAACAAAGACTGCTTGCTATACACCAACAGAATGCTATCAACTGGAGAGTGACTGTCGCAATCTAAAGGATGACAAACAGCAAAAAACTTTCTTCTCACAGCACCTTGTATTTGCTACATTATCTATTCAAATGGTTCCTTTTTCCCATTGGGCAATGCAGACCGTGGAATCTTGACCTAGGAAAATCACCATCAGTCTCTCACACCTACTTCTTGACTTTCTTTACAGTCTTGATCATGAGAATGCTGTGACCAAAATCTATCATTTTGTAAAACTTGAGAGATTATGCAGTTTATCGTTTAAACCCAAAATGTGCCTTTTTCCAAATTTCTGAAGCCACTCAATATATATAATCACTTTCTAACATTGTGCAGTACTGATACAAAACGTCATCATTGTACACAACACTAGAACTCATGCATGGTAGTAGTTTCTAGATTGTAATTTATAAAAATAATTAGATTGAAAACAAAATACCGAAACCTAAATACATATTAATGGGATTACAGTGGGTATAACTACATTCCAAAAGATGTAATGCCGAAATGTAGAAACAAGGAAGTAATAATAAAAGTAGTAAGCCAATGTCACAGCTAAGCATGACGCTCACTATGAATATGTCTAGTTCTTTCATTCAGTCAGAGCATCCTCTCAACGCACAGACTAAGAAGCCTGTTGTCAGCTCTCTGCCTAACCCTAGTCCTAACTATAAATCTAGTGCTAAGCTTTAAACTGACCAGTGCAATCGGTCTTGCATTTGGGATCTTATATGTATTTAGCTATGCAGCACATTAGCCTGGGTGCTGAAACATCTACTGTTCTTTAACATGGAGGGACAGTAAGCACCAAATTGCGTGACACGCCAGGTCTGGGAACACATGGAGAGAAATATTCCCTTTCAGCGGGAAATGGTATATTCCAAAGCTCTTGTGGTCATATCACTGAAAATACAAGATTTAAAAAAACATTATTGTCCACGGGTGCTCATGGAAGACAATTTCTATGGACTGGAATCTAGAGAATGCTAAAGAGAATGCTAAAGTGATTCTATCTATTAAGTTAAATAGAGGCAGTTGCCAGAAAGAAAGAAAAAAGTCCCTCGCAGAAAGCAATTCTGATATTTTACTGACCTCTGCTGGTCGTTTTCTATCAAGACAGTTAAATAGAGGCAATTGAACAGGAAAGGAAATGCCCCTAAACGGAAGCAGACAAGTACTAGGGCTGATCTCCATAGCCCACAAAGTACATACACATATAAGTATATATATATACTAAAGTATATTAGTATATACTAAAGTATATACAAGAAGTCTTGAATGCTCGACCTAAAAATGATCATGATTTCATTGCAGAATAATTTTGACATTTGTGATGCAACTTTACCTTCATGGTATTTGTGTTGCCACTACACAGCGCACAGTGTGCAAAAATGTCAAGACCGCTTGAAGATATTTTCTTCTTTTTTCAGTTTGATTTCTGGGAATGGATATTAACAGCTAGGAATCCATTGTGCACTCTACATCCCCTGCTTGTCTTTATGTCTGTAAACTGACAGACGCCAGAAGAGGACAGCCGATTTCACACCACAGTAAACAGAGCTCTCCATCTGTGACCTGCACTAAGGAAGTCCACACTTAACCATGACATTTGTGCCAGAGGCACACTAAGCAGGAATCCTCATGTAAGAGTTTCCTTTCCATTCTCTTGTTAAGAGTTTCCTTTCCATACACTTATTAAGGATCTATCATGTCTCCTCTAAAGGTTTACCGGGATTTCATTTGAAAAGAAACTTCTGCTGGCAACTTACTAACTAAAAAGTTTCAGAACAGACGGTAAATGCTGTGAGAGAGCAAAATAACGTGCAGGCCAGGCAGCAACAGAAGAAAAAATGCCTAGGGAGTAGGTTACCTAAGGACAGGTTTTATTTGTGCAAGCAATGAACTAGATAAAATGGCCTCTGTGCCAATAACAGGAGGGCACTTTAGAAAGATGGATGAACTAACAATTTGTGTAAAAACGGGTCTTCCTGTCTGGGGGTGGTCCACCTCAATAGCAGGGCATGCCTCAGTCGGATAGGGATGCTCTGTTCTTGAGTACCACCAAATGATGTTTTAGTTGCCTGGCAACCCCAGACGGCTGCAGCAGTTATGGGCCATTTGGCAGAGACTCTGCACTGGTGCATAAACCGACTAATCCATAGGCAACATTGTTGCTCCTTGTAACAGAAAGTTTGGAACAAACAGCATTCAATCCAAACTAAAGTTTGCACCATGCGTGGCGAAACAAAGAAAAGAAAAGAAAAAAAATTAACACTACTTTTGTTATGGCATAATTAAAATTAGGAAAATAAATTGTCTCTATTTTCACATATGAAAGATGGGATTCGGTTTAAAGCAAAGTTAATTTGTTCTAAAATTAACAAAAATTGATTGCTCTATATTAATATGTATTCGTGGATTAGGATTGTTTGTTAAAATATTAATTACCAACTCTGTTTCCTCATTCTGTACTATTATATAAGCAGCTGAATACTGTAAAATTGGGTTGTCCCCTTTTTGATCCATGCAGTGCTTCTGATGTTATGTGTGCTGCTGTTGTCTGCTCCTATCTATGAATATGCTAACAGGCATATATATACATTCTGATCTTTAAGATCCATCTTCAATATTGACTTCAGTGCCATGATGTTGCCCTAATATTGTATTGTCTTGCAAAGTCATATTGCTACATGTCTCATTCATTTTGTACCTTTATGCCTGTGCAGAAGTGCAATGGGCAGTGCACATTACTTAAAAAATAAAGAACACAGCCTTTCGTTATAAACAAAGAGTAACACATTTAAAAATAGAAATACATTAGTGAGTATTTAGTTAATGACAATAAGTGATTGCAGCCCCGCTCCTCACTGCACGCAGCTCATGCACGCAAGCCATCCCGCCAGGCCGACATGCAGTAGCCGCAGCAGCCATTGTCAGACAGATTAGTGGAAGAGGCTAGCCAGTTTCTCACATTAGTAGACTGGAAGTGGTGACCGGAAATGCCCCAGTAACAAAGAGCGTGGGTGGTGCGGGGAGTCGGATGTCCTAATGGTTTGTTCATTATCAGCAGTTCAGATCTACCCAGGGCCGTAATGGTTTGAGAGCGCGGTCTCTAGTCCATGTTGAACTCCACCAGCACTAGCATGGTCTACTGTTGTGTTCCTGATGGCACTCTACAGAATTACAGGTCACATCAATGAAACAAACGTTAATGATCCCTGCGATCAGGTTTGTATATCTTTCAATCGTGTTGATCTGAGTATGTTATCCTCGACATCATGCAAACATGAGCGACATTGCCTCAGAACTGGGTAAGAACCCACAATACCAAACTAACAAAGTGCATCACTTCCATTACTAATTAGTATCAAAGGGTTAACAAGGAGCACCCTCACATCCAAGGCACGGTGCCATGTATCGAAGATGTGCCCTTGGCGGAGAGGGGGCTGCCACCCACACATCATTTGGCTTCTCAGTCCCGTTATCCCAGCAGCAACCATAGAGAGGGCCACTCATTTGCTTTGTATCACCTAACATTATCCACCCACATTAAGGCTATTCACAAACTAGTGCTAGGTCATCTGGCTAACTGTGGGATCAAAGGCCTGGCCTGGGACCTGTCAAAATCCTACTTAGCGGACCAGGAGCAAATAGTAAAATTGGAGAACTACACCTTTCATCCTTTCTCCCTCCCATGCAGGGTCCCTCAGGCATCCTCGTTGAGCCCTACTCTTTTTTAATATTTATGTCTCCCCTTTAGCTAAGTTGATAAGAAGTTTGGGATTCTCGCCGACTTCCTATGCAGATGATACCCAAATCTACGCGTCCATTGGAAACGACGATGCTGGCACAGGGCTCAGATTTTATGATTGCATGTTGGCGGACCACAAGTGGATGAATTCCAACTGCCTTAAACTAAATGCAGAAAGAACAGAAGTGCTAACTTTTGGACCCCAATCATCTTTTTGGACTCCATCAACCTGTCTAGTTATCATGGGTTCTATCCCTACCCCAGTGGAAAAGTCTCGTAATCTGGCAGTGATTATAGACAATAAATTAAACTTTACAGATCAGGTAAATAAGCTCACCTCATCCACTTTCTGCACCCTCAGAATAATCAAAAAGATCATGCCTTTCATACCTGACCAATAGCAAAAGACCTTAATTACCTCTTTCATCCTCTCGAAAATAGACTATTGTAAAATTCTACTTCTTATTACTCACAAACACAATATCAACAAACTACAGGTTATCCAAAATACTGCAGCTCGACTTCTGCTAAAGTTTCCCAAATTCTGCCCAGTGTCTCATGATATTAAAAGCAAGCATTGGCTTCCCATTAAGAAAGAATCACCTTTAAGGTGTTATGTCTAGCCTATAAGGCACTTCATGATCTCAACCCTGATTTTCTGAATCATAGCTTTAAATGGTATCTCCCCGCCAGAAATCTTCGCTCTGCAAATGCTAAATTAGCGTTACTCCCAAAGGTTAAACAAGGAAGGTGGACTGGCAAGACCTATTTCTGGAAGCATCCAAAGCATGGAAGACACTACCCCTCTGCATAAAACAGCCCCTAGTCTCCTTGCCGTCAGGAAAGCTGTAAAGACCTGGTTGTTTAGGTCCTGATATTCTGCGGTTCTGTGACAGTCTTAGCTGGAACTAAATAGCGCCTAAACGCCTCCAGGCAGTAGTGAGCTTTACAAATCCTGCTAACGTAACATAGCATAACATTCAACTGGCAAGCACACACCATTCTTATGATCTTCACAAATATGCAAACATCATTTTCATCATTCTACTGTGTCAAAACAAAAACTTAGACAGAGTTTTTGATTCACTCCACATTCTACTTTTACAAAGTAAGCTGCAATTTTAAGAGGTATAAGCTGCTGCCTGGATAAGTGTCTGGTTCCCGCTATAGCTTATCACTGCTTTACCATAGTGAGGAAAACATCACAGAGGCCAGCCTTGTACTCCCTCCTTCCTTCAAAGGAACATCTTCCATATTGAAAAATAAAGAAAACAAGGTACGATTCCATTTACACTTCATTTTACAACCACATTCACCCCTGAAAACAAAGCACTTGCAGCCACCAAATGTATTTGTATTCGCAAATGGGCCACCAGGGGAAGGACGTCAACGTATTTTCAATACTGTCTCATATATGTAAACATTTATACCCTCTCTGGATGCATGCTGGTGCTAAGCATGTAGCCAAATTATTGTCGAGGTGATCTATTGTATTAAGCAGATATGATTTTTCAACAGTATTACTGAACTCTACTGTACTTCTACTGTACAACCTTAGATCACAGTTGCCTTTAGCCATAGCATTATCCAATATCTTATCTATACTATTGATTAAAGTTAATATGCATATGATAACGTAAGAAAATAGCGTAAACACTAAACCTATCATCAAGTTCAATCAGCCTGTGTAAACTCAAGACTGATCGCCAGACTGACAGAAGAGATCAGATGATTGCTGCTCTCCACCCGCTTCAGCGGCTGCATGCGAAAGATATCTGGTGCTTCTCCAGATGGCGGTCTTTGGTAGATGCCAAACGTCTTCAAACCCAACTTTCACCCGAATATTGCTAGCAATTCTCTCTGTAATCCATGCTGGGCTGCTTATGGCATTACAAGAGGGGAAACATCTATTACAACGCAGGCATTACATCGTAGTGCCTTTACAATACAGTCAGTGCCACGACTGCGACGTTATCACGAGTTCCATTAAAACACAAGTCATTACAACGACTTGCTTTAGGGAATGCGGTGTTGGACTTGTGTTGGTTTTTAAGTTCAACACCTTCCCTACTGATACACTGACTGGAGTTGGAACAGTAATTTAAACTATTCCAAAGTCCTACGCTTCCCTAATGCAAGTAATTGTAATGAATTGCGTTGTAATGGAGCTCCTGGTAACGACACAGTCGTGGTATTGACTGCACTGTTAAGCCACGCATAGTTTTGACATGCATAGTAACAGATGCTATCATTACAAGAGTGCTCCGTGGTGAGGGATGCATTATTATCAGGACCGGGGCTGTGATCACTACAGAACTATTTGTTTTAAAATCCCTTTCTAACATTGGATGAGCACACCCTAGTGCTTATGAATGCATTCAAGACTTAAAAGATGTCTGCAATATAAACTGAACTTTTCAAAGGGTACAGAGAAAATCAATTTAGCAGCGTTGCCCTGCTTGCACAGTAACAAACTGAGCAACCCGCTGTTTCTCCAGTCCAGTGCACCAGGGCAGAAATGTGAGACTTGCTAAAAACATAAGAAGCATGCATTGTTTGTAAATTATTTCTATGTCTGTAGCAGTATTTTTAACAACGATGTCCTGATCACTAGATGTGACTTCTGTTTAAAAAAGAGCATGCCTATTCTATACTACTTTTACTGTTTATGTAATAAGATTTGGAACACCCTGGTCCTGCTCTTAACTTGGTGTCAGCATCACAGAACCTTCATGTGAGGATTTCTGTCTTTCTCCTGACTTAAGTAGGGATTACACATGAATTTCCAGGAGTGAGAAATATAGATATGAATAAGCTTTGAGAATTGGTTCCTCAGACGCATTTTCCACAGCTGAAAAGAGGATGCCATGCATTTGCTAGATTTATTATTATGCAAATTTAAAAATAAATACAATGGGGCCAATTTTACTCAGTTTTTGCTTTAGTGTCAAACCTTTCAAAGTATGCACACAGTATTTTATTTTGCATTCTGTCTCCTACTCAACACCTTAGTTAATCACAAAATTAATATTGCTTTTCACACATCAGATCTGATCTATATTCTTTCTCTGGATAAAGGCATGGAACAATTTTTCGCTCACTCTAAAACAAACTGCAAACCTTGCAACTTTCAGAAAACTTCTGAAAACATGGCCGTTGACTCAATCCTAAGTCTTTATTTTCTGGAAGGACATGTTTCTTTCTTATATTTCAGTGTTGTTAGCACAGAGATGCCTCTCGAGGTGGTTGTTGCGATTTACATATGCCAAATTCATTCATTCATCAGCTAATCATTTCGTTAGAAATCATTGAATGATAATAATTATTTATTGTATTGTATTCAAAATAGACACACCACAGTTTTCTGCCAATTTATGAAATGAGTTAGTTGAACACATCTTTTAAATGAAAGAAAGATACTGTCATCTACTGAGACACATGTTAACCTCTACATAAACAGGTATTAGCAAAGTTATTGGTCTCCCATCTATAATGTGAGTGCCAAGGTATAGGCTTTGCCAATGCTTTTTTTTTTAAAAAGGGTCAAAGAAGATAAAAGAAAATAATATGTCTACTGGTGCCTCATACCATATATGTATGCACCAGAGGACGTCTGGAGTGTTTTTTTTTACAGTAAAGCAAGTCCAAGATGGTCGCTTGAGCATCACACCCGATGCACATATGTTGAGGCACATCAGTCGCCATCTTAGAATGGATTTTCCCAGAAAGTACATCACAGTAGAAATGGGAGGTTTAGATAACATTACAGCAATATATATCAGCCTAAACCCAAAACAGACACACAGCACACATAATCTCTAACACACCCTAAAACAGCTTAAATTCATCCACATGTAAATTATTCACACGGACCAGGAGACATTTTTCTCACTTCATGAAAGGTCAGGGTTGACACTTAAATTGAGATTCAAAGCCAAAACATGGAAATATGTCATTGGTAAAAGTCTTGCACAGCAGTATATAAAGTGCTACAAGTGGAGAACCCTACTTTTATTGTACAGATACTGACGCCTCACTTCACACATCAACTTGTAACTTGTCAGAATTTAAACAGTAGTGACTACCAGTGCGAGTGGAATTTCCTATGGATGGTATAAGACCAAATAGTGATCTCTATGTACAATTGTCCACCTTATTTGGTCATCATCATTGGTGCCAAAAGTTGGCTGAAAATGAGGTCTTTGGCAGAGGTGGGCTACGTGGTGCCTTGACTTCAGAATCCCTTCTCCTCATGATCCTGACCACACACTATCTGATATCCTTCGGGATCAAGTTTGCGCTGTATAAAACTTCATAAATAAATAAATAAATACAATAAGTATCAGAGAGGCCTGCTGGTATGCCCATGAAATCCATCAGAATCAATATCAGCCAAATGCCCTATTTCCTATTAAGTAAACAAACACGGCAAAAGATGACTCTAATGCTAACTCATGTTCTGCTTGCTTCTCTGAGCAATGTAATCAAGAATCCAAAAGCCGACTTTTCAGAGGTAGGGTGGTGAGCCACATGGAACAAGAATCAGTATAAATTTGCTGCAGCACACTGACATGTCTCATTTGAATTTTATTTGAGTTTTTAAAGGCATTGGTTTTGCCAGTGCAGCTGTCAAACATAGCTGTTGCCAACAACATACAAACAGTGAGCTTTGGATCTCTTTCAACCACTGGCTTTCCTCGAGCAGCCAGTTTCAGCCTTGGCTTGAGACTTGATGAATGATGTCTTGGCTCAGCACAGGGAAGTATTCATCTTTCACCTAAAATTTTGGGCTGTTTGGGTGTATCCTTCTGCCTCCTCTCAAGTGTTTGCACTGAACTGCAGGAGGGACTACTTTACAACTATCTGCTCCTGTTGACACCCTCCCATATGTCTGGCTCTAATGTGCTAACGCTGTATGGACATACGCACATTAAACCAATAACTATTGTCTTTGCCAATGCTTGCTGTGTAGTGTACATCCTCAAAGCTAGTAAAGAAACACAGGCAGGACTATATATCTTACATCCCTTTGCTTCACTCTATGCTTAAGCACATCAATTTCCCCAGGGAATGTTTGAAGCACCCCTTTGAACTCTCTGCAGCCCCCCTCATACACTTCCCTCACAGGCCACTCTATAAACCCACACACAACCAACTATGCACTAAAAATGAACTAGACTCTTAATGGAAGATAATAAGTATATGTAAACATGACTATCTCTTTTGCATCTCTTGTGTTCACTCATTGCTAAAGTTTAACAATAAATTGGATGCCACATAATATATGGTAAGTATTTGTAAATGTGACTATCTCTTTTAAAACCCTATCATGTTCACTCAATGCTTAAGCTCAACAATGAATTTGATGCAACATTACATATAATAAATATTTGCAAACATGACTATCTCTTTTACATCTCTACTTTTCACTCAATGCTTAAGCGCATCAATGAATATTTTGCAACAAGTTTGGAGCACCCATCCAAATTTTACGCATAAACATGTGAAATAAACCATCCTATAAACCTACATTCAACCAAACATGCGCACCTGAAGGAGTTGCCTCTTATTTGCCAACCAGGAAGCCCTTTGGGATATTACGAGGAGTATGAGAAGGTACACAAATATTACTATACAATACAATATACAAATGATCTTTTTACACGTCACAGATGCCACATTTCCCTTGATCACGATATTTTCATTGATCCCAGAGAGGCAAATTTGGGGAACATTTCAGGATTATCACTGACTGTTGTGGTGCAAATGCTGGTGCAATTTCTGACCAACATTTGTACTAATTTTTCAATAGCCCTTCTAGAGAAATATATTTTTTGTACTAATATGTTGACACACAAGTCGTCTTTTCACTTATCAAGAGTTGCAAAAGGTAGTGCTACATTGCTGAAGCATTACTGAAACCCATGCTATCCGGAAATGCCAGTGTAATCTATTTAATCTGACACACCAGCATGACAATTTGTGGTCGTGGGTATAAAATATTCTCAGACCTAAGATGTGCAGTTAACCATCACCATTGCATTGTTACTGTGCAGTTAACGAATACACTAACTTCACTTAGTTTCTTTTTGTTTTGCAATGACTAATACTGACTACAAGTCTTGCATTATTCATGCCTTCTCAGGGATGTTAACACAGCCACAATATATATTATCTGTCTCATCCCCACTTAGGGGTCCATTATGATATTGGGCGGATTGCCTCCCCCAGGCTGGCGGGGGCAATCCGCCCGATATCATAACCAGATTTCCCCCCCGCCATATTAGGATGGTGGGGGGGACCACGGCGGACGGAAAGACCGTCCGCTGCTTTTCCGCCCCGGTCGCAAAAGGAATAATATGGTGGCGGTGTCTAACCGACACCGCCAGCCATAGTATGATGTCTGGTTTGCAGTGCCTTTCCGCGGCGGCGATGCTCCCACGGAAAGGCATGCGGTCTTCACTCTGGGGGCCCCCTGCGGGCCCCCAGAGTGAAGTACAGGTTTGGGGGTGCACATGGGGGGTACCTGTGGTACCCCCCTTCATTGTCATTTACAAAGCGGCAGGCACCGCGCGGTCCCTGCCGCTTTGTAAATGACAATGTTAAAGTGCATTTTCAGCATTGTGGAGGGCGGTGCAGAGAGCACCGCTCGCCACAATGCTGAAAATACAGGATGTGCCCGCCACTGTGGCGGGCACATCCTAATAGCACCCCCGGGACCCCCGCTCTTATGGCGGGTGGTCCCGATTTACGATAGGATGACGGGCGGACGAAGCCCTCCCGTCATCCTAATGAGGCCCTAAGTGTTGAGTTTAACTGTATGCCACATTGTCTGTCTTCTAGAGTCTGCAGTACTGGTTTCCTACACTGTTAGCTCCTGAATACTTGTATAGTGCTTTGTTTACTCAATTGTGAGTGTGCTTTTGTAATGTCCTATGTTGCATGGTTGTGTGCATGTGCCAAAACAAGCATGGTCTACCTAAAGCGAGACAGTGACGTTACTTTGCTCGTAGTTTTAAGACGGACTTCCATTATCTGAGAGTAGGCATTCTGGTAGCAAAGGATCATTCGTTTTTTTTCCAAAATGGTAGCTCATTTTTGATTACCTTTTGCGAGTAGGGAACGATGCGGCAGGATCTGGAACCAATATGACTGATATTCTGACCACCAAATATCTGTAATCTCTTTCTGGATGGGGAGGTAGATAATGTCCGCAGATATTTATACACTACCCAAGTGTGCTTCTAAATCTTAAGTTGTGGATGTACTGCTTTTCAGGTGGTTGTTGTGGTGGTGTTAAATAGTGTAGATGTACCAGGACAAACACAATATAGTTCATGGGTTTAATAATATTGTTCTGACCGCTATCTTTCCTACTGGCTAGGGCTTCTCAGTAGATCTTTCAGTAAGTCTGATGTAGGAAATCATTTTCAAAGTCAATCCTGGAAAAGGCTTTCAAGCTGGTCAACTCAGAAGAAGTGATAATGATGATGCAGGCTAACAGACAATTGGATATGTTTGGTATCAGAGGTTTTTTAGAGAATCTGTGATAAAATAAATACATTTAAAAAAAACGGAACAGGCCTGACTCATAAAGCCATGTACCTCTGTAAATCTATTTATATATCTGCACAAGGGCACCTCGCAGGCATTACTGTTTTGGTCTTTAACAATTGCACACTACAACCGGCTACCATTATGCAGTAGCACACTCGAAGCAGCGAGTGGGGAGTTGGAAGGAGATAGGGTGGTTTGCCTGGACAGGTTTCACAAATTATCAAATGGGAGTGGAAAATCTCTCCTGCACACCCCAAAATGTCATCTAGAAATAGTCAACAATATTCTGATAGTGTTTCTATCTGTGTGGGGCTAATCTGAGCAAGACCCCGTTCCTTTAAAAAAAAATCACATACTATTTTTACACCTAAGGACACAAACAATGAATACTATAAAGAAATCACAAAAATATACACAAATCAAATGAACAGAAAGTACCTGAGATTAATTTAATGACTGAAGGACAACAGACTGAAGAAAGATTAAGACAACCTATTAGAATTAATTTAATTTTTCAATATTAATTAAAAGTTGTGTATCCATCAGTTGACCAACCACGCCAACACATGTTTTGTACCGTAACAATCAGGACTTTTACAAGGTGAAATTAAGTGCAAACAAAGTGAGTACTTTAATGTGGATTTTCTCATATAACTTGATAAAGACAAAAATACATCCAACATGGTCTGATACCTATATTAGTATGACTTCATTGAAAAAGTATTTCTATTGATGAAATAGAAGCTTCCTCACTGAAGACAAGTTATCAGGATGTTGCAGCATTTTTGCCTTGAGAACTTTTGCACGTCCACAAACTTGTGAGTTTGTGTTCCTTCACAGTCGTTACTACTACCCTTTCCCACCCTGGAAAGGTAAGAGATTCGCTGTAATAAAGGTCTTAAATATCCCCATTTTTAGGAGGAAAGGGGGAAATAGCACCCCAAATCTTCATGTGGCTATACCGCAAGGCAGTTCTTCAAGAGGAAAATGTTTTTGCCTGACGAAAAAAAAGTAAATGAAAGAAATGTGCATATGTTCAATACACTCCCTTTGGCCCATGCAGTGTTGTACTGTGCATATAAGTATTCACTTTTGAGGGTGGGATGCACACAGGTAAACAATGTTTTTCCTTCCATTTTGGTCTCTTTTATCCACGAATGCGTGCAGATAGGTTTCATGGCATGCCCAAATGCCACTGAGATGAACAATATCATTATAGAATGGGACATCATCCTGCCCCAAAACCAGTTGCACAGCTCTATGCCGCCATTTTGACGCACATGTATCCATTTATTGTCAGCCCAGTATTCATAGTACTCTCGTATTAAACCATTCTTTAAACTCTACTTTGAACATCTTTTCTTCTTTTACACGAATCCACAAGTGGAATATATTGCTATTTTTGAAATTTCTTATATTAAAACTGTGCCCATCCGGACCTCTTGTAAGAATACGAGTGGTGCAGAGATCATCACGAGCAGTCTTTATTCAGTAAAAAAAAAAACAATGCATTTCGGGCTGCTATGCGCCCTTCTTCTGGACTGGATTCACCCTAATATGGTGAATGTGCTCTTCAAAGTGCAGTCATGATAGCGCCCCTGCACTCTGAAGAGAACATTAGCAAAAGATGGATTTGACGTTTGGTTATTAAACATATAAATAAATAAAACAAATTTCGTTGCGTGCACTGCATCACCAAATGCGATGCAGTGTGCGCAAGGAAATTCGTTTTATTTATTTATATGTTTACTTACCTGTTAAAACCCGTAATCCATACATTACTACCCCCCCACCCTGCCCCTCCCCTTCCCCACGTCACCGCCCGGACTGTACTCCCACTACCGGCCGCGGCTGTTAACCATGCCTGAATAGAATCAACTCCCAACTAAAAATTTGCCACTCTTGCCCCGATCCTCTGGAACTCCCTTCCCCTCGAACTCCGCTCCATCACTCTGTACCCCCAATTTCGAAAACATCTCAAGACCTTCTTGTTCAAGAAGTTCCTTGAGTAACGCGCCATCACCCCCCCTTGCTTTCTAGCTCTGGACCATGTTAGCATTAGCGCCAAGAAACCGTTGGTAGACGTGCGCTCTATAAATAATTTTAAACTAAACTAAACTAAACCTTACCTGCTTGATTCTTCTGGGGGGTTACTCAGTCCAACAAGGAACCTGAAGAAACCATTTTACATCTAGAAACCTGCTGGAAAACACTGCATGCTATTTGCTTCAATTTCCTGAAGATATTACAGAGAGTGGGTGAGGGAGTTAAGCTATACGGTACTATGGATTAGTTTGCTGTAAAGATAACTACTGGATCAGTTGAGTTCAATAATTTTAAAAGAAAGACTGTAAACGTTTCCAGTGCCTGTCCAAGTCGTTAACATGTAAGGGAAAAGGCAAGCTTTTTGGTGATTTTGTTTTGTGTGGGGGGGGGTTTATATAGCACGAACTCAGCCAGTAGGTATCAGAGCGCTTTACATGAGCACTAGTTGTGTTACAGACAAACACATTCATTTTAGTTAGGCACAGGGAGATTAAGTAATTTGCCCAGAATCACAGGATGTTGAGAGTCCCTACCAAGACTCGAGCTCGGTACCCAAGCTTTGATGTTGACCGCTCTAGCCTTTAGGCCACATCCTCTCCTTAACCAGGGCCGAGGTCCAGTGGGAAAAGGAAGAACCTGACAAAAGGAAGATTTCTGAATTGCCCATTTAAAAGGTTTAGGTTAGTAGTACTCTATGAACATGAAGTGGTATAAAACGGAATTGTGACCTTTGTCTAGTTATCATATTTCAGGTTATAATCAGGGAGAAGAATTGTATCTGATTGGTCAAACAATAGGGTGGGGGGTGGAGGAATGTTTGAAGTTTAAGGCAATATGGTTCAATGGGCTCTGAAGATATATTGATGAGAGTTGATATATTGTCAGTTTCTTTAATGATCAGATTTTGCTTCTGACACTGGGGACCGTATTATATATTGGGATCACTGTTTTTGTTTGCCCCTCAGCGCACCTTAAAAGAGGGGTGGCAGGCTCAAACAGGCACCCTGTGCCCTATCACAAATCAATGTTCTACACCAGAGGCAGCCGCAAGCCGGCTCTGCCTTAGGGCAGTGCATTAGTGAAAGTCATAAAGGCTGCTTAGAGCAGCTTCTCAGTCTTTAATTGTGCAGGCGGTGTCTACCTGCACTTCGAAGGGGGAGGAAGATCCCCCTGAGGCAAATGCAGTGAGTGACTCAACACACCTGCAGAGGGGTGTCTGGGGGGTGGGGTCCATGGAACCCCATTTGCCACTTCTAGAAGGCTGCCCCGAGGAGGCATACTGACGGTGAGCCACCGTTGTGTGTCACACTGTCACTGTGCCGTCTAAAGGCTTCTTTACCTTTGCGCCCATGTCCAGAATACGGCGCAGAGGCAAGGTGATTCCTTCATTTGCATAGGGCCACGCCCTCATGCAAATGAGGGAATGTCGTTATACAGTAGCAGAGGTGCAGTACGTGCACCGGTGCTATCTCTATCACAAAAGGGTCCAGCTATCCATCTGTGGCCGCTTCCATAATACTACAGTACCCTGGGGGTACTGTATATAATATAGGCTGAATGTGACTTTTCCAAACTCTATCTATTAGTTCCTGCATAGCTACGTATTCACATATAAGCAAAACATTAGTTAATACAAACCAGTCTGACCTCAACACAAAATCAATATTACAGTCAAGGATCCCATACAACTACCATATCAGATAGATTTTTGATACATATTGGGCCTGTATCAGTAGTCTACCTCTTCATCCCACTTATTTACTTAAGCATTTTCTTGCACAACTCTTGCACAAAGACACTACAGACACCAATATGAGAACTAGCTGGTATCCCTGGCACTGCCCTTTCTGCCTCTGGTTTTGCGGGTGATGAAAGTGGTGGCAGCAAGAGAACATAAAGGGGGACCCAAGAGCCATGTTTACATTCTGTAGATCCCACTCACTGCCCCTTCTGGAGATCACAGGCTGAAAACAGGAGGCTGCAGATGGGCACCCAAACAACCATGGGCAGTTTGCTAAACCAGCATGATTGAAATGCATTGTGGAGCTTTACACGGTCCATGAGATAAAAATGCACATTACAATTATGTAGAGAATACACAGACAGTTTAGGCCCCATACAAGTAAGAGCCAGATTAACACCGCAGAAAGGGTAGGAAAGGAAATACCCAGTAGTAGCAACACTACCGCTGGCCATTGTCACATCTACACCAGGGGACATTTGATAAAATTACCTAAAAGTGTGGTATTCTCTTCGCATCTCCTGGTAATGGCTGCAATTATTGCAATACTGGTGCAATACAAAATATGAGATAATGCAGTTATCAAACATGTTTTTGCCCCACGGCTTTACTGCCTGTTCCTAATCACCTCCTATGAATATCTGGTTCAAGACCAGTGTCCAGGAATATCCAAGTATAACCCTAACTTAAAGAGAACAACAGAAGTTAAAACAATGAATTTGAATAACAGATGAGTATATGAGAACTAAATAGAAAGGGGCCAATTCACAAAAGCAATACTATACGTAAATTAGTACTACAGGCGTTCTCTTTAATGCCTAAACTCCTATTAGAAAAAGTTCACAGCGGACACAATCCATTCTAAGCAAACTAGTTGTATACGAATATTAAATGGGCTATTTCATGAAGGCATGTCAGAGTATGTAACAGAGTACCACAGGAGTACTACTTTACGTACTCCAATATGCCTTTGTAACGAGACACCAAAGACAAGAGTTATTTACATTCAGGGAAATTCCTTGTGTTCCATTATGAATTCCAAAATATTCGATTTTAGAAGAACCAAGGGAACTGCAACTTGTATTTATTTCAGTGAACATAACAAACCATCCTATTAGCTTATCCAAATGTTTAGGGAGGAAATGGGAAATCAATGCTAAAATGATGGGCAGAAATAAAATTCCACACTGTTTGGACCTCAAACATTCTGCAGATTTACTAGTCTTCACTTGAGAATACAAAAAACCTAAGGCCAGATATAGTAAAGGCTTTTACAGTCACAAACAATCTCAACAATTGATTATGATCGGAAAAACACTTTTTACAATGTACTAAAGGTATTCATTTTAGCAGTTGGAAAATTGTTGCTGCCTCCTGAAATGGCTTTGCTATTTTGAAGGGGTTTGTTAAAGGCGTAACTTCTATACAGCATTTTGGTATGATGTGTATCAATGGTTTGTGACTGAAATCTGGTCACAAAACAGGAAAAAATTACCAACTAGTTGGGGTGGTAAGGTCTTCGCAAGGCTAACCTTTTTAAACATAAAAAAGGGGGGGTTAGACAATGGTCGTGGAACCCTGTCACCTTTACAACAAACCTCTTGAAAAAAGTGGTCGTCTGCTGAGAGTTGCAGGCAGCAGTCACTGTGATGGCCATCAATAGGAATAAGTCATCATTTGTGACTTACCTCATTAAAATTCATGATATAGGCAGGCTTGGGTCCCACTCTGATTTAGAATCTTATGACCCAAACTATTAGTACATAGGTCAATTCAAACATTTTGCTACCAATTTTTAGTACATCAGCCCCCTTAGACTCTAACACCAAATCTATTATGTGTTGATGATGCACCCATTTCATTAAATGAATATGCTACCTACTAGGCCCTAATGAGCTACAAGGACTTCTGATTTTTAATAAGTCTGAAACGATTCTTTCAAGTGTGCCTGTCCTGCCCACTCTAAAATGGTTGTCATCTGCGCTTCCCTGGGCATCTCCAGCTCTGCGGCCTGTGAAAGCCCTCCCCGCGTCTCTGTACAAAGTTCTATAAAAGAACGACTTGTTCCATTCCAGAGCTTGGGCTCCCTGGAACAAAAGATGGCGCCGCCTCTCGTAATCCTCCCAATCCTGCTCCCCTTCTCCCGCCGAGATGCCCATGGGCCCTGCACTGTCATGAACATGGGGTACAATGCAAACAATACGCTGCATTCAAGCTTCAAAGCCTCAAAAAAGCGGTGTCCATTTTCAAAGAAGAGCCCCATATAATGCACAAAGTGATGGCAACATGTGTAACGCCTGTGTGTTATTTTCATGCTTTTCTTATGCTACAGATATCAGGCATTGATATGCCTGGCTTTTGGGTAGAGCAAGCACACAGAAACACAACGCCTACACACCCACACACAGGACAATGTGGAAACAAACAAAGGCGTACGTCAAGTTGTACTCAGTTTATTGTGAGCAAGTGGGAGGCAGACTAAAGCCTCCGAGGACAATTCCCTACTGACCTGTTTCTCCTCAAAATTGTAGATTACAAACCCCATGGTTACCAGCTAACCTGAATACCACTGACAAGTATACATACAGCCGCTGAACTCGATACACCCACAGACCCACACTTTCACAAAGTCTGCCAGACATACATTGATGCACACAGAAGAACTACTATATATAAACTTATGCAGCAGGAGGCACAGAGTGATGCATCAGTTCTGGGGGCACAGAGAGAAAGACCACAGGGGAGCACAGGTTTACGTACATCAGGGGGGGCACAGGTTCAGGTGCACCAGGCGAGCACTAATTATGCCTCTCTGGGATCACTGGGTGATGTGCATTAATGAGGGCACAGGACATGTGCAGGAGAGGGGGGAATATTGTGCATCAGGGTGGGTGGCAAAGACTGACAGACATCAGGCGAGCACAGGTTCAGGTGCACCAGGAGAGCACTAATAATGCCTCTCAGGGAGCACCGGGTGCTGTGCATTATGGGGTGCAAGGCATGTGAAGTAGGGGGTACATTGAGCTGTGCCTCAGGGTGGGTGGCAAAGAGTGACAGTGACATGTTACAACAACTTGCGTTGGAGGGCGCTGGAATGAGGATTAATATGATTATTTATTCCACCTCCAGCCCACGTAACAGTAGGGAAGGTGTTGGAATAGAAAATCACACTATTCCTTAACCAAGAGCGCCATCGAGCGCAAGTCGTAGTAATGACTTGCGTTGTAATGGCTGCGTGGTGAAGGTCGTGCGGTGTAAACACCGCGTTGTAAATGATGTTTCCCTTTTAGCATTTACCCAAGAAGAACGCAAGGCTACGAGTACCAGAATGCAACAAAACCAATATTTGCACAAGATAAGCTGCCCATATATTTCGTAAGAAAAAGAAGGGGATTTTCAACCTTTAATTCAGGTACATTTATGAGGTTTGTTTTAGGGCCACAAGGAAATGTGTACATAGACACCATATTTAAAATGGCCTATATTGCAACGGCAGCGGTTTACATCGCAAATCCTGAGGTGTACACATAAGAAACTGTGCACCTCACATAACATACATGTCCACTTATATAGCTGGAAAAGGCCAGGGACAATGTGTCTTTTTATAATTTGATTTGTTTTCCATTTATATATAGCACTGCTCTTCCTAAAAGACGATAGTGCATAACAAGAAAAGATTATAATGCAACACAATGTTGGGGTATTTAGATGAAATAGTACAGTAATAGAGTCGTATAGGTAGGATGATAGAAGTGGATAATGAGTAAGTCGAACAAAAATCGAAATGATTGTATTTTCAACTGTTTTGTAAAATAGATGAGATTTGAGTCATTGAGTCGAGAGTAGCGCAGAAGGGCGGTTCATAGTCTGTGTGCAGCGCCAGTGATACCGTGCTGCTTGAGAGGTTGATGTCCCCAGCTGAAGGGTCTCCTTGCTCCTTCATCCATAGCCCCTCTAGAGATGGTCAGCAGTTTTGCCAGGTATGTCAGGGGCCAGATCCAAGGACAGCAAATTTTTTTAATTATATTCTGGACCGGACCAGGAGCTACTATAATTCCCTCTGCACTGTTAAAGCAAAGTTGAATATTCTCTTTCCAGATATGAGACATGGAAGATGGTCTAATAGTGATGGTAGGGGAAATCCAGCTAGACGTGCATTGGCAAAGTCTACTGGAGAAATGACTACCGCATGAGCAGCAGTTCTCAGTTGGTAGGTGTTGCGAAGTAAGAGTGATGGACAGTCCTTCAATTCAGCCCTGGGTTTTTTGACCACCGACATATCACAGCTGGGATTGTTAATCCTATACTTAGAACATTAAGAGCAAATGAATAATTCCCAGAATGTAAGTTCTGTTGGCTAAAACACCAGAACTGGCAGAAGGTGTCACACGACATGGACCACTTGGTATCACTGCACATGGGCACATTCAAGTAAAGTATAAAAAAAAATAATTTCTTTTGTATATATCATTTATTTGCATGCATTTATTTTTCTATTTTTCTACAGATCATAAAGAATTCACGGTGCTCTGCATTATGATGAAAGAAGTGTGTTTAATGATGGGCTAGTGCAAATATTTTTGTAGAGACTTGATGACTTTATAACAGGTCAACATTGAAAATATCAAATGTAATAATAAAACAAGCATTAGCAATGCCAATAGATCTGGCTTTAACCCCTCCCACGTTCATGACGAACTCAGCTCGTCATGAGCCACGGTTCTCGTGTGCTCATGACGAGCTGAGCTCGTCATGACCGTTAGAACGCTCGCACGCTGGTGAAATTCCCCTGCTGTGCGAACGTTCTACACAAACGGATATGGTCATGACGAGCTCAGCTCGTCATGAGCACACGAGAACCATGGCTCGTCATGAGCACCGGGGTGCTGTGCGCGTCCCCTCCCCCCCAGCACGGCAGGTGAATGATCCCAGCAGCCAAGGGGTAAAAGTAATGTTGTGTGGTAACATGGTAATGTGAAGCATTACAAGTAAATAGCGTGGAAATGGTTATTCATTTTGTGTGGAACCAAAGAACTTAAGAATAATATTGGTGTTGGTTAAAAAGTTAGGTGACAGTTGCACTGTCTGTCAAGTCAGACCTCAAACTCCATGAAGGTTAATGGCTGCCCTCCTCCAATCTGTGCTGCAGCCAGAGAAAAACAACATAAATGGTCTAGTTATCTAAGACACTTTAATAGAATTGTAGTGTCATGTGTGTGCCACTGAAAATTCGAGCTAAGGCTTCTGGATAAAGAAACGTAATGATCGCAGCTGTGTGGAGGGCAAGCATTTTTGTGTGGAAGAACACAACTTCAGCCCAATCAAAAGATGCACTCCTCGCTCCCAAATTTGGGCGGAGTCAAAGCCTCACTTTCTGGTGCTACTCACATAATTGTCTGGAGACAGCTGTGATGTCAATCCAGCCCATAATGACTTTAGAGCTAACCTCTGTTTCTGTAGCCCAGCCCTTGCATACCCCACCAATCAATCATAGCACACCTCAGTTCATTGTTCTTATGTCTCCAAATGGATTTGACATATACATGTTGCAAGTAGCAATCATAAAGCCAAGTATAATAAGCAATGGCAAAGACAGTTTGTCTGGGGTTAATATGGCAATGCATACAAAACTGGTAATGTGTGTTCCTGGTTTTGCAGCCATTAGCAAACTAAAGCCAGACTTACTCCCATTGGCACTGCTTGCTCTTGTATGCTTGATCTCTATGCATATGTACTTAAAAGTACAATCCTATTTCTTCTGTGGGAATTTTAGTGGGATGTGTGTTATAGGTGTACTTGAGGGAAGCTTCCATTCCAATGTGACTTCTGCTTTTCACAAAATAGTTTCAACCTCATAACTACATGCTGAAAACCAGAGATTCATGCACTGTTCTGGAAGTACTCCATTGGATCAGAAGGATACACCCAATAGCCAATAGCATTGGGTGAGAGGTCAATAGTCTTCCTGGCTAAGCCAACATGTGATTGACAAAGTCACAAGTCAATGGCTGAAAGAGGCTAGTCAAAGAAAGCAATGGTCAGAAGGGCTGGGCCCAATCTCTCCTCTAAGTATATTAAAAACAGCAGGTCTGGCTAACAACTGTGCTGTCAAAACAAATAACTGACAAGCATTGGCAAAGACAGTGAGTCTGGCACTAAATGTCAGGCTATGGACTTTGTCAATGCTTGTTTTCTTTTTTCACTGTATTTTTACAAATTTATTGTTGGGTAAGCTGCAAGGGCCCTCATCAATATATAAAAATAAAGTGGTTAAATGCAAAAAAAACATTTTGGGACTCAAAGAGCAAAGATTTCCATAGCAGCACCATGCACTGAAAAAAACGACTATGTTTGCAAATGAGCTCCTTGTGAAAGAACAGAATGCTGTCATTCCCAATGAAGTTGCCAAAGGCTGAAGCTGGTTTATCCATGCCGTATGGTGTAGTTGCTGGAAAAAATATGAATGCCACAACAACAGACGAATGGATGAAGAGGTGTGTCTTAAAGTGCATATAGGAATATTATGCATATAATTGTAGTAGAATCAAAAAGTCTAGCCTAATATCAGAAATAAAAAAGGAAGCACTTGCCTTCAAGGGGCTGAGCTGCATGAGAAGCACTGGACAGTGCACATGCTATTGAGTATGTTAAATTGCAGTCTCAGAGGTTTCTAGCCCTATATGACATACTTACAGGTGAATCCTACTCGGATAGAGGATCAATGACCATAATCAAATGTTCATCTTTCATCTTCTTGCTCTGCACTGCACAATTCTAAACCTGCACACCAACAAAGAAATCTCACCAAACCTGATGGTGTGCATTCACCGTCAGTACATCGCTTCACCATCCCAGCACAATTTAACACTAACTTAAGAATATATAGAATAAAACTGCACCAAAACTTAGTACACACCACATCTTTGCATCCCACTAGACACTTTACCGAATTCAATCCCTTATGTCCTTGACAATAGTATGATTCTTGCGAAAATGAGTGAGAAGCGGCATGGCCAATTATGGTACATTAGTTACACAAACTTTTCTAAAGCTTAACACTTCTTTTTTTTTTATTTTTTTTTTTATTGCCACCGTAAGGTCAGAAGACAAAAAAAAAAGAAAATTACAGCATACATTTCAGAAGATCCATTGAAAAAGTAACAAAACCGGTTAAAAAACAGCGTTATATATATATATATATTTATTTTATTTAAATAAATATAGGTGATTGATACCAGCATTTTTTTTTCCCAGTTCATTACAAGATTCGTAAATAAATCAGAAGGAGGATTAATTCTCTAAATAATCTTTAAGTACACACCATATCGATATTCCAATCCTTTTTTTCCTTATACCTTTTAAGGCATATAGATTCCATTCTAGTTCATATATATTCAGTAATTTCCTTTTCCAAAACTCAAAAGCAGGTGCTTCAGATTGTAACCATTCAGTAGCTATACATAATCTAGCAACTATCATTGCTACAAATAAAAAATATTTATATTTCAGCAGATCTGTATTTTCATTAATACATTGAACCCTTCCTAATAACATCAATGCCGGAGATATTTTTACAGGATAATAAATGATTTCTGAAATAAAATTTTCTATATTTGAAATAAAGGAACTTAATTTGGGGCAATCAAAGAAAATATGAAGTAGGTCTGCTTCTTCTTCTCCACACCTAAAACATTTTCCATCATATTGTGGACCCCATGAGGACATTCGTTTAGGTGTGTAATATAGTCTGAATATCATTTTATATACTTGTGCCTTCATATTGGCTGAAATACACACATCTTTAGCCATAAAAATGGTATCTACAATATTCAGTTCATTGTCTTTCAGGTGATTTTGCCAGTATATATTATATTTATTCAAGTCATCCTGTTTATACTCCGACAGTATTTGGTATAATTGCCCAATCTTTCTCCTTGTTTGTATCGCCTCTATTAAACTATTAGGTATAGGCTTGGTTACTTTCTTCAAACAGAAATCCCTAATTTGTAGATACTTAAAGAAATGGGAGTGTTGAATATGATATTTATTAATTAATTCGGAAAAAGTTTTGAAGGTTCCATCCTTCTGATATAAAACTCCAATTCTTGTTATCCCTGAAGTGCTCCATATCTTAACTACCTGATCACTAAATATTGATGGGAGAATTTTTTCTGCTGAAAATGGAGTATAAAAAATAATTTTATCTAATTTCAATATAATTTTTACTTTCCTCCATACTTTATATGCTGCATCGATCACCTTAAACCGGGTATGTTTATAGTAATTGCCTTCCAATTCTTTCAATAAACAACCCTTTGATTGTTCTCCCAACAGTAAATAAAATATTGATGGAGACTCTGCAGGATCCTCTATTTGTTCTCCAGTCAGGAGAATTTGCATTTTCTGTAAAAAGCATACATAGTAATAAAATAAAAAATCCGGGATCCCCCGCCCACCTCTCTCTTCCTGCAAAGTTAGCCATTTCATGGCTCTTCTAGTTTTCCCAGGTGCCCAGAAAATTTTTATGCATAATGTTTGTATTTTATTTATATAACTTTGAGAGATCTCTAAAGGGATGCTACGGTAAATATATAATAATTTAGGTAGTATATTCATCTTGATAATGTTGCCTCTTCCTATGAAGGAAAGTTGAAGTCGCCCCCATCTATCTAATGATTGTTGAATTTGTGATGTTATCCTAGTCATGTTAGCTGTCACTATCTCTTGTGTATGTGATTTTATAGTCATTCCTAGGTATGTAACTTCTGAGATTACCCTATTATCATTATATTGAAGATTATCTGTACAGAGTACCTGTGTTTTTGCAGCATTAAGTTTGTAGCCCGAGCTGTGTCCAAAATTGATAGCCAACTGTTCAATCTCTGCAATTGCTTGTTTGGGATCTGTGGTGATAACAGCTATGTCATCCGCATATGCAAATATTGAAAAAGGAATGTTAGAAACGGTAAATGGTTTGATAAATAATGATTCCTGTAACATAATTAAAAAAGGATTGATAAATAACGCAAAAAGAAGTGGAGAACAAGGGCATCCCTGTTGGGTACCCCTCGTAATAATTATGCTATCTGATTTTTGCCCCATAACTACAATTCTCGCGTTAGGCGATCAATATAATACCTTTATAGCTGTTAGAAATGTATTACCGAATCCCATCCTATCCATAACTTCCCATAAATAATCCCATTCTACGCGATCAAACGCCTTCTCGGCATCAAGTAAAATCAACGCCAAATCTCTCTTCTCAGTTTCCGCTATATCAAATAAGGTAATCACTTTATTCATATGAGATACAGTTCCTCTTTTAGGAATAAAGCCATGTTGGTTTAATGATACTAAGGGTGTTATAATCTTAGATAAACGATTAGCTAGCATTTTTGAGTAAATATTGCTATCACAATTTAACAGAGATATAGGTCTGTATGAGGCAGGCTCTTCTGGGGGTTTCCCTTTTTTGGCAAAAATGACTATCGAGGCATCATCCCAGGATTTTGGAGCTTTTCCTATTTGCGCTCTTCTAAATGTCTCTAACATAAGGTTTTTTAATGGATCGAAAAAGCATTTATAGACCTCACTTGGAATGAAGTCAGGGCCAGCTGCCTTGCCATTGGATATATTTTTTATTGCGCCCTCCAGCTCTTCCATTGTGAACGGTTGATCTAACACGTCTTTCTCTAATTGGTTAAGTTTATTAAGCCTAGCTTCAAGTAAAAATGAATCAATATCTATATTAGCTTGTTTCGTATATAGTTCTGTATAATATTGATAAAATATCTCTAACATTTTTTGTGGATCTTCAGATATTAGACCATTTTTGTCTTTTAATCTAGCAATTTGGCGAGAGGATTCTTTCATTTTTAATCTTAATGCCAAGGCCCTGCCCACAGCTTCCCCATATTCATGCATATAACTTCTATATACTAAATATTTACGAGCGATCTCCTGAGACCAGATTCCTGTAATATTTGCACGGCATTTAGCTATAGAAACCTCACATTCCTGTATTTTGATTATATTATTAGGTCCCTCCTTAATTTCCATGGTTAACTTTTCTTCTGCTTTAGCAAGTTGATCATAAAGATCTTGCATTTTACCCTGTTGTAGATTTTGAGCATAGAAACCATAACTCGTTGTTTCTCCTCTGAAGCAGGCCTTCCATGTATCCCATATTATATCAATATCAGCTGATCCCGTATTGTTCTGTATAAATTCATTAATCCATTTCACTATAGCCTCTCTATACTGTGGATCTAGACATAGCTTCCTATCAAATGTAAAGTTCCTAGTCTGCTTTAATTCTTCTATATGGGCGATCTCAATGAGTAGTGGTGAATGATCAGATGTTACTCTCGGAAATATCTGAATTTTTGTTTTAGATTGTAAACTAATTGAGGTAAAAAAATAGTCCAAACGGACTAATTTCTTATGAGGGGAAGAGTAGAAAGTATATCCTGGGGCCGTAGGATGATTCTTACTCCAAGTATCAACCATTGCGTGGTCCTTAACTAAATTGTATAAAGCTTTAAAGACTCGGGGTTTTCTCCCCTTATAGTTCTCTATACCAGCATCTAATTCGCCTGCCGTTAGGTTGATGTTAAAGTCTCCACATACGATTAAAGGGGCTCTCCAGTTAGCCAATTCAAGATTTAAATATTCAAATATTTCTCCCTCATCCAAATTAGATCCATAAATTGAACATATTGTTAGGTACATGGTTCCTATACTAAACGTAGCTATCACCCATCTGCCCCATTTATCCGAAAGACTGTTTACCAACGTACCTAATCGTGGCTTGGTCAGAATCATTACCCCTCTAGTCATGCTTGTTTGCCGAGATGTTACTAATAGCGTATATCCTAAATCAGAAACAAGACCTCTTTTGTCCCATGGTAAATGTGTTTCTTGGAGACATAATATATCCGGTTTCAAGAAACGAATTTCCGCTGCAATCCTTTTTCTTTTATTTATATTATTAAGGCCAGAGACATTGAAAGAACATATTTTTATTTTCTTAGCCATTCTAACTTTCCCCAATCATGTTTCTATCTCCATGATTAAAATTAGAGTATACTATTTTGATCTTAACATTCCCTTTAATGTTGACTCCAGTTGTCTTAGTTAGTTCCGCAAAATCATTTGACCTCCAAGTCGATTTCTTCCCCTTTAACCCCCGTGCCCCCCTCCACCACCCACCCATCCCACTGCCCAATGCCCCCCCCTTTCCCCATCTCCTCCCCCCCCCCTCCTTTACCGAGGCTTTCGGACTCCTGGTCCTAGTGATGGTGCTGATCTGCACCTCTCCCCTGTTATACCGCACAGGTCATCGTTTCAAAATAATTGTACCTCATTATATATATTATTCATTTCCCCATTTTCAACGTTTTTTTCTCAGCTTTAACATGGATCAAGAAATATCACGAAGCTCTATAATCATAATCTAATCATTTTTTTTGATCGTTCAAATATGCTTAACAACTACAGTGTTAACCTTATACATTTGACATAAAAGAAAAAACTAAGATCCCTGAGTCATTGAATCAATAAACCTTCATGCTCTAAGCTTCTTTTAGATCATGCAAGTATCCTTTAGCAGCATCGACATTAGTAAAAAAACGAGTAGTCTCTTTATGAATGACTTTCAACTTGGCCGGATTCATAATATATGCTTGTGCACCCTTCTTTTGAAATAGATTCACTAATTATCTTAATTGCCAGCGAGTATCCATAGTATATTTACAATAATCTGATGTCGCAAAGAATGTAAATCCTGCACCCATGTTCTTACTATTTGGTCGTGTGTTCATGTAAATATCCTCTCTAGCGCGAAAGCTATTGAAGGCTACCAAGATTGGTCTAGGTTTGTTGGCATTTTCCCCGCGCCTAAGTTGAATATTAAATGGAAATCTATGGGCGCGCTCAATCTCTCTTTCCCAATCCCACCTCTTTATCTCAGGAAATGCCCTTTGAAATAGCTCAATAACAAACTTGCGCGGATCTTGTCCTTCTTTGCCCTCGGGAATTTGCATTAGTCTAAGATTGTTACGCCGAGAGCGATTTTCAAAATCGGCCATTTTCCAGAGTAAGTCCTCTTTATTAGCATTCAGGTTTTCAGTAGCAGCCTTTTGTTTTACCAGTTCATCCTCAATGTTAGACACTCTAGTCTCAACCTCGTTAAATCTCTCACCAAAGTCAGATTGTGATTTTGCCAGCCTCTGGATAGAATTTTGCAACTTCCGACATGAATTTTGAATTTTTTGGCTATCCCGCTCTGTCTTTTCCATATGACTCAAAATTGTCTGATAAATTGTTGCCAATGGAATGTTTTCTGTTAGTTCTTCCTGACACCCTCCTATAGCCCCCTCAGTTAAAGAGGCATCACCCCTCACAGTAATCGGACTATCTTCAATGTCTTCC
The DNA here is from genome assembly GCF_964261635.1 of Lissotriton helveticus. Taxonomy (NCBI): domain Eukaryota; kingdom Metazoa; phylum Chordata; class Amphibia; order Caudata; family Salamandridae; genus Lissotriton; species Lissotriton helveticus. The sequence continues at coordinate 576,194,418 of NC_136063.1, forward strand.
TCAGCCTCGATATCGTCGTCATCATCTATTTCGCTCTCACCCTCCTCCAAATGCATCTGTTTGGAATATTGGGCAGCCAAATCCTCACATGATGAAACAGAATTTTCTGAAACTGAATAAAAATCCAATGATTCTGCCTCATTAATTACGTTTAAATCAAGGCTGGGTTCCATTATATTCGACATTTCCGAGATAGCCATGACGTCTCCCCCTTGTACTCCAGTTCTAAGATTATTCTCTATAAGGGTGGGATTCTCTATGAGGGTGAGGGCAGTAGTTAAGTTACCATTTAAAGGGAGAGTAGCTATAGATGTAATAGCAGGTTGAGTCACAGCATTCAATGCAAGTTCACCCTGTGACACTGCTATGGCTGTTGACATATTAGGCTCACCATTAGCTCCTTGCAATCCCTGTGAAACAATCTGTGGGCTGCACATCAATTCCTGGCGTTTTTTTGCTTCCACTGCTTTAAATAAAGTGGAAATAGTTTGTTTAGTTGATACAGTCATATTAGGGCTTTCGCCCGAATTCTCCGCCGAAATCACTCCTCCCGTATTTTTTACCGCAGTCCCACTCAAGTCTCTATCAGTGTTTGTACTCACTGTTATAGCGGTCTCCGGTTCCCGTTTTTTACGAGTCCCTTTAGGTGCCATATCTCCTCCTGCCGGCTTTACTGTTAACAATACACAGCCGACTGGGAGCACCCGTCGAAAAGAGCCCGCCCGTTGAAATCGGCGTCCACAGGGATAATCACTCTCTGAGCCTCCGCCCAGTATTCCCAGCGCTCAGAGCTTCAGCGTCCTCGCCGACCTCTGTGCACGGCGTTCGGCGTTCAGTATCCAAGCCTGAACCGGTGAGTTGCCAATCACTCGTGTTCTCCGGTTCTCCGGTTTTTTCCTCCTTCAATCACTCCAGCTTTCCCACTGTAGTTTAACCGCTTTCAGGATACTTTGATCGAATCATGAATTCTTTCGATATCGACGGCCTGTAGGTCAGAGGAGAGAGCAGCTCACACGTCCGACACGGCTCGGCGTTCGGGCGCCATCTTGCCTCCGGCGCCATCTTGCCTCATTAGTTACACAAACTTTTCTAAAGCTTAACACTTCTAATGAGGAAGATATAAACAAGGATGATGTATCTTTCATGAAATAAGTCTTACATTGGTTATTCATTGTTTACAATTGCTCTACAATACTTGTGGATCTCAATAAATGGCATATTTAATGAAGATGTGACCATTTCCCCATGATTCCCTTTTATGTATTGGAGAGACTTCTTATAATTAAAACAGGCGTTCCTTCTACTGCTTGGCTCAGACTTCCTTCCCTAATACACTCTGCCAACCCACTTTCAACCATCGTATTTGCCCTGTTTATGCTCATATTCCACATCCCTCTAAACTCCATAGCCAACACCCCTCTGCTGCCTCCTTCCACTCTCTCCTTAGCATGCTAGAAACAATCTTCAGGACCTTCAGTCTCCCCTCTCAGCCTCCACTTCATGGCCCCAACATGGTTAGATTCCTCTTTTCCACCATGAGTCAGCCCATTTCCAGCTTCCCAGTGCTGCTGACACTCCCTCCAGTCCACTAACAATCCCATATGTGCATCCTGATCAAAACATCTAGCATCTAGCAAAGTACTGGTATCACACTCAAGATATGATCAGTGACAAGAGAACATACCGGCTATCCATCCCCGAGACTTGGCTGACATGAAAAACTATCCCCAGTCTGACAAGAAGCAATACCATTAGTACACAGAGTCCAACATTATCCCAAAGACCATTCTAACAAAATCAGAAGGAGATAAATAGTACAGAGACATTACTCTCTTGTTGCTTTTTCTGCTGCTGCTCATGTACAGCCCCTTTTTGTACGTAAGCTGTGTTTGCAAAACCCTTCTGTGTATCCATTACAAAAAAACAAGCATTGGCATAGCCAATAGGTCTCGCCTTTGGGACGTTATAAGTGTTTAGCCATGCAACAGTTGATGTTGTTGCACCAAGGATATTGTGCTGCATAACTAAATACTTATAAGGTCCCAAAAGTGAGACCTATTGGCTATGCCAATGCTTGCTTTAGCTTTATGTTGTCAGGAGCTTTCATAAATATGTTAACATAAGAATACCGAGAGAGCTTAGTGCCTTGTGAAATTACATGAATTTAAAGGATTACGAGCAGGCATATATCCTATTACAGTGTCTAGCCAGGATTTCACGTTTTTGAGCAGCCAGCCATAGCTTGACATAATAAAAAAATAATTAACTAAGGTACTGTGCGGCCCCTTACAAATAAGCACAGAACTGGAGGGCGCACTGCAAAGAGTCAGTGGCCAAGGTTTCACGCTGTGCGGCCTTCACACAGCATACAAGGAGGCCTCGGGCGGGGCATGGGGGTAGGTGTACACGTGACGATGAGCAGGTATCACCATGCTGTGCAGAGCCTCCTTTAACCCCTTCTGTGCTCCCATCGGCCGTCGCGAGCACTACCTGGCTGGTGCTGCGAATGGCTAACGGCTGACGCGGCCCAGCCCACTCCTTAGAACGCCCGCACTGCGCCGAAATAACGGCCGCGGTAAACAGGTTAACATGCGAGACCCTCAAAAATTAAATGGCTCCTCATGTGAAGTTCTGAAACACCAGGTACAACGCCCCCACTAATTTTAGCCGTCTACCAGAGTTGCTTCATTACTCCTAAGTGGTCCAACCATCACCCCCCTTTTTTTTATCTTACTCTCCAGATGTTCCCCACCCTATGGTCCTGAAGAGACCCTTTACCCACTGCAGGGTAGAAACGCCGTCGACGATTAAAGGAAACAAACCTTGCAGACAGCACTTATGATTGTATAGAGTGTCTGTGTATCTCTCTTGTTCATAACTAATATTGGTCGTTTTCCTTGTAAAAACTATTGTTTAGAAACCTTGTAAATACTGTCACCAGCAATCACTCAAATTGTTTACTCTTTTGGTTCTTCACAACACCCTGGGGATACTTATGCAATGTACAGAATTTTGTAAATGTAAATATTTTTGATCTGTTTTTTCAAATACAATCGCATTGTCAAAAGCCCTTCACTGTGAGTAGCCTTTCTCTCTCTGACATCCTGTATAACCCTTGTAGTACATTTGGCTATTATGCTTTATCTTTATGACCAAGTAATTATATCACCCCACTGGAACCGCTGTTTCCCATATAAAGCTCTAAGGCACGGCATGCACCTGGCAACTACCTCACTCCATCTGATCTGATTGCACGGCGGTAGGTTTCAAAGCCAAAGACTAACAGGACAATTCAGTGATAATCACCAAATGGGGGTGACCTGCCATTAAAAAATGTCCGGGCCAGGATTAAGTTAAAGTTAATAGTAGGGTTTCTCAGCGCTCTTCATGCATTTTCGAGTACTTGTATCAAATTTTGGTGATGCGCGTCTTCACGTAACCATGCTAACCGCATTGTTTCCTTGAGCTATTTCTTTGTACTTGCAGATGTTCAGAGGATGCCACTTCAAAGTCAAAAGGGGTGCAGTCTGCCTCCTGTATCTTCAAGTGGTTCAAGCTCATGCCTTCTCTTGGTGTTCACTACCCGGCTGCATCTGTTTGTGGCGATGCCATCCAGGCAGCCAGTACCCGGTTTACCTATTGGGTTCGAACGGTGAGTATACGGGTGTCGAGGCATGGCCATACATTTTGGCGATCAGGTCTGGCCACATAGTTCTCTGCCCAGGAGGAAGCTCGGATGTGGGGGAGGGAACGGTCAGGGCTGCATCCGAGCCCATCATCTGTTAAGGCTCCCTGAATTATTTAAAAGAATGGGCTTGCTGTGTTCACTTTTATCTCCCCATGACTCACTGCGAGCCCGCAGGTCAGGAGTTGACACCTTCGGCTTAGAGGGCTTTTACCATACAGAGCACCTGAATCGTTTTTAAACAGTAGTAATCCTTTGTTTAATTGTTTGTTTTCCCTTGGCAATGACGACGAGCAGAAGCTTCCCACCCAGATTTAACACTAAGGGGCAGATTTATGTTGCCTGACGCATCTCTGCAAATCGGCAGAGATGCGCCAGGAAAGATACGGCACTCAAGTTCATCCCTGCGCCACCCATGATGCGCCGCATTTACAATGCGGCGCACCATGGCGCAGGAATAAACAGATGCGTGTCGCATCTAGGGCGTGAAGTTGGCGCAGTGCTGAAGTTGTGCTGCGTGCTGCACGCAACTCCAGCACTGTTCCAACTTGCCCTATCTCTAACGTGGTGCGTCAAGCCTTACACCTGCTTCAAGCAGGCGCAGAGTTTTGACGCATCAGCGTTGGGAAAGTGACTCAGTGAAATCTTGTAGATTTCACTGAGTCACTTTTCAGGGGAGTTCCTGCGACGGAACGCCCCCCTCTGCGTGGAAACGCCCACATGAAACCTGACGCAGGTTTCATGTGGCGCAGGGCCTTGCACCGTGACGCATCTCCATAGACGCGTCATGATGTAAGTATGTCGCAATGTGGCGCAGGGTTTACGCCGCCGCTGCATCACAGAAGTGACGCAACGGCGGCGCATAAGTGCCGCAAGTCCGACATAAATCTGCCCCTAAAAATCTGAAGCTACTGCTTCAAGGGAGTACAAGGAAAGTACTGTAGGTTTAAAAATGTGTTACCTTTTCTGTTCTTTAAAACAAGACCGCACATCTCGGTAATTCTGGTTGTTTCATCTCCCTTATACATTTACAAACATCTCAGTGCTGGCGTTGTCTGAACAATTATTGTGGTAATGTTAGTGTTTCCACACAACTAATTTCCTGATTTTGCAGAGAAACAAGTCAAAGCCTTCTGAGCTGGTGCGCAGCATGGAATTCAATACTCCGGCAAGAGGAGAGCACGCTGACATGTTAACCCACACCCTGTAGATGGTAACCTGCCTGCGGGCCTTGCTGGTGCTGGGAGATATTGTTTCTCCCCTGCCAGCCTCTGCGACTGTGCGCATGACAGGAAGAGCTCTGACGTAATGCCCCCACCTAGTGGTGATCACTCCCATTTAAAACAAGCCCACGAGGGGTGGTTTGCTGCAAGCAATTTAAGGAATGCAGCTGCCACCGTGCCCGCCGCTGCTCGCTCCCGCAAGAAAAATGGTGTGGGAGTGAGCATTTGTAAAAGTGGTGGGACATGCACCTGCCTTTAGCCATTTGCAGCCTCCCATTTTAAATTGACACAGCCAACAGCCAAACAAATGCGTGGGGGGAGTTACATGAAGCCTTCCATAGAGTAGCACATGCGCGCTGCACTAGGCTCGACATAAAAATCACCCACCTTCAGCCAACTATCTCTTGTCCAGTTCAATACTTGCTTTGACAAGCCTGTGATCACCTCAGCCAAAACCATAATCTATAGCATAGAAGCACTTCACTCAAGCCAACTTCTAACCAAGTCTGCTCACTCAGTTGAAAATGCACTAAAATAAATTTTTACAAGCCACAAAGTGTTAGACCTGTCAGTTTTAGGGTGATCTTTTCCCAAACATTTTGCTTACTTACCTCAGTTTTTCTGTTGAAATTCCTTTTTGGTGGACTTAGGACTCAATGCACTTTACCACAGCTGACCAGTGCTAAGGTGCTTGTGTTCACTTCTTCAAACATGGTTAAATTGGTCATAACCTGGTTGGCATATTTAATTTACTTCTAAGTCCCTTCTAGAGCGGTATGCCATATACCCAGGGCCTGTAAATTAAATGCTGTAAGTGGGCCTGCAGTACATATTGTGCCACCCACTTAAGTAGCTCCATGTTTGCCATTGCAGGCTGAATGCAGCTTTGAGCTGCTAATTCGACTTGGCAATATAACCATCTTGGCAAGCCGCAAACTCATCTTTTATTGCATGTAAGTCTCCGCTAAGGTAGACCCTAAGGTAGACCATGGGGCAGGGTGCCTTGTAGTGAAAAGATTGGGCATGCACTTTTAGGTTTTACATGTCCTGGTAGTGAAAAAATCTTACATTCAGTTTTCAGTACTGTGAGGCCTTTCTGTCCTATATGATAACGTTGGGTTACCTTATTACATTTAACAAGTGCTAACTTTTGATTGGGACAAGGTTAGTTTTTTATGTTTGGCATCTATGAAATTGTAATGAAAACTCCTCTTTAATGGTAAAGTCGGATTTTAAATAGCAATTTTGAAAATGCCATTTAGAAACTTGTCATTTTCCTTTCTTTAGTCAGTTGGTGTCTGCAGCCTCCCCTGGGTCATATGACTAGGTGTAACTGACAACAACTACAACTTTTATTCGCTTTCTTTCACAAAAACCATAAAAGAACATGAGAGAAATACAGATAAAAACATTCTCAGATAAAATGCATACAAATTAAAATGGTGTCCACGGCTGTATACAAAAAGATTAACTTCACATCATGATACAAATAACACTTTTCTCACACGGACAGCACCAGATAAAAAAAAAGGCTATATTACAAACCTCTGATATAAACATTAAGTAAAAAAGTGCAGGGCAGATTGCACTAAGTGCTCATCTATAAACTGTGGTGTGATAAGGGGCCTTCTTAGGTTTTTATGGAAGGCGCAAAACATGGAAAGTACATCGTGTTCTGGGCTGACTGATTATTACAACTAGTTTGACATGAGGTAGAACTGTAAGAGCTGCCATGGGGGACCTACTAATGAATAATGTGTTGGGTTCAAATTAAGATATATCTTTAACAACTTATTTCGGCTTGTGCAAAAACCATAAATATCCAAAGGAAAAGAACAATATACAGAACATCAAGTCTATAAAATACAACTCCCACCTCAGATGCTGCATACATTAAAATTATACCTAAACTTAAGTAATGTTTGTTAAAAAGATTTAAAAAATACATGAACAAGGTGCAAGATAGCAAAATAGCAAGAGGGGTGTACCGGACTCACATCCTGGCAAAAAATGCCCACCTCTAATTAATCACAGCTGGATCTGAGCCTAACAGCAGAATTTAAAAAACTGAGAACATAAAAAACTATGTTGCCTAAAAGCATTGATAAAAAGATGAAAGCGGGCCGCACTTGCCTCAAGTTGACCTTTTTTAGAATCAGGATAACAAAGGTCTTCCCAGGTAGGTCATAAAAACTACAGAACATTAAAACATGAAGCTTGTCCTCTGGAGACTTACCCTTGCAGCCACAGGGCAGCAACCTTTGACCCTTGCTCTTTCCCCTTGGATGGGCAAGAAGTAGATGGAAGAGGTCAAATCGGAACCTGGTCAATAGAAAGCGATCATAAGAGCTTACAAACCCTACTAAATAAGGTTTAGTACGCTACGTAGTTCTTAACATGAGAAAACTACGCACACTGGGCTTCATTAGCTCCTGGTCTTCCCTTGCGGCTGACCGCTGTCTAAAAAAGGCCTCCTTTATCTGCCAAAATCCTTCTTACTAATCGATTCCAGGTTAAAAAAAGGTCTGCTATTCCCAGGTACAGGAAACACTCCTTAGTATATTTGAGCCATGGGATATGGGAGGCATGTTCAAGGGCAATGCACTCCTTTAAGGTCAGTTTGTTTAAGGCGGTCCCATTGCCAAGCCAAGTTTTTATCCATAAGGAATGGGGGCGATAGGCCATCAGATAAGTGATATAGGCCATGCCTAGCTCTTCATGGACGACATAGGTGGATGCACCCTGAGGTAAATCTAAGAGCTGTCTCAAGAAGATGTTTTCAACTGTTTGGAGATAGTTCTTAGCAATAAAACCCCAGATTTCATTGCAACTTGAAAATGCCACATTTAGAAAGTTGGCATTTTCCTGTCTTTTTGGCCATTTGGTGCCTGCAGCTTCCCCTGGGTCATATGACTGGGTGTTACTGACAGACCTTGTGAATTCTGCTCAGACAGTCACACTATATAGGGATTATGTGTACCTGCATGGGACATCTGCTGAAAGGATGTGGGGGTGGAGCTGGGTACAGCCCCACGTGCGACTTAATAGGCTGTGCTCTGCCTTCACACAAAGGACTTGTCACATCCACATTGTCTCTGCAGCCAGCTTGTAGCCAGCACCCGGGAGTCAGGCAATTCCAAGCACTTTAAAGAGAAACCTCTAGAAATGTCTCCCAACTTCAAAGGAGGCACCAAATATAAAAGTAGTGTCCTCTGGCCCACTCTTCACTTCACTACTGGGCCTTTGGAAGGACTCTCAGAGGACTGTCTGCTGCTGTGAACTGCTGTGCTGTCTGCAAGACTTCTTTGCTGTGCAGTACGCCTGCAGGTTCTGTACTTCTGTGAAAGAATGTGTGCAGCATGCCTCCTGGCTCAGCACTTCTGTAAATGTGTACTGATGGATGTGGAGCCCAGCCACAGGCTCTGCGCTTTTGTCAATATGCACATATGTGTAGAGAGCACCCACCGGTTACACGCTTCTGTAACATATCTAAACATATATGTGTAGCACATGTACAAAGCTTCTAACATGGAGTGGAGAGAAAAAATGTTACTTTTGATAGTTGGAAAAGAGTGTCTTTACGTCCTAGATTTGCGCTTCCTTGTTTGAGAATCCGCAAATGTACCACTGCATACAGCCTCCCCTGAGGCAAAACGCGACCCACCACCATACGAGGAGCATGAAAATGTCTGGAAATGAGGACTAGCAACGCAAGTATAGAAGAAATGAAGAAGCATTCACAGATGAACTAGAGCGTCATTAACAGACTGCTAATGTTTCCAGGTAAAACCACAAAGGTGAGCTGCTGAATATTTAATTCTAGGAATTAATGAGGAGGAATTTGAGACACTTGACACAAACTTCTTACACTCAATGATCAGGTCCTCCTGATTGCAGAGGCCTTGGTTGACCCACGGTCTACGTTATTAATCTAATCTCTGCAATTAAAGCCTTTTTTACAATGTCGATTAATGGCTGTGTTCTGTATAATTTTGGAATCCCTGTCCATTAATTGACATAATTTAGATCTGTGTAGTGTTCACATGCTGAAATCAAGAGACTGGGATCTGATAAATCAATCTGCACAGACCCAGTATTATCACTGTGAAAAACCACAGTAAGGGAACTGATGGACCAAGCAGCTTAAAAAGCAGGACAATTTACAGGTTTTTTTCAATTTAATTTTTTTATTATTTTGTGCCAACTACTTAATCGAGAAGTGCTTGTTGGTGCTTAAAGCTTGTTAAAAATGGTGAAATCATACATTAACACAAGATTTGGAACGTAGCAGGTGATAGAGAAGAAATACCAGGTATACTGAGCCAAATCCTGAAATGATTCCAGTATTGAATAAATATACAAATGCACAAGTGAGCTGACGATTTCTACCTTTCTCAAAATCAAGGACATGCCTTTATTAGTACTTTACCTGTTTAAATGCCACTGGATGGATGGCTATTGCCAAGAACTGGTGACAGCATCTACAGTGCATCAGGCTTAGCTGCACGTGCTCTAAGAGTCCAAGTGTGTGGGCCTAAGAGGACTAAGATGCAAGAAGGCAATTGCTAGCTCCATTGCCTCCCTAATCACTGGCAATGTGCATGATGGGATAGCAGCGCCTTTGCATCACTATTAGAGAGAAAGCATATAACTTTGTGGCTTTAAAATAAAGCCACAGTTTGATTGGATAGTTCTTTAATCACCCCGCCCCGCACCACCTTGAAAGAGCAGCCAGCTTAGACAGGGCTAGCCTGCCCAAACCAATTCAGGCTTTGCTCTCATACTTAAATCTGCATGAGAGAAAAGCCTGGATTGGTTAATACAGGTGAACCCAGAGATCCCAAGGATACGGGGCGAGGGGGACTATTCTGTGTTTCCCCTGGCTCCTAACAGAGCACTGTTTTCCATTGTGTATAGAAGAAACAATCTAATAGGTTTAAGATACGAATACAAATATCCTCTTTTGATTCACATGATAAATTTGAGGTTGGCATCTAACTGTGCTTATGGATTGTTTAGTGCAGTGTCTGATGATTCCTCTGGGTCTGCGAGGCCTACTCAAGGGGTCTGTGACGGCTTCACAAATCTAAACAACATTAAAATGAATAAATTATATAAAAATAAAGCATCAAAATTGAAAATTTTAAAACGTTTCCTGTTTTTGATTGTGAATTACACAAAATATTTCATAATTTAACCCTTTAACTGCTGCCGTCGGCATTGGCCGTCGCAAGCACTACCTCGCTGGTGCTGCCAATGTCTAACGGCCGACGCGGCCCCGCCCACTCCGCAGAACCGCCGCACTGCCGCGAAAAAACGGCCGCGGCTAAAGTATTATGCTTCTGTTTGGTGTATACTTGTTTTTGTATTTGGGTGTGTATTGCTGTGAGGTTCAAATCATAGTAAATGCTTGGGCTGGGGGTCCCCTGCTCCCACAACTCACTCAGTGAGGGTCCCCAGCTTCTACTAATGATTTAGTGGTGGTCCACAGCAGTCAAAAGGTTAAGAACCAGTGGTTTGTTGCATTGCAAAAACAAATGATGATAATGGTGATGCTGCTGATGAATGTGCTTTACAAAAAAAATGAATGATGATGTTGATGATAAATACACTGCAGCACGTTCTGCCATCTTTTGCTAAAATCCATTTTTGGAACCCCCACTGAAGAGACTCAGCATAGCTAGAGTGGCAGATTTCAACCCAGAAGTGCAGAGATAGAGGCGAGAACCAATTGAGAAAGAAAAAAAAACAGGTCGTTTCAGCTTGTGGTGCCAAGATCTGTAAACCAGAAGGAGAGAAAATCGAAAATGTGGTTAACTAGCGAAAGGGTGCAAATGCCACAAAAAAGGTTCACTCAGCAGACGCCTAGGTCAAAAGGTCAGGGGCAGATAGGTCAAGTCTGGAAACAGTACATGATCCTACTAATCAGACAGGCTACAGGGAGCCCAGGAGGCAACAACAGGCTGGTGAGGTTGGAACAGGCTCTGCCTTGTTTAGCCTTAAATCAGGACTTCGTAGACTGCGCATCATGGTATATTATGTGCATTTTAGGTGGTGGTGCTTGTTGGGTTATTACAAGTAAAACGAAAGAGCCTTCCAGTGTTTTTAACTTTGAAAGTTCTTTCGGATTGTGAGTACTTAATTTGGACACTCCTTAATCTTGGATCAAGAAGCAGCAATAAACATATATACTCTGCAATCTCTCTACTCGGTTAACAGTATAATGAATTTTTGTTGCCTTATGGAATTTATCACACCCACAGTGGTTGTGTAATCAGTAATAATGTAGCCCCACTTTCCAAGCACTGCTTTGTGGGTATGAAGAAGCACACTAGAGAGGAATGCACCACTTGCTACATCTCTGTGGCATAAAAACCACCCATTTTATATTCGCGGTGCCTTCCTTCAGTTCTGCTTCAGCTCAGCGCCACAGACGCCTACAGGATGCAGAGACACGGGCCCATGCAGTCCCTGTAAGTTTATTTCAGAATGCATTGTGCTCTGGGGAGTTTCCATCCTGTAAACGGGAGCATGAATCGACTCACCGAGATCTCACTCTGTTTCCTGGGAACCAAGATTGTCACGTGTATGGGGGAATGGAGGGGTGACCCTGCCTGCCTTGCGTCTCCCCTGAGCTTCCGTTTCACTGCGGCCTCTGGCCACGCCCACGATCACAACGATGCTGTATTTCTACGGATGCTTGAATGCCTCGGCAGCACTGTGTCATCCCGGTTGTGGTTGTGTTGTGCTGTGTTACGGTTCAGAGGTGTGCTTTTAGCTGGTGAAACGAAGGATTTAGGGCCAGATTGTATGAACATATTTCCCCATAGACACAGAATGGGTAACTGTTTGATACATCTGGCACTAAAATCGATCAATTGGTCTGCTCTGCGCGCAGCGGATTGTAATTTGGAGAGTTAGCTTAATATGGGTTTGCGCGGAACTAAAAACACATTTTCAAGTCGAATCTCCCCAGATTTCTCTCTCTTTCCTGAAACTGACAACTGTGCGGCCACTTAGCATCACACCACTGAATCCAAAAGCGCCTGTGGGTTTTCGTGGTTACATTGTTTCCTGTTGCTGTGAGCACCGTGCAGCTCGGCGTGGCGCTGAGCCCAGGGCTATTCTACCCACAGCTTGTTAACTTCTGAACAATTTCTGGATTGCAACAGTTGCCATAATTACGCCACAAGGTACCTCTGACTCTATTTCGTCTCTGACGTTGCAGGTTTTGAGGTGTTTTGAAGCTTCTTGAAGTAAGAACTGGCTGTACTGAACTAATCTGGCTGCATTGTGGTGAGGCCAAGGGAGGGGCTGTCGGTACACACCTTTGTGCTGCTCCTGGTTTGCTATAGTAACCCATTATTTTTCTTTATGGGCCCCAACTTCACAGACCGTCTCGCAGAACGAAACAAGCACAAGCCAGAGACGTTTTAAGACATGAGCAAAGTGGGCTTTGGACCAGGGCCCCTCTATTTCAGGCCCCGCCCCCCATAGAGCCAGCTCTCTTTGACAGAGAGTCTTTCTCTGATGACCTCGAGTAATCCTTAAAGAAATTGTTTTAAATACTGTTTCCTTTAACTTTATTCTAATGTGTATAATATGTGAGTCTATTTATTACAGACAATTTGCAGAGAAAGGATGTTTATGTTTCATACAACATCCACATTTTTTTAAATTTTACATCAAAACAGAACATATGAGAAATGGGAGGGTGTCACAGAGATTATTTGCAATAATATTAGTGAGCTTCTACTGTATTATAATATTGAAAACACACGTCACTGTCCCTGAATATTAGATGTAATAACTTTAGAATTTGGTCAAGTGTGTCTTTGCGCTGTCAGTGACCTGACCAAAGACAGCATGAAAGACCTGAAATTGGATCATAAATTCAAAGCGGTCTAAACAGAGGCCCCCAAAATATGTTTGGGCCTGGGCCCCCCAAATCCTCAAGATGTCCCTTACACACACAACAGCACAAAAGAAAATCTCCCAGAAATAGATTTCAGCTCGTATAATGAAACTTTACCCTCTAAATCCAGGGGGCAAAGCAAAATGAGTGCAATGCTCATGACCCTGTGCAACCAACATAAACAAATGTTGTGAATTTTAAGTTTGGAAACAACTTCTTCAGACTCAACAACCGATCTACCCAATATAATTCTGCAAAGCCATAAGTAGGTTCTGCCTTTGTTCATTTGCAGGATCCCTCAGCAACGCATGCAAATATAACCGACTCACAGAGTGTTAACCATATGCAGTGCTCTGCTAATACGGAAAATACAAGCACACCTTCAACAGAGCTTAACTCTGCTCTAAAAAAATTATTTTTCAAATTTTTGTTTCCATTTTCAGCAGACCATTCCTGATTCCAAATGAGTCTGCTATGGGCCAGCAAGGTGCGGTAAGCGCTGTAGCGTCTAGCACAGGGGAGCTGTTTCAACTGCCACCCTCCCTTTGTCATTTGAAGTACTTCCTCCTACTGATCTAAGTTCGAAAGAGCAACGTTTTTCTGAGCCAGCCAATCAAACATTTTATTTCACTTAATGTAAAATTGAGAAATGATTCAGAAAACTGAGGTACCTACAGAGAGTACTTGTTTAGAAACACACCTTATGTATCAACTGCAGTTGTGCAGTGTTTTTTCCAACTAAAAAACAACCAAAGGGAATTTGCAATGATTTTTTAGATTTTCTTGACAGAAACCAAGGAGATAAAATGCAAAACAATATGACTTTGCATCTAAAGAACCATCTGATATGCTGGGCAAATAGTTTACTCAGTACACTGCAAACTTGCATGCTTGGAGGAGATAGAAAAAAGAGTTTCAGACTGCACAGATGTATAACAAAAACTTCAGCAGCATTTCAAATGGTATGATAAACACATATACAGACTTAAAATTACACAAGAGGACCCTGAAAACCACTCTAAGCGCTCCAAGTTCGGATTTACTGGGCGTCCAGAATACGAAGTTGATGGGGTGGGTACAGTAGTCTTAGATGAAAAAGTGGAAATCGGTTCCAAGCTTGTCGCAGAGGTCTTGGGATGGGGTGATGTCTGTGGCTTTGCTGCGTGGGTTGTTGAATTCTTGAATGACACTGAAAAGTTCCTTGGAGTTGGTGGAGTTGGTCAGGATTTTGTTGAGGATGAAGTTCCTCTTAGTGGCTCTGATCTGTATGTGGTAGTCAGTCATGGGGTCCTTGTAGGTGGTGTGTTTTTTGGTTGTCTAGGTGTTTCTCCAGTTCTTCTCCAGGCGTCTGCAGGTGCGTCTGGCTTCTTGGAGAAGTGATGGTGAACCAGGCGGCTTTCCTGGGGTGTTGTCCGTCGGTGTTGCGTAGAGGTGCAAGCTCGTATGGGCAGTTGGAGATCCATGTGCGGAGTTCTCTGGCTGTGTCGTTTGCGTCAGGTGCCCAGGTGTGGTTGTTTCGGCTGAGGGTGGAATTAAGTTGCTCGCCTTGCTCCAGTTAATTCGTGGTGGGTGTGGGGCTGGTTTGGGTGCCTTTGGTTTGTTGATGGCAAAGTGTACGCAGTGCTGGTCAGTCCATGGCGGCTGCGTTGTGTGGTTGAATTGGATGCAGTTTCCTGCCACGAAGATGGGGTTGAGGGTGTGTCCTGCTCTGTGGGTTAGTGTGTTGATGAGTTGTTTAAGTCCGATGCTGATGAGGTTTTCATGAAGGATAGTGGAGTTGGGGTCACTGGGGTTGTCGAGGTGGAAATTTAGGTCTCCAACGAGTATTTAACTGGTTGAGACGATTGCTTGGGGTGCGATGAAGTTTGTGATGGTGGTGGCAAAGGGTTTTCGGGGGGTCTTTAGACAAGGGTTCCTTGGAGTGTGGCTTTGGGGGTGGTCTGGATCTGGAAATGCAGGTGTTCGGCAGAGGGGAAGGTTTCGCTGGAGGTGGTGAGGCGGAGAGTGATCTTGTGGGCGATGGAGAGGTCCCGTTCCTGGGTGGTTGAAGCAGTCTTTCCTCTGGATCTTGTATCCGTCTGGGATTGCGGTGCTGATGTCGGGGGCGGAGGATGCAGTGGTCGAGGTCTCTGTGAAGAAGGGCGAAAGAGAGTAGAGTAGGTTCCAGAATTCCATGGTGTTTGTGTACGGAGCGTACATTGAGGAGGATGCATTTTAGGGTGTCGCTGGTGCTGGCATCTGCAGTGTTGGAGGCCGGGGTGCCGGTGAGGGTCTGGCAGCAGTGGAGGCAGGAGAACTGGCTGCGGGTTGTGTTCGGAAAGGCCTGTTGGCATTCACAAAGTCTTCCAGGGTTGAGTGCGTGGAGGGCGGTGGTGTCGTAGCGATGGGTAGTAGGGGGTCCATGGTTCCTGACGCTGGCCGCAGTGGGGTCGCGTACTGGCGCAGCTAGGCAGCTTTGGCGTGCCTTTGGTGCGCTAGCTGTTCGCCCGTGTCTGCAGAGTGACCGCGCAGCAGCCACCATTAAGTAGGGGAGGCGGGAGGGAGGAGAGACTGGGAGGCAGGAGCGGGGGAATGCTGTGGGTGGGAATTGCATGGGGGAGGGGCTGCAGGGGCAGCAGCAGCGAAAGGCGAAAGGAACAAGAAGGCATGAGAAAATAAAACCGGTGGTGGAATTAGAGCAAGACACAGATGGGCACAAGAACAGTGGCACAACAGGGAAAAAATAGGAAAAAAAACAGCTGAGAAAGGTTACTGTGCTTGCAGGCAGTCTGGTCCCAGTAGGAGCGGGCAGCAGGCGCAGGAGCGGGCAGCAGCCTCCAACCTCCCAAGGAGGAGGTCAGGGTCTGGAGTCAAGAGACAGCACAGCGGAGTTTAGGGAAAAGAGTGGACATAGACCGAGGGTCGGAGGTAACTCAGTCAAGAAGGTTGATGATTTCCCTGTTTATCACAGTAGGCAAATATTTGACATGCTTTTAAAGTTACCCTACAAGGTCAAATATAGCTTACTCACATTTCATGTATAAGACATTACAAGCACAACTAACGTCGATGCGGTCCTGCACTGAATTAGCAGCCTTCCACCTATTACCTCCAGTTACTAATCATTACAAGCTGAATTGGGAAAAATCACACAAACATTACACGATTTCTACATAAAAGATCAGGTAGTAGAAGTAGTAGTATTTTTATTCAACCAAATAATAATCATTCCCAAACATGTACACAACAATCTTCCTTAGAAAATACATAATACAGTAATAAAAAAAATAGGCAACATAAAAGTATAACAATAAAAAAATATAAACATGGTAATAAACATTTAAAAATAGATAGTCAACAACGTTAAAAAAAACTGCCAGTAAAATCCTGATGTCAACCGACATATGGACCCTTATTCTAAATAATCCAGTGATTTTACCTGACATTATATGAACGTTTTCTTGGGTCGATGTCAACCTATGATTAAGACCATTTTAAAAATCATAAACCTCTCCTGATAACAACATATTGGGACCAAGTTACTTAGTCTAGTTAATGACTTCATCCTAGTGCACCAGGCATAAAGCCAATATCTCGTTAATGCGGACACTAACCATTTTGTTGTATCTGATTGGAGCACTCGCATAGCTTCAGCTGGACACATAAATGATAGGGGACGACAAACTGGTACTTTCCACTCTTTCCTGATTTGTGCATAGGAGGGACAAAAAAACATGAAATGGTCTACTGATTCAGGGCTAACGCTGCATATAGGGCACACTGGGGTAACAGTAGCCTGCTTCAATTTACTTTTACAGTAGTACAGGGGCAAAGTTCCATACCTAAGTTGTAGATAAAGTGCACATGCACGAGGAGGTTCAATGTCCTCCATAACAGCTTCAAATAAAAAAATGTATTAAAATCTAGGAATGTTCTGGTTAAGGTGGCCAGTAATCCTGAATATGGATCCAAAACTTTGCTTTTAAAAGTGGTACTGCTTCTTTCGTCAGAGATTGGGGATCCTCACACAAAAAAAAATATTAGGTTGTAAATTATAACCCTGGGTGGAGTTCGCAGAGTTTTACTCCGCTGAACTCCGCGAATTGCCAGAAAAACTTTGCCACGCTCTGCGGAGGTCCGCCAGCAGCAGATTCTTTTAAGTTGTGCTGCTTTCCCTGATTTTTAGCTCCAGAAGTTTGACCCACACTGTAAAATCAGTTCGAATGGCACTACAGGTCGCGCCAGCGGGCGCTACAGTGTTCTGCCACTTGAGTAGACATTCTACTTGAGTGGCAGCTTGCTCAATGTGAATGTAAGATTTCTCAACGCGAGCAGGCGTAAGCTGCCGCAACCACCTGAAATGAAAAATAAACTCTGCACAGCGTAACTGTGGGGCTGGAAAAAATGCTTTGGACCAATTCTTTATGCACTGTACGATTCAAGTTAGCATTCGCCGCGCAATTTTGTATTTAGCCGCCATTTAAGCAATGATCGAAACTAACGTCTGTCTCATTTTGTGTCTGCCTCACCAAAAAGCAGCTGGCAATGTATTCTCTGCACGTGTTTTTCTCCAAGGCTGAGTTTTGCTGTGCTAATGAATAGACTGTTCTTATTATCACATACCTTTCTGACTAGATAGGTCTGCTCCCACCACTCGGGGTGGTGAGAGCAGGCAGAGTAACCTTGACTGCAAGATAATGTGTGCCCGGTCCCAGAATTGCAACCCATCCTTCTGTATCTCCTTTGTTCACCAACTACTAACTGGAAAATTCCAGTCTGGGCGTGTATTTAGGGATACTGGAAATGTACTTTATGCATTGCCATGTTGACTGAAGTAAGTCCCTCTGCAGCATTCTAAGAAGGCTGGTCAGACTGGACTCCACTCGAGTGTACCTTCAATAAATGTCATTGGTTTGTATTTTCTACTGTCTGGCTGACTCTTCATTTGTATGGAAGGCTGAGAGGTGGTCGCGAGTGACCTGGGTGACCCTAACGAGTCTCTTTCTTCATCACTTCGCAGAGTTTCTCCGCGCACTACGCCGGCGGAGCGGAATTTTCCCCCCACCCCTAGTAAATAATAGGACTGCAAGTCAATGCACTTACGAAGAGAATGAATATATTGGTGGAATGCTAGCATGGGCTGCTAAGGTTTCCTAAATCGAAATTACATTAGGTTTATTATAAACCCTAGTACTCAACAATTAATATACAACTATCATAACATTGGCAACATCTTCTTAAATTGCTGCAAGCCACTTTATGAAGTGTATGGTATCATTCCTCAAAATCTAAATTTAAAAACTTTTGATTAATTATCCATTCCTGCAATATCAACTGAGCAGATTCTTATACTTATTCAACTTATTTCAGAAGCTGAACTTTTGCTTCACTTTCAAGACTTATTGTTAGGAAGGCATGTAGCAATGGCCGTTCAAGTAGAATTTCATCAACGGTTTTCTACACCTCTGAAGTACTTGCTTAAGCTTTTATATCACAATATTCTGAAAGGAGGACCTGTTTTTTATGAGGCAACCGTTGTGCGCTTTCTTAAAAAAAGATAAAAATCCAACTGAAACAGTGGTAAGTAGACCTATAATTTTTCAAAAACACTGATTATGAACTTCCTACAAAAGTTTGGCAAATCGTCCTTCAAGATGTGATACACACTGATTTTTACCAGGCTGATAGATAACAGTTAATGCAAACTATTTGATTGGAGCAATATACTATTTATCTTCAAAAGTCCACAAAAGATCACTTATGGTGGACCCCGAAAAAGCCTTATCGATTTAGTAAGCTGGAAAGCTCTATTTTCTATTTTAGACAGATTTGGCATACCTAACATATTTGTAGTGATGCTAATAATATTATATTGGGAAGCCACAGCAACTATTGTATTTACTTCCTCACAGGTTATCAAATTTAATGTTATCACAGAAACCCAACAAGATTGCCCCCTTTTTCCGGTATTATTTGCCTTATTTCTTAAACCATTAGCAATCAAAATTTGCATTCATAATTAAATATTAACACTTCTCCAAAACATGTAAAAAATGGAAATTATTTGCAGATATGGTTTCATACTGAAGAGCCGATTGTGAAAATATTGAATACACATTTGACCAACTGCAATAATTTTCTCAAATTACTGGATAGAAAATCAATAATAATAAAATTGAGTTTATTCTAATTAATGCTTCTGGTAATGAGGATTCTTCGAAACTACGGACAAGTTACTACCTACAACATTCGATTAGATATCTTGGAATTTATGTCACACCAATTAATGAATTATATGAATTGACCAATTTGAACATTTAGTACAATATAACAGCACAGTTTGAAAAGTGCAAACTCACCCTTTAATGATTATTGGTCAAGTTGCCCTCATCAAGATTTCATTTCTGCCTTTGATACTTTCCTTATCCTCCCTTATAAACTACACACACATTGTTTTGACCTCCTTGACAGATTAGTTACTCATTCTGTAAGGAAGCAACAAAGTACTTACATTAAGGTATCTAAAATCCAGTTTAGTATTCAAGATGGAGGTCTTGCCCTTAAAATTGCAGGTTGTACTATATCTCAAGCATATTCAGGAATAATTCTTTGTATGTTGAAAGAATTATCTATTGATCCTGCTCTGTTTGTGAAATCTCTAAAATATCCCAAAAACATTTATATAAAATCTTACAAATGATTGGGATATGTAAATATAATACTTTTTTGCCTAAATTAATTCAGCACATTATGCCAATGCAAACATTTAGCTTAAGGATTGAAGCAAAAGTGGGAAGATGCCAGTTTCCGACAGATTACAGATGTTTTGAATGTCGGATTATTCAAACCCTGGGAGGTAATTCAGTATTAATTTAATAAGATTTGTCTTTTGTTTTTTATCACCTTACAACAGAAAAGAGACTTCTAAAGCAATATATTAATAAAGTCAGGCCATCTCCCTACGAAAGACCTAAAGCAAGTTTTGAGACTCACATTTTCGGCATGGGCAAGTGGTATTGTATCCTTTTACAACCGAATCAAAAAGATGTAATTACCGAGTTCTGTATTAAATGGGATAGTGAATATGGGATTAAATTAATTTATAACATGTGAAAGGAAATATGCTAATTTAATAACATATCCTTTCGTGGTGCCAACGTTTGGTGTATGAATTTCAACCCAAGGACAACATCTTATACATGAAAGCTGTTGCACAAACTCTATCCCGATACATCACCCTTTGTTTTGGATGTCAAAAGGATTATAAAGGTGATTGGCGGCATATGATAGGATGCTGAAATACAAGAATTCTGGATCCAGGTTTTCCATGACATCTGTATGTAAACAGTTAATTATATTGATATCAAGTTATTCCATCATTTTGACGCCAAGTTCTTTGAAGCAACAAAATAAGATTTGTATTTATACTCGTTCATTAATTATGTTAAAATCGAAATCTGAATCTGAAGCATTATTTATTCACTGGGAAGAAAAAATGCATATTGTAAATTAATGAGTCATTTTATGCAATTAAACTACATTCTATTCATAATTTTCATAAAGTTAGAAGATATTTTCATGAATGAAAAAATATGATCTTTACTGCTACTATACACCATGTACGAGTAATTGTTCTTAATTACTGTTTTAGATTATACATTAATGTATATTTTCTACCCCATTTAACAAATTACACCTGCTGACCAAAAGCATCAGCATCATCCAAGGTATGTTTTCAGGCTATATTGTCTATATGTGTGGCTGCATTGGCATCAGGTAATTGCAGACAGCATTATACAGAGATGTGTGCCACCTGTTATAAACTGAATTACAACCCCATAGATTTTGCCCAAGAGTAAATGATATTTACAACAAGGGGTGGTGAGGGACAGAGTCTCTGAATTAAGCAGAATACTCTCACCCAGTCAAAAGATCAGGGCTAGATCCAACACCGTTTTTTAGCTCATTGCACCATCCCAGTTTCAGAACCTGGCTGTATGCAAATTAGTCTGTTCCTGTCCCAGTGCATGATGGGAACAGGGCAAACCAAACTACAAAAGCCAATTCTTACACTGGGAAGGAAACAAGCTTCCGGGGACCGGTTTCTGGCATTACAGCCGTCTTCGGCCCGGCTTGCTTGAATCCTGATGGTGCAATGAGCAAGGGACTCATGTCTGAGTATACCCTTCCACGCTTAGGGTGGACAAAAATATTTACAACAAGGGGTGGTGAGGGACAGAGTCTCAGAATTAAGCAGAATACTCTCACCCAGTCAAAAGATCAGGGCTAGATCCAACACCGTTTTTTAGCTCATTGCACCATCCCAGTTTCAGAACCTGGCTGTATGCAAATTAGTCTGTTCCTGTCCCAGTGCATGATGGGAACAGGGCAAACCAAACTACAAAAGCCAATTCTTACACTGGGAAGGAAACAAGCTTCCGGGGACCGGTTTCTGGCATTACAGCCGTCTTCGGCCCGGCTTGCTTGAATCCTGATGGTGCAATGAGCAAGGGACTCATGTCTGAGTATACCCTTCCACGCTTAGGGTGGACAAAAATATTTACAACAAGGGGTGGTGAGGACAGAGTCTCTGAATTAAGCAGAATACTCTCACCCAGTCAAAAGATCAGGGCTAGATCCAACACAGTTTTTTAGCTCATTGCACCATCCCAGTTTCAGAACCTGGCTGTATGCAAATTAGTCTGTTCCTGTCCCAGTGCATGATGGGAACAGGGCAAACCAAACTACAAAAGCCAATTCTTACACTGGGAAGGAAACAAGCTTCCGGGGACCGGTTTCTGGCATTACAGCCGTCTTCGGCCCGGCTTGCTTGAATCCTGATGGTGCAATGAGCAAGGGACTCATGTCTGAGTATACCCTTCCACGCTTAGGGTGGACAAAAATATTTACAACAAGGGGTGGTGAGGGACAGAGTCTCTGAATTAAGCAGAATACTCTCACCCAGTCAAAAGATCAGGGCTAGATCCAACACCGTTTTTTAGCTCATTGCACCATCCCAGTTTCAGAACCTGGCTGTATGCAAATTAGTCTGTTCCTGTCCCAGTGCATGATGGGAACAGGGCAAACCAAACTACAAAAGCCAATTCTTACACTGGGAAGGAAACAAGCTTCCGGGGACCAGTTTCTGGCATTACAGCCGTCTTCGGCCCGGCTTGCTTGAATCCTGATGGTGCAATGAGCAAGGGACTAATGTCTGAGTATACCCTTCCACGCTTAGGGTGGACAAAAATATTTACAACAAGGGGTGGTGAGGGACAGAGTCTCTGAATTAAGCAGAATACTCTCACCCAGTCAAAAGATCAGGGCTAGATCCAACACCGTTTTTTAGCTCATTGCACCATCCCAGTTTCAGAACCTGGCTGTATGCAAATTAGTCTGTTCCTGTCCCAGTGCATGATGGGAACAGGGCAAACCAAACTACAAAAGCCAATTCTTACACTGGGAAGGAAACAAGCTTCCGGAAGCTTGTTTCCTTCCCAGTGTAAGAATTGGCTTTTGTAGTCTGGTCTGCCCTGTTCCCATGATGCACTGGGCCAGGGACAGACTAATTTGCATACAGCCAGGTTCTGAAACTGGGATGGTGCAATGAGCTAAAAAACGGTGTTGGATCTAGCCCTGATATCTTGACTGGGTGAGAGTACTCTGCTTAATTCAGAGACTCTGTCCATCACCACCCCTTGTTGTAAATAATTTTGTCCACCCTAAGCGTGGAAGGGTATACTCAGATGTGAGTACCTTGCTCATTGCACCATCAGGATTCAAGCAAGCCGGGCCGAAGACGCCTGAAATGGCAGAAACCGGTCCCCGGAAGCTTGTTTCCTTCCCAGTGTAAGAATTGGCTTTTGTAGTCTGGTCTGCCCTGTTCCCATGATGCACTGGGCCAGGGACAGACTAATTTGCATACAGCCAGGTTCTGAAACTGGGATGGTGCAATGAGCTAAAAAACGGTGTTGGATCTAGCCCTGATCTCTTGACTGGATGAGAGTACTCTGCTTAATTCAGAGACTCTGTCCATCACCACCCCTTGTTGTAAATAATTTTGTCCACCCTAAGCGTGGAAGGGTATACTCAGAAGTGAGTCCCTTGATCATTGCACCATCAGGATTCAAGCAAGCCGGGCCGAAGACGCCTGAAATGGCAGAAACCGGTCCCCGGAAGCTTGTTTCCTTCCCAGTGTAAGAATTGGCTTTTGTAGTCTGGTCTGCCCTGTTCCCATGATGCACTGGGCCAGGGACAGACTAATTTGCATACAGCCAGGTTCTGAAACTGGGATGGTGCAATGAGCTAAAAAACGGTGTTGGATCTAGCCCTGATCTCTTGACTGGGTGAGAGTACTCTGCTTAATTCAGAGACTCTGTCCATCACCACCCCTTGTTGTAAATAATTTTGTCCACCCTAAGCGTGGAAGGGTATACTCAAATGTGAGTCCCTTGCTCATTGCACCATCAGGATTCAAGCAAGCCAGGCCGAAGACGCCTGAAATGGCAGAAACCGGTCCCCGGAAGCTTGTTTCCTTCCCAGTGTAAGAATTGGCTTTTGTAGTCTGGTCTGCCCTGTTCCCATGATGCACTGGGCCAGGGACAGACTAATTTGCATACAGCCAGGTTCTGAAACTGGGATGGTGCAATGAGCTAAAAACGGTGTTGGATCTAGCCCTGATCTCTTGACTGGGTGAGAGTACTCTGCTTAATTCAGAGACTCTGTCCATCACCACCCCTTGTTGTAAATAATTTTGTCCACCCTAAGCGTGGAAGGGTATACTCAGATGTGAGTCCCTTGCTCATTGCACCATCAGGATTCAAGCAAGCCGGGCCGAAGACGCCTGAAATGGCAGAAACCGGTCCCCGGAAGCTTGTTTCCTTCCCAGTGTAAGAATTGGCTTTTGTAGTCTGGTCTGCCCTGTTCCCATGATGCACTGGACCAGGGACAGACTAATTTGCATACAGCCAGGTTCTGAAACTGGGATGGTGCAATGAGCTAAAAAACGGTGTTGGATCTAGCCCTGATCTCTTGACTGGGTGAGAGTACTCTGCTTAATTCAGAGACTCTGTCCATCACCACCCCTTGTTGTAAATAATTTTGTCCACCCTAAGCGTGGAAGGGTATACTCAGATGTGAGTCCCTTGCTCATTGCACCATCAGGATTCAAGCAAGCCAGGCCGAAGACGCCTGAAATGGCAGAAACCGGTCCCCGGAAGCTTGTTTCCTTCCCAGTGTAAGAATTGGCTTTTGTAGTCTGGTCTGCCCTGTTCCCATGATGCACTGGGCCAGGGACAGACTAATTTGCATACAGCCAGGTTCTGAAACTGGGATGGTGCAATGAGCTAAAAAACGGTGTTGGATCTAGCCCTGATCTCTTGACTGGGTGAGAGTACTCTGCTTAATTCAGAGACTCTGTCCATCACCACCCCTTGTTGTAAATAATTTTGTCCACCCTAAGCGTGGAAGGGTATACTCAGATGTGAGTCCCTTGCTCATTGCACCATCAGGATTCAAGCAAGCCGGGCCGAAGACGCCTGAAATGGCAGAAACCGGTCCCCGGAAGCTTGTTTCCTTCCCAGTGTAAGAATTGGCTTTTGTAGTCTGGTCTGCCCTGTTCCCATGATGCACTGGGCCAGGGACAGACTAATTTGCATACAGCCAGGTTCTGAAACTGGGATGGTGCAATGAGCTAAAAAACGGTGTTGGATCTAGCCCTGATCTCTTGACTGGGTGAGAGTACTCTGCTTAATTCAGAGACTCTGTCCATCACCACCCCTTGTTGTAAATAATTTTGTCCACCCTAAGCGTGGAAGGGTATACTCAGATGTGAGTCCCTTGCTCATTGCACCATCAGGATTCAAGCAAGCCAGGCCGAAGACGCCTGAAATGGCAGAAACCGGTCCCCGGAAGCTTGTTTCCTTCCCAGTGTAAGAATTGGCTTTTGTAGTCTGGTCTGCCCTGTTCCCATGATGCACTGGGCCAGGGACAGACTAATTTGCATACAGCCAGGTTCTGAAACTGGGATGGTGCAATGAGCTAAAAAACGGTGTTGGATCTAGCCCTGATCTCTTGACTGGGTGAGAGTACTCTGCTTAATTCAGAGACTCTGTCCATCACCACCCCTTGTTGTAAACAATTTTGTCCACCCTAAGCGTGGAAGGATATACTCAGATGTGAGTCCCTTGCTCATTGCACCATCAGGATTCAAGCAAGCCGGGCCGAAGACGCCTGAACTGGCAGAAACCGGTCCCCGGAAGCTTGTTTCCTTCCCAGTGTAAGAATTGGCTTTTGTAGTCTGGTCTGCCCTGTTCCCATGATGCACTGGGCCAGGGACAGACTAATTTGCATACAGCCAGGTTCTGAAACTGGGATGGTGCAATGAGCTAAAAAACGGTGTTGGATCTAGCCCTGATCTCTTGACTGGGTGAGAGTACTCTGCTTAATTCAGAGACTCTGTCCATCACCACTCCTTGTTGTAAATAATTTTGTCCACCCTAAGCGTGGAAGGGTATACTCAGATGTGAGTCCCTTGCTCATTGCACCATCAGGATTCAAGCAAGCCGGGCCGAAGACGCCTGAAATGGCAGAAACCGGTCCCCGGAAGCTTGTTTCCTTCCCAGTGTAAGAATTGGCTTTTGTAGTCTGGTCTGCCCTGTTCCCATGATGCACTGGGCCAGGGACAGACTAATTTGCATACAGCCAGGTTCTGAAACTGGGATGGTGCAATGAGCTAAAAAACGGTGTTGGATCTAGCCCTGATCTCTTGACTGGGTGAGAGTACTCTGCTTAATTCAGAGTCTCTGTCCATCACCACCCCTTGTTGTAAATAATTTTGTCCACCCTAAGCGTGGAAGGGTATACTCAGATGTGAGTCCCTTGCTCATTGCACCATCAGGATTCAAGCAAGCCAGGCCGAAGACGCCTGAAATGGCAGAAACCGGTCCCCGGAAGCTTGTTTCCTTCCCAGTGTAAGAATTGGCTTTTGTAGTCTGGTCTGCCTTGTTCCCATGATGCACTGGGCCAGGGACAGACTAATTTGCATACAGCCAGGTTCTGAAACTGGGATGGTGCAATGAGCTAAAAAACGGTGTTGGATCTAGCCCTGATCTCTTGACTGGGTGAGAGTACTCTGCTTAATTCAGAGACTCTGTCCATCACCACCCCTTGTTGTAAATAATTTTGTCCACCCTGAGCGTGGAAGGGTATACTCAGATGTGAGTCCCTTGCTCATTGCACCATCAGGATTCAAGCAAGCCGGGCCGAAGACGCCTGAAATGGCAGAAACCGGTACCCGGAAGCTTGTTTCCTTCCCAGTGTAAGAATTG
Source organism: Lissotriton helveticus (assembly GCF_964261635.1). Taxonomy (NCBI): domain Eukaryota; kingdom Metazoa; phylum Chordata; class Amphibia; order Caudata; family Salamandridae; genus Lissotriton; species Lissotriton helveticus. Next base: position 576,220,548 of record NC_136063.1, read on the forward strand.
GCTTTTGTAGTCTGGTCTGCCCTGTTCCCATGATGCACTGGGCCAGGGACAGACTAATTTGCATACAGCCAGGTTCTGAAACTGGGATGGTGCAATGAGCTAAAAAACGGTGTTGGATCTAGCCCTGATCTCTTGACTGGGTGAGAGTACTCTGCTTAATTTAGAGACTCTGTCCATCACCACCCCTTGTTGTAAATAATTTTGTCCACCCTAAGCGTGGAAGGGTATACTCAGATGTGACTCCCTTGCTCATTGCACCATCAGGATTCAAGCAAGCCAGGCCGAAGAAGCCTGAAATGGCAGAAACCGGTCCCCGGAAGCTTGTTTCCTTCCCAGTGTAAGAATTGGCTTTTGTAGTCTGGTCTGCCCTGTTCCCATGATGCACTGGGCCAGGGACAGACTAATTTGCATACAGCCAGGTTCTGAAACTGGGATGGTGCAATGAGCTAAAAAACGGTGTTGGATCTAGCCCTGATCTCTTGACTGGGTGAGAGTACTCTGCTTAATTCAGAGACTCTGTCCATCACCACCCCTTGTTGTAAATAATTTTGTCCACCCTAAGCGTGGAAGGGTATACTCAGATGTGAGTCCCTTGCTCATTGCACCATCAGGATTCAAGCAAGCCGGGCCGAAGACGCCTGAAATGGCAGAAACCGGTCCCCGGAAGCTTGTTTCCTTCCCAGTGTAAGAATTGGCTTTTGTAGTCTGGTCTGCCCTGTTCCCATGATGCACTGGGCCAGGGACAGACTAATTTGCATACAGCCAGGTTCTGAAACTGGGATGGTGCAATGAGCTAAAAAACGGTGTTGGATCTAGCCCTGATCTCTTGACTGGGTGAAAGTACTCTGCTTAATTCAGAGACTCTGTCCATCACCACCCCTTGTTGTAAATAATTTTGTCCACCCTAAGCGTGGAAGGGTATACTCAGATGTGAGTCCCTTGCTCATTGCACCATCAGGATTCAAGCAAGCCGGGCCGAAGACGCCTGAAATGGCAGAAACCGGTCCCCGGAAGCTTGTTTCCTTCCCAGTGTAAGAATTGGCTTTTGTAGTCTGGTCTGCCCTGTTCCCATGATGCACTGGGCCAGGGACAGACTAATTTGCATACAGCCAGGTTCTGAAACTGGGATGGTGCAATGAGCTAAAAAACGGTGTTGGATCTAGCCCTGATCTCTTGACTGGGTGAGAGTACTCTGCTTAATTCAGAGACTCTGTCCATCACCACCCCTTGTTGTAAATAATTTTGTCCACCCTAAGCGTGGAAGGGTATACTCAGATGTGAGTCCCTTGCTCATTGCACCATCAGGATTCAAGCAAGCCAGGCCGAAGACGCCTGAAATGGCAGAAACCGGTCCCCGGAAGCTTGTTTCCTTCTCAGTGTAAGAATTGGCTTTTGTAGTCTGGTCTGCCCTGTTCCCATGATGCACTGGGCCAGGGACAGACTAATTTGCATACAGCCAGGTTCTGAAACTGGGATGGTGCAATGAGCTAAAAAACGGTGTTGGATCTAGCCCTGATCTCTTGACTGGGTGAGAGTACTCTGCTTAATTCAGAGACTCTGTCCATCACCACCCCTTGTTGTAAATAATTTTGTCCACCCTAAGCGTGGAAGGGTATACTCAGATGTGAGTCCCTTGCTCATTGCACCATCAGGATTCAAGCAAGCCGGGCCGAAGACGCCTGAAATGGCAGAAACTGGTCCCCGGAAGCTTGTTTCCTTCCCAGTGTAAGAATTGGCTTTTGTAGTCTGGTCTGCCCTGTTCCTATGATGCACTGGGCCAGGGACAGACTAATTTGCATACAGCCAGGTTCTGAAACTGGGATGGTGCAATGAGCTAAAAAACGGTGTTGGATCTAGCCCTGATCTCTTGACTGGGTGAGAGTACTCTGCTTAATTCAGAGACTCTGTCCATCACCACCCCTTGTTGTAAATAATTTTGTCCACCCTAAGCGTGGAAGGGTATACTCAGATGTGAGTCCCTTGCTCATTGCACCATCAGGATTCAAGCAAGCCGGGCCGAAGACGCCTGAAATGGCAGAAACCGGTCCCCGGAAGCTTGTTTCCTTCCCAGTGTAAGAATTGGCTTTTGTAGTCTGGTCTGCCCTGTTCCCATGATGCACTGGGCCAGGGACAGACTAATTTGCATACAGCCAGGTTCTGAAACTGGGATGGTGCAATGAGCTAAAAAACGGTGTTGGATCTAGCCCTGATCTCTTGACTGGGTGAGAGTACTCTGCTTAATTCAGAGACTCTGTCCATCACCACCCCTTGTTGTAAACAAGAGTGAATGAGTCAACAAAAATGTTCAAACGTATTAACATTATAACCAGCCACCTTGGTCCCAATATTATATGAGCCATGTGTGAACTTCTTTGCAACTCCCTAGCATATTAACTTTGACTACTAAGTAATGATCAAATCAAAAATTGTGTAAAGACAAGAATTCTGTGCTTTATGAAAACGAACTAGGTAGAATATAAGTTGCAAGTTATAACAAGTGTGGAAGGCATAAGTTAATGAGGTTCTTCAAATAGGGTCTCATCAGTGGGATCTTTCAGCAGGTCCAGCAGAGCTCGGATACTGAGATCAGGTGCATCCCCTCTGTCAGAAGCCACTCAGAAGACTTGTATTCTTTTCTCTGAAATAGACACTTCAGGCTCCGTGTAGTAAAGTGAGGGACCAAATTGTGACACATGGTGTCACATGTCAAAGTCAAAATAAACTTTAATCGGATTTCTTTTGAATCAATAAAAGTCCATGAAAATGTTTTTTTAAACTTTTGAATAATTCACACGTTACATATCAAAGTTGATTTTAAGGCAATATCTTAATCTAATAACGTACTAATTATCTCTTCTTTTTACATTTGCCAATATAAAGCACGTCATCTTCCCAGTAGTTAATCAATGTATTCTAAACAGTTAAATAGAAAACAAAACCTTAAAGAGACAGCATGTATAAGGCTTAATTATAACTAGGAATATAATGGGTCACTGAGCTGGCAGATTCGTTCTGGTTTGCTAGACACAATCATTGTACCTTATTTGCAGAATACACTGTTTCAATTGACTGTAAGCATTTTTGTTAAGGAGAAAATAGGGAATTGATTCTGCAGGTCTGCTTTTCCAACTCTGACAGTGTCCTAATAGTTTGTGATGGTTTCTACAGAGAACCAAGAAGCAACCAGGCACATATTCAAAAGAAGAAAACAGACTGCACTTTTTATAAAGAACAATGAGCCCTGACAACCCTACATACACAATCCCTTTCAAGCTCAATGCCAGAGGAAATTCACTGGACTACACACTCTGAGATAGATTTCATATTCACTGATTTGCCTTGACAAATATTGACAAAAGTCTGCAGTTTTTTTCCAGGTAGAGCTGAGATCTATTTCAACAAGCAGCTTTTCGAGCACCCTTTCATGTGGGGAGGTGTGATAGAACAGTTGCAGACTGGTTGTGCATGAAGCAGGCTACACCTTGAAAAGGAAGCAAGAGGTGTCATGATGTGAGACATCATGTGAATACCCAAAAGCTAAAGCACACACCAATAAGAGGAAGCTGATCAGGTACTTCATATTTTCTACTGATGCTAACTGAACAACACAGTCACTGCATAAAGCAAATGATTGAACGGTGCATTCACTGCATTGAGCAAACATTTGTATACCACATCTGTTTGCTTTGAGCAGATGCGCATGGTACTTCAATTCCATTCATCACGTATGTGTACACCATATTGATTGCATTAAGTAGAAGTATACATAGCACATCCTTCGCACTGAGCACAAGCCTGAACACCACTTTCTTTGCATTGAGCAGTTGTTCCCACACCACTTATCTTTCAATCAACAGAATTTAACTAGAACAACTTTTTCTCGAGAAGTGTTTATTTTCCGTTACACCAAACATTACATCTTTTCAATGTGTCCGTGTACTGTTTTAGTTCCTAGAAACTAAGCTGCTGAGCTCAAGCTGTATTATCAGGGCCTCTTTATTTATTAGGAGAGTAGGAGAGAAGAAATACCAGAGGAAGAGGTGGTCTAATACTATACCCAAAGTTTGACCCCCACAAGGAGAACTAGGCAGATCAGGACCTCATTGGAGTGTTCCCACGGAAGACCACCACCAGAATTGTGAACGAAGAAAAGAAGGTGACCCTACGAGAGGCAGTGGGAGAAGGGAAGCAATACCTCCTTGTTTTGCCAGGGCAATGACAGCCTCCCTTAATACGGTCTTTAAGGGGGTTACCCCTTTGCCACGGTCCCTATGAAGATGGCAATAAGCTTTGGCAGGTGGCTCTACATGGACCAGAATTGGCATAGTGAGCCTAAGTTAGGGGAGATGATTATACACTCGGGGGCCTCCTCCTCACTGTGATAACATTTTCAGCAAGGAGATGCCTACCTTGTCCACTCTTCTCTTAGGACCCTGCCCATCTGTTCTACACCCCTCCTCTGACTCAGGCCATATTCCCTTCTACCCTGCACTTAGATCTTCCATGGTCATTATACAATCACATTTTATAGGATCGATACGAGATATCACCGGACTCAACAATCTGTAGTGTAAAGAATTGTTTAATTGTATATTCCAATTGAAAAATGCCTCTCTATATAATATTCTGCATTTGTCCACACATGTTTTGCGATGACCAATTGCTTCTTCAGGACAACTTTTTTAGAGTTGATTAACTCGCAACATAAGATTATAATATTGGGGCGCACTACCACTTAGAGTTAGAGGTCATCATATATGTTCTGTTGAATCTCATGTCTGTAGAGGGCCCAGTAACCAGCAGCTTCAGTGATTTTGTCTTAGTAAACAAGGCCATCCACACTGGGCTGCAACTCAGAGGATGCCGCTTCACCCTTCTCCACATCACTGTAAAGATAGCTTAGCAGGTTGATTCCCTGCTCCCGGCTGAACAACCTGCTGGTCCCTAGTTTAAATCAAGGGGGAAAAGAAATTGCATTATGTCTTTATGGCTAGACCTAACCTAATTCTGCCCCTACATCTCCAACTCCTGCAAGCCTCAGCACCTGGACAAAAGTCCCCTAGATGCCCTTGGCCTGGCCCGCTCTCTCACCTTCCATTGCATTATTTCCCTTTGTTCCCACAGAATGCAATGGGGATCCCTAAACACTCTTGGCTGGCTGTGTTCTTAGCTGTGGCTGCGTGAGTTTGGCTGGAGGAGCTATGGGGTATATTACCAACAACTAGCGATATTTATCGCTAAATGGGCTTAGCGAGTAGTTTTTTAACGCCAAGCATCGCCGGATATTATCGCAGAGATAACGTGCTATTAGCAACGTTTATCTCTAAAGCGATAACATTTCCGGCATTAGCGGCGAAATGCGTGAATATCGCTGGTAATCCAGCGATGTTCACGCATTATCGCTAACAGGGACTTAGCCATAATATCCAACTCCCATTGGATATAATGGTTAAGAACTGGTCTGAGCAGGCGTTAGTTTTTGGAGATATTCACACTTAGCGCAAATATTTCCCTTTGCTATGCCTGCTTTGCTAATAGGCGATAGCGACGTTAGCGACTGCTTTCAGTCGCTAACAGGTTGGGTACGGCCACTTTGCATGTCATTAGCGATAAATATCGCTGACATGCAAATCGGGCCCCACACCGCTCGCTATCGCCAACAAGCTGTCGCTAACTGCTGTTAGCAACAGTTTGCTAATAGGGCGATAGAATTATCCTGCTTAGCGTCCGAAAACGGCCGCTAAAGCGGCAATAGTCACATATTGCCCACCTTGGTAATATGCCAGACTATTTCCACTGCTGGAGTCAAATTTTTTATTAGTGGCCATTTGTTGGTGCTGCATGATTGATGTGCTCTATAAACAAATGACCCATGATGGCTGGATATGAAATATAGGTAACTCATGTGGTACTAAGAAAATCTGCTGCTAGGAGCAGGTAGAATGAGGTTCTAAAAACATATTTTCATCATTTAAAATATTTCAATCACATCAAACACACTTCAAACAGACAATGATGATCTTCCCATCAACACTGAGGGGCCAGTAGCAGTGATGCAGTGTTATAGTGCGGGCATACCGTTGATTTGCAGCAAAACTGTTGAAATAATTTTTTAGGGCACTAGAGAATGTAAGTATAAGAGGAATTAAAGAAAGATTATTTTCATCGTACACAGTGCGCAAATGATAGTGCCCTAGCATTGCTGGCTGCTAAAATACTAGATTTCACTTTGTCCCATCACAAGATCCCACACCGGGGGAAACAATACCCCAACAGAGGTGTTGGCACATTGGGGCATTGAACCTAGATAAAGAGGGGCCTGTGAACACTTTAATACCCCTGTCTCCAGTCCGACCTTTGAGGCTGGAGTCCTAGGAAAATCCATTGGGCAATGCCCAGGCCACTTTTAGTAGTCAAATGAGGGCATGTTTTTAATCAAACAATAGTTCCATAGGAGTCATTATCATAAATCTTTCAGCAATTACCAGTGGCGGTTTCTGTGCAAGGGCGCAGAGGCTCTGCCCCTTTACATTTACAGTTAACACACATCGCAATCATAGCAATGCTAAATCTTTTTAATGCATTACACACTTGTAAGTTCAACTTGGGGCACTGTCTGGCCTATGCGGCACATTGTTGCTGTGATTGTCGTCAATGATAAGCATGTGAATCAGGCGCTTTCCCAGCACCGCTCCCCCTGAGGAGCCCCAAAGTCAAAGTATTTGCCGGGCTAACAATCTTACAGCCTTGAGACCAGTGAGGTCATCAGCTCGCCAAAGACTAAGTATCAAGGGTGGTGTGACGAGTAGGGAAAGGGTGTGGTGACAATCCTCTCCACTCCTTTAGTGACCTGTAGGCTTAGCGCTACAGGGCTTGCATCTGAAGAGCCCAGGGCTAACTGTACCTCCGTGTCATTAGGACGTGGAGACTGGTCCTTGATGATCAGTCTTTTTCCAGCCCTATGTATTATTCACTGCTCTGTTAGTCCACTTGACGTTTTGCATCCTGATAACTAAGCTTGTAACAAACATTTTTACATTCTTTTGTGATTGCTAAACTTGTAACAAGTTTTTTTATGTTTTTCTCATCACTTAATATTGTGTTGGATCAATTTCTTTGCACACAGCTGTTCTTGATTTCCCTATCTCAATTAGTTAGTACTTGCCAGTAGCAGCTGGTGAGGTTAGTGAGTGGTGGTTGTGCTTGTTCGGGGAGGGGGAGCAGAAAGCAAGTAGAGGGGTGAAAACAAGGCACCCAAGGGTAGACTTCAGGACAATTTGTGCAGGAGAACTGTTACAGAAGGAGCTGGCACAAGGACATGAGAGAGAAAACCTCTTTCAGCAGAATGAAATTCCTTCCCCTACTCTTGAGGCCCGAGCAGGATGCAAAACATCAAATGGACTTACAGAGCAGTGAATAACACATAGGGCTGGGTGTTTAACAAGCGTTCACAATTCTTAGAGCATCACCAAGAACAAATTAAATGACCAATGATCCCAACCGAGTTCTCTTTTCACAAATTACAAGTATTGGATATTGAACGCCTGAAGAGTAAAAGTTCTGTAAACCTTTGCACTCAGAATTTACACATTGCCATTAGCCCTTGGGTAATCTTCGGGAAACAAAACCATGAATTGTACTGCACTCTCTTTTTGATAGGAAAATTAGTTCAAAATTCCAGATTCAAAAAATATCTGATCAAGAAACTGCGAAAACAATTTGGTACACATCAGATGCACCCACATGAGCGAGAGTTTTTGGTTGATGCCGCAAAACAATTGATCATACTTCTGAATCTGCAACTAAGGACGATTTTGTTGATCCACAGAGGGGTCAACAGAGTGCATACTTTCCCATCATGATGATGACTTGTGAAGTAGCGTAATAGGGCCTTGGGAGGGGCAGCAGACCAGCGGGGAGGCCTGGCCCTCCCGGGGGATTTTGGCCCCGGGGGAGGGGGGGGGGGGCAGCTAGCACCTCAGTGGGCTGGTTGGACACCTTGGGATCTTTTGGGCTGTTATGGCTGCTTGGGCTTCCTCTGGGCTGGCTTTGGGCTACCTTTGGGCTGGGAGGGTATTTAGCTGGACATTTTGGGAAACTGGCCACCATTTTGGTGGCAGTGACCCAGCAGCTGGTGGGAGGTGTCCTGGGGTGTAGCGTTTTTTGGGTTTGGCTGTTTGCTGGTTCTGTCCTTCTGGCTGCCCGGTTTCTCTGTGTCAAGAATCTGGGCAAGAGGGTTGTCTGTTGCTTGAGACATGGTCTTCGTGGTTTTGTCTCGTGGGTGGTTGACTGGCTAATTGTCCCGCGGAGCCTGTGGCAGTAGGTTACGGCCTGTGGCAGCGTGTCGGGGCAGTGGTGCTGTAAAGTGCAGTCCGCTTACCTGATCGGTGGTAGTGCGGGAGCTTCGCCGCTTGGATTCCGGACAGAGTTGCGGATCACCAGTGGCTGCTGATATGGCGACTCGTGAAGACCCCAGAGTGGTGAAGGCCCTCCGCCTTCTTGAGGAAGCAGGCCACACCGATATGTTGCGGCTTGGGCTACAGGTAAGGCCAGCGCGGTGCGCGGCGGCAGTCTTGGCCGTGGAACCACCTCGTGTGCGGCAGCGGTTGGGAGCGGGGGGAGGGCCCGGAGGGGAGAGGAGAGGGTGTGGCGCAGCCGCGTGGGTAGTGAGGTGGGCGTCAGGGGATGGTGGTGGGGGGGCAACGTGGAGCAGTGCAACGTCCTCGACTTGTATTTGTAGAGGGAGTGGAGGGGGCATCGCAAAGGGTGGCTGCCGCGGGCGGTTTGTCTCAGGAGGGGCGGGGCAGTGCTCGGCGGTGGGGGCGGGGCCCGAAAAGAGTGGAGCGGCCGCGTGGACATGAACAGGCAGGGGGGGACACCACTGTGCCCGAGAGTGTAGGGGAGGTGTCCCTGTTATTGATTGAGGACTCTGACCGGGAGTTGGGGGAGGGTGAGCGGGAGGGTGGGGCTCGGGTGGGTGTGGTGGGTGCGCAGGAGGGTGGGGGTTTCAGGGGGAGTGGTACAGCCGGTGTCACCTTAGGGGGCGGGTGGGTATCAGTGAGCGAGGGCTCGGGCGCGGGGGGTGCGAAGGGGATGATTCATCGGAAGGGAAGGCAGGGGCCTGGAGTGGCAGAGCTCGGGGAGTGAGCCAGTGCACTTGGAGGGGTCAGGGCATATGGGGGGTGTGGGGTTGTAGGAGGCTCGCGGAGGGGGGCGGAAGGAAGAATATTTGGGGCCGGGGGGTGGTGTGGAGCACAGGGTGGGGGGTGGTCGGTGCGGGGAAGATGGAATCGCTGGTGTGGAGTGAAGGGGAGGGGGAAGGGGATGCTTGGCAAGAGGGGGGCGGGGATGGCAGGGCACGGGAAGGGTGCGGGGGGGACACACCGGCGCATCGGGGGGGTCATTCGGCGGGGGTGGGGAGGGGGGGGCGTGGGGGTTCGCGGAGGTTCCCGGATGGTTGTGGAATCCTTTTAACCCTGGCATGCTGGACTCCACCTATTTTTCTCGACAGGAGCGGTTGGTGAGGTGCTCAGGAGAGTAGCATGCGGCTCCAACCCACCGAGAGGATAGGCCGGCTCTGCTTTGTACGGGCGGTCGCGCTCCCAAGAGGGACCGGACGATAGAGTCCTACAGGAGGCGGGGTGGTAGGTCCCCACCAGCCCCACCCGAAGGGTCAACACGGCCGCCGGGGGACGGGGGTGGAGGTCCGGCAGTGCTGATCGGTACCCCGAGATGCAGGTGGATGAGCGGAGAAGGGAGAGTGTTGACTTGGGCGAGCTGTGGCGCACCTGCAGGGAGAAGGCAGGTCTTAGTAGGCCGGAGCCCATGGAGGGTGACAGGTGGCAAGACTTAGATATGGATGAGCTGCAGTTGTATTACGATGAGGACAGTACAGAGGGGGGGAGATTCAGGAGGGGGGCATTGAGTCGGCATTCAGGCTGCTACCTGTCCATCCGGATGATCACAAGCTGTTGGGGATCCAGTTCGACGGGGACATCTTTGTGGATAAGGCGTTGCCTATGGGGTGTTCGATCTCGTGCTCCTTGTTTGAGCTCTTCAGTACCTTCTTTCAGTGGGCTTTTTCCTGGCACACTGGTAACGAGACGGTGACGCACTACCTGGATGACTTCTTCTTGGTGGGGCGGCCTGGTTCGGCGGACTGCCAGCAGCAGCTGGATGGTTTTATGGAACTCATGGGTTACCTGGGTGTGCCCCTGGCGCCAGAAAAGATGCAGGGTCCCAGCACAGTGCTGTCATTTCTGGGCATAGAGCTAGACTCCGTGGCCATGGAAGCACGCCTGCCGGAAGAGAAAAAGGTACATATGCTGGCATTGGTGGACAGCATGTTGAGGAAGCAGAAGGTGACGGTTCGAGAGGTTCAGGTTCTGTTGGGGCATCTGAATTTCGTGTGTCGCGTTGTGCGGAGGGCCGTATATTCTGCAGGCCGCTGGGGCTGGCGTTGTCCGGGCTCACGCTACCGCATCACCACCTTCGTTTGTCAGCAGGGACGAAAGAGGACCTGCGGATGTGGCAGGCTTTTCTGGAGCTCTTCAAAGGTGTTCCCCTGGTGCCCCCGGAGGACTGGGACTGGGACTGGGACGTGCCCATCTCGTCGGATGAGGCGGGAGTGGGAGGTTTCAGTTTGTACTGGTAGGGGCAGTGGTGTGCAGAAGAATGGCTGTCACATTGGCATGGCAGGGGACGGAGCATTGCGTTCTTGGAGCTCTTCCCGCTCATGGTGGCGGTGACGGTATGGGCACATGAGCTGGCGCACAAGCGGGTAATTTTTTATAGTGGACAACATTGCGGTGGTGCAGGTCGCTAACAGACAGTCCGCCAGGGACCCGCAGGTGCTCAAGTTGATGAGGGTGTTTATTATGAAGTGTTTGGAGCATGATATTTTGTTTCAAGCTCAGCGTGTTCCCAGGGTGGACAATAACATTGCGGATGCTTTGTCTCTTTCACAGTGCTAGAGGTTCCATGGGCTAGCCGCGGAGGCGGAAGACCACAAGACACCAGTACCACTGGGGCTGTGGTACGTGGGCGAAACCGGATCATGCAACTGGTAAGAGCGTCAGTGGCAGTTTCTACCTGGAGAACGTACGAACAAGCCTGGGGGTAATTTCGGGAAGGCGGGGCGGTGCGGCAGGAGAATCGCTGGCTGCGGTGCGAGCAGGTGGTGCAGTTTATACTGCGCATGATGGACAAGGGGATGTCGAGGGTGACGATTGCCCAAAAATTGGGGCCGGTTTCCTTCATGGGGAAGTTGTGGTGGGGATATACAATGTCCGCAGGGGAACTGGGGGCACGTTTGTTGGAAGGTTGGGCGCGGGAGAAGGGCGCCAGAGTGTGTATGCGCAGGCCCATCACGGCAAGGATGCTCTGCGCTTTGATTCGGCTTTTGCCGTCCATCTGCCACAATCGGGAAGAGACCGTGCTGTTTTCCACCCTTATGTCGTGGATGTACTTTGGAGCGTTTCGCGTTTCGGAGCTGGTGGGGATCAGAGGGGGACCTGGGATCTTGTGGGGGAACGTCGACCTGCGGAGCCGTGAGGTGGTGGTGCGGCTACGACGCTCTATGTCCGATCAACGGGGTTTGGGGAAGTGGGTTGTGATGGGTCCAGTGGAGGCGGGGGCAGTTTACCCAGCGAGTTGGGGCGGTTTGTTGGCGGCAGCGCGGCAAGTAGAAATGGGCCAAGTCTTTTGTCGAGCCAGTCGGGCTCAACTCAGTTGTTAGGGGTCCTGCGGCATGCCCTACGCGCAATGGGTGAGGACCCGAGGGTGTTTGGAACACATTCCTTTGTAGTGTAGTTCCTATTATCCCAATAGGCTCTGCGCATTGGAATAATACCTTCAATAGTATAGACCTAGGACGGAGGTTAACTAGGTCTTCTACTGACGATATTAGACTTAAAGTTTTGGGTTTGCCAGCTAGCTTAGAGTTCACCAGAAACTTTCTCGAATAGGCAAGGAGGAGTTTAACCTCCCTGGATAGACAAGAAGGGATTTAGTTTCTGACAACCATAGAACATGACAACTTTGCTCTCCCCTAATCAAGAGTGTATCTCTAGAGTCGTGTGAAAACAAAAGACAACTTATTTTACTCAGTCAGTTCAGTGCATTCTTAGTTTCACCAGATTGTAGAGAAAAGGAAGAGACGGGCGTGTTCAATAAAAGATGTTATTTATTGATCAGTCTCTTTTCTCGTACAAGAGAAATGAATCGATATTATTGCAATACTTATGGTTAAGTAAAGTGCATACAATAAAAGCAGAAGTATAAAATAATACTGTAAAAGCATTGATATGGTTTCTAAGCCATATGATATTTAAGATTGATAAAATAGATACATACATATATACATTTGACTAATCGTACTCAACTGGTGCTTCTAACTACGCCTACCCCAGTGTACCTGACCTAAGCCTAATACGTGGGCGGGAGGAGATAAGTAGCAGGTTAAGTTAAGTTTGTTTTGCCAAGTGACTGACTCAAGAATTCTCTGCAAGGGGTTATTCAGTTCTGTACCTGAGATCTAGAATGGTTGAGGGCTGGTATCTCTCGTCTCTGGTCTTGATATTCCAGCTGCCTGCGAGGGCTGCTTGGAAGCGCCGGAGCTGGATTTCTCAGCAGGAGAAAAGCAGCGTCTCGTTCTCAGCGTGTCAGGAAGGCGGGGCAGTGCCAGTGGGCTTCGCTGTGTGCTGGCCTCTTCGGCAAGTCTCGCTGCTCCGATCTCGTCACCACCGCGTGTGTTTGCTTAAGGCAATGTTGGTAATATTTATACCTGTAAGGTGCCGAGATTGACGTAAGGATGGACATAGATACGTCAATAAGGATGTCATACGAACTGGTCGTTAGCACATTCTTTACTGAAGTTCTCCGTGAAATCAAAACAATGGCCGTAGGGATTTTCCCAGGTTGTCATAGGTTTGATTTGTTTTGAGAACTCCGTATGCCTTATCAGGGGCTGGAGGAATAGCGTTTGTCTAATTAGATGGCATGCGTTATGACCTAATCAGATAACACGTTTCTGTGCCGTGGTGTGGCTTAATCAGATAACGGTTTTTGCACCGTGGGTTGGCTGCTAGTTAATTATTAACCAGAACAGGGTCAGGAATAGGCGGATCGATACAGAACCTATAGGAATACATTACACCTTCTGGATTGGGGCGGCGACGTATGCTGCACGACAGGGTTGGGGGAGGGAGGAACTCATGCGCATAGGGCGCTGGAAATTGAACTGCTATAAGACGTATATCAGGCTGAGGGGAGTGGGGGTGGAGAACCGCGCTTGATGCATTCTTTCCTGTCGCTCAAATATGTGTCTTTTCAGATGCAGTGGCGGGGCCGGAGAAGGCCGTCCTGTCTATCCTCATTGTGGGCCACTCCTTTGTGAAAAGAGCAGAGTGTGCGGAATGGGAAAAGGAACAAAGTCGAAATCTGGGATTGGATCCAGGGTTATTTGTGTGCCAGTGGCAGGGACAAGGGGGTATGTGGTGGCAAGAGCTGTGCCAGCCTTAAGTAAGGTGGTCAGGAGAGGAGTGTGCCCGGATGTGCTTCTTATACATTTAGGCGCGAATGATTTGGTGCAGTGCAAGGGGCTGCCTTTAGTTAAGCAAATGAAGAGGGACCTATTGGAGGTGCAGCGCCAGTAGTCAGGCTGCTATGTTATGTGTGGCTGGGTATGCTCAGACGTGAGTCCCTTGCTCACTTTGCCACTGGATTCAAGCAAGCCGGGCTGAAGACGGCTGGAATGCCAGAAACCGGTCCTCGGAAGCTTGTTTCCGGTCCAGGGAAGACATGGCTTGGCAGTTCGGGCTGGACTGTTCCCATGAGGCACAGGGTCGGACTGATTTGCATATGGCCATGTCTGAACTGGGGTGGCAGAGTGGGCTAAAGAACGGTGATGGATTCAACCCAGATCTTTTGACTGGGTGTGAGTGTTTGATTGATTCAGATGCTCCGTCCATCACCACCCCCTTTTGTACCGCTTTTGGCCGCCATAAGTGTGGCAGGGTATGCTCAGACGTGAGTCCCTTGCTCACTTTGCCACTGGATTCAAGCAAGCCGGGCTGAAGACGGCTGGAATGCCAGAAACCGGTCCTCGGAAGCTTGTTTCCGGTCCAGGGAAGACATGGCCTGGCAGTTCGGGCTGGACTGTTCCCATGAGGCACAGGGTCGGACTGATTTGCATATGGCCATGTCTGAACTGGGGTGGCAGAGTGGGCTAAAGAACGGTGATGGATTCAACCCAGATCTTTTGACTGGGTGTGAGTGTTTGATTGATTCAGATGCTCCGTCCATCACCACCCCCTTTTGTACCGCTTTTGGCCGCCATAAGTGTGGCAGGGTATGCTCAGACGTGAGTCCCTTGCTCACTTTGCCACTGGATTCAAGCAAGCCGGGCTGAAGACAGCTGGAATGCCAGAAACCGGTCCTCGGAAGCTTGTTTCCGGTCCAGGGAAGACATGCTTGGCAGTTCGGGCTGGACTGTTCCCATGAGGCACAGGGTCGGACTGATTTGCATATGGCCATGTCTGAACTGGGGTGGCTGAGTGGGCTAAAGAACGGTGATGGATTCAACCCAGATCTTTTGACTGGGTGTGAGTGTTTGATTGATTCAGATGCTCCGTCCATCACCACCCCCTTTTGTACCGCTTTTGGCCGCCATAAGTGTGGCAGGGTATGCTCAGACGTGAGTCCCTTGCTCACTTTGCCACTGGATTCAAGCAAGCTGGGCTGAAGACGGCTGGAATGCCAGAAACCGGTCCTCGGAAGCTTGTTTCCGGTCCAGGGAAGACATGGCTTGGCAGTTCGGGCTGGACTGTTCCCATGAGGCACAGGGTCGGACTGATTTGCATATGGCCATGTCTGAACTGGGGTGGCAGAGTGGGCTAAAGAACGGTGATGGATTCAACCCAGATCTTTTGACTGGGTGTGAGTGTTTGATTGATTCAGATGCTCCATCCATCACCACCCCCTTTTGTACCGCTTTTGGCCGCCATAAGTGTGGCAGGGTATGCTCAGACGTGAGTCCCTTGCTCACTTTGCCACTGGATTCAAGCAAGCCGGGCTGAAGACGGCTGGAATGCCAGAAACCGGTCCTCGGAAGCTTGTTTCCGGTCCAGGGAAGACATGGCTTGGCAGTTCGGGTTGGACTGTTCCCATGAGGCACAGGGTCGGACTGATTTGCATATGGCCATGTCTGAACTGGGGTGGCAGAGTGGGCTAAAGAACGGTGATGGATTCAACAAGATCTTTTGACTGGGTGTGAGTGTTTGAGTGATTCAGATGCTCCGTCCATCACCACCCCCTTTTGTACCGCTTTTGGCCGCCATAAGTGTGGCAGGGTATGCTCAGACGTGAGTCCCTTGCTCACTTTGCCACTGGATTCAAGCAAGCTGGGCTGAAGACGGCTGGAATGCCAGAAACCGGTCCTCGGAAGCTTGTTTCCGGTCCAGGGAAGACATGGCTTGGCAGTTCGGGCTGGACTGTTCCCATGAGGCACAGGGTCGGACTGATTTGCATATGGCCATGTCTGAACTGGGGTGGCAGAGTGGGCTAAAGAACGGTGATGGATTCAACCCAGATCTTTTGACTGGGTGTGAGTGTTTGAGTGATTCAGATGCTCCGTCCATCACCACCCCCTTTTGTACCGCTTTTGGCCGCCATAAGTGTGGCAGGGTATGCTCAGACGTGAGTCCCTTGCTCACTTTGCCACTGGATTCAAGCAAGCCGGGCTGAAGACGGCTGGAATGCCAGAAACCGTCCTCGGAAGCTTGTTTCCGGTCCAGGGAAGACATGGCTTGGCAGTTCGGGCTGGACTGTTCCCATGAGGCACAGGGTCGGACTGATTTGCATATGGCCATGTCTGAACTGGGGTGGCAGAGTGGGCTAAAGAACGGTGATGGATTCAACCCAGATCTTTTGACTGGGTGTGAGTGTTTGATTGATTAAGATGCTCCGTCCATCACCACCCCCTTTTGTACTGCTATGTTATTTGGTCAGAATTAATACCGAGGCAGATTTGGAGAGGGGCGGAAAGGCCAGCAGCTATAGACAGGGCGCGCAGGAAGCTCAACAGGGAAATTAGGTATTTTTGTCAGAAGGAAGGTGTGGGTAGGGTGGAACATCCGGAGCTCCGATACGGGGCGGTTTATATTTTTTTTCGAGAGGACAGGGTACACCTATCTCGGTATGGGATGGAGTTGTACATTGTGCAATTGAAGGAGGCACTGGATAGGGCCATAGGTCCATGTCGGTATCCTAAGAGACTAGAATCCTAGGGGGAGGCCGTTAGGACGACTTTCGAGTGGTGTTTTTCACCTAAAAGTGCAGGGGGGAGTTTATGAGGTTGGGGTTTACAGTTGGGTAGATATAAGAGTTACATAGTTAGGTACGTAGAAAAGTTGGAAATTGCAAATTTATGGTTATAATTATTGCAAAGGGGATCCAATTTTAGGGGTGGAGGAGCGGGGTATGTTAGAAAGTATATATTTAGTGAGGTCTAGTTTTGTTCGGCACAGGCCAAGGGTATGTATTTGTAAGGTGCACCTGTTTCCAATAAAGCGGCCTTTTACACACCAACAAGCTGGTCTGAGGTATGTGCTGCCCCTCCCCACCCCAGTATGGGCATAATAGGGCCTTGGGAGGGGCGGCCGTCCAGCGGGAGGCCTGGCCCTCCCGGGGGATTTTGTCCCGGGTGGGGGGGAGGGCAGCCATCACCTCAGTGGGCTGGTTGGACAACGTGGGATCTTTTGGGCTGTTTGGGCTGCTTGGGCTTCCTCTGGGCTGGCTTTGGGCTTCCTTTGGGCTGGGGGGTATTTAGCTGGACATTTTGGGAAACTGCCCACCATTTTGGTGGCAGTGACCCAGCAGCCAGTGGGAGGTGTCCTGGGGTGTAGCGGTTTTTCCCGCCCTCCCGTCCTTTGTCTTTTTTCGCATGGAAGGGGTGGAGTACCGGTTTGTACGTTTAGTTGGGATGGGTTTTGTTGAGGTGGTCTTGTTGGGATCAGGTGCATCGGGGGTTATATACTGTGCGGGGGGTTTTGTCGCTGGAGCAGGTGTTGGTGTGTTTTATGGAGGCTTTTGGGTTGGCGTTTTTTCCCTAAAAGTGCAGGTGGGAGTTTATGAGGTTGTGGTTTACAGTTGGGTAGATATAAGAGTTACATAGTTAGGTAGGTAGAAAAGTTGGAAATTGCAAGTTGATTATTATAATTGTTGCAAAGGGAATCCAATTTTAGGGGTGGGGGAGCGGGGTATGTTAGGAAGTATATATTTAGTGAGGTCTAGTTTTGTTCGGCACAGGCCAAGGGTATGTATTTGTAAGGTGCACCTGTTTCCAATAAAGCGGCTTTTTACACACCAACAAGCTGGTCTGTGGTATGTGCTGCCCCTCCCCATCCCAGTATGGGCCCAATGTATGCTCCATCCTCACACATCACAAATACGCAATATATGCGTGCACTTAGCACTACATATTTTTGTATACTGACGTTATTAATGTAAAGTGTTGCACTTAAGTTCAGTACTGAAGTGTATTCACTATAGAACTAGAAAATCATATATACTGTTTTCCTTACTTTTTTTTTAATGAATATAGTCCTTAGTGATAGGTTAAAATCATCTTCACACTATTAAATACATTTAATTTCGAAACTAGAGAGATTTACGTAAAATGATGCACTAATGTTTTCGTATTCATAATGCAGTTCTTAGACACACTTTTATTTGTGCATTCAGAGTTACTTTACATTTACTGAAAGTGCAACGTGAATCTAATGCTGAATCTATGTATTTACATGTGCCATTTATTTGTAGTCGTATGTGCACAAACAACACGTATTAATGTGCACAATTGAGCAATATGGGCTTCAGTCCGCCCCCCTATGATCCCCCCAGTCGTGTGTGTTGGCCCGGGCTGAGACAGCTTCCCAGGCTGGCTGGTCTAGCGACCGTCCTATTGCAGTACTATTGAGCACTTCACAGGTCTTTAAAATACCATTTACTTTCTTACGAGGTTTTGTTGTATTTTCACCCCTTCTTAGAGTCCCTGCTGGAAGAATTAGCCCCTCCCATGAAATTTTTATCAGCCTCCTCGCCCGACCTATTCCTACACCAAGCTGCACATTGTTTACCAAAGTCGTCCAGGTTCCAGAGAGCAAAGCACAGTGGATGTTCCCTCTGCACCTTGTAAAATGAAGGCTGGGGCACACGGTATATACTGGAGCACTGCTCTTGGCTGGTTGCAAAAGGCCTGCTAGTGTGTAAACAGCTCAAACCACAGAATCTAGTGATCTGCTTCTAAAGGTGGTAAATAAAGCAGAGTGTAACCTATGATAACTGTATTACTGTGCTGTTGCAAGACAGGCAGGCATGCTTGAGGCAGAGAAGGCACCATATTGTTCTAGATTTGTAGAGCAATGGTTCCTATACTGAGAATATTCAAATATAATACATTTATATGAAGACTAACAGAATGAATATGACTATTTTTGTTTGTCACAAAAACTGCGACTAGTGCAATGGAATTTTCATCAATATATAAAATAATAAAGATTTTGAACAAAATACAAAAACATAAAGAATACTGTAGTTCATACTTAACTAAACAGAATGGGCATATGGAAAATAGACTTTTGTAACAAAAGTAGATACTGTGCACTCAAGATTTCTCAACATAGTTAACATAAACGATTTGCTAACAAGGAGAGAATCCGATGAACCATTGACTTGCAGTAGTTTCCTGTACTTGGTTTATTGATCAAATGGCTGCCGTTCTACAACTGTGTTTGTTTTAAATGACAATTGGGCATTCATCCGCCCCCACCTCTCCAGACAACCCTGCATCCTTAGTCAAGCTAATTAGTTCACCAACAGAGCCTCAAAGCTTCCAACATGAAACACAAGTTCAATTGACTACTGTGTCTGATTAAAGAACTAGGGCCTGATGAGATAAACCTACACAGGAAGCAGCCAAGCCCTAAAAAACAGGGTGATCTGCCTAGAGAAAGGCATGCACTCGCATGTTGTGCTTTTATTCCTCACTGGATCAAATTAGCAAGTGTGGATGTACAGACTCCAAGCATCCTTTCAGGATAACTGGTTCCGAATCTACTAAAAAGCTTCGGCCAATGGCTTCTTTTACATTTGTGAATGGAACGGCATGCCTTCCACTGCCCATCCCCCATTGTACTGCAGGGACACCGAAGCTGGCCCATTGACTGTTGATTAGACCGGCGTGACACACTGGGATGCATTCAGCATAATCAATGTACTCATTGGAATGGTAGCGACGTCAAATTTCCATAGGAAGGCTGTCTTTGAAATTTAATTTGAAACAAAATCAGGAACCCATGGCTTACCCTCACACAGAAGGAGCATTATTTAATAAAACAATTTCGTAATCCAATCTATATTCTTCATTCTATGCCATCAGCCACTTGCTCTGACTCCCAGGACATATGCCATGCTTACAGCCAATCCAAAAAGAGCACCCGGGTTGCCTTTCCTAACTAGTACACCATGCACGTAACGACTCCGCAGCAGGTGCATGCTGATGAGAAAGCAATTCATTCCATTGGACATAAGTGGGGAAAAAAACAGGCTCAGCACTTTCTCCTGAAACAAGGACATCAATTCACCCAACATAAGCAAGTGGCTATGTGTGTTCTGTGGCAACCTCCATTTCAGAATTTATAGAATACACCGGAAGACATAAGGACAAAGAGCTGCTGTCCCCTTTACTCTCACTCTGATGCGAATATGGGCCTGCAATGCCCCGTCTCCATATTTTTGATAAATGTAATTTACATATGAGGGGTGTCATTTAATACCGTCTGGGAATAGGGATGGCTGCCTCTGAGCACCACTTAAAATAACATTTGTTTGGATCAAGATATCCACATATTTTACTGCAAGGCTAGAAGTCAAGCATGGGATATGTTTCTTTGTCCTTGAATTTATTCCACAGGGCACAGCTGTTAGTAAGGTCCTTCTCAAGCCCACATTGTGTATAGGGTCCTCCAAGAAACAATTGGCAAAGTGAAAATTGTTGATTTGGATAAAAGGGTCAATGCTAACGTGTAGTTGTACAAAGACACAACTCACTGACAGCTAGTGCTATATATGCAGCAAGCTATGAGTATGAACGATAATTAAGTATATGTGTGAAATTTATCAAGGATAAGGGGCCTATTACTTGTCAGGAATACTTGCGTCCGCCCGACACCATCTTGGTGTGAGAACCGACTGACCATAGGTCGGTGGTTCCGCACCCCTTATCACGATGCGACAGCACATGGTCAGGTCGCAAACTCCAATTTCCCTATCGGAGCTTGTACTGCAGGCGGAAACCGCCCACAGCACAAGCTCCCATAGAGAAATGGGACTTTTGAAAACCCCTGCAGCATGTGGCAGGCACCTCGCAGTGCCTGCCACATGGTGCAGGGATTTTCAGGGGGGCACCATAGGTGCCCCCAAGACCACAACCGGAGGCTGATGAAGGGTCAGTTTGAAGGGTCAGCCAGGGGTGGCATAATATATGCTGCAGCCCCTGGTAGGCCTTGGATGCACCTATGCCCTGGGTACCTATGGTACACTGTACAGGGGCTCACAAAGGTGATCCAGTAACCAATCTGGTATGTACCTAAAGTACATGGAGTCCATTTTATAGGGAGAGCTGATAGCCTGGGGCCCTGAGTAGCAGGATCCCAGGCAAACTAAGTCGAAAACCAGCAAAACACTAGGCAAAAAGTTGGGGTAACCATATAGTCAGATATCGACCTACCTACAAGTATACAAATGTCACCAGCCAAGCAGCAATAATAAATTACGAACAACAACAACATCTCCCATCTCCCACCATTCATCTCCCTAGATCATCATTTGGTATTGTGTTAAATGTAAAATCATTATAAGTTCTACATACATTTGTGGTTTGTTCTTAGAATTTATTGTCTACCATGTGTGTCTTATTTATACTGGAGAGAGTTGTTGCTCAATCCAGAACTGGCTTTTTGAGTGAAGGATGCACCCAGGCTGTTAACACTGCAACAGGAATTAAACAAATGCTAGCCCAATTCCACTAAGAGCTCAATGTGAAATGATGATTGCTTTTAAGGCGACTTGCTTGGTTAGAAGCAGCAGATAGAATGGTTGGAGGAGAGGCAATATGTGATCCTACGTATGATGATTGATTAGGAGTAATGTTCTGCATTTCTGAACTCTATAAAATCAGTGTGAAAGATGTGCATGTACACTTAGATACAGGCATTGAGACACGCCAGATCAGAGAGTAGACATGCCACTGTGGCTTGCACTTGATGCAGGAATCGAAGGAAAGTGAATGGCTGTCAGAGTACAACTGTGAGGAAATGAAAATGAAGATTTGATTATTGAGTTGATCAGTGGAGCTACAGCGAGATCAACATCTTAGGTGAATCCTAGGTTACTCTTAGACATGAAAGGGGTAGATGAAGGACCCAGCTACGTCAACCAGTGTAGCACTAGTTACAATTAAACCCAGTGCTGCATATCAAGGTTTCAATTTTGTTGGCAGTGAGATTTAAGTGATTATTGGTTATCAAATGGTTGACTGCGAGAAGTCACTGATTAACATGTCTCTTCCAGTTTCAGGATGGTTTGAGAGTCATCGGCGTAGTTGTAGGAGGTGACAAAGAACTGGATCAGGAAAGTGAGATTATGTAAATATTGAACAATAGGAGGTACTGGTCAAGCCCCAAGGAATCATTCAGAACTGGGGAGGGGAGGAAATGTAGGGAGGAAACTAAATTATTTAAGCATAGTCTGAAAGGTATATTGAGATCCATCTGATGGCCTTATCATGGATGCCCGCTCAGGAAAAGCGAAAGAGGAGAGTTGGATGATGTGCTTTGTAAAATGCAACAGTTTACTGTAGCAAGAAGTAGGTGTTGGAAAAACACACAATTACAAATCATGAAACAATTAAAACATGAGGTGTCCAGGTTAACTGCAATCAGCGCACTTAAACATTGAAACAGCCACTGGCAAAGCTTGCAAAGTAGAAGAGCTGCTAGCATGAGGACAACACGACAGATCAGGATGCTTGAATGTATGAGCCAATTTAGAGTGTCATTATGCCTAATCTCAGGCACTTTAGTTTTAAAGATGTCTAAACAGGTGTCTTGCATCCTGAGAGTTTCCTTTTTCCTCAGATACCCTTCAAGGGAGAATGCACAGGTAAAGACACCCTTACGAATGTAAGGAACACCTTCTTCATCCTAGTCAGTTGACCCAGTCAAATGGTACCGGATACCTAATTCGTTTGTTCACAAACTAATGCAAAAATACAGCCACTCTTCAATCCAAATTAAGCTCTGAGGGGCAACCATTTTGACAGAAATATGTTAAATGTTCACTTTAGGGTGCTAGCAGTCCCTGTAGACTATTTTGCAACCTCTGCATTTGAACTACTGTCTAATGATAGTTCAATAGCTTTTAACGGGAACGTTGCCTTTAGCTTCTCCGCATCTTTGTAGCTGTTTGTTCTGGTTTGGACTCACAGTTTTACAAAAGATAGAATTCTAAGATTTTCAGTAAACATTACTTATCAAAGTAACAATTGAAAGGTGTTAGGCTCCAACTGTTAATTACTGTAATGTCATCTGATATGTGGGATCAATCAGTTGCCTCAATTTAATTGGCTAAATGGTGCCACACTTAAAAGCCAGCCTGCAATGACTATGGTTAAGTTCAGCCCATCAGTGTGGTAGTTGCGCTTGGCTCACAGGACACCAGGGACAATGTCGTCAGAAAGGAATCAGATTTGACCTTGTCACAGGACAATGTTTACCTGTCCTACTCCTAATGTACTCACATAAACCCACAGCAGTCCCAGGAACAAGTGATGCTCCTACATCCCTTCTTCCTTGGGGACAGGAAGGGTCGAGCTATACCTATGGCTTTTTTCATTGTTAGAGGACTACACAAGATAAGCTTCCACCTCTTGTGATTGAGGGAGAGCATGTATATGTTGTTTATTTGCCTATCTATCTGAGAGAGAGAGAGAGAGAGAGAGAGAGAGAGAGTATATTTGAGTGTGAGTATAAGTGTTTGCATGTGTGGAATTGTTCAGAATTGTATTGGCAAAAGAGAGTAGAAAACAATAGACGTGGGTAAGCCAACAAATATTCAAGGAGTGTGGGTGTAAGCCTTAAAAGTATTTGGCATGGATATCAAGAAACAAAAATCATGTTAGTATATGATTAACCATCTTAAAAGCCTCTTAAAAAACAGTAAAGTTAATTTCTTTAGCACGCAGAAGCATGTTTCCTTAGCATATCAGATTATATCACAACACTGAAAAGTATTTCTTAAAAGTGATAGTTTTTAAACATGAACTGAGAAACATTCCTGCCTCCACCCTAAAGATAATGCTATTTCTCGACACAGGGAGATTTGCCAGGATTCGAAACTTCTTCGCCATGTTGCATGGTTGACAGCTGTTGCAAATAGGCCACGCCGCCTCCCGTTGTGTAATGCACATCCTATATGTGGCCTCGAAATTTAGGTCATACTCTTTGCGGTCTTGGTCAGTCAAAATGGAAGACTTATTTTTATGCCTCACCACCTTCTTAATTGAACAGCCACCCCTGAATGCAAACCCCCTAAACCAGCCTCTCATGAGTTGCCTGTTGTACAGATACAGGAGGGGAGTGCTCATCTACTGCACAACGGAGCAGGTTACACAGCTTTCACCAATTCGCATTCGAAGACCTTCATTTTTTTCCAGCTATGCCTGTCTGAAGACACCTATAAGAGCAAATGGATTGAGTAGAAACTAGATAAAAAACATCTTTCTTTGCATTCACCAATGTAAGGCTTTCAGATATAACACAAAGGGCCAGATGTAGGAAGCGTAATTCCGGTCGGTAACGGCCGAAATTACCGAGTTTCGGCCGTTACCGACCGGAATTCGGCTTTTCATATGTAGGTAGCTTAATTTCAGATTCGGTAATTTACCGCATCGGTATTTAAGAATTCGGTAAATTACAGATTCTTAAAAATACCGAATCGGTTAATTACCGAATCTGAAATGTAGGGAGCACTCAAATGAGTGCTTTTCCCATCTTAGGATTCGTTTTTTACCACCAACTAGAAGTTGGTGTTAAATAATGAAAACCTTGTTGCCATTAGGGCATGTATGTCTGCAACATGTGCACCCATACACATTTGAGGGGTGCAACAGGGTGTCAAAGTGACACCCTGCCACCCTTTAATGTTTCCCCCATTTACCGAATCGGTATTTACCGATTCGGTAATTGACATTCATTCCTATGGGCCACCAGGCCCATAGGAATGAATGGCAATTACCGAATCGGTAAATACCGATTCGGTAATTACCGAAACTTACCGATTCGGTAATTATTTAAGAAAAATTACCTACATCCCATTTGCCTGTTCTTAAATACCGAATCGGTATGATTCGGTATTTAAGAATCGGTAATCTGGGATTACCTACATCGGGCCCAAAGTGACCGTAATAGACTACTTTCTTCTTCGTGTCCTACATGGCTGCAGGACTGGCTCACACTTCAGCAGTGATTCTCAGAGTGTAAGGTGCTCGCTCAGAATACAGTATTAATCTGGGTACTGGTTGGTGTAGCCTATACAAGTGCTCCCCATTATTTTTTATGGGTTAACAAAATGTAACTCGTTCACTACAGCCGTTCGTAAATAATGACTGCAACAAGATTAAAAGATAAATTAGTCCCCTCCTCCGCCCTCTCTCTTGTATCCATAATAGTGACTATAACATCATTGCTAATTTGGGGTCACTTTTCTATCACATAAAATCTATAATGACCAAGAGTTGTCACCATTCCTTTCAAAGGATCGCCCTGTTTTGAAACTAAGTGGGTCATCCCTAAGTCCGACACTATTTAATATATATATGTGTCGGACCTCGCTAGTGTCATCAAAGCATACGGGATGGGCCTAACCTCATACGCCGATGACACTCAACTAGTGTTGGCCATAAAGGGTAATGGACAGGAGGTGGCAGAGAGATTCCAAAGCGGGATGAATGCCATCGGTGAGTGGATGGCAAAAAATTGCCTGAAGCTCAACTCCGATAAAACGGAGGTGGTTATCTTTGGTAACCTTATGCCAGCTTGGTCTGCAGCCTGGTGGCCATCGGCTCTAGGAACCCCTCCCTGCCCCACCGTTAAGGTCAGAAACCTAGGAGTGACATTCGATGACCAGCTCAACTTCATGGCCCACGCAAATAAGGTGGCAGCTAACGCCCATTTTAAGCTTAAAATGATAAGAAAAATCACACCGTTTCTACCAGATTCAGCAGCCAAGACGCTAGTCACCTCCCTGGTCCTAACATCGTTAGATTACTGTAATGGTCTTCTGCTTAATGGACAAAACAGAGTTACCAAAAAATTACAGACCGTGCAGAACGCAGCGGCACGCGTGCTGTCCAAAAAACCTAAATTCGCACCCATCTCGGACACTCTGAAAAGTTACCACTGGTTAACTATCCAAAATAGGGCAAAATTCAAATCATTGTGCATAGTCTACAAAACACTGCAGGACCAAGGACCGCGTTTTCTCAAAGAGCAACTAATTCCCTACAATCCGTCCAGAACACTTCGATCTACCTCACTTAACCAACTAGTGGTCCAACACAGCAGAACAGTTTCTTGGGGCGACCGCCGCTTCTCAATTGCGGCCCCTAAAATCTGGAACACCCTACCAAACCACATAAAAACAAGTTCCTCACTGCTTCAGTTTAGAAAAAAACTGAAAACATGGTTATTTAATCAGTAAATCAAGCTTCTGAACATACTGATCAGGGAGAGACATCATTGCATATTAGCGCCGAGACGCCCACGGGTAATTGTACGCGCTCTATAAGTGTCATTAATAAATAAATAAATAAATAAATAAATTAGTATATCAGGCGAATCGCCACTGCCTGGTCGGCAGTGGCCACCGCAGGACCAGCTGTGGCAATCTGCCTGCCAAATGTCCCTGGTTCACCCCACGAATATGGCGGGGCACCGCGGCGGACGGAAAGACCGTCGACCGCATTTCCACCAGTCGGATTGCGGAAAAGGGACACAATATGGTGACGGTGCCTGTAAGGCATATTACTATGGCTGCGGTTGGATGCCTTTCCATGGTGGAGACTCCGCCATGGAAAGGCATGCGGAAATTCACTGTTGGGGCCTGTTGCGATCCCCAGGGTGGTGGGGGGCTGCACATGGGGGGTACCTATGGTACCCCACCTACATTGGCATGCACAAGGTGGCAGGCCAATGCACAACATGCATATTTGACATTGTGGTGGGTGCTTCACAAAGCACCGCCCACCAGTGGCGTCACTAGGGGGGTGCGGGGGGTGCGGCCCGCACCGGGTGACACCAACACATGGGGTGACACCAATCTGCACTGCAGCCTCGCCTCTGCTCTCACCTTTACTGTCGCTCCCTGTGCAAGCTTGTTCCTCATGAAGTTCACACTCGCCAGCGTCTCGCAGGAGATCTGCAATGCTTGACTGCAATTTTCTTTGCTCACAAGGCAACTATATAGCAGCCTAGCTCATCTGAGGGTGGATGGTTTCCTATTTTTCAGTATCTTGCACAGTCTTCAGTTTTCCAGTGAACTAGTTCCAAATTTCAGCTTGCTCTTCACTACAGTGCCACCTGTTGCTCGCACTCTTGTTTATACAAATCCAGGGAAGACAGATGGAGTAAGATAGAGAGGGAGACAGAGGGAGCTAGAGGGAGTAATACAGAGAGAGAGGGAGCTAGAGAGAGTAAGACAGAGAGAGAGGGAGATAAAGGGAGTAAGACAGAGAGAGAGAGAGGGAGCTAGAGGAAGTAAGACAGAGAGAGAGAGAGAGCTAGAGTGAGAAAGACAGAGAGAGGGAGCTAGAGCGAGAAAGACAGAGAGGGAGCTAGAGGGAGTAAGACAGAGAGAGGGAGACAGAGGTAGCTAGAGGAAGTAAGACAGAGAGAGGGAGCTAGACAGAGAGAGGGAGCTAGAGGGAGTGAGATAGAGAGAGAGGGAGCTAGATGGAGTAAGACAGAGAGAGAGGGAGCTAGAGGGAATAAGAGAGAGGGAGCTAGAGGGAGCAAGACATAGAGAGAGGGAGCTAGAGGGAGTAAGACAGAGAGGGAGCTAGAGGGAGTAAGATAGAGAGAGAGGGAGCTACAGGGAGCAAGACAAAGAGAAAGGGAGCTAGAGGGAGTAAGACAGAGAGAGGTAGCTAGAGAGAGCAAGGCAGAGAGAGAGAGAGAGGGAGCTAGAGGGAGTAAGACAGAGAGGGAGCTAGAGAGAGTAAGACAGAGAGAGAGGGAGATAAGGGGAGTAAGACAGAGAGAGGGAGCTAGAGGGAGTAAGACACAGAGAGAGAGAGAGCTAGAGTGAGAAAGACAGAGAGAGAGGGAGCTAGAGTGAGAAAGACAGAGAGAGGTAGCTAGAGGGAGTAAGACAGCGAGAGGGAGACAGAGGTAGCTAGAGGAAGTAAGACAGAGAGAGAGGGAGCTAGTCAGAGAGAGGGAGCTAGAGGGAGTAAGATAGAGAGAGGGAGCTAGAGGGAGCAAGACAGAGAGAGAGAGAGAGAGAGCTAGAGGGAATAAGAGAGAGGGAGCTAGAGGGAGTAAGACACAGAGAGAGGGAGCTAGAAGGAGTAAGGCAGAGAGAGAGAGAGGGAGCTAGAGGGAGTAAGACAGAGAGAGAGGGAGCTAGAGGGAACTAGACAGAGAGAGGGAGCTAGAGGGAGTAAGAGAGAGAGGGAGCTAGAGGGAGCTAGACAGAGAGAGGGAGCTAAAGGGAGTAAGACAGAGAGAGAGGGAGACAGAGGGAGCTAGAGGGAGCAAGACAGAGAGAGGGAGCTAGACAGAGAGAGGGAGCTAGAGGGAGTAAGATAGAGAGGGAGCTAGAGGGAGGAAGACAGAGAGGGGGAGCTAGAGGGACTAAGATGGAGAGAGAGGGAGCTAGAGGGGGTAAGACAGAGAGAGAGGGAGCTAGACGGAGCAAGACAGAGAGAGAGGGAGCTAGAGGGAGCAAGACAGAGAGGGAGCTAGAGGGAGTAAGAGAGAGGGAGCTAGAGGGAGTAAGACAGAGAGAGGGAGATGGAGGGAGTAAGACAGAGAGAGAGGGAGCTAGAGGGAGTAAGACAGAGAGAGAGGGAGCTAGAGGGAGTAAGAGAGAGAGAGAGGGAGCTAGAGGGAGTAAGACAGAGAGGGAGACAGAGGGAGCTAGAGGGAGTAAGACAGGGAGAGAGGGAGCTAGACAGAGAGAGGGTGCTAGAGGGAGTAAGATAGAGAGAGAGGGAGCTAGATGGAGTAAGACAGAGAGGGAGCTAGAGGGAGTAAGAGAGAGAGAGAGGGAGCTAGACAGAGAGAGGGAGCTAGAGAGAGTAAGACAGAGAGAGGGAGCTAGAGGGAGTAAGACAGAGAGAGAGTGTGCTAGAGAGTAAGACAGAGAGAGGGAGACAGAGGGAGCTAGAGGGAGCAAGACAGAGAGAGAGGGAGCTAGACAGAGAGAGGGAGCTAGAGGGAGTAAGACAGAGAGAGAGTGAGCTAGAGGGCGCTAGACAGAGAGAGGGAACTAGAGGGAGTAAGAGAGAGAGAGAAGGAGCTAGAGGGAGCAAGACAGAGTGAGAGGGAGCCAGAGGGAGTGAGACAGCGAGAGAGAGAGAGAGCTAGAGGGAGCAAGACAGAGAGAGAGTGGGCTAGAGGGAGTAAGAGAGAGAGAGGGAGAAAGAGGGAGTAAGAGAGAGGGGGCTGGGGGGAGTAAAACAGAGAGAGGGAGCTAGAGGGAGCAAGACAGAGAGAGGGAGCTAGAGGGAGTAAGACAGAGGGAGAGGGAGCTAGAGGGAGTAAGACAGAGAGAGAGGGAACCAGAGGGAGCTAGAGGGAGTAAGACAGAGAGAGGGAGCTAGAGGGAGCTAGACAGAGAGAGGGAGATAGAGGTAGTAAGACAGTACCTAGCGCCTTACATTTCCGACAGAGGTGGTCCATGCGGTAAGTCGTGAGGGGGTGACACCATGAGTTACCCGCACTGGGTGACACCAACCCCAGTGACGCCACTGCCGCCCACCGCAATGTTTTTGTAGAATTCTTCATTCTTCCATGCCTACCTATCCCAGATCTTTCATGGCTTCTCTAATCATCTTGAGACTGGATTACAGGAATGTTCTTTTCTCGGGGCTATCATATCCAATGACGAAGTGTTAACAGTTTATGCGGAAAGCAGAAAAGTTTCATTGGTTGATTGACCTTCCCAGAATTTTGAGCAAAGAAACACGTGTTTCCCGCAGAATACGACTGCCCCAAATAGATTCCATGTACACCACTTTTTTACCAGAATTTATTTTTATAAGTAGCCTTAAAAAAACATTGATTAAGTGCTGCCCGTGAGTTTGTTCATGCATGATGAAAAGTAGACACCTACACTATGTAGTATCCAGCGCCTACTCTTGATTGCAACATGTCCTGTGCCCACCCTCTTGGTTTTTGTGGTCCTGTAATTGATATCACAGCCTGGTTATTTGTTTTGTTTCAATCATCCAATGTTGCGTGCATTTAGACCCCCAAACCTGTCCTTGTCAGGCAAAGTATGAAAACCCAGTGGCGGCTCCTCCACAATAGCAGAGGAGCGTAGTCCCCTGCCTGGTGTACAGCCAGCAAAGGACAAATAAAACGATGATCTGGCTTTGTTTTATTTTTTATTTGCCAGCTTGTGCATGGAGGGGCGGGGCATGGGAAGGGGAGTACTTGTGCACTCACTAGTCCCTAAGTGCTCATGTGAGTTCTGCCGGCCATCTCAAAACACACATGCGCACTCAGATTTCTCTAGCCTGGCTGCATGCAGCAGCCTGGCAGGAGAAACCCCCACAGACTCCGTGGTCTGAGCAGGGCGTCTTTTACGCCCGCTCAGACCCATCCCCGCGCTGCTCTGTCCCAGGGGCTGCTGGGACCCAGGAAACGGCCAGCAGGAGCAACGCGATGAGGAAGGCGGGCGGCGGCGTCATGTACGTTTTTAAAATTATTATTAATTCCCCTTCACCCCGTGCTCGCTCTACCCCCCACAATCCACCCACACACCCTACCACCCTTTTGTTACTGGCGGCTGCCACTGTGCATGCGTTTGGGTATTGCTTGGAACACAGAGAGAACACCTTTCCTTTATGGATACTAAACGATGAAAGTCACAGTCCACAAGCGCTGACTCTAAAACATTAAGCGCTCCACAATAGAGGACCTATGCATTTGAATGAATGCATTATGGCATAAAGCCCTGGGAGGTCTCTGTGCTGCAGCTTGGCAGGTCTTATTGTGGTTCCCCGTTTTCAGAAACAACGTAGGGGAGGCTCCTCCTTTACTGTTAAAGCGGCAGGCCTGTGGAATAGATGTCCTGAATCCTTGAGATTAATCTAAGATGAAGCAAAATGTAAAAAATAATTTAAAATATTCTTATTCAGAGTCTTGTATTGATGTGATTGGGACAGACTTTTCATACAATGCTCTTTGGGAAGCCTAGAGAAAGTGCCGGGACAGTCCTTGGAGTTGCTGTGTGCTATAGAAATAATTTCATTCATATCATAAGATAAATACCACTGGGGTGATTATCTACCCATAGGGACTCAGTAGGAGATATGTCCATTAAAGGTCAACAGGGATGTTCATTTGCAACAGTTTCAGAACACAGATAGCTATAATCCAGCACATGTTACATGGATTGAGATTTCTTACTTATAAAACGGGTTTCTGGTATTATATTTCAAAGAAAAAGAAATGTTCAAACCCGTATTTACATTATTTGTTTGTTTATTAAGGTATGGTGGAAATCGTGTATTTGAAACCTGGATAAACTGAACATTTTCAAAATCTGTTTATGTGAGAACTGTTTCTGTAATTTCACATGGTGATAACTTCTAGCTCAGA
Source organism: Lissotriton helveticus (assembly GCF_964261635.1). NCBI lineage: Eukaryota > Metazoa > Chordata > Amphibia > Caudata > Salamandridae > Lissotriton > Lissotriton helveticus. The sequence goes on from NC_136063.1 coordinate 576,251,495, forward strand.
TCCTTCCTGTTTGTTAATGCCTAAAGATTTCCTGTTTACTATTAATGGCCTGGCGTGAACCTCTTCCAACATTTCCATTAAGAAGCAGGAAATGTGTTTTCTGTCTTTCATTACTGCTGAAATGTTTATGAAGATACTAAAAAGTGAACAAATGTAAAAAGAAACAAATTCAGGAAATTTGTGATATGGTGATTATGTGTTTTGAATGCCCGTAGTACATAAACATAAAATAGGTGCACATATGGATTTTTCTGCATTAATGTTTAGGTCCCATAACCTGGGTTGTCTTAAGATACATAGATATTGAAGTCCTTCATGTAAATTTATCACGATCTGGAAAATCTGCTTCAAGCCCTGAAAGTGGTCCAAAGCAGCCAAAACAACCAAACCTCAGAGTTTAATGTGATGATAAGACCTTCCCCAAACATGTCCCTTGAAAGTTTAAACCATTTAATCACATTTCTTTGGTTGTGTTGAGTAGATCAGAATCTGTATATCTGGCTATTTGGTGTGGATTTCATGAGACTTCAGCATGTATCTCCGGATTATAAACTGATGTTTCGATAATGATTTTATAATCTTTTGGAATGTTCTTATACATTTGTTTGTCTTTTTTGCAAATGTGACCTGGAGGTCTCCAGTGCTATGCCAACTGCCCTGTCTGGAATCTTCAGTGTTGAGTAACTCCATGGTTAAATAATCTACTCAATTTACCACTGTGTGTAAAATGCTTAGGAACGGCAACCATTCATAAGAGATCTTACACTGGAAGAAAGTCAATTGAATAGTCTTGGCTCCTCACAATTGTGTGTGCCGTCTAGGTCAAGGACAAGGGCTACAGGATCTAAACAGCTGCTTGTGCCATACACATAGAGACAGCTTATGAGAAACGTGAGTTCAAATCATTAACAAAGCTGACTGGGCACAGTGCTAAAGAGATGGTGAAACAGAAGAGTTTGTTTCTATGCGGGTTAAAGAGAAGATTCCAAAATAGGAAGATTATTTCCAAACAACAGATTGTTGTCAGAAGTTACAATTCCTAGGATAATTTGGGTTTACATTTCCAAGAGGTGAGTTTGCCATCTTATGACATAGGGAACAGGTTAAAACGCCTACCAAATTGTTTAATTTGCCACACAATATTTGGAGTTTTCTTTAGAAAATATAATATATACAAAGATATTATTAAACTAATTTCAACTGGTCTGCAAAGCAGCCAGGAATGTATAGCAAAATGTTACAATATTCACATTTATTATAAGACAACATCATCCTTTTAGGCTTAAAGCCCTTAAACCTCAGAGTCAGAGAGTTTACAGGTAAAAAAGACTCAGAACAGATCTCATAAATGTCATCAAACCAAGAGGGGATGTATAAGAAATGAAAAAGTTGAAGAATGTATTCTGAAAATTCGGCATGGACTTTCATTTCAGGTTTAGGTACAAATCAAACATAGTTGGATGTCTTTAAAAAATTTAGAAAAACCCACAGGTTAGAGATCTTTTGAAAAGTGTGATTGTGTGACTTTAGCGAGCATTCTAATATTATTGTATTGTTTTGATTTAGATGATACACATTGTTTTCTGACATGTTATCAGTAAGACTCTAAAGCAGAGATTGGTAGTTAAACATAACAATACATAAAAATATTTTTGCTGCAGTACTTTTTTACAAAATCATATAACGTGGCATATGGTACACTAAATTGCATATGTGTGAACATTTAGGTAATTCTCTTTATTGTCTTGATCAGTAACAATCAAATACTTTTTTAACCCCCCCCCCCCCCCCCACCACTTTCTAAATTCACCAGCCACCACTGAATGAGAAGCCCCTAAACCAGCCTCCGGTGGGCTGTCTGTGGCATAAATAAACGCGCGATCGCTCTTCTACAGAACAACGGAGCAGGTTAGACAACCAGTTCCAAGATGCACTAGAAGTCCTTCACTTTTTCCCAGCTATGCCTATCTGAAAACACATATAAGGGCAACTGTATATAGTAGAAACTAGCTAAAAAAATCTTTCTCTGCATTCACCAATGTAAGGCTTTGAGATATAACATAAGGTGACCCTAATGGCGTAACATCTGCTACGTTTCGTGCATGGCTACAGGAATGGTTCACACTCCAGCTATTCACTGTGATCCTCAGACTGTAAGATGCTTGCCCAGAATACATCTGTGTACTGGATGGCTTACCATATACAAGTACGGCTGTCCTTTACATCTTTACAAATATACATATCGAATCCCATTCCAAACAGACCTCCCAACAATCCGAGGCCAAGGAAAAGCAGCACAGCCAGGCACCAACAAACATGTAAGTCTTTTTAGGTCTCGCCTGAGCCACCTCGCATGTGTTACTCTGCGAGGCTTCAAGTAAGGACTTTAAACTGGGACCACACACTCGTGCATGTGCTTTTTTTTGCACACACGCTATTGGCCTTTGCGTGCTTCTTTCTAAGAAAGACTGCACGCAATTGGCCAAAGGTGGGTGCATGTCCCGCCTTCTCTCTCCCCTGGACTAGGGAGCTCGGGAGCGAGCAGAGGCGCGGCCGGATGCCAGCTGCATTCCTGACATTCCTTTGCGGCCACGCTTGTTGTCTTTACTGTGGATCTCGCCAGTCCTCAGATTTAGGGACTTTCAAATTAGGGAACAGTCCAAGCTGGCTGTGAGAAACTGAAAACGAAAGTATTCATACAACAGTTCAGAATCTCCTGATGCAATGCATTTGAGTGATATTTGTGCTATATGTGGCTCTTTTTTCTCAGGTGGCCATCTTGGGAGTCATATTTTTTAAGAAGCTCCCTAATCTCATCATTTATTGCAGTATCCTCAGTAGAAAATGCTTCCAGTTTCCCACTGTGATTCCATCAAAACAGCTTTCAGATGTGCCACACCTTTAGCATACATTCAGAATGTTAGCACTCTAGTTGCCCATTAAAACACTGCTGTAAAGCTGCTGATCACCAGGGAGTTAACCGGCAGGCTGCTGTTGGAGTTTAAAGTGGATGTTTTTGTCTGCATGTCAGAATGTTTCAATAAAATAAAAGAGGAAACTATTTGAGAACTCACTTCAAATGTGTCCTAACTTGTCTTTCTACAGCACTAATTATAATTTCATTGACAAAATGAACCCCCTCATGTTGTTCCTTCCTAAATTAAAAGTTTGAAGTTTTACCAGATTGATTCAATCAAGATGGCTTTAGGTGTAGCACACTTTTGTCATAAGTAAGACGGTTAGTGTTCTAGTTGTTCTTTAGGACACACTGGCACATCATATTGTCTATTTTGTGGTCAGACAATAAAGGGGGGTCCCTTTGAAACCCCCATATGTGTCCTTTGGGGTCTGGTTATGCTTACTCTACCCACTTACATATTATTTTTTAGCTCTCGCCTACGGGCGCTGCTTAGGACTGCCTTTAGCTGTCGCTCCGGTCATTTTCAAGCACACACTCGTGCTTGTGGCGGTATCCACCTTGCGGGAGCGAGCAGGGGCGTGCCACAAGCACGAGTGCAGTGCTTGAAAATGAGCAGACTGCGCGCGCATGCACGCACCACTCCAGGGCTCTCTCTCGCTTTCTCTCTCTCCTCTCGCTTTCTCTGTCTCTTTTTCTCTCTGTCTCTCCTGCTCTCTCTTTCTCTCCCCCCTCTCTCACTCTCTCTCTCTCCCCCTCTCTCTCTTTCTCACTCTTTCCCTTTCTCACTCTCTCTCTCTCTCTCCCGAACCCTGCTGGCAACTGTACGTTCATGCTTCTAGTTAATCAGACGTCGCTGGTTGCCCTCAGAGTTCACATCTCTTAGTGAGTGCAGAGAAATGTGTTTTCTTATTTTGTCATTATGAATAGATTTTAATTTTTTGACGAAAAGGTTTAATTACAGAATGTGTTTGAGCTTGGTTAGAATGTGCTTGTTTGTTTGTAAGTCTGGCCCGTTGATGAGCTGCGCGTCTGGTCGCTAACAAGGCATCACGAGTGCACATCAAATGCGGAGTCTGCATCCTATGGCATAGAGCTAGTGGGTACCCGCTTGAAAACCACTATCATCGTAGGGGTTACTTCGGTGTCTGACTCTGTAGTCCGTTTAGGTGTGCCATATCTCCGGCAGCCATGTGTGTGACAGGGTTGGTTACTATGGCAACGATCGGCCATTTATACCACATGCGCGTGCTCTGCCCAGCCGCTACCAGCTAACAAGCATTGGCATAGCCAATAGGCCTCGCCTTTGGGACCTTATAAGTATTTAGTTATGCAGCACAATATCCTTACTGCAACAACATAAACTGTTGCATGGCTAAACACTTATAAGGGGTCCCAAAGGAGAGACCTAATGGCAGTGCCAATGCTTGTTTATTCCTTTTCAGGGCACAGAGACCAAGTCTCTGAGTCTTATAATGGCTGCGAAAGCATATTGTTCAGGTTTTAACCAGCCAATCTGAATTGACTAGTCTTGTTTAATCAGAGCATATCTCAACATGAACTGTCCAAATATACAAGTTTCTTTTTCCTTTAATATCTTAAAAATGACTGAAAGTTTTTTCACCAAATAACAACAAGCATTGGAAATGCAATAGGTCTCGGATTTATTTGAGTTAGAGCTAAAGGCATTGTAAATGGCAATGTCTTTTAGCAATGTGTTATGGAGTGTATGCATGTGGTGTGTAGTGGAATTATGTGGGTTGGATTGGAATTGTAGCAATGGTGGAATGCTGCACTTTAGATGAATAAGTTTAAAAGTAAATTGCACCATACTGCGATTGCTACAATAGTTAATTGTGGATGCGTTTACAATTGATGTGTGGACTGATGGCTGGTGGTGTGTGTGCCTGTAGAAATTGTGCACTGATGGCTGGTGGTGTGTGTGCCTGGTGGAAGCGTGCACTGCTGGCTGGTGGTGTGTGTGCCTGGTGAAAGCGTGCACTGACGGGTGGTGTTGTGTGTGCATGGTGAAAGTGTGCACTGATGGCTGGTGGTGTGTGTGTGTTTGGTGAAAGCGTGCACTGACGTCTGGTGGTGTGTGCCTGGTGGAAGCCTGCACTGACAACTGGTGGTGTTTGCGCCTGGTGAAAGCGTGCACTGACAGCTGGTGGTGTTTGTGCCCGGTGAAAGCGTGCACTGACGGCTGGTGGTGTTTGTGCCCGGTGAAAGCATGCACTGACGGCTGGTGGTGTGTGTGTGTGGTTGTGTGTGTGATTGCGTGTGTGGTGGTGAGTGTGTAATGGTGAGTGTGTGGTGGTGAGTGTGTGGTGGTGAGAGTGTGGTGTGAGTGTGTGTGTGTGTGTGTGTGGTGTGTGTGTGGGTGTGTGTGATCTTATGTGTGTGGTCTTATGTGTGTGTGTGTGTGTGTGGTGGACTTAGTTCGAGTTTTCGTACCCTGCACACTCACACACTGCCCCTACACACTCACACACTGCTCACCCTACACACTCACACAATGTTCACCCTGCACACTCACACACTGCTCAGCCTGCACACTCACTCACTGTCCACCCAGCACACTAACACAATGTTCACCCTGCACACTCACACACTGCTCACTCTACACACACACACTGCTCACCCTACACACTCTCATACTGCTCACCCTACGCACTCACACACTGCTCACCCTACACACTCACACACTGCTCACCCTACAAACTCACATAATGTTCACCCTGCACACTCACACACTGCTCACCCTACACACTCACACAATGTTCAACCTGCACGCTCACACACACAGTGTAAGCGCACAAGCATACACTGCTCTCTCTGGAACACTCACACTGCTGAGTCACTCTCACTCATGCAGTCACTCTCACTCATGCAGTCACTCTCACTCATGCAGTCACACTCACTCATGCAGTCACACTCACTCTGCAGTCACTCGCACTCATGCAGTCACTCTCACTCATGCAGTCACTCTCACTCATGCAGTCACACTCACTCATGCAGTCACACTCACTCTGCAGTCACACTCACTCTGCAGTCACACTCACTCATGCTGTCACTCTCACTCTGCTGTCACTCTCACTCTGCTGTCACTCTGCAGTCACTCTCACTCTGCTGTCACTCTGCAGCCACTCTCACTCTGCTGTCACTCTGCAGTCACTCTTACTCTGCTATCACTCTCACTCTGCTGTCACTCTCACTCTGCTGTCACTCTCACTCTGCACATGATCATGACAGATATCACACAAACTCCTGTAGTTGCACTCATGGGCTACACGGCAGATATACCCTCGGCATGCCAAAGATTCACGGCACTGAGCCTTTTATTAGCTAAGCGGAGGGTGGGGTGCAGAATGCAGGTGGGACGGAGGGAGGGCGCCCAAATGTGAAGTTTGGATCGGAGATCTCCTCCTATGGCAAGAACAGATATTGATATATGCAGAACTACTGCCCACAGGTCGAGGCCAAGAGATATTAGGACCCACTGCACGCATGCCGGTTTACAAATCCAGAGGCGACTAGTGATACTATGAAGCTCCTCACCTCCAGCGATTAGATCGAGACGAAACTCGGAACATATACACGCTCCTGGAAACTTGGGGCTAGAGGGTAGTAGGAGAAGACACCCCTGGACGACATCACTATTGCAGCACGTATTTTGTTCTATAAAAATCAAAACCTATACCCAGAGGGCTTGTAGAGCAGCTCAGTACTGAAGTACGATATACAATAAAACAAGTGGCAAGCAATTCTAAAAACTCAAACTGACCTTTGATGAAAGTCAGGACGCAGCGGGGTTAGGATCAGCTAGTTACATTGCGGCTATATGCTGGATTGCCGGAGAAAATCGCCTTCGCCCCCCCCCCCCTGAGTTCTCGGAGCAAAACATGGAGGCGGGGCTGTGCTGAGCTTCGTTGCTGGAAGACGTGCGGGGAATTGCTGGTACGCTGCTTGCCTTCCGATTTATGAGACCCGCTGGCTCTTGCACCGAGAGAGCGGACCCCGTTGCAGACTGAGGAGGTGCTGCAAGACGTTCCTGTCGGCTGTGGGACCCGCAGCCGGAGAGACGACTGTGACGCTGCGGTGGATCGCCTAGAAGTAGGAGGGCACTGGAGTCCTTGTCTGGTGACGTGGAGGCGGCGGGCATCTGTGGCGGTAAGATTAGGAGCCCCGGGGCTGGCAAAGTTACTGGCGAGGTGGCGGGAGCAGCATACTGCAGCACCGCCTGAAAACCTGTGGACTGGCGTGTGTGCGCGGGCCTTAATATCGGCCGGCTGGGCTGAGGAGACACCCTGGGGAGAGTGAAGGCGGGGCGGTGCTGCGGCGAGGCGGCAGATGAGCCGCAGGAAGGTGCGCTGGCCCCATTGCTTGAGAGGAGGACGGATACCAGGGGCACCATATTACAGATAGCAGGAGAAGCAGAGGAGTGCAACAGCGACTGGCCTGCTCTCCCACGAAAAGGTGTGCGCCCTCTAAATAAAAATAATAAAACCCTCAATGGTGAAAATGAAAGCGGGCGTGCAGTTAAAAGGCGGTCGGTATCCAGCAATCTGGCTCCGACTTTCCGGTTTGGCCGGCAATGCTTCCGGGTCGCCGCAGGCAGCGCGGCGGCCCGCCCTGCACGGGGAAGGGAGGCAGCTTTCGAGGAGGACAGCACTGGCCGCGAGCGCGTTCTCGTGCGCGTGACCTTAACAGATCGCCGCGCGCGGCCAGTGCTGTCCTCCTGGAAAGCAGACACGGTAACTATAGGCCTTGCGTCACGAGCAAATCACTTAATCTCACCGTGCCTAACAAAACAAGGAAGCTGCCCGCTGAGCGCTGCAGAATTGTGAACGCGCCCGGCCATCTGTATTCACTAACGGAGGCACCCTGACAGCTCCTAATTATAATTTATGTACTTCTTTGCGCGAGCACGCACGAAATATGCCCAAAATGGCGGAACAAAACTACATTTACCCTATCACTTCAAGCCTATTAAAACGAAAACACAAGGAAGACGAATCACTGACCAGATGACAGAAAACGCTAAGGAATGTGTGGAATTTCTCTCTCCAAGGCCCTAGGAGATACTTCTTTTTTTCTCCTTTAACATTAGTTCTCGAAACTCCTCCCAGTTTCACTGGGAAGGAGTCCGAGCCCTAAAAAGGGCTCTTTCTGGACCAAGAACTACCTTTCTGCCAAATTTGGTGTAATTTCATCCGGCGGTTTAGACTGTTGTTGTGTTCAAAATTCCTAAGGGAATTAACATGGGAAACAGACTTTTTTGCCCCCCCCCCACCTTTTTCTCAGCCTCTGCTTGATGGATCACCCCAAAACTTTCCATGCACTATAAGACCCACCTGCAAACTTTTTGTGAAAATGTTATGAAGATTCGTCAACCAGCGACAATGATATAGGCAAGTAAGAAAATGCTTTTCCTATGGAAATTGGGGGGCATATTACCAACAACTAGCGATATTTATCGCTAAATGGGCTTAGCGATTTTTTTTTATCGGCAAGCAACGTGCGCATTAACGCCAATAGGGTCTTAGCCATAATATCCACCTCCCATTGGATATAATGGCTAAGAACTGATCTGAGCAGGCCTTAGCTTTTGGAGATATTTGCGCTTACTGCGAATATTTCCATCGCTACGCCTGCGTTGATAATAGGCGATAGCTAACAGGTTGGGTACGCCCATTTTGCATGTCATTAGCGATAAATATCGCTGACATGCAAAACAGGCCCCAAACCGCTCGCTATCGCTTATAAGCTGTTGCTAACTGCTGTTAGAGACAGCTTGCTAATAGGGCGATAGAATTATCGCCGCCTAGCGGCCGAAAACGGCCTGCAGCAAGAACAGCAGGAGGCAAAAAATGAATAAAAAAACAGCCTAGCAGGATTCAACAGCAACATAATGCAGTCACCTGATTCAATTTAAATAGCAGTTCTGCCCACAGTGGGCCTTCCTGTGAAAAAAGCATCATGGTAATTGTAGTTCTGCTTTCATTCTATCCTAGTGGGTACATTTTAAAATAGTTCACACCCCAGTGGATTGACTTCAAAGTCAAAATCCTAAAATCGCTGCAAATATCTCATCATTCATTAAGGGTCTGCCGGTTCGACATGACTGTAGGTCGCTGTCATCACAGATCCACCTCCTTATGCGGTGGTGCATTTCCACGGCTGGACCTGCTGTTAAATTCATACACAAAGGTTTGGCCTCGAATGGAAATGCACTCCCAGGTGGGATTTTACTCCTTTAATGAAGACTGCAGCAAGTGTCTGAATTCTTACTATAGGCTTAAGAAAATCATTATCATTTATAAAAGAAAGAAGTTGCTCAATTGCACTATTAATCACTATTGGACTTAGACATGATTTAGTTTAAAATGCTAAGAACTCCGGGCCCGATTCACAGAACGAACTTAAGACAAAATCCTAAACTTACAACTTTTGGCAGACTTAAGACAGACTTAAGACAGACTTAAGTTAGGATTTTGTCTTAAGTTTGTCTTAAGTTTGTCTTAAGTCTGTCTTAAGTTTGTCTTAAGTCTGTCTTAAGTCTGTCTTAAGTTTGTCTCAAGTCTGTCTTAAGTCTGTCTTAAGTTCATTCTGTGAATACCAAAAATCGTAAGTGCATTCTGTGAATACCAAAAGTTGTAAGTTTAGGATTTTGTCTTAAGTTAGTTCTGTGAATCGGCCCCTCCTTGTACGCTTCACCTTAATTTCCCCTTTTCATATCTGATGCTGAAACAATGTGGTTCGGGGAGGCTTGATGCTTCCTGAGCTATTCCTACTGTTGTTGAAATTGTTGTGTTCTGGGTCATTTACCAAAGAAAGTGACAGAGTCCCAAAGGCCTAAGTTGTGGATACAGCTTTCTTCAGCAACTAACTGTACAGTGTCTTTTTGGCTGAACTTAGGCAAGAATTAACAAGCATATTAGGAAAGTTATAGCCTGTCTCCCATAATTTACTTGATCTCAACTGTCTAAGAATGACACTACCTCTCAAAACCCTCACGTTCACAATAAACAGACACGAGATGAGAAGAAAGCTTACAATATTCATTGAAACTATCTTGGTCTATCATGAAGCAACTATGCTGCGAATAGAAAGCATATACAAATCAACAATGTGATTAGCATAACCAACAAATTGTACCCAATGAAAAGGACAGTCATAGCGAATGACAAAGCTTCTAGCCTACCCTAACTATGGGAACACAGTGATATATAAGAGGTCTCTGGGAATAGTGCTGGCCCTCAATCGTGACGGTGATAATCAGTTGGTCTATATCTGAGAAGAGCGGCTCTTTTTTCTCAGCACCTGCTCTCTGCATGCCTCGCTCATCTCTGTTTTTAGAATGACAAGCCTTGGCTTATATGATAAGAATTGTCTTGTTCAAAAACCAGCAGCTGGATTTCTCTGGTATGTCTAGGTGTCAGTGCCCGACTAGAGAGAAAAACAGGGCACAATGTTGCTTGGCCTTGCACGAAATGTGCAGACTATATCCCAAACATAACAGTGTGGCACAAAAACAAGCATATTACTCTGTACAGTGTGTTCAGCAAAAGTGGCCTAGTATGTGTGCAGTTAGGCTACAATAGGGGAAAACTACACATGGCCCTGTACAGGACTCACAACAAACAGCCCCCTTTAGTCGGGCTAGTAATGCAAAAACTAAAATAAATGATAAAGGTTTTAAGGCACAAGCTAAGCAAGTTCAAAGCATTGCTAAAATGCAAAATGTATAAAAAATGTTAGGCTACAAGAAATGCTTCATTGTGGGAGCATACAATGATGTTACTTGAAATGATCGCCCTTGTTTTGGAGAATAATGTTTTTCTGCATAATAGCAAATGGTTTAAACAACACCAAGGGGTAACTGTGGGATCTAAATGTTCCCCTTCATTTGCAAATCTGTTTGTGGGGTGGATGGAAAAATGTTATATTAGGTCCAAATGCCGGGCACAACCGATTGATCGTGTAATCTATTGGGGCCACTATATTGATGATGTGTTACTAATCTGGACCGGCGGCCCCAATCTGTTACTTGACTTTTGTTCTTTTCTCAACTCCAATGATTTTAACATCAGATTTAAATGTGTCTATGACAAGACAGAGATAGTATTTTTGGACTTGAGATTGTATGTTAAAGATGGTTCAATTTTGTCAGCCTTACACAGAAAACCAACTTCGTATAATGCGGTTCTCAATGCGGAGACCTCAAACCCCAGATCCCAAATAGACTCTATTCCTTTTGGGGAATTAACAAGACTTAGACGTAATTGCAGTGAAGATGTACTATTTCAAAAAGAGCTGAAGGACACCATCAACAGGTTCAGAACAAGGGGCTACAGTCCAAGGGTACTCTAAGCAGCTGAGAGGAAGGCACTTGGCCTTGAAAGGGAGAAGGTGCTTAGATATAAACCTAAGTCAAACGAAGGCAGCAAGTATAAAGATAAAGTGGCCTTGATCACTCACCCCTTATAACTCTTCCAGTAACAGGCTGTATAAAATCTTATGCAAACGTTGGCACATTTTGCAGGTGGATCCAGATATTAAGACAGTAATATCAGACAAACCTAACATTATCTTTAGACGAGGACTAACAGTACGGAATATCCTTAGTCCAAGCTTCTACAATCCGGCGAAAAGTAAAAAAAAAACACAATGGTTGGAGACACCACCAGTAGGCTTCTATAAATGTGGCCATTGTTCTGTGTGTCCTCACACTTTGGATAAGATCAAATGCTTCAGGTACAACACACAAAGAAAATATACTATCTCTTCTTTTATGAATTGTAATACCAAGTATATGGTATATTGTATTATCTGTGTGTGTAAAAATGTATATGTAGGTAGTACGATTAGACCTGTAAAAGAAAGGATACAGGAGCACATACAGGCCATCAGAAATGCTAATATGAGTTATCCTTTAGCTATACATTTTAATGCAACTCATGGCTCTGCTGTATTGTCAGGTGTTACATTTCATGGACTTGAAACTGTGGAAGACAATCGGAGAGGGGGGGACAAAGTCCTACGTTTAAGAACATTGGAGGCCTCCTGGATTTGTAAATTTCGGTGAGCTCGTTTGATGTTTGTTTTCTAGCACCTGTCATTCAGGATATATCTATAATGACTTAAAATGAGGATTACACTGTTCGGTGGATTAACGTAGATCCCATTTTTCGCTTTTTTGTTTTGTTTTATTAGAGTGAAAAGGAAGATTATCAAACTTCTGAAAGGCGAAATACGTGGGCACGGACTCAGCGGGAAAGTTCTGAGCAGTACACTGGGGTTACTTTTAACTAGGAGGTAAGTTCTCATATAACTGTTGGAGTATGTGCACTTGTAGAGTGTGACTTGTTTTAGACACGGGTAGGTTAAACTTATATAGGAGACCTGGTATTTTGAACTTCGGTGCAGTGAGGCGGAGATTCAATATATTATACATTTGACCTGGGAATCTTTTTCTAAACCGTGTTTTTATACTTAATATAAATGGAAACTTTTATCAACCACGCAGGACATGACACTAGTGTTTTATGGACATTGTCAAATAGTTATTATGATTGGAGATGTTGATTTTTTTGTGACCAAATGGCTAGGGTATGTCCGGTGAAAAGATTAAAATTAATTTTGGTACATGATTACGAATTTGTCTTGAGCAAGACCAACCTGTGCTTTGTCGAGGCTCGGCATTTTATAACAACTGATTAGCGGTGTAGTGTGTAGGCCTGGTGCTTTTATATAAGCTCAGACGTGAGTCCCAGGCACTCCACACCACTGGAATCAAGCTAGCCGGGCTGATGAGAGGTGTTACCTCGAAACCGGGCCGGTCCTCGGATGCTTGTTTCCGTTCTGGGAAGGACATGGCTTTTGTAGTTCGGACTGGACTGTTCCCATGGGGCACAGGGTCAGTGCTGATTTGCATATCGCCATTGTCTAACCCAGGGTGGTGTGGAGTGGAAAAACGATGGATTTGGGCCCAGATCTTTGGACTGGGGTGAATGTGTGACATTGATCCACATTCTGTCCATCATTGTTGTGTTTGCAGGTACCGCTCTAAGTGTACTGGGGATGCTCAGACGTGAGTCCCAGGCACTCCACACCACTGGAATCAAGCTAGCCGGGCTGATGAGAGGTGTTACCTCGAAACCGGGCCGGTCCTCGGATGCTTGTTTCCGTTCTGGGAAGGACATGGCTTTTGTAGTCCGGACTGGACTGTTCCCATGGGGCACAGGGTCAGCGCTGATTTGCATATCGCCATTGTCTAACCCAGGGTGGTGTGGAGTGGAAAAACAATGGATTTGGGCCCAGATCTTTGGACTGGGGTGAATGTGTGACATTGATCCACATTCTGTCCATCATTGTTGTGTTTGCAGGTACCGCTCTAAGTGTACTGGGGATGCTCAGACGTGAGTCCCAGGCACTCCACACCACTGGAATGAAGCTAGCCGGGCTGATGAGAGGTGTTACCTCGAAACCGGGCCGGTCCTCGGATGCTTGTTTCCGTTCTGGGAAGGACATGGCTTTTGTAGTTCGGACTGGACTGTTCCCATGGGGCACAGGGTCAGCGCTGGTTTGCATATCGCCATTGTCTAACCCAGGGTGGTGTGGAGTGGAAAAACGATGGATTTGGGCCCAGATCTTTGGACTGGGGTGAATGTGTGACATTGATCCACATTCTGTCCATCATTGTTGTGTTTGCAGGTACCGCTTTATATAAGCTCAGGCATATATATTAAATTTTTACTTCTATCTTTACAGGTAGGATGGAGTAATTGGTGATATCCATTTCAGTTCAACTATGACTGTGTGGATCAAATGGAACTTCATATGCCATCTGACTTCTAGCATTTGAGGTGATTACCTCTCTTTATGTATTTTTGATCACGGTATCGGCTAACGGCGGGTGTTTCACTTTTCGGTTCATTTATTTTATTTCTTTTCTTTTCAGGGCTTCCCACTTTGCTGATACATCAATACTTTTCATTTTCAACTATGGGGTGATAGAGTTTTGTTCATACCTTGTTTTTCTTATAGGATCTTTAATATCTATGATACAATAGCTCGAATTCACTTTTTAATATCCACCAATCTAATTCAATGTGCAGGGTCTTTTGTACTTTTTTCTTTCACTATAATGTTCTAACTTTTTTGCGCGGATTTTCTTTTAAGATCACAATCTTTTGCTTTCCTCTCACATCTTTTTGAAATTAACTCATTGAGTATTGTAATTGAGATAATTCTCCCCTGATATTGTATCCAAACCTGATTGTTGTATGGTTTTTGTTAACAGCCTTGAAAAAGTCGCTTTAAGCGACGAAACTCGTGTCGGCTGTTCGCCTTTAACACCTACGTGTCAACAATTTGTCAAACCACTTCAATTTTTGATCAAGATTGTGATATTTGGACTTTTGTGCGTTTAATAAATAAATTACAATGTTTTAAATTTTCTTTTTTTTACTGCAATCCTTGCAGTTTGGACTCATATACGCACAGTGCTCTGCTATTGGAATTGTGTTTATGTTAGAATAATACATGACATGTCAATTTCAATAAAGAGAGCCAAACTAAGAAAAGTCTCAAATTCAAAGGCTAGTGAATCCAAAATGGATTCCTTCTACGCAGACTACGATTGGTCTACAGCCCAGTTCATAAGTTCCAAAGAACAGACATGATACTCGATTTCAGCCGATGCTGAGAAAGGAGCCAGGTAACCCGTATCAGTGTTATTAGAGCTAGAATGTAGTGTTCCACATGCTGATGCACTTGTCTCCTCTGGATGGAGTGACACATAGCTCGCATTCTAAAGAAGCCGTAGACCCAAGGGACAACTCTGAAAATGGGCCGCTATTGGACCCTGCAGCATGGGAGTAGGCATCTTCAAAGCCAAGCAAATATCTAGTACCCATTTAAAGGGGCACCAGAGGCAGTGAAACACAGGTTGCAAAACGATAAACCAGGTAGGTCGGAGTGAAAATGACCAATCAAGGTCTAGTTCTTGGAGCATATGGATACCAAAGATTTGAAGCATGTGCTCATGGCACAGCTGGAGCAGTGGTAGTTAGAGTGGGCTTGCAAAAGGAATATCCATTGCGGAGGAGCAAAAATAGAACTGTATCTTACTGGATGTCATTTCAACTTGTAATTCAAAGGTTTCTCAAGCAGATGTTAGTGCTACTTCTTTTTTAAACAACAGTGCTTTGAGTCTGCTTAGATTGTGGAAATCCACCTTCAAAGTTGGAATGGAAGGCCACAGCAAACTAGCCATACCCCCTTAAGTAGGATCAAAAAGGATGTTATTATTGCAGGTGGAGATCTGGAAGACTGATAAAAAGTATGAGATCCCAACTCACATTCCAACAACAGTCTTGATTGCTTAACATTAAATAACTTCCGTTTGAGAGGACAGTAATAAGTGAAAGTATTGCGGGGGGTGGTGTTCCTTTTAGAAAGCAGGCCAAATTTGCTGCTGACTCATTACATGCACTGTGAAGAGTTGTGTGTCTGCAAGCGCGTGAGTGTCTGATTGAAGAGTTGCATTCCTTTCCAGTGGGGAAGACCTCTTTGTTGGCATGCGCACAACAATACAAAAATGGGAGGGACAATAATTCATTAATGAAGCTGCCTCTAGGGGTTCATTTCTACCGACTGGAAAATGTTTCATGGAAGCTGTGAATTGAAATGTTGAAATCGGCAAAGATTTTACGCAGTGTATTGACCAGTCAGAAGAAGGTTTTTCCGCTATTGTAAATAAGAGCTGTTTTAACTTCTCTAGGTGTGTATGTGGCAACTTTTTTAGTTGGCAGGGTATGCCCAGACGTGGGTCCCTTGCTCACTTTGCCACTAGATTCAAGCTAGCCTGGCTGATGAGGGGTGTTACCCCGAAATGTAGGTAGTGCCAGGTTGCCTACCAATTATTGAGGGTTTGCAGTGTCCAGATAAACTGCATAATAGATCTAAGTTGACTCTGCAATGGTTCAATGTCGACATGTTGCTTTGTCTGATATCAATAACGGATGATAAAATGCTATCCAAATTATAAATATGAGAAGACAGCGTATTAATGCTATTAACGACAACAGCAAGCACTTTATCCAAATTACCTTGATCAATTCGTCTTCCATTTGTGACAATTTCCAAATTTTATTATGTCTAGCATAAAGAAATCTTTTAGAATGTGGAGACATAGGGCCTAATAATAAATCTTATAGGTCCATGTCTTCGGACAGGAGAGAAAGATTATGCTTCACTGCAGACAGTGTGGAATGTTCCAACCATTGTTGATGCAATTTCCTCATCGAATAGGTGGAAACAATACCTGAATGTTGCCAGTTGGAGTACTGGGGATCGGGTCTGCTGGCATTGAACCCCAGAGTGGAAATCAGAAAAGGAGTGTGACAACAATTTGTGTCTTTCGGCCAAAATAGCCACCGGTGAGGACCTGAAATTGTGGAATTAAATGTACCATTGTGCAACATAGTATTGAGTTGTTCTCCAGTATAATTTGCCAACTGTTACCAATTTTCAAATTAGCCAATGGAGGGAACATTTGGGGCATTCATGTAGTCAGTGGACCGTGTCATTCAGGAAGTTAATTTGTGTTGGAATTAAACATACATGGAACAATGTTTCCATCACTGGAACTTGCTGAAATCGATTTCATTTCAATGGTGTCTTTACATGTTTTTGCTTTTTACAATAATCACAGCACTTGAAAGCCAATTGTTTGACAACAAAACAGTATATATTAGCTTAGTTAACAAAAGCGTATATTTCTTTGGTGGTGTAGGAATCATTAAAATAATATGATATTGGTTCTGATGTATCATATCGTGAAAAATATATGAATTTTTCCCTATGTGTTTTAGAACTCCTTTGCGGGGAGTACGCTAATGTTCCCATTGTGTATAATTAACAATGGTACACTGAACACTAGCTCAGTGCGAGTAATGATGTCCGTAATGGTGATAACAGAACATTTCACCATAATTAGCAGAATATAAGTACAAATCCTCTGATTCAAAAACAGCATCATATTCCGGCTCTAAGAGCATGGAGTTTACAGTTTCAACATCCCAATCATCTGAATGTAACCCAGGTATAATTACATCACCCATTGAAACCCTAAATACATATGGTATCTGTAGCATCTCCGAAGGTCTGAATATATTGCAAGGAACTTTATCTCAAACAATTCAGTCAGTTACTGGAACAGCTGAAATGTTCTCGATGGACCAGTCTCTTTTTAGTTTGTGTGTAGATGAGTGTGCAGCTAATACCCCATTGACCAGTTCTATAACACGGCATCCTGATAGCTAATGACCATTAATCAAATAGAAATAAACAATCATGAATCCAATCCGCAAAAATAGAAAAACCAAGGAAAGTCTAATTCAAACATATATCCAAGGTGGGACCAGATAAGTGCATTTCAGCCATAACATAATGATGGAGGAGTGTCTAAAACAGAAGAATTGTCAGAGGAAAAGTCAATTCGATCCATATAATAACCAGAATCACTTCATTGAAAAATTGATGGGCAAAGAAACGGCAACTGGACTAGAACAATACAGAAGAGGTGGATCAAAGAGGGTGGATCTGTAGACACTTGATAAACAAAGCAGGGTACTTACAGTAAAGGAACTGTGGGGCCCCAAGGGGTGCGAGGTCTCTTTGGTAGTTGAAGAGGGGTAGGGGGGATACATCCTCCCTTTAAAGATCATGTCGGTCAACAAAACATAGAGTCAAAGGACCATAGAAGTCCACATTAACCCTCTCTCCATTTTTAGCTTTCCCACCATCTCCACTAATAAAGGGATACCTAGGAGAATGTAAGGGATTTTTAGTCTTTCATTAAACCCCCTGGTCACCCTTCTTCTTAAATGCTCCCTGAAATATGTTCGAGCCCATGGCCTTTAGGAGTCAGAGGGAACCCGATGATGAAGCATGACAGTATTAGTGTGAGGGTTATATATAAAAAAGGAATTGTTTCCTTTCCCGCACTAGTCATGCAAAGCAAGCTTGCCCACTAGGGGTGTACCAGATAGCCCCCCCCACCTGTGCCTTACATAGTTGATACTACATCCCCTGTAACCTCAGGCTGGATACTTTTTGTAGTCTGGATCTGTATACACGACATCAGTTGCATAGAAAGCAGTAGTCACTTTAGTACTCACTTCAGTTGTGTTGCTGGATGCCATTGCAGGAATTAATTGTAATGCATTAACCGCCCCCCTCACCCCCCCCCTCACCCCCCCCCCCCCAGCTGGGGAGAAACCACTCTAGCGCAACTCACTAGCTGCAGATGAATTTTCTGTATGGGAGCAAGAGGAGAAGGCAACTACCAAGGATTCATTTTGGCCTGCTGCTGAGAATCAGCCATATGGTGTAATTTGACATGATCTACGGAGATAAAACGATTGTCATTGGAACTAAGAAATGGTGGCAAGATAACAGTTCTTCTGCCTTGAATGCCAAGGACTGCCACTGGTGCTCAGTATGAAGGGCCACACTCCTTTTTTACCACCACCTTCTCTCACACAAGATCCCAAACCTTTGGAATCCAACCAGAAGGTTCTGGTTTCTCATTGATGCTCGGAGAGGCAGACGTCTGCTAGATGGTTTGGGTGTCACAGAAGTGTTGTAGATCTTGAAAGACAGCACCACAGTTATCTACATCAAAAAGTGTGGCTGCTGCCACAATGTCTGCACCATGGTCTGAAATGAACAATGTAGTGCCATAAAGGACTTTGAATGGAGTCCGGCCACCCAGAGATCTTAGGGAGGTTACGAAGAGGTCACTGAAACCCGTACTAGCTGTTAAGGACTGCTTTAAGTCATGGTTCCTCCTCTCCACAACAGAATTACTCTCAGGCCAGTATTGAGAAGAATAATGCGCTTGCACACCCAGGGATTCCATAGCATCCCAACATGCTTTATAGGCAATGGCAAGGCCCTGGTCACCGAGTGGAGTGTCCCTCATGCATGTATCCCGATAAAGACTTGCATATCTTTCATAACATTTTGAGCATTAGCCGAGTGCTCTGGCCAAACCCAGAGGAACCTGGAGCAAGAATCAAATGCAGCTAAAATATATTTGTATGCAGTATCTGAAATCAGTGGGCCACAATGGTCCAAATAAATGTAGCCAAAAGGCTTGTTGCAAATTAAGAGCATGCCTTGGTGGAAGCTTTAATTTGTTGACAAATGTAACAACACAGGACATATTTCTTAGCCTGTTAGTTTAAGCCATGCCATCAATAATGTTACTGTAGCCGCAAAGTCATGGCCGCCACACTGGCATGTGCAGAAGCAAGCAAAACCTTCATGCGTAGCTGTCACTAAAGCTAATCTGCAGTCTTGGATGCAAATCAAATGGTCACCAACTGAATAGCTACAAAAGGAATGTTTTGTTCACTTAAGTGGTGTGTATATTTAGATGGAAAACCTCTAGGTAAAGGGGTGCCGCATTTATTTGCATTAACGGAGGGCAAGATTACATTATCTATTTTCATTATAGAATGAGTAATGGCTGCTTCATCAGCCATAGAATTACCCTATAACGTGTGCTTACACATGCTGAATACTCAAGGTATATATAACATGATGCCGTGGCAACCTGCCTTTGAGGTTTGCCATTTTAACCCAAAGCTTTTTATGCTTAATTGTGTTGCCTTTTGTGTTTTTGAACCCATTTAGATGCCAGTAATGTAAATTATCATTAAATGACTGTTCACAGTAATACGAATCGCACACAAGTGTGGGGAATTCAGGATTTGTATATTCCAGTGCAAGAAGCAAAGCTTTCAATTTAGTCAACTGTGCAGGGCAGTCCCCTAGGGACTGAGCATGAGTTTCTTATTGTTGGAAGTGCCCATCTAACATAACCCCAACAATAGTGGGGCATGCCGCTGAATATTGCTGTTTAGAACCTATAGCCGGTTGGGCTGAACCATCAGAGTGAACAATACATTTATACTGTTTAGGAGGTGAGACAGAAGTGGGCATGGGGTAGACATGCTCAGATTGCAAGAATCTTGTGCCTGGAAAGACGGGTCAAAGACAAAGTTTATGTCAACAGCTGTTAAGGATGTTGCCCACTGTATCCATCTAGGATGGAGGGTTTTAACGTTAGTAACCCTGGCTTTAGTGACAGCATCTAAGACTGGCACAGGAGTGATGACAATAATGCATTTCCCTTGTGCAGATGGCCGTTCTTTAAGGATAGCCGTCTGCACTGCAGCCAGTAGTTTTTTCAGTGGAAGCATAACCAATTTCCGCACTGGAATATAAATGCGATTTATATTCAATCTGCACTGTTTCATCTTCATTAAAAGTGATATAGGTAAATCCAATTGCACTCAGTAATACCCGGGTGACCAGGTTTGTGGTATTTGAACGTGTATGTAAGTGACATGTGGCACGCAAGTTAGATTGTAAGGATCTGAGTGTGTCTGTGTGTTCTGATTTCCAATATGAAGTGGAAAAGTCAGGGCGAATTAATTCATAAAGTGATTTGACATGTTGTGCATAATCAGGAATGTAAGTTCTGCCAAAATTAAGAAATCCTAACCAGGATTGTTATTTATTTAATGTATTTAGAGATTGCTAGTGTTCACACTTATCCAGAAAATGAGGTGCAATACTCTTACTCTCGTGTGTAAGTGCATATCCTAGGAAAAAGACACTTAGAAAAGGCTATATTGCATTTCTTAAAGTTGAATTTATAGAAGTTCAGCAAATCCCAATATTATGTGATCTACTCCGCCCAAATGTGGGTTTAATTCATAGTCTATTAAGTAGATATAGTCTATCATACATCTATCATAGATTCCAATGCCCTTGGTATACTCCAGAATTACGTATGGAAAAAACCCAGGGCAAATAATTGGAAAGGCGGAGGTGACAAGCCCACAACCATGGTGATAAAGAGGTTTATAAAAAAAACTAGCACAGTACCATGGCAAAATATGGAAAGCATGCAAAACATGTATTTCACTGCAACTCAAATAGGCTGGAAACTCCCATAAGGGTTATATAAAATCCTAAACTCTTTCATTAACCCACAGGCTTGCTCAACAGATACTGCACCTACACAATCCTTGTGCAATGCCATCACAGATCACCTGGAAGACATAGAAAATCAGATTTACAACAATTTACTGAACCTTCTTAACCTTGTAAGTTCAGATTCCTTACCCTCTTTTGCAAAGGTTTCCAACACCTGCACCTGAGAGAGGCTGGTTTCTCCTGCGCCTGAGTCTATTTGCAAAGCATTGAAGGCAGCAAAATAGAGTCCCCACTAGATACTATTCCAGCCAACATAGCAGCTACTCTGTCTCATCAGCCTGCTCCGGCCATCTGCTCGCTACTAAATCTTTCGATAAGGTAGGGCAAGATTCCGGTAGACTGGGAAGCCGCTCAGGTCATTCCTATTTGCAAGAAGACAAACCTTGCAGCATCAGACATATCACATTATTGCCATATTTCGCTTCTCCCCTTGTTGAGTAACCTATTGGAAGGTCACATTAATAGATAACTTGTGGAGTATCGTGAGTCCAACAGGATCCTAAACCCATCCCAGTATGGGTTTAGACCTGTGTACAGCAACGAAAACTGCGCTTATAGCAGTTACGGACTATATTAGATGCTGTCAGGATAAAAATCAGCCGGCAATGCTAGTGCTGCTTGACTTATCAGCAGCCTTTGATACAGTATCTCAAACCAGAATGATACAGAGACTGGAGGAGATATGCATCTGGGGCACAGCTCTACAATGGTTCATGAGTTTCCTGTCTCAACCTACCCAGACCATCAATTTGGGTCAGTTCAGATCACGCACCATGGAGATCAACCAGGGGGTGCCTCAGGGCTCGTGTCTCAGCCCTAATTTATTCAAAAATATATGTAGCCTCCCTTGCACAAACTATCAGAGCCTACGGATTTACACCTCTCTCATACGCGAATGATATTCAACTTCTGATCTCCTTTGATAGAGTCCTCCCTGCAAAGAGAGATCGATTTGCTTACGGGATGAAGGCCTTCTCAGCTTGGATGGCTGAGAATTTTCTTCAGCTAAATACCAGCAAAAAACAAATCATGCTCTTTGGTATAGATCAAAAGCTCTGGTCCCCAAACTGGTGGCCATCAGAATTGGGAGCTGCCACTATCCCCAAATCCTCAGTAAAAAACATGGGTGTTCGCTTGGACCAGACTCTTGCTATGAAAGATCAGGTAGTGGCTACCACTGGCACCTGTTTTCATGCAATGAGTCTGTTGCGCAGAGTCTTTTCTTTTCTCCCATTTCAGTGTGCAAGACCTTAGTCCAGGCTTTGGTGATCACTTGCCTGGACTATTGTAATGCTCTCCTAACTGCCATTAACGAGTCTCTATTGAACAAACTCCAAGTGGTCCAAAATATGGCTGCCCATCTAATCCGTAATTTGCCGGCCAGATCTGCCTCCACTCCCCTGTTACACTCACTCCATTGGCTTCCTGTTCACAGAAGAAGTACTTTTAAAATCTGCTATACGGTGCTCAAAGAGTTAAAAGGCAAGGGGCCCAGCTACCTAGTGGAGAAACTCATCCCTTACCTGCCAGGGAGGCCTCTAAGATCAACAAACAAGTCACTTCTTACTGTTCCACGAATCAGGAAACCCGTCCTGGTGGTAGAGCCTTCTCTTATCTGGCCCCTTGCTATTGGAACCAACTTCCTACTCACAAACAAACGTGCACTGATCGCCTGTTTTTCAGGAAACTTCTCATGACCGAACTATACTAACACTTTTGCTACCCAACTGTTAGTCTTGGTTGCTCTGAGATCACCCTCTAGGGGGGATTCATGTGAATTACAAGCTAATTTAACATAACATAACATAACATACATAGGATAAAGCGTCAATGTCAACATTGTTAAGAATTGACATTATGTGTGCAGTAAAAAGTCCTGGGCTATTTGTATAGCCTATTGGAAGTCTTGCGTATTTTCTTTGAAAGCCAAGCACTGAGAAGGATGTCCAATCCCTGCTTTCAAGTGCTGGATTGTG
Organism: Lissotriton helveticus; assembly: GCF_964261635.1. Classification (NCBI taxonomy): domain Eukaryota; kingdom Metazoa; phylum Chordata; class Amphibia; order Caudata; family Salamandridae; genus Lissotriton; species Lissotriton helveticus. The sequence continues at coordinate 576,274,469 of NC_136063.1, forward strand.
GCAGATAAAAAAACTTTGGCAATGTCCAAGGTTGTTTTGTATTTTTTTACGGACTATATTGTTTAAGAGTGACATACTGCGTGTATTCTGTATTGCAAAAATGTGCACATCGCATAACTGTATAAATGTTTGTAGTCTAAGGGCCTTATTATGACTTTGGTGGTCTTGGGAGTATGGCCACCATGCTGCCAACCCGCTCAAAGACCGCCAAAGCCATTAGAAACCTCCTGACAGATTGCGACTTTGTTTGTCTCTGGCAGGCAGTTCTTTGGTGGTCCCACTGCGGTGCCTATGAAAAAGGCACTGCAAAGGGAACACCAAAGGAAGTTTCTGCAGGGCATTGACTGCTAAGTCCATGCCCTGCAGGAACTGGGGGTGCATGCATATAAGGGGGCACACCATGTGGCCAGGCGGCAAAAGGACGATTTCAGGTAAGTAACGGGGGAAAAAACGAATTTCATTGCGCGCACTGCGTCGCCAAATGCAATGCGGTACAAAAGGGGGTGGTGATGGACGGAGCATCTGAATCAATTAAACACTCACACCCAGTCAAAAGATCTGGGTTTAATCCATCACCGTTCTTTAGCCCACTCCGCCACCCCAGTTCAGACATGGCTATATGCAAATAAGGCTGACCCTGTGCCTCATGGGAACAGTCCAGCCCGAACTGCCAAGCCATGTCTTCCCTGGACCGGAAACAAGCTTCCGAGGACCGGTTTCTGGCATTCCAGCCGTCTTCAGCCCGGCTTGCTTGAATCCAGTGGCAAAGTGAGCGAGGGATTCACGTCTGAGCATACCCTGCCACACTTATGGCGGCCAAAAGCGGTACAAAAGGGGGTGGTGATGGACGGAGCATCTGAATCAATCAAACACTCACATCCAGTCAAAAGATCTGGGTTTAATCCATCACCGTTCTTTAGCCCACTCCGCCACCCCAGTTCAGACATGGCTATATGCAAATTAGTCTGACCCTGTGCCTCATGGGAACAGTCCAGCCCGAACTGCCAAGCCATGTCTTCCCTGGACCGGAAACAAGCTTCCGAGGACAGGTTTCTGGCATTCCAGCCGCCTTCAGCCCGGCTTGCTTGAATCCAGTGGCAAAGTGAGCAAGGGACTCACGTCTGAGCATACCCTGCAACACTTATGGCGGCCAAAAGCGGTACAAAAGGGGGTGGTGATGGACGGAGCATCTGAATCAATCAAACTCTCACACCCAGTCAAAAGATCTGGGTTTAATCCATCACCGTGTGCAACAAAATTCGTTTTATTTACAACCTCCCACCCTGCCCCTCCCCTGCCCCAGGTCACCGCCCGGTGGCACGCCCTATATGGGCCGTGGCTGGTCGCAGCGCTGCCATAATATAGGAGATGGGGAAACAAAGCACAAAACAGAAATGCGTTCCGTCCTTTTAAACTTTCAAGCTTGAAAAACCAATAGAATTAGGTGCTTCCTAAACACTGTTGAGGAGTAGTCCCTAACACCACGGATGTCTCCAAAAAGAAGTATAATGGTATTGTGGACATGCTCAAGCACTATTCAGGAGACCCATGAATAAGTACCAGACAAAATGTTGGTGGTACTATATTGCAGAGAGTTTGTTTAGAAATAGAACTATGCCTAGGATCACAGAACATCAGTATGTAGGGATTTAGGGCCTAATTACAAGTTTGGCGGTCCATAGGACCAGCGGCCCAACCGCCGTATTAGGAGTACGGCAGTTGGACCTCCAGAGAACCACTGCAATCACCAGGGATCTGCGATGGTGTTGGTGTGGCGGTCTAAAGCCGCAATATGCTCGGTGGTGCTGCTGCCCTTAAAAGGCAGAGATGACTCCTTTGAGCGCAACAGAATAAGCAGGGTGTGGGCGTTTGTTTGACAGCACAGAGTCAAATGCTGCTTGAAAGGTTTCTTAATCTGCATGTAACACTCGATGCACACTTGAAAGGGAGAGAACAGGATGCCCTGACAATTTATATGGATCTCCAGTCTGTTTTTTCAAAGACCCTGCTTTTATCCTACCATACATCTCTGGGTTTGTCTGGGTATAATGCCTGCTTCCACTTGGATTTTAGTATTGGATGTGTGAGTGTATTAGGATTACTATGGGACACTCCCCATACTCCCCTAGCCCTCAGAGTCCAGGTTTAGTGTTGCTGAAGAACTTCGCCATAGTGGATTTGTCTTGCATCATTGCATGTAGAGCCTGTTTGCGGTACGCCCAACAGGAACTACTACAACAGTAGGGCCTGGAAACATTACCCCATTGGTTAGGGAGGGGTCAGGAGTCACCCCCATCCACTAGCCAATGCCAGGCATAAATGTAGCATCCCTAGCACCCTCTTCAGAACACTTTCTGGAGCTGTGGAAGTAAAGTAGAGAACTGAACCTGCTGTCTGTGATATGGGAAATACCTGAAGGACAGTACCTCCTCCCTCTTCTGCCCAAAAAAGACATTGACTCCAAGGGTTATTTTTCTGGCCTCTTGTGTGGCTACGGGGAGACAACAAGCTTAAAAAAACCTTTACTAGTAGTACCCAGCTGACAAGTGGCAACTAGACCCTGCTGTTCGCCTCTGCCTGATACCCTGTAAGTCTCTCTGTGCCTCACCTGAGGACCTGGGACCATAGGCGTGTACTCCTGTGGTTTAATGGGATGTAAAATACTAAGCCAGAAAGTAAAATATTTGACCCGAACAGAACTGATTGGTGACGCCGACACATGCTCCATCGCAGTCAGCCTCAAATTGCACTTAGGTCCCAGTTTACAGCAACGGTTGATTATCATTTGCTCTTTGTGTTTCTTGCTGATTTAAATCTTGAAAAATGAATATCTCTGGTTCACCTTATTGGATTTTTGTCACTTTGTTTAGTAAATCTTACCCAATTTTAGAGATTGCCCTAAATTAAGCCTGTTTGCTTGCTCTGTTCCATAGATATAAGTGGGTGGAGCTCAGTTAATTTATTGACTTTAAGGGTTCACCCTGACAAGAGTTGTGATCATGCCTTAAAGAAGGCATTTGTCCACCACAAATAGTAATCCAATTTCATATAGCTATGTCTAGGAGAAAACTTTGACTAGAAACAACGTATAATCAGTTTGCATCTGATGTATGCATTTACTGCTCCAGAGTAATCCAGACTCACTGCATTTCCTTTATATACTGATACAAAAGGGGATGATGGACGGAGCGTTTGAACAAATCAAACACTCACCCCCAGTCAACTGATCTGGGTTTAATCCATCACCATTCTTTAGTTCACTCAGCCACCCCAGTTCAGACATGGCTATATGCAAATCAGTCTGACCCTGTCCCTTGTGGGAACAGTCCAGCCCGAACTGCCAAGCCATGTCTTCCCTGGACCGGAAACAAGCATCCTGGGACCGGTTTCGGATTCATAATCCTCATCAGCCAGGCTATCTTGAATCCAGTGGCCAAGTGAACAAGGGACTCACGTCTGAGCATACCCTGCCACACTTAGGGCGAACAAAGCGATACAAAAGGGGATGATGGACGGAGCGTTTGAACAAATCAAACACTAACCCCCAGTCAACTGATCTGGGTTTAATCCATCACCATTCTTTAGTTCACTCAGCCACCCCAGTTCAGACATGGCTATATTCCTTTATATACTGTCATACACAATTTCCATATGCTAAGCTAACTACTACTGCCTTTGTTTTTTTCTAGTGGTATTGCTTCATTAGTTAGTTTGAAAATGATTTATCTAAAACATAAGCAAGTATATAGATCAGAGGCATATATTTTATTTATACAAAAATAGAGCAATTACTGTTGACTTTATCAGTCATTAATGGCTTTAGGCTTAATTTGCCCCTGCTTCCTGCAAGTCCATTTTCTTGCTAATTTAAATATTATCCATCATCATCAACCATTGACCCTGCGGAGGAAACCCACATTAGTTAGTAAATCAATCTTTCCTCCTCAGACTAACAAATGCTCTGAATCTCTCTGCACTAATTAGAAGGTAGCCAGCATTGAAACACTAAAACTATAATTGAGACACAGCACAACAACTAAGAAAATACAATAACTTTTCCAGACATTGGATGCAAACATCACAGGGCGACTTCAAAGTGAAGCTATATGTACATTATTAAAAGTTTCTAAAGTGGCAAATTGATCCAACAAAACGTTTTTAAATAACTAGAATATCACTGTACCAAGCATTTGAAAATGGACATTCAATAGCAACAGGCAGTTCAAATACAAGACAATAAAATCACACCAGGGAGCTACATCCATCTAATGGAAAGGTTTTAGTGACCTATCATTTTAGTCTATAAACTTTGAAATATGATTGTTTGCTCAGACAGTCACTCAATATGTTGATCATTTTCACAACCTCTTGTGCAAAACAGGTGAACATATGTGTTGCAAAACTAGATCAGAGGGACAGGCATTTTGGACAACATCCAACAACATAAATTGAATGAACAACAATAATAGATATGTTTAATAAAAAAAGATGATTAACTTGTGAGTAGAAACAAGCAAGCGTGTACACCATAGTTCCTAGGACAATCCTGAGGCCTATACATAAAGTTAAATGATAAAACGAATTGTTTGGTTGCCACAAGTTCCTTTAAAATGCTGTGGATTTTGAAACAGCATTTTTCGAAATGAACAGAGAAAAACGAGAAAAACAAAAGAACGTATATTTCCAAATACTCCACAGAAAGTAACGTGATTAAGACAACTCTTCAGAAAAAGTTTAAACTAATTAGAATTAGGTGAATAACTAAAATAGATGTTCACAAAAAACACTTAAAATATCGAGAAAAAATATAATTTTCAATTGAAAGTTGAATCAAATAAATAGTACAAACAATAACTGGAAATAAAGAAAATAGGTACATATTCCAGCCTTTTACTACCAAGCGCAGTATTTGAAATCATCTATGCACAGGAACCAAAATGCAAATTGAAATAGGTTGATACCTATGATGCTTCCTACTATGTATATGTGATTTGCCATGTAAATGTAGGCTTCACTATATGAGTGAGAAACAAAGGCAAAAATATGATTAAATAAACAAAAAAGCAATATTAAAGTCAAGCATGATATCACCGATAGCAAAACTGCTACTTTATACTGAAAGCAAGCATAACTTAAATTAGGTTTGTGATTCTGGAAGGGGTGAAAGAACTATCCATGAGGGTGCCTTAAACAAGGGTAATTGGGGTAGAGGAGTTAGCATAATGGCTAGGGCGGTCGACCTCGAATCTGGGGAACCGGTTCGAGTCTCGCCAATGATGCTGAACACCTTGTGATTCTGGGCAAATCACTTAATCTCCCCGTGCCTAACAAAAATGAATGTGTCCTCATGTAACGCAACTGGTGCTCTGTAAAGCGCTCTGATACCCGATACCTTTGGGTCAAGTTCGCGCTCTATAAAACTCAGTAAAATAAAAAAATAAAAAATAAAATGAGAAGAATGGCAGTTTGGGACACATTACAACAACACAAATTAGATGAACAACAACAATGATATTTTCAATACAAAGTGATTAACTTGTGAGTAGAAGCAAGCACCAGGGAACACAATAGTTCATTAGACAATCTTAAAACCTTTTCTGGAATACAGTTTGCACGACAGATTAATCAAAGTAGTAAACTGCTAAAGACAAACAGAAAAATAAAGTAATAAGAGGACTTACAAAAAACTCAGTGAAGATACCCACATCAAATTAAGTTGTAATTTACTGCGTTGGGGAGCCAACAAAGTGAAAGGCAAGAAAGGTTTCAAACTTAAAAAAACATTAAATAAAATAATTGTGATATATATGTGAATGTAAGATAGTAGTGAGGGTCTCAAGCAGCAGTATTTTTCAGGCGTTGTGGACGAAGGGATTTTTTTTATGTAGAAACATCATTTCCATGTGAACAAAGAAATTAATGAAAAATAATAAGCTAATAAATGCACAATTGTACAGTTATGTTAACTCTATGCCTATGAACTTTCCACTCGGCAGACAATCAACAGTCACGGTAATGTCTGACAGACTTCCACATAGGAAACAGGGGGTTTCCTTGGAATATGCCTGTTACTTTTTGATAATTGAAAAATTGTAGATCTACAAAATTCCACACCTGTGCAATAGTTTAAGGAAATGTAATCTAACAAACAGCCATTAGCTGCATGACTGACAATTCTACATTACTTTTCAAAGTTCCTAAGACTCTAGGCAGTCAGGATTGGGAACCAAACCAGTAGATTTTAAGACATATGTGGGCAGTTGGAAGGTAAGGAAAACGAGTAAAGAACAAACGGCCACATGCATCATTGTTGCCGTTTGCGATTTCTTAATTGCGAAAATTAAGGAATCGCAATTAAGAAGTCGCAAAAGGCTATGCATTAAGAAATCGCAATTTTTTTTGCGATGTCTTAAATTTCCTTAATTGCGATTCACAATTCGCGAATCGCAATTAAGGACCCCCCCTGCACCCCTGAAATATAACTTTAAGTGCATTTTTCACACACACATGCCCAAAGGGCATGTGTGTGTGTAAAATGAAACTTTCAAAAATGCACTTTTGTGCATTTTTGAAAGTTTTCGCAAATTACCATGAAGGTCAACTTCATGGTAATTTACCTCTCCCTATTTGCAAATTCGCAAATTTAAAATGTTCATGCATTGCATTTAAGAAATCTCAAATTGCGATTTCTTAAATGCAATCGCAATTTTAGAAATCGCATCATGATTGCGATTTCTAAAATTGCGAAAAACATGATGCATCTCAATTTTGTCAATTGCATTCGCAAACGGCCGAAAATTGCGATTCGCACCGTTTGCGAATGCAATTGACAATGATGCATGTGCCCGAAAGAGTAGCAATTGAAGATGCAAGTGAGTATTATTCAAGGTTTAGTTAATCTTAAAGTGGCTAAAGCGGACAACCTGGCAACTGGAGTTTATTGGCATTTTTTATGGAATAGTTGAATTACTTGCTATGGCACTGACACTTTAAAATCAAAGGAAAATTATATAGAGACTGTATTCTTTCTAATGTTTCATATTTTTGAAGAAATGAAGGAATACCAGGTGCAAATTCTATTAGCCTACAAGTATGGTCAATGGTTTATTTTTTGAAACAGTTCTTTATTATTTTTTTGCAGCAAAATACATGTGTGTAATCATAGCAGTATAATTGTGTGCAACATTGAATTGGAACGTATTCTTACATATGAGCCATAAAAATCTTTAACATTAACATCACTATGTTGCTAGACAAACCGCTTCACCATGTACTCACTATGATATGTCTCATAGTCTATATGTCTTTGTTGAGGTATTTCTATTTTGATTCAGGACATTATCTCCAGGAGCTCTAGATGTGAAACAAAAATGACAGGTTTCACATTTGTTCATCACAGTTGGGGGTAATATTCCCCAGTTTTTGTCCTTATTAATTCTTAGTTGTTTTCCATATTTGGACCACTTGAGCGCATTCATACATCCAATCAATCGATCATAGATATAGGCTCAGGTGGGCCTAGTGTCAGATTTAGCCATCAACTCAAGTAATATTTCATTGTACTCTGCGCATATATCACCAGTACATTGCAGCTGTCTGTCAATAACTGCTTGTTTAACTTGTGTCTATTTGATTACATCTCTCAGCCATGATTCCAAGCTAGAGGCCAGAGGATGTCCAGGGAATTACAATTTTACTCTTAGCGCTCACCATCAAAACGTCAGCAAATCTGAATATAGGTTTAGTGTTTTGTAACCATGGCATCTGGCCTAAAAAAACACAGTATGGGGGTATCCGAAATCTCTTACCTGTCACCTTGGCTATCTCATTGTCAGCTACCTACCAGTATTAATGTATTTCCTTACAGCCCCACACCATATGAAAAACAAGTTAGTAAGTACTGATTCACATGTAGGACATTGATAATTTATGTTCGGGAATATGCAGTCTATTTTGAAAGGGGCTAGATAGTATTGAGTAGATAGCTGAACTATTTATATTTAAATCCTGGGTTTCTTGTTTCTTTGTATGTCTCACCTGAGTGCAATGTGCTGTCGCTTGTATGACATTTTGTGGGCTTAAATCCCACCCATAACTTACCATGTGTTGGCTTCATTGTCATATTCATTTGTATGCTTCTCGTTTGTCAGCGCATGCAGGCTTTACTTCCTGTTCTTGTACTTGACCCACCCTTGGAGCATGGCCCAAGTACTTGTGTCCTTCACTGCTCGCAATTTGGAAGCTACTGTTTACTCTCTGGTTTGGCAGCACAGCTGTTGCCAGACAATTATGTGAGACCACCAGGAGAGGGGCTTTGACTCTACTCACTTGTTGGGAGTCAGGAGTACTTGTTTTGATTGGGCAGAAGTTGTGTGCTTACACAAAAAAAGTGCTTACCCTTCACATTGCTGTGATCCTTTTGTTTATTCATCCAGCTGCCTGAGCCTCATCTTTCAGGGGCACATACACATCATTGCCATGCTATTAAAGTGTCTTAGATAAATAGATAGTTAATGGCATTTCTCTGAGGAAGCAGCACAGATGGAAGAAGGGCAGTCAACGCACATGGAGTTTTAGGTCTGACTTGACACTGTATTCATAAGCCATACCTACTTTAATTGCCAGTGCTGGTTTCTTTTTGTAGAAGCGCTCCATGACAGTGCATGTGTTCACAACCTGTCTGTCTCATGAGCTTCCTCCCGCTCTGTGTTAATCTCTCCTAACCTTCTGCTTTTTCCCCCCAACCCCAACTCACTTCTGTGAATTGCTGTGTCCCCCACATTGCTTTCTCACCTGCGTGTTTTCTGGCACACATTCGTCCTTGTGTGCTTCTGTGGCCCCCAGCTGTCCTCCACATTGCCCCACTGCTCCATGTTGCTACCCTCCCCAACCAGCTACTGCACCCCATTAACCCCTCCCCTGCTGGTGCCGGAACCACTCCGTCATCAGCTGCGGTCGCGCTGTGCTGATGATGGAGCGGTTCCGTCACGGCCCGCTCGGCACGCCTGCCCGGCGGGGATTCTGCGCCTGTGCTGAGCGTTCCATTGAGCGGGCGGGGCCGTGACGAAACCGCTCCGTCATGAGCACAGCGCAACTGCAGCTGGTGACGGAGTGGTTCCGTCACCAGCATGCGCCCGCCGCGCGGCCGTCCCGCCCCATTAGCACTGCGGCGGAATAGCTGCCGCAGTGAAGGGGTTAACACTTAAAAAGTCCCCACCCATGATCATGTTTCCCTCTCTCACCCAGTGCTTCTGTGCCCGCCACCCAGCTCTGCTCTATGTTGCTCTCCAGGCTACATGTTGCTACCGGCCCCCATTAAGTTATTTTTTTACGTGCGCTGTTGCCAGCACTTGGCTGTGTAATTATGTAGGTGTGCATGTGTGATTGAAGCACGCTTGTGCCTACAAGATGAGGCATCCCAGAGGCCGCATCGTGATGGTTACTTTTTTATTCCTTTTTTAACAAAATCCTTCCTTCACGCTGTACAGCACCAGTTTTGGTGTGCCAAAGCATGAGGAGAAGACTTTGCCAGAACCAATAGATCTCTAAGGCCAGACTTTTTGGGCTTGCCATTACTTGTTTAACATACGCCAGAGCTGCTGTCCACTCGCTTCCTGTAAGTTGTTTATCATTTTTGTTCATGTCATTTCAGTTTCAGTGTGTTAGTGTCCAGGCAGTGAGCAGGGGCTAAACCTCTGTTCAGCACGACATTGCATGTCTAATATTAATTTCCACATGTTAGGAGCATGGCTGTTATCTCTCCTTTTTCTGGTTCGTTATCATCCATACCCCACATAAGTGACAGGTCTCTGACTAAAGCATTATGTGTGATAAAATGCCTTACTGCAAATCTGCAGTCTTCTCTTAATGCCCTATAAGTACGAAGAGACCCATTTTCATATAAGTCGCCAATATAAAGTATGCCTGCTTCGTGCCGCGGTTGCCTCTTGCGCACCTCTGCAATCGATCGAAACCGGCGTCGGATTGGTAACGCGGGCATTCGGCAAATGCCCAAGGGGCCGGTGTCCGAGTTCTGTTGTGGGCTGCTTTTTTGAGCAGTCTGGGGGGCTATTTGGGCGCTGTCTCTGTCCTTCTGATACAGTCAGCGGCCCAGTGGGTGTCTGAGTGGCCCCCTGAAGGCAGATGGGCCTCATTACCTCCGTTTAGCACCAGGCAGGGGTGACACTCCCTTTGTCTCGCTGGCCGGCCCATTAATGTGTGCTCAGTGTCGGCCCATTAATGTGTGCACATACTGAGCGGGGGCATGGGGCCTTCATAGAAGTGACCTCACCTGTTTCACCAGTGTAAACTAACGCATGCATTTTTTACCCCCCTAAAGTTTTTTTATAAGATTACACCAAAGCAGTGATATGAGGAGTGTTTATGAAAATGTGGGCCGTTTTTTTTTTTTTGCGTGCCCAGGCCGATTTTCATTCCCAATCCAACCCTGATCGAAACCGTTGTTCTCCGCAACATCTATGCGTCTCTGGGGCTAAAACATATTTAGAGTTCCCGTCTACAGTCTGAATTTGATGGTCACACTTGACTTGCTATGAACATTCTTGCACGTGGAAAGAACCTTCTAGATGCAGACTACTTTGACCCAGTTTTAAGTTGCACACTGGTTCCTAATTAAATTCCCACAATATGGTAAATACACGGCAATCTGTATATAGTGCTTATGCAGTTTATTTTATGCTTCGAAGACCTTTAAATAAAAGGTGTACAATTGACTAATGTAGTGGTCCTACGCTGGAAGGATGAACGGTCGAGCTGGCCGTGCCAGATTCGCACTTGTGACCTGCAGCTGTCATCAGTTATCAACAGCATGTGTTTAGCTCGTCAACGGAAGAGGCAACTCTCCTCTGCGAGATGCCAGGCCCAGACTGTGCATAGAGAAAACAAATAATAATAATGTTCACTTTTAATCCCAGTATATGAATACACTCCTTCCTCGTTGTGCGTTTATTCTTCATGAATTGAGCTCTTTATAGGGGGCATTATTTTTACTAAAGGGGATGTGGTGATGAAAGGATTAAACTTCCTACAACTTCCTTGCTATGCTTTTCATATTATCACTAACAGCGTGTCGTTGTGACCCCAAACAAGCTCAGCCTCGGTGCCAAGTGACATAATGACACTTGAATAAGCTCACTTAGTAATCTCACGGACAGCTTTCACTTTTGTTATCTAACCATGTCAGATGAGACAGACTCAGATGCACTGTGCTTAACATAAAGCATGCAAACAACTACTGCCTTAACAAATTTATTGTATGGTATGGATTCCAGTATTTAGTATTTTTTTCCTCTGAAAAATATGTTTTGTTTACTGACCCCGTAGAAGCCACTTGCTTCTGACGCTGCTCCCACTTGTAGTTTTTGTTTCTTTGGGGTATTGTTTAAATTTTTTGCCTACACGTTTTTCCTCAAGGATATATATAAATCGCCGCTGCTCCACTTCTTCACCCAAACACAGGCACAACAGCCACATTTCCTAAACAGTTCCATCCTTTCAGCCTTATAACAGAGCAGGACAGCAGCAAGAGTTAAAAACCGCAAAGCAGCACTGATGTAGCTAAAAGCTGAAGGCCAGCAAAACAAGCATTGGCATAGCCAATAGGTCTCGCCTTTGGGACCATATAAGTGTTTAGCCAGAGCTATTTACTTTTCCAATGTTTTTAAGCTGTCATAGAGCAGCGTGGCTGCTGTGCAGCATGTTGAAAAGTTGTAACAAAAAACACAAATGGCATTTTTACAGTTCGTGCATATCTCTTGCATAGGAGGGCTGAACAAAGTGCAACTGATAATCACAGTTTCCAGTCAATACCAGCAGGACACAGAGTGTAGGGCTCACCTATGATTAGTGTTCAGACTTTAGAAACCAGCTGGCATTAGGAAGCCACTGATGGAAGGGCAGAACAAATACTACAGGGATCACCAGGCAATGGACAGTCAGAGTACATTTGCTACTAATTTATCATTTTTGCCTAAACATGAAACAGTGTATGGACAGAACACATCATATAAAGTTATCCATGGGTACATAGAACGTTTAAACCGCCCGTCTGAGATGCACAAGTATACAAATATTTCATACAGCCCTTATAACATACAGCTAAAATGACATGTAATGAATTCTCCCTGTTTCTGCCTTGGAAGGAAACGTTGCGAAACTTTACCCAGCGTGGCCTTTTTGTTTTGTTTGTGCAGCTTCAAAAACATCAATGCGATCACCGGTGAAAATAATTATACCGTTAGATCAAAAGTACAGATTTCTTCCTAGTCTAATTTCGTCGTCTTTGTGGCATGCAGGAATTTTATTTTTCAAACCACGGAAGTTTTGCACAGTTAATCTCTGTAAGGGGTTTCCTTTAGCACTGCTCCACCTGTCACTTAACATTTAGACAAAGTGTCTGTGCACTCCCCATATGAGGATGTGTGTGTGCTGAATACGTGTCCGCAAAAGCCTAACCTTGAGTTGGTGCCCCTGATGGCTACTGGTTAACAAGGACATTTTCATACATTTTATCAACTGTTGGTACTCCTTGCTGCCAACAAACCTCGTATATTTTCTAGTTTTGAAAATGGACTTTAAAAGATACAGCCATGCAATTTGACAAAGTATCCCAGTTTTTAATTTTCACTTATCATGTTCCGATGAAGAACAACCATTCCGTGACCATTATCAGTTAAGCCCTACAGCACAATTATAACAAAATGTGACTTTTGCGTGGACGTTCATCTCCTGCGTAAATTACACATGTAGTGAGAAACAGCCACATCATGGTAGAAGGAAGCAAAACACATGTCATACGCCTCCAATTGGGCCAGTAGCTTAGCCAGTGTGCCATGGACCCTGGCACAAGAAAGGAAATAGCTCCATGGCTCCTGTATGAATTATAACATACAGCGAACATCATGGTTCATGTAACTCAAGCCATACCAGAAACTGTTGGCATTCTGGCTAAAGGCTTGCTACACTGTGTCAGCTGGGCATAAATAAAGGGCTAGAACGCCGAGAACGGATGTGCCTTGGTGACCAAAGCCAGGTATTTGGGGCCAGATGTAGGTGTCAAAATACCGGTCGGAATCGGCCGAAAATACCGATTTTCGGCCGTTTCCGACCGGTATTTTGACATTGGTATGTAGGGGCACTGAAAACATACAGATTCGGTAATTTTACAGAATCGGTAATTTTACCAAATCGGTAAAATTACCGATCGGTAAAATCACCGAATCTGTATTTTCCTAAGTAGGTAGCACTTCTAACAGTGCTACAGGGCCTTTAGAATTCGTTATTTACCATGTAATACAATTGCATGGTAAATAACAAATTCTTGTGTACATGCACATCTGTGCATGTACACCTGTGCCATGTGGCACACAGACATGCCATAAGGGCATGTATGTGTGCCACATGGCGCACAAGCCAGTTACAGGGGTGCAACAGGGTGTCAAAGTGACACCCTATCCCCCTTTGCAATTCAGTATTTTTACCGATTCGGTAAATACCGAATCGGTATTTGCTATTGAATCCTATGGGCTTCAAGGCCCATAGGAATCAATGGCAAATACCGATTCTGTAATTACAGAATCGGTAAATACCGAATCATACCGATTCGGTACTTTTTACCGAATGAATACCTACATCAGATTTACCGATTCATGAATACCGAATCGGTAAAATTCGGTATTTATGAAGTGGTAAATCTGATTTACCTACATCTAGCCCTATGTCCTTGCCCGTGAAAATGTATACATGCAAGGAGAAGGCCTGCTATTTCCGAGCACTGCTCAATGAACCAGTGTGCGTGTGTGGGCGATACGCAACCCCACAGAGAATTAGGCCGTAAAGTCGTCCGTGCTTGAGCCTTGTTGATAGTCGCCTGTGTTTATTCTGCAGGGTGTTGTATTTATATGGTACATGGATGCTTGATCCCATTATTGTGTATCAACCCCATACATGTGTGCGTAACTGCAATTTTAATGACTAAACTGCCTTTAAATTAACGCCCACATGCACAGCAGCATGATGAAGACGATACGCACCTTGCCATGCGGAATCAAGCTATGAGTGTTTATCTAACTCTTTTCAAGTGGCTGATCAAATCTGCCACTCAGCAGGACCCTCCAGACAGACGGACCTCACCCCGCCCCCATGACTGTGAGGTTGGGTGGCACAGCAAACAATTAGTGGCGCGGTTGAGTACAACGTGTGAAGGCCTCCGAAAACACAATAAAACCCTGTGCCTCAAGAGCTCTCATCCACCGAACAGCTGCTCAAGAGGATTTGTGAATGCTGAAAAGGACATTGACAGACTGCAAATGAAACGTGGAGCACCACACTTGCTCCTCTATTTACCTCTGGCAGGGGGAGAAGGGAGCGGGAAGAAACGATGTGCTTCACTCCCCTAGATCCGTAGCATGAGCAGGAGGCCGAGCATACGCGTACACGGAGGATACGGTTTCAGATTTATGTTCGATCTCGGAGATGTGGTGTGGGTGGGCAAACATGGCATTAGAAACACACCTAACATAAAGAACAGCAGCCCACGAGTGGTGTGCGCCCTCTTTAAGTAAGAAAAAAATGAGGAATGCAGCTGCCACCCTGCGCGCCACTGCTCGCAACATGCCCAACCTGAAGAACAGCATCCCACAAGTGGTGCGCGCGCGCTGTAAGGAAGAAAAAAACTAGGAATGCAGCTGCCACCCTGCACGCCGCTGCTCGCTCCAGAGAGCAAAACGCAGTGAGAGTGAACATTAAAAAAGAAGGGAGGACATGCAATCGCCTTTAGCCATTTGCATGCTTTCATTAGTGAAAGACACACGCAAAAGCCAATCCTATGTATGGGATGAATCAAACCCACACAGAGTAGTTTAGAGTACTTACAAGAAGCCTCGCAGAGCAGCGCATGCGCACTGGCTCAGGCTCGAACTAAAAACCACAGAATGGAAAGAAACCAGATAACACCAAATACCACAGTGGAGTAAGGTATAAGCAGCAATGTAGTAAAAAAAAAATCTAAACGTAGATCACTATAAATCACAATTAATTTAAAAGTAAAATTGACTAACAATATAAATGGAAGCCATAAAGCACATGAAAATTATCGTCGCGTAAAGCTGAAGCTAAAACCTTTAAAGTAATAGTCAAAAGTCACCGAATGCAAAAATGCTGTTTATTACCAAAAGTAACCAATAAGCCAAATATCCAAAAACAATAAAAACTATAGCAAAAAGTAAAAGGCTCAATAATTAAAAACATAAAAGCAACAACTCGATTAACATAAAAGTCACAAGCTACTACAATCAAAAATCCCAATTCGAGAGAATGGGGCATTACAACCAGAGCTGCTGACTTTGGAAATCGAGTCTTGGCATCAGTTGAACATCCTGTGATTTTAGACAAAACACTTCATCTTTCATGAATCAAAAATCATTGGTTGACTAGAATTCATGAATAAATGACATTTAAACAATATTACTGTATTCCAGTGGTACGATTTGGTGATTTTTTTTCTTTCTTGGCCACACATGGAATTTTAGGGGATACCCAAATATTATAATCCGAAAACAAATTGAATGAATTAAATCACAAATATTTTCCTTTCACCGTAAACTAATGCTGCACTTTTGTGCATGGTATGTTCTCATAAAGTGCATTCTTTTTTAGCTGGTATCCCTCCATGGGGACGTGAAGAGGTCCTCTCTCATCCAGTCTGACTTGCCTCACGCACTGCTGTCGCCACATTGAGACCTCTCTGAAAGTGCACCTCTGGGTTAACCTGTCTTACTAAGACCTCCTGAGAGCTATTCCAAAGCTTCTTTCTTCTGATCTTTAACATTCACTGGTCTTCTAGTAAATATGATGCACTGCTCTCTGCCACTGTTCCCTAATCTAATGGCCCATGACCAACTTTGCTTAGTGACTAATTATCATCAGAAGTGGACAGCTATTGGTATAATGTATTCCAAAGAGTGGACTACACTCCAGGACATAGCAGGACCCACAAGGAACTTCAAAGCACCATTTACCGATATCAGGAAAACAGAGAGATAATCCCAGTTCAGTAACACTAGGGAGCTTTCAATCAATATAGAGGTTCAGTAGCAGAGCCTGTTCATCACAATTGGTGCAATATTGGCGAGTTGATACCTTTTTAGGGTTGAGCCTGTGAAAGCATGCCCTAGCAAATGCGTCTCGCTTGTGAGACACTAATATATCCAAAAAGGACTTAGAGTCCACTTGTTGCTTACCCATTTGTTGGCTTACGTGGCACTCTTCTTTACAGCCTAGTAATTCATCACTTGGAATGTGTCCATAAAGGTTTCCAGAGGCAAGCATGTATTCCTGAATCAGCCTGCATGGCTCTGTGGAAAAGTGTGTTTATTGTCTTGCCACTCACTCAGCCATTTTTTCCACCATTGTGTGCTGTGTCCTTGTAACTGACTTTCTCCCTCACAAACACTCTGGAGCTCAAACTTTTGACCTGTTGCATTCCTGCACAGACACTCTGTTCATGCTTTGGCCTGACACTGATTGACCAGCCCATGCTACATGGAGTTTCCCAGATGTTTATCGTCCTCACCGTTACCTGTGCTTATCAGATTAACCTTTGTTTGACATGTAATCATGCTATGCCCTGCAGTGCCATCTAAATCAGATGAACCTCTGTGAACTATGTAATTATAATGTTCTGCCCATATCCTGCTAAAACCCCAAAGGCTACTCACCTGCTGACCTTCCAGGTTTTGCATTTGTTTAGGAATGTAATTGATGCAACTCCCTTACATGCCTGGGGCAGGATAGAGGGTATATAAGGTGCAGAATCAAAGCACTAAAGCAGACTGCCTCATTCAGTTGCTAAGGCTTCTGTGTGACGTAGTCTCACTCATTTGAGTTTAATAAAGATGTTCTTTTTATATTCCAGCTTCTGTGTCAACTTCTTTGTATTAGTGAGACCCCCTGAGAAGGATTTTTGATTATTACAGTTGGCGCCCAACATGGGACTCATCAGAGAAGTGGCTATCTGAGGGAGTGATCTTGTCAGGAGACAGAAATCTACTGAGGAGGACAGGACAGGCCTCTACTAAGGAGGTACTCTGTGCACAATGATTCTGGGGATTCTCTGTCTCTGCAGCCCAGTATATTTCTGATCTTCCTGATTTTGATCCTCCACATGATGTCATCCCTGACTGAGAACCTTTTCGGCGTGAGTATTCTAAAAAAGACCGTTAGGTCATTCAGAACTTGGCAGTTAGAATTTGGACAACCTTTTGATTGGTAAGAGTCGTTTTGCGGCGCTTGCTGTGGGTTTGATGCCTGTGATTGGTAAAGTAGTTTAGCAACACTTACTGTGGCTTTGGAAATATATGAATTTGTGTTGGCCAACTCTGGATTTGTATGGGTTAGATATGCAAATTGCAATTTGTGTAGACAGGTAATGAGGAGACTTTTCTCTACTTTGTATAAGATTTGAACGGTGCAACGTACGGAGAGTACTTTAAGCACTACTTTGAGTATAATACTTGCATATTCTGCAGTATTTTAGGCATGCCTGTTTTCAAGCTCACATCGGAGAATGTTTTGCTTTTTTGGAAGGTATCATAGTGTGATGTGAAGTAAATTAGCCGGCTCCCCTAGAGGGAATGCCTAAATAGGTTTAGGTATAAAAACATATTTCTTCCTTGGTGATTCTGTATCCCCAGGGAATTAAAATATGACAAAATACAAACAAGGATCCTTTGTTCTGTGCAATTTTATGAATGAAGATATGCAGAGCGATTTTTGGTGTTCTGCCAGCCAAAGCTAGTGAATTGAGTATATTTTGGCTTCTTGGATATACATCAGTCTGTTGGGCTGTTTATGCAGTCTTTTGAAACACTATTGAGAAGCGCTTCTTGTAAATATGACTTACAACTAGTATTTACAAATGGTTTGGTTTAAGTACAATCTGTGGGCTGTCCTTTGTTTCTGTCCTGAGTATTAATTTGTGGGTTAAATGTGTGTTTAAATGTCTAAGTGGTTTTCCCATTAGTGCAACTTCTGTAAGTAACTAGCGATGGCGCTATTTCTGAAATAAATGGCTAAAGCGCGCCGTATTGTGTGTCCTGAGTGTTTGACCCCTTTCTGTTTATGTCTGAAATGAGTTCAATGTGTGTTTGTGATTTTTTTTATGTTTTCAGTTTATTAAGCAAAATGTCTAAATGCTTAAAAAATTAAATTAAAATTCACATTCACTTGGAATAAAAAAGGCCTCAAAAACGAAATTTTGTGTTTTATAGAAAAATAAACTTATAGTATTTTTTTACTTACATACATTGTATTAGATATTAACAGGCAACACTTCAGCTGCAGTACATTTTTGCTGAACTCCAGCGTATATTATAGAACACGCATTGATGTGTCTTAGTTTGAAAAAGACTGCCACCGTGCTCATGTTACAATACTGAGAGAAGAGCTTTTATTGCCGCTGAGCAAAGAGCTGTTGTTTTTGTAAGTCACAGAATAAACAGGAATATTTACTCAAGCCAGGACTTCGCCCTCAGTTAAACACGGGTGAATCTTTGCATTTCAGAATGTTGTTTTAAAAAGGTTCCAAAACTAAGGTTCATTATTTTGTATTACAGGGAGACATTTCAATTAAGGGTTTTTCCTCTCTTTAAGCATTTTTGTAAGCATATTCTTGGTTCTGTTGCTAAATAATAATTGTCCTTTAAAAAAAAAAAAAGAAAGTGGCGCAAAGATTTGTTATGTTTCAAGTTAGGCTTCTGTGCTTAGGCTTATAAATGAATGCGTCTAAAAATGATAGGCAAGGGATGCAGCTTTCTTTTATATGTGGAATTATCAAAAATGATTGGGTTTATTGAAAATAATTATTAATTATGAAAAATTATTATAAAAATATGTGCTTCAAAATTCGTTTTTACTATTTATAAAGCTTAATACTCATACTGTGACCTCCTAGCATTATAATTTAATTTAAGTTGTGTTGTACTGCATAATGTGGACATTAGCATATGGAATTTCACTTGGCGCAGGCGTAAAAAAACAACTCATTTTTTCTCAGGAATTGCATGAGATATGTCTCATGTCCAATCTCTGCAATGTGTAAAGTACATTCTGAGGATGATTAATATTTAACACAGTTATAGGAAATTTATTTGTAAGTGCCTCAAATATCAAAGTCGAATTTGGGTAAAATAGACTATTCAAACAGCATTCTTGCCATTTACATTAGCTTTAAAGTGCCTTAGACTTCAGTAAATGCATACATTTAGGTATAATACAAATTTGCAGGTTGTTCCCATTTGGGGTTGCTTTCAATGGCTCAATGAGCCAATGTGCCTGGTGCAGAGGTTTGAGTTTAATATCAGGGTGGAAGGTTCTAACTCTAGCTGGACCTACTGAGACGTTCATCCATTTAAGGTTGATGAAATTAGTACCATTGCATAGGGTGGTAACAAGCATTTGTTCTAAAGCTGGTATGTTGTGTTGTTGAGTTCTGCGAATTATTCACAGTAGATGTTTTTGAGTCTGGGAATAGGAGTGGATTGTGGCCCCTAAAGGGAGTAATATATATGGTATGTGGTATGTGGTTTTGGATAGGGTTGGTTATTGCAGGTTAGAAAGAGTTGGAAAGGCTTTTTGTCTTTGACAGCCTCAGGGTGAGGAAAAAGGGCTGAGGAGCGCAGAGCGCGAGGCAGATTTTGACCTTGAGGTCAGTGAGATGGGAGTTAGGAGTGAGTGTAAACAGATGGAGAAATAATTGCTTGCAAAAGCAGGGCCTCAAAGGGGGTGATACATTCGTATTTCTGCTTTTTAAAAAAAAAATAGTGTCCATGTAGTAGCCTTAATTTAAGATGGTTAGTTACAGTTGATATTTTGTGTGTTATGTGAAGTATCAGCAGTATGTTGAAACAAGATGAGTTTTTTGTATGACTCCTTTGAGGGAAAAAAATGTTCGTGTGTTTTTCATGTTTTTTGCATTTTGTCCTTCTATGATGAGTTGTTCCTGCTGGTCCTGTGTGTCAGAAGCGACACAGTAAGTTGTATTTGACAACCGATCACCACTAACTGGTGACCAGCTGTCAAAAGGAGGGTGAAGAAAGTAAAAGAAAGTATAATTTTGATTTTAAGCCTGACAAATTAAGCAGGCCCGAATATTGGGTTTTGGACTGCAGGTTCACAGTGCATAAAGTACATGACATGGTGTTGTGCGTCACCGCTCATTTACATATGCTATTGTTTTGTCTATGCTTTTTGTGCTTGATATACAGCAAGTATATCTGATAGCTTAACATGTGCGTTTTTTTATTTTATGCATGTTTTTGTTTTATGTTGTTGCTTCTGATACTATTACAAGTTCCCCTGTGTTGTGAAGGGATCTTCATGACGATGCATATTGCTGCACAACAGTTGGGTGGATTTGCTCTGATACTGAATTTCACAGATATGATATTTTCATGCTGTGAACAAGACAGACAACACTTCACCAGTGCATGTCTGTTTTGGCTCTAATAGTATTGAAGACAAATAAAAGAGATATACAGGATCAAAGTGTGTCACTTGCAGTTAGTCACATTACTGCCCCTTCCCTTAAGGAACAGGCAGCCCTAGATTTATGTATTCTGATTGGACGTAAGGATAAATTATAGATTTGTGACTCTTGTACATGGTGACCTAATTTTTCTGTATTACATTAGTTAGTTTTGTTCTGCTTCCTAAATAGTGTATGGCTTTGTTCCTTAAAGGAAACCAGGTTTCATTTTTCCCTGAAGAAGGAACTGGAACATTAGCTGAGATTACCGTATATGGAGTAGCGGCCAGCGGTAGAGCTAACATTTGTGAACTATTTTGATTTTTGTGTATCACCCGTACTATTGGTGTTGTGTCACATGCCTGACTATCACCCAAGTAATTTCTTGTTCTTCCTATAGAATTTTCTTTTGTTGCTTCTCCCCTGACCGATGTCACATCGTGCCTAGTTTTTGGGGATTTTAGCTGTGCCCTAGTTCCATTTCCCTTTTTCATATTCCTTTCACCAGTCAGCCCTTTTATTAGTGTTGGTGTATTGTTCAGGTTCACACTTCCAGACTGCAGTAATGTACCAGAGACCCCCACATTTTGATCATTAGCCTTTGTATTGCATAGTGCACTTGATGCACAATTATTAAAGGGAGGTATCTACATGTCCCTGATAATCTGTATCATGTGATTTCTCTTTTGAGGTGTTCTAGATAAGGAATTTAGGAACACCTAGACGTAATCATTGGAAAAAAAAGAAATGTTTACCCCATTAGACAATGCCACCATGTGTGAGGACATCCATTCAGATAGAATTCCCACTTAGATGGCAGAGGATAATGAAGGGTACCCAATGGAAGAGATTAGAAGTATTGCCTTTGAGAATGACAGTGTGTTCTAGACCAGAATTGTCCCATGGCGTATGGCCACTCCCTCGCAGATTGCAGGCCACCTGCTGGCAGTCCCCTTGTTAAATACAATGAACTGTTTTTGTACTAAATTAAAGGAAACTAACAACTGTGTCACAATTCCTACGTCACTAGGTTCTGCGGTATCAAGTCATAATAACCTGCAGAACATTTATTTAAGCCAATTTCCCGTCAGTGACAGCTACAGATGAAAGGCAGACGTCTTGGCCCTACAGTCCCAGCACCCAGAAAGTAGCAAGGCTGGACAGCGATCGCCAGTGCGCCATCAATGGTATCTCCAAAGCATCGTACTTGCTCCATCAGACGGCATTGGACATCACAGAACCAGAGTTTCAATGCAAAAGAGCGAAAGAGAAGGATCCCTGTTGTTTTGAGGCTTCGATTTTCTACCTGTCATGTGCTAGTAACCTCTGACAGCGCGCGGTCCCTTGAGCCCCTTGGCCTAAGTTTTGGCCACCACCTTCCTTTCCTTTGTTCCAACAGAAGGGCAGTGCACCGGAGGATCTGAGATTGGCAAAGGGCACTACACTTGTGATACCTACGTTGAAAGGAAAATTGGAATGAAAGAGCAGCCCGAGTGTCCTCTGACACTGAATAACAAGTGTTGGAGCCAGAGAGTGTTGCTGAACGTGAAAGTTTATTGCTCTTTCCTGATTAACAGTACTTGGGTCTGCACAATATGATCAGTGCCCACGACCAACGAAGAGCACGATATCTGTAGTGCCTGTCGCAGAGGAGAGACACTGGTGCCCTGCCTTGAGTCATTGAGACTTTCGAGTGAGCTGTGAGTGTTTGCCAGTAGGGCACTCCAACAGATACTAAGAAGCACTATTTTCATGGAAAGGCCTGGATCGAGAGGCCCAACGCGGAAGAAGACAATGGATGGACGATAGAAGCCTACCAAAGAGGCTTAGAACGGACTTTGGGCACAGTTGCACAAGCGTGATGAACATTGTAATTTACTGAAAATGGTTTAGCTGATGGCAAAAGGGGTGTGTGTGGAAAAGTGCGTTTATTGTCTTGCCACTCACTCAGCCATTTTTTCCACCATTGTGTGCTGTGTCCTTGTAACTGACTTTCTCCCTCACAAACACTCTGGAGCTCAAACTTTTGACCTGTTGCATTCCTGCACGGACACTCTGTTCATGCCTTGGCCTGACACTGATTGACCAGCCCAGGCTACATGGAGTTTCCCAGATGTTTATCGTCCTCACCGTTACCTGTGCTTATCAGATTAACCTTTGTTTGACATGTAATCATGTTATGCCCTGCAGTGCCATCTAAATCAGATGAACCTCTGTGAACTATGTAATTATAATGTTCTGCCCATATCCTGCTAAAACCCCAAAGGCTACTCACCTGCTGACCCTTCAGATTTTCCATTTGTTTAGGAATGTAATTGATGCAACTCCCTTACATGCCTGGGGCTGGATAGAGGGTACATAAGGTGCAGAACCAAAGCACTAAGGCAGACTGCCTCATTCAGTTGCTAAGGCTTCTGTGTGACGTATTCTCACTCATTTGAGTTTAATAAAGATGTTCCTTTTATATTCCAGCTTCTGTGTCAACTTCTTTGTATTAGTGAGACCCCATAGAAGGATTTTTGATTATTTTTAGGGGATACCCAAATATTATAATCCGAAAACAAATTGAATGAATTAAATCACAAATATTTTCCTTTCACCGTAAACTAATGCTGCACTTTTGTGCATGGTATGTTCTCATAAAGTGCATTCTTTTTTAGCTGGTATCCCTCCATGGGGACGTGAAGAGGTCATCTCTCATCCAGTCTGACTTGCCTCACGCACTGCTGTCGCCACATTGAGACCTCTCTGAAAAGTGCACCTCTGGGTTAACCTGTCTTACTAAGACCTCCTGAGAGCTATTCCAAAGCTTCTTTCTTCTGATCTTTAACATTCACTGGTCTTCTAGTAAATATGATGCACTGCTCTCTGCCACTGTTCCCTAATCTAATGGCCCATGACCAACTTTGCTTAGTGACTAATTATCATCAGAAGTGGACAGCTATTGGTATAATGTATTCCAAAGAGTGGACTACACTCCAGGACATAGCAGGACCCACAAGGAACTTCAAAGCACCATTTACCGATATCAGGAAAACAGAGAGATAATCCCAGTTCAGTAACACTAGGGAGCTTTCAATCAATATAGAGGTTCAGTAGCAGAGCCTGTTCATCACAATTGGTGCAATATTGGCGAGTTGATACCTTTTTAGGGTTGAGCCTGTGAAAGCATGCCCTAGCAAATGCGTCTCGCTTGTGAGACACTAATATATCCAAAAAGGACTTAGAGTCCACTTGTTGCTTACCCATTTGTTGGCTTACGTGGCACTCTTCTTTACAGCCTAGTAATTCATCACTTGGAATGTGTCCATAAAGGTTTCCAGAGGCAAGCATGTATTCCTGAATCAGCCTGCATGGCTCTGTGGAAAAGTGTGTTTATTGTCTTGCCACTCACTCAGCCATTTTTTCCACCATTGTGTGCTGTGTCCTTGTAACTGACTTTCTCCCTCACAAACACTCTGGAGCTCAAACTTTTGACCTGTTGCATTCCTGCACGGACACTCTGTTCATGCCTTGGCCTGACACTGATTGACCAGCCCAGGCTACATGGAGTTTCCCAGATGTTTATCGTCCTCACCGTTACCTGTGCTTATCAGATTAACCTTTGTTTGACATGTAATCATGTTATGCCCTGCAGTGCCATCTAAATCAGATGAACCTCTGTGAACTATGTAATTATATTGTTCTGCCCATATCCTGCTAAAACCCCAAAGGCTACTCACCTGCTGACCCTTCAGATTTTCCATTTGTTTAGGAATGTAATTGATGCAACTCCCTTACATGCCTGGGGCTGGATAGAGGGTACATAAGGTGCAGAACCAAAGCACTAAGGCAGACTGCCTCATTCAGTTGCTAAGGCTTCTGTGTGACGTATTCTCACTCATTTGAGTTTAATAAAGATGTTCCTTTTATATTCCAGCTTCTGTGTCAACTTCTTTGTATTAGTGAGACCCCATAGAAGGATTTTTGATTATTACAGCTCATTACAGGTAACCCAGGGGTCAGGCACTACTGTACATCACTGGATAACCAAGGTGCTCCCTTGGTGCACCATACTGTCCAAATATAGGTAGATAGAACAATAAATGCTAGCTTGTAAGGTGGTAGTCAGTTTGGAGCTAAGGTACAGTATGAAACTCTCCACTTGTTTCCTATTCACAAATTCTGAGTGGAGAATTACACCTAGGTGAAGACTTATATGTCTCCACTCCCCTCAAATGAAGGGGTGGAGCCTCCTACAACTGTATTTACCACAGGGGTGTGTGTTTTGTATAATACTGTCCCTGCCACATCCTTATTTAAATTTCCCTAAATGCCTCCTGTCCAGTAGTATTCACTCCACAATGCAGTTTGTGAACTGGGCCCACTGAGAAAGGTGGAAGTTTTGTAAAACTGGAAAAAATATTTATGAAAATAAAAGATGAAGAGTTATTACAAACAAGTAATCAGTCGAATCAATTCGCAATGTAAAGAAAATATGTAAGAAAAATGCAAAACAATATCTATTTGTGTGCATGATGACATTCTGACAGTACGCTGGGTGAAGGAGTAAAGCAGTAAGTATCAATTGGTGCCCACACCTTAGGCCAATCCACTAGTTGTTTATGGAGAACAGAGACCTCTGTACTGCGCCAAGGCGTGTGCGAAACTGCAATGATCATCAAAGTTTGTGACTACTTTTCACAAATCTCCAATCTTTATGAAGATTTTGAAAATCTGTACTTGTGAGTGAGGTAGCTAAAGGAAAATCAATAAAAGGGAACAGTGTTCTAAAAAAGCGTTGCAAACTTTGCAATTATTGTGAAGTGTGAAGCTTGTTAACAGTGAAAAACTTCACCTATGCATCAAAAATACCCCCAGTTTTAAGAGAACAAATTGAAGCTATGTATTGCTTCTATAGCTTTCCATTCAGCTCAACTCAGCCTTACATTACCCACTATGCTTTAGGCAGATAGTGCAAAGATGCACATTTATTATTTGTCCTTCTTGCCTCAGAACGAAATGATCCTCATTCGGATTTCCATCTGGAGACAAACCATATCCGTTTCAGGAGTCTATTAAAGCCCTTTCTATTGATTGATTAATCTGTGTTCTCTTCTGTCCCTGTAGCATCAGTACCAAGAAGGATGCAATATTGCACAAATATTTATCTGAACCAAATACAGGAAGACCACAACTGTTTTTACTATTTGGAGTAAAAAGCTGGAATAACATTTGAATAAAGGACAGGGTTTTATGCAGGGAATGTTGGCCTCCAATTCAGATCTGAGCAAATTCCATGGTCTTCCCAAAATGGGATCGCTAAGTAGGCATTATAAAGGCTTACTGTGTACAAGTAGCATGCAGGCCGCATCAACCCCCTCCTTAAAACTGACTTAATGTCATCTCCCTGACGGGGAACACACAGGTGATGGGCTGGTAGACTTGGATGCTTGTCTTTAAGTTGAGTTTCCAACAGCTGGACATCCAGGTTCAGCTGCTTCCAAACCTCTCTTAGTCCCTCCGTCTTATGCCTCTGGTCTCTAGGATGTCGTGAGATCTTAGGAGGGTGCAGCTGCAGCTTAATTTCCTAGGAAGGTCAGAACTCTTTAAGATAATGGACCTCCTGCAATTTCTTTACGTCCTCAAAAACGTTCCACATGCAATCCCACAGCAGTGGTTTGCTGAGATCTAGAATGGAGTGTGTTTTTTTTCTCTGGGCCAACTAGGTCCCACTCATTGTCTTTGGCTAATGTGTCCAGTCCACCTTTGTAGAGGGCATGGCTGCCACGGATGTGCAATTGTATTATTGGATCTCTCAACTGGTGGTTCTGAATGACTGGATCCACGGGGGTAGGGCAGACCTGGCCTTCTGGATCAAAGTGGCCTTGATGGGCTGTGATGCCATCATGGGCTGTGATATATGGGGCTCCTGTTCCTCGCTCCCTTCCAGAGCCCTCTAGAGTAGTGTTTATGGTTTGGAGGTCAGCTTTGTACTGGAGTGGGTGGGACAGTAAGACTACACTTGAGACCCCCCACTGAAGAGGCTGTTGGCTGAGGCAGGTTGCTCATTGGTATCAACAAGTTGTGATATGTGTGGCAGGGATCACACATCCAATCCTTCCACAAGCTGCAGGTGGAGTTTAATCTACACCAGTCTCAATTGTATAAGTTCTTACAATTTTGCCTTGCCTTGTTGTACAACAGGGAGTTCCTCACGGAGGCTCCAGAGTTTAGCCCACTGGCAGCTACATTACTTCTGGGGCCCTTGGAGAAAGGAGATATTTCCCACATCTGCAATTCTTCAGTTATTAACTCACCGGACCTGCTCACCTCCATGCAAGCCAAATGGGCCAAATGGGAGTCATGAGTGGCCCCCCTTGAATATATGAGTGGAGGGAGTTCCTCATGGCAACGAGGGAATTAGTAATCTCTTCAAGGCTCCTCTTGATTCGATTGAAATTTCTGCACACCACTTAGCTGACACTGCTAAGGTTGTGAAGGGCACATAAGTGCTCTTTCCCTGATTGTTTTCAGTGTGATGAGGAGAGTGCAGACTTCTTCAATGTAGTCTGGTCATGTCCAGTGATTCCAAACTACTGGGTGACCATCTTTCGCTCCCACTCCAATACTCTGGAGAGAGACCTATTGACCCATCAGCACGTATTGCTATTTTTGATCTACTCAGTGGGGTAATATAAGCCCCCGCAGCCCCATTGGTGTGGGGGGGAGGGTGGAGGCTGAGCTCCAGGGGGCCCACTCAGCAAAAGTGGTAAGTGGTGAGCTGAAGAGAGGGATCCCCCTCTGTGTACCTATCAGGGGGGGGGCCTCAAGGTTTGTCACGCCATTGGGTCTACTGTAGGATCTAGAGGGGGCAGGGGGGTTATAGTAGTCTTTGGCTGGGCTAGGAATGTTGAGCGCCAAAAGGGACATTGTCCAGGCTTAGAACTTGGCTCACCTGCTCTCGCTGAGGGCTTGGGGCAAGGGTATGGACTGGTGCATGAAATTGGAGGAACCTCTCAATGTGGTGCTAAGATGTCCCTATAAACATGACATAAGAAATTCTGGGGAAAGTAGTGGGACAATTATGGGTTTGAATGAATTGTATTCTAACGAATAATTTATGTTTTTACTGGAGCTGTACTTGACTGCTTAAGCTGTAAAGCGTGCTGTTTTAATTCATAAAATCAATTCAAATTGGCATAGCAAAAAAATTTAGATAACGTCAACGCAAGAGAGTCTTTCATATTTGCTTTTTTTGTTTGCTTGTTTTTTGGCAATTAGATGCTTCAGAATCCCAAGGAGTGGGTCTGTTGATACCTTTTCAGTCAAAGACTAGCTGAAAGCCAGCCTGTTTTGCTCAGAGACAAGAAATCCTTTGTTATTAATTTAACACGTTTACCAAATAGGCAGTCTACCACTCACAGAGAATTTACTTGACCCTGGTGTCAATGGAGTCACGGTTTTCCTCAAATTTCAGACTGAATTCTTGACATCTTAATCTTGGTCTTAGTGGAGTAGTTTTCTTGCTTTTGGGAATCATTTTTAAAGATTCAGGTTACAATTTTCTGTCTGTCATGCCAAACATAGTTTCAAAGCTGTGTGCTGTGTCAACACAGCAGGACAACTATGAGGAGAATGGTTTTAATTCATAGACAATGCAGTGATGACACCAGAAGTACACTACTAAAGAAACTTACAGTGTAAAGATGAAAAATATGTATCCATCAAATAATACATTATTTACCTTGTCTTTGATGGATTGATGCAGAGCGGGAAGCATGCTGCAAGTAATTTCTAAGAGGCACATCTAGGAGCATAGACTTGGTAACCACACGCGTGGGCTGTTTGGCCAATAAATGCTGTTAATTAGCTGTCCACTTGGAGTTTTTCTGCTGAAGACCTGCTTCGGAACATCTCACACACTAGGTTACAACTATTGGTATATACTACGAATAAGCTAGCTACTGGTTTACTACTATATTCTGCTTTACGTTTTGCTTTGTGTATTGCAAGCAGTACCTCCTTCATCCATTAAATTAGACACTATGGGTGCTGGAACTTTCTCTTTACTGAACTCAGCTGATAGGATTCAATGATGAGGAAGTTTTGTGATATTCCATACTTTAGGTCAAGAGAATTGGAGACCCCCAAGTGTATTCTTTACAATATTGACAATGCATCCGGAAAATCAAGCTCCAATATGCCTTCTTCAGCAGAAAAGTAATTTTCAGATATGGCTCTTGTCAAGTCACATAAGTATTGTCTGATGGCCTGAATGTCTTTCTCATACTGTAAGAGCCTGAGTCAGTGACACCATGTTCCAACACGTCAGCGGGGATGGTACAGGACTTGTCTAATAAGAGAGTTTAAAGAGACCAGCCTAGGAATAAAGATCAGAATGTAAGGAACCAACACAGGAGTTGGTTTTGTAAGAAATGTCCAGAGCTGGGAAAAGGGGCCACGACCACCCTGCAACCAAAAGGCTGTATTAGCCTGTGTTAGCCCCAGAGAGAGGTCATTCATTGATCTATGAATGAGTGAAGGAAAGCATTAGGAAATGTTGACCATGCTGATGGAAGAAATATTTCCTCACCTTGGAGGGTATTAGCATCAATCCTATCTGTGACTGTTCATGGTGTATTTAGAAATCCAAGACCGCCAGTTAAGTGCTCAATTTTATTAACCAATTATAGTGTTCCTGAAATGTCCTTAATCCCAGAAAAAGGAGTAAAATCGATGCCAGATTATCAGATTGAATCTCTTATTTCAAAGCCCTTATGTAAGCATTGCAATGGGGGTGCATTTTGAATAATCACTAAGACTTCCAAAAATAAATTAAAAAGCAGGTGTAGTCATTAAAGTAGAAATATGCTGGAGCTAAATTATGTTTTGCAACTGAAATTGCGCTTTTAATACATTTAATTAATTGTTTCCGTTGTTGCCTGAAATCCAGTCAATACTGCATTCGCTACAAATGAACAAATAACTTGAAATAAAAAATGCATAATAATAATTCTAAGACTGTTAGAAAATGCAATAAAAAGGTTTCAGAAGGTTTTTTGTTGTATGAATTAAAGAGGCTTGAACGAGCGGTTCACAAACAATGTAGAATATCTAATGTATAGCAGACTTTCCATCTACGCACAGTACGGATTATGGAAAAGTTTATTTCTTTCAGGAAAACATTTATTTCTACAGCACAAAACACGGCTTTTTTGTGACAGGAAAATACCACAAAACAGTGGCGTCACTGGGGTTGGTGTCACCCGGTGCGGGTAACTCATGGTATCACCCCCTCATGACTTACCGCATGGACGACCTCTGTCGGAAATGTACGGTGCTAGGTACTGTCTTACTCCCTCTAGCTCCCTCTCTCTGTCTAGCTCCCTCTAGCTCCCTCTCTCTGTCTTACTCCCTCTAGCTCCCTCTGTCTCCCTCTCTCTCTGTCTTACTCCCTCTAGCTCCCTCTCTCTCTGCCTTACTCCCTCTAGCTCCCTCTCTCTCTCTGTCTTACTCCCTCTAGCTCCCTCTCTCTGTCTTGCTCCCTCTAGCTCCCTCTCTCCCTCTCTTACTCCTTCTAGCTCCCTCTCTCTCTGGCTTACTCCCTCTTGCTCCCTCTCTCTCTGTCTTACTCCCTCTAGCTCCCTCTCTCTGTCTTACTCTCTCTAGCTCCCACTCTCTCTCTTACTCCCTCCAGCTCCCACTCTCTCTCTTACTCTCTCTAGCTCCCTCTCTCTCTCTTACTCCCTCTAGCTCCCTCTCTCTCTGTCTTGCTCCCTCTAGCTCCCTCTCTCTGTCTTACTCCCTCTAGCTTCCTCTCTCTCTGTCTTACTCCCTCTAGCCCCCTCTCTCTTACTCCCTCTAGCCCCCTCTCTCTCTCTTACTCCCTCTAGCCCCTCTCTCTCTGTCTTGCTCCCTCTAGCTCTCTCTGTCTTACTCCCTCTAGCTCCCTCTCACTCTGTCTTGCTCCCTCTAGCTCCCTCTCTCTCTTACTCCCTCTAGCTCCCTCTCTCTGTCAAGAGCCCTCTAGCTCACTCTCTCTCTGTCTTACTCCCTCTCTCTGTCTAACTCCCTCTCTCTCTGTCTTGCTCCCTCTGTCTCCCTCTCTCTGTCTTACTCCCTCTAGCTCCCTCTCTCTCTGTCTTACTCCCTCTAGCTCCCTCTCTCTGTCTAGCTCCCTCTAGCTCCCTCTCTCTCTCTTACTCCCTCTAGCTCCCTCTCCCTCTGTCTTGCTCCCTCTCTCTCTATCTTAATCCCTCTAGCTCCCTCTCTCTGTCTAGCTCCCTCTCTCTGTCTTGCTCCCTCTAGCTCCTTCTCTCTCTCTTACTCCCTCTAGCTCCCTCTCTCTCTGTCTTGCTCGCTCTAGCTCCCTGTAGCTCCCTCTCTCTCTATCTTACTCCCTCTAGCTCCCTCTCTCTGTCTAGCTCCCTCTCAATCAATCAATCAATCAATCAGTGGCACTTATAGAGCGCGCTACATACCCGTAGGGTCTCAAGGCGCTGGGGGGGGGGGGGGGGGGGGGGGCGCTACTGCTCGACCAGCCAGGTCTTCAGCTTCTTCCTGAAGGAGAGGTGGTCTTGGGTCAGGCGCAGGTCGGTCGGGAGGGAGTTCCAGGTCTTGGCGGCCAGGTAGGAGAAGGACCTTCCTCCTGTAGTCGCTCTTCGGATGCGGGGGACGGCGGCGAGGGCGTGGTTGGCTGATCGGAGGTGGCGTTTCGGAGCGTAGAAGTTGACTCGGCTGTTGAGGTAGCTCGGGCCTTGGTCGTGTAGGGCTTTGTGTGCGTGGGTGAGGAGGCGGAAGGTGATTCTTTTGTTGACGGGGAGCCAGTGAAGGTCTCTCAGAGGTCCGGAGATGTGGCTTGTTCGTGGGATGTCGAGGATGAGTCTGGCTGAGGCGTTCTGGATCCGCTGGAGTCTCTTCTGGAGCTTGGCGGTGGTACCGGCG
The DNA here is from genome assembly GCF_964261635.1 of Lissotriton helveticus. Taxonomy (NCBI): domain Eukaryota; kingdom Metazoa; phylum Chordata; class Amphibia; order Caudata; family Salamandridae; genus Lissotriton; species Lissotriton helveticus. The sequence goes on from NC_136063.1 coordinate 576,305,937, forward strand.
TAGAGGGCGTTGCCGTAGTCCAGTCGGCTGGTGACGAGGGCCTGGGTGACGGTCTTCCTGGTCTCGGTGGGGATCCACCAGAAGATCTTCCGTAGCATGCGTAGGATGTTGAAGCACGCCGAGGAGACGTTGTTGACTTGCCTGGTCATGGAGAGGGAGGAGTCCAGGATGAAGCCCAGGTTTCGTGCATGGTCTGTCGGTTTGGGTGCGGTGCCCAGGGCGGGAGGCCACCAGGAGTCGTCCCAGGCGGAGGGTGAGGAGCCCAGGATGAGGACATCCGTCTTGTCCGAGTTCAGTTTCAGGCGGCTGGTCGTCATCCACTCGGCTACCTCTTTCATCCCTTCGTGCAGGTTGGCTCTGGCGGCGGCGGGGTCGTTGGTCAGGGAGAGGATCAGCTGGGTGTCGTCGGCGTAGGAGATTATGCTGAGGTTGTGTTTGCGTACGATGGCCGCGAGGGGGCTCATGTAGACGTTGAAGAGGGTGGGGCTCAGAGATGATCCTTGGGGGACGCCGCGGATGACTTCGAAGGCCTCTGACTTGTACGGTGGTAGGCGGACTCTCTGTGTTCTTCCGTCGAGGAAGGAGATGATCCATTCCAGCGCCTTGTCCTGGATTCCGATGTTGCTGAGGCGCCGTACTAGGGTGCGGTGGCAGACCGTGTCGAATGCCGCGGAGAGGTCTAGGAGGATGAGGGCCGCTGTTTCTCCATTGTCCATCAGGGCTCGGATGTCATCGGTGGCGGCGATGAGGGCGGTCTCGGTGCTGTGGTTGGCTCGGAAGCCGGACTGTGAGGGGTCGAGGGCTCCGTTTGTCTCGAGGAAGGCGGCCATCTGCTTGTTGACGGTCTTCTCGATGACTTTGGCTGGAAACGGGAGGAGCGAGATGGGGCGGTAATTCTTGAGGTCGGTGGGGTCCGCTGTTGGTTTCTTGAGTAGAGCGCTGAGTTCGGCGTGTTTCCAGCTCTCCGGGAAGATGGTGGTGTCGAAGGATGTGTTGATGATGTCTCGCAGGTGGGGTGCGATGACAGCGTCGGCCTTGTTGAAGACGTGGTGAGGGCAGGGGTCGGTCGGTGATCCGGAGTGGATGGAGTTCATCGTGCGGATGGTGTCTTCGGTGCTGATCGGGGTCCAGGCGTGGAGGGTGGTGGTGGGGGGTGGTTGTTCGGTCATGGTGTGCGTTGGTTGGTTGTTGAAGCTGTTGTGTATGTCCGCGATCTTGTTGTGGAAGTATGACGCGAGGGAGTTGCAGAGGTCTTGCGATGGGGTGATGTCGTTGTTTCCTGCGCTGGGGTTGGAAAGCTCTTTCACGATGTTGAAGAGTTCCTTGCAATTGTGTGCGTTGTTGTCCAACCGGTCCTTGAATGCTGTTCTCTTGGCGGCGCGGATCAGCTGGTGGTGTTTCCGGGTGGCAAGTTTGAGGGAGGTCCTGTTGTCCGGTGTCGGTTCCCTTCTCCAGACTTTCTCGAGGGCTCGGCAGTTCTTCTTGGAGCTCTTGAGTTCGTCGGTGAACCATGGGGCCTTCTTGCTGCCGGGTCTGCTAGGCGGGGTCCTCAGTGGGGCGAGTTCGTCCGCGCAGTTGCTGATCCACTTCGTGAGGTTGTCGGCGGCCTGGCTGGGGTTCGCTGAGCTGGCAGGAGGGTGCTGGCTCAGGGAGGTGGCGAGCTGGTGTGCTGTGATCTTGTTCCAGCTTCTGCGGGCGGCCTGTTGCTGGTGGTGGTGGGTCGTCGTTCTCTTGAAGGTGAAGTGGACGCAGCTGTGGTCCGTCCATTGAAGCTCAGTGGCGTGGCTGAAGTCGATGTCTGTGCTGGATGAGAAGACTGCGTCGAGTGTGTGTCCGGCGAGGTGGGTGGGGGTGGACACCAGTTGCTTGAGTCCCAGGTTGGCGAGGTTGTCGAGCAGGGTGCTGGTGTTGCGGTCGTTGTTGTTCTCCAGGTGGAAGTTGAGATCCCCCAGGAGGATGTAGTCTGCGGAGGGGAGGGCATGCGGGCTGACGAAGTCGGCGATGTCCTCGCTGAATTGTGTGCGTGGTCCAGGGGGTCGGTAGATCAGGGTGCCTCTGAGGGTGGTGTTCGGGTTGGTGTGGATCTGGAAATGCAGGTGTTCGGCGCTGGTCAGGGTGTTGTCGGTGCTGGTCGTGAGATGGATGGTGCTCCTGTGGACGATGGCGATGCCTCCTCCCATCTGGTTGGCGTTACGGTCCCTCCGGACGATCTTGTAGCCCTCTGGGATAGCGATGGCGATGTCGGGAGCTGAAGAGGTGTTCATCCAGGTCTCCGTGAGGAAGGCAACGTCAGGGGCTGTGGCGTCTAGGAGGTTCCAGAGTTCGATGGCGTGTCTGTGGACGGAGCGGGTGTTGAGCAGGATGCACTTGAGGTGGGTGCTGCTGGTGTTCGACTTGGCGGGTGCTGGTGCGAGGCTGGTCCGGATGCAGGTGAACTTGCAGGCGTGGCAGCTGAAGGGTCCGTGGGTGTGCTTCGGAGTGGCTCGGTAGCATCCGTGGGTCCCGCCGGGGTTGAGTGCGATGAGTGTTGCGGCGGAGTACGTCCTGCGGGTCGGTCGGGATCTTCGAGGTCCAGGGGTCCTGGCGCTGGGCGCGGTCCAGGCGCGGACGGGCGCAGACGGGCTTACCTTTGGCGCGCCTTCGGCGCACAATCGGCGCGCCCGCTGCGCGTGACCGCTGCGCGTTCGCACGGTCGCCATTTAAGGCGAAGTGCGCGGGTGGGCGGAGCAGCTGGGAGGCGGGAGCGGGGAGGGTTACAGAAGAGAAAAAAGGGGCGGGGACAAGCGGCGGTGGCGGGAAGGGAGGGCGGAGGGCGGCGAGGTAGGCGGACAACAAGGAAGGAGAGCCAAAACACGGGCAAAATGAATTTAAGCTAAACAGGCACAAATATACGACAAAACAAGGGAAAAATGAAGTTAAACGAAGTTAAACAGAAACAGGCACAAATAATCGACAAAACAAGGGAAAAATGAAGTTAAACGAAGTTAAACAAAAACAGGCACAAATAATCGACAAAACAAGGGAAAACAATCCCCGCAGCGGAGGCAGCCGGCAACCGGCAGACGAGGCAGCAGCGAGGCAGAGGGCAGGCAGGGGGCACACGCAGCAGCTGGTGGCCGTGCGGCGCGGGGGTGTCCCACAAGTGGGTCACACTCACCTGCGTCGCACGGTCGCCATTTAAGGCCAAGTGCGCGGGTGGGCGGAGCAGCTGGGAGGCGGGAGCGGGGAGGGTTACAGAAGAGAAAAAAGGGGCGGGGACAAGCGGCGGTGGCGGGAAGGGAGGGCGGAGGGCGGCGAGGTAGGCGGACAACAAGGAAGGAGAGCCAAAACACGGGCAAAATGAATTTAAGCTAAACAGGCACAAATATACGACAAAACAAGGGAAAAATGAAGTTAAACGAAGTTAAACAGAAACAGGCACAAATAATCGACAAAACAAGGGAAAAATGAAGTTAAACGAAGTTAAACAAAAACAGGCACAAATAATCGACAAAACAAGGGAAAACAATCCCCGCAGCGGAGGCAGCCGGCAAGCGGCAGACGAGGCAGCAGCGAGGCAGAGGGCAGGCAGGGGGCACACGCAGCAGCTGGTGGCCGTGCGGCGCGGGGGTGTCCCACAAGTGGGTCACACTCACCTGCGTCGCACGGTCGCCATTTAAGGCCAAGTGCGCGGGTGGGCGGAGCAGCTGGGAGGCGGGAGCGGGGAGGGTTACAGAAGAGAAAAAAGGGGCGGGGACAAGCGGCGGTGGCGGGAAGGGAGGGCGGAGGGCGGCGAGGTAGGCGGACAACATGGAAGGAGAGCCAAAACACGGGCAAAATGAATTTAAGCTAAACAGGCACAAATATACGACAAAACAAGGGAAAAATGAAGTTAAACGAAGTTAAACAGAAACAGGCACAAATAATCGACAAAACAAGGGAAAAATGAAGTTAAACGAAGTTAAACAAAAACAGGCACAAATAATCGACAAAACAAGGGAAAACAATCCCCGCAGCGGAGGCAGCCGGCAACCGGCAGACGAGGCAGCAGCGAGGCAGAGGGCAGGCAAGGGGCACACGCAGCAGCTGGTGGCCGTGCGGCGCGGGGGTGTCCCACAAGTGTCTGTCTTACTCTCTCTAGCTCCCTCTCTCTCTGTCTTACTCCCTCTAGCTCCCTCTCTCTGTCTAGCTCCCTCTAGCTCCCTCTCTCTCGGTCTTACTCCCTCTAGCTCCCTCTCTCTCTGTCTTACTCCCTCTAGCTCCCTCTCTCTCTGTCGTACTCCCTCTAGCTCCTCTCTCTGTCTTCCTCCCTCTAGCTCCCTCTCTCTCTCACTCCCTCTCGCTCCCTCTCTCTGTCTAGCTCCCTCTCTCTCTGCCTCACTCCCTCTAGCTCCCTCTGACTCCCTCTCTCTCTGTCTTACTCCCTCTAGCTCCCTCTCTCTGTCTAGCTCCCTCTCTCTCTGTCTTACTCCCTCTAGCTCCCTCTCTCTGTCTAGCTCCCTCGAGCTCCCTCTCTCTCTGTCTTACTCCCTCTAGCTCCCTCTGTCTCTGTCTAGCTCCCTCTCTCTCTCTGTCTTACTCCCTCTAGCTCCCTCTGTCTCCCTCTCTCTCTGTCTTACTCCCTCTAGCTCCCTCTCTCTCTGTCTTACTCCCTCTAGCGCCCTCTCTCTCTGTCTTGCTCCCTCTAGCTCCCTCTCTCTTATTCCCTCTAGCTCCCTCTCTCTCTGTCTTGCTCCCTCTAGCTCCCTCTCTCTCTATCGTACTCCCTCTAGCTCCCTCTCTCTGTCTAGCTCCCTCTCTCTCTCTCTCTCTGTCTTACTTCCTCTAGCTACCTCTATCTCCCTCTCTCTGTCTTACTCCCTCTAGCTCCCTCTCTCTCTGTCTTTCTCACTCTAGCTCCCTCTCTCTGTGTCTTTCTCACTCTAACTCTCTCTCTCTCTGTCTTCTTACTCCCTCTAGCTCCCTCTCTCTCGCACATTAAACCCGGGGGGGGGGGGCAGGACCCCCCCCTTTTACACTCTCTGCCGCTTTTATGTGGTTTCTCTTTTAAAGCTTTTCAAGATGCAAAAAGAAATCTGTGTACAAGGCACCAGCGAGTTTGTAGACGTGAGAATTTTACGATATGAAACAGCTAAAGTAAAAGCTAATTTCCAAGCGGTTAATACCCCCCCTCCCCGGCCCCCCTCTTTAGCACCGTGTCTTTTTCCATATAAATGGCGGGGGCCCCTCATTACTACACTTTTCAAACTTTAACTAATGGGAACATTTTAATTCGAATAGGTGAGAAAATATCTCGGTTCGCTGGTGTTTTTAAAGCGGATCGAGTCTCTCCGAGGCCTTCGGGTGCGGTGCAGGGGGTGCCATGTACAGAGGCCTGCTGGGGGGGGCACAACCAGATGGTGTCACCCCCATGTGAGGGTGTCACCCGGTGCGGTCCGCACCCCCCGCACCCCCCTAGTGACGCCACTGCCACAAAATGCTGTTTTTTCGCATTACCAAGAGAACATCGATATTCTGCCAGCAGGCGCCACAAATATTGCACCAGGGGCGTGACATCTGCGGTGTTCCATGCCTCCCTACTTTCTTAGATGCAGTGTCCTGTACACCATCCTCGGTCAATGCTCTCCCAAAACATCCCCCACCGAATTCTGCTTTCCATCCAGATTGTAATGCTATGTTTTCACGTCCCACTTCTTTGCCCTGCAGACCTGCTGTAATGTCTCTGAAAAAAACAGATGTTTAATTTTCCATGCAGTAATCATGGTCAGCCAATCCCAAGCAGGGATAGCACCGCACTGGCCAGACACAGTACAGAAATCAGCAACATGCTTAGAGAGATGCTTCTTTTAGTGTTTCTTCTCTGGGTGCATTCGAGTCCGAGTGAGATGTGGGATTCTGGCATTTGATGCACCCACTGCCAGTAAGATGCAGAATCCCAAGGAAGCCAACAACTGTGGAAGCCATTCTACAAGTCTACTGTATTGGTAAAATAGTGGCCAAATTGATACTGTTTGTCTAATGCTACCATACACACAATTTGTTCCAGCTCTCCACATTGCTGCATCATCAGGCTGGGATACCAGGCACTTGGCGTTTCCTCCATACTCTGGAAGCAACATCTTCAGTTTTTGATAGGGATGCTCATACCCAGGTAGGGAAAGGATGGCACTACCCAGGTCTCTCCAGATACAACCGGAAAACGACATGATTTTGGCAGGAGGAATAAAAATGCCAATCTAAGGTTAGTCATCCATGAAGTGACTACCTGTTCACAGAGAGACCGAGCGCTGTGCCATATTGTAAATTGATATTTGTATAGCGCACTACTCACCCGCAAGGGTCTCAAGGTGCTTGTACGAATACCGGATGTATGACGTTACTCCGCATACCGTTACAACTACCTACCATTACAACGCGACCATTACAACGCATACCATTACAACGCATAGCGCTTTGGGGTGCTGGATAGTGGTAAGTATAATTTACTATTCTAACTCCAGTCCCCGTGGACCCTAGGGAAGGTGTTGGATAGTAAATTATACCATTCCCTATCCTATAGCGCCCCCCAGCGCAATGCGTTGTAATGGTATGCGTTATAAAAGTCGCGTTGTAATGGTAGTGCGGAGTAACGAATTCGTTGTAACAGGTGCATACCACGAATACCACTGTGGAACCCATCCTAGCTTTCCCTGTGAGGTGTCCACTCCTGGGCACCCCCAATGTGGAGGCCAGGCATCCTTAGCGTTGTGGGGGCCGTTGTGGAGATTAAGCCAGCTATTGCCCAGAGTTGCAGAGTGGGACTCCATGATTGGAATAGGCACCAAGGCGAGAATTATCAGGTCCGTGGAATTTTTTTAGCCCAAGACCCGCCTAGGCGGGGAATTGAACCCTGGTCCCAAGCTAGACCTCTGCATCAGGGTCTGCCACTCTAACCATTGAGCCACACTTCTCCATATCCATTGACAAGGGAAGCAGCCTTCACCTATCTTGAATGAGATGGATCCTAACAACGGAAAAGGGCTGTCCTCTCAGATCTGCTCCCTGGTCCGTTTAGCATACTGTCTGAGATGACCAGATGGCCAAAAAAACAGCCATGAATGCCAGGTTGGCACTGTGGCAACCACTCTCCACTTAGTAGTCCTATCTGCCAGGGGGAGCGGCCCCCTAGGCGCTGTACACCAAAACCGCAGGAAGAAGCCACTTATCACATTAGGCCAGGAATCTGGTACTCAGCCCGTGACAGAATTGTACTCCACAATTCTCTGCAGAGCAGCCAAGCCAACTATTTGATTTGGCCCAGAGACCCAAATATATCCACTTAATCCATGATGCCACCAGAGTGGTGGGATAGTTGCAGCTTTGCATATATTCAATGTTCAAAGCACATTGTTATTAGGTTTCTTTTATTACGATGGCCAGCCAATGCTCAGTCGCCATCACCATACATTGCATGCAAAGATTCAATCAGTAATAGCACTTGAATCTTTTAAACTGTGATAGCTCAATAATATCCTCTACCCTTCCACGAGGAACTTGTAACCTGCCCTGCCGGACGCAGCTTCTTAACTTTTGCTATTATCCCCTAATGCATCTTGCCCAACCTACTCCCTTATATTCCCATGGTGAACGTCAACCCTAAATGGAATCCTTTGCTGCTGAAGTCAACACGTTCATAAGAACCATACTAAGGGCTTTATCCTGGCCTTTACACTTATCAACAGAACCCTCCAAAACCTTTGGTCAACTGTGTCTTCTATTGCTTCACACTGTCATCACCCATATACATCCCAAAGCAGCCAACGTTCTCTCCTCCGCTGAAATAGCTTCAGGTTAGCCTTCCTAAACACATGCTTCACTGTTCTCAATGACATGACTCTTCAATCAACAAACTCACTATTTACCAAAACTTTTACTACCTCCACTTGTTGAAAGATAGCTCATTCCAGACTACAACCCACACCTTTCCAACCTAGTCACTCTCAATTACTGCAGCATTACAACTCCACAATCATAGTGATAAAGGGGCTGAATACTTATAATTTGCACTAGTTCTGACAAATCACCCCCCCCCCCCTCAACTCAACCAGTCATCAAGCACACACTGCAGTGCTTTTCATTCTCAATATCACTTTACTAATTAAACTCTAACCACAAAATACTCGGAGGTACTCATGTGCTATTACTAGTTTCCAGCTACATGGGCTCTCAGCAGTGACGGGATCCTGATATTCGATCCACATTTTGGGACACCATCCTCTTGCTCAAACTCAAACTCCTCTCAGGTATCCCCTGGCACATCAATGGTCACCATCTGGACCTTGTCATCTGCAGACATCACATACTAACTCCTCAAAGCCATCCCTCTGACTAGAATAGGCTGCACACCCATTCTCTATGCAATCTACAACCCACTACACTCAAGTTAGACAGACAAAATGTGCACAAAGACCATTCATACCCAAGAATAACTTCCTCTTTAAAAACATCATGGACACACTCTAACAGGTGATTTCCCCTATTCTACTTTCCAATGAGCTGGCCTATGAGTCTTTCGCCAAGAAAGCCACGAAAGTGCCTATAGAAGTCAGAACACCATGAAAATTAGGGCAGCCAGAATACATGTTTCATCAACACAGCCCTAGTGCCAGGATTCAAGTATGGAGGAATACTGGGGTGCGTCATACAAACAATCCCATAAAGAACCCCAAATGTAAGACTTGCAATTCAATTATAGAGACATCACATTATATTCTGTTCCCAAAAGAGCATACAAAGAAACCCCCAGAAAAGTCAAGAACAGAACAAACTGTAGAAAAGAACAAATAAGAGCCACTTTAACAACCTTACTCATAATCCATCACTCTTTCCATTCACCTTCACAGCAGTCGCTCTGATAGGCTCCACTCTCACCGGTGATGTAGATTTGTTAAGTTACTTTGTAACATGAGTTGGATGCCTACTCTGGACTCAGCCATCAGCTTGACACAATCCTTGGCATAGTGTTTAGCATCACAAACGGCCGTAATCTGCTTTGGTATCCCTAAACACTTGACTTAATATCCTTCTCCCTAACTCTTTCATGTTCTAGTGTCAAAATCCACTTTTTCATCCAAACTGTTCACAACTTACAGGATGGCATTCTTTCCGTCAAACCGTCAATTGGGCTTTTAACCTTACTGTTACTGTTTACTCTTACCCATACTGTTGAGAGCCTCAAATCTGCAGTTTGCTACTGACAACCCACTGGACACATTCAAACAAAATGCAATTCATGAATTTACAAATCCATTTTCTTGTGGATAATACAGAGAAATCCTATGGTGTCTGATGCTACATTGCCTGAGAAAATCAGACATTTCTCTCAAACAAATTGGACACTGCTGTCCGACACAAGCTTTCTACGGAAATAGATCATGGAAAATTGCTTGGTGAGAAACCATGTCCTTGAACCCCTGGGAAGAACTGATATGTCCTACACATTTACCCAACCAATGTCATTCTTATTCAATTCACCCCCCAGAAGCGTTTGCCTCACTATGACTTCAGGTATAATGCAATGTTTCTTAGTGAGATTGACCAATGGGTGTTGTTTAGCCTGCCTTGCCGGTCTTTAAATCTGCTTGTTTTACTCTTATCAATGCGCAGAGTACTAGCCAATTGTAGGTAGTAAACTTGCCATGTCTTGCTTCTAGAACAGATACGTGAAATATGCCTGTTTGTTTCAGAATAGCAGCCCACATGTTAAATTGTGTCAATTCAAACAACAGCTCTTCTAAAGCAATGTATGTGCCTTTGCATTGTCAGGCACGTTATTTGTTTTGCATTTCTAATACGGTATGAGAGGCAAAACTATATGTACCAAAATGCAAAGGGGGAACTGGAAACAATATCCTTAATGCGATAATACTTGTGTGACTGTCCGCACGAATGAGCGATCATCTTGAAATTGTTTTTGTAGTAATTTCCTATAAACATTTCAAATGCCAGCCAACAATCATCCATGTGCACAAACACATGGCCATCACCCTTGAATGTATTTGTTATACTTTAACAAAAAACATTCAAAGTAAACAAGCATTGGGAAATCCAACAGCTTGGTGGCCAATGCCAGACTTATTGCCTTTGCCAATGCTTGTTCCTGTGTTGTGACTGTATTGTTTCTCCAGTACTCAAATATATTAATACGCCATACCTGCAAACTGTGGAATAATTTTCACAGTGTTTTCTCACAGGAAAGAGGCAAAGGGAATTTGAATTTTGTAGCCATGGAGAGAGAGGCAGGGATTCATACTGGAGAAAACCACTGAGCAGCCACACCTATTTGGCCCAACAACACAGTGAAACCTGGGCCACATGACAAAGCTAATATTAGAGTTGTTCTAGATTACAGTTTCAAGAAAGAGAAAGTGTGTGTTTGTGGAAGGACCTGTAGCATATGCTCCGCGGCAATGGAGAGCGACTACTATTTGTGAATCTACCAGTAATTTTTCGATTATTACTGGGGGAGGGTAGCACCAGTTTCCAGCATATGTTTCCAATAATTCACCTGCCTGTTGGCTGGATATTTTTGCTTGGTTGTATTTCCTCAGGCAAATGTGCTCCCTATTTGAATATGTGAGTAGTGTAACCCACTGGTAGAAACACGTGTGGTGGACGGGGGGCTGCTGTAAGTTCAGTCCTGGACTCGACAGATCTTACTGTAGATGATGTTATTGAGGTACAGTGGGTGATCTCAGAGAGCAACGGTAGTGTCTGGGAGTTATAGAAGCCACACCGTGTGGGCAGATATTCGGGACCCCAATTCATATTCGAGGGGTCCTGCATTAGCTCAGTTGGCATGGAGTCTGGGAGGTGTGAGGTTCCTCTTTTGACCCAGGATCCATAGAAGCTGCCAAGGGTTGCAGTCCTGTCACCCAATCACCTTAGCCTCCTCTATAAGGAATGGTTGAAAACTCTCATACAGAGAGACAAAAGTGTGCTTGTTCTGCAGTGAAGGTGTGGGATAGCAAACACTAACAGTTAGGCAGCTTACAAGTGGCCATTACAGCACTGCCCAACCACTGTGACTTTTATGTTTCAGGATGAGGCATATTGAATCTGGCCCTCTGCATCATGCCATCAACACGCCATCCTAAGAAGGGAGGTGACTTGACAACTTTAAAAGAACATCCAGCAAAATCAACACCACCCTTATTATCATCCAGACTCACAATCTTGTGACACATTTGATGGTTGAAGACAATAAAACAGCACTTATATTTCATCACTTCTCTTTGGCTTCCACTCCTGTCAAACCACACAATACTGATGAGAAGACTGGAATTGAGGGTTCCAATATGTGGATCTGCTCTGTTTTGGAATTCATCTTTTCTTTCTAGCCTCAGCTAAAAAGTCAGAATTGGGACAGTTGACTCACCCCTGCACCCAGTGCCTTGCAAAGTTCCCAAAGGATGAGCTGTTGTCTATTTCTGCTTGTTCACTACTTATGTTTTCCCCTGGCTCAGCAACCCAAATAATATCATCTCAACTTCCAAGTGTATGCAAATAGCACTCAAATTCACTCCCAACTATAAGTCCATTTAAATAATCTCACCAACATCTCCTCATGCCTGGTTCATGAGCTCCAATGGATGAAGAGGAGAGTTGTTTCCAAGAACGTTGCAAAACTGAGATCCTTGTAGCAGGAGGAACCAGGAATTTCCCTCTACCTTTTGGCTGACACCAGAGTGGTAGGAACCCTCCATCACCCTTAAGATATCCAGGGACCGGGTATATGTTTGATTCAGGACTCATTTGTGCTAGTAAATGCAGTAGTTAAAAGTCACCATCTCCACCTCTCTTACTCCATAAAATCCTTCTGCTTCTCCAAACTGATCACCAAGTGGAGCTGAAAGAGCCCTTGTTAAAGCTACTTCATCTACACAGCTACCCCACCCTCCCTCCTCACTCCCCAGAAATGTATTGCTAGTTCACGAAGGCTACAGGTGCAGGTTCACATGCAGTGCAAACTCCAGATTCTCTGCACCATTCACAAGGGCTACTTGGGCACAGGCTCAGAATACCTGAGAACGTGAGCCTGGACCACACCCAGAAGCCCTGACCATCCTCAGCCGCCTCTCCTCCCAAGCCTTCAACCGTAGTTCAAGAGCATGAAGCATGGTGGCAGATCCTTGGGAATTCACAACCCCAGAGTGTGAAATTCACTGAATCCTCCATTCGATGCAGACCCAACCACTTACGATTCAGGAAACTCCTAAAGACTAAACTAAGCAGTCTTGCTTTCTGGAATTAGTCAATGGTCGAAGTCGAAGAACCAAGGCCTAGGCTGTGCCAATTCGAATGAACTCCAACCACCATTGTCTCTTCATATATTAATGCTGTCAGCCCTACAAGTTTGCTGAAGTTACTTAAAAGTAACACACAGCACAGCAAAACTCACAATAAAGAAATCTTTGTTTCGCCGTGGCCCTGTGTTCTGTGCACACTACAAAAGCATGAGCGTTGCATTGTATATGGAGTCAATGAAAATAATGGAAAGCAGATGATGATACACTGTTACGTCATGTGATGAGTAAGGGAGCTTTTCACTTGCAACAAGAAATAATGTTCTTTAAATATAATCTGCCATGTAAAAGAAACTCTTCAAATGTCACAATGGAAGAATGTAGCTCTTCTAGTCGTTTATGAATCTAATCCGGTTGTTAAAATGATTCTTTAATCCTTCTTCTATTTCCGAATTCCTCTGAGCTTAGGACCGCGTAAACAAACCGCTAATTTGAGAAACATCTGATTTTCATTCAACTTTCAATGTCACTTTGGCCGCAGCTTACCGTTATAAAACACTATTTCCATGTATTGTTACCGAATACACCACACAAAGAAATGGGGCTAAATACATACAGTTTGTTCAAAACTTTTTAAGGAGGATTGGAGTGATGCAATGGGGCCTCAGGATTCCAAAGCTAGCGACTTATAAATGCAGCATCTGTATCTCTCACACATGCATACTGACAGACAAATGTCAGTAGAAAACACATCATAGGTGAACCTGCACTCAAAACCATGTAAAGTGACGTTTTGATGGAATATCTGAAGAGCCCAGAAATAATTCAGCTTGAGGTCCTGCCAAACAAACCATTTAGGTTGGTTCATATCAACCAGAAGCTGAAAGCGGCCCAAACTGTCGGATGTGGGAACACGTCTTCACAACAAACCAAAAGTGGTAGTGAATGGTGAGAATAAAGAGCTGGAGGCCACGAATTACGGAAAAAAACGAAAACGTACATGCAGAGATTTACAGTGGATATTTACATCTCCACGTGAATATACTTTTGCATTTCATCCAATTCACAACCGTTACCTGTAGTACGCATGGAAATTTGTGCCAGGTACAGGTTTCTCCTATTCCCCTGTGAACGCAGATTTAAGGATGAAGAGAATGGAGCTTGCTTGCAATTTGTATTTTTTGCTCTGTATGGAAAACACTTGGGGCCAGATGTAGGTAATTTTAATTTACCACCTCTTAAATACCGATTCATACCGAATTGGTATTTAAGAGGTGGTAAAATAGAGGGGGGGAGATGTAGGTATTTCAGGGTCGGTAAATACCGAATCGTTAAGATTCGGTATTTACCGATTCTGTAAATACCGAATCGGTATTGCCCATTGATTCCTATGGGCCTTGCAGCCCATAGGAATCAATGGGCAATACCGATTCTGTAATTACAGAATCGGTAAATACCGATTTTTGCAAGGGTGCAGGGGGTGTCACTTTGACACACTCTGGCACCCCAACAATAGGCATGTGCGCCATGTGGCACACAGACATGCCGTAAGGGCATGTCTGTGTGTCACATGGCACAAGTGTGCATGCACACATGTGCATGCACACCTGGATTCTGTATTTTACCACCCAATTGGATTGGGTGGTAAAATACCGAATCTGAAAGGCCTGCGGCACTCAAAGATGTGCTACCTACATATGCTTTTACAGACTCGGTATTTTTACCGAGTCTGTATTTACCGATTCGGTAATTTTACCGAATCTGTAAATACAGAATCGGTAAAATACCGATTCTGTAAAGCATGCTCCTACATCTCAAAATCCAATTACCGGTCGGTAACGGCCGAATTCGGCCGTTACCGACCGGTAATTGGCCACCTACATCTGGCCCTTGATCCTGTGTAGGATGGTTGCCTCCACTCCCCAGCTGTCACCTTCCCATCCTGGAAATACATTTCTCAGTTTCCATCATGGGAGGGCATCAGATCGGAGCTTGTGAAGGTCCACGAACATAAATCTGTTAAAGCAGCCGTATAGCGGTTGACTTGGTGGTGCTGCATGCTCCTCTGAAATGTGACCGATATTCGCCAAGAGTCTGGATTTCCTGCTAGTGAATCAACAGGTGAACAGTAAGCAAGGGGAAGCTAGAGCAACCAGCAAGGGACTAACCCCCAGATTCATCATGCTCCTCTTTTGCGAGTCCTTAATAGCGATTATTAAGAAATCGCTATTAAAGACTCGCAAAACGGGATGCATGTAGAAATCGCAAAAGTTATAGCGATTTCTACATCTTCCTTATTTGCGATTCACTAATTGCTAATCGCAAATAAGGAATGACTCCCCATTCATTCCTATGGGCCGGCCCATAGGAGTGAATGGGGAGTCAATCCTTATTTGCGATTAGCATATAGCGAATCGCAAATAAGGAAGCGATTTTAAGGGTGCCAGGGTGTCCAAAGGACACCCCGTAGCACCCCTGAAATGGTGATTTACACTGGTGTTGCGCACACACATGTCCAAAGGACATGTGTGTGTGTAACATCCAACTTAGAAAAATGCACTAAAGAGCATTTTTCTAAGTTTTCGCTATTTACCACGAAGTCAGACTTCGCGGTAAATAGCGGCCAAAAATTGCGAATTCGCAATTCTAAAATGGTTCATGAATTGCATTTAAGGAATCTCAAATAGAGATTCCTTAAATGCAATTCCTCGCAATTTAGTGATTTCAAAATCTGCGATTTTTGCATTTGGGATGATGAATCCCAAATGCAAAAAAAGCGCTTGCAAAGGGCCAGATTCGCAGAATCTGGCCCTTTGCGGGCCGATTTTTGCCTCATGAATGTGGCTGATAATATGAAAACAACAGAAATACAGCATTTGTAACACAGACGCTAAAGATGTATGCAGGAAAGTGGAGGAAATGTTCACAGGGGAAGGACCCTGAACACTGATGGTGTGACAGCGCAGCTGAAAAAAATAGAAATGAAGATTTAAACTGAAATAAAAATGCTTTGTATGGATGAAGGTCAAGAGTTGGACACAACTAAAGTAAGGCAGCAAACAGAAATGAAAGAAAAGGTATCACCTCGCACATTTCCTGATTATAGAGGACACAGCATCTCAAAGTTAGGATCAGCAGAGGTCTAAAAGAGTCGAAGGTTCATACAGTTATCCAGCTACAGCTATTTTAAGGTCTACAGCATGCTTACAGTGAACACATGCATGAAACCCAGGATATCTGCACAGCAATGCCACTGCAGATGAATGTTTGTGACCCTCACTTTTACCCATCTACACAACCTTTCGATTTCAATGGAAGCTCCATTCCACCCCCACAAACCTATATATGTTAAACACTATACTATGCATGGTCAATACCAACTTGCCACCCTTGCAGAATTATGGGCCTCACCCATAATATATTTTGCATGTCAAAGTATCACTTAGATATGCCAATACGTAAAACTCACATTTTCAAATTCCAGAATTAATTTGATAGAATTATAGGATATGTATATTTCTATTGCTGGAAGTTTGCTTTATATACATTAACGTGCGCCTTCTAGTAGGTCTTTCCTGTATGAGCAAAAGTGAGTTAGGAGAATAAAGGGCTGTTACAGGAGGGTGGCAAAGCAAACTCCTCTGAATACCCAGAAAGTATTTTTGGGTACTCTCAGACGTTTTCTATGTTTTTCCCCAATCTGGAAGAAGACATAAAACAAAAATGTTTCCACAGGTACAAAGGAAAGGAAACACTCCCTTACACGACTGGAGTAGGGTTAACCACAGAAAAAAAGTATGTCACATGTTTATAATGAAAATGGATCAACCTCATGAGCTGGCAGTGTACATTTAGCATTCTTAAACTGTGAATAGAATCCTTCACCTCACAAGGTCAAATGCCTCTAAGTATCCAGTAAGTTAATAGTAGCAGGAATTTTTAAGGTCATGAATAGATCAGTTGTGTTAGATCCTAAATAACGTACCAGTAGTAAGCAGGTTTGGTTTATATGGACTACAGTTGATATGATGCTCAAAAACGGATTAGCCAAGATCTAGGTATAAATGTTTTCATTAATATTTAATAATGTTATTGTGTGATATGACTCGGGTTCTCCTGCAGTCATTGTTGTAGAAAACTAATTAGGACAATAATTTTAACTGAAGGTGGGATAATCCCATCAGATAATATACTGGTAAATCATACCATCAATACAGGGATTATTAAAGTTACTAAAACGTTATGCGAGTTGGCCAGGAAACCATCCTCACCCCACTCTTTAGCAAATGGTAAAGCAACAATGGATTTAGCTACCTTTAACTTGGCCATAGGTTGATATAGTTGCTCTTAACCCCTTCACTGCGGGGGGGTAGTTTCCCGCGGTGCTGGGTGGGAGGGGGGCGCGCACAGCGCCCACACGCTCATGACGAGCTGAGCTCGTCATGAGGCACTGCGCTCCTGTGCTCATGACGAGCTGAGCTCGTCACAGGTGCATTACCTGCCGTGGAACGCTCGCACAGCAGGGGAATTATCCCCGCATGCGAGCGTTCCACGGCTCATGACGAGCTGAGCTCCTCATGAGCACCGGAGCGCCGTGGCTCTCGTCATGAGCGTGGAAGAGGTTAAAGCTCTTGATAAAGAGGAATTTGGATGAGAATTTTCTCTATTTAATTATGAAAAGTATACATAGAGTCTGCTTGATAGATTCATCTATGATTTTATAGAAAGATACAATTCTCTCCATCTCATGCATAAGAGACCCCGAAGTGGGATCTTTGATCCCATCCATCAAATTACAGATCTGATTAAAATGGATCGACCTGCAGGTAGATGAGAAAATAAACAAGCACTGGCCATGCCAATTGTTCTATAATTGTTGGTCAATGTTTTAGTTTTGTTAATGAGTTTCTTTTTTGACATGGTTTTTGTAAAACGTTATTGTTTTCGAAGCTGTCGGGCCCTCACCATTATAACAAACATTGGCAAAAAGCTAAAATATTTTTGGTCTCAAAAAGCACACATTGCCACAGTAGTCCCTTGCCCTGAATAAAACAACTTTGTGTGCCGATATGCTCCTTGTGAAAGAACAGAATGCTGTCACTCACAGTGAAGTCAGCCAATATGTAGAAATAGAGAAATAGAATATTAATAAAAACAAAAGGTCTTGGTTAACACCAGACCTAATTAGAGGCCCAATTCTTAAAGATAATCACAAAAGTACGCTCAATGGTAAATGTCTTAGCCCTAGTGCAGACTTATGGCTTTCATGAATTTATAAGAATTTACATAAGTAAGGTAGGAAATGGTGCTCCTAAAAAATATAGGTGAACTGCATTTTAGCACGAGCAAGTATGTATGTGTAGATTTGCTAATTTGAAAATCTGCTGGGTGTTTACAAGTTCAGTTTTCCTCCAACCCCTTTTTTCTCAGACCTGGAAGAAGTTTTACTTCTGCCCTTGTCAGGAGGAAACTTCCAACCTTAATTAGTATGGAAAAAGATTAGGGATGAGCTGGTGAAAAACACTAAAACTTGCAAATGAGTAGGTTTGCACAGACTCAAAACGGCATCCCAACCCTGAAACTATTGCTTACCGCTACTTTCAGCCTCAGTATGTAGTTCTGTGGAAAGGTGGCAAAATAAGAGAATTGCTATTATTCGAACCCTACTATAGTATGAGCCCTGGCATAATCAGAGAGGCTATTATCCAAGCTCTTTTATGAGATTGCTGCCATGATTTGTCACTGCACCACGTGGCACCAATGGAACAAGCTGTTTTGTTCCAGGACAATAGGAGTTATGAAGCAACTTGCCCCATGAACAAGTAGATATTTTATAGATTTTCACACCCCTGTCAGAAGAATAGGGATTGTGGCTGAAAAACAAGTAAATGTCAGAAATTACCTCCAGGTCGGGGCAGTCTTTGGACATAATTAAGACAGAACTAGAGTCTCTGAGAGATAGGTGTAGAGTGAAGTTAGAACAAAACATGTTTGAGAAATTACAAGCAAAGAATTTGCAGAGGCGCCCTGAAGAAGCTGGCTCTTTATATAGTATACCAAAAAAGGGGTATACTGTACAAAGAGTCCAGATATTTCCTTATAAGTGGACAGCGGCTTGCACTAGCAATCCCAAGGTGCTCTTCTAAGGGGTAGTGTGGTCAAGCAGCCTTAATCTTATCAGATAGGAGTGTTAGACATCTGCAATACACATACAGTCAATGAACAATGCACATGACTCAATAGGGAGATCCACATCTTATTTAAAATAAATGTTTTAAAATAACTCTCGTCTTTATATACGTTTTGGCACCAAGATCATCTTAATCAGGTATGTACGTTTCAAGATAAAAATAATTTTAGGTTTCAAAAGTAGACAGTGACATTTTCGGAGGCAGCAAGGTTATCCTATGAAGAAAAAACATGCACTGCATTCAGGTACTTCACAGCGACTTACAGGACCAATCTCTTAGACTTAAGGTAAGCATGGAGCAAGGTCCAAAGGAGCACCAACCGGTCATCTCAAGCAGCACTGGGGCATCCGGAGAGCAGAGATGTGTTTCAGCATCGGGTACCCAGTTTTCACCTATGGTGAAAAACCATGTACTGAATTTGGGCACTTCACTGCAACTTATGGGACCAATTTCCTGGACTTGATGTGATTAATGGGGCAAGATGCAAAGCCACACCAATAAGTCACCTCGGGAGGCTCTAGGGTGTCAAGGGTGTCGAGGTGTGTTTCAGCGTCGGGTGCCCAATGTTATCCTATGGGGGAAAACATGTTGTGCCTTCGGGTACTTCACACGATTAGTCTTCTTGACTTAAGGTGAGAATGGGGCAAGGTCCAAGGCCACACCAACAGGTCACTTCAGGAGGCTCTGGGGCATCCAAGTGCAGAGGAGTGTTACAGCATCTGGTCCCCAATGTTAAACAATGGGGATCAGTCCGGTGGGAAACCAGTCAGGCTGAACCAAGATTTTTAATAATGATTTCTTTGGCCAAATTAGGGTCTTGGCCATGGGGGCAATTTTTGCCCCTGATATAGCCAATGTGTATGTTGCGGCATTTGAAAACAAAGTAATTTACAACAACAATCCATAAGGACAATATCTCAAGAAATACCTGGCGTATATTGATGATATTTGTCTAGTGTGGAATGGTCCTGTAACTACTCTTCATGAGTTTTACTCATGGCTAAATGTACAAAATGATAACCTCAAGTTCACTATGGAATTTGACCACGAGGCCATCAATTTTTTAGATCTTACTGTGTGGAATAATGAAGGCCATTTAACAATGAGCTTGTACACAAAACCAACGTCAAGAAATACACTTTTGAAATACACTAGCTGTCATGCACGTAATTTACGTGATAATCTCCCTTATAGACAGTTCTTGTGAATTAAGCGAAACTGTACCAGAAGGGAGGATTACTTCTGAGAAGCTAAGATCTTGCAGGCAAAGCTTATGAAAGGAGATTATCCTTATCGTTTGGTGAAGCGAACAATGAAGCGGGCCAGGTATTACGACAGAGAAGCTCTGTTACAGGTGAAAAAAAATAGACAGAATGTCGATCACAACGTGATCACCCATGTGGACACTGTGCAGCTTGTGCTACCACTTCAGTGGTGAAATCATGTACTGTGAACGAGAAGCAATGGGTGTTGAAACATCATTCTAATTGTATGTTGAAAAATTTGATTTATTGTATTCAGTGCCCATGTCTATTGTTTTACATTGGTAAAACCACACAAGAGGTAAAAAAAACGCATAAGGCAACATCAGTCACAAATATGATGCAAAGAAACAACTGCAACCCTTGTAGAACACTATTTGCTTATGTCACATGCTCCAACAGATATGCAATGGTTTGTACTGGAGATTGTTAAGGGTTCTAGACGTTGTCGCAACATTGATCGTCTGCTCACACTGAAGGAAAACAGATGAATTTGGTCTGCTAAGACTGTAGAGAAGGGACTTAATTATTTTCTGGAGTGGTATACTCTGGCTACATTATATCGTTAGAGTCTGTCGAACTTTGTACGAGATATCAATTTAAGGACATCATTCGGCTTTGGATTGCTGTTATACGTACTGATGTTCCAGAATTATGAGAACTGTGTTTCACATTTATGATCTAAATATCGCTCTACTTTATTTAATGGAGCTACTGATTTCTTGTCTCGCACATGTTTTTGAGAATTAAGCATTGCATTGACACAATCTTTGTGTACTCATAAGTTAAGTCTTTGCCTTCTGTTGTAACACTTGAGTTATACCTCCAAGATGGCGGCCACGCTATGCCGTACCTCACGTAAACAGGGTTAAAGTTCAGCGTGAGGCGGGCGTTTTGCAAACAGACTACTGCGAATGCGAGGAGAGCCGCTGTTTATGTGATTTACTCTATATACGATTTACTCTGAATATGAATTGTGAGAATATTATCAGAATGCTAGGTTCACAACAACGTGTACATACATCTCAAGTAGACAGTGAGTGGAATTGGCAGGTTGCTTTTTTCCTTTTTTCGGTTTTCTGCAGCTACGAAGTGGTTACTATAGATATCGGTAAGAGTTGTTGCTGACTATACCTTCACCTAAGTTTGTGATGATATGAGTAGTTTTGGTGATTTTTGATGTATTTTAATATGGACTCTGTTCGTTTCCTCAGAGACCTGTTCGAGCAGACAGGATTTAAATATTACTGGATATAGACAGTAAGGATTCTATGTTGAGGTGTTGGTCATTAGTTTATGCACGCTTGCCACACTGGGTGTTGGCAATTTTTCCCACACTGATTTGTACAGTGTTTTGCAGTTTTTTAAGTCACACACATAGTGGTGTGGTCTCTAGGTGTAGTTTCTGGAGGTTTACATTTGTTAAGTAGACACTTCTGGTGGCTGAGTCACTGAAGTTTGACTGTGGTGTGAGCAGACGATATTTTTAGAACCCAGGGATATTCATGGTGTTTTATTCTGTATAGGAAGTGTTGGAAACTAAGCAACGCTGTGTCCTGAGGGTTCTTATGGATCTGACTGACCTACAAAAGACCGAAACGTCGACTTTCATACACCCCTTTTGTATATGGTTGTCACATTTTTCGTGACATCTGTTATGTATATATTTGTCACAACTATAAAAAGGTGTTACCTGATAAATACCTGTAAACTGCAAGTCAGCTATAGTTACAAGAGGGTGTTACACTACTAAGTGAAATGTGAAATCATTTTAGTAGTGACAGTGTTGCTAGGTAGCTGATTTGATTTAAATTCAATGTATAAATAAAACATTTGTGAATTTGTCCCTGTGTTGATATATTTCATTGTTCATATTTATAACTTGTTTAAAAATGTAATAAGTATTTGAATAAACACTATGCATACGTACATTAAGGTAAATATGCATAGATGCTTTTGAACCAAGATGGAGGCTCAGGTCTCACAATGCTCGGATGTTGGGGATACCTTTGGTCCACTTCCACTCATGCCAGAGGCGATGGGTGCGATGTGTCTTGAGGCGTCTGGTTTTTCACAGCCGAGTCACTCGCAGTAGGGGGGCTACACTAAGAGGCTGCAGACAACGTTGAGGAGTCCTCTACAGGCAAACCCAAGGTGAGCTTCTTCTCTGGAGGGCTAGGAGACCATGTGGGCACCACTGGCCCACTTTAACTTGGGCGTGGAGCGACAGTACCTGCAGGGTGTAGGAAAGCAGTTCCACAGGAGTATGTGAGTCTTGGCAGAAGTGAAGGTAGTCCTTCCGGGCTTTTTGAGGCACAGCAGCTTACAGGATGAGTCAACTTTGGCGCAATTGTCAGGAACAGTGAAAGGGCCACAGGGTTGGTGCCAAGTCAGTTGCTTCTTCCACAGTTCTTGATTTTCACTGCTCTTCAGTCCTTCTTCTTCTTTCTGCAATGCATGTTCTGATTTTCTGGTACCAGGGGCTCCCCGAAATACTACATTTATCGGTGTTAGGGGAGTGTAGGGTAGAGGTCAATGGGCTAATGATCCCTGGGGTCACTATGCCCCCTATATGGCCACTTCCTGTGGGAAGTGGGCATAACTCTGTCCCAGAGTTCATAAGTTTGCCATCAGAAAGATGGCAGACCTCTGATGTTCGTGTTCACTTCAGATAGCCATCCTTAGGGGTGGAGCTAGACTGAAAGTGAACATGCCTCTCTGACAACTAATTTTCTCACCAGTTTAGGAGTCAAATGGGCCCTGGATGGGGGGTGGGTGGGGTGTTGGTATCCTTTCCTGTGTGGAAAGCCAGATTCACATACCAAAGGTGGTGGGTTCTTTGAAGCTCCCTGCCTTGGAATGCTAATTCACAGATCGTCCTTTGGGAGGGGTTGCAAACACCCTCTGCCTGAGCAGGATTTGTTCCTGACCTCCTGTGAGCAAAGGCCGGCCCGTCACCCCTGGGGATCAGAATCTCATTTATGGTGGGAGGCTGGCTAGGACCAGTCAGTCCGCACACTAGAAGTTGGTAGGTTTTTAGGGGGTACTTCTAAGGTGCCGTCTGTGTGCATGTATTAATAAATCCATCACTGGAATCAGTGATGGTTTATTAATACAAGATGTAGTACATCTCTAGTTTCAGTGAAGTTTTCAGTGAAGCCATCATGTTATGTTATGTTATGTTACGTGTTCTTGTATAGCGCACGGCTGCCCCAGCTAAGGGGCGTACCGGCGCTTTTCAACAGTAAGAAGGGGGCTTCCTAGAAATCCGGCATGTCTTAACACAACAGAATCTGTGGAACTAGTTTAGGGAAAAGAGGTGGGTCTTGATGGCTTTCCTGAATGGCAGGAGGTCTTGTAGCCCACGCAATTGGGGTGGTAAGGCGTTCCATAGTTTAGCCGCCAGATAGCAAAAAGAACGGCCTCCCATGCGTGAGCGCTTCACCCTGGGGACCACTGCCAAGTCTTGGCCCTCCGACCGCAAAGAACGACGAGGGACATATGAAGTCAATAGTGAACAGAGCATGGGCGGGGTGGTAAGCTTCAAGATCTTGAAAGCGAGGCACAAGACCTTGAATTGAATCCGCTTGGCTCCCGGGAGCCAATGAAGCCTAGCCAGGGTATCCGCTACTGGATGGAAGCGGGGAAGACCTATCAAGGCTCTTGCAGCTGCGTTTTGTACCCGCTGCAGTCTTATAATCTCCGCCTGGTTGGCTCCCACAAGCAAAGAGCTTGCGTAGTCCAGGGCGAGAGGATAGTTAACTGCACAATTAGCTGGCAGGTGGATGAATCGAAAAATGTTAGGATGGGCTTGAGGTTTGCATAAAATACCAAAACAGGTGGCTGCCACTTTTTTGGTGTGAATGGTGAAGTTAAGAGAGGAGTCAATCCAGACTCCAAGATTCTTGACTTCTGATTTATGCTCAGGGAGGGTTCCTAATATATCTGGCCACCAGTTCTCTCCCCATAGCGACGTGTTTTTTCCTACCAGTAGGACCGCGGTCTTACTGGCATTTAGCTTTAAATAATTCGCATTCATCCAGCTAGCTACAGCTGTAAGGCCATTCTTAAATTGAAAAGCGTTCGAGACGCTTGGCTCCCCCAATGCTACCACTAGCTGAGTGTCGTCAGCGTATGAAATCATTGAAAGGCCCCATTGTTTGGCGACCTCAGCTAGTGGTTGAACATAAATATTAAATAGCGTAGGGCTAAGTGCCAAGCCCTGGGGTACACCCTGCATGATCAGTCATTCTTTCGACAAAAATGGTGGTGTGGAGACCCGGAAGGATCTATCGGTTAAAAAAGCCAGAAACCACTCCAGAGCGATACCATCAATACCAGCCCCCTTCAACCAATACAACAGAACCTCATGCAAGACCGTGTCGAAGGCGGCACTGAGGTCCAATAGGATCAGTGCCACCGTTTGACCTGCATCCAGGATGGTCCTGAGATGTTCTGTCATGCCCAACAGAGCCGTTTCTGTGCTGTGGCCAGCTCGAAAAAGCCATGTTGTGAGGCATCCAAGATGTTATTTGAGCGGAGAAATTTCGTCAAGATGTTATTGACGTGTGTTTCTGCCACCTTCGCTGGCCAAGGAAGCAAAGAGATGGGTCGGAAATTCTCAGGCTTGGCTGGGTCTAACGTGGCCTTTTTAATAATAGGGGACACTCAGGCCTGTTTCCATCTTGCTGGTATTACGGCTGATGTAAAGGAGGCATTAATTATTTTACAAAGAGGGTCAAGCACCAGGGCGGATGCCTCTCTAAATTGGGCAGGTCTTAGAGGGTCCGCTGGCGAACCTGATTTAATTTTTCCACATAATTTAGAGAAATCGTCCTGGTTCATTTCTGGAATGCTCAAGAGTTTCTGAGTCGGTTCGGCGTTACCAAAACTGGGGCCCGGCGTAGGGATGAAAGAATCATAGATCATCCGGATTTTCTCCACAAAAAAGTAAGCTAACTTTTCACAATGAGATTCAGAGGCGATCATCATTGTCGATGCTTTTTTGGAACTAAGATCCTTTAACATTTTAAAAATAAATTTTGTAGGGTTCTGACTAAGCCTAATCTCCTTGGCATAATAAGCCGCCCGTGTCTTACATAGTGTTCTGTGATAGTTTTTTTGGGCACTGATGTATTGTCTTTTTGCTTCTAGATCATATGATTTCCTCCACTTTGGTTCGAATATTTTGCAGTTTTTCTTTAAATTACTTAAGGACTCGTTATACCATAGGTTTGGTTCTTGGGACCGGCCTGGAATCCAGCTAGCCGGGATTAGGGAACCCAGGGCTTGTATCAGCCAGAAACAGAACTGTTCATAGCCTTCTTCTGTGTTATCTGAGAAAACAGGAGGGTCTGTTTTCAATAGGGCATAGAAGTCGTCAAGGCGTAGCTTCCGCCAGGGTCGCTTATATACCCTTTGTTTATTGTTTTTACCTGGAGGGCTATTTAGAGGCAAAGACATGATGATCAGCCTATGGTCTGACCAAGGGACCGGGATAGGGGCACCTACTACCACTTCTTCCATATTTGAAAAAATGGGGTCTAATAGGTGTCCTCCTATGTGGGTGGGGCCAGTTACTCGTTGATACAGTTGAAATGCTGCTAGATCAGCTAACAGACCGGTTATTTTGTTATCTGAAGTCAGATCAAAATGGATATTCAGATCTCCAAATATATTAAAATTAGCAGTTCCTATCGCCAGAGCACCCACTACATCCAGGAGGGCCTTGGTAAAGCTGCTGTCTAGGCCCGGAGGTCTATAGATCAGAATGCCTGATAATGTTAGATGGGGATTAATAAAAATACTGAAACGCGCACATTCACATCCTGCAGTCTCAACTTTCTGGAAGGTGCATTGAAGGTAGGATTTAAATACAACAGCAATGCCCCAGCCTCTAGATTGTCTGTTCAGCGTATGTATTGAGTAGCCCTCAGGTACAGCCAGATTGAGAACCGAGTTCATGTCCTCTTGCAACCATGTCTCCGTGAGGAACAGGATGTCCAATGAATTGTCCCCAATAAGATCATGCACTACGGCATGGTGCTTAGCTAACGATCTTATATTCAGCTGCGCAATTTGTAGCCGTGTTTGGTGGCAGATGGTGATAGAGGGCATAAAGGCTGTTGGTTTAGGCAAGGTATACCCGCAGATACACTGGACAGAGTCCGTCAAAAGTTCTGGCTGAGTTATACTACAAGCGCTAGATGAAGTATTCAAGTTCAGCAAGAAATCTCTGCTATATATCCTACCTATCGACTCATCCTGGCCAGAATTCCTGTCGAGAGGCGACATCCTGGCGCGGATGGGCGCAGACGGGCTTGCCTTTGCCGCGCCTTCGGCGCACCGTCGACGTGCCCGCTGCGCACGTCCGCTGCGCGTCCAGGTAGCCATCTCCTTAAGTTACTAGAGGTCGTCTAACTGCACCGGATGTACGCGGGAAGTCTACTCACTTCCGGCATCCTCAGCAACCCGACCTCCCTCCACAACAATCCGACACAATGTCAGCGGTGGACCGGGGAGCGGCTAAGTAAAGTTTAAAATTGAGCAAAGTGAACAAAATAAAACAATGTGAGTTTTTAAAAGAAAGTATATTACAGAGCTATAGCCTTCTCGCTAAGCAGGTCTTCTAATAGTGTCGAAGCAGAGGTGCTGCAGCTTTGTCCCTTTTGTAGTCCTGCTCCCGGACCACTAGAACGCTAACTGCACTGGATGTACGCGGGAAGTCTACTCACTTCCAGCGTCCTCAGCAACCTGACCTCCCTCCACAACAATCCGACACAATGTCAGCGGTGGACCGGGGAGCGGCTAAGTAAAGTTTAACATTGAGAAAAGTGAACAAAATAAAACAATGTGAGTTTTTAAAAGAAAGTATATTACAGAGCTATAGCCTTCTCGCTAAGCAGGTCTTCTAATAGTGTCGAATGTAGCTGGGGAACTCGTTTTTGACCAGTGTTCAGCACATGTACTTAAAATGGCTTGTCTGGTCACTTGTACTGGCAGTAATTAAACTGGCCAGCACAGGGGCATATTTGCCTTATGCAGTAATGTCCATACATGTAATAAAATGCACCCTGCCTTAGGGCTGTAAGGCTTGCTGAAGGGGTAACTTACAAATAACACATGCAGTGTTAGGGCACATACACACAGGTGTGTGACATGTTGTGTTTTTGCTTTTTAGAGCACCTTGTCATGCAACCTGCAGTGACAGTCTGTATGAGTTTGGTGCTAGGTCGCTTAGAGTTGCACCAGATATGCTGCAGCTCTTAGGGACCCTCTTTAGTACCTATGCCCTAAGTACCAGATGTACCACTTACTAAGGACTTACAGAGATGCTAAAGGCCTGGTCACTTGGGGATCAAATGACCAGTTGTCTTGTTTTAGGAAAAGACCACAGCCACTTGGGACCTGTTTAGCAGGAACCTAGTGCACTTCAGTCAAAGTTGCATCAAATACCAGGCAAAATGTGGGGGAAATACTGCAACAAAAACTCCAGTTTCCTACACACCAATATAGGGAGATGCAAGTAAAATCCTGGCCTGGAAAACCAAGACACCAGAAACCCATAACAGCATTCAGGCCATTCAGGGGACTCCAGAAGCTCTCTCCTTACTCATAATGAGAAGATAGGGCAAACAGTTTGGCTTTTATACCAATCCTTATATAAGGCTCACACTGTTTCATCGGATATAGATATTGAGAACTGATTTGCACTCTTCCTTCTACCCTCTTTTGAAAGAGACGATCAGACTCTTCTGACTCAGGAGATCACTGAAGTAGAATTTAAAGTAGTAATTGATAATATAAAGAAAGGAAAAGCAGTGGGTCAGATGGTGCTCTGGGCAGCTGTATAAAATATCTAACTCCCATTTAAACCCAGTTTGAAAGTCTAATGGTATATTGATCAAAGGACTTCCTCCTCCAATATCATGAGCAGAAGCTACAATACGGTCCTCTTAAAACCTAATAAGAACCCTGTAAGGCACACATTTTATAGGCTAATCTCTCGATTAAACACAGGTTATATAATGTTTGCAGGAATTCTAGCAAAGAAATTAGCTAGGGTGATAGGGAAAATCATTAACAGGGACCCGAAAGGGTTCCTTCCTGGGCGACATTTAGAGGATGTAGTCTATCAGGTGATTGGTTCCATAGACTTTGCCAGCCAGACAAATTGCCTCTTGGCTAGAATAGCAGTAGATGCAACCACGGCTTTACACCAGGTTTGTTGGAAGTATTTCTGGGCATGTCTTACGATGTTTGGAACCCCAAAGATGATCATTAATGGTATTCAATGCTTTTATTCCAGCCCCAGGTGCTACAGTTTGGGTAAACAACCTATTATCACAGGAGTTCCAAATTGAAAGAGACACTCAACAAGGATGCCCTCTGACTGGTTTTGATTTATATATATATTGAACCACTTGCTGAAAAAATGCACCTGGACAATATAATTAGTAGAAAAGGTGGCCTTATATGCAGATGACTTAATCATTTATACTTATGACCCTGGCCCTTCAGTAAGGAGGTTTGAGCAGGTAGTAAGTGAATTTGGAGCGGTGGCAGGGTACTCAATCAATCATGATAAAATAGATATTAAGTCCTGGAATGGGTCAGGTGTTAAGTATTCTAGTATGAAATGGATAAGTTATTTAGGGATTTATATTTATCAGAGCAAATACTAGAAAGGAATTTAGATAGGATGGTACTTGCGATTAAAGAGCAATTTCAAAGTGGCAAAATCTCCCTTTGGCAATACTAGCTAGGCTGAATTTAATCAAAATGTGCCTTTTACCAAAGCAAACCTTTTTATTTAGGATGATACCTTTGTCTTTTAATCATAAAGCTATCCAGAAGATCAGATTTATATTATCTCCTTTATAGGGGCCTCTAAAGCTATTTGAATAAGTTGGAAAGAGCTAAGAAGCAAATTGGGGGATGGCGGTTGTAACTTCCCGATATCCATCAATATTGTTGGGCTTTTCAATTTGAGTTGTTCAGAACTTCCATGGGGGCACCTGGAGACTCAGGCAGAGACAGAATATCCCAGGCTAAGTTACAGAGACTACAGATAAGAGAGGGGTTTACGCAAAGATTTGGCTGTCCAATGTACTTGAAAAAGTGAGATTAAATGTCCCACAGGCAGTAACAAGGCTATGGAGTAAGTTTCAATTTAAATGTAATATCTGCCTTATAAAGCTTATGCCCCTGTCTTGGATTCTCCTGGCACTCCAGAGTGTTCTTAAAGTATGTTATGAGCCTCCCGCTGAAATAAGTGGTTACAAGGTGGAGAGATATGATGGTGGAAGAGGGTCTGAAATCATAGAATCAACTATATGCGTCTACTGGAGGATCCATCTCCATGTTCAACCATTGTCAAGGTATAAGGCACAAACCTGGTCCACCGCAGTTGTTGAAGGCTTTCTTGAGGACGTTCATTCACTAGTCAACATAAAGAAGTAAATAGCACTGTGATATGGATATCTCTGAGAAGCAGAAGATCTGATGAGCCTGGCACCTCATCAAATCTGGGCTGGATACTTGCCCGAGGAAGAGCTCAAACAAGTATGGTGAGTATCATTTACTACAATTTATCAAATTGTTAGTCCAGCTACATATAAAAGAAATGATCTGTTTACTCATCTGTGGCCTATTGGACCACAAAGAAGTTGGTGAAGTGGACTAGGCCTGACAAATCTAATCGACTTTGCCAGAGGTGTGGATGCCCAGAAGCAAATGATGTGCATGTTTGCCTATTGCCCTGCCAACACACATTTTGGGATGGAATAAGTAAGACTCTGGTTTTTGTTCTTAATCATGCATTTGAGGTAAGCCCCTCCATTCTTCTATTCGGCATATGTAACAACCTGGGCAAGAATGAAGTTAAACTAATCTTTTATTTAATGTTAATTGCCAGATACATGATTTGCAAAAACTGATAAGACAAATATCCTCCAAAACTGAATGACTGTTTAGATGAACTTCAAAGAATTTTCTCACGAGATAAATGGTGCCTTAGGCCAGATAAAACCCACATTTGGCTTAAGATAACAGACTGGATGGATTCTCATAATGTGGTCCTATGATTATGCCTAATCTAAGTCCGATGTCAGGTTAGCTAGGATACGATCAGTGGGGCTCAATCCACTGGCCTTATTTCCATGTCAATATTCGGACGGCAAAGCCATATCTAAGGTGAGGCAGAGGGGACTTTACACCCGGGCCTGCTATGAGTGGTCAGATAGTGGGGTTAGCTACCTGACGGGCATCGGTCTACTGAGTTTATGAGGACTAAAAACATTTAAAAAAGAAATTACCCAAAGTAACGGTTTGAAGTATTCTAAAAAGTGTGCATGAACCACAAATTGAATAAAATTTTGTTTACATCAATCAACTGGCAGATTATTTTCGCCTACTCAATTTTAAAATGAAATATCCTAATTTTAAAGTAACATATCTATGAAGCATTGTTTTGTGGTTGCTCCTGCTTCTATGCCCCATTGCACTTTATAGGACAGAATTAGCATTGTTCTGCGGTGCGAGTGCAATGGCAGTAGAGATGAAAGAAGGACTCAGCATCATCTCGCCCTTTCACCCAGCAGGAACTCCCACTCATGGGCCACCAAATAGGGAGTGTGATCGACGGGTAGTAATGATAGAACTACAGGAATCAGCGTTTGAATATTTAACTGAGGTGGATCTCTGTCCTTGATAGCGCTATACTAGAACTGGAAGAGTATTTTTCTGAACTAAATGAAGAACAGGGGTCGGAGGAATCTCCTACAATTAATTTGACAGGCAATTAAAGGTAAACAAACAGTTGGATACTTTGTCTGTCCTTTTCTAAAATATTTTTTCCCCAATTACGGTCTAAGTTGTCCTATGAATAAATCCAAAATCTTGGGTGTTCTTCACAGGGGTCCGCTATTTAAGGGCCCTACATTCTTGAGATGTATTTTTAAATAAACTCTTAAATAAGCAGGTATGTCACCATGCTAGGATTAAATAGAGAGGCTCAGGGTGGCTGCAAGCATAGCAGTTGAACTGGTGGTTGCAGGTGGGGCCCACTATTTGCACTTATTTTGCCTCCGCATGCTTTGATCCAGAGCAAGAGAGGGAAAAATGCAAAAAGAGGAAATAGGACGCTAAAGATGGAAACAATGGCAAAGGAAGAAAGCAAGAATGAAAAAGAAACTGGAAGAGTGAGATAAAGAGACAGGGATTGTCTGATGGCAGATTAAAGACGCATCAGGTAGAATCAACGCTATAGGTAGCTTTGGTATTTCTCACCTCAATCTTCGATAGGACAGACCGCGGACTTCTAAGCAAACATTGGGCCCGGCACTTATTCTTTTACAAATTAAGCATTGAAGCATATGGTTATTAACCAGAATGATTTCCGAGGTAACCAGTTTGCTTGGGGTGGCGTGGGAGCAACCAGCACTCATTTTTGGGGACCAGACATTGGACATTAATCAAGAGTAAGAGATGGAAAAACACACAAAGCGGAAAGACAGAGGAAAAGAAAGACAGAAAACCTGTTGCAAAGGGAAGAAACAGGAGCATGGAAGGGTGAGATAAAGGGGTAAGGAGTGCCTGGTAGTGGATTTATTAGACATTAGCCCTACATCCCTCATCCTCGTCCCAGTTATTACAATGTGAGGTGATGCTACCTCACGACAGAAACAGAGAACAAGAGGGCCCTTGAAGGCTATGCCCACACCTGGGTACCATAAGAGGGGACTGGCACTCCTTTCTCTTCTCTTCCTGTTTTTTGTTTCCTGTAATGGGACAGGTTCGAGGAGGTCCCTGTTGGGCTGGGGCTTCGCATTTCGCCAGGCTTGGAAGGTGGCAGACCACCATTGTGGGAGTAGCAATCTTCAGGAGATAGACAAGGCGTTCTCTCCTGGGCTCCTGGCCCCAAATGCATCCTTCCTTGCAGGGAAGGGATTGTGAGATGCCATTTTCCTTCATCATGATGCTCCCTCCGATAGGCTGGGCGAGGAGCAAGCGTCTCAGGTAAGAGCATTCGCGATTGTCGGAGTTTGCACATATGCAGTAGGTTATTCCCTGGTAAGCGCATGTGCGATGTGTGCTATTCGCACTTGCGCTGGTAGGGATTCCCTGGTACGCACATGTGCAGTAGGGAATTCCCTCAGGCGCACATGTGCATCCTTTTGATTTGGACATGCAGGAGTCAGCGGTCTCTACAATATTAAATAGCCCGAGGTGAGTGACTTGTGGCATTATTTAACTGAATTTCTTCCATCTTTGACTTGCTGATTTCTCTGGCCAATATGGGGAAGTACATGGCAAAAAGAAGACATGCTACTCCCTCTCCTTCTCCTGCTTCTTCCTCCCACAGCATAGAAGCAACTATGAAGGAGAAGAGGAGGGCAGAAAAGAGCAGATTGTGTTGGGAACCCTGGCTGCAATAAAAGACAAGACTTCTCCTGCTCAGTGCAAAAAAGGTACAGAGGAGTTGTATCTGAGGACTCAGATTTGTTGTATGATGCCCCTTTCCCTTCTAACTTTAAGGGAAAATATTTCGAAGATAAACCTTGGGGACTTGTTGTCTCATATAAGGAAAACATGGGTTTTCCTCCTATTGACAAGCTTGGTCCCTCTGATGATCCTTGTTGAGGCAATTGCAGAGCCCATCTAGTTCAAGACTACCTATCAATTTGTTGGTTAAAGATCTCATCAAACAGGACTGGAAGGATCCGCTTAAGATTAAGTTGCCCCGGTTTATGGCAGAATTATATCTCCTTGAGGATATGGACTCTGTGCTGCCAAAAAATGTCACATCTACTCTGTGGCAGCCAGCCACATGGGTCATTCTTCCATGGTAGAGGAGGTCCTTTTAAGGGATTCCTCGGTCAAAAGAATGTATTCTGCTTTAAAACAATAAGTTTTCTGGTTCCCATATGGCCATTAGAGCAGGAATTTACGGGGCATGCACAGCGCAGCCCTCATCGCAGATTTCAAGGCATTGTTTTCTGGCCAATCAGAGCCGGACAGATTGCCTCCCCTTGTTGGAGGACTTAGAGCGTCAGAATGAAATTCTCTATTTATTGGAAGGGCTCGAATACTGACTCAGCACAAAGAGCTGTGGTGCTCAAAATGCTCTTTGAAGGCTCTCATTTCTTTGGTGTGGAGCTGGAGGATAGATTGCACCAAATGTTCAAAGAAAGGAAACATTCTTCTTCATACCAACGCCATCCCTCAAAAGGAGCGAGTTCTTTAAAATTTAGGTCATCATTTTGGCAGCCCTCCAGAAGAAGGCAACAGAATCTAGACCAGTCGACTAGGTTTCAACCTAGATATTCCTTCCAATTTTTGAAGAGTAGTGCTCCTGACTATGCTGAAACAGAAGCCTCTGTATTAAGGCTCAACAGAAGGATTATTTGCAATTTTCACACCGAGTGGGCTGGGTATGCTCAGACGTGAGTCCCAGGCTCTCCACACCACTGGAGTCAAGCTATCTAGGCTGATGAAGGCTGATAGCCAGAAACCGGTCCTTGGATGCTTGATTCCGGTCTGGGAAAGACATGGCTTGGTTGTTTGGACTGGACTGTTCCCATGAGGCACAGGGTCAGAGCTGATTTGCATATAGCCAGTGTCTAACCCAGGGTGGTGTGGAGTGCAAAAAAACGATGGATTTAGGCCAGATCCTTGCACTGGGGTGAATGTATGACATTGTTGTACATTCTGTCCATCAACTGTGTTTTTTGCAATTTTCACCCCGAGTGGGCTGGGTATGCTCAGACGTGAGTCCCAGGCTCTCCACACCACTGGAGTCAAGCAATCCAGGCTGATGAAGGCTGATAGCCAGAAACCGGTCCTTGGATGCTTGATTCCGGTCTGGGAAAGACATGGCTTGGTAGTTCGGACTGAACTGTTCCCATGAGGCACAGGGTCAGAGCTGATTTGCATATAGCCAGTGTCTAACCCAGGGTGGTGTGGAGTGCAAATAAACGATTGATTTAGGGCCAGATCCTTGTACTGGGGTGAATGTATGACATTGTTCTACATTCTGTCCATCAACTGTGTTTTTTGCAATTTTCACCCCGAGTGGGCTGGGTATGCTCAGACGTGAGTCCCAGGCTCTCCACACCACTGGAGTCAAGCTATCCAGGCTGATGAAGGCTGATAGCCAGAAATTGGTCCTTGGATGCTTGATTCCGGGAAAGACATGGCTTGGTAGTTCGGACTGGACTGTTCCCATGAGGCACAGAGTCAGAGCTGATTTGCATATAGCCAGTGTCTAACCCAGTGTGGTGTGGAGTGCAAAAAAACGATGGATTTAGGCCCAGATCCTTGTACTGGGGTGAATGTATGACATTGTTCTACATTCTGTCCATCAACTGTGTTTTTTGCAATTTTCACCCCGAGTGGGCTGGGTATGCTCAGACGTGAGTCCCAGGCTCTCCACACCACTGGAGTCAAGCTATCCAGGCTGATGAAGGCTGGAAGCCAGAAACCGGTCCTTGGATGCTTGATTCCGGTCTGGGAAAGACATGGCTTGGTAGTTCGGACTGGACTGTTCCCATGAGGCACAGGGTCAGAGCTGATTTGCATATAGCCAGTGTCTAACCCAGGGTGGTGTGGAGTGCAAAAAAACGATGGATTTAGGCCCAGATCCTTGTACTGGGGTGAATGTATGACATTGTTCTACATTCTGTCCATCAACTGTGTTTTTTGCAACAGAAGGATTCAACAGTTCACTTCTCAGTGACATCTATTAACAGTGGATCAGTGGGTGCTCCAGGTGATAAAGATGGGTTATCTAATAGACTATCACTCTCCCCCAGTCTCTACCGGGATCATTCATACTCTGTTGCCTCTAAATCCAGTCAAGAAGAGGACATTGATGAAGGAGATTTCATTGTATCAAAAGAAAGGTGCTATTGTTCCTGCTTGCAGTCAGGAGTGGGGTCAAGTCTTTTACTCAACTGTCTTCCGTGTCCCCAAGGTTTCAGGGGATTTTCACCTGGTCATAGATTTGAAGAATTTGAATTCCTTCATTCAGGATATTAGATTCAAAATGGAAACCCTTCAAAAGTCTATTCCCTTGATCCAGCTCAACCACTTTCTGATAACCTTGGATCTTATGGACACCTACCAACACGTTCCTATTGCCTTGCAACATCACCAGTTCTTGATGTTTCCAGTGGCATTTCTTCCTTTCAGCCTGAAGTAACCCCCAAGGGATTTCACCAACATGATGGCACCAGTGGTGGCTCACCTGCATTCTTTTGGAGATTCTGTTTTTTCCCTATCGAGACGATGGGCTCCAGCATCACTGTTGAAAGCCAGTTTGGGCCTTCTCCTGAATCTTCCCAAATGCCAGCTGTTTCCCTCAAAAATTTTTATCTTCATAGGGACCCGCTTCAGAACTGATCTAGGGAGAGTTTTTTTGCCCAGGGAAAGGTTTATACATTTACAGTTGTCAGTGCAGGGTCTGCTCTCCAGGGATCAGGCTTCGGCAAAGCTGTGGTTGTAAGTTCAGGGATACTTGGCAGCCACAGTCCTTACCTCTTCTTCGGCATCTCAACAGTCATTCGTCGGCGACACTTTATTCTTTGGACAAGTTGATTCCTCTGCCACAGAGGTCAGCATCAGTCTTCTTAGGTGGTTAGACACAAGGAATCTGTCCAAAGGGAATGCAGATGCATCTGGATCCTCTGGTAGTCCTGACAATAGATGGCAGCCAAACTGGGCTGGTGTGCTACTCTGATTGGGAGATCCTGCCAATTCAAGCGGAGAGTTGCAGATTATTGAATTGTAAGAGTTGATGTCAATCTTCACGGTGTTGAAGTTTTTTCCTCACAATCTGTTTCAGAAAAATTTGCTAGTAAAGACAAACAACATGGCTGCAGTCTTTTACATCAACCATTAGGGAAGCACATCTCCAAAATCCTTCAATGCAATAGCAGTGCAAATGGGCCCTATTGCATTTGGCAGCAGTTCACATTAAGGGCTCCAACAATGTGATGGCGGCAGCCTCAGGAGAAAAAGTTTCGGCATTTGAAGGAATTGACGCTGTCCAAGTCAACTTTTCGGAAAATGTGTAGATGGTTCAGACAGGATCTCTTAGTGACCAAAGACGATACTCATCTTTACAGATTCTGCTCCAGGTGTCCGGAGCAAGGAACTTGGGGAGTTGACGCATTGGTGATAGAGTGACTGGGACATCTTCGCTATGCATTCCATCCTTTTCCGTTGATCCAGAAGGTTCTCTCTAATTTCCAACAGGAGAGAAGGGTCGTGACACTTGTAGTCCCCTATTAGCCACGGGGGGTCATAGTTTCCGCTTCTGAAGTCACTGACTCTTCTTCCTCTTAGGGTGCTGCCAAAGTCTCCAACTCCCCTCAGAACTTCAGCCCTAAACTTCTGTCTCCACCTCACTCTATTGGTTTGAATGTTTAGAAGCCCATACATCTTAGCAAAGGGTCTTTCCCTGGTGGAGGTAAATCAGTACTCCAGAAGGACTTCCACTTTGAAGTCTTACTTAAAGCACTGGAAGTCTTTTGATACATGGTGTTCTGTTCACAATCTTTCAGCACCCACCTGTAATTTGTCTGATCTTTTGCACATTCTTCTGGATGGTTTTAACTTGAATCTATCTCTTTCCATCTTGAAAGGTCAATGGTTTGCGATCGCAGCTTTTAGGGACCTTTCTGAACCTTCTTCAGTGTTACAATCATTGGTGTCCAGACTATTTCAGCAGTTTTTAAGTGGTAAGATCAATGAAAAATCCCCTTTTTCCAGCTTGGGATCTTCCTACTGTTTTGCTGGATTTGCAATCTCATCCCTGTGAGTCACTAGGCACTGTAGACTTAAAGTGTCTTTCCTATAATGTTCTTTTCCTAGTTGCTATCACATCAGCCAGGAGAATTAGAGAGGTGGGAGCCTTGAAATATTGTCCTTCCTTCATTCAATTTTTGGATGATGGAGTTATTTTAAGACCCGACATTGCCTTTGTTCCAAAAGTTAACTCTTTTTTTCATAGATCTCAGGAAACAATTTTCCCTTCTTTTTTACCTCTCCCTCTTCTCCGTAGGAACATTTGCTGAATACACTTGATGCTAAAAGAGGTATTTTGATTTATGTTACCAGGTCTCAGCAGTTCAGAAAAACTGACTCCTTATTTGTGACCTTTGGGTAGTCTGGAAAAGGCAAGGAGGAGACTTCTATGACTCTGGGAAGATGGATTAATTATACAATTTAGCTGGCTTTACGGGACGTTTGAGGAGATCTTTCAGGTCATGGAAGGTCCTCAAGAGGAATGGCCACCTCCTGGGAGGAGTTCCAGGGAGTATCAATCCAGGAAATCTGTAGGGGGGCAACGTGGTCATCAGGGCATACTTTTGTCAAGCATTATCGCCTTAATAATGTTTCTGGTGTCTATTTGAGTTTGAGTACAGGTGTTTTGAACTCTGCATTACGATCACTTTGTTCTCATTTTTGTTTGTTTCTGGTATTTGCATTAATTAAACCTGAAGTGTTGCAGCAATACCATATTTTATTCCTTTCAATTTGTCAAAGGACTTCAGCTTTGGCATACCTCACGTTGTAATGACTGGGATGAGGGACGTAAGGGTAATGTCATGGTTACCTTTGGCAATAGAAGCCAAAGAATTACACTTCAATGGACAAACAATTGTATGTAAAGGCATGAGTAACTGTAAAACCAAAAACATCATCTACTTGCTTATTTGTCCTTGCAACAAAGGTTATCTAGGTGAGACATCAAGGACACTTAATGTTAGACTGACCGAACATAGGTCAGCAATTAGAACTAAAAAACTGGTCTCACCGATGGTGTCACATTTTTTAGAACATATCCATACTGCTGATGACATAAGATGGTACATTCTGGAAATAATTGTAACCAAGACAGGACTATGCCCAGACAAGGTCAGAAAGAAACGTGAAGTTTGGGGGATTTTCTGGCTGGACACTGTGAATAAGGGCCTAAATTTGGATATACCCTGGGATCAGGCTATAATCTAAATAAGATTCAAGTTAGACCATTGCTTCTGTGGCCGTTGGTAGCCTTTGTATCTGGAGATTGGCTCTCTATTTGATAAATATTGGATTTCATTATATTTGTTTAGGGAGCTTCCCGTTTTGGAGATTATAAGATGCTATCTTTTGTATCTATATACAAACTGCCATTTTATGTTGCCAATCATCTAGCTTACATAAGGATTTGCCACGCAATACTTTAGGTTTTCAGTAATCATATTACAGAGTCCTCTGTTGTGTGGGTATCCATAATGAGAGTTTATCTGTAGTTTGGCTGTATATAATATACTAATAGTTTCCTAGTTCATACTTTATCGAGGAGCAGGATTCAACTTTTTAGTGTCGGACCATATGTATTACAAATCACGGAATTATTATACACCGTTACGCTACAGGAACATCTATTACGGCTAATACGGTGATTACGGTATGAAGTCCATTGAATATGTTGGTAGACCGTTTTCTATTTCTATTTCTATTCCCATTAAATTGCATTGTTTAGTCTTTTCTAGAAGGCTTGACTACGTGTTTCATCACTCTTTATGCATCTATCGTAGTTCGTCTTTGTTGTTTTCATTGGCGGCATTTAATAAAATATTATGTGCATGTTGCGCCAATTTTAGATGGAGTGATTATATGTATAATATAACCTTTTTTTGATATGTCTGCGTGACTACACATAAGCAAATATTTGAATGCATGTAGTGTATTTACATTGATTGCCCCGTTATATGAAGTGGAGTATACAACATACATGGAATACAACCATAGTCCGCTTTCGATCTTTCTGTGTTTTATCCCTACCCAATATGGCGAGCATCAAGGGATACTGAGTCCGTTGTTTATACATTTAGTCAGCTGGTGTTTTGGCGCAAAATTCGGCGGATTTAAATACGGTGTATACGCTGTGGCACTGTCGCTATGGCAGCTCTTAAGATACACAAGGACCCTCGCTATCGGACGGGAGCTCTTTTGAGACCTTAGTCCATCAGAACAAATGTATGGAGTAGATTATAGATCAATATCAATCCATTTGTCTTGTGTGCTCCATATTTAGGAGTATACGCTACAAAATAACTTATGCCTCGTATTTATTCATGTCTCTTTAGGTCATCCTGTTGCCTATAATTAGCTGGGATTCTTTTGATATTATAATCCGGCGTTTAAGTTTCCTCCCATATATTAACAACAGCCTCCATTGGAATTTAGTAAGTTTCTTATATTCAACCCAATAGTTTAAATATATATTTAGGCTGTAAACTCTATTTTTATATGGCTATATACCGATATTTTGGTCTATTTGTTTCTATATAGCATTTACTCATATTGATATGGATGGACTATTCTCCGTTTGACTCTTTGCTAATATCCACATTAATAGCAGTGCTTCAGATAAGTCAAGTTATCCTTCTCTTTTTTGATTAAGTACATATGGCATTTACCTGTATCATACATCTATGCCCTGACAGGGACGTTAGACCAGTTAAAACTAGAGTCTATTCTGAATTCTTTTGGGCATTATTTGTCGTCTATTTCTACATATTATTGGAAATTTCTATCCACTGAGTGGCACTACATAGTTGTGGTTAGCCCTCTAGTTACTTCCTTTGACGCAATAATTAAGACCATCAGCAGCCCATTGTCTAAGTAAGCATGGCACGATACCCTTAGGATCTAAATGATTAGATATATAACTAAATAGAGGTATCATTGTGCCATCATATCTCTTTCAGCTTTTATATCCATCGCTTATACGCTTGCTATCGGTCTACCTGCTGAGCAAGCTGATACAACACTTTTTGCCTACTGAGCAAGTTAATATATACCGAAGTAAGTGGTGTCTTAACATCTCCAACTCTAATCATGGTCTATTGTGAATGATGATATGCTTTATTCTGAGATGCCATATGCCATATGAGAAACTAGTTGGTAATAGGTAATTGTTTGGACTGTAATTACAGCTCAACCTACTAGTATGAACTCTGAATTGGGGGCCTCTACACAATAGATATGTTTCTGTAATATCATGTCCCTGTTTTGATATGCTGTTCTCTGAGATACCCTATGCGAACATAGTAAGTTATAGGCAACTATTTAGACTTTGATGTAAGGAATATAACAGCATACAGCTTAATGAATGAGGTAAGATTTTGAATTTAGGGCCTCTAACTAATGTGTTTGTGTGTTATTATATCCTGTTTTTCTTTTCTTCTCTTTATTTGTAAATAATGTTGTTGTGTAACATAATAGAGTTCTGTATATATTTATTTGAAGAATATGTGTGTTTTTTGCTCAGGATAAAAGTGTATATTTGTACTGATCATGTATCAAAAGTAGTATATTTCGGTGTATGTCTTCAATTTGAGGACATCTAGCCGTACTTGCTAAATATTATGTTACAGTAAAGTATTTCACTCTAGGCACATATGTATATAACACTTTTTGTAACCACATTATAATAGTATGTCATGTGTTTCGTACAGTTTCAGTGCAATAGACGGTCTCCTGATGAAGGCAGCAATGCAGAAACGTGCGTAGCTCACATCTACTGCATTGTCTCCATCAACTCTACATCTATCGTATATTCACTATCAATGTTGTAATTATGCTCTGAATACGATTAATCATTTTATCTGAATTCTATTTCTTGTATATGGATTTGTTAATGCCGCTATATGTATTTTTTTATATGAATTCTTATGTAAATAAAAAAGAGAAAATATGTTATTTGCAAAACAAATAATAACAATAATAAAATAATATATATTTTTATAGAAATAATTGTGCATTCTTGATGACTTGATTGATTACAATAAGTGGTTGCTTTTTTGCAGAGTACCTAGAGTATTTTGCCAATTATTGATTCAACTAGCTATAGACCTTTACCTACTGTACTTACCGGTAATCTTCATTACACTTGGTCCACCGCGTCCTCGTCACAGACATTACAGCCTGCCAACCCTCCCTCCTGTCAGTCATTTGACAAGTGCCTCGATACATAGAGGAGGAGTTGGGAGTTCCACCACCCTTTTCTAGTACCCAGGTGGGGTGGGTGAGGCTAGTTTTCAAGGATTCTACTGTTCTTTGTTCCTATTGCAAAGTGGCATCACCTCATGTTGTAATGACTGTGACGAGGACGAGATGGACAAAGAAAGGCTAATGATACAGCCACAATCACCCTCCAAGTGTGAGCTCTAGTTTCATTGGAAGAAAAATGAAGTTGGGTGGCAGGTCCACTGGCTCGCTGGTGTTCCAAAATCATCTCCTCTCATGCAAGGATTTAAAAGCATATTTTGTGACATAGCTCTTTCAGAAGGCTTGCTTAAACACGGCTAATTGTGGTGTTCTCTGTGCTAGCTGAAAGTCCAGTGGTTGGCAGCGTCACGGTGCATCATTGCATGATTCACAATACTGCAGACAGCATTAGCCAGGTATTTCCTTCACGTGTGACACTCGGGGAGACGTCAATCTGCAACACGAGGTGAATGGAGCACATTCTAACTTTTGTATGCTAATTGTTCCTGAACTTCCTTTTGACTTTTCCTGACGTCTGACGGGCTTCACAAAGAAACGGAAAAGGAAATCACATTCCCTTATCGTCAAATCCAGCCCGCAAACGCACTTCCCTTCCATTCATTTGTGGGTGGAATTTAAATGCAGTTATTCAACAAGTCTCATAACAAGGCGCCTCGCGGATTATTAAACACGGACAATTATTATGAGCTCCGGCTAACCAGAGTTGTTACAAGGCATGGGCAACGTGGGCTCCGGCCCAGGGCCCCAGCCTTTCAAGGGGCCCCCAGATAGAGCCAGCACTGTTTTGCAGAGTCATGCCCTGATGGCCTTAAATACTTCTCAGATTGTTTTAAATAGCTTTTTTCTTTAATTTAATTGTAATGTGGCTGATTTGTGTGAGTCTATTAGAGACATTTTGCAGAGAAGTGTTATGTTTCATTTAGATTAATGCAGGACCTCACATATGAGAAAAGGGACGGTGTCACAGAGATTATCTGCAGTAATGTTAGTGAGCTGCTGCTATGTCAATATTGAAACACATATGACCAGGGCCGGACTGGCCGTAGCGGGCACCGGGCAATCCCCTGGTGCGAAGCACGGGTGGGGGCCGGTTTTGGGTCCCTGGGGGCCGTATTTGTTACAGGGCCGTTTTTGCATCATAGCTGCAAAATCGGCCCTGTAACAAAATCGGCAGAAAACCGGCCCTGGCTAAGAGCTCGGCGGCAACCCCAACCACCCGGGGGAGGGGGCGGCCGGGCACTTTGCCAGGGCCGGTTTTGGTTCCCAGTCCGGCCCTGCATACGACTGTCCCTGAATACATACAATCACACTTAGAATTTGAGCATGTGTGCCTGTGCTCTGTCAGAGGGCATGAAAGAGCTGAACTTGGATCATAAATTCAAAGCTGTTCTGAATAGGGGCCCCAAAAATATGTTCAGCCTAGGGACCCCAAAATCCTTAAAATGACCCTGCGCTAATGTTTATTTCGAAAATCGAATTTACGGATTCTCTGTCGTTTGTGTGGGACTGGCAGCTGAAAGAAGTAGCTCGTGGCTTAAGAAGATGCTAATGGCAGAGTATCACGCTTTCCCGGTCATTAGATGAGCAGCTCATCAAGGGCAGGTTTTTGATTTGGCTTCTGAGACTTGTTGTCCTGACCTTATAATGGTATAAACGAGACTACAAGTCCTAGAGTGCAAAGCAAAAACTTGGCCTGTGTGACCAGGCAGAAATAGACCAAAGAAACTTAAGAGCTCTGTGACAAAAGTCTTATCTTACCCGTCTTGGTACCCAAAAAAGTCAGAGGGCCCTTCAAATAAGGGCATTAATACAAACTGTGTGTCATGTCCCAGACCATTTTCTTCTTAAACAAACCATTGTAATCTAGAATTAATGCAACTAAGGTGAATCAAAACTACAACTCCCAGACCACATTGAGTTGGTAAATAAGTGCTCAAGTCTGGAGCCTAATACGTTTCTGTTCAGTTAGTTAAAACCATTACAAAAATAAAAACAATGATTTTATTAAAAAAATCTTTCAAATTGAACAAGAAAATGTATAGAATCCAGAATAGTCACTGTGCAAGTGCTGAAATTAAGTTCAGTGCAAAAGTGCTTGTGTAAACAACTGTTAGCCACCCCCCCCCCCAAGTTTTAAAATGAATTTCGGCATTTCGGGAGATCTCCAATCTATAGCTCACACTAAAAGGATCTTGAGGAATCCACAACCTTAAGTACGAGGCTAGATTTCAACAAATCTCTAATCTAAGACCCATCCAATCACAGTCTGTCGTCTCTATTATTAGGTAATTAAATGCAGAGGGTTGTCCTTCAATAGTCGTTTATTCTTTCCTTATAAAGAATTGCAGATTATTCGATTGTTTCTCTTTGTCAGCAATGAATTGATGGTGTCCTTTTAGATTATCCAACGTAATTTGAACCAAATTCATAAATTGTACAAAGTTGTTAATGAGGAAACCAGAAGAAGACTGTTTCTTTGTAGGTTCATGGGCCCAAACTCCTAAAAGCTGATAGTTAAAGCAATCTTGATTGAGTGGCAAATGCTGGACAACAGCATAAAACATCAGATACAATATCTTTGTGGTAATCATAGAAACTGAACTCTAGACTCCCTTTTTTCTGTTTCCATGATTGTTCTACTTCTCCTAGACCAAAGAGCCCTAAACAGAATCGTAGGAATTTAGTCATAAGTGCCCATGCTAATAGGTAAAATATTGATTATTTGCATAATTATCATTAATTAGGTGAGAATGGCAATTGTATGGGTATGGTTGGTATATTCTTTAGGGTCTTTGTCATTTGACAGTAGGAGAATGTGTTTCTTCAAGGGGCATTTGAAGTTCGGATTCGAAAGTGCTTGTTCCCATGGCTCTTATAAGATCTTTGAAGTTATTGTATGTAACAGTGTCATGTCT
Organism: Lissotriton helveticus; assembly: GCF_964261635.1. Classification (NCBI taxonomy): domain Eukaryota; kingdom Metazoa; phylum Chordata; class Amphibia; order Caudata; family Salamandridae; genus Lissotriton; species Lissotriton helveticus. Next base: position 576,349,637 of record NC_136063.1, read on the forward strand.
CAAAGAGTCGGGTTTTAAAATTCTTGACAAAGGATTCCCTTAACGGATTTTTTTTTTTTTATTTCAAATTTTTTAATTAAATTGAATAAGTTTCACATGTACATTGTATACAGTTGTCTTTCTTGGGCTGCTTTTACATGTATGCTTGGCCCGGTGGTAGCAAAGAGAGAGAGAAAGAAGGAAGAAGAGAGAGGGGGGGGGTTTATTGCATCAGATACTCGTCTAGGGCTGCCCGGTGATTATCCCTGCTAGCCCTCGTTGTATCTGGCATCCCGTGATCGAGTCTATTAGGTTGTATACTTTATTCCAGAACGCTTTGACTTTGGGGCAGTCGTATATCATGTGGGCTAGGTCCCCCCCAGCTATTTTCTTTCTAAACAAATACCTTAACAGCGCATCATTTGCTCTTCATTGCTGGTCTTTTAGCCCAAATTCTAGTCTAATTGTTTATTAATTTGATGATTCCGGCAAGTTAAATATAATTTTAAGAAATTTGCTTTGCTCCCTGATTTGGCTAGGCATTCATTTTGTCCGGAAAGGCGTACTGCAAACCTTGATGATGCTTTGCTGTTTGTGCCCTCTAGGTGTGCTCTATGATATCCGTTTTATGAATGATGACACCAAGCAAGGTGTAAGTGTTTACAGCTTCAGTCATTTGCCCCGCTATCATACAATTTGTAGCCGTATCCTTTCTTGAACCAAATAATAGTACCTCGGTTTTTTCATAGTTGATTTTGTGCGCAATAGCAATGAAGATCCTTTAATGTATACTGTAGTATCATTCGAATGCAATGTAAGAGAATTGTATCAGCCACAAACGATATAATGTTTACTAGACTACCATTTAGCCTGGGTGGACAAGCGCTTGAATTGATTAGTGCGGATTCAATATGGGGAATACAATTATTGAATTGAAACAGCTCTTCATGGCATTCAAAATTTTATTCAGGATTCCCCATTTTCCAAGTTTGTCCCAAAGTAGATCTCTGATGATGAAATCAATGCTTTTTTTGAAAAAACGAATTGCTCTGTTAATACCAGTTTCTTCGAAAGTCTTGTTGGAACCATGGATGTATGCTCCTTTCTTCTGCCCAGGTCTTTAAATCATCTAGCAATAGAGATGCATAATATTTTGACTATGTAAGTAAATAAGGCAATTAATCTATAATTAGCTGGGTCTTTTTTATTACCCATTTTGTAGAATGGATTTAGAAGTGAACCTTGGCCAGACTATCGAACAGATCCTGTAATACAGCATATCTAAAAAGGATTTCTCAGGATTACAAGCCAGTACTTCACTGTACAAACTGCAGAGGGGATTCCATTTGACCACGGCAATGTATCATTTTTGCTCTTATTTATTATTTTGAATATCCACTCTGGGACGGTCCATTTAGTTTTGAAGGATACAAGATTTCTTGACTGGGTGAGTCGGTGGGAGGTAAATTAAGTTCTACTTCATGGGTAGGTATGAAACTCAGTCATTTTATGTAATATATTGCAAAATCTTCATTTTGATCACCCTGAACACATAGAGCTAGTTTACGAAACTGATCTATTGAGTAGCCAAAATACTATTCCTCCTGGGGATTATAGTTATGCCTGTTGTTTTGTTGACCTGGGTCCAAAAGTCCCTAGAGTTCTTGGTTTTACTATGCCTTATGTGAACGCTTTGGGTCCCAAACTAGTGTTTTTTACTGTTGTCTAAGGAGTCTAAATTCTAAAGACATACTGGCATGATTATTTGCTTGTTTAATCTTTCTAGCTTTATTTGTGAGTTCTCTCTTCTTGTTTCATAGATCCAATGTAAACCATGCTTTTTGTAGTTTTTTAGCGGGGTATAATTCATTTTTGCTATTGTTTGGTTATTGAGTTTCTAAGTAGGCAATACATTTATACCATGGTGTGGGTTCAAAGGGACCTTCTTTTCCAGCCATCAACTCCAGAAATGTTGAAAAGTCTGGAAGCTGGTGTTCCTATAGACATGAGTCTTCTGGTACATTTCAGCGATCTCAAGCATTGTTATACCATGAATGAATAGCTCAGTTAGTTGGGGTTTTTTATGTCTGCCCTAGAGACGGCTCTAATGTTTCACCAATCTCATGTTTTCCCAAAAAAGTGTAAAGAAATACAAGCATATATGTATACATACAGTGACTTTCAGTCAGTACCCTTCATCTATCGGCCTGTTCTGGTGTCATTCACATTTTGCTCCGCCCACCACAGCATGCATCCTGGGCAATGGATCAACGTCTTTGAGCTATTAGACCTCTTCACTGTGACACCCATTTTGATTGTGCACATCCACATAAAAAGCAGTATACTTCAGTGCCAGAGCTGGAACACAACTCTGTGTTCACTTCATGTTTTTTTCCATTTCTTTTTGCAATGTGTCATATTTTACTTTTTTTAAACATATACACATTACTTTTAGAGGATAGCATTTTTACTTACTACTTTTAAGTCTTTAATGCCTATTTCATATGTTTGAAAAAATACAATTATACTTGTTAAAAAATTGCAGATTTCCCAAGCCTAGACTTATTGATTTTGCCAATGATTGTTTCCTTTACATTGTATTAGCATTTTTGTGTTATCAGGCCACACCAGTCTCAATGTAAGTGTGAGCAAACAGTTTGATACCGTTCCTGATTCCTTTATGTACAAAGGTTACCAGAACAGAAGAGCACATGTCACCAGGGACACCATTTTCCACTTCTGAGCACTCACTTACCCACTGGGAGTTGTAGTCGTCGTTCACCTCAACCGCACTAAATAAAAACAAGCATTTCCAATGCAATAGGTCTTGCATTTGCAAGTGTTTAAGCTTTTGGCATTGTAAATGATAATGCCTCTTATTTATGTGTTTTAAAAAGTAACACATATGTAAAAGGCATTGTTATTTCTAATGCCAATAGCTCTATCTCTCGCAAATGCGAGACCACTTTAATGGTGGCTGCGCCCCTTTCTTTAGACGCTGCTCGTTGTATTAAGGTTACAATGAGCAGCATCAAAACAAAGGGGCATGCCAACATTAAAGTGAAAGCACATATAGGACACTTTCACCCAAAGCGGAAAAAATTAATTAACTAAGAAAGCTTCTGTAGCGCGGGCGCCACAGTGAAAGCTGTCCGCGCCGTATATTAAATAAACGCGGCTACTATAGTTAAAGCAGACCGCGCTGTAATTTAAATAAACACATTACTAATAATATGAAAGCTTGTGGCATGCTACGATGTCGTGGGGGGAATAGGTGAAGATCATTAAAGAAAATAGTGCTCACCGACTACATAACAAGGACCGTGTAACAACACCAGTAAAAGGTCCAGTCGTTATGAGAGGTTACAAGTGCAGACAAAGACGCAAAAACAAACCAACACACGAAGGGAGTGTAACGAAAGACATCTGCTCCTGGGAGGAACATGGCGGCTGGCTAACCCCGGTCGCGGGAGCTCCAGGAACAGTGCGCCGTCTCGACATGAAGACGGAATACAACACTGCAGAATGCGGCGAACTCACCCGGTAAGGATGCGGTACTTCGACAGCGAAGAATTATTCCTGCTCTGATGTGGCCCCTGTTTTCTTTTTTGTATTTTTTTTCTTGTCGGCGAGTGGAGCGGCCCCGGGGAGCTGAAGGTCGGCGCTAGGGCTGGGAGGTGCGGATGGCTCGAGAAGCGGAGGCGGGGCCAGAGGCTGCAAAGGAGTCTCACGGTGGATTCGGCAGAGGCCGAGTGAGTCTCTGGGAGAGCCGTGCGAGGCTGTGGCTACGGGTTCGGGCTGCAGCCATACGGCTTCGCTTTGGGTATGGTATCAACGGATGTGGCAGAGTGAGTACACCACACACACCATTGTGTACCCTGGAAATACAGAGGCCCTTAAAAAATCACGAGGTGGGCAGGATATTGGGACGGGACCAGAGGGACCAGAGCGAGTGTATGGCTCAGGTCTTTTCAAATCCCGCACCTACTCCTGTATTACTCGCAAAACCAGTCACTGAAACTAATAAAGCTAATAAAGCAAATTGCGCAGAATTGATCCGGAGTGAGGTGGGGGAAGTAGCTGCACTCGTGACTGTGCCTGTGACTATATCCGGGGCCCCTTCCACTACAGGGAAGAAAGGGAAGAAAGGGAAGGAGAGAAGAAAAGAGGAGTTTGCTGCTGGGGGGGTTACAGGAAGGAATAGATACCAGCTTCGGTCTCAGACTCAGGTGGGGTTTAAAATTAGTCCATTTGAAACCCTGGATTCTCTAGAAAACCAAAAAAAAGTAGTGCCTACGACCCCCCGCAAAAAGTAAAATACTAAGCCTGGGGGCATTGTGAAACCCAAGATCCCGGGCAGTATACCTGTAAAGTCTACTCCTTCCCTTAAATCCTACTTTAAAATTATGGAGCAGGCTGTGAGGCTACAAGATACAAACTTAGAAGCCGCTGCAGGCACAGCGCTAGCTCCGCAGAGTAGTCCCCTTCAACTCACTCAAATTCCTCTCAAGAATCGCTTTTCTCCTCTGGTTAAGTTGCAGGAGGTGCGGGAAGTGGCATCTAACATAGATCTGCAGGGTCCTACTGACTCTACTGATCTATTAGTCCTATCAGTCTTATAAGTCCATCGAGCCAGGCAAGATGAATTGACACCAGGGGCTGCAGCTGCTACCATCACCACTACTACTACTACTACTACTACCACTACCCCCTCCGTTTCAACTCATCTTTCGAGCCAAACAACTCAAACAACTTCACAAATTCATTCTGCTGGTCCCCTAGATATGCCGGAGTTATCATATGAAGATCCTCAAGTAATGTCCTCTGATGGAGTCGGAGATGGAGATGGAGATGGAGAGGGGGGGTTGAGTGATAAGGTCCAATTGGGACCTTTTCTTTAGGCCCTAAGGGGTGATATGCTCTCTAAATTTGCAATCTCTGAAGCAAACCAGAAGGGGATACAAGATAAATGCGAGGCACTAGAGTCCAAGCTTGATGATATCAGTGTCCGCACAGGTTCACTGGAACTCAAGGTCAAGACACTCTCAGTCTCAGTATCAGTTCAGGAGAACACAAATGATATAGAGGCTTTGAAATCCCAGAATCGAATTTTACAACTAGATATGGAACGGTTAGAGATGCAAGCTCGTAAGAATAACTTAAGGATTCTTAAAATCCCGGAGGGGGTGGAGAAGAGGGATATTAAGGCCTTTGTGTGTGTAAGAGAGGGCATTCTGAAAGATCAAGAAGATATTGATCTGGTCCACAGGGACCCTTTTAAACCTCACCCAGACAGGAAAGCCCATAGGAGAATCCTGGTTAACTTCCAGACCTATGCAGTAAAAGAGCTGATTCTGGGGAGATCCCTGAAGGGGGTAACATCACACCATGAGATGGGGACATACCAGATCCGTTCAGATATAGGCAGTAGAACAACGCAGCGGCAGTGGGAGTTGGGTTCAAGAATGCCAGAACTTAGGAGTCTGGGGGCACAGGTTCAAATGAAGTTTCCCGCATTACTAAAAGTTGTGTGGAATAACAAGATGCACAACTTTAGTGCCCCAGAAGATGGGGATGCTCTACTGCTTCAGATTAGGGGATAAAGGTCAAAAAAGGAGGGGTAACAAAAAAAGAGTTGAACAGCATACTCGGAATGCCTTAATCCTGTAAATTCAATATGTTAGACTATGTTAGATAACCACGTTATGCTCACAGCACTGGGGAGTCAATCGGGGTAAGAAGAGGAGGGTTAGATGGATTTGTTGTTGAAGGTATATAATAGAACAATGAATAATGAGACGTCGTTCGTTCCATGGAGGGTCCCATCTGGCGCGTGTGCGCCAAAGATGGAAGGTGGGTTCCTCAAGGGGGGGGAGAGGGAGGATGGTGGGGGGTGGGAGGGAGGGGAAGACATTTTTTTTAATTGTCCTCATACAAATAAAGGTAATGTTTAGTGGCTCTAGTTGGAGGATCCCTACTGAAATTCGAGATCCGATATGAGTGGAAAACAGGAGATTAAGTTCCTCTCCTGGAATGTTAATGGTCTTAGAAATCCCAGAAAGTTATCCCGGGTGTGTGAGGTTTTGAAGGAAAATGAGACTCACATTTATTTACTGCAGCAAACCCACCTGGAGGCCCAAGAATGTAATCAGGGTTTTAATAAGTTTAGTTGGGTACAAGAGGTGATGTCCTCAAATCAGAAGGGTTGTACAAGAGGGGTGGCAATGATTATAAGACGTAACAGAGGAATTAAGGTGGTGAAATGGAGTACTGACCAGTCCGGGAGGTGGCTAATTGCAACTCTTTCTATTAATGGTATATCAGTAGTTTGTGCTGTATACTATGGGCCAAAGGAGGATAATCCGGGTCCTCTGTTAAAGTTTCAGACCAATCTGTTAGAAACTTCAGGTCCATTGATACTGGGCGGTGATTTCAACTTAGTATTTGATACAGATCTTGATCGTACATCGAAAGTAAAATATAGGGTTCCACCTAGAACTTTCTCTACACTCAACGTTTTGGTAAAGGAGTTTAAGTTATTAGATGTATGGAGAGTGGATAAAGGGAAAGCTAGGGAGTATTCCTTTTATAGCAAGAAATACAGTCAATACTCAAGAATTGATTATTTCTTAATTGATCAGAGCCTACTTTAAGACCTTAAGTCCATAGCCTATACTCCTGCATCAATATCTGATCATTCTGTAGTAGAGATGAAACTTAACCTTAAATCAGACAGGTGTCAAATGACATGGACCCTGGATAGGACCTTATTACTAGAAGAGAGGGTGAGAATAGAGCTGGATAAGAAAATTGAAGAGTTTTTCAGATTTAATAGCGCCACCACCAGTGAATGCATAGTCTGGGAGACCTTCCAGGCCTATGCGACGGGGCGCCTGAGCTCATTGCTGATCATTAAAAGCAGACCAGCGAAGGAAGCGGATGCAGATAGCTCAAGGAGAATTAAGGAGAAGGAATTACAACAGGCAGCGCTTACATCTAGAAGCCTTATACCACAGCTTGAGAAGGATCTGGTCTCCCTACAAGCCGGTCTCAAAGCCAGATTAGATAAAATCGTAAATGACAGATGGGGTGCCAGTAAGCTGCAGCATTTCGTCTATGGTGAAAGATGTGGTTCCCTTCTTGCTTGGAAATCTAGGGTGGATCGAGTCCGGAAAAACATAAAGAATTTGGTCCAAAGAAGGACAGGTTTACTATTGCAGGAAGAAGATGAAATCAGGGGGGAAGCTAGATCTTTTATGTATGACCTATATAAGGAAGAAATAGATTATAACCCTGAAGCTGTAAAAATTTGGTTGAATAAGTGAGATCTTCCACATCTGTCTGAGAGCGACAGTATATATTTGGCCACAAGTATAACAGAGGGGGAGATCAGAGAGCAGCTTAAAAAGATGCGCAGAGGTAAAGCCGCGGGCCCAGATGGGCTTCCGGTAGAGATCTATCTGAGTTTATTGGATAGGATTTTACCGGTTTTAAAAACTCTCTTCAATAGAATATTCTTAGATAATGAACTTAAGATTTTATCGGCTGCATTAAGAAATTGGGGTTACATCAGGAAATCACTACGAATACCATACTATGCGCCCCATGCCCCAATCTGGGATTCTCCAGGTACCCCCGATTGTCTTCAGGACCAACTATCACAACCGCTCAGATCCGCTGGCATTAGAGTTTGGGGAGACCTCCAGGTGGATTTACATCTTATGAGCTGGGACTTGATGTCCTGTGTTGCCAGGGGGACTCTGACAAAATTTAAGTTTTACCAGCTATCCACGTGGTAGTCATCACAATCATGGAGTAATGAAGACTCTAGTACAACTATTGATGCTATTGCTAAAGTAGGATCATGGAAACGTGAGGTGTCCTTTTGGTATGGGGCATTCGTAGAAACAGGGGCCAGTTTAGAATCAGAGCTGGTGAGACTCTGGGGTAATGTTCTCACCGAAAATGGACATGACCTGCGGAAACTCTGGTGTGACTCTTTTTCTATGTTACAGGCTGTGGTTAAACCAGCTAATTTAAGGAGGAATCATATGTACACCACTTATTGGGTATACTGAACTCCAGGCAAACTGTCTAAGATGTCCGCAACAGTATACCATTGTGCTAGATGTAAGTTTCCGGCTGTGGATTACCTGCACATATTTATGAGCTGACCGAAGATCGGCCCCTTTTGGATGGAGGTAAGTGGTTTTCTTGAAAAAGTATTGGGCATGCAGATTAAAGTATGTGCTAGGTTAATCTTCTTTGGTCTCCTGGCAAACTATAGTTTGCACGATCTAGGCTCAAAGTTTGTATTATATGTAGTAACCATCGCTAGGAGGTAAATTTGTAGATCTTGGAAGCTTGAGGTACCACCTACTTTTGCTCTTTGCCTAAAAAACATCGTCATGGTTAGTCAAACAGACATGGCCAGTGATAATTCCAGTCTTGATAAAATATGGTCGGCTTTGGAGACTTGGAGAGAGAAGTAAGATCAGTCCAATGATTATGCCGAGGCTTGTAGGTCCGGTCCTCCCTAATAACATCTAACCCTTTTGGGTGTCGCGAACGGGAGTGGGACAAGGATACAGCCATGTCTCTGTGAGGACTCTATTCCCTCCTCAGGCTCTCCATCAGGGTGGCCTCCAACTATGGCCTACAGGAGAGAAGGGGAGATATCCCAACTAGAGCGCTCTTTTATTGATGGCATGTATGAGGACAAACAAAAAAAAATAAGTGCAGACAAGGCGGTACCAAGGAGAGACTACTAAGCCGATTTTTAAATGAAAAGCAACAATTTTGCAAGGACAGTAACAGGAGCCAATTGAAAAGATGGGCGATGAATGGGCGGAAGTTCTATGCCATACCTCACTACATAATACCTTGCAGAGCAGCGCATGCGCTGTCCAGGCTCGACCTAAAAAGCATAATTGTAAGAAGGAATTTTGCCCTGGGACGTGGAGTTCTGGGTAGCTTGGAGCAATCAAAACCTTATTCCTGACTCAAATACTAATTTCTAAATAGGCACTTTGAAATAAGCTGGTCAAGCAACGGTGGAGGAGCGTCGCCTTACTGCCTGGCGTAGAGCCAGCAAACGAAAAAAAAAAGAATGCTCTAGCATCATTTTATTTTTCGTTTGCCGGCTCTGGGACAGCTTGTTCATGGAGGGGCGGGGCATCGGAGGGGGTAGGAGGAGTGCTTGTGCGCTCCCTAAGTACTTAATATGTGTTTGGCCAGCCATCTCCCATTGCGACCAAAACACATATGCGTACTTAAGTTTCTCCAGCATTCATCAGCCGGGTGGAAAAATCCCAGAGACTCAATGACCTGAGCAGAGGGTCTTTCCTGCGCGCTCAGGCCAATCCCCACACTGCTATGCAGCACAGGGATTGGATGGGAGTCTGTCTCAGGGGCTCCTGGGACCAGGAGGAGGCCAGTAGGCCGGCGCCGTCAAGAACGTTTCTTTTCTTTTTTCTTATTAACAGGTCTCCGTCCCCCCTGCCCTCTCCGCGCTTGCTCTCCCACCCGCCCTACCACCCTTTGTTAGTAGCGACTGCCACTGTGGTAAAGTGACACATACTTTTATCAGAAAACTTTTTAAACTACTAAATATTCCACTTAAAATAGATGCATTAAGTTAATATAAAGGCTTAGCTGCCCACGGTGGCACCAAATCCCTTACCCATTTGTGAATTAATTGTGTAAGCCTGCACAAATCCTTTCATCCCACTTCACCACAGGTGGCTCAAAACTGTGTGTTTAACTCCAAGCTAAACCCCACAGCTAGCAGTTTCCGGGTCAGTCGGCCGCGTGTCATATTTGACAGCTTCTGCTCAGCTTGGCTTAGCAGCCAACAGCACATGGCATTTTAGGGATTGTAGTTTCAAGTTTAACATTGGCAGGCAGCCTCAAACATCGTTGCATGCACACGGCTGTTGCCTAGCAATCCATAACATGAGTCGACTCGGGATGATCCGATATTGTTAGTCAGAGCACAACACATTAAACATTTCATTAACTTAAAACTGATTTGACTTTTACTGTGTACTGTGAGTTCCTCGGTCATATTTCTTTTCAGAAGAGAATTATGACATCTTTACTAAGAACTTCCCAGACAGTAAAACTTTTTGTGCAGGTTCGTGAAGGAAAGAACTGGCATTTCGATGTGTCTATTGACGCAGGATACCCCACCCAGGTGACCAGCCCTCTGCAGACATCAGCAGACGGCTGCAGACATCCCTGGCTTGGCACCATCCCTGCACAAAATTGCTTCTGAGTGTTAACATCTGCTCGCATTCCCAACCAGGTTAAAAACATGAATGGGAAAAAAACTCTTAAAGTGTCCCCAGAGGGGAAAGAACCACAGCTTCAAGCTGAACAATTCTAACAATACTGGTCCAGCAATGTATGCAGTGTACAAACGCTTTAAAATGTAATATTACAAGATGTTTTTATATTGCGCGTCGTGTCACACTTTAGTTGCTTCTAACCGCTGCAAAAAACAGATGTTGCTATAATCCCGGTTGTGATAGTCAATCTACCTGACGCAGAAGAAATGAAAGCTGTGTTTGGTTTGTGAGGATTCGAACTAAAACTGACCCCCGAATCGCCTCATTTGTCAGCAGCGAGCGCAGATGCTCTTCGAGGGTCTTTGCTCAGTTTTCACACCGTCTGTCACACGAGTCTGCCCTTACTTGAAAGCAGGGAAAAGGCGCGTTCCTGAGTTGTGGACAGCTAATGTGAGAATGAGTTTAGAGAGCGCAGTGGCCTGCTGTAGGGGCAGCCTGAGATCACCAGGTGACTCCATGTCACCAAGAACGCAGTGCTCAAGTCCTGGGGCCTCATTTATGAGGCTGTGCGTCACTTTTACGCCGCCGGTGTGTCGCTTTTTGTGACGCACCAGCGGCGTAAAAAATGCGCCTTGTTGCGCCATATTTACAAAGTGACGGTGGATGCGTCACTTTGTAAACCCCTGCGCCACATTATACCTGCTCCAGGTATAATGTATGCAAGGAGGGCGTTTTGACACAAGAAAGGGTCATAGAAGTGACGCAGTGAAATCTATAAGATTTCACTGCGCCACTTCTAGGACTCAAATGCGTCAAAAATCTTACGCCTGCCTCACAGCAGGCGTAAGACTGACGCAGGCCCTTTCACATGGGGCTTGCCCCATGTGAAAGGACACATTGCTGGAGTTGCGTCACTTTTGTTACACACTCCAGCAATGCGTCACTTTTGCGCCTACAGATACGTCAGAAATACTGACGTATCTGTAACATGATGCGTCATACTGTAAATATGACGCATCATTGGTGTCGCAAGGAGGGTGCAATGAAAAGTGACGCATCGCTGTTTTCGCGCAGCGATGCGTCACTTTTCATAAATGAGGCCCCTGGATTTTACTTTAACAAACCTGTGCTTTCTGGGGGCTGTAGTTCTAGTTCACTTCCGTTGCTCTAACATGAAAACAATGATTTCTACAAGAGAACATCAGGGCTGAAGCATTTCATCCTTGGTGATATGAGGTAATATGGTCATCGCAGGCATTTGGTCGTCCTTTCACAATGCGCATGTCGCAAAAAATATTAAAATAGCCCAAAATAGCAAATTACCAAGCTAAAAAGGAGCTCGCAATTTAGTCTAACAGTATTGACTGACTCTGAATTACATTTCTATGTAGATGTGATACAGCTCCAAGAGCTATTGTTTCTTTACAGCATCATATACACATATAAGCCCATCAGAAGCATTGTGTAGCCAATGAAGCAGCAAACAGAATCAGAGGATGGAGGCAAGAAAGTGTTAGCTACGTGGAGAGATGGCACACCTATTTAGCATATTTTTTCATTAGTTTTATTAAATGTTTCAGCTTATAGCCATAACATAGCAAAACCAACACACAGGAACGTTTAAAATTCCACTTAGTAGCATTAAGAACAATTGTAGAAAAAAATCATTCCGTTTCCTTCATGAAAATAAGCTCAGTCTACCATATTTGCGAAACAACTAAAACATAATGACAGTAATGTAACAATGTTTGTCCTTTTAACCTGGAGGGAACAGAAATCAGTTCCAGCTTTTAACAATTATTTTATGCAAAGCACTGAAACAGTAGTGATATTGTGCTTAACAGTAGGTTAAAGTTCAAACTGCTTTTTACCTCGAAATGGGACTCACGGTTCGTCTATAAAAGACAACAAAAGCAGTCCTGTCAAGTATCACGCATCAGACGTGACACTAACGCATTTCAGTGTGGTGATCCTGCTGTACATTTTAAATGAAGACCATCACCCCACTGTGAATTGTCGAGGGAGTGACGCTGCCGCAGCCAGGACGAACGAGGAGGCGGCTGACCCACCACCGCGGTAAACCCATTGCCGTGGCTCCGGCCTCGCAAGTTGGACAGTAAGTGCTGCAGCCAGCCGCGCATGTGTGTGTTAATTTGGTAATGAGACGATGGCCGCCGCCACATTGGTTTCTGATTGCACTCTCTTCAGTGAATTTTGAGCCTAATCTGAACTACTTTGGAAACTTACAGCCAATTTCGTTTTAAAAGGATAGGTGGCGGTGAACAGTAGTTCTAAAGCACGCCTTTGCTTTTCTGAAGGTTTCATGATTGTGGAGCCATGTCCCAGGGAAATACTTCTCTGCACCTAGCATTCAGTCCTGTACGGAAACCCGCAAATAGAGTGACAGACAGACCTGTTTGTGAAACAACAGAGGCCTTTTATTCATGCCCTGCCAGGGGACTCCTCCACCCACACTGGCACAGGCTGCCCCAGTCCCTTGAGGGCTGCCTTACTTCGGAAGAAATTAGTGTGCGGGGTGCACTGCCACATGGCCCCGTGGCTATCTGTCCGTCAGGAGAACTGCACATGAAAGGCTCGGTGGTAGCTCATGGATGAGCAGTGACCCTGACTCTGCCTACTGCCCCTCTCTAACCCCTCTTTGTCACTGCTCCTACCCTAGCCCTCAATACACTGACCAAGCCATTAGCCCCTCCTCTCTCCTGTCCTCGACCCGCCCAATATACTCAGCCTCCTCAGTATCCCAGAATGTATAGGCAATGCTGTGGAGAATAATCATTTCTCCATTTGCATAATATCCTAAAGAGGGAACCCCGTGCCTACAATGATCTTAAAAAAAATATAAATAGGTTAACACGTTTCTAGGACAGTTTGTGAGCTACATTTCATCTTGGATTCTTGAGGTGTACTTCCATTCTCTTCTCTTTTGCTGCTAGCTTTCCATTTTCATGTGTCTCTCCAGTTGTGAAGAAGTAATTGCCTCAAATATACTTGTAAATGTAGTGGTGCAGGAGAAAGTGCTTGGTCGGCCTCGGTTTTTGATGCTTTGAAGCAGTTCCAAGAACGTATTAAGAGTTCTTTCGTTCCTCAAATGGGTGTAATTTCTGTAATTCATGTTTCACTTGTCTTCACTGCTTGATTTTTGTTAGCGAGAAAGTGTCACTCATAGTTCTTGAATGTCACTCGTAATTACAGTGGAATTATGAAAGTGTCACACAAATGCAATTTGATACCTTGGCAGCTATGCAAAAGATGCGACAGTAGCAATAAAAAACACAAGCATTTGCAATGCAATAGGTCTCGCATTTACGTGAGTTTGAGCTATTGGCATTGTAAATGACAATGCCTTACATTTATGTTTTGGTTTTTAAAACCGATCAATAAAAGGCATTGTCATTTACAATGCAATAGCTTAAGCTATCGCAAATGTGAGGCCTATTGCATTCCAAATGCGTGTTTGTAAAAGCGCCCCATAACATGATTTCGCTTTAGTGGCGGCCACACCCCTTTTTTAGATGACCCGAGTGTAAAGAAAGGTGTGCGATCCCCATTAAAGTGGACGCGTGGTACGGGATACTTCCTAAGAATCTGAGCGCTATGTAAAAGCAAGGAATACATTGAACATTACTTCAGAGAAATTTGCAGAGTGCGTGTATGTGCCATGTTCAGCTATAGTAAATGACACAGAAGGTGATAATCGAGCTTAGAAATGACTCAAAGTAAAGAATGCCTAAAGGAACCAGAGGTTACCTGGTAAGCACCCATAACGGTGCACTTTCACTGATTCAGTGAAAGTAAACCTTTTAACAGTGTGCCAAACGCTGAGTAAAGAAAATGTGACACTTGTAATGTATTAATCAAAGAGGATAACAACTTTGTGCACAATTTAATTGCAGATGTATGGTAAATGGTGGCAAAAATTAAAGTGCAACTGCTCACTAAGGGTGTGCGACAGTGAAGCAGTGTAAACTTTAAGAACTCATAACCTTGAACACACACAGGCCACCCCTCTTCCACAAAAGTAGAGCTGTGCCCAATGTGGCTTGGTTGCTTTCATTTCATCCAGTTAGTAAGGTGCACACAGTTCACTCCCTATTATCCAGCAATCACAAGAGGGTCACTTCTGCTCACCCTAGTAAACTGGCCCTTGAACCATACCTTCTGAATAAGCCTGGTTTACTAGGTGCCCCTTGGCTGTGGTAATTTACTTAAGTTTGTAAAAGAATACTTCACACAGTCCACCCCTCGCAAAAAGATTCTCTTGTGCACACAGTAGTGAACCTGCCAGGAAGCATGCTCGTGCTCTCTCAATACGTGTGATTACACACCCGATTCTTGGCTTCTATAATTTACTGTTGTTTGTAGAAATAGGACTGTGTGCTGTATACCCCTCATTATCCTCCACTCAGAAGAAGGATCTCTTGTGCTTGTGCACACACTAGGAAGCTGGTCTGGGGTCATGCCCTCTGAATAAGCTTGGTGTACAGGGACTGTTGGAATTTACTCTAGTTTGGAGGAAAAGGTCAGTAAATAGTCCACCCCTCAGTATCTGGCACTCACAAGAAGGTTCTCTTGTGTGCACACACTAGTGAATCGTCTCTGAAGCCATACCCATGTCCTTGGAATCAACCTCGCTGACGAGACGCCACTTGGCTGTTTTAATGTAATCCAGTTTGCATAAAGAGGACTATGCACAGTCTACCCTCAGTATCTGGCACTCACGAAAGGGTTCTCTTGTGCAGACATTAGTGAGCTAGCACCAGAGACATGTCTGCGCAATCACAATAAGCATGCTCCTCGATGACTGTAATTTACTCTAGTTTGCAGAAATAGGACTATGCACAGTCCATCCCTCAGTATCCGCAATCACAAGAGGGTTTTCTTGTGCACACACAAAAAAAGTTGACTCGATAAAGAACACCCTCTGGAAGCTGTGATTTACACCAGTATGCAGAAATAGTACTATGGACAGCCCTTCCCTCAGTATGCAGCACTCATTAGAGGTTTATCTTGTGCACACACTAGAAAGCTGGTTCTGGAGCCATGCCCCTACCCTCGGAGTAAACACTGCTCACAAGACACCCCTTGGCTGCTGTCATTTACTCAAGTTTGCTGAGCTCCGCCCGGCAGCACTTCTTCAGAGATGGATTACCTCTCGGCACAAGTGGGCGGGAGCTGAAACGGACTGTGAAACCCCTTTCTTTCCTTGTTGTCATGGTTAGTTGCTAAGCAACACATGTGATGGACAGGGCTGTTTTACTACATTATTCCAAACATCTTAACTGCGTGCTACAGTCACCGGGAGATACCAGTTTCAGTGTATTTACCGCTTGCGGTGCCTGCCAATCACAGCATTAGTTGCACCCACCATGTGCTCTGGCACAACAAAATTCTCTATTTTCATGTTGAAAATACTGACTCTTCGCCTTAACCTGCTTGTAAAAGAAGAAGCACGTTCAAACTGTAAACGTATTGCATGTACCAAATAGATATGTCTTTTTCTGTGGGTTCCTCAATTAAGTTGTGATTAGAATGAGACATGATGTTCTTCGTGAATACTGGTGTAAGGCCGACATGACCGCCTCCCTGTCTCATCCATGGGAAGGCGAGTTCGAGTGGTAACATCTGCGCCTGACTGTTATAACAAGCCATAACACACAAAGCTATACCCTATAAGGTGCTGGTGTTCTCTGGCTAAACTTTCGGATCTGGAGCCGACAGGGGAGGGAGAGAGGGAGGGAAAGAGAAAGTGCATCAATGCCACGTTGTGCTCAAACGCCGCTGCGAGCCGTACACAGGCAGTCCGGGTGCAAACTGAAAGAGACGCCGTGAGCATGCACATCGGCTGTCCAGGTGCAAGCTGAAAGAGACGCCGTGAGCGTGCACATCGGCTGTCCGGGCAAGTGCACATCTCCTGTCCCCCTTCAGATGCAAAACCCGCAATAATAGAACTTGCCAAGGTGAGCAGCACATGCGCTGTGTCGCTAGGCGAGACCTAATAATAGAACTGTGCAATGCTGCTCGTTGACCGAAACTCACTCTGGCTCGTTCCTAAGAATAAGCCAGGCAGACCATATATAAGAGATGACAGAGCAAACAATAACAATAATGTCTGTGTTATAATAATAATGAAAAAACATCATAATAAAATCTAATTCCTTTGTTCTTAAATGGAGGAAGCAGCCAATTCTGCCTTGTACCAGACATTTGTGTGTAAAATAGCATAACGTTCAATGGTAAATCTCTACCCTCATTGTACACGTGCAAAAATAGGACATACAGATGTCCAATTTAGAGCGGCAGACCCTGGTCAGATAAGTGCCTAGTCTGAATTTTTGATATAGCGAGCGCATCTTAAGACAGCTGGGTTAGAGATGTTTAAAATGCACATGTGTGGCAGGTCCTCAAAAGACGGCCATCCAGAAAGACATGCGCACTTTAAACAGTGCTAAGACAGCCTTCCTCCTCCCTGCTACCGTCACTCAGCAGCAGCCCCGCCCCCATGCTCTGTTCGGGACGGGGGATGAAAAATAATATGGTAATAAATTACCATTTAATTTTTCATCTCATGGGTTTTGGGGGGATTTAAAGTGGGATGACGCTCCTCCAATTCAACGGTGGAGCAGCCCCTGCTACCGGGCCTATACAAAAGTGAAGGTGTATTTTTTTTAAACAAACAAGTAAAAAATGGATTTGGAGATGTGGGAGAGTAAAGAATGAACCGGGGTCTAGGGCAAATCAAGAGGCGAGAAGCCCAGTATCAGTGTGCTGCTGCCGGACCCTTGACACAAAAAAGTGTTTATTTAATAAAAAATAAAAAATATAGAGTTAAGCTCTAAGGGAAAGGGAGGTGGAGAAATGACGAAGACAGCAAGAAAAAAACATGCACTCCCATTGAGTGCTAAGAATGAATGAAAATATAGTTCTCTGGTGTCGACAGTGGGAGGATAAACGTATCCAATTAGAACAGAAGATATATCACAGAGGTGGGACAAAGAATAGAGAGGAAAGTCATTGAATCCGAAGCATAAAAATAAGACAGACAACAAAGGCCCGCAGTCAAGAGCAAGGGTCTGATTCAAAGGCTACTCTCTGTATACTTTTACTGTATTGTAGGCAACAGGTCTTCAATATAGTGTTAGAACTAAAAAGGGTTGCAGACATTTCTACATGAGAGACATATCAGAAGAAACTTCAAGCATTTATAGGTAGAAATGTTGCCATCCTATATGGAAATGAGTGTTGCCAATCTATCCCAGAGTGTGCGAACAACGGATGTATGACATTACAACGCATGCCTTTACAATGCAAGTATTACAACGCAGTCCATTACAACGCATAGTGCTTTGGGGTGCTGGATAGTGAAGAGTTTAATTTACTATTCCAACTCCAGTCCCCGTGGACACTAGGGAAGGTTATTGGATAGTAAAGTAACCTATTCCCTATCCTAGAGCGCCCCCAGAGCAATGCGTTGTAATAGTTTGCGTTGTAATGGTTGCGTTGTAAAGGCTCTGCGATGTAAATGTTGCGTTGTAAAGGTTGTTTACCGCGAACAACATGTATCCCAAGGAGTGAAGCCAATATCTATGCCGACATATTCTGCCAGCAACAATGCTGGAGTCTTACCAAGATGATTATGGCAGGCCTGGCAAAATGAATGCGTATGAGTGCTGGCAACGTTCATGCCAGTGGCTGCTGCTGCCACAATGAACGTGAATTCCAAACATTTGTCAAGGATTGAGTCTGGCATTAGATGAGGAATCATGTCAGTATTAATGGGATGCTCCTACAGTTGCAGGATTAATACATGTCAGCAGAACACCAGGTTTTCATTCACGGCTTTCATTTTACAGTCCATTATTATCCTCTGTTGAGATTAATTCTGTTAAGCAAGGTAGACAGTACTATAACTCCCAGAAGTATTTGGTAGGCTCGCTTCCTGGTAGAATGCATAGCCTGAGTCTCCAACTCTCTCTACAGGTAGTGCGCCACTTTGGTCAGCAACATGAACCAGGGGCTGTGGGGAAGAGACTGGGCAGACGGGGTGAAGGAGGCCCCACGGGCTTCTGTTGGTCTGATTGCAAATGAGCTGGAGCTCTCGGCGCTTTTCTTCGCATACCCTGATTGCCCATTGCCTTCTCCAACCACTGAAACGTTGAAGTAATAAAGTCCAACAGATCTTGCTTCGTCTGTGACTTCCTCTGCCTGCAGGCTAAAGACGGCTCTTTGAGAGAGCAGATGTGGGACAACAGGGGGAGACTTCCAGGGATGTGCAGGACTCAAAACCTATGTACATCATCATAGCCAAACGGATCTCTATCTTTTGTTGGTACATAGCCTCAGTTTTACACAGCAAAGATCCATAAGCACTGTAGTTGTAGTACCGAGGTTTAAAGCCTAGATACTCTCTCATCCTAAATATGATGATCCTCTGTATGCTTCTCCCTCTTTTCATTTCTTCTTTGGCATTTTGAAGCTATTACCTTGTTGTCGACTGGGACCCATGCAGAAAAATATAACATATGTATTTCCTTGGGAACACTGTACACTCATTACAGTGTATTACAGTGTAAAATGTCAACAGTTCTTTTTAATGTAAGCATGGCATGAACATACTGTTTTATTGCAAATTAATTGCTTTGTTTTCTAGAAGAGAAGCTTGGGGGCATATTATCAAGCCCCAGTGATAATTATCGCTGAGCGCGCTTAGAGCGCTTTAAATTATCGCCGACTATCGCTGGAATATATCGCCAAGCTAGCGCCGTATTATCAACGCTTAGAGCTATGGCGATAAATATTCCAGCAATAGCAGGGTTTTCCATGGAACATCGCTGGTTTTCCAGCGATGTTTCATGGAAAACGGCAATAACTTGATGATAAGGCCCTGTGGCCTTAGCCCCACAATCCACCTCCCATGTTAGGTATGCCTTAGTCAGGAATTTAACAGACGTTAAATTCCTGTGTTATGGCAAGGTTTTAATGCGATTTTAAATATCGCTACCCCTCGTTGATAATATCGCGAAGCTGGGTCAGCAATATTTTCCCATGGAGTTTTGTCAGGCACGCCTCCTTTGCATCTCATTAACGCTGCAATGCGAGGTGGGCTGACAACGGGCGCTAAGGCAAGGAAACACGCGCTAGCGTGTCCTTGTTAATGAAGCAATAATATTATAGCCGCTTTTCGCCCGAGAACCGATGCTAAAGCGGCGATAATGTTATCGCCAATCCTTGATAACATGCCCCTTCTTCTTATACAATCAACAAGAACTGAAGCAGTTCTCCCTTTCTCTCTGTTGGCTGCTAACAGCGGCACACCTCCCAGCCCCAGCAATTTTGTGCTTCCATCCATTTCTAAGATGGCCACTGCACAGTGTGACATGGGGAGTACTGTGTCCATCAGTTCAATATGTGACACTGCTGCTGCTTCAACTTTCAGAGAAGACAAAGATGAGTAGCGGTGTCCAGGACCAAGGTAATAGTAATAGGCGCATGGGGCCCATATATCTATTTCATATATCGTATGGGTATGATGTCTAAGAGTTCAGAGGTCAGGAGAACATCACTCGGGCCCACAATGAACAGAGGGACAGACAGAAGATGAACATAACCATGGCAGCTGTGAGTTAATTTAACATGGTGGGAAAAGCCTCTGCTTCTGTCTATACTGTACCTCTAGGGTCAGTAATGGAGACTGCACTGCTGCTAGCGTGTGTGTGTGGGATCGTCCTGCTGCTCATGCTGTACCTGCTGTTTGTGTGAGGAGAGTTATATACAAAAACAGGTACAGAAGATACACGTTAAGGAATCGCCCTTCTATGGATGTACAGAAGGGTGCTTTGAATGCACCACGAGGTTCAGTAGTCTGGAAATTAGAATGTGATTTGTTTGCAGCGTGGTAGGGTCTTTTCAGATTCCGGAACCAGATCATCGTGTAGGACATCTGTAGAAGTGCACTCTACATGATTTATTTTCTGTTTAGGTCTGTTGTCTCATTTGTGTGAAGCTTCTCGTGAATTGATTGCTGGAGGTTTCGTGGTGCTCCAATCCAAATGTTGTGCCTCACGTCCCTACAACTGACCGTTTGTTTAATGACTCAGTTGACGACAGGCTAAAGGTCTACGTCATAAGAATGTCTTCTGAAAAATCACGATGTTTCCAGATGTGTTGTTGGTAAGTGGTTTGATGCACGCTCGGATAGTGCTGCAAAGAAGGTACCATCTTTGCTGATTCTATCTGTAGGGTAACAGTCCGCCTTAATGGGCCTGGTAGTCTTTATCTGAGTACAAATGAATGATTCCACGTCAACAAATGCTAACAAACACATGCATCAATTTTATTCTCAAATACACAAATTACAAATTTAACATTCCAGGTTTATGACCTGAAAATTAAGCGCCAGTCCGAGCTCATTTACATGTAAATTTATATGGGATCAACATGATTGCGGTCTCTAGCGTCATAAATTGTTTACATGTGTTTGCAGAGTAACCCCAGTGGGATTATGGGAATGAGGATCAGAGGTCAAAGACAGCCTTGCACAATATCGTTCTTAGTCATCCCAGTATCTCCATGCTGTTTATTTCTTAGATTCCCCCAACTGATTTGTTCACAGGCCGCCCAGGGATCCAACAAGCTGCCAAGCAGTGTAACATGACCCTAGAGCCCCTGCTCTGCAGGGGACCCCACTATCAACTGTGGCAGTGTTGTTTACCCTAATGTCTTTGTATACCTGTGACGTGGTTTCACTGAGTGTCCCTTGCTGGATCCTGGGCAGCCTCCAGGAAGCCACACTAAATTTGAATGGGTTCCTATAATTTTAAACTATATTAATGTGGTGCCTATATGTGTTTGTGCATTTGGTACTTTGGATCTCGTGAGATATTTAATTCCTGCATTTTAGGTCTGGCTTGACAGCACAGCTGTCTGTAATAAGTATTATTACCTTTTTTTATACAATGTGGGCTTTGGCTCCTCCCAAACTAGTACTACGCTTTCACCCATGCTATTGGCTGCGCAGTGTATCATTCCGCCGGCACCTCCTAAGGAGTTCTTTCACTGCAATAGACTAGGAAACACTAGAAGCTATTTTACATCTTAAACGTACTCTGAATCATCACAAAATAAATGTTTTAATCACCTAGAAGCATTCCTTACAGAAGCATTTTTTGTTTTGTTTTAGTGAGGTCACAACTGCAAGCTAGACTGACAGACTTTACCACTGCAATACCAGTAGGTTTGTCATTAATGGACTAATACATGCAGGGCCGGGCTGGGAACCTAAGCAGCCCTGGCAGTTTTATAGGACTAGTACCCCAGGGGTGCACTGAGGGGGGGGGGGAGGGGCAAATGTTAGGCAATGCTGCTTTTGTTACTGGGACCGATATTGTAGCACTGCTGCAAAACTGGCCCCCAGTAACAAACAAAACATCCCCTGCTGCAAAACTGGACCCCATCCTTCCAGTCTCCTGGGAAAAAGCCTGCTGCTCACTTTTTGCCAGGCCTGCCCTGAACACTTCAAAAACAGGCATTCACAAATGCTGAATAACACATTAAAGCCAGTCTGAATTTCTTTGACAATGTAGCAAAAAGTGACATATTTCTTTATAGAATGCATGTAGACTAAGACTTCAACGTGCAATCCAGTGTGATGATTAAGTGTGCTTTTCAGATGCAAATAGTCCTTGATACATTCCGAAGGAAGAGTTTTCTAGGTGGAATGATAAACCAAACTGCCAATGGCAGGAAGTAAGACAGAATTACTTTTCTGCGTGGAGCCAAAGGCCCACACTATGCATATTTAAAAGAATTGGGTAACAACAGGTATTGCAGAATGCTGCATTGTCAAACAAGCCCCCAAAAAGCTCCCAAACCCTTTGCATTGCTGTCCTCCTTTTTTATGACATTTATTCAGCCTGGAATCTTTATAGATTGATATATACCCTCTTATGGCTTAAATAGTGGCACATCTAAAGGTTAACATTGATACTGTGTGTTTTGTTACTTTACAAAATATTGTCTCGGTTACATCCGGTGCATCACATATAATCTAATACACATTGCAATATTGTGCTAACACTTTGAACACACAACGTTTTAAAAGGTTGCCTTGTTTTTACCACTACTTAGTATAAAACTCAAAGGTAAATCACTGCACTCTCTCTTCTTCAGGTGGAAAACAATCTACAATTGAATTTTAATGAAAAAAATAGCATAAATCACAGATTATGTAAAGCTGATAAAACACGAGCACTAAAGTCAGATGATGCCAAACCATACCCAACTGAAGCTGGTAATGGGAAATAAACATGTTGGTAGAAGCCCATGTGGCTGCATTAAAAATGTCCGGGAGAGAAGCTCCCTTAAACGTTGCCCAGGATGAGGAAACACTTCTTGTTGACCGACCCTGGACCGAAGATGGAAGAGAATGATGGGCAGCCTCGTTTGAAAGAAGAATAGTCCACTTCACCCACTAAGACAAAGTGGACAAGGAAGGCTTGAGACCCTTCACAGAGAGATCATAGGTGAAAAATAAAGAATCCACCTGCCTAAACGAACCAGTACGGTCCAGGTAGATTCAAAGGGCCCTTATACCTCCTCTGGAGGAGAAAGGTCTGGACAAAAAACCGGAAGGAGAATATCCTCCAGACAGTGGAAATCTGACAAGACCCTAGGCAGAAAAATTTGACTAGGACACAAGATCACCTTGTTGGGACAAAAATGCAAAAGAGGGGGAGAAGCCAGCAAAGACCCAATTTCACCAACCTTGCAACAAAAACAAAACGTTGGCAGAAAGAAAATAAACGTCAACTAAAGCAAGAGATTCAAACGCAGGACCTGTCAATGCCTGAAGCACCAAGGGAAGATCCCATGGGGCACGGGACAGCAGGAAACAGACCTCTGAGGCAGAAAACTCCTCAAGAGACATGTCACCAAAGGAGAAACAGATGACATATCATAACCTCTGATGGCAAGAATGGCAGGCCACTGGGAAGTGTAGTGACCACCAGCCCCAACATAAATCCATTACTTAAAAAATCTAAGGTTCTAGCAGGATCACAAGAATGGGGAGATTTGGGTAGGATAGAAAATTTACATCTTTCACTGCTGGGAAGATGCAATGTCTTGAAAATGAATGTGCTCCCAAAGGTCCTCTATTTCTTTAGGGCAGTACCACTGGAAATAACTAGAAAACAAATGCAGAGACTACAATCGATCTGCAATAGTTTTCTATAGGCACAGGGGAAGCCCCAGCGAGCACTGAAATTTATGACCGTGTGACGCGATAGAGGGGCTTGGGCAATAACAAACTTTCAATTTTATTATTGGTCTTGTTTATTACTGCACATAGGAATACTATTGGTGGGAACTAATGGTGAAACCCTAGGGGAGGTACCTCACATATATTTATTCAATTACTATTGGGTGCAAGGACAGAAAGAACCTTTTTTTAAATTTTAGAGCCAAACTATTATAAGAAGACCCGCTTCAAGGTGCTTCAGGCTGCTCATAAGGCCTGGCACCAAATTAAGAAACAGCTAAATATTGGCAAAATAAACTATTACACACCTACAGATGCAGTAGCACTGCTCCCACCTATTTTTTAGATAGTATCATGAATAAATGGAGAAGCACAGGTATTACAACCTTGGGCCTGCTGGTAGACAACAACGGTGTTAAAATATATGTTCATTGATGAGTAAATATGATCTCCCTAAATCGGATTTTTTTAAATACCTGCAGATCCGGGATTATTTATGTAGGAGGAGGGATATTGTATGCTTAGCCGAAAAAAGTAAGCTTTTAGAAACTGTGATGGCTCGGGACAAAATTGGTATTATATATCAGGCACTTATTGATCTACAAAAAGATGATGCGGAGGCACAGAATGTTAAATGGAATACGAGAGTGTTGGCAGAAGGGAATATTCTACAAGAATCCATCTACCTAGCTGAAAAACTTTTAATATCCTCAAATTTGCAACGCAACAATATAAAACTATGTTCAATCTATACTATACACCTGCTAAAATTGCACGTTGGGGCGGTGCAAATGAGGACAAATGCACGCGATGTGGGGGAGAACAGGCAGACATAGTTCACGTTAGCTACATGTCCAGATTTGAAAACACTGATAGATAGGATGCAGATATTTTTAACAGAGGTGACAGGTGCACGGATTAAGATAACCCCATTAGTTATGCTGTTGGGGGTTATAAAGGATGAAACACCCACACAAGGAATGTAGGCATACAGCTATTTAATATATATTGCAGTCGCAGTAGCAAGACTGTGTATAGCCTCAGTGTGGCGTCAGAAAGAGCCCCCTACATTTGAGATGTGGAGAGGCAGGCTTTTTGCTATCTGTAAACTTGAGACTAGTTTATACGCCACTAAAAGCCCACTGAAACGCAAACTCAGTGAGAAGATCTGGGGGCTTTAACAGATTCTCTGTCACCGGCAGTACAAGAAACTAGTTAAACCCTGCACGGCAGGGAAAGATCTTATTCTTTTTCCTTTAATTTGTAAACAATCGCTCTTTATTGCCTTATGGCAAGTATGCCGGATTCTTAGTAAGTCAAGCTGGAATATGGATGTAAATATTGTGCAAATAATTTGTAGGTGGTCACGCACCCCCGGAAGGGTTGTCAAATAGACTGATACATATGAGGGTTATAATAGTATATTATGATAGTATATTTAGTAGTATATTGGTGTATGATGATATATAGAGGTGTATTTATATTTTGTTTACAATGCTTCTTATTTCTTGTCTTTTTCTCTTTTGGATTTATATGCTTTTCATTTCCTGTCATGTTGAACATACCGTATATTTCCATTATTTGCTTTGATTTCGTTATTTTCTGTCTTTATCTTTGTAAGTCAACTGGCTTAATAACATTTGTTTTAAAAGAATGGGGAGATACACCGTTCTCCTTGCACCAGGAATCAGAATCCTTCCAATGGAGACTGTAAGTTTTATAGGTGGAAGGCGGAATGTTCTGGGCCTCGTAAAGAGAACAACCCTGTTTCAACAAGCTCAACCTCTCAAGTGCCATACTCCCAGCCTGAGGCGCAGAAGAGTGGCGGCGCTGAGGAGAGGCACCAACAATGGAGACGCATGAATGGGAAACCTCCAATGGGGGGCTCACTGCCAAACCCTGAAGAAGGGGAAACCAAGGCCTTCTGGTGACAAGAAGAACCTCTGCTCGATCCACCTGAGAACCCTGGAATCAAGGGAAATGGGGAAAGGCAAACCTTAGACCCCGAGACCACGAGATGGAGAAAGCATCTATCACCTAGGCTGTCCTGGTGGGGACCAGACTGCAAATCTTAGGGAGAAGAGCAGTCTCCACTGAGACAAAAAGATCCAACCAGGGAAGGCTGAATTTTGAGAGAATCTGCTGACAAAGAAGGGGTGACCGACACATTTTTTTTAATGTATTTATTTAACAGAGTTTTATGTAGCGAGAACTTGACCCGAATCGGGTATCAGAGCGCTTTACATAGCACCAGTTGCATTACATGAGGACACATACATTTTTGTTAGGCACAAGGAGATTAAGTGATTTGAACAGAATCACAGGATGTTCAGCGTCATTGCCGAGACTCAAACCCAGTTCCCCAGATTCGAGGTTGACCGCCCTAGCCGTTAGGTCAACTCCTCTCCCCTTGACCACATGGTCACAGATGAGGGAAATTCCCTGCTTGGGGAGACCGCAGGCCCATTCTCCTTCCTCAGAAGATACACAGCAGAGAGAAAAAGAAGAATCCTCTCGGTCCACTGGCTGATCTTAAAGGGGGAGGAGAAACAGGGCCTGCCATTTACCCCCTTGCTGGCTCAAATAGGCATGCACAACCTGGTTGTCTCTCTGCACACATACTGCCTGGTTTCGCAGGAGAGGAGTGAACCTAAGAAGTGCCTGCCACACTGCCTTCAACTCCCTCTAATTCGAAGACTGAAGAGCCTCGAAGTGGTACCACCTGCTTTGGGCCTTGAAATCCCCCAGAACCGCCCCTGCCCCCTTAGAAAAAGAAGGAGAGATAAATAGCCAATCATCCAAGTATGAGAACACTTGAATTCCTCGAGAATGAAGAATACCTACCAGGGGGACCAAGAATTTAGTAAAAAAAATCCATGGCACCGATGAAAGGCTGAAAGGAAACACGTGGAATTGGTACTGTCTTGTGCCCACCGCAAAGAGAAGGATGGAGTAATAACTCAGACCCCTTACCTGGGAGGAATCTTGATTATTGCTGCCTTCTCAAAAAGAATCTGAATACCTACCAGCAAAGATGCTTGCTTCCCGGGGTTCCATGGCAGAGGAGTCTTCTTCAAAGTCTGAGCCAAGCGAGAAGAAAACTGTATCAGATAACTTGAGTACACCGTCTGATCTGCCCAGGCATCCGATATTCCCTGCCACAGGTGGCTGAAGAAGCAAATCCTGTCTGTAGGAAACTATAGTCACTGCTTTGGAGGAATGTATGAGGTTACAACGCATGCATTTACATTGCGGTACATTACATTGCGGTTTTTACAGTGCAAGTCGTTCCAACGACTTAGGAGTAGTATAATTTACTATTCCAACTCCAGTATACGTACAGTAGGGAAGGTGTTGGATAGTAAATGATACTATTTCTTGTCCTAGAGCGCCATCCAGCGCAAGTCGTTGTAACGACTTACGTTGTGAAAACCGCTATGTAATAGCATGGTGATGTAATCCCCGCATTGTAAATGATGTTTCCCACTTTGAAGGAGTGGTTGAGGCAACAGATGACAGAGACTGGGATTTGTCGTCTCCAGGGCCCCCCAGCCAGAACACCTGTCTCAAAAGGGCTGGCTAGTACCCTTAGTCTGAGGATGGACAAAAACACGATGATATCCAAATTCTATCCCTGTTGAGGGAGGAGAACGGGAGCAACCAGCTACCAATTTTCAGGTGACTGTTTCAGAATTTCTTCAAGTTGGTATCCAAAAATCTTTGAACCTTCGAAAGGCAACTTCAAGAGTATAGACTTTTGCAAAGCATCAGTTTTCCAAGCTCACATCCAGATATGGCGAACCATACAGAAAATAGAACCGCCAGCCAGCGGGGGGACTGAGGACGGGTTAAAGGTTGCTCTGTGTTGCAGCCTAGAGCACATGCCAACACCCGCTGCAAAGGGCGGTCAAGTCCCCTAAATTCAGACTGCTAAAGCAAGTCTCACTGTAGGTAAAGACGTATTATAACAATCATTTAAAAAGAATGGCCATCTTACCTGGCCTCGCTGGACAACATTTCTGGAGCACAGAAAGAAAAGAACAGGATGTCGTCATGACGTAGTACTTTCCCCTTTATGCATGCTGGGTAGTCGGCACCATATTGGGGGACGTTTTTGACCTCAGCTAGGTAATATGTGTTGTGGAGTAGGAGAACTGCTCATGTGTAAAGGAATGTGAAGGGAATACGGATGAAGAGGCAATGGCCTGTGATTTGAGTTTCCTGTTTACCACGCAGACATGGGGGTAGCTTCTGGAAAGTATATAGCTCTACCCCTATTTCTGTTTTCCCCACCTGAAGTAGCAATTGTTATCCTCTACAGGATCCAGATTATTCCTGGACCCTTCAATGACACGCTTCATACTCTATAAGGAAACACTTACGTAGAACCAACTAATACACAGCCACACTTGAAATCACCCAAAGATGTACCCATAGACTCTAAGACTGATGTCATATAGTATACACTTGAGATCAGCCTTCGAGGAAAACCCATTTTAATTCTGTTTCAATATCAGGAAAAAAATGTGGAATTACGACTCACAAGTCATCATAGACAGATTACACTCAAAATATGAAAGAAATATATTGCTTTACTAAATACCACACTTCAGTTGAACATGTAGCAGAGCGGTTCTGTTCTGCTGGGCTCTAGAAACATTTGTGTTGGTTGAAAGCTGCTCTGATTTGAGTGCGTGCAGGCTAGCCCTAAGACACATGCTGACAAGCACACTCATGCATCAACCTTGCACGGACAGGGCTACCCACTGTTTCCTTCCTACTCTGTGCAGAGTTAGAAACTGGAGTCGGCTCGAAAGGAAGGCTCCCACGTACAAACAACATAACAATCCCTCCTTCGCTTCCTTCAAGGCCCTCCTTAGGAATTTTGCCCACGTGTTTGAGGTCTCCACAAGGAGCTAAACACCATACATACAAATTGTAGTATCCCAGGACTTGCACCAGAACTGACCATTAATTAACTGCTAAACCTCTCTCCATTAATTCGCATGAATATAAAAACATGGGTAGATGGTGGCCATTGGTTGTTAAGTGCCGGGGGTAGACATAGTGCTTGTTTTGCGGGCACAATTGCTCCACAGCTCCTGGCACCAAGAGGCTAGTCCACTCACACACCTGTGTTACACAAACACCACCGAGGACGACATTTAAACCATTTGGGCTCAACAAGTCTGTCGCCCTTGAGCAATTTGATGTGGACTGGCATGAAATGTAAACAATTATAATACATCGACGGTATCAAATTATTCTGATGACTCATCCTGTCTATGACTGTTCTGTTTAATGCTTGGTCTTCACCTGTGCTCTCTGCGTGTGCCTTAACAGGCTCCCTTGACAACTGCATGGCTTGGCATTTTGCATGCAGTTTCTGTAAACTGCATTCAGCTGCCGATCCTTTTACATGAGAGCAGCCTGCAAATACTCTAATCTCCTCTTTTCATATTACACAACCTATTATACTGCATGAGCTCACATATCCTAGTGACCCAGTCTAACCACTAATAATTCCACCACAAAGAAGCTGATCTTAACGCATGGACGGGTTCTTTTTGAGAGCACTAACTAAAACCTATAACCATTGGGTTCTGGAGTAGCTTGTTTCTTACCACAAAGCACGTCAACAACTTTAGTAAGTGCTATGTACCTGCAAATACAATACAACCCATGCCTCCACAGTACTGTGATTAGTTATTATTTTATTTGCATTGCAATCTCACACAGATTATGGGCTCAATTTACTTGAAAAAGTTCATAACTGTAACACCATGTATGGAGGTTTTGCACATTCTGATGAGGGGTGCAGGTACTTGAGTATTATTCTACTAGACTTTTTACAAAGACATGCAAGAAAACATCACCACCGCTGAGAGGAACATAATAGCTGTATGTAACATCAATAATACAATACATGTATAGTGTTCTTCTAACCAGTGAATGGATTACAGTCAAGGATTACCACATTAGGTTGCAGCCTGAGACAGTGCATGCATGTGCTGTCAATTGCAAGAACTTTTGTTTTTTTATTTTTTTTAAAGAAATTAAAAAGGGGCTTAGAGCGAGTCCTTTACCTAACATTGGTTGGCTCCATTATCACTCTCATGTCCATGCTTCCCAATGGTCAGCGCATGCTGGTTCTATTTTCTCATCCTTTGTTTGTGCCTTCAATGGAGCATGGACCAAGTACTGATTCATTGCTATACTAGTATTCTTTTGCTGCTCGCGCTCGAATTCAAACACTTTTCAGTATAGCATACTTCTGCAGTTCTTTTGGCAAACTATAGTCACGGAGTTAGGGAGACCTGAGGTATTTTTTAAGGGTGTGCTTGATACGTTTGTGTTTTAACTCTCTAAAATTCTGTGTTACAAAGCACATAATAAGGTCTGCAGCGTAAGTGCGGTTGTTCAATGGTGCTGGACTGTGGTTTATCTTATGTCTTTGATTTCCTTACAGATATTTGTCAGACTTCTGCAGTGCAGGAATATGAGTGCAAAGGAGGGGCGGAAGGAACTGAGAACAAGTCAATTGCATCTGTCTCATGTTACAAGTTCAGCTGTACTGTTAGACAGCCTTTGTCCATGCAGCAAAGGCTGGCACCTGGCAGCGTGAGGCTGTGACATTAATGTACCAAAGGCATATAATGCAACGGGCCAGGAGAGTGCTTCGAACGAAGTCTCGTTGCTCTTACTGCACCCGTAGCTTAATTTCCTCGGTTTGGGTTATATATGCCAATATTGCAGGACATGTTTTCTCCATGGTACAGATAAGCATTGGAAAAACCATCAGGTCTCGCCTATGCAAGAGCCATTGGCTGTGCAAATGCTTTTTTTTGTCTTGCTGTACAGAAACGTGGTTGCTGTGCAGCATAGCTGAAAGTAAAATAAGAAAAAATGCTATGACACTGAATTAACTACGTCGTAGCATTTTTTAAATTTATTTACGTTGAACCATGCTATATATACTGCAGCCAGGCTGCTGTACAAAATGGATCAAAAACAGTGACAATGCCAACAGATCTCGCATAGGTGAGACCTATTGCCTTTGCAAATGCTTGTTCACGCTACTGCATTCTCAGTGGAGATGGCCTGTAGTGCACAGATTATACTTTTCAGCCCCGTGCACGGCTCCATTAAAGATGTGCAAGTGCGGTTAGTGAATAGTACAGTCTCTTTGACATACTAAGGTATTTGAACAGCAAACACTTCCTAAACAAAACAGGCATTGGTAAAGCTATTACGTTTGACATTTGGATGGTATTCAGATAGGGTGTGCACAACCCATACAAACGTCAAACCTAATGTTCAAAAGAGCAGAGTAATTCAGTAAGTAAATATTTTATTTGTATATGATTAATTAAAATCTTTACAAAATTGTAAAATGTCCAATAATTGTTGTTACTTAAACTTAACAAAATTAGGATGCATAAAATTACAGTATTGTAAACAGTTTTATGATTACCCTCGAGGGAATTAAAAAGTTCATCTAGCGTGGTTAAGTCTATTTCCAATTATGTCAAAGAACTTCACAACTTGACAGTTCAACTTAATGTCGCTAGTAGAGAAGCACAGTTTGACTGCCTGTCTACAGGTCCAAACGGCATGTAGGTTGAAGAAAGGACGTAAGAGATTGTACCTCAAGTCCTTTACGCTAGGGCAGATGCAAATCACATGAACTATGTCCTCCTTGCCGGTTTTGCACATGCGACACTGTTGTGAAGGGCTGTTTCTCTCCCAAGGCGGAAGATGTGGAAGTATGGGAATTACCCCGAGGCGTAATTTTAAGAATTTTTCTTTAACATTTATTTTCATGCCGATGCTGAAGTACGCTTGTGGCTGCAGTTTTTCGTAGTCACCCACCGTTAGCCATCCATGTGCTCTATTTGCTAGGTCCTTCTTGTCTTCTATCGCTGAGATGATACTAGCTGATTTTTTGGCTACTTTTGTAAAAGACAAGAGATCTATTGATGTTTCCCAGATGTCAGTCAGGCCTAAAAGTTTGAGTGATTCATATAAGTAGGCTCTCGGCGCGAAATTGCGGTGCCAAAGTAATTCTTCCTATACATTTGCACATAAAGATCCAGCATCTGCATTGCGAATCTTATGCCAGTTTGTTGCATACACACTCCGCCTCTCTAGGGTTTGTTTCAAGATACCGAATTCCAGTCGAATCTGAGCCGGGGAGACGTATTTGGGAAGATTAAAGATAGCCCTGTATGAGTTGGCTATGAGTGTGTCCAGCAACGCCGCGTCCTTACCGTGGTGTGATTCACTCCCGTAGGTGAGAGTCGGTTTGAATTTGGCCCTCAGTATTTCAAGAAGAGGTTTAAGTGTAAGGTCAGGTAGTTTGACCTTCAATGATTTTATTGCCAAATAGGTCATTATAGCCTTCCCTCGCAAGGACTTGAACTGCGCCCTAGAGGTATTATTTGAGTCCAGGATTACTCCCAGGTATTTATATGTGATGACCTGGTCGAGCTTTTCGCCATTCAAGTGCCAGCAAGGATTCTTTTTTTTCCTGTAATTCACAGCCATCACCTTTGATTTATTGAAGTTTATTTGTAGTGCATTCTTTACTGAAAAAGCATGGGTTGTGTTCAAAAGGTGTTGGAGGCCCATTGGAGTCCGACTTATCAACAGCAGATCATCCGCATATAACAGGTTTGAGAGGGTAATTTTCCCTAATTTCGGTGCATGATTGGAGCATTTGTCTAGTTGGCCTGGTAGATTGGCTAGAAAAAGATTCAAAAGGATCGGTGCAAGTAGGCATCCCTGTTTTAATCCTTTTGTTGTCCTTATGGGTTTTGAAAGGTGGGTTCCAGCCCCAAGTTTGATTTTGATCCAGGTGTTTGAGTGGAGCAATATTAGGACGTCTAATAGGTATTTAGGTATTCCCAAATTGTCCAGTTTCAGCCAAAGTTTGTTTCAGTCCACGTGGTCGAATGCGGCGGTATAGTCAATAAATGAAAAGAATAAGGATGACTTAATTTCTTTTGCTGCTTCCATCAGCAGTGATAGTGCCATGAGATTAGTTGTGGTCCCTTCGCCTTTGCAGAAACCCGTTTGGTTGATTGGCATGATGGCATTTTCAGTTGCCCATGATGTTAGCTCCTCCAAGATAAGGCCAGCAAAGTATTTTGCCTCCACATCTAGGAGAGCAATAAGGCGATAGTTGTTTGGAAGCCTCTTGCTACCTTGTTTATGTATCGGGCTGATAATTGAACCGTGCCAGGACTCAGGAAGGGTCTGTGAGAGTCTGATACTATTGAACACTGGTGCTAAAGATGCACTCCAAAATTCGACATCTGATTTGTAGAGCATAGGTGGTAGGCCGTTCGGCCCAGGAGCACCGGTTGGTCTCCCCCTTGATATTTGTCGTTGGATGTCTGGTGGGAGAATTGTCTTTGGCCCTGACTCAAGTGCCTTTGTTGAGTTTTTTCAGTTTTTGATTTTTCGAATTTTGGTGTATTCATGGCGATGTACTCCCCCGTTTCAATGGGATTTGTGGGAGTGTAGTGGTTGGGGTTTGCTTCTTTGTTGTGCTTTGTGGTTTTTAAGCAAGGTTTGTTTGTAACAGCCTCGCCAATAGTCCCATCGTTATTAAAATGCGTCAGTAGGTATTTCGACCATACTTCTTCAGTTATGTGCGAGTTTTGACCAGGGAGGTCAGGATTCTGTATTCTTTTAACCATTTGCCAGAATCTGGAGCTGTTCTTCTGCTTCCCCTCGTAAACTAGCTTCGCCCATAGTTCTTCGTTACTTCGCTTCTGGTTGCCCCATTTTGTCCGTTTCAACTTTGTTTTAGCTTCCCGAAGGGCAGTTTGCAAGCTGTAATTTGTTGGATCCTTTCGCAACTGTCTCAGTAATTGATTTACTAATCTTTTTTGTAGTTTCGTTTCTGGACATGAGTGATTCCCACGAAGGGGCGTCTGATGATGACGTGGATTGCTGGGAACCTTTTTTAGCATTTTCTCCCTAATGGTTTTGATGAAGATGTCCCAGACATCCGATGCCTTGGATGCATAGCTGGTAGCTTGGGAGAAGAGGTTTTTCGCCATGGAGCTAATTGAATCAATGTTCCTGGCGTTACAACGAAGCCGTCTTAAATTTGGGACAGTATCTGTGTCGAAGCCTATAAAGGTTTCGGTTTCCAGGTGGGAGGTAGTTTTTATTATGGCCTCTTGTGGCAGGTGATCACTGAGGTCGCTCGTACCTATTCTAAAGGACTTTACCCGACAAAGCATGTTTAGAGATGTGAACATGTAGTCAAGATGGGAGGGTTGTTTATTCGCGTGAAAGGTGGCAACTGGTGGATCATCGTCAGGGTAGCGGCCGTTCAGGGCCCTTAAGTTAAGTTGTTCCAGATGTCGAAGTAGGATTTTTGAGTGCTTCGTTGGGTTCTTGTTTTTTATATGGCCTTGTGTCGGCACGCCCCATGCTGCGTTCAGGTCTTGGGTAAGGTCGCTAAGTTGCTCTTTATTAATTAGAAGCATATTGAATGTTCAAAAGAGCAGAGAGAAGCAGCTGAAGAATGGATGCTACTCAATTGTTGTTTATTTCTGTAGTATACATATTTCAGATGTTTTTGCCAGCATTCACTCCTCTGCGCTATCAGTTCACTCAATGACAGATTTCAGATGCTAAACCGTGCCTCATGCATTCCAATGGAGGCAGAACGACCAAATGTTCAATAGCAACACACACAGTGAGACAAAAATAATCATCTGGCCTGATCCAAGAGGAGATTGACTATGTTTCAAGCCTGAGCCTGGAGGTTCCACAGCAAAAGAAGTCAAAAGCTACAGAGTATCTGCCATACACATCAAACTTAAAATGCCACAAATCTTCTCCTACAAAGTCATTGTGTCAGAAAAGTAAATATATCAAAGGACACATACTTGGTCTCAATTGCTAGTTACTTGTCATGATGCATCTGCAGTCTAACAAAGAAATTACTAGATGTCCCTTCACCAAAACCTAATGGAACCACACACTTGACAATGCACCCATCCATGAAATGCTATGGCCCTGATGGACAGCTCACCAAAGCTATGGTAAACCAGGGCAAATACATGGAGGCCTTTTGTTGAGGGCTTCTGACCGAATGCCGACTCTTTGTCTGAAACTCTTATGGTACTTCTATAAAGAACTGTTAACATGAGGTCCTCCACATACCTAATGGTGTCTGAGGTTAGACCTAAATAACACCAGACAAAGGAGTGAATTATGAGAGATGAATAACTTCTAAACTCCAAAGTCTGAACTAAACGTGTTCATGTAATGGGGCTCAATCTTAAAAAACACTCTTAAAAAAAGCTTTATCAAATCCCATTGTTGTGTAAAAATTGATTTATGACATCCAGCATAAAAGGGTTTCCGAAGCCAGCCTTGCCTCAGGACTGTCCGCAAATAGGCATTTGGAGCCACAAGCCCTTAGTAGGGGTTGTCCCTCATGAAGAGGGAGGTGCCCACTCTCCATGAACCATCTGACTCAGTTCCTCTCGCTTTCTGGTGCAAATATTGATTAAAATACCTGCACTGCCATAAGTAGCTTCTATAGGTTACTTAAGCACCTCTTGAGTGAGAGGTTACAGGAAAAGGACGGCCACCCCAAGAAATAAATGTTTTAAGTTACTGGAGGTGCTTAGCCATGCAGAAATGTTGGTTGTTTATAAAATTGCCACAAATGAACAGCCAGGAGGTCAGAATGAATGTTTAGAGGTAACCTGGAATTAAAGTGCATCTGGTAGATGAAATGGATGACTAGCATTGAATGTAGGGCAAGCGGCTGAGTACCAATGTGTCACTTGTAAGTGTTAGAGGTTATTAGAAGTGGCAGATCACCGAAATGAAGGACGGAATATTTATAATGCACAAGAACTTAGCAAATACCGGGTATGGGTGTATGGATTAATATCCTTCAATGCATGTTGTAAGCTAAAAAGTGGAGTATTGAAGGACTGGTTGTAAATAAAGCAAACACAAGTAGATGATGGATGGAGCACTGAAAATGTTCAGACACTCACCCCAAGTCACAGACCTGGAATGAATCCATCATCGTTCTATAGCTCACTTTGCCACCCCAATTCAGACCCAGCCATATGCAAATCAGTCTTGACCCTGTTCCTCATTGGCACAGTCCAGCCCGAACTGCCAAGCCAGGTCTTCCCTGGCCCGGAAACAAGGATCGTGGGACCGGGTTTGGGGTAACCCCCCTCATCAGCCAGGCTAGCTTGAATCCAGTGGCAAAGTGAGCAAGGGACCCACGTCTGGACATACCCTGCCAACTTAGGGCAAACAAAGCAAACACAAGGAAATGATGGACGGAGTGCTGAAACTTTTCAGACACTCACCCTCAGTCACAGATCTGGGCTGAATTCATCATCATTATTTAGCTCACTTTGCCACCCAGTTCAGACCCAGTCATATGCAAATCAGTCTTGACCCTATGCCTCATGGGAACAGTCCAGCCCGAACTGCCAAGCCA
Organism: Lissotriton helveticus; assembly: GCF_964261635.1. Lineage (NCBI taxonomy): Eukaryota > Metazoa > Chordata > Amphibia > Caudata > Salamandridae > Lissotriton > Lissotriton helveticus. The sequence goes on from NC_136063.1 coordinate 576,385,680, forward strand.
GGTCTTCCCTGGACCAGAAACAAGCATCCTGGATTCAAGCTATCCTGGCTGATGAGGGGTGTTAGCCCAAAACACCCCTCATCAGCCAGGATAGCTTGAATCCAGTGGCTAAGTGAGCAAGGGAGCCACGTCTGGGCATACCCAGCCAACTTAGGGACCACAAAGCAAACACAAGGAGATGATGGACGGAGGACTGAAACTTTTCACACACTCACCCCCAGATACAGATCTGGATCAAATCCAACATCGTTCTTTAGCTCACTTTGCCACCCCAGTTCAGACCCAGCCATATGCAAATAAGTCTTAACCCTGTTCCTCACGTGAACAGTCCAGGCCGAACTGCCAAGCCAGGTCTTCCCTGGACCGGAAACAAGCATCCTTGGACCGGTTTCCAGGTAACACCCCATATCAGCCAGGCGAGCTTGAAATCAATGGCAAAGTGAGCAAAGGACCCACATCTGGGCATACCCTGCCAATTTAGTGCAAACAAAGTAAACACAAGGAGATGATGGACGGAGGACTGAAACTTTTCACACACTCACCCCCAGAAACAGATCTGGATTGAATCCAACATCGTTCTTTAGCTCACTTCGCCCCTGCAGTTCAGACCCAGCCATATGCAAATAAGTCTTGACCCTGTTCCTCATGTGAACAGTCCAGGCCGAACTGCCAAGCCAGGTCTTCCCTGGACTAGAAACAAGCATCCTGGGACTGGTTTCGGGGTAACACCACTCATCAGCCATGTTAGCTTCAATCCAGTGGCAAAGTGACCAAGGGACCCACGTCTGGGCATACCCTGCCAATTTAGTGTGAACAAAGCAAACACAAGGAGATGATGGACGAGCACTGAAACTTTTCACACACTCATCCCCAGACACAGATCTGGGTTAAATCCATCACCGTTCTTTAGCTCACTTCGCCACCCCAGTTCAGGACCAGTCATATGCAAATCAGTCTTGACCCTGTTCCTCATGGGAACAGTCCAGCCCAAACTGCCAAGCCAGGTCTTCCCTGGACTGGAAACAAGCATCCTGGGACAGGTTTGCATATGGCTGGGTCTGAATGTGATGGCGAAGTGAGCTAAAGAACATTGATGGATTCAACCCGGGTCTGTGAATGGGGGCGAGTGTCTGAAAAGCTTCAAAACTCCGTCCATTTTCTCCTTGTATTTGCTTTGTTCGCCCTAAGTTGGCTTGGTATGCCCAGACGTGGGTCCCTTGCTCACTTTGCCAATGGATTCAAGCTAGCCTGGCTGATGAGGGGGGTTACCCCGAAACCGGTCCCAGGATGCTTGTTTCCCATCCAGGCTAGACCTGACTTGGCAGTTCGGGCTGGACGATTCCCATAAAGAACAGGGTCAAGAGTGATTTGCATATGGCTGGGTCTGAACTGTGGAGGCAAAGTGAGCTAAAGAATGATGATGGATGATTCAACCCAGATCTGTGACTGGGGATGAGTGTCTGAAAAGTTTCAGCGCTCGTCCATCCTCTCCTTAGTGTTTGCTTTGTAAATAAAGCCTCTCACAATCATCTTGCAGCCTATACTCTTCTAAAGTAACCATTGTGGCCTGAATTATTGAAAACTTAAGTAGACAGCAATGGCTCTGTATTTGACTTGAGGTGGTCACAACACAGATTAAACTTGAATAAACAATAAAAGCCTAGCTGTGTCGCATAGTAAACACGTGTTATTTTCAAGAGACAGAAGCCACAGAAAAAAAAACATAATCATAACAGTAGTAGAGATATACCATGACCTGTGCAACTGAAGAATAAAAAGTCATGACTGTAACCTATTTGTAGAGCTGAATGTTATCCTATCACAGACCATCACTAATGGAGGTTTTCTCCAGTCATCACATGGTTGAAACAGGTATCCATGTTAGGAGATGCTAGCCTTGAAAAAATAGCACAACTGTTGAACAAATCACAAATTAGCCCAAAGACAAGCTCATATCACCTGGTGTCCCAGCACCCCACGTTGGTAAAATCATGCTCATTCCTGTTGGTCTCTGATTGTGAATGAAGCATTGAACTGTTCACATGCTGCTCTAAGAATACACTTATCTGGTACACTGTGAGGCGTTTTTGCAGTCACCCTATGTTCAAATTCCTAACACAAAGAGAAATCGAAAATGATGTTCATTCCTTTTTGCCAGACGTTGATTAAATATCTTTCTTTCAATGGGATCAAGTAGTGCTGAATCCCCGTTTCTCCTGTTCCATCTTCTCCAACTATATCTATATATATTTTTTTAGTTTGTGATTCACATAGAGTCATCACACTCTGAACTGCGCAAACAGATATAAATGTCAGCCAAGAAAATAAGTGGCCTGATTAAGCTCCAAGCCTGAAAAAAGCAGATACCCACTAGCCGACCAGTTATTCTTACCATGTGGCTCCATTTTAATTCACTTGTTCACCTCCAACGATCAGCTGGCCAGACTCACCATAGGCAGTACATCTTAAAGAATGGTAACTGCTGCTCTTACAGTAAGTCCCTGATCATCCCTTATTTACCGTTTCCTTCTCCCATTGCGATATTTGATGAGCTCTTAATTACTCTACCCAGTTGGAAGTCAAATAGAGGTTATCCAGTGTCTCACCACTGGGGTGGTGATGAAGCATTTACACCCCAACCTTCGGGGATTATTTACCTAATGTGTTTTCCCCCTCATTGTCATCTTCTGGTCATATCTTGCTTTCAGTACCCCGACTCCTATGGATGATGTCCACTGTTCACCTATGATGTTTATTCTCCCAGGTTCAGGTGCACCCTTACTACAACCCATAGTAACCAAAATTAAAGTGCAGATCCTGTATTGCTCTTGGACAATCAGAATTCTCACACATGTGCACTCTTTGGCCACATTCTTCTAATTCCACACGTAAGCAGTGTTCGTCTAGCTAGACGATTTACATGAACAAACCTGAAAATCTGTTCCGAAAACTTCACCTTTATGGCAGAAACATAACTTTAAGAAGCCAGGCTCTGCTCAAGCTGGATGCTCCCAGTTTCAGAAAGTTTATCGCCATGAACAAGTCATATTCTGTAAGTGCACGAAGGATCTGGACTGCTATACCCACACATATACAACAGACCACTTCAATCTCCGCTTTTAAAAGGGACATGCAACAGCAATTGCTAAAATACATTTCATAATTAGTACTCAGGTAGTGTATCTGGTCTAGCCAAACCTGGACAGCAAAGATACCACTATATTTCTGAAGACTGTACCTCCTTTTTTTACACAGTACTGAAGTGCTTTTTTAAGAACCTAAATAAAGAAATGCATCAATAGTTGGTGCACTTTCACCTCCAAAACTGCAGGACAGCAGCCATGATTGTCCACGCGATGCTATAACCAGTAGGTTAGGATTCAAATTTAATATCATACCTATCTACCCAACTTCATTTATGCGTATATCTTGGTGTCAAAACTGAGGAGGGATAAGCTGCCATTCCTTCTGGTTTGTTCTTTAAATATATGTCATGTTTTATCTTTGGCAATACTGATATGAGTTGTCATGCAGACTGTTATTTTTTCTTTGAATTGACATCCCTGTCTTCAGACTTAAATTGATCCTTCTAAACTTCACATCCTGATCCCAGCACCACTATTGGTTCAACACATCCTTGTGCGGCTTAGCCCTCTAACTATGTCACTTCAGAAACCATCGAAGGATAAAGCATTTGACTACTGTCATAACTCATTTACTTAAGAAATGCCCTTTAAGTCCTTTTCCTACACTTAACCAATTGATCTTCCTTGCATTTGATCTTCCCACCTATCAGCTCACTTACTCCATTCAAGAACTTTCCGTAGCATGAATGTCTTTGTAGTTTGAATTCCTTCCTCTAGAACCCCTGAAACCCATTCTAAAGACTAGCCTGTAGGATATGTCTTTTTCTATTCTTGATATTAGAGTTTAAGTTAAAGACTGTAAATCGTCACTTCATGCCCAGAGACAGCAGGAGACTGCATAACTAAGTTCAATGTATATGTTCAACAAGTTGAATTTTGAGACAGAAGCTGGAAATGCTGATCCTAAACCAGGATTTGCAGATTTTTCGTGCCTGCAAATTCCAATGACTAGAGGGGAAAACTGCAAGTATAGTGATATGGATGAGAAAAGAGAATGTTATTAGAGTGTCAGGGAGAGTGGCCATAGTAAATAGCAGGACCGCATCCAGTATAGAACGTTAGTAGGTATTTACAAAAAACTGTACACGTCCATGTCCACCCTGGAAACACCAGTTTAAAAAATACTCCTAAATACTTGGCGCCGAAGCCTCGAGGATGGCTGTAAGGAGATGAGTTATACTTTGAGTCAGATTTAAAGAAAAGCCCAGGTCAGAGACGGCTGGACAGTCCTGGTTGATGGCCCATACGCCAGGAGGAGAAGTAGGCATAAGTAGGTAAGTAAGTAAAAAGGTAGGTGTTTCATTGTTTGAATAGTGAGTAAGGATGTATGATGCTCCCATATTTCAGGGCGTGCAGGGACTGGGTTTCTCCTGAGAGGAAAAAAGAAAATGTGCTAATACACAGTTCCTCTTCAATTAATTATTTATTACTGAAGCAAATGACCATCCCCCAGAGCCTTTATGAATATTGTACATTAAGGATACATTTTGATGGCTGCATCTTCTCTTTTACTCTTTCACCTTCTGCTTTGTCTCATTTTTTTCTTTACAGGTTCTGTTTTTTGTTTTTTTATAATTGTAACATGAATTTCTTCACATGTCTCAAGAAGAACTTCTCTAAATCCTGAGACTGCTTTTAATAGAGGCTTTAATGGTTGAGACATTATACATCAAAATGCACTTTGGCGGCTGTGGCTGTCCTGGAGGCAAAATATGCAGCCCATTCCCCAAATGATTTTTGAGGCAGATGTAGAGGTGGTGACTAAAATTTGCAAGCCAGAGATGGGTCTCTAGGGCACAGTATTGTCTAATACTTTTCACCAGACCAGCTTGCAGGTGTGATGATTCACATCATCATACCCAGAATGTACGCAGTGTGAGACAGCGGTGCAGTATGGAGGCAAGTGAGGAGCACAGCACTTATCTCAACTAGATATGAGTGGCTCATGGATTTGGTGGTAGGACCTGCTTCGAAATCTGAATTCCAAAGAGTTCTGCAGTTGGATGATGTCTTTCATCTTGGAATGAAGGGACTAAATAAACTCATGTCTGGACCTAAACATACAAACCTAATACATTTTCTGCAGATTTGACAACTAATAACACACAGTGTGGTGACACCGGGGACCTATGCACTTGTTTTTCCAATATCAAGTTTTGCAAAGCACGTGTGCACGTAAGTGTGCATGCACATGGATTGAGTGCATCTGGCAGGTGCAGCCTGGAATCATTGGAATATGATAGGGCAGAGGCTGGGGATAAATTCGATCCTGTTCTCGTGAGGCCACCACAAGCATGAAGCGTGAAGTAAACACATCTTCTTACACAGAACCTTAAACATGGAAATTAGCATATCATTGGCTATTTTTTAATGTTTCTGACACACCACAGTCTCTAAAATAGGGCAAAAAACTCCACATACTGGCAAACACATTAAGGTTTGTGAGCTCCAGATTTTGCCTCTCATGTATAAAAATTGAGTGCATACTTTTATTTTTAAAGTTTGAGTGCTGCTTACAGGACCTAGGATGTCTATGGAGTTGGGCAATGCATGCCTCAGGACACCATATGAATGAGATGTATCACGTTTGAGAGATGGGGATTACCAACCTAAGAAATGTCCTGAAATGCGACAATGAGAGAGGAGATTTCTTCCACAGACAAGATGTATCTTTGCTTACGATTAGTCTACAGTACACAAGAAACTCTGTGCCTGCATTGATCTCTTGGCACATGGCACTAGTGAGATGTGGGATCCAGGTCTACACGTGCTCCGGTTTCCTGTGATCTGTATAAGAAGGTCCACTGCTTGTGCAGGCCTCAAATCATTCTCAATTGCAGTTTATTTCCTTCAGTCAGTCAAACCGAGCAAAATATGTCACCACCACTGCCTGGGATCTTTCACTGAGTATCAACATGTTACAACATTAATCGCCACGGGCGCGCATTATTCGATGCGATACAACAGGAAACATTAAGGCAGAAAGTCTAAAAGGCATCCAGCGCAGCCTACATATGCTATTCGTTCTCTATAATAAATACAAAAGCGAATCCTGGCCCATAATCTGCTGAAGCTGGCATAATTCACCGAAAGGAGGAGCGCACCCATCCACAGTCCTGGGAGCACATCTTCAACAGCGAACAAGACTCCGCTTGGCATGGAAACCTCAGATCACTTTGGAAAGTCACCCCACTAACAGACATCCAATGACGCCACATCAGTGGAAGAATGTGCACAATGCAAATGCCAATGCCATAACCTAAAGGTGCAACATGTGAACATACGAAGCAAGGACATGACATTAGTAAGGGATGGCCTGATGTGTGACAAGCAGCATTTCATAGAACATTCGCCAGGTTGCTGTGGGTGTTAGGTGTGATGCAGCCCAATACAAACACCTTGTTGAGCAATGTGTTTGGGACCATAGATGGTTGCAATAATGCTATTAATACAAGTAAAAATAATAGTCAGAATAATAATAATGATATTAATGCTGCTATTGTGTTTGCTTTTAAAGATAATGGAGATAAAAAGGATTAATATTATTATTCTTACATGAAAAAAATCGTAGTTGTATTTATGTTCTGAATGTTATGTAGTGGAGAACTTTTGCATTTGCTCATGGATTCCACAAATGGCGGCACAACGCGAAACATTTAGAATCCTGTCTTGTATCATAGTTGCTGCAAACAATTCTTCTGAAACAAAAAAAGCTTCCCTCCCCGAGCAACACTTGGCTGTTATCAGCCTGGATCCGCAGTCCGCGGTGCTGCTGCCCGGCTCTGCGCTCTGCTGCCAGGGCAAGTCAACAGCACGGGGCTGCCAGAGGTCAAGGGTCGCGGCCCCCGCGGGAGCCTGCCCTCCATGCCCGGCTGCGCCTCACACTCTCCGGCCCTGACAAGAGGCAGTGAACTCCCGAATCTCGGCGAGGCAGGCAGGAAATCTGCGCGTTTCCCGCCAGCACCGGGGGCCGGAGGATGCCGTCTAGATACACTTGTAAGGAAGCCAAGTGCAGGGATGTGGGAACCTTGACGGGGGAGGGCGCGGGGGGGCAGAACAATGCTTTGTTTTCATCTATGACAACCCCCTGTTTAGCCCTGACTTGGAGCACACACTTGACAGGCTAGGGACCTTTCCCCAGTACTGGTAAGCACGTCAGACACACAAGGCCCCAGATACACTGCGCACACTAGGGGCAATGCAAGCACCTGCGCCGCGGGCCCGGGGGTGAGGGTCAGCCCTTCAGCCCTGAACCAACTCCTCAGAGGGGCTCCATTCCGCCCAAAGTCAATGATTACCTGTGAAACATGGGAGACTCAAGTGCCTCGTCATTTTACGTCACGCCACCGCGCACACTCACGTTAGGGTGTGTTGGGGTCTATGTGCAAGTCTCGCTGGGCCTATGTAACTTGTCTAGGCTGTGATTCGAAGTTTTTACCTTCAGGTCCAAAAATACATTATAACTTCCCACTGGCGAAACCCGCAGGTGCCCGCTAAAGAGGGTGTGCCTGCTGCCACTGGGTAGTATATGTATGTGTATGAACATACAATGAACCGATATGGAGTAAGGCAGTTGATTTCGGTTGCTCCTAAATCTGGGACCTTGTGTCTGTTGGTTAAGACGGTACCAGTACAATGTTTTTCGATTTTCATCTGCAATATGTCCGAAACACCAGGTGACACAACAACTGCTATCAACACAACCTATTTGCAACTAACTGCTCAGCTTGAATCATCAAGTGTCGAAGTGGCCCAAAACAGAAATTTTGTAATGAAGACAGAATTGAATAAGCCATGGAGAGGACATGGGGTCGAGTGTCGCCCAACAACCTCATTGATCGGTTCAACTCGGTCACAAATTGTCAGCTGTGGGGCTTCAATGCACGTATACAGATACTGCGGCTTGCTCAATGCCCTTCATTCATTTCATAGACATGTACATTCGGTGTATTCGTTTTTTCTGTTCCCCATACGCACCCAACTTTTATACAGCACTTAAAACTGCAGGTTGGCCCTTTTCTAAATACTCTTAAGTGTTTGCACGTGATCACAACTTTTGGTCCCAAAATGGGAGGCTTGGAAACCATAATTAAAGAAAAACAAGTGTATCATTTTCTTTGAGCTAATTCACACATTTACATTGTGGAGAATGAATTACAGATCCAAAGTAACATCGAAATCCCTTAAACGAGAGACACCCCACTTCAGAGACTATTAAACTGGGTGCCTTATTTCAGAACATTATCAAAAGTGTCAAACCACACAATCCCTATAAAACACAGCATGCCAGTTGCCACAGAGAGGGTTCCTGATTGCATTGCAGGACACACTGGGATATCAGTGAACCAGCGAACACTGGCCAGCCTCCCCGGCCCCTCCCGCTGCGCCCCCGCAGCAGACATTAGTATTCCGCGCACTGCAGCGCTCCCTCGCTCTTGTTCCCAGAGCCAAGGGGCCCCTCTGCCATTCAGTTCCCACACAAGCCTCGGCGGAACCGTCGCCACTTGTTGTTCCCCACAGAAATGCGCCCCCGCCCCTGCCAGCAGCCACAAAGCACCTCCCTGAGGTAACTCACCGACACCAGGAACTCCAGCGTGCCCACATAGTCGCGCTCCGTCTTGAGGAGCTCGCTCAGGACGCAGCCCCGGAGGCGCAGCTGCTTCTCCAGGTCCTTGGCGCTCTCCGCCTTGCCCTCCGCCTTGGTCTCCTCGGTCATCTTCCAGGTGTGGCTGAGGGCGGCCAGGTACTCCGCCTTGGAGGGCTGGCTGCTCGGGCCGGCCCTAGCCCTGCTCGGCCCCGAGGACAGCGTGCTCCAAGCCCGCGCACCTCTAATGCCTCCTTACCCCGGGCACCTCCGAAGGCTGGGCCGGAGAGATGCCCATAGAGCGCATGCTGCTGCTGGGGGCTGACAAACAGCCAAGGGTCACCTCATGAAGTGGCCTGAGGTCCAGGCAGGAGGAAGCGGCCAGGACTGTGGTCTGCGCTGTGTTTGTACAATAAATCCGCCGGGTGTTTGCAGAATAGCGCAGCACAAACCCAGGGCACTGTGATTCCAGCTCCTTGACACCGCGCCCGCACACTGCATCCGGCCAGCCACCGCCGCCTCAGTCTCAGGCCCGGCTCCGCAGCACCGCGGCTCTGGGAAACATCTACAAACACAAGGAGAAGAATCCCAGTCACAGGGCCACCAGACTGTCTACTGAAACACTGCAGATTTGTCAAAATCCCCAAATCCACCCACGCAGCCTGCAACAGGACCGTGTTGACAAAGTTTGCCACTTGGCTGAGAAGTCCTCATTAACAGAGCGAGCCGGAGTTATGAATGGAAAGAACATCCCTCCTCCCCTACACATGTGGGAAAGTCTCGGCGAGCGGCGCAGATGCCGCTGTCACACGGAACAGCACAACATCCCAAACCACCAACTTAAAAGCAGTCTTTTTAGTGAGTGCGCGCGGTGCTTTCCTGTAACACGGGCTACGCAGAACGCGCACCCCCGCCCCAGGGCAGCTCCATGTGTGCAGCCATAATAACAAACACATTGGGGAGTTCATAACCGCTGGCAGGGGTGGCATCCCTCCCCGAGCTGCAAAGATACAGAAACATTTGCTCCCGTGATCCCCTCCCAGGTAAACTCCGGGAAACTTTCAGAACACGGAGACATCTTGGGAACAGAAGACCCACGCGGCTCACTTACCTCTGCCTGGTCCATGCGTGAAGTGAGGAACGAGCAGGAAAGGGGGGAGGGGTGGCAGGACATCTATTGTTAATCCTCCGTGTCACTAAGGAAACCACCGCGGGGGCACCGCCAGGCCTGACTCGGGCAGAACTTGTAACCCCTGCGCTCACGGCCGCAAGTTTCTTAAAATGTCAACAAGTTAACCAAACAGCGCAGCCCTTGCAGCTCGCAAGCATTTGGACATAAATCAAAGGCTTCGGACCACGTGACTGGGATGCCTTCATCCCCAGCCCATCTTTCTTCTTCCCTCCTCACCCCCTCTTCCCGCACGCGCGCGCGCGCCCCGCCTCCCCGCAAACCTCAGCCGGACGGGAACCGAAGCGTGACTTCGCTAATCACTGAACGAGGCTCTGCCCCTCTCACCCTTCGACTGTGCGCCAAACGGGGCGCGCTCGGTTTAGCAAGTAAACACCGCACTGTACAGAGCGGTCCCCGTTTAGCAGAGAGCACAGGGGCTTCTGGTGGGAAGCATCTTTTGTTTGGGAGAAACGTAATGGCTTGTGTGCATGTACCACTCAGAAATAACTGTGCACTCTAATAAACTTAAACGTAAATACGGCTTCTCTAAGTGTTCATGTAAGTAGGTCCTACTTTTATTAAAGAGAAGATGCGTTTTATTGATATTGAATATTGATATTGAATAATTTTATTCTGCGAGAGGATGCCCAAGGGCGTCTTGGCACGGATATCTGTTAGAATAGGCATGGAGACAAAGCATACATCAAAACATATCACAGAGGAGAGAAAACAGCCAGGTCTTGAGGTGTTTCCTAAAACAGATAAGTTAGATTTACCTCTGAGGTGTCCCTGTAAATTGTTCCAAAGTTGGCACGAGTTGTGTATATTGCTCCAAATCGCCTTACCTCAATTCCCTGGATCATACACCCTATCCGATCTCCTACATTGGAGAGAACGTCCGATCCACACTGCAGGGGTCCTTTTCCCCAACAACCAATTACCCCCCTTCGATCAACTGATGACAGACTATGACCTACCTCCAGGGCAATTCCTCCTACATCATAGGCTCACCCGTACATTTCGCACTTTTTGGAACACTTCAGAGACGGAACCAACAGCACACCCGGTCCTACAAACAATCCTCACGATGGGCCCTGGCCATCACCTTATTACCTGGCTCTATAAGGCTAACTAACCATGCTTCCTCTAGACAAGCTCAAACACGGGTGGGAGAAGGAATCTATACGAGCATTACATGACAAGGAATGGGAGATGGCCTGGTGCATCCCGCAGCTGGTCTCACGCAACTGACGTTTTAAAAATTTGCAATTTTTCATGCTACACTGCTCCTACTATACTCCAGCACAAATAAACTGCTTTTTCCCCCAGGCAGGCGCATGCTGTCCCAACTTCCAGGCAATAGGCGCAGACTTAGAACACATGCTATGGTCCTGCCCAACTCTCCACCTCTACTGGGAAAATGTACATGATGTTCTTCGCCAAGTCACTGAACCTACTGATCTCAGCACTTGGGAGGCCTGCTCACTTGGCATTGTCAGGCACCGCAAGCCTCATAAAATGCGCGCGCTCAATTCGCCTCTCTGGCGATTCTCCTCGCCAAGCGTACTCTCAATTTACAGTGGCACTCACAGACAACCCCACTGGTCACAGCCTGGTATGGACCTGTCCGTAAATGGGGTGCGGCGGAAGAGGAAGCCCTCCACTACAAGGAACTTTGAGGTTTCCGTAAACAACCCATTACTCCTTAATGGGCCACTCTTCTTTCGGAATTTCAACAACACACAACAATGGCCTCCCTCCATAGAGTATTGATTACACCCTCTTCCCTCACACTCCTCCTCCATCCTCGTACATCTCTTTAATCAATAATACACCACTCATTCCTTATCAGGCAACTCCGCTTCCACTGTCATTATTCCACGTAATTTTAGCTACTCTGACACTATGTACCCCGCCGTACCCTCTCTGAACAATCCTTGCCATACCCTCTTCCATCCCAGTTCATACGTCCAGTCCCCAGTTACATCTGTTATGCAATAGTATACATGACCACAACAACACTTGCCATGTGTGCATTAATTCAGCTGTCTTAAAATGCTGACAATATGTGTTGTGTGACTCCAGATAACATCCACTCTTGACTCTGTTTGAAGCTGTGTATATTGACTAAGTAATATTGTTGCATGAACCTGTTTCTGAAAACCAATAAAACAGATTTCAACAAAAAAAGAAAAAAAAGTTGGCACGTGGTGTGGACAAAACATCTACTACACCATGTCACCCTCTAAATTTTAGGAACATTGACCATTCTAGAGGCCGCAGAGCACAGAGTTCTTCTGGGAAACTAGCAGGAACATTTCCTCCTCAGGTAGTCAGGGCCTCTTTTGTGCAGATATTTCTATGCCAAGCATAGTGCCTTAAAAGCAATTCTATTCTTAACTGGGAGTCAATGGAGCTCCTATAGTTCCTTTGAGACTAGCATGAACTTGGCGATTTTCCTGAGGAGTCGTGCGCTACATTCTGCAGTCTGAAGTTTCTTTAGTGCTCGTTGATGAATTACAATAATCTAGCCTGGTTTGGACTAGTGCAGTGACCACTGATTTTTTTTAGATCATATGGGATGAAGGGGAGAACGTTTCTTAGAGAACGCAACAGAAAGAAACAAGATAGAGTGAGTTTGTTAATCTGGGCTTTAAAAGAAAGGCTAGGGTCAAAGATCACCCCCAAGTTCCTGACTGAGGATACCGGATTGGGGGGGGGGGTTAGAGTCCGAGGCCACCAAGATTGGTCCCAGAGGGCAGTGTTCTTGCAAAAGAGAAGAACCTCCGTTTTTGTCCGAGTTCAGCTTGAGGCTCTTATTGCTCATCCAGTCAACGACTGCACCCATACAGCTGTTGAAACGGTATGCAGTCTCAGATACATCACTAGAAATTGATGCAACAATTTGCGTGTCACCCATGTATGCGACTGATGAGAAGCCAAATGTGTGGATCAACCTAGCCAGGGGGGCACATAAATATTAAAGAGCGTAAAGCTCATTCTTGCTAATTTTTTTCAATAGCAGCCAGTTAGTGGCAATAGAGAAAGCACTATATTAAACTTAATGAACTATGGTATCCATAAAACCTTGACTAAAGACTAGGAATGTAAGATCCACATGTGTATATTTAATTGATAAACTATATATGGACCCCCACACACACAAAACCAGTATTTCCGCTTTATGCTGGTATTCCCTGCTATGCAGTAGCGGCCTGTGTCAGAGGAGAGGTTTGTGGTCAGGGCGTTGGAGGAGAAGACGACAACTAAAACAAGCATTGGCATAGCCAATAGGTCTCGCCTTTGGGACCTGCTGCATAACTAAATACTTATAAGGTCCCAAAGGCGAGACCTATGAGCGATGCCAATGCTTGTTTAAGCGAGCAAGCCGCATATAAAGCAAACTATTTGAAATGTTCAGTGCCCCCCAAAAGTTCGCAAAGTGAAAGGCCCACAAGTACCTTTTTTAGCTTTCAAAACTCTAGTATTCACACCGCAATAGAACTGGCAAAAAAACAGAGAAACTGCCACTGTCTGTTCAGACATTGCGATTTAAAGGTGCATGCACGACAGGTAAGAAGGCAGAACCTGGAACCTTCTGCTACTCCAGACGTTCAATCTGTAATTATTATGCGGGAGGTTGGAGTTCGCCTTTCCGTGCATCCATTCACAACTGACTGTAGAACTATCCGCTTTCCTTTTTGCTACCAACGTTTATGGAGCTCACTCTTCTGCTTTTAGCTAGTTTGTTTTACTTTATTACAAAAAAAAAAACGTGAACCGGTCATCGTAGGAATACATGTGATGTTTGCAAACTCCAGTCCTGCAGTTGTTTTCACATTTATTGTATGCTTTTTAATTGGTACAATCTCGCTTACAGCTTTAAATCACTGAAACTGTTTATTACGATTTCAGTGAAATCGGCCTTAGGCATTTTATGCTAATCCACTACTGGTACTGTATTTGCCCTTCAGAAGAAATATTATCTCATTCGCAGAGATAGTTCTTATGAAAATATACTCTTTTGCACGTGTAAGAGAGATAAGCAAACTGACAAGTTATTCCCCTTCGCCCAGTTCCTACTGATGGCTCCGAAATATTATCGAGACAGAGAGGAAAAAAGAAGGGAGACAAATAAAGAAGAAAGAATCTGAATAAAATAAGCAAAGAGAAAATGAGGCAATCAGAAACAAAAAAGAAGGAAAGAGCAACCGAGAGCAAGAAAGCGAAAGCAGAACGAGGTACAAGGAGAAAGGGAAGTGTTTGTTCAAATGAAGATAGGCAATGGGATGCGAAAATATGGACTGACATAAAATGCAATGATCGGACAGACATTGTTGGTGAGAGCTGGTAAGACGTGAGAGATGTCGGGATAAATTTAAGAAAACAAGCACGGCCCCGCGGCGGCGAAGGTTAAAGCAACAAGCAGCGTGCGCGCACGGTCTTCACTTTTCAAGCACTGCACTTGTGCTTGTGGCGCGCCGCTGCTCGCTCCCGCAAGGTGGATGCCGCCACAAGCACGAGTGCAGTGCTTAAAAAAGTGAAAACTGATAGCTAAAGGCCCTCCTAGATCAGCGCATGCGCGCTGCCTTGACGAGACCTAAAAAGGGAGAAAAAAACGAATTTACCTACAACCCGCCACATCGCCGGTCTTCTGCTCCTCTCATGGATCCACTGCAGGCACAGGCTCCGAGACTCCCCTGCTGCCAATCCTGAAGCTGCTCTTTCATGAGCACCCTCAATGTGCGCTCCCAGGGAGATTGGGAGCCTGTGCTTGCTGTCAGCTTGGTTTGTAGACAGCTTCAGTGCGAATGTCAGTTTGGCTGGCCTGAGACAGCCGGCCAAACTGACATGCGCACTGATAGCAGTGCATACCACTCCCCGTCAGTGTCTGTCATTCCCCTGGCCCTGCCCCCAAGACTAGGTCGGCAAACAAAATAAAACAACAATAAAGCTGGGGTTATTATAGTTTTATTATTATTATTTTTTACTCTGCTTGCAGGGGGGGGGTGATGCTCCTTGTCCATATCACAGGAGCTGCTGCTGCTGCTATGATCCCTTCTCCATGAGATGTTCAGGATGAATGTTTGAGGAACTGTTGATCGTGTCACTGTAAAATAAACTGAAATAGTAATATGCAAAATCTAAGGAGGGCACACAATATTGGAAACAATTCAATACTCACACTAGTGGTTGGAAGCAGACTGAAGCAGTAGATCACAGAGCACCGCACTCTGCTGGAGGACGCGAGTGAGACGGCGTGTTTGAGAGGCAGTGCCACGGATTTGACCCTTCTCAGCCTCTCCGGCCTCTCCGCCTTTCCCCCGGTGCGAGTGGCTTTCAGGCTGGTGGCTTGCCTGTTCCCTGCCCCCCCCATGCAGGGTAGAGCGCGGGAGCGTGATCGCAGGTCGCCGCCAGAACTCGCAGCTTTTGCAGCAGCCGCGGCGGGCAAAAAGCGGGAGCGGCCCGGTAGCGGCGGGAGCCCTCGGCAGGCATTTGCTGGTAAAGCGGGAAAGCGGAAAAAAAGCGAGGAGAGAGGAGATAGGGGTGCGAGTGGGGCGAGGCACTGGCTTGAGGGGCGGTTGAGGCTGGGGAGCCTGTGATCCTGCGCCTTTACAGCCTGTACAGCACAAGAACAGCATAAGAGCACGTAGTGGTGCTATGCTGGCGTAGGGGGACTACCGGTGCCTGGTCTTGGTGACGTGACCGAGGCAAGGCCGAGTTCCTGCACGCTCGGCAAACCCGCCCCCCCCACCCCCCTCTGCTCCACCAGCCAAGCCAGCCAAGCCAAGCTAAGCTAAGCTCAGGCAGTCTTGGAAGTCTTGGAGCCTTGGAGCTTGGGAGATGCTGGTGTTCCCGGAGGTGAACTAGACCCAACGCCAACACCAACGCCAGGTCCTGCAGCTCACCCAGCAGCTCGTCAGCTGTCAGCCGCCAGAGGAGATCAGGCCCCGAGCCGCGTGCAGGTGTGAGCGCGAGTCCCGCGCTGCGAGAACAACACCGCCGCCGCCGCCAGCCCTCAGCTCCAGGGAGGAACTTCAAAGCTGCGGAAAAGCATCAAGCAGCAGCCCGCACCCGGTGAGTCGGTGAGCCGGGGGTGGGCAGCAACGGTGCTTACATCACACACGTTCTCTCACGACATCTTACGGCGGTGTCATAAGGTATAAGGCACAAGGCAACCCAGGGTCCTGCAAGGTTTTCCAGAACACGCGAGTGCGGCTGCCGATAGAGGCGGCCGCTGAGTAAGAGCCTGGGGGGTGGCCGGAAGGCTGCTCGACTAGGTCATGCTGTCCTGTGGCCCTACCCACGCGCACCGCTCGCAACAACAGTGACTCCCCTTTGACCTCTTTGACCTCTTAGTGTGCCAGTCTGCCTTAGTTCATCTGACATCCTGTATTCACAAGATAGACCCCACCAGGAAAACACCTGCCACTCCTCACGGGAGCTATCAACCGTCAGCCGCTAGTCTCACCTAGCTGCCTGCAATTAGCTATCACTAGCAACCACCGGCTACATTTGTGATCAATCCAGGAAATCCTGGCTAACTGACTATCTGGCTCCTAATAGGTCTCAATAGCAGGCACAGCCACACCAGCGGCACAATCTACATCTACATCTACAACTACAACTCCCGCTAGGGTTGTGTTTAAGCCCAACCACAGCAGATAAGGTTAAATCACAGAGGCGTCATAGAGGCGTCACCCATTCAGAGCAATGAGATTAGGCTTAGTCAGGATACAACTAAAGCCTAAATCAAACGACAAGCCTAAAGCACGAAAAAGGAAACTTGAAAATCTAGAATCAACGTCCACGCCTCACCCAAACAGCACTCAATCCGTCAACTCATACAAACATAATAAAAAAACTCAGGAGGACCCACTCCTGTCTGCAATGGAAACTCCATCTTTAAATCAAACTGTAACTTCACCTTCAATTGCGACGACAAATAAAAATGACCAGGCAAATATCCCCTTGGGATCACCTGGGCCAACCCTGGCCCCTCAGTGCTCAAATAGGCCTACACAAATACAATCATCGTCAAAATCAAAGTTCTTACCAAAGACCTCACCAATAACCCCGGACAATCTCATATCCATCGATGGTCTCCCAGCAAAGAAAAGGTCATCTTCCTTTCAGCCCAAGATTTACTCCAAATTCTTCTTCCTTAAAGACCCAGGGACAGCAATTTACTCCAAATCTGGGAATATTCGTGGCCTTCAAACTCCTCTCCTACAAGCTGAATCTCCCTCTAGCCACACGATGATGAGCCACGACGGCCCACCCCACTCGGCCAACGTCTTCTTTCCATCTAGGAACGGGGCCGCAGCGGGTAATTACACACCAACATCACCTGATCCACAAAAAACTTCTGCCTACTCTCTTCTAGTTGATCATGATCCTCTCACACTCAACCCCCTGGAAACGCACTCGGACAAAAACAATTCCCAGAGAGTTTGGAGCCCTCCACTGAATGCCACCCTCCTTGAATCGGCTACCGATGGTCATCTGGTCAAGCAGAGCGAGATCCAATGCAGAAATCTCAGCCCACCGCCCCTAGGAAGCAAAAACAAGTCAATGGTCTTCGAGGCCATGATACACAGAGAGGAGCAAAGAGACGATGCGTCCAACCTCCAGCCTGTCAGCAGTTCACCAATTGCAGCGAAGTTTACCCGAGATGAGTGCATGGTTTCTCAAAATTACGCCAATGGTAAAGGAGGAGACCCTCCATCCCCCCGCCTCCCAAGTTCCCCCCCGTCCCCGTCCAAAACACTACACTCCAACCCGAGCTGCACCAGTGCTCAAACACCTCCAAATACTCGGCCAGCTACACCCAGGGCACTACCAACGGCATCCGAATGCCGTACTTTATTGCCGTTTAATGATTCCCATTCCATAAACAACTCCATCAACGACGAAATGTCCTCAATAGCAGTCCAGGAGTGGGAAGAATTAGTTGCCACATACAACCGCAACCCTCTTGAAGGGAAACTGACTACCAGCGCCTCGCCCAAAAAAGAAAGGCACATCAGCCTTGACAAACCAGCTTTCAACACTCCATGGATAACAATCTTAAATACCCTGCAATACTCGGCCACCGCTTTGGACTTCCAATCACAAAAAATGGATTTACATCTTTCTGTCCTGCAATCAATGGCCGACTCCATTTCCGGGATTGATCGAAAAATCTCGGATCTGAACGGCCTCATAAAGCGAGGCCAAGACGCTGTCTTTGCAGCTCAACCATCTCCGTTAAAACTGCCTCCCTACGACCCTCTCTTAGACAAGCTTTAATCTCTTCCATCGATGCTAGGGGTCTTGATAAGTGACTTAAAATCAACAGTCACTCAAACTTTAATGCCCCAAACCTCTGACCCAATCCCAGTACCCTCTGGGTCGATACCATGCCCAGTGACCAAGCCCCCTGTCACCATCTCATCCTTAGTTCAATCACTATCTCCTGGGTCTCAGGAAACAGAGTCAGCACCTACCACTCGGATCATAGCTGACCCCCCCCCTTTACACTAGTGGTTGGCTAATACTCATCTTCACACCTCTAGTAAAATTATAACTTTTGTACATGAACATTTGGAAAGTACACATTTTATGTCAATACCAGAGCCTCATATTATACTGATTTAAAGCAATTTCACTTCAGACAATGACACATGAGAATTTGGTTAATATCATAAAGTTTTAAAAGGGAGAACTGAAGAACAGCCAGTAAGCTCCTCTCGAAATGTCTCCCAAACTGCCTAGCCAACACATTCAAGGCATTGACATTTCAGCCTATTTTAAAAGAAACAAGACGAAACAGCATTTTCAGCTTTTCAGATAACACTTACAATGATAAATTAGAATTATTAGGCCATGCAAAGACTTACATTCAAAACTAAATCAACATCCCATAAACAATTATATTTTGGACTAGAAGAAATACTTATTCTAAATATGCCATCAAGGAGTTTGCAAAGAAAAGGATGCTCTTCAACAGGTTTAGGGCTATGTCCCAATGTTGTAGAGAAATGGTAGATCCATGTGCATTTACTGTTTTATAAGATTGTCCCAAAGATGCTAGCTGGCTCCAAACATTTGCAATTGCAGAAATATTGGTCAAAATTGAGTTTGTGCTTAATTCCACACAACAGCAATCCAAAGCTGACGTGTATGCCCTGGCACATCTGCTGGCCCTGGCTTTGTTGCTGAAGCTGAGAGACTTTGACAAAAAGCCTGCAATGGACCAGGGAGCTCCAACACTTTCCAAGCCATTAGTTGAAAGTTGATTGAGAGCACAAAATCATGGCACTGCCCAAACAGGTCTTGTAGAAGTTGGGGGAAAAGGCAGAAGAATTGGGAAGTCCATCAACATCTTAGGTAGGTCTGGGAACCAGATTTGGGAGTGACACAATTAGTTATTATGAGCAGCTGAGATGATTACTTCTGATTTTTGAACGATAATAAAAGATCATGAGAAATAGGGGAAATGTATAGGGAATACCCTCATTACAAGGATACAAGAAGGCATCTGTTGCTAACACAAGCAGGTTTGGTCTTTATCTGAAGAATTGGGAAAGATGGCTATTCAGTCTGCAGGTGACTAGATCCATCGAGAATTGACCCCATATTGTTTGATGGAGTTGAAAAAATTGAATGTGCAGCCGGCAGTTGCTGGAATGTCTGAGCTGGTCTTCGAAGGACAACAAGAGATCATGAAAAATGGGGGAAACGCATAGGGAAGACCCTCATTCTAACGATACAATACGGCACCTGTTGCTAACAAAGTGGGCCTCGTCTTCAGCTGTAGGATTGGAAAAATGGGTATTCAGTTTTGTGGTGAGTAGATCTATTGAGAATTGACCCCACCGTGTTAGAAGAAGTTGAAAAATTTGAATGCACAGTCGCCAGTTGATGGAATCTCTCAGATGGTGAAAATACAAACCTGCTGCAGAATTTAGATAACCCGGAATATATTCTGCTGTGGCTGAAATGTGGTGTTGTAGGCAGTATTTCTAAAATTGTCTCGCTAGATTGGCTAAAATATGTATCTCACTGCTGTGAGGTTCTTCATTCTGACGAGGATTGAACAGAGAGCATGATTTTTTTCGTGCATGGATGGCAAAGAAGCTCCAAATATTTTCTGTGCATGGAAGACTGATTCTAAGACCATGCATTGAGATATGAGAACTGGCTGATTGAGCCCTCCATGCTGAAGACCTTGAATCTGATTGAAACGATCTGGAGTTGTATTGGAGACTGATCTCCCATTCCAAACATGGAGGTAGTTCAACTAACATTTTGCTTCTTGTTTTATCTCTCATCCGCCAAGGGACCAAATCTAATTAATTCAGAATTGTTCTTAGATGACAAATCTTTAATCTTTGAAGAGCCTGATAATCAAGAGGTCCCAGAAAGACTGCCCGGGTTGAAAAAGTCAAGAGACCTACTGATTTGCCTAATTAGTAAAAAGATATGTGAGAGTAGATTGACGCATGAGATAATTATTTCCTAATAGTAAGGCGCCTTTGATCCAGAAGTTGTAGCGTACACGATTTTGAGTTCACTAGAAATTCTATTACACTCGAAATAGCAAAATTAATCTCATTTTGTTCCGTTCATGCATCTTATCTCTCCATATGTCAATCACTCAACCCACATGACATGAGCTAATTTCATTACTCCTTCACTTATTCATATGTCACAATTCCAGTGTCATATCAAAAACAATTTCCTCGCTATGGAATTCACATGAACATACGGGAATCTAGGAACCAACATTCATAAATCCCTCTCTAAATCCTGGATTATACCGTTCCAGCTGTAAACCACATAGCTTGCCACATCTGCACCAGCACCTAATACTTTGTTATTAGATTAATACTCCAGTATGGGTTGATGTGTAAACTGGCATAGCCTAATTGTGCCAGCATCTGTCGGTAACATATATAATGGCAATGCGTGTCTTTAACCTCCTAATATCAAACCTGGCAACGGTCACTCTGTGTTCCAAATACATGGTACATCAAGCTTCCATGCCGTGAGCTCAAGACACTCCTCTTTACGCATTATCCTTGCGTTTGTGAGTCTCAACAACCCAACATCCAAAATTACCGCTGAGCGTATCCCAACCTCATGTGTACAATACATAAGTAAGCACTCCCCATGCTATTATAGCAAATCCGATATTATTATTTCTTGCCCGTAGTCTTCCAAGTTTCAAGGAGAGTACTCCCGATGTGTATCTGAAAATACTGGCCTACCACGTCCGAGCCATCCTGACCTTGCCTACTTATACCTCGATCTAAAGTCATAAACAACGGGGAAGGACTTTCGTAATTGTCGACGTCATACACCAGTGCCATCCTTGTATAGGTAATGCAATTGAGAATAGCGCATCGTTCTGTCATCCAAATACTTACTACGTCAAGTATCAATGACATGAGTTCATAACAGACCCCTTTACGTGTTATCCATGAAGTAGAGTACTCCGGACTTGCATTTTAAAATACCCGCATACCACACCCTCGTTGTCTTGTGATGTCTACTTTTACCTAAATGCAATGTCATAAACACCAAGGACAGATTATTGCAATTGTCGGCGTCCTACCTAGCGCCATCTTTGTAAGGAGAGGTAACTCAAAATAATGCATTGTTACGGAAAACAAGGAAAGGTTAATAAGTTCAAACCTAAGTAGGTAAAAATGTATACAATTGTATCTTTCAGTTGATCCATGTAACTCATATATTAAATACATATAATTATTTTACACTCAATTAGATTTGTACACTGGTCCACTCAGTCATATCCATCATACCACTGCTAATGTATTTATTTATTTGTACATTTATATAGCGCACAACTACCCGGAGGTGACTCGGCGCTGAGAAATGATAGAGCAAAAAGATGAAATGAGCGATTACTGGTTAAAGAGCCAAGTTTTTACTAGCTTCCTAAATGTCAGGAGGAGGGGACTGGCCTTAATGTGAAGAGGAAGTGTGTTCCATAGTTTTCCCGCAGCAACTGTAAAGTGTCTATCTCCCCATGATGATTTCTTAGTACGCGGAACAGTTAGGAAGCGAGCTGAAGAGGAACACAAGGGTCTGTTGGGAGCGTACGGGCATAATGATCTTTTTAAGAACTCAGGTCAGGAGTTGTTAATTGCCCTATATGCGATGCAAAGTGCTTTGAATTTAGTTCGGCTCCTGACCGGCAACCAGTGTAGCTGGCGTATGACTGAAGAAATAGATTTAAACGTAGGCGTGCCACACAGTATTCTGGCAGCTGAGTTTTGAACAAGTTTCAATTTATTTAGGACTTTCTCCTGAGCATTTAGGAGGAGGCCATTACAATAGTCGATCTTCGACATGACTAATGAGCACATAAGGGTTTTTCCTGCGCTCGGTGGGAGGAAAGGAAGGAGTTTCCCAATCATTTTAAGAATGAAAAAGGATGAGGAAACCACTTAGTTTGAATGATGGATGAATGAGAACTTGTCATCGAACATTACTCCAAGATTCCTAACCTTAGTAAGAGGTTGAGGAGGGGATCCCAAATCAGTAGGCCACCAAGTAGGGGACCAACTGGGGGATAAGCTACCAAAAGTCATTACCTCCGTATCGGAGTTCAACTTCAGGCAGTTGAGTGACATCCAGGAGCTAATGGCTCGCATTCCCTCTTGAAAACTGGCCGCCACTTCCAGTCCATCATTGTGGACTGCTAACACAAGTTAGGTGTCATCGGCATAAGAGATTAACCTCATACTGTGCGTTTTAATGATCCTAGCCAGGTCCGACACATAGATATTAAGTAAGGTCGGACTTAGGGAGGATCCTTGGGGCACCCCACAAGGGAGGGAGAAAACCGGAGAGTAAAATTCGCAAAGCTTAACAGACTGAGTATGATTGGTGAGAAATTAGGTTAGTAGACCTCTGGCCTTTTGCTCAATGCCAATCGCAGAGACATGGTCCATCAGAATGACGTGATCGACCGTGTCAAAAGCCGCGGACAGATCCAATAGGATCAGGACTGCTGCACCACCTCTATCTAGGATCATCCTGATCTCATCAGATGCCTTGATGAGGGCCATCTCAGTCCCATGACCTTTCCTAAACCCAAATTGAGTGTCATCGAGCAGATTGTTATGGTCGATGAATTGGGCTAATTGGGTGTTCATTATTTTTTCAATTATTTTTGATGGAAAAGGGAGGCAAGCTATGGGTCTATAATTTTTCGGTTCTGAGGGGTCAAGGTTAGATTTTTTAAGTAAGGGTTTGATGATGGCCTTTTTCCAAACCGAAGGGTAAGAGCCGGTGTGAAACATTAGGTTACAAATGTCACTGAGGACTATGGCAATGGGATCCTGGATGAGTTTAAGAATAGAAGGAGGACAACGGTCCAGGGGGAATCCTGCTTTGATAGAGAGAATATGCTGTCGTACTTGCTCAGATGAAACCTGACTAAATTCTGCAAATACCGTGGTGGGGGTATTGATTAAATTGTTAGAAGTGGGCAGATCTGAATTGACCTGGGTTGAAAAGTTTGAGTAAATTTGATTAACCTTGTCGTCAAAAAAATTTGCAAGAGAATTACAGAGGGTTGGTGAGACTACAGTGGAGGTACCCGTCGGAGGAGTGGAGAGTTCGGTTACCACCTGAAATAACTGCTTGGTGGAGTTTTGGGCCTCCTCTATTTGAGCAAGACAGTATTTACTTTTTTTTCAACAATGAGATGTTTGTATTTAGTCATTGCGTCTTTGTATAATGCTTTGGCATTATTATTGTAGTCTTTACGCCAATGTCTCTCTAAATTTCTGCAACGTTGTTTCTCGAGTCTCAACCCCTCTGAGAACCAGGGTGCAGAGCGGACCTTTCCATCAGTAGAGACACTTTTGGGTGGTACTAAAATACTAAAAGTATCGTGTAACCAGGCGGAGTAATTGTTAGATGCCATTTCAGGATCTGCTGTGGATATATATTGGGTGGAGGAGAGAGTTGTTTGTAAAAGATGAGTATCAATGTTCTTCCATGCCCGAATCTGTTTAGGAGTAAGGGAGCCAGTGTCCTTACAATTGGATTTCCTGATCTGAATGGTCCCAGTTATTACAGAGTGGTCTGTCCAAATCAGGGGTGTGACCGAGGATAGAGAGATATTGCTATTACTGGTGAAAAGTCCGTCCAGTGTATGACCCGCCCTATGGGTGGGCGTGGTAACTAACTGATGTAGGCCAACTGATCGGAGGTCTGTTATAAGGGAAGCAGATTACTTATCATTTAAACATGCTAAAGGAAAATTGGAATCTCCCAGTAAGGGCTGTAAGAAAGTCTGTTCAAGAACCTGGTGGACGATATAGAAGGGTCCCTCTGAACGATTGAGTATTTGAGAGCAAGACGGAGAAGGTCAATGCTTCACAAACTGATGAGTTAATGGTATCAGTTTTGATTGCATATTTGTCTCGATAGATAATCGCCAAACCCCCACCCTTTTTTAAAGTTCTATCCTGTCTAAGTACGCAGTATCCTTCAGATGTGGCTGCCCGGAAGTCAGGACCAGAAGAGGAATCACCCCACGTTTCAGTTAAAAATAAAAGATCTAAGTTATAATTGGTCAGTAGTTCATGTATTTCGAATTTATGCTTAGGGAGGGAACGAGCATTTCTAAGAGCAAAGTAAATGAGGTCAGGTTTAGAGAGGGAGAAATGAGCGCTGGGGTGAGGGGACGACATAGTTGCAGCTATCTTGAACACACAATTGGGGCACATAGAGAGTGATTTATTAAATAATGCATCCTCACTGAAAGGAGAACAATAGTGATTGTTGATAGTATTGTTTAAATCCATAAGCTGAGGGCTAGTGTAAGATATTACCTTTTTGCTTGAAATTGGTTTTGGATGGCCAGGGGGACAGGCCCTGGGTTCGATAGAGGCGCGGACGGGCGCAGACGGGCTTGGCTTTGGCGCAACTTTGGCGCGCCGGTGGTACGTCCGCTGCACGCGTTCGCGCCATTTGCTGCCCTAATGGTGCCCGGCCTGGTTTGTGGCAGAGACATTAGTCCGCTGACCTAGCCAAAATGGCGGCTGTGGAAGGCCCTAGCTGGAAGTGAGGCCCCCGAAATTAGGCTGTCCCCCGGAGTCTCCCTTCACATCAAACAGTCCGCTAATGACTGGCAGTGGACCGGGGAGACTGCAGGGCGCCAAGGTGATGTCACACTATTCGGGTGAATGAGTTAAAAACAGTATATTTACTGCGCTAATGCAAATTAAATTAAACTCGCCGCAAAGTAAAAAATCAAGTAATTAAATGATGGACTTACATTTTTTTGCCGCTAGATCTTTAGTAGTTAGAAAACACAGCTCAACCGCGTTCAGTGCTCTAACATAAATAATCAAATCTAGAGCCTAGCCTCTCCTTATAATCATCACAGCTGATCAATGTCCTCATCCAAATCATCATGTTCCTCACGATATCGCAAATGCGAATAACCACCCATTTCTTGTAGTCAACTTGTTGTGGCAACTTCAACTTGACTCCATGTACTTCTCCCCTCATACTCCCATTGGGCAAGTTCATACACACATATGGTAATACACCTATAACTGGACCACGCGTTGCAAAAATATTTTCTCAAATCCCAAAATTCGAAATCATAAGGGTCAAAGAAAAGTATAGAAGAATATAGAGGTTGTAAGAAAAGATGTGACAATGGCTCCTTCATGCATTTCATGTTGGCTGTCATCAGCAAACATGTGAAAGTTGATATTTGATGAGTTCAGAATTTCTGTTAAAAGATCCATTACAGAGATATAAATACATTCATAAAAGAAACACCTGCTGGACAAGCAAGGATACGATTGATGTAATTCTCTAAAGGTGACATCATCGTCTACTGTGAAAAAGCTAACCCAAATAAAAGCCCCAACGTTTGAACTGCAACTGTAAACATCACACCACTGCAGCATGCACAAAATAAAACCTGAAACAGACGTCCAAAAGTCCCGTGATTTCCGGTCTAAACCAGTGGAGTGACCACATCCCAAGGGATGGCTATGGCAGAGTCAGGCAAACCCTGGCCTCGTTCTGAGGTTAGCATGGAACTAGAAAGGAGCATTGCACAGGAAACATTACAAATAGCTAAAAAAAAGGCACCCCCAAGCTGCAACCTTTGTTCGTTGCACAATACACAATAGAAAATCATAAAAAAAGATTAGTGAGTATAGTTGATGAAAATCTCAACATTGTGTTTTTATTTCTGAAGGTAGTAAAAAGTAATAACAGCAAAAGTTTTGTGTTTCGAAAGCACTACTTTAATGCCATGTCTGTTCTGGTTACCGGATTTAAAATTGGTTCTTCACTAGGTCTCTTCTCCCATTACCCACTGAAAGGTAATAGAGGCTTGTAACGGAAGCAAACTGGTAGTGCTCATAATGCGAATCGGGAGGGGGGAATCCGAAATAAACAAGCAGCGATGGGTGGGTGGGGACGGCACAGCGAGGAAGCCCCCTAAACAAGCAGCGAAGGTGGGAAGTGGTGGTGTGGGGACTGCCCCGGATTGAATAATGGAACGAATGGTGGTGCAAAACTAAAAGAGTGCGCAAACACAAAGGGAAAAACCCTTTTATGAAAGGATATCAGTAATAGGCCATTGCTCCAGGGGAGGAGCAAGACACGAGAAGGTGGGACATAGAAGGCAAACACACCATTGAAAATCAAGTTTTTGCAAGTGATGCTCTCCTTAACTAATCAGCAGCAAGAGGCGAAAGGAAAGCCCACATACTGAGTACATTATGTCTTCCAGACAGCGCATACAGTGCCTAGGCTCGACCTAAAAACTGCATAGCATACATTTAATGCACAATATCTTTCTTTGGAAATAAATATAACTTTCCAGTTTAGATAATTTTATAAACACATATTAAGGGTTTGATGAAAGTGTCACCATATAAATTAATTTATTTACACTTTGCATCCATTTTAGCAACACAAACTGTACTTTTAATTATGGAGGTGGATTAAGTAAGGCCACATACTGCCAACAATAGCAGTGAATTATGGACAAAAACAAAAAGTCCCAGGATAAAGAATCACATTTAAAAAAGTTAAATGGCCCTAGTGAATCAGAAGCTGTGTGTTTGACTATACAATCATGTCATTAACATGAAGCACTACAATTTTATTTATTTATTTAACAGAGTCTTTTCTTCTTCCCAGACCATTCAGTTGTCCTCACTGGAGGCCCAGCCCCAGAGTTCCAGAGTAATGCCTCTGACCATTATCCAAAGGAGACAGCAGCTCATTTGCTCCCCCAGAATATAAAGGGCATTGCAGTGGCCTTCCCCCGGCTAGTGATCTTTGAGGAGGATGAGGAGGTGGCAACGGTGGTTGCTGCCTCCAGTGTATAGCCAGCAGGCAACACCATTGCTACAACCACCACAGGCAGTGAGAGCCCGATGCCCCCAGGATAGCTCGTCCCCCAACTCCTTCAACTAGAGTACTTCTCCAGCAAATCGTGAAAGGACGAGGAGAAGTTAAAAAGAACCAGAGGGAGAAATTAAAAAGACTGGTCTATATAGGGGTGAGGTCCTGTAAATTCTGCCTTGTCCTGTGAGGTTATGGTTCCGTCATGATTTTGGTTATGTTGTACCGTATCTAGTAAGTACGGCTAATATGGAGTGAATTTGTCATGTTAACTAGCGAGTTCATGACGTATTCAGAGACTTTGTCCCGAATATGGGTTCCATTTTGTTTGTGCCTCCATTTTGTGTTGCCATCACGTAGGCCTGTGGAGGTAACCAAGCGAACAAAGTTACATGGGCTTCGTTGTTCATGCACTTATTAACTAAGCCTTTTCTTGACTCTAAGGTGCATTGTAAGGAACCTACCCCTTTATCTGAAACTGACCTCACTAAGCCAATTTCCTTGGTTGATTGTTATCTGAGATTGATAGTCAAAGTTCAGGACATCGTTAACTTTTAGCTTCTCTACACATGCCTTATCTTGCTCGTTATCTGTCAATGTTTCCTTTCTATGTTTCTTCATTACATGCATTGTGCTTTCAATTATGGGTTTGTCCGGCTTGTGGAGATTGGATTTGGAACATTCTTAATAATTTACTTTGGGTTGGGTTATTGCAAACTGAGGTTTCTGTCATGTGATACTTTGTTTGAAAAATGTTTCTATTGGCTAATATTTGGCAGATCTTGCATGTCCATGTTAGGCATTTTGCATGTTTGCAAAAGCTAGGACTGTCCCTTAATTTTATGCTGAGTTTGTAACCCTAAGCATATACAAGGCCTTTGATTTCTGTACTCCTCAGACTGCCTCATTCAGTTGCTATGGCTTCTGTGTGACGTAGTCTCACTTTATTAAGTTTAATAAAGATGTCTTTTCATATTTCAGCTTCTGTGCCAAGTTCTTTGTATTAGTGAGACCCCTGAGATTGAAGACTGAATTTCTTCAAATGGCGCGGCCAACGTGGGCTTCATCAGAGAAGTGACTTTCTGAAGGAGTGATCTTGTCAGGAGACTGAAATCTACTGAGGAGGACATGACAGGATTCTACTACGAAAGTACTCTGTGCACGGAGATTCTGGGGTTTCTTTGTCTTTGCAGCCCAGTATATTTCTGATCTTCCTGATTTTGATCCTCCACATGATGTCACTCCTGACTGAAAACCTTTTTGGCGTGAGTATTCTAAAAAAGGACCGTTAGGTCATTTAGAACTTGGCAGTTAGAATTTGGATAACCTTTTGATTGGTAAGAGTAAGGTAATTTAGTAACGCTTACTGTAGCTTTGGAATTTTGGAATTTGTGTTGGCCAACTTTGGATTTGTATAGGTTTGTATATGCAAATTGCAATTAGTGTAGACAGGTAATGAGGAGATTTTTCCCTATTTGGTTTTGTTGAACGGTGCACGTACGAAAAACACATTAAGCACTACTTTGATTATAATATTGTATATTCTGCAATATTTTTGGCATGCCTGTTTCAAAGCTCACATAGAAGAATGTGTTGCTTTATTTGGAAGGTACCATAGTGTGATGTGAAATTGATTAGCCGGCTCTCCTAGAAGGAATACCTAAATAGATTTAGGTGTACAAACATATTTCTTCCTTGGTGATTCTGTATCCCCAGGGAATTAAAATATGGACATAATACATACAAGGATCCTTTGTTCTGTGCAATTTTATGAATGAAGATATGCAGAGCGATTTTTGGTGTTCTGCTAGCCAAAGCTAGTGAATTGAGTGTATTTTCACTTCTAGGACACACATCAGTCTGTTGGGCTGTTTTTGCAGTCTTTTGGAACAAAATGAGAAGCGTTTCTTGTAAATATGACTTACAACTAGTATTTACAAATGGTTTGGTTTAAGTACAGTCTGTGGGCTGTCCTTTGTTTCAGTCCTAAGTGTTGATCTGTGGGTTAAATGTGTGTTTAAATGTCTATGTGGTTTTCCCATTAGTGCAACTTCTGTAAGTACATAGCGATGGCGCTATTTATGAAATGCATGGCTAAAGCGCGCCGTATTGTTTGTCCTGAGTGTTTGACCCCTTTCTGTTTATGTCTGAAATGAGCTCAAATGTGTGTTTGTGTTTCTTTTTGATGTTTTCAGTCTATTAAGCAAAATGTCCAAATGCTTAAAAAAAAATAAGATTAAAATTCACATTCACTAGGAATAAAAAGGCCCCCAAAAACGAATGGTGTGTTTTGTAGAAAAACAAACTTATAGCATTTTTACTTACATACATTGTATTAGAAATTACTAGGCAAACACTTCAGCTGAAGTAAGTTTTTGATGAACTCAAACGCATTCTATAGAACACGCATTGATATGTCTTCGTTTGAAAAAGACTGTCATCGTGCTCATGTTACAACCCTGGGAGACAAGCTAAATAAACAGGGGTATTTACTCAGCCAGGACTTTGCCCTCAGTTAAACACGGGTGAATCTTTGCATTTCAGAATAGTGTTTTAAAAAAAGTTACAAACTAAGGTTCATTATTTTGTATTACAGAAAGACATTTCAATTAAGGGTTTCCTCTCTTCAAGCATTTTTTGTAAGTATATTCTTGGTTCTGTTGCTAAATGAATAAAAATTGTCCTTTTTAGAAAGATAAAAATGTGGCGCAACATTTTTTGTCATGTTATAAGTTAGGCTTCTGTGCTTAGGCTTATAAATGGATGTGTTTAAAAATGATAGGCAAGGGATGCAGCTTGTTTTTATATGTGGTATTATCAAACATGATTGGGTTTATTAAAAATAATTATTAAATATGAAAAATAATTATTAAAAATAAGTGCTACAAAATTTGTTTTTTACTATTTATAAAGCTTAATGCTCATACTGTGACCTCCTAGCATTATAATTTAATTTGAGTTGTGTTGCACTGCATAATGAGGACATTAGCATATGGAATTTCACTTAGCGCAGGCGTAAAAAAATCATTTTTCTAAAGATTTACATGAGATATGTCTAATGTCCAATCTTTGTAATCTGTAAAGAACATTCTGAGGATGATTAATAAGTAATGCAATTGTAGGATCTTTATTTTTAAGTGCCCCAAATATTAAAGTCGAATTTGGGTAAAATTTGGGCATTCTTGCCATGTACAATAGTTTTAAAGTGCTTTAGCCTTCAGTAAATGCATACATTTAGGTATAATACAAATTTGTAGGTTGTTCCCATTTGGGTGTGCTTTTAATTGGCTCAGTGAGCCAATGTGCCTGGTGCAGAGGTTTGAGTTTAATATCAGGGTGGAAGGTTTTAACTTTGGCTGGACCTAACTGAGACCTTCATCCATTTAAGGTTGATGAAATGAGTACTATTGCAAACAAGCATTTGTTCTAAAAACTGGTATGTGTGTTATTATGTTCTGCGAATTATTCACAGTAACTGTTTTAATAATCTAAGTATAGAAATACATTGTAGCCCCTAACAAGAGTAATATATATATCATGTGTTTTTAAATAGGGTTGGTTATTGCAGGTTAGAAAGAGTTGGGAAGGTTTTTTGTCTTTTTCAGCCTTAGAGTGAGGAAGAGGGAGAGGGCTGAGGAGCCCGCAAGGCAGATTTTGACCTTAAGGTCAGTGAGGTGGGAGTTAGGAGTAAGTGTAAACAGATGGAGAAATCATT
Organism: Lissotriton helveticus; assembly: GCF_964261635.1. Classification (NCBI taxonomy): domain Eukaryota; kingdom Metazoa; phylum Chordata; class Amphibia; order Caudata; family Salamandridae; genus Lissotriton; species Lissotriton helveticus. The sequence continues at coordinate 576,416,702 of NC_136063.1, forward strand.
GCTTGGAAAAGCAGGGCCTCAAAGGGTGTTGGCGCACGGGACATGCAGAGTGTCTGTGAAAGAGTTTTTGGGAAGTCAAAATTAAGGTGGTTTAGCTTGTTTTCAAAAGATGGTTGGTTACAGTTGATATTTTGTGTGTTATGTGCAGCGTCAGCAGTATGTTGAAAAAGATGTGTTTTTTTAATTATGACTTCTTTTGAAAAGAAATGTTCGTGCATTTTACATATTTTTGCATTTTATCCTTTTATGAATTGTTCCTGCTGGTCCTGTGTGTCAGAAGCGACACAGTAAGTTGTGTTTGACAGCCAAATCTCCACTAACTGGTGATCTGCTGTCAAAAGGAGGGTGAGGATTTTAAGCCTGACAAATTAAGCAGGCCTGAATATTGGGTTTTGGGCTGCAGGTTCACAGTGCATAAAGTGCATGCAATGGTGTTGTATGTCACCGCTTATTTACATATGCTATTGTACTTTGTCTATGCTTTTTGTGCTTGATATACAGCGCGTATTTCTGATGGCTTGGCATATGTGTGTTTTTTAATGTTATGCATGTTTTTGTTTTATGTTGTTGCTTTAGATACTATTACAAGTTCACCTGTGTTGTGAAGGGTTCTACATGACGATGTATATCGGTGCACAACGTTTGGGTGAATTTGCGCTGATACTAAATTTCACAGATATGATTTTTCATGCTGTGAACAAGAGAGACAACACTTCACCAGTGTATGTCAAATTTGGCTATATAGTATTGAAGTAAAATAAAAGAGATATACAAAATCAAAGTGTGTCACCTGCTGTTAGTCACGCTACTGCCCCCTCTTCCGCTAAGGAACTGGCAGCCCTAGATTTATGTTTCCTTGATTGGACCTAAGGATGAAATTATAGATTTGTGGCTCTTGCTAAAGGTGACCTAAACTTTTCCTTTTTTCCCTGAAAAAGGAACTGGAACATTAGCTGAGATTACTGTATATGGTATAGCGGCCAGCGGTAGAGCTAATATTTGTGTACTATTTTGACTTTTGTGCATCACCCATACTCTTGGTATTATGTCACAAACTTGACTATCACTCGAGTAATTCTTTTGTTCTTCCTATAGATTTTTCTTTTGCCGCTTCTCCCCTGACTGATGTTGCATTGTGCCTAGTTATTGGGGATTTTAGCTGTGTCCTAGTTCAATTTCCCTTTTCCAAAATTCCTTTCACCAGTTGGTGTATTGCTCAGGTTCACACTTCCAGACTGCAGTAATGTACCAGAGACCCCATATTATGTATAATCCCCGTTTGTATGACCAGGCTGGTTTTCAAGAATATTCTTTAGGCCTACTTTGATGTTTTCCAGTCTGACCGTCAGGGTAGTGATAGACTGGTTAACTGACTCAATACTATAGTAAGATAAGTTTTCCACCTCAATAGGAGACACCTTACGTGTTTTCTTGAATATGACAAATTCAATGCCTATTCTAATTTGGTTTTTAGTTCCTTTTTTCTGCTGCTTTAATTTTTGGTGGATTAGATATGTTCTAAATGATGGAAATATCAGGACTCTCTAGTTCTTTTTTTTTTGTTTCCACGTTTTGATCATTAGCTTTTGTATTGTATAGTCTACCTGATGCACAATTATTAAAGGGAGGTATCTACATGTCCCTGATAATATGTATTATGCGATTTCTCTTTTGAGGTGTTCGAGATAAGGAATTAGGGAACACCTATATGTAATCATTGAGAGAAAAAATATGTTTACCCCATTAGACGATGCCACCATATGTGAGGACATCCATTCTGATAGAATTCCCATGTCGCTATCTACCCTTAGATGGTAAAGGATATGCTCTCACATGGAAACCAATTGAAGAGGCTAGAGGCACTGTTTTGCCTACTGCCTTTGTCTTTGTATTGCCTTTGAAAATGACAGTGTATTCTAGACCAGAAATGTCCCATGACGTATGGCCACTCCTTTAAAGATTGCATGCCACCTGCTTGCAGTCCCCTTGTTGTACAATAAACTGTTTTTGTACTAAATTGAAGGAAACTAACAACTGTGTCACATTTCCTACATCACTAGGTTCTGCGGTATCAAGTCATAATAACCTGCAGAACATTTATTTGAGCCTAATTTCCATCAGTGACAGCTACAGATGAATGGCAGACGTCTTGGCCCTAAAGTCCCAGCACCCAGAAAAGTACCAAAACTGGATAGCGATCGCCAGCGTGCCATCAGTGGTATCTCCAAAGTATTGTGCTTGCTTCATAAGAAGGCGTTGAACATCAGAAAAGAAGGAGGAGCTGGTTTTGCCACAGAACCAGAGTTTCCGTGCAAAAGAGCGAAAGAATTGAGGCTTCAGTTTTCTACCTGTCATGTGCTGGTAACCTCTGACAGTGTGCAGTCCCTTGAGCCCCCTGGCCTGAGTTTTGGCGACACCCCCCCTTTTCTTTGCTCCAACGGAAGTGCAGTGCACCGGAGGATCCAAGATTGGAAAAAGGCACTACATTATGGTGCCCATGAAAGAGCAGCCAGAACATCCTCTGACACTGAATAGAGAGTGTTGGAGCCTGAAAGTGTTGCTGAGTGTGACAGTCTGTTGCTCTTTCCCGATTAATAGTACTTGGGTCTGCATGAGATGTTCTGTGCCCATGACTAACGAAGAGCACAATATCTGTAGTGCCTGCAGCACAGGAAATATATTGGTGCACTGCATTGAGACATTGAGTCTTTCAAGTGAGCTGTGAGTGTTTGCCAGGAAGGCACTCCAATGGATACTGAGAAACATAATTTTCATGAAAGGCCTGAATGAAGAGGCCCATGCGGAAGAAAACAACAGAAGCAGATTTGATGGACAATAGAAGCCTGCCAGAGAGGTTTCGACGGACTCTGGGTATTTTCCGTGCGATTGCATAAAATGGGTGTTAGGAGACTGATTCTTATTGTTTTGCTGGCATTGTTTTAAAGTAGTATTCTGTTTAGTAAAAGCAGAATAAAGTCCATTCTCTGTGGAAGAGTATCCCTTTTCATCTGAGAGCATTGATAAGGATCGCCACTGTTTCACCTGAATATATAATAAGTTACTGAAATACATAGGAGCCCTAAAATGTTACTAGATAATTTTAGGATTTGCTTTTTGCTTAGGGTTGTGAAAAATGATAATTTTTGTTTGTAGAAGTGGTCATTACTTTATGTTAATTATGAACAATTGCCCTGTTCTCTTTGTATTCCTGCTCATACCTTTAATGAAATATTTAGAATGGAAAATGCTCGCCTAGCAATTAATTAGGGTTTGCCTACGTAATGGCAAAACGAGGGTCTGAGGTTCTGTAAATTCTGTCTTGTCCTGTGAGGTTATGGTTCCGTCACGATTTTGGTGATGTTGTACCGTATCTAGTAAGTACGGCTAATATGGAGTGAATTCGTCATGTTAACTAGCGAGTTCATTACGTATTCAGAGACTTTGTTCCGAATAAGGGTTCCATTTTGTTCGTGCCTCCATTTTGTGTTGCCATCACGTAGGCCTGTGGAGGTAACCAAACAAACAAAGTTGCATGGTCTTCGTTGTTCATGCACTTATTAACTAAGCCTTTTCTTGACTCTAAGGTGCATTGTAAGGAACTGACCCCTTTATCTGAAACTGACCTCGCTAAGCCAATTTCCTTGGTTGATTGTTATCTGAGATTGCTAGTCAAAGTTCAGGACATCGTTAACTTTTAGCTCCTCTACACATGCCTTATCTTGCTCGTTATCTGTCATTGTTTCCTTTCTATGTTTCTTCATTACATGCATTGTGCTTTCAATTATGGGTTTGTCCGGCTTGTGGAGATTGGATTTGGGGCATTCTTAATAATTTACTTTGGGTTGGGTTATTGCAAACTGAGGTTTCTGTCATGTGATACTTTGTTTGAAAATGTATTTCTATTGGCTAATATTTGGCAGATATTGCATGTCCATGTTAGGCATTTTGCATGTTTGCAAAAGCTAGGACTGCACCTTAATTTTATGCTGAGTTTGTAACCCTAAGCATATATAAGGCCTTTGTTTTCTGTACTACTCAGACTGCCTCATTCAGTTGCTAAGGCTTCTGTGTGACGTAGTCTCACTTAATTAAGTTTAATAAAGATGTCTTTTCATATTTCAGCTTCTGTGCCAAGTTATTTGTATTAGTGAGACCCCTTAGATTGAAGACTGAAGTTCTTCAGGGGAGTAGTTTCAATAGGGAGTTGGTTGTGAGGATAGGACAGCTGGGTAGCGGGTAAGTTTATTAGGATAACGTTTTAAAGGTTTAGAGAGTGGATGGGCCAATTGTTGGTGGTGAGGGTGATACAGTTGGGGAAGAGGCAGGTATATTAACATAGTACTTTAAGGGTTTAGGGAGGGAGTAGGCCTGTTGTGAAAGGAAATGAATTCGTACTTGTATAGCGCACTTATACCCTGAGGCGTCTTGGCGCTGTACATATACCGCTGTGGAACCCTTCCTGGCTTTTCCCTGTGAAATGCCCACTCCTGGGCACCCCCAAGGTGAAGCCAGGCATCCCAGCGCTCTTGGGGCCGTTGTGGAGATTAAGCAAGCTATTGCCCAGAGTTGCAGAGTGGGACCCATGATTACATTAGGCACTGAGGCGAGAATTATCAGGTCAGAGGAAATTGAGCCCAAGACCCACCGAGGCGGGAATTGAACCCTGGTCTCGGGCCAGACCTCTGCATCAGGGTCTGCCGCTCTAATCATTGAGCCACACTTCTCCACTTTTGTGAGTGATGAAGGTGGGACAGTTGGGGAGTGTCAGGTTTTTAAGGATAGTTTTTTGAGGATTTAGGGTGGCTGTTATGGTTAGAGTGAGTGGGTTTATTTTTGGATAAAATAAATACTTTATTTTTGTTCAGGGTATTTAAAATATTATGTTTATAATTATTATTATGGTTCTTCAATTTGTTGCACTTTTTGTTATAACATCTGTAAAACAGGATGGCCCATTTGCCCATAGTTAAAGTAGCAGATATTGAGCTGCAAACCTGGCCCCACAGAAAGATATTTATCAATTGTCCATCTTCATCGTCCTCTCTCTAGTCTAATCTCTACTTGATTTGAGCTCCCTTACACCAGGCTAACCCCAATGCTTGCCTCTAGTCCACCATCTTGCATTCAGTGTTGGGAAATGATGACGCATTACCTTCGCCTTGCCTCTTCATGACTTGATGTCACCTGAGAGCAACCACAATCCCTTCAGTCAGGAGCAGTAATATTGGTGTACTAGCCTATCCTCTGCACCTAGTCACCACTCACCTCTAAGGAGGACTAGCACTTACAACAATTAATCCAATGCAGGACATATATTTATATTATTAATACTGCAAAGTCCTGTCCAACCCCCTAACCCAGCCATTCCTTCTTTCCAGATCTTACTGGGCAAAAATATATGGTCCACCTTCTCTCTCAAGCCTTGCTGTTGATGCTGGATGTTTTCCAAAGGGACTAACTACTGGTGGCTGTGGGTGTTCCAAATAGGGAAGACATCACAGGAAAAACAAGGTTCTTCTTATTCAGAATGACGCAGGTGATCCGGTAAAGAAGTATTCTCATTCTGCAACATGAAATAAAGAAAAAAAGGAATGAAAGTAAAATTCAAGGCAGAACCAGCATAAATCATCCCAGTGTAAACGGAAAGTCACTTACTAATGTAAGCATAATGAACATTCAAGTCACAGGAGGAGGTTAGCTTCGGTAGACTCATCAAGTAGGCTAATTGTCCATGGTGCACAGATTGTAGGAAAATAGTGCACACTACATATCTTTGGCCTATCATTGTAATAATTTATTTTCTGTATCAAGATAGCCCTTTCTGTCAGGGAGAGGGTAGGTCAAATAAGCAACTTTTTCTATCCTCACCATGTAACAGTTTAGGGTTGCTTACACCACATACACCCCACCAAGTGTGATCTCTGTAGATGGTGGAAATAGATAACAGCACAATTGATCTTACAAGTTGGTGGAAGACTGTTAGAGTATCAATAATTCTATGGGTAGGAGGAATAAGGAAAAACTTGGAGAAATAGACATAGCATTCAGCAAGTCAACGGGTGCAGTACATATGTCATGGAAGGATAATGACAGCTAAGTTAACATACTGAGTTTTTAACAACCAATAGACTCTAAGGCAGGGGTCTTCAAATTGGGGGGCGGGCCCCCGTAGGGGGGCCTCAAGTGAACACAGCAGGATGCCAGGATCTGACGAAAAGAACCTTTATACTGATAACAGTGCTTTGTTTTCAGCGCGGGTGAAAATGAGTGGCAGTAAGATGCTCTGTAATGGGTCATCACCAACATCTTTTGTCATTTATATCCTGGCTGGGAGAAGGTGTCAAAGAGGAAAGGAACCAAATATTCTTTAACCCCCCCCCCATTTCTAATAATCACAATGTGGATACTTTTACCTGTTAGTAAAAGCCTGCCTGACTAGAGTAGTATGTTTGGCAATCATGTATTTGACTGCATTATTAAAATGGCACAGAACATAACTGCAATGTGTAAATACATCTAGACATATTTAAACATTTTCAGATTAATAGAATAATTGTGAAGAATGCTGTGGAGGGAGGCCGAATTATATTTTTCCATGGGGTAGGTCGGGGAGCGCAGCATTAAAAAAGTTTAAAGACTACTGTTTAAAGTCGAGTTAATTAAACTTATCTTTTCAAGACTGGAATCCAAAATGGCAGGGATGCTTACTGTTCAATAATATATATAATAGTTAAGGGTTAAAACGATAGTGGGTACGAATTATGCAATTACACTCTTTTGGGATTGTCCCTCTTGGGAGTAAGGATGAACCTCAGAGCAGGAGGACACAGAAGTTCCACTTCTTTGCAGAAGATAATGCCTGTAGAATGAGAAAAGAGAATTACAATAATTGAGAGTCGATGTAAACATGGTGCATGAGGACATGGAGGACAAGCTGGAATATAATTAACTATGGCCTAAGCTCATACCACTGACCCTAGACAGCTAGCTTTAAGTACCCAAAATGATTGATCACCTAAGCAATAAAAAAGTTGAACTGTACCCATCATTGTGACAACTTCTCGGGATTTGCCACTCAAGACACTAGTCTGCACTATTATACATAATTCACCCCTTCCAGTCAACACTTGTAGGCCTCTTTGAGTCCATAGAAGTAAATAGGCATTGCTTCTTCATCCCCCGTGTTGTTGTAAAGGCTTGTAGATTTTATATCTTCCTAAATGGGACAGGCCAGTTGAACAAGAAAATAAAGAGAATGTTAGTCTTAATCTCATCTAGGTAAACAGAGACGTTTCAGAAGAACCGAGAGATACTGAATTGAAATAACCAAGCAACACTCCTAAAATTAATTGGGAAACAAATTATCACCCAAGCATGAAATACCTATTTTACCAGGCTACCTCCATCACATCAATCACATGAATCATCATTTGGCATTAACTGAAGCAAGTTACCTGTTCCAAGTCTGGTGTCCACACACCTATGCATCTCATTTTTTCCCATGGAAGCGACATACATAAGCTGTGCAGTTCATTGTATCTTCACTTACAGCTCTGCATGGGAATATCAGGTTAGGCATCGAAGGCAGGCATCTTTCTTTCAAGAAATGTTCCAGAGGCATCTATTGTTGAGTCAGATGCCACTGATTACTCGCTACAAAGTTTGCAGTTAGCCATAAAGTTGAATTAGGGCTCTTTCTTTGTCTCCATCCACTCCTTAGTCACCAGGCCAAAATGTCTCAGTCCTGCCTGATTGTCTATCAGTGCCATGCACACGAGTGCATTTAAGTTTATTTACATACAGAGAGGGGCTTTTGGTCAGCATACATGGTATACATACAGAGAGGGGCTTTTGGTCAGCAGGCTTCAGCCATCGGTTGGTTAAATTATCATTCACATTTTTCTTCTGCTCACGACAGCATACATAACGGGGCAGTGGTATAGCCCACTTTACCAATTGTATCCCTTTACTTTGAGTGACTGCACATTACCTGTGCACATTGTTCACATCTGCCTAAAAATAGTTTGTTTATCTTCAGTGACTATGCTGGTTCATAGTGTGCTTTTTAATTATTTTTTTTTTTTTAACATTGAATACCGTCTAGTTATGTTGTCAGCACTTCGGCTGCCCAGTTAGAGGATTTATCTTCCATTGCTGTTATAAAGTTTTAAGTGACACTGTAGCATTGTAGCTGCTGGTTTTTTGGGTGCTTGGTAAGGTCGTTATTTATTCTTGCCTTGACCAGAAATATTAAAAATACCAAAAAGCGCACGGGAGCTTGTCATTTAAAATTTAGATTAGTAAAACAGTCTCAGAATGGAATGGTTTTTAATTTTAACATTTGTATTACAGTCCCTGTTAGATGGCAGTATATTTTCTTTTTTTCCCTTTGATTTTTCTGGCACACCTTCACACCATCCCCCCAAGGCCAAAGCAATTGGATTTGCCAATGCTTGTTGTATCATGGTTCCAGTATTGGGGCACAGATGTAGTCTTCAGAGGACACTAGCTCTTTTTACAGCCTTTGATTTGTCTTTACTCAAAGGATTAGTTTGATAGTTTGATAGTTTATTTACTTTGCAGAGTTACTTAAAACCATTGCAATACATGCAAAAATAAAACCATATATAAAATATTCGACCATCGTAATAAAATGTCATCATACTGGAAATGTAGAACGCTTCTCTTGCTTTACAAATTAAAAAATTCAAATTTAGACATGCGGGAGCAACCCAGTCACCTGCATCGATTGGTGCTCCCCCTGCGAGAATTAATCGACCAAAGGCTCCAATGCCCAAAGGCTTTAGTGTCAGTTTGGCATTTTAACCCGGGCTGCTTTGACAAATCTAACTAGTCTAGTGTTCAATTGTGGTGATACTGGGTCGAAGTAGGCCAAAAATCCCCCTTTGATTAAAGGGAATTTTTAGCAGTTGCCTCCTTTCTTGAAGCATCTCTGTGCAAGAACAGATGGTGTGGATGATGTCCCCCTGGCCGTTTTTGCACAGACTGCATACTGTGAAAGTCTGCACCCTTTTCCATGGTGGAAGATGCTGCGTGCATGGCATCACTCCGAGTCGTAACTTTAGAAATGTTAGTTTCAGTGCTTTTGAATAGCCCAGGTTAAGTTATTGTTGCGGGGCTAGGGTCTTGTACGAATTCAAAGTCATCCAAGAATGTGCTCTGACAGAAAAAACAGCTTTGTCCTCCACCAGTGACTGTATTTTCAGCGACTTCCACACTAATTTTTAAAAAATTGAATGGTGACAGTGTGTATCCCATAAGGGCGATAAGCCTGTGTTTGCCAGTGCTTCCTGAAGGTACAGTCTTGCAGGCAAATTCTCCCTCTGTTGTAGTTCTTGCCGCGGTGTGCGTTTGAACAACACAGCGATATTGAGGCTGAGAACGCATGAAGAAACGAGACTGTGAGTCCCTTTGAATTCCGAAGTCGCGCCGTGGGTGTGCTGCGGTGCACTGTTAAGCAGCACAGCATTATTGTGGCTGAAGGGAAGAGAGACTAAAACCAGACACAGAGTTCTCTGAGAATTTGTGTCTTTGACCATACGGAATAATAAGAAGTCCCGCACTCCATTTCGCGGGCCGGCTTGATGTCGTACAGAGGAATATAAGGGATTCCACACTGTACATTGTTGCAGGGAGAGTGTTTTTGTTGCCCAAAGTCCTGAAGATGCCTAAATCAACGAAAGGCTGAAACGCGTCGACTCTTGTTGCAAAGGCACCACCATAGAATGTGGAAGATATAAAAAAACATTAGAGAGGAGCTAAAATATAAAGGAAGGATAAAGGATTTTACCTGCAAATGCTCTATCATATGTGGATGTGGTGACCTAAGTATAATGAATTAGGTTTTGTAATTAATTGCCATATTTCCTTTTTCGAATAATTGGGCATAAGAACCACCAAAAAGGTTCAAGATATTGTTTCACTGTCGTGTTTTTCCATTTGCTTGTGTTTCTATGTATGTAGATATTGTAGATATGTATAGACATACATGTTAAATGTATATATATATATGTGTTAAAAGAAGAATAAGAAAAAAAGAGAATTGATTTTCTTTATAAAAAAGATATGGTTTACTAAATAAACTTTGCAAACCAATTTTTGTTTTTTGTTCTTTTATTTATTGAATTTTATGGATGGAAATTAGATGAATGAGGGTAAAACCATATTTTCAGATTGATTTAGTTCATTGAGTATAATAGCTCTAAGGATAGATAATTAATGGTATCGGTCCTGGTAAACAATTACTGACAAACAATACCATAGGCATCATTTGTGTATTTTGCGTTTTATTCCAGATGCCTCTTGGTTTAATGGGTACCCCCTGTGATATTGTTGTAGTTCTTGCCACAGCAGGTGGTTTAATGTGTTATGATGTTCTGATTTTATTCCAGCAGTTGATGTATACTCTATAGCTGGCCCAGGTTTTCTTTATCAGGCCGAACAGTCCGATTTGCGCCGGGGCGGTATAGTTCGGGAGGCTGAACTTAGTTCTGTATGCTTTTACAAGCGTTTTTGTCCAGAAGATTGGTATCTCTCCCGTGCAGTGCTTCACTGCCCTAGGTAATAGTAGGTAGGATTTTGGCCCATGCTACCACTAAGAGAGTGCTCAGCGTAGGGCCCAGTAGTTTGGCTGATAAGCTTTTCATGGTTAAGGCAAGGATCATGCCTTCCCTTTTGATCTCTTCTTGTTGGCGGGTAAACGATCCTTCTTTATCTATGTAGACTCAGAGATACTTATAAGCCTCCGCTGGTTCAAAATGTTTGGCGTCCAGATGCCATAGATGGCTATTCTTTCGTTTGCTGTTGATTGTCATGGTCCTGGTTTTATTTAGGTTTATTGAGAGCCTGTTTTCTTCTACGTAGACCTTCAGACCATAAAGAAGATGTTGCAAGCCAACTGCCGTGTGGCTAAGTAGGACTACTTCATCCGCGTATAGTAGATTGGACAATGAGGTGCCCCCCTAGTCTGGGTGCATGGGAATTACAGGTGTTAAGTGTCTGTGTTAAGTCAGCCATGAACAAGTTGAATAAGCTAGGGGCCAGCACGCAGCCCTGTTTAAGACCTTTCGTTGTTTTAACTTTTCTTGGGAGATGGGACCCTAAACCTAACTTGACCTGTGCCCAGGTATCGGTATGTAAAAGCATTATGATTGATAGAAGGGTTTTTGTGATGCCCCATCTGGCTAGCTTGATCCACAGTTTGGACCGCTCCACGTTGTCAAACGCGGCGCTGAAGTCGATGAAACAGACGTGCAGCTGCGTTTTCCTCATTTTTGTTGTGTCCGTTATCAGTGATATTGCCATGATGTTGGATATTGTGCCAGAGTTTTTTCGGAATCCTGTCTGATTTAGCGGGATTATTTCATTATTTTCAGCCCAGGTTGTCAATTCCTCCAGCAGTGTTCCTGCAAAGTATTTGGCCTCGTTATCGATCAGTGCTACTAACTGATAGTTAGCTAGCAGGACCTTGCTGCCACTTTTATGGATCGGAATGATCGTTGAACCTTTCCATGAATCTGGGATAATGCCCAATCGTCTTACTTCCAGAAATAGTGGATGGAGTATTTCTGCCCAATCTTCTGGCCTTTCTTTAAACACTGCTGGTGGGATTCCATTCGGGCTTGGCACTCCTTCCTTTCTTACCTTCCTGATCTGTTTCCTGATTGTTAGCTGATCAGTGACAAGTGGGCTTTCCTCCTCATGATGGATTAAGTCGGAAGTCATTAAGTGTGTCATTTGCCCTTAAACGGATAGCGGCGGCGGAGCTGTCAGGGAAATAGTTGTTGCCGCTTTCTCTTCTTCCTAAGTTGGTATTTTGTCCGTCCGTGGCTGCTCTGCTCCGCTCCGGTGTGGGCTGTTTGTTGCTTTGGCTGTTGAAGAGGGAGTTTAAGTAGCTTGCCCAGGTTTCCTCTAATATGAAGGAAGTAAGTCCCCCATGATGCGGGTGTATGATAGTGTTTACTGTTTTCCAGAAACGATTGCTGGCATTATGCTTTATATTGTGCAAATGTTTTGCCCAGAAGACCTGTTCGTTATTATTATTGATGTTCCATTTCAGCCTCTTTAGTTGAGTTCTTTGTTGCCGCAGGGATTAGAGGAGCAGTGTGTTCCCTGGGTTGTGGCGTAGAGATCTTATAGAGCCCTTTATCATTCTCTTAAGTGCTTTTATTTGCGCTCTTTGAACCTTGGTTATCTTTTTCTCTTGTGTCTGCACCGGAAAGCTCCTTGTTTTTATATCTGTTGCCTTTAAGTTGCTGAGGTTAGTTGTGAAGCATTCTCAGGTTTGTATCAGGTTCTTTCCGAGCGGTTGAGCAAGTAAAAGATTGATTGCTGACTGTATCTGTTAAGGGCTCTATGCTTTCGGTCGTAAACTTGATCCTCTTATAATTCGTTGTGTAACTTGATCCTAGATGTGGAGCAGGATAAATGATAGTCGCAGCAGTTGCTGCTAGAGTAGTCTCTTGTGGGCGGTGGTCACTGTCCCCTTTGTCGCCCATTCTAAAGCCTGTTAAGTGTTGAAACAACGAGATGCTGATAAACGTGTAGTTTAGAAGCGAGCTTGTTAGATCATTGTAGTAGCTTGCCACTGGAGGAGTATCTCCATTTGTTCTTCCATTGAGGGCCCTAAGGTTTAGGTGTTCTAGTTCTTCCAGCAGGAGTCTGTTTACCGTGTTAGGCCTCCCATGCGTAAAAGATCCTTGTGTTGGTAAATTGTAATTTAACGATTGGAGGCAGACTTCCTTTGCTACGGATGATCCCATTATATATAGATTCATGTCCCCCGATAGTATAAGATTTGGGATTTCGGGGCTGCCTAAGTAGGAAGTTATATGCTCTGTTAACTTTACTGAGTCAATCGCCGTCCGTTTTGGGTGGATGTATGCGTTAAACAGAGTTACTTTGTTTTGTGCCCCTGCCAAGGAAAGAGTGAGTTTGACTGCTAAAGCTACATCTGTTTCCGGGCCAGTTGCCACCGCTGTTGATATGGATGTTGTTGAAATATAAGTTGCCAGCTCCCTTGAAGAATGGCCCGTTTTGCTACCCTTAACGGCCGGACAGACAAAGCAAAGGAACCCGTGTATGTCAGGGCCGGAATGGCCATAGTGGGCACCAGGCAATCCCCGGTGCGCCGCATGGGTGGGGGCCGGTTTTGGGCCCCTGGGGGCCAGTTTTGTGACAGGGTCGTTTTTGCAGCATAGCTGCAAAATCGACCCTGTACCAAAATCAGCCGAAAACCGGCCCCGGAAAGAGCTTGGCTGCACCTCCAACCCCCCCCCCCCCCCGAGTGGGGAGGGGGTCCGGCCAAGGACTTTGCTGGGGCCGGTTGTGGTTCCCAGTCCGGCCCTGGTGTATGTGTAGTGGTTCCATGAGCTATGTTTCCTGTAGCATAATGATATCAAAGTTATTAAGATATTGCAGGAATTCTGGGTCTTGAATTTTTGACGCTAAGCCGTAACTGCTGCTTCATTGACATTTGTGTATGTTTGTTCCATGTTATGCAAATGGTCTGCAGCATCTGCAACACTCGAAAGGCTTGGCTCATTGTAAAATCCTTCTTGCTGACTTCCAGTTTCAAATCCTCCAAAGGAAGTTAATATAGGTCAGGCACTCCACACGCCCCAATTATTCAACCTCCATTGTCATGGCTTTGGCAGTTGCATCTCCGCTCCTTTGTAGTTTGTAATCTTTGCTAGAACTGTACTGCTCAAACAGGCATTGGAGCATGTAGAAAGTGGCGCTCCAGTGAGTTGGGATCCCCTGTATGATGCCTTTTACAGGGACTGAATGCTGAATGGTATTCAGTTGATTCCAGACTTTGAAGGATGAGTGAAGTGAGTGCAAACCCTGCGACAGGTGATCATAATGTGGTTGACTACGTGTTGTTTGAGGAAGTCCTGCACGATTAGGTTGATATAATGAGCTAAACATAGGACTCTGAAGTATCCCCCATCAGTCATAGCTTTGGCAATATTGCTGCCATTCTCAGTGGCAAGAAATCCAATTCTAAGACCTCTGAGTTGAAGCCATTCACAGACTTTGGTTTACAAATCTTCTAGGATTTTGGCAGCTGTATGTAATGTGATGTCCATGGAGAACACTGCATGCCAACGAATGTATGAAAAGCATCGGCAATTGTGAGCCCAACAGCTAGTCTTTGATTAACCCCTTGAAGGAAACCCAGTGTGAAGTGATGTACATGTACTCTGTGGTTTGACAACTGGTCCAAATGCTTCTCGTGAGGTGGATGGACTCCCTTTTATTGCCTCACTAACTTATTCTAGTACTTGATGGTTCTGTGCTGACACATCAACAGTTGAAAAATAGCTCTGGCTTGAAACCTTCCATTTTGGACAGATGGTCTCTACAATTTTAAGAAACCCTTATCCTTCCACCAAAGAAGAAGGGAGGAGGATAAGCACTACATTTTTGCCAACTTCCCATTGTATAAATGGACTAGCTCATGGGTTTAGTGGTAGAATCAGCTCCTTGCTGAACATAGATTTCATTATCGGTTGTTGTGGCAGTTATTTTATTATGAGGATCCCACCACCTCAGGTTCTCTTAGAATAACTGGTAGGCTGCTTAGATGTTTAGGGTTACTAATATATCTATCTTTTCCTTGTGTCATGCCGAGGTTGCTGAAAGGTGATGACTTCACTCTACGAGTGACAGGGCTCAACATCAGCTATCATTTTCAGAGTCTGTTCCCAAATAATTGCATGTTAGTTTTTCAGATGTGCCAGTTCACCCTGGGTACCATAATACCCACCTGGCTTCCCACAATACACTGGTTTGCAGCAAATTATGCAATCTGTGGAATGGTCCTCATGCGGCCTTAGTGTAAAAAGGTCCAGCACCAGAGAGGAGAGCTTCCCTATAGAGCCAAAGCCAGAAGAAGTTGTTGTGTTGGAGCTAGGCGATTATGTTTGCCTTTCGCTAGGGAGGGCTGCGACTTCTGTAGGAATTGTGCTTGCTGCAAGTGTTGAGGTTCCTGAAAAGATTAAAGAAGGTGTGGTTGGTGGCACTATTTGAATGAGAGCAGTTTGAATAGAAGTGATCTGTAGTTCCTCTGCGCCACTCTCCACATGAACTTTCACTGGTTCATCTTCCTTGCTTCCAAGGCTTTTGGCTACCTTCCGTTTCTCTTGTCTTTTATTGCAGGGTTCAGGGGTCCAATCCATTTCATTGCGATGGGGCACTTGGAGAAGGTGTGGGAGTGCTCCTTCTTTTCTTCAAAAGAAATAGTGAAGACAATGTGACCAATGGAAGAGCAGTTACAACATCCTGCTCTTCTGCCACTAGCTCAACTTGCTTCTGTGCTCCTACTGCTGGAAGATCAGGTGTCACAGGCTCTAGTTGCTGTGGGGAAGGTTCAGGCTTCTGCTGGGACAATTCTATTTAAAAATATATTGTCTTGGACATGACTACAGCCATTGCAGTGCTGAGAGATATCTACTTTGTTTTTATTGGTGGTAGTGGTGCTGTTGTTGATCCAGGGATGATCCTCCTCCCATCGTCTTCCTGCTCAGAAAAGGATACAGCAGGTATGCTATGTTCTTGAAAAAAGAGCGAGGGCTTGATGACAATGGTGTCAACAGACTTCTCGCCACTGACCACTTTCTTGGCAGTAGTTTGCTTCTATGGGGCAATCTTCCTTACTTCTTCTACTGTTGGTCAGCAGCATGAGAAGAAGCACATAGCAGAGAGGTCTCTGGACTCGGGTGTCTGCTAGTTCACAGACTTCTCTCCATCTCAGTTAGTATCCTCTTATGCACCTGCAGCTAACTAAAAATAAGAAAGAAGAGAGTGACACTTGACAGTTCTTGTCAATCCAAATACATGCCATCTTCATCATCATAACTATATCACAAAAAATACATGAATAAACAAAAAGATCTGGAATCCTTCCGTGCACATGGGGCCCCCAAGGGAGCAAGCAAAAATTGAATACATTAAAATAAAATTACCTGGTGTTCCTTCAGGGCCCATGGGTCCCCTATCAGAAGCAGGTGGGGGCTAGCAAAAACTAAATGAATTAAGTAAAAATGACGATTCTGCAGTACAGACTACTACAATCAGTCGGAAGCACAATACATTAGGACACATATATTAGGAAAAACCCAAAGTAAAAAAATGTCATGGACTTCTATAAACGCTCATAAAAATAGCTTTAAAGAGTGAAATACAATGATAATATTTCCACAAAATGGTGGGAACTCACAAATGGTCAACAAAGAAGGAGGCATGGAGAACGAAAAAAGAAATTAAATTGCCACCTGTGACACACACTGGCTCCATAATTGGTAGTTGCCAGAGGGCTAACAAAGAAGAAGGCATGGAGAATAAAAACAAAATGATCGCATATGACACAAAAACATACTAGCTCTAAAAAATGTCCACTTCATGGCCAGCAAACAAAGAGGCATGAAAAACAAAGAGAACATTGCCCCCTGCCCTTGCTGGAGGCTCTTCTCCCCATCCACTAGCAAAAACTTGTAGGATGGCAGAAAATAATTGCACAAATTAACACCCAAAATGTGACTGGGCCTGTCCATCGACCTTTAGGGTACCCCAAGTAATAGCAGCAACGATAATACAAAAGAAAATTCAACTCACATAAAAGTATCATAACAGCACAGCAAAATAGAAACAGTGAGAAAAGTTTTAAAAACATCAAAAAAAATTCCCAAACACAAACAGGACAAGGCAACAGTTGCCCCGCAAAAATATTTTAAAAAGTTAAGTTAGAGCAATTAATCAACCATCGCACACAAACACATTCTCAAAATGGTGGGGAAGCATATGGGAAGTAATAAAGGAAAATGTCTGACTACATTGGCCCGGACTCCTGGAGCCACGCAGACCCTAGCAACCAACAAACATGTGTAGTCATAAAAATAACCTAAAATTGTCATAAAGTCAAGACCATACACTAACCCCTAAATTAATAAAAACTGTCTCTAGCACAAAAGCAGTTAGGATGTTGAAAATACTTTAAAGACCCATCAAAGGCCTACAGCAGACTAAGCCCAAAAATGTAAAAATCACGGCCGAATGAAGACAGACATTGACAAAATTCACAAAAACACAAGGAAAATTAGCAAATACTATTAATTTACTCTTGGTAAATAAAGTATGCCCATGCTTAGTATGAGCTCTCTTTGGCCTGCTCTGACATTTCAAATATCTGCCCCACAGGGTCCATGGCATCCAAGACCTTAACTTGGCAGTCCCTCCAGGCTCTGCCAATACTTCTCTTTGGGTCGTCACCATACTTAGTGAAGAACTTTAAAAGTTTGGGATCTGTGTACGATGTCACCACTACGTGATCGAAAGTTGTGGGTCTAGCTCATTCTGATTTTAATTGTAGTTATTTGACCTAAAGCGTTCCTAAAACATTCTGTAATTTAATCCTCCATGTGAGGAATTGTGGACCTCTCTTGTAGCTAACCTGTGGAATAGTAATAATGGGTCAAATAAAGGCTCCACAACTGTGTCATAATGTTCTGTGTGCAATTAATTCTTTATTTTCCTTTGGAAATTTTGAAATACTTCTTAGTTTGTTCTCAGTGTGACAGAACCAGTTAAGGTCAGAATCATCTTGTACCTCTGAAACTGAATCTAGAGAATATGTTATTGCATCAGAATTTTCAACAGACTGTCTCTTGTCAAGTTCAACATAAGCTTTTTTTCTTGAAAAAGGTTCTAGCTCTTTGGAAGAGTGTCCTTTGGATGGTTGTCCGCCAAAATCATTTGAGGATGACTTGCCCTCTGTCGCATGTCTGACACTGCCTGTTTCTCTAGTAGAAGGAGGTGCCTGTTTCTCTAGTAGAAGGAGGTGCTATTTAGAATCAGCACCATTAACATCCCTCCTTTTTTGAAGGAGTCCTTGGACTTCCTTGATCCACACTCTGCACACAGATGGCATGGAGGTGGACCCTGTATGAGCCTGTAGTACACTTGCCAATATTCTATAACCAAAAGAGGTTGGATTTTTCAGATTTCTAACATGCTATTTTGCATAATGATGACATCAAAGAAATGGCATAACATGGCTTTTAGCCAGACCATACGATCACAGGAAATGAATACACAAAATATGACTTGGAACAAACCACAGGAAAAGGCTTTGTGGCCGTTGTTTCAGAGGACATCACCATGGGGTGGAAGAGTTGGGCTAAATGTATACAAATATTTTATTGTGCACCATAGAAACATAGTAGCAAATGAGGACTGCAAGCTTAATCCAATCTAGGCATTTGATACCCATGGTTTGTTTACCAACCATATGTGAACTCCAACCTTAACCTTGCCTTTTTCCAGGTCTATTCTTACCCTATGCTTAAAGGCAACTCTCAAACCATACATGGTCTCCAGCTTCACTCAAGTACAATAGCTCTTTTGCCTTTTTCTTGTGCTTTCAAGAGTAAAGTAGAGGGAGAGAAATAAATAATCAGAAAAAGGAGACAGGGATAGAAATGAGAAGGGAATGAAAAAGGCGGTAGGATGAGAAAGGAGGTACAGGGAGGAAGAAAAGAGAGAAGGGATGGAAGCAAGACAAAGTGGCAAAAGAAAGGAAGAGCAGGGATAAGGGAGGAAGAAAGAGGAGTAAACAGGGAAAAACCTGAGAGTATAAAGGAGCTGAAGTTGGGAACTGGGAGGTAATTGAGAAAGGAAAAAGATGGTAATAAGAACGAGAGTGGAAATGTATAGTAAGAAATGGGAGTCAAGAAATGGAGGGGCTAGGAAGATAAGAACAGAGAGAAGTAATGAGAGAACAGACTAAAAAGAGCGAGTTAAATTAGATGGGAAAAGGAAGGCTTGGGAATAGAGAATTTGATAAGCAAGTAAAAGGTGTTGGAAGAGAGGAGGGTCAAGAAAACAGAAAAGGAAGGGGGAGCAAAGTGACAGGGAGAACACGGGTGTAAAGAGGAGAAGTAGGAAGAAAGGAAAGAGAAAGTGAGGGAATGGGGTGAGTTATGGGACAGAAGCCAAGGATGATGTATAGCGAAAAACTGAAGAATTGAGAGAAGGTGCGGAGAGGGGCAGAAACAGGGATAAGTAAAGAAGTGGTCAGAGCAAAGAGAAGACTGTGAGAATGAGGGGTATAAAGGCATTTATTGCTTTAGATGAGGCAAAAAAAATACAGGAACTTTCTATAACCTTATTAAGGTGGCTAAACACTGATGAAATAGATTTGGGCCAGTGCCTGGTCATTGCTTTGGTCCTTGTAGACCTGTCTGCGGACTATGACATGGTGGACCATTCCATTCTGTTATTCATCTAGCAGTGACAGGTCTAGAGGAGAATGCACTCAGCTAGTCTCAGTCCTGTCTTTTCAGAAGCTTGCAAGCCTTGAAGCTGGATAATTTTATAGCCAAAAGAGTGACAATTTCCTGATTGGTAAAGGAGGACTTGGCTCTCACACCCCACCAGTTCAATAAATATTTCGTACCCATTGGAAAAGTCCTTTCTAATTTAGACTTTATACCTTCTATGTACGCTGATGACACAAAAATTGTTTTGTGTCTTGATAATAATGCTCATTTACATTAAGCTTTCCATCACTTAAAGCAATTTATTTGGTACTGTATGGGAAGCAATCGCCTTAACCTTAATGCAGAAAAAAAGGTTCTAATGATTATTGGAGAATCTGACTTCTTGCTAGACTCTTACTGGCAACACAAATCGGGTCCCCGCCCATGCTCCCGTTTTAAAGAGCCTTGTGAGTCAAAACTGACACGACCGGATCCCGTCCACCCACATTTCTGCTGTAGTCCCAACATGTTTCTTCAATGTCAAAATTTAGAGGTAGCTACTTCTTGCCCCAACAGAAGATGGTAGAAAAACGATGGATGCAGCTATTTTTGGAGCTAGATCAGATTGCACTAATGTGCTCTACTTAGGCTCCTTCAACATTGGTGAAGCGGCTTCAAATTTCGAAAATGCTTCAGCAAGGCTGACCCTAAAGGCCCCCAGATTTTGTTCAGCTCGTCCCCTTTAATGACTGCATTGTCTTCCCATTATGCAGAGGAACCATTTCAAATCTATCTTCATTACATTTGAAGCTGTTCATGGTGCAGCTCCTAAATTCATCCCTGATCGCATAAACTAGACATATCCCTAGGCACACTCCACACTCTTCTTTGACTTTATGTTGATTGTCCATAAGATAAGCAAAGCAAGGAGTGGAGGTTGCTTAATTTCATTCGCTGCCCTGAAGCTGTGGAATCATCTGTTCCACTGCCTCCATATAGAATCTGATCTTCTATCACTTAGATTCTCTTTGAAAGCTAGACTCATTTGGCATTCTGCGGTTCAACACATACTGTTTTACTCACCAGTTAGTGCCAATAACCCTGTAGGTGAATGTGCATTCTACAAATAGAATTAACCTAACCTAACAGCATAATGTACAACAGAATGAGGACAAAACTAGTCTAACTAAGCTTTGCTGGTAAGGGGTAGAAACTACGATGGGATTGTACATACTTGCTGGATGTCATTTCTTTCCTTTTGGCAGGTCACTGGTCAATGAGGCATCAATAAAGTGTTACAAAATGTGCTGGGTATAGACTCAAGGATATATTTAACGCTTTAAAGTAGTTCCAAATACTCAAGTACTACAAATGACAGCCCTTACATTCGGGTCATTCGGGCAGCAAACAACCTGGTGGTGAAAAACCTTGGGTTTAAATTGGATAACCAGCTGTTATTCCATGCCCAAGTTAATGCAGTAGTAGGCACCTGTTTTGCTCTGTTGCGTCTTCTACGGAAAGTTCTATTTTTTATGTCTAGAGCTGCCAGATAACAGGTGATTCAAGCTCTGATTAAATCCAGGCTCGATTACGGGAATGGTCTCTATTTAGGCTGTCTAGTTATTTTCTGAACAGGCTTCAGCTCGTCCAGAATGCAGCAGCCTGTACCATCTTTGAGCTCCCTTAAAATGTGCATGTGTCCCACCTTCTGAGAAGCCTCCATTGGATCCCTGTAAGGTAAAGAATAATCTTTAAGACTCTGCTCATTACCCAGAAAGCCCAAATGGGTCAGGACCAGGTTATCTCAAACGGAGGATCTCTTTCTATGCCCCGCAGAGAAACCTCCATTCCTCCAACCTGCTGCTAGCCAAAATCCCCCGTTTTAGAAAGTCCAGGTCTGGGGGTAAGGCTCTCTCCTACTTCGGACCTTCCCTCTGGAACAAAATGCCCCTCCAGCTGAGAAACATTGAATCTACACCCCTGTTCCGAAAAAGACTTAAAACGTGGCTCTACTCATGCCCGTAACCCTTCTTCCTCGCTACTACATCTCAGCTTTCAGTGCCAGGACACACCTTGGAGTAACGGTGCGCTCTATAAATACCCTCACATAGACAAAGAGTGAGTAATCCTGTGGGAGGGAGGTGGCTGAAGGGAAAAAGTCCTCTCGGCCAATCAGATCTCTCTATTTTTTTAAAGTTTCGTGATCATGCGATTCTCATGAGAGTCCCGCGAACCCAACCGTTCAGTTATACGATTTTTTTGTAATTTTTAAAATAGGCTTTCTTTGTCAGATTAACACATAAAATGCAGATCCCTGAGTCCCAGAGACAACTGCCGCATATAAGATACAAAAATTTACTTTGAATATGAAAGGCAATACAAATAAAATCAATCCCTGCATAACAACCAACATCACAGACATTTAAAGAATTGTGTCATCGGCATCTGGTAATCCTTTTGGATATCTTGAAAGGATTTTAAAATTGTGCTGGGCATAATGTCCCCCAGAGTAGATATCTCAATTTAGTCCCAGTCGCGAAACCCGGAGAGATTCAGCAATTGCGGAAAGCGGCCGTTGTGCCATAATGGGGTCTCCCGAGTCAATTTATTCCACCAGACCATCCTCCGTAACGCCTGCCTCCTGAGCTGAAAAACAATTTGTGTGGCAGACGGAAGGGGACGCCTCAACGGAGCAGAGTGATGAAGAGTATGGAGGATCGGTCCCCCATGGAGCACCGCTCCACTGCATATGCCAAGTCCGCTCTGTCCCCATACCACCACTCGTGTAAGACAAGTAGATGCGATGCTACATTCTAAGACCAAATATCGGAGGTTGCGAGCCCCCCACAATACGTGGATAGGAAACACGTCCAGATCGCCACCCTCACCGTGCTGCCGTTCCAAAGAAACTGTCCCAGGACAGAATCTTTACCCATTACTCCAGAGTTTTGAACTATAACATCTTAATCACACACTTGGGTTGGGTACGTTCCCAGGGATGACTTGTTGTAAATATACTTGTAAATATACTCCCGTCAGGGTTGCATTCCCCTGCTTGGTTCTGGGCAAGTGACTCCACTTTGAGAGGGCGTTGGGTACTAACTGCTTAGGCTTGTCTTGGTATCGTGCGAATTCATCGGCACACAGACCAGGTTGGAATTATATTGCACACCTGATTACATCATACACTAAATCTCCGCCTGGGTTTCCTTACCGATTACAGTTCTGGGCCAGTTACTTCACTTTGAAATGGCACCACGAGGATATTACTTAGGCTTGTACTGGCAATCATTTGTATGTATATGTACACAGCATATTTCATTACATCATACACTAATTAAGTATGTGGGTTGGTTCACTGCAGGAGGTTGGCGGCACTAGGCCGAAGACTTGGAACCAGTTGGCTAAGTAGGAAGTTGATCCTCAGCACCATTCCAATATGGCGCTCTTGTTCCATTTTGGAATATACCCCTGTGCGCATGCGCGACTCAACACGTGACCGGACATTGCCGGTAACGGCGTAGGGAGAACAAGCTTTAAATACAGACGCCAGTGAACGCCCGGTGTTCCTGGGATGATGTATGGTCCGGGCTCCGCGCTGTACAGTGAGGAGTGGGGGTGTAGATAGACGCGTGGAGCAGGGGCGTGGGTTAGGCAGTCACATTCAGTAACGAGTGATTGCCCAAGAAATTGAGTAGTTAAGCGATGGGCACTGCACTTCGGAGTACCGCGCCCCCGTTTTATAAATGAAACTTTGATGATATTACGCATTTGGTGTTATGAGTCAAGAATTTTACCGCATATTTCCGGGAAGCTTCGCTCTACCGGTGGATAACATCTGGTGATTGCTGCCTCTTGCCCCTTGTCCTAATACGAATGCATATCAACTGATATAAATGAGCGCTGCCGCACTATTTTGAATTTTTATTCAAAAAGTGGGTTTTTCAAAAAAACTTTTTTTGTTCACTCCTCATAGATTGATATTTCAATCGACTTTAAACTAATCGGCGTGTGATTCGGTCAGCCGGTATGAGATGCCCATGCTGGCCTGGGGTAATTATAAATATATTTGTAACCATTACTCATTTGTGGAAACCTGATTATTCAGATTGACTACAGGGTGTGTCTCTGGTTTTTATTTGTGTCTCAACTCAACAGTGTCCAAAAAAGATGTTCTAAAATTGGTGCAGTGACCGAGTGTTGAATACCCTGATGAATCTGCCGAAATTATTGGGGCAGTGAAACATGTCGGTATCAGGTACTGGTAGGCGATATTAAGCTACCAACCTCTTTTTTAATTCATCAGTTCACACTAATACGAAGAATAAAGTAATTGAGTGGGTGTGTCTGCTGATTTTATGTCACTCTGTCCTTTTGGTCACATTCTTGAGTTATTGTTGTAAAACTCTTTGTGTAGCACCTTTCACACGCATTTCATTTTATGTGTTGTAACAAATTTGTTTTCGTTTGGGATTGGAAGGCAACCGATGATGAGAAAGGGGCATTGAGTTGGTAACATCTGCCAATATCCCCGAGGGTTGTTCGCCCGTGAGGTGCCTTCCGTTCCACCACACATTTTTTCTCAGTTAAGTGCACATGTGGTTGAGTGTGGGTGTATGTACTGCCAGAAAAGAAGGCAGGCATTTTTTGGATATATTTTTTGGGATATTGTTTGAGTTGAGAACTCAGTAACCCTTTCGGAACAGTAGATTATGGGGACAATAAGACATTAGAGAATCCATACCCCACTGCGATATATAGCAGGGGGTCTACTCTGGTATGTTTTTTAAAAAAAACACAACCTGAGTGATGTGTACTCATGTCAGTCAAATGTATGAATCGTCCCAGGTATAGGGATCTTATTGTAGATTGACCAGGACAGAATTTACCTGCCGGGATGTGGGGGAATCGGGTAGGGATAATTTTGTAATTGATACAACAGTCGCGGGAGCGCTACCATCTTAAAATAGATGGACAGGGGCATGTGAGACCAGGTCTTAATATCCTCCCGAACCCGCTCCCATACAGGAGCAAAGTTCCGCTTCCAAGCCGGGGTGGGGGAATCAGACAAAATTACCCCCAAATATTTCTTGCCCCCACTTACCACCTGTACCGATGACGCCCAAAGGGAGCCCATCTAGCCCCAGAACACCGGGGAGGACCTGAGGGCGAAGCAAACCCTGGAACAATCGATGTAACATTTTACCAGATTTGTCGCCCCATAGGTCGATCCTTCTACGGATAGCCAGCCACGCCTGGCGAGCCTCGTCTAAGAGGATATGTGAGTATTCCTGCTGCGCTAACAATAACGCATGCTGAGCTATTCGCCCCCCCTCTTCCCCGGGGGCGTCTCCAACTCGAGAATAGTAGCCTCTGCATGAACCAGGTCCTCTCTACGCAGTCGTCGGGCAGCAGCGCAAATGGAGATGTCTACCCCCCGAATGGTGGGCTTCAAGGCCTCCCAAAGATTCCCCACCCCTGAGACCGAACCCAAATTAATAGCCAAATATTGATCATAGGGCATCCTCCAGACGTTCCCTATAGTCCTCCTTCTGGAGGCTCCAGACGGATAAGCGCCATCGGAACGGCCCACAGACTCCCCTGCTCGTATAGTAAGTGCCACCAGTGAGTGATCGGAAAGTCCCCGTGGGAGGATATCTGCCGCCACCACCCTGCTGTCAACGACCCGTGGAACAAACAGATAATCAGATAGGCAGAAAAAAAAAACATGAACTGCAGAGAGATACGTGTAGCAGTAGCGGTCGGCTGTAGGAGTTACTGCAGGGCGGTGACGTGGGCAGAGGTAGGGGCAGGGTGGGGGGTAGTAATGTATGGATTATGGAGTTTTACAGGTAAGTAAGCATTCAATTAAATAAAACGAATTTCGTTGTGCGCACTGCATCACATTTGGTGATGCAGTGCACTCAACGAAATTCGTTTTATTTATTTAAATGTTTACTGACCTGTAAAACTCCGTAATCCATACATTACTACACCCCACCCTGCCCCTCCCCCTGCCCACATCACCGCCCTGCAGTAACTCCTACTGCCGACCGCTAATGACGTGTAGCCCTGTGTGTTACCATGTATCCTGCGCCAGGGGTCGACCCAATCGAGACTCATCACTAGGGAGTATAATTTAGTAGGGTGGCGGACCTCACACCGATCCCCGACCTCCGTCTGTCCCTGGCCACACCCATCACATCGTTCCAGTCTCCTCCAACAACTGCCAAGCCCTCCGGTATATCCACCCACACGGTCATAATCTTTTCTGCCAGCCCCCAGGAAAGGGGCAGGGGCATAGATACTCCCCATTACCAAGATCTCACCACCCACCATGCCCTGCACAAACACATACCTGCCCTGAATATCTCCCCAGGTCTTAACACTCTACGGTGTATTAAAATAGCAACCCCTCTGGAGCCCCTCACGCATCCGGAGTGAAAGACCTGCGCAAATCCAAAGTGCTGGAAACATAACGCCTTAGTCCCCATGAGGTGTGTCTCTTGCAACAATACATCTGCACGGGTGCGCTTGGCCGACTTCAGGATGGCCCCCCGTTTCATCTTGTCGAGTGCCCCTCTAACATTCGAGCTAAGGACTCTAATAAGACCAGAGGCCTCACGTGTGTTAACCGACATTCCTACGCCGTACAGGTTCTATACAGTACAATGGTAGCATCACTAATCTTACGCATAACACCTCAGAGTCCAGAACCCTGGTAGACAGTGCAGCAACCCCACAAACCCCCCACAAAAAAACTCAACACAACAACCCCCCAGTACCTCCGAAAACAGTGAAGTACCTTTCCATGCAGGCAGAGCAGGCTGACCCCAACGGGAGGTCCCTCACCCGCCAATGGATCCCCAAAACACAGCCCATTATCTATTGGCCTCCTCTCCTTCTGTGGAGCCCCATGGAGAGACCGGCCAGTACACGCGCTTCTCAGGTCTATAGAGAACGTACAAAGTCATCTCCGCCGATACACTTGGCAATGAAACGGACCCCTCCCGAGCCACCGCACCCGCAGACTGCGAGTGACGCCTAGACTTCGAGCGCCTTCCCCCTCTCCCCCTTGGCCTGTGCTGATTCCAGGCAGGTCCACCCGAAAAGGAGTTGGATTCCCTTCCCAGGGGAGAGTGAGGATGCAGGCACACAGTTTCATCCGTCCAGTGGAATACCTCCTCTGGTTTATGAAAGAAGTGGGTGCTGGACCGTTACACCACACACAGCCTGGCCGGATAAAGCAAAGCATAGAGGAGCTTAAGTTCACAGAGGCGGGCCTTAGCGGCCAAGAACGACTGTTGCCGCTGCTGCTACACTAGCTTAGTGTAGTCCAGAAAGATTAAGATGCATGAGTTGTCGAACGACAGTGGTTCCCTAGCCCGGGCCTGTTTCAGGATCGTGTCCCTGTCGGGATAATTAAGGATCTTGGCGATGATAGGCCTCTGCCGGGCCCCGGGGGGGGGGGATTCTGCTTCAGGGCGCTTTGAGCACGCTCCACCACAAAGCAAGCCGACAATTCCCCAGAGGGGACCCAGCCTCCAAGCCAGTCCGTAAGGAATCGCTCCATATTCCCCTTTTCACAATCTTCCGGGAAACCAACAAAATGCAAGTTATTGCGTAGTGCCCTCCCCTCCGTGTCCTTCACTCTCGACGCCAAGCCCCGTTGTGCAGTTTCAAGGGACGATACTTTCTGTTGCAGCGTCGCGACCACATCCTCCACGCCCGAGATTCTCGACTCTGTCTCTGTGATGCGGGCAACCGCATTCCTCAAGTCCTGGCGCAGGAGCATCACATCGGAGCCGACTGCCCCGATCTTGGCTTCCAGGGTGTCTCTGGATTGAGTAATGATGGCTATGAGGGCTGCATTGTCAGGTACAGCATTTTGCCACCCCTGGCACCGCTCACGAAGCCCCCTGACCCATGAACTTGTCCATCGTGCTCTGTTTAGTCGAGCCGCCACCTGGCTTCACTCTGGTCATAGTTGCCCAATCGCTGTCCACAGCTCCGGCTGATAAACTTCCAGGGGGTGCAATGTAGTCGCTCCCACTGATGTCGGGGTCCCACACCCAATGGTGTCTAGATGAAGGCAGGTTGCCCCACAAGCTTCCCCCCATACAGCCGGCCCAGTGGAGCCCCCTGTGGTTCCGTGAATTCTGAACCCGTTCCATAAAGGTCATGGTTTTGTTACGAATTTGATATTAGCGAACCGTAACTAGTTAGTGCGGCAAGTATGAGTGTTTTCGTCATGTTAGACCGATGGATTCACTACGTATTTAGGGATTTCGTTCTGAACCCTTAGGTTCCATTTTGTGTATGGCAGCCATTTTGTGGTTGCCCTCACTTGGGCCGACGACGATGGCCAAGCAAGTCCTTAGTACATGTACACCTTAGCTCCAGTTCGTGCTGACTTCTGTTTGACCTGAGTGAACTGACCCTGTTGCCTGAAGCCGACCTTGTTAAACCAGTTCCTGCCCTTCAGCTGATCAAGATTAAGGATCAGAGCACAGGACATAAAGTTTTACTGCATACAAATATGTCTTATCCTACTCTCACCTGTTTCTGCTCCTTTCTTTATGGTCTATTTATGATTGGGTTGTTGCTTTTTTTTTTATGGGTACGTTCGACCTGTCCAAAGAAGAATGTTGGGTTTGACCGATGATTGATCATGAGCTGGGCAACTGAAAAGTGGGTTTGTCGTCAAGCAATACTTTTGTTGTAGAAACATGTGATTGGTTAAACTGTAAACAAGGAATGTTTGCCTGAAGCATAATGTTTGGCATAAAAAGGGATGACTTGCTTTGTAAAATTGAGGAGTCTCCTGAGAACTCATACCGTGATGATTTCTAGGACTTCTGTTACTGGCTGCAGCCAATAAATTTGATGTTTGATGCCACCAAGAAGTTTCCGTGTCTCTGTACTCTAAGACAGGTGGAACCCGAAGACTTTGGGCGTGCCCCTGGCGCCGCTGGGTATTAAATAACCCGGTTCTCCAGTTGGAGCCCAATGTGGGGCGACTTCAGCGGTACCGGTCCAAGCCTGAGGTTCATGAGGAGCCACGTGAGGAAATTCTGGAGGAAGGCTGCCACTTCATCGACCCCTGTATGTCGACGTGGACCGAAGGTGTTTTCTGCGAGGCTTCCCGCTTCCCAACGGCTACGAAGGACTGCTGCCCTGACTGTCGCCCTGTCTTGGACCCTTGATAGATGATTTGTAGAGCGAGACGATAGACGGTCTTCTGGTGGCGTGACAGATATTTGGTTAAGTATAAGTGGGTCGCTCCCACGAATTTGTTTGGTTCTTGGTTTGGTTCTTGGTTTGGTTCTTTGTTTGGTTCTTGGTTCTTGGTTAATTCGGCTGCTGCAGCAATCGAAGCCGAGGGGCTCGTATATTTGCAAGTATATCGTTAGTCGATAACCCCTTGAAGTTTGAAGCTAGATTAGTGAGCTATAAGATGCCTGGTCTTAGCAAAATTAGGAAATGGCTTAGTTGTAGTTGCAACAGGGATTCCCGATTGGAGGACTCGTGTCCGATACCTCCGGTTGGAACTCCAACTTATGAGCTCTATTCAAAACACGGAGTGGGTCCTATTACTTATAATGAAGTATGGATCCGCTACACTAGGAAGGGTGGTGTCTTAAGATGGCCCCAATATGGTAGTTTCGAAGTAAATATTTTAGATAATCTGGAAGTAGTGCTATTTAAGAAGAAAGCCCAGCTGCAATGTTTGACTCTTACCGCCTTTGGCGAAAGGAAGCTAAACAGAGAGAAATTAAACAAGCGAAAAGAGATAGAAAAGAGAAGAATATGTCAGTATTACAAGCTGCTAGACAGTATAGGGATGATGGGGAGGAGCGAGCTAATGAAACTTTAGATAGACAGCGTTGCATCCGAAAGCGATTGAGGATCTTGAAAAAGATTCTATGATCTCTCATTTGCTGAGATTGCCACCTCCTTATGTACAGGGTGCTACTGCACCTCCATTACCACTGGTTGTTCCACCCTTTGTTGTTCAACCTCCTGCTGTTGTTCAGCCACCCGGTGCCCCACAGATGGTTTTGCCTCCTCCTGTGCAACCCGCTCTAGGGTTGCCAACTTTGCTACCAGCTTTGCCTCAAACTCCTTTGCCTTCTACTTCTGCTTTTCCGACTTCGACTGTTCTTATGCCTACACCTTCTTTGCTTCAGAATACTTGTTCTCCTGTTCTTATGTCTACTTCTTCTCCTTCTGCTCGAAAACGAATGACTGAGACTGTTGCTAATCTGTTGTCTCCATTGTTTTGTGGTAAATTAAATTTACTTATTACCTCATTTCTGAATTTCTATGCTTAATAAATCATAATTTCTTGTCAATGCAAAGCGAGGAGTCTGTGGTGCTCAAATGAAGGAGGAGGAGACCAATAACTCGAGTTAAGGGGAGCGTTTCCAGCACCAAGCGGGCACAGGAGCAATCTCTCAAGTCCCTCTCTTGAAGTGGGGGTTTATTTTCAACAGCAGGACATTTATACAGTCTTGGTCACAAGGCAAAATAGAGGAACAAACAGGTCATGGCAGATAGAGGAACAAAAATCAGCAAGAGGAGCAGATTGTGAAGAAATGGGGGCATGTCTTAGGCTTCGTGAGGGGACTTGTGATGTGAAATAGTCTGACAGTTGGAAGGGGGAGGCTTCCTCATTTGGGGTTTGTGCTCGTGCTTCATGTCAGAAACAGGAACCATCTTGTGTAAAACAGGAGCTATCTTGCTGGTTCTGGGAACTATCTTGTGTAAAACAGAGACCATCTGCTCTCTGGCTTGCAGTAACTATTTCTTAAAACAGGAACTATCTGCTGGTTCTGGGAATTGGCTGAAGCACAGTAAGGGGTGGTCAATGAACTAAGATGCCAGGTGCAGGGTGTCTTACAGTTAAGACCAGGAACTATCTGCTGCTGGTTCCCAGAATTGGCAGAACCACAGAAATGTGTGTGTTCACAGTGTACAACCTTGTGCTTCCTCTATTAGTTGGGGGTGGTCACAGGGCAGTTGGTGTGACAGGCTGAGTTACCAACAATGGACAGGATGTGGCTGAGTCTCTGGCACAACTGGGGGAAGGCACACAGGCAGGCTTCTTGGAATTGGCTCGACCACAAGGAGCAGGGGGTTGTGCAAGATTCAATGGGGATGTGAAGGACAGTTTTCAGACAAGTTGCTGAGAGCATGTCACACACAAAATGGGTGTTTGTCTGAGAAAAATGGCTGTCAGGCAGAAACAGGGAAATGATGGGGCACAATTGTCAATTTTATTTCCACATTCCCTCCTTGCCCCAGAGTGTACCTACATTATATCTCAATTTGCATGAGATCATCTATACATTCTTGTAGCATAATTCTTTCCCTTTCTCTCTGCTGGACAAGTGGTTTAGGAATGCATTTTGCAGCGCATAGACCGCACAGGGCAGGACCACATTGGATGCAAAGGCAGCATCCAGTTATTATCAGGAATATTATACCTGCTGCTGACAGCAGTTGCCATCCCCAGGACGATATTATCTTCCAGAACCAGTCAGACCACGTCCAAGTGCCAGGTTCTTGATGTAAACTTACGGCTATCTTGTGTAATTTTGTTATGGCCGTGTATACAGATGGGGAATTATCAGGAATAAATATACAGCAGCTAGAGCCTATAATTTTACAGGCTCCGCCTCTGTCAGCCAAGATGATGTCAAGGACAAGACGATTTTGGAGAGTAACCAATCGTATGGCAGACTGCTCCTGGGTTAAGCTCCCAAGGGCAGACGCCGTCTGGTTTACAACAGCCTCTAAGGTCCTTGTCAACCTGCGTATAAGCTTGCTGTTCTGTACAGGGCCAACAAAGAAGAAGACAGGGGGTAACAGGAATGCTATATAGCAAGTTTCCCCCCAGTTCAAGGGCAGCTGCACATAGGCCGTTTGGCCACAGACGAAATAAGTATGGCGAGATGCTAGGAATGAGGACTTTCCTCTGTCTTCAAAACTTATAGTGGTATGACAGTCACTGTGTCCTAATGGAACAGAGCCATTTTTCTGGATGCACAGGTGTCCTTTTACTGGTGAGACCGAGATGAAAGGGGGACCAGCATTCTTTTTAGGTTTGGTATTTAACATCTTGTAGGACATGGTTATGTTTCCTTGCTTGTATTCTTCACTTTCTAGGACTGTACCGGTCGCCTGAGGATCTCCCTCCTTATTAGGGTAACAGGCAGTATTGAGTACCTTGTTTAAATCCCCCCAAGGCCACCCATTCTTGCATGAATTATTTCCGTCAGGGCAGGAGGTGGGGGTAGTATCGTCAGCTGTTATTAGGGCGAACCAGGCTTCACAAGTTCCATTATAAGAGAATGGGAAAGGAAAAAGAGGCATCCCTCCCTTTTTCTGATGAGGTGGGATGCGGCCACATATCCAACAATTGGTGCTATTACTGGCCTGCTGAGTGTGGTGTAGCATCTGTATGAAGGTATTGTTTCGCAAGGCTAGTCTATGGGCTTGTTCATGAGGGGGTAGGTCGTGATAGGTGTGTTCCTGAGTGCTGTTGGGTGTATGAGAGGTGTGTTGTGTTGGAGGAAAAACAGTGTGGAGAATCCAACCAAGACACGCATAACTGCCATGAGGAAAAATAATACTGTCAAACATATAATAGGACCATTATGTCTTTTTTTAGAGTTCATTTTTTCTTTCTCCCACATAGTCAAGGTGTTAAAATCCATTCCCATGCTCCAACCGCTTCACCACTGGACCGACGCCCAATGGACTTAATTAGCCAGAGTCCGAATGGCAGACCTTAACTTTGATTTGTAGTCCTGTTGTGGGGTTAGTTCCAAAGGCAATAAAGATTGTTCAGTCACAATGTCAGTGGGATTGGCAGGGCCATCAGTAACAGTGTCTTTTAGTCCAAAATGTTTCCGGCAGTGGCTTGCGTGGAGCCAGCCCTTCCTGCCCTCGACCTTCACTGCGGTCCGTGTTGTTAGTAGTACGAGTCTTGGCTTCTTCCACCTGGGCTGGAGGGGGCTGGTCCGGTCGAAGTTCCTCACGAGGACCCAGTCCCCGGGTCGGATGGCGTGTTCTTCCGGGTTGGTTTTGTCAGGGAAGGTGGCAGCAACCTGAGAACGACAAGATTGGAGTGCAGACATCAAGGAAGCCAGGTAGTCAGTCAGCATAGTACTGTCAACATCAGTTATTCTTTTAGGCCTTGGCGTACCCCACATATTTGGTGGTCTGCCAAAGACCACTTCATATGGAGATAAGCCAGTACTGGAATGGGCTACCATACGCATGTAAAAGAGGGCAACCTGTAAGGCTACCATCCAGTCCACGCCTTTGTCAGTGCATATCTTGGCCAATTTTGTCTTCAAAGTTTGGTTGTGTCTTTCTACTAGACCTGCTGCCTGAGGATGTCTTACACAGTGAAACTTCCAAGTGTACCCTAACAGAAGAGACACTTGCTTCATGAGTTCAGAGGAAAAAGGTTGGCCGTTATCTGAGTAGATGACACGGGGCAACCCATACCTCGGTAAAAACTCTCTAACTAATTGTTTAGCAGTTGTCGTTGCAGTGTAATCTGGGACGGGATAGGCTTCTGTCCATCTGGTCAGAGCACACACTACAACTAGTACATACTTGTGACCTTTACATCTCTCCATCTGGATATAGTCCATCTGGAGAACTTCAAATGGATGGTCAGGGGGTTGGAATCCTCCCTGTTCCACCTTTGTGCCTTTTCCTGGGTTGAACTGATTACAAATCATGCACGTTTTAACTTTTTTTTTGGCTGCAGTTCTCAAATGTTTGTTGTGCCATATATTCTGTATGCTGTCTAACATTGCTTTTTCTCCCAGATGCGCTGGTCCATGTATGGTGTTTACCATAACCTGTACCATGGCATCCGGTAGAAACCATACTGCTCTTTCAGGTGTCATCCAGCCTTGATCTGTAAGGACCCCTCCTTTTTCCTTCCATTCTAGCAGTTCCTGTGGTGTGGCGTGACTTTGGACATCCTGGATGTCAGAAAAGGGGTCTCGTATTGTATATTGGCGGTGTGGTATACTTAATTCTGTGTTTGCTGCTAACTTGGCTGCACTGTCTGCAGAATCATTTCCTTTTGATATTTCATCTGTTCCTTTTGTGTGCGCTTTACATTTTAGCACTGCGATTTTCTCTGGTAACTGACTGGCCTCTAAGAGGGCAGTGATGAGTGTAGCATGCTGTATTCTGGACCCATGTGATGTGAGAAATCCTCTCTCTCTCCACAATGTACCGAAGTCGTGTACAACTCCAAAGGCATATTGTGAATCAGTGTAGATGTTAACTGACTTTCCTTTTGCTAAGTGACATGCTCGTGTTAGGGCTATGAGTTCTGCGGCCTGTGCCGACAGTATCTCTATCTTGTGTGCTTCTAAAATGTCTGTACCATTTGTGACGGCATAGGCTGCTGCTAATTCTCCTGTGGGGAGTCTCATACATGAACCATCAACAAAGAGTGTCATTTCTGCCTTAGCAAGGGGAGTATCTTGTAAATCTGGTCTTGGTTTGGTCACTAAATCAATTATGTCAATACAATCGTGAATTTCTTCAGTAGGAGAGGTCAGTGGCAACAGTGTTGCTGGGTTTAAAATGTTGCAGCGTCTAATCTCAATGTGTGGCTGAAAAAGTGTCATCTCATATCCGGTGAGTCTGGCTATTGTCAGATGCTGTGTTTGTGTTCTGTTTAACAGAAGTTCTACAGCGTGTGGGACCTGAACTATCAGATGATGTCCCAATACAATAGAATCGCTTTGTCTAATAGCTTGTGCAGTAGCTGCTACTGATTTTAGACATGCAGCCAATGCTTGTGCTACTGGATCTAATGTGCTTGAAAAATAACCACATGGTTTATGTTTGTCTGCTTGAAGTTGGGTCAGAACTGATAGTGCTGTACCTGAGTTTTCTGTTACAAATAATGTAAAATCTTTGGTGTAATTAGGTGTTGCCAGCACTGGGGCTTGACACATAGCTTTTTTAAGAGACTGAAAGGCTTGCGTGTGTTCATCTGTCCAGGGTAATTGTGGAGTAGCGCCAGCTTCGAGTGTTGTCAGCTGCACTAACGGTTTGGAAATGAGTGCAAATTGTGGGATCCACTGTCTACAATATGAGGTGAGACCAACAAAGGCTCGAACTTGTTTCTGTGTTGTTGGTTGTGGTATTTGTTGTATGAGTTGGATGCGTTCCTGTGTAAGCTGCCTACCCTCCTTTGACAGCAAGTGCCCTAAGTATGCCACTTGCTGTAAACAAAATTGGAGCTTACCAGGGGAAACTTTATGGTCATTTGCAGCTAGGAATTCTAGTACTAGTAGTGATGCTTCAGCACATGCTGCGTCAGATCTGGCCGTAATGAGGATATCATCAACATATTGTAGTATGGCTGTATCCGTGGGCATTTGAACAGTATCTAGTTGTCTTTTTAATGCTTGGCTATATACGCTTGGACTCTTGAGGAGCTCTTGTGAATTTTAGAAGTTGTTTCCTTAATCACACCTGACTGTATTAGGTCCTGAATAATTAACATTAATGCTTGTTCAGCCTGAGGTGGAATTTTGTATTGCCTTATACTTGGTAGTTGGGCTCCCTCTTTCAGTGTAACCTTGTGAGGTGTTATTTCCATACATCCTACTGTGGTGGAATCAGTGGCCCACAGGGTGTGTGGCAAATCTTTCAAACGCTCATCTAATTCTCTACTTGTGTAGTGGCCCTTGAAATCTCGCAGAAATAGTCTGACATCTGTAGGTGAGCAAACAATGACAGCTCCTAATTCTTTCAATGTTTTTATACCAAGCAAGTTTTCTGGACATGACTTTGTCAATATAAGATCTGTAGTTGTCATGAGGGGACCAACCTGCAAGGGCAGTGGCTTTGACGTGACGTTTGTCACAGGTTGTCCCGAGAAACCCAGAGAAATACTTTTTGAACCCGAGAGAGGAGCCTCTGGGACCTCTTGATGGCTTATTGTTGTTTTACTGGCCCCAGTGTCTAGTAGAAACTTCCTATCCTCCCTACGAAGTCGGACCTCTATAAATGGACCTGTCTGATCTACTGGAATGGGGATTAGGGGCAGTTTGTCATCTTCTCTCTCTGGGCAACATCATGAGAAATCTGGGTAATATTCAGTGTAGGCGCTGTCTATAATATTCATTTGGGCCATTTGTGTTGTCAGTGGAACTGAAGGTGTTGAACTGTCTAGGGAACCATTCTGTTTTGGCTGATATGGGCGTGGCTGGGTCTTACCAGTAGCCAAATTGTGCTTTAAGACAGGGCAGTCTTTAACAAAGTGTCCCATCTTCTTGCAATAATTACAAGTGCTTTTTATATTTGTCTGGCTACTTGGTGTGTGTTGACGCTGGGGTGCAGTTTGGGCTACTAATGCTTTCATCTTTGTGTCTTTCATGCGTTTCTTATCATTTTCTTCTTCATCCCTAATGCGATTTTGGTGATATTGTAGCATTTGTAACACCTGTGGAGGTGTATGTGCTTGCCAGGTACTTTCTACTTTTAGTACTCTGTCCTTAATGGCTGGCAAGGCGTTATCTACTAATTTGGAAACAAACAGATGTGGATAAGCTTCACTTGTCGGCGTAAGGCCGCTATTTACCGCAAAACACTTTTCAAGTCTAGTGTAATAATCTCCTATGTCTTCACCATGTTTCTGTTTACAGGAGGAAATAGCATCCCAGTCCTCCTTTTTCACTGTTAGTAACTGTGGTAGCACCTTTAAAATAGTGCCAGGAAGTGCTTTTAGTCTGTCTCCTATACCTTGACCTGCTACTCTAGTATTTTCGTCATTCTGAAGTTCAGTCCATCTAATGTGTTCACCTGCTACTTCCCAATCTTTTTCTCTTAGTTTGTCATATATACCTGATGGCAACAATAATTTCAGAATTGCTGTGATATCAGAAAGAGTATATGTTCCCATCATAAATACATCTCCTAATTCCTTAAAGAATCCAGCAGGATCCTTTGAGTGGGAGGGAACCATCTCTTTCATCCTTAGTAACTCAAGTTTTGTCAAGGGTACATAAATGAAGACGCGTTGTAGCGCTCCATTTGTGTCAGCTCTGGGATGGACCTCTCTCATGGGGAACTGGCGTGTTTGAGGGAGTCTATTAGTTGATCCACACGTATTATTGAAAGATTTATATTCAGTCTTTTTCTGGTATTTCTGTCTAAAATCTATAAATGTGTTGAGAAAAACTGAACTATTGTGGAGGAACATGTTATCAGCGCAGTCAGACAGAAAATCTTCTAGTCTTGGATCATGTTTAAAATGAGTGTCATTGACTGTGATGAGACGTTGTACCATGTAGAGACTTGCTAATCTTTGATGTGAGCGTGGTAATGCTAGAAAAAGCTGGGCTATGAGATCATTGTCATATATCTTATATTGAGAGACCCATAGGGTCGCAGTTCTGGCTATTTCCTCCTCCTCCGGTGTAAGCGGAGGTTCCTGGTCTAACCAGTAGTCTAATGCATTGGATGTATTTTCAAATAACTCATCTGGAGATGACCGTTCAGAGTGACCTTGGAGGAATGTAGGCGGGGGTGTTCGTGAATTAAGGGCGGAAGAACGAACGGGTAGGACTTTTTCAGTAGGTTCAGTAATTTCCTCCTCAAGTTTCTTATTCTCTTCATTTGTTTGCAAGTTTTGCAGAATAAGGGTCACATTACGGGTGAACCTGTCTAGTGCATCATTTATAAGTTCTAGACTAGTGTGGTCGGATGCGGAATCTAATAATTCAAAAAGTGAAACTGGTACATTTCTTTCCTCTGCTTGTATGTGTTTTATGAAGCAGCAAAGGAGGAACCTATACATGTGCATTTTTACAGGGTGTGATCTTCTTGTAGTCATAGCGTTAATGGCTCGTGAGTTCTCTCCAGTACGAAGAAACTCAGAGGCCGCTTGAAGAAACGTGTCAATTGCTGGTAGATGTCTTATTTCTTCCCAGGAGTCATGAAGTATTTTACTTATTCGGCCCGCCTCCCCTGTGTTGCTCAGAGTCGGGTCATAGGGGCAGTCGGGAATTGTTTTACCTGGGTCTGGACCTACGGCACCCCCTTCTGGAGTGAGAGGTGGTGCGTTATGTTGTAAAAGGGGTGGCGGAGGCAGAGGGTGTTGAAATACTGGAACCTCATATGGAGGTGGAGTACCTAAGAGGAAATTGGTGAAAGTATCCTCTGGTAGTGGGGCTGTAGGCTGTGCTGATGCAATGTTAATGTTTTCAGGTGCAGATGGCAATACAGGATAAAAACCAGTAGAAATGGCTGATTGTTCCCTTTTATTCCTTTCACTAACTACTTCTTTCCCTATTTCTTGTAACTGTTCTTTCTTGGCCTGCTCTGACATTCTCTTACCCTTTTCAACTTTATGCAATTCCTTCTGTTGCCTCCTATGGGCTTCTTTTCTCCATAATTCTACTGAGTCACTCTGTGACTGGCGGAATCTCTTTTTCTTCCATAACTGTTCCTCTAATTTTATAATACATTCCATGTCAAAAGTACCATTTTCAGGCCATCTATATCTGAGTTCTAGGTCTTTAGTATATTCTACCCATAGATCACAATAAATAAGTGCACCAACACCATGTTTTGCCTACATGAAGTGTCCTGGAGTATCCCGAGGAGGAAGGGGAATTTCCTTCTCAAGAATACTCCTTTTGGTTGCCATCTTACGTATTTTCGAGAAAATAGGCATGATGGCAAGACTTTCAAAGATTTTAGAAGTGAGAAAAACACAAACAGAACAAATATCTTTACCGTACCCACGAAAGAGGTGAGTCCGTCTTTTCTCCTAGTTTAGTAGTCCTCACAAAATAAGTGAGAAACACACAAAAACATGTATCTTTACCGTGCCCACAAGGTAGTGAGTCCGTCTTTTATACTAGTTTTAGTAGTCCTCACCAAAGATATGTGAGAAACCAACAAAACGCGTATCTTTACCGCCCCCACAAAAGCTGTGGGTTTGTTTTTATACTTTTCAGCAGTACTCACCGAAAAATAACTGGAAGGCCTCTTGAAGATTTTGGAAAAACGCGGCGCGCAGTTTCAAGGTGGGATTTGTAGAACCTCGGACTCGTCTGCTTCGCAGGTTGGGCTTTGGTTCAGGACGTTCCGCTATTTCCTCACCGCCTCGTGTGGATGCTGGGCCGCAGTCGGTCCCCCTCTTTGCCTCGAGGGAGTTAGCGGGAATTCCCCGCGTTGTGCACTTTTGAAGTCCGTCAACGGTCAGGAGGGGACAGTACCGGGTCCAATATCGCCGGCGCGTGGGGGAAAGGGAATGTCCCTGTTCCGGGCGCCAATTAATGTGGTAAATTAAATTTACTTATTACCTCATTTCTGAATTTCTATGCTTAAGAAATCATAATTTCTTGTCAATGCAAAGCAAGGAGTCCGTGGTGCTCAAATGAAGGAGGAGGAGACCAATAACTCGAGTTAAGGGGAGCGCTTCCAGCACCAAGCGGGCACAGGAGCACTCTCTCAAGTCCCTCTCTTGAAGTGGGGGTTTATTTTCAACAGCAGGACATTTATACAGTCTTGGTCACGAGGCAAAATAGAGGAACAAACAGGTCATGGCAGATAGAGGAACAAAAATCAGCAAGAGGAGCAGATTGTGAAGAAATGGAGCGTGTCTTAGGCTTCGTGAGGGGACTTGTGATGTGAAATAGTCTGACAGTTGGAAGGGGGAGGCTTCCTCATTTGGGGTTTGTGCTCGTGCTTCATGTCAGAAACAGGAACCATCTTGTGTAAAACAGGAGCTATCTTGCTGGTTCTGGGAATTGGCTGAACCACAAGAGTCAAAAAGAGGAACTATCTTGTGTAAAACAGAGACCATCTGCTCTCTGGCTTGCAGTAACTATTTCTTAAAACAGGAACTATCTGCTGGTTCTGGGAATTGGCTGAAGCACAGGAAGGGGTGGTCAATGAACTAAGATGCCAGGTGCAGGGTGTCTTACAGTTAAGACCAGGAACTATCTGCTGCTGGTTCCCAGAATTGGCAGAACCACAGAAATGTGTGTGTTCACAGTGTACAACCTTGTGCTTCCTCTATTAGTTGGGGGTGGTCACAGGGCAGTTGGTGTGACAGGCTGAGTTACCAACAATGGACAGGATGTGGCTGAGTCTCTGGCACAACTGGGGGAAGGCACACAGGCAGGCTTCTTGGAATTGGCTCGACCACAAGGAGCAGGGGGTTGTGCAAGATTCAATGGGGATGTGAAGGGCAGTTTTCAGACAAGTTGCTGAGAGCATGTCACACACAAAATGGGTGTTTGTCTGAGAAAAATGGCTGTCAGGCAGAAACAGGGAAATGATGGGGCACAATTGTCAATTTAGTTCCACATTTTGGGTCACTGAATATGACCCTTGTTTCGGAACGTAAGCAGAGTCGTAGTCAGCTTCCTAGTTCCAAGGAACGGGCTGTGTTGGATTTGTTGGCTCGTAAATGGATTATAAATGCCTCAAGGTATAGTTTGCCAGCGATTATGGATATTTTCTTTCAGTGGGAACCGCCTAAGCAAAGGTATCTTTTTAATGTGATGTGTATGTTTCTGCATCAGGAATGGGAAGATCATGATTTGGGTTTGATCCCGCAGGAACTACTTGATGTTCAGTCGGATTTTGCTAAAGAGATGATAGTGGAATCTGATATTACGGATGCCGTAGAGACGATACTGGCTTTTAGATCTAGTCTTCCGTCTCAGATGTTGCATGAACCTGATCCCTCTGTTAGGAGGAAAGTGACACAGTATCCAATGAGAGAGGTTCCTCCACTTTGGAAAGAAGGAGACGCAACTGCTAATCCGCCTATTTTGCCACATTTTCAGCAAATATGGGTACATGTCCCTGGGAAGAGAGCAGAGGTCTTGGCTCTTAAGCAGACCTTACCTGATCCTCGTAAGAATCCTGCTGGTTACTACAAAGAGTTGTCTCAGACAGTAGATGCGTGTATAATGAATTTAGCTGACGTTGACATGTTGATGGGTAATGTAGTTCCGCAACCTTTGTGGGCGAAGATTCGTCATGAGAATCATGCGCAAGAGTTAGGAGATACTTGGGCGAATATTATTGCTGCAGATGGTCGACAAGTCGGAGGTGCTAAACCTGAACCTTTAGTTGCAGAATTACCTGGTAGAATTATTACTTTGATGAAGACGATGATGCCTGCTTTACGAGTGAATTGGGATAAGTTAGCAGCATGCAAGCAGAAGAAAGACGAGAGTGTGTCTGACTTCTTCACTAGGTTTGAAGAGATGTTTATCGATCACAGGGGTCAGGATATGAGTACGGAAGGTGGTCAAAGGTTGTTTGTGGATACATTTTTCTTTAATTTGCTTCCCGAACTTTCTAATAAGTTGAAGGATTCTGAGAGTTCATGGGCTGTTTCTTCATTGGCCCAGATATTGGCTACTGCCCAATATTATGAGAACAGGGATAAAGATGAGAAGGATAAAGTAGAGAAGAAAACGAAAGATTTAAAGATGAAAGTTCTTTTGCAGCAAGCTTATCCGCCTCGTCAGAATCAGCCTCAGTTTCAGCAACCTCCGCAATTTCAGAGATTGTTACAGAAGCCTGAGCCTTATGTTCAGCGATTCTTTCCAGGCCCTAATCAGTGTGCTTACTGTAGAGAGGAAGGTCATTTCAAGAATCATTGTCCGACTTTATTACAGCGTGCGAATGGTGCACCTGGTCAGAGAGGTCGTGGTGGTTTTCAGCAAGCGCCTAGAGGAAGAGGTCGTGGTGTGATCTCCCAGAATGAGCGTTCCTCTTCCCTACAGAGTTCTGAGAATTATTTTGATAGACGAAATGCTCCGAGTGGTCAGTCTGCCCAGTACTATGTGGAGGATTACTATGTTGAAGGTGAGAGTGTTGGTTATAATGATAACAAGGACAGCCATGGAAAAAGTAAGGGAGTAGTGTCAGTTCCAGTAGATCAGAGTGGACCGTATGTTGAAGTGATTACATCAGGTGTAGTAGAACCTTTTCTTTTGGATACTGGTGCGACAAAGATTTCTATTATGCATTCTAAACTCCCTGGCGCACCTTTGTCTGGCTTGACCAATGTTTCCGTAGGATTTTCAGGCGCCCCAGTTCGTAATCCGGTTTCTAGTCCTTTGTCCCTTTCTATTGGCCCTTGTGAATTGGAAGCTCCACTTATCCTAACGACTGGTTGTGGTGAGAATCTGTTGGGTTTCGACTTGCTGAAAAGATTGTATGCGACGTTGCATTGTTCTCCTTCGGGAGTACAACTTACTCTTGGTAAGAAAGTGATTTCTCCAATGTATTTGTCTAAAGATTGTTTGCCACTGGAATTGAGTTTGCTTCCTGAGACGCTTTGGGCTACAGGTCCAAATGATGTTGGTCTTTTGCAGATTCCACCATATGTTGTTACGCTAAAATCGAATGCTAAGTTGCCTCGTATTCCGCAATATAAGATTTCGAGTGATGGTGAGAGAGCTCTTTTAGCGATTGTTTATGATTTGGTTGAGAAGGGTGTGGTTGAGGAAACAAGAGGTAACGTGTGCAATAGCCCGGTTTTGCCTGTTCTTAAGCGTACTGATGCTTCTCAACCACCTGTGTACCAGTTTGTGATCGACCTTAGAGAGGTCAACAAGATTGTCGTGCCACAGTTCCCTGTGGTACCTGATATTACTGCATTATTGACTTTGATTCCTGCTTCAGCAGCTTGGTTTTCTGTCATCAACTTGAAGAATGCTTTCTTCAGTATTCCTATTGCTGAGGAGAGTAGGGATATTTTTGGCTTCTCATTAGGAGGACAAAGCTTTCGGTTTAAGAGAGCTCCTCAAGGCTATTGTGAAAGTCCTTCTATCTATAGTCAGGCTTTGAAAACTCAGCTTGACGGGTTTGTGTTACCAGTTGGTTCTACTCTTATTCAGTATGTTGATGATTTGTTGATTACTGCTGATGACGAAGAGATTTGTAAAGAGGCTACTCTTTCGTTGTTGCGATATTTGTCTGACCTTCATCATAAAGTGTCGCCTTCGAAGTTGCAATATTGCCGCCAAGAGGTAACCTACTTAGGTCATCTCTTGTCGAAGAAGGGAAGGAAATTGACCCCAGAAAGAATTCAAGCGATTGCGCAAATGAGTGTGCCATCAACACAGAGAGAAGTTCGTGCCTTTTTGGGTATTACGTCGTATTGTAGACAATGGATCCCTAATTTCTCATTGTTAGCGAAGCCTCTGTTAGCATTGACTTGTAAAGATACTCCGTATCCTCTTCCTTGGTCTGATGAATGCCAGAAAAGTTTTTCTGAATTACGTGATGCATTGTGTTCGGCTCCTGTGTTGGGTACTCCAGACTATAGCAAGCCTTTTACGTTGTATGTGCACGAGAGAGAAGGATGTGCGTTGTCAGTGTTGACACAATCTTTTGGGGACAAGCAGCGTCCATGCGCGTATTTCTCAGCAACGTTAAACCCAGTCGCTAAAGCATTGCCGAGTTGTTTGAGAGCTACAGTCGCAGCTGCCGTTTCTATTCGACAGTCTGCTGGTTTGGTATTGGATAATACGCTGATTGTGATGGTTCCGCATGCAGTAGATACCTTGTTAAATAGGACTAAGACACAGCACCTTACTAGTGCACGTCTTTCAGGCTACGAGTTGACACTGTTGGCTAGCCGTGTTCACATTAAAAGGTATAATGTGTTGAATCCAGCTACGTTGTTACCGATCTCTACAGAGATGGATGCTCTAGAACAGCATGATTGTTTTCTTCGTACAGAGGAAGAAACAAAAGCTAGAGTGGATCTTAAGGACACTCCTTTTGAGAATGTTGATGGTACGCTGTGGGTTGATGGTTCGTGTTTTAAGCTTCCGAATGGTGAAACGACTGCAGCGTACGCTATCACAACTTTAAATACAGTTGTTGAGACAGCACGCATACCACAGAATTCTGCGCAAGCAGCAGAGTTGATTGCACTGACTAGAGCGTGTGTGTTGTCGGAAGGAAAGCGAGTGAATGTTTATACCGATAGTCAGTATGCGTTTGGTGTTGTGCACAGTTTTGGGCGTTTGTGGAGAGAGCGTGGGTTCCTTACTTCCCATGGAACTAAAATTCAGCATGGGCAGTTAGTGAATGAACTTTTGGAATCTCTCACTCTCCCAAAGCAGATTGCAATTGTGAAATGTAGCGCACATAAGAAAGTTGTGGACGATGTTGGTCGAGGGAATGCGTTTGCGGATGAAGTTGCGAAGGAAACAGCGAATGACATGATGAGCCGTATGTATGTTGCAGGCCCAGCGAGATGGGTTATGGCTGGTGGAATGTGTGAAGACACAATAGAAAGTGTGAAGATGATTCAGGCTGAAGCTACAGAAAAGGAAATGAATGTTTGGAGAGAGTACGGGTATGTTGGATTCTACGGGTTGTTGGATTGAGTAGTCAGAACACCAGCGATGGTTGTTGCCAGACGCGTATGTACTCCCAGTGGTTACAATGGCTCATGGATTGGCTCATATAAGTTCGAAAGGAATATGTAAGTTGTTGGCTCCAGTTTGGCAGAA
Source organism: Lissotriton helveticus (assembly GCF_964261635.1). Taxonomy (NCBI): domain Eukaryota; kingdom Metazoa; phylum Chordata; class Amphibia; order Caudata; family Salamandridae; genus Lissotriton; species Lissotriton helveticus. The sequence goes on from NC_136063.1 coordinate 576,460,542, forward strand.
TGCTGGAATCCCAAAATGTGCAGAGAACGTGGTGAAACATTGTATGATTTGTCCGCAATATAATCCTGGTAAGGGAACTCCAACTCCAGCTGGTCATTTTGCTCTTCCGACGTATCCGTTCGAGGTGATACAGTTAGATTACATTCACATGGAGATATGCAGCAATCTAAAATATGTTCTTGTGGTTGTTTGCGCCTTTTCAAGATGGATAGAGGCTTACCCCCTAAAAGATAATACTGCCTTGTCTACAGCCAAGGTTTTGTTGAGAGAGTATTTCCCTAGGTATGGATTGCCGAGAATTGTGTGGTCAGACAATGGGAGTGAATTTGTGGGTCAGATTATGAAGAAAGTGTGTGTTGGATTAGGGATTAATCAAAAATTCCACGCAGCGAATCACCCCCAGTCTGCTGGACTTGTTGAATGTTACAATGGTACGCTTGAACTGAAACTAGCTAAGGTACAAACGAGCACTGGTCTTACATGGCCAGATGCCTTGCCGTTGGCTCTTTTGTCAACAAGGACGACTGTGCATTCTCGAGTGGGACTTAGTCCGTATGAGATTGTGTTTGGTCGTCCAGCGAATGTTTGGGGAGTGCCTCGTCCGAAAGAACACAGCAGTATTGAATACCCTATGTTGGTGGATTACTTACATGACCTGACTAGAGTAGCAGGCAAAAAGAACTGGGTGCATGCCACCCACTGTAAAAAAGTTCCTTTGCCTTTACCATATGATCAGTGGGTAAGGGATGGTATTGCCGATTCGGATTGTGAGAAGGTCCCTAGATTCGTTCCATTTAGTGATGTTCATTTGACATGGACACAGTCTGAATGTGAGGATGATGATGTTCTACAAGCTGCTGTGCCTCCTCATCTGAAGATTGACACCACCGTTCCGGATCTTCTATTCAAGGATCAGACTGTGCCTGACAAAGAACGCTACGATTTGAGACCGAGAAAGATTGTACATATGGACAAATAAATATTCTTTTTTGATGTAGTGAATTTACACTTTGGCAGATCAAGAAACTTTTTTGTCTTTTTCTTTTTCGAACCACCATCCGGGTTCAGCTGTAGGGTTGCGGTATAAAGACTTGGGATTGCAAGCCGTGTAGACACAAGGGCGACGGTTCTGGTTGGACCAAGGGCGTTCCCTAGACTGACAGGCGCATTCCTTAGCGGAAGAGAACCAACTGCCGCGGACAGCACGGTTAGAGGATGGAGTTTTTTTATGCTGCCCAGAATGTTAGGAAAATGGACTCTAATGTCCGAATATGTACATTGGTTCGGAGCAAATGTTTTTTAATAATGTGTTTTTTAATGCTTTTGAATATTACATTAGCTTGTGTGGGTTTGGTTTTCTATGCCACACAACAGCCGTTTGCACCTACTTCCCAACCTATGTCTTTTCCTACTACTGTTTCTTTACATTCTTTTCATATTTTACCTGAACACGAGCAAATTAGAAGGTCGGAATTTGTGAATAATTCCTTTGTGCAACTTCTCCATCAACACCAGTTAGTAGTGAACACCACTAATTGTTGGGTGTGTGGTCTTATGCCACATACTATGGATAGAGGTATTCCTTATCTGGTTCTGCCATTCATTTACAATGGGTCCGTATGGGCATGTCAGACAATGTTTATTTATGCCATCGAAGTCTATCCCTTGCGTTCCATGAGAGATAACTCAAGTAATAAAGCCTTGGTGAAGGGAATTACAGATATGAGTAGAGATATCGAAACGTATGAGACTATTCCCAAGGATGAGTTACTAGCATATGTTGGTTGGAATGCAACCGGATATAGTATTAGTCTGGTTGAGAAGCAGAGACGAAAAAGGTCACCTCCGATTTGGATTGTACCCCATCGTGGTCATTTTTGTCTGCAAGGGAAAGGCAAGAATCCGAGAGCTCAGTTAGGGAAGAGTGTTTGTACTCAGACGTATGTGTTTGCGTCCCAAACTTCCCCACCGTTTTTAGCAGCTAAGGGCACGTATTTTGTCTGTTATGGTAGAGCATATACATGGTTGCCCCCTGATTTTTCGGGAACATGTTATGTTGCATATTTGTTGCCTCCTACGTATACTGCTGCTGTAGATTACCACAGAATGAGAGTTGTTAGGGGTGTCTTCAGTGAGGAAGATACTACGGGACAAGAAGTGTGAGACTTTTTCAAGGGTTTCCTACCGTTTTGGGGACCTATGGCAAACAGTAGAAACCTGCGGCAATTAACGAGAGTGGTTGAATCCACCATAAATGAAACTGCTGGTGCCCTTAGTAATCTGACCGCTGAGCTTCAAGCGGATCGCCTTATGACATTACAGAATCGAATGGTTTTGGATGTCATACTTGCGGACCGAGGTGGGGTATGTAAAGTGATCCAATCGAGTTGCTGCGTTTTCATACCAGATAATGCTCCTACAGTATACCAGGCCATTTCTAAGTTACATAAGATCTCCAAGTCTATCCATGTGGATAAAGGAGATTGGTCGTCGATTGGATGGTTTTGGGGATTGTTATCGACCTGGGGATGGAAGGTTCTGATGATCATCGGGATGGTTTTAGCGATTCTCTTCTCATGTTGTCTTTGCGTACAGTGTGGTCCTGCCATATGTGGCCTTTGTACTACTACGTGTGTGAGAAGACCAGTCTCGAGAGAAGTCCTGAGTAATAGGATGATGCTCCAGCAGCATCTTGATGATCTGATGAATATTGACATCGACTCAGATATAGATTAGGTTATTGCCTATGTAAGGGCAAAAGGAGGGTCTGTGGTTCGGTGAATTCTGAACCCGTTCCATAAAGGTCATGGTTTTGTTACGAATTTGATATTAGCGAACCGTAACTAGTTAGTGCGGCAAGTATGAGTGTTTTCGTCATGTTAGACCGATGGATTCACTACGTATTTAGGGATTTCGTTCTGAACCCTTGGGTTCCATTTTGTGTATGGCAGCCATTTTGTGGTTGCCCTCACATAGGCCGACGACGATGGCCAAGCAAGTCCTTAGTACATGTACACCTTAGCTCCAGTTCGTGCTGACTTCTGTTTGACCTGAGTGAACTGACCCTGTTGCCTGAAGCCGACCTTGTTAAACCAGTTCCTGCCCTTTAGCTGATCAAGATTAAGGATCAGAGCACAGGACATCGTAAAGCTTTACTGCATACAAATATGTCTTATCCTACTCTTACCTGTTTCTGCTCCTTTCTTTATGGTCTATTTATGATTGGGTTGTGGCCTTTTTTATTATGGGTTCGTTCGACCTGTCTAAAGAAGAATGTTGGGTTTGACCGATGATTGATCATGGGCTGGGCAACTGAAAAGTGGGTTTGTCGTCATGCAATACTTTTGTTGTAGAAACATGTGATTGGTTAAACTGTAAACAAGGAATGTTTGCCTGAAGCATAATGTTGGGCATAAAAAGGGATGACTTGCTTTGTAAAATTGAGCAGTCTCCTGAGAACTCATACCGTGATGATTTCTAGGACTTCTGTTACTGGCTGCAGCAAATAAATTTGATCTTTGACGCCACCAAGAAGTTTCCGTGTCTCTGTACTCTAAGACAGGTGGAACCCGAAGACTTTGGGCGTGCCCCATGCGCCGCTGGGTATTAAATAACCCGGTTCTTCACCCCGGGGGGCACCCCTGATGTGTGGACCCCGCTCGGCAGCCCGACACGACCGCCGAATCCCTGCTGACACCTCCTCTGAAAAGAGTAAGGAGGGCGGGGGATAGGGGAGAGAGAGAAGAGGAACACCGGGGCCCCAACGATGGACTTGGGGGATATTCCCCACCAGCCATGCCAGATATCTGCCCCCAACTAGGTCCCTTGCACCATCCGGCCGATAGCCAGTCGGGATGACTAGAAAGTCTGCGGGGGCCAAACGGGGGATCCCAGTGGATCGCTCCAACCCCTGGAGCCCGCCCGTGTACTGCTGCTCAGGGTCTTCCTCCCATTAATGCCGCACACGCCAGGTCACCAGATGGCTGCAGGCTCTCCCCGCATGGCCCGACAAGACAACCAGTCCCCCAGTGGGCACCAACACTCTGAGCGGGGGGGGGGGAGAGATACAATGGGGCAGTCAGCACAGCCGCACTCACTCACTGAGAGCCCAAGCTGGAGAGGCTCCGGTGGTCCCGAGGTCCCCCCGTTAACTGGGAGCCCCACAGGCCACCGCCAGGACGAATTTGCGACCCCAAGATGGCGGCCAGTCGTGCCAGATATTTGCCTCTAATCAGGTCCCTTGCACCATCCGGCCGATAGCCGGTCGAGATGGCTAGACAGTCTGCGGAGGCCAAACGAGGGAGCCTACTGGATTGCTCCAACCTCGGAAGCCCGCCCATGCACTGCTGCTCAGGGTCTTCCTCTCATTAATGCCACACACGCCGGGTCACTAGACAACTGCAGGCTCCCCCCGCGTGGCCCGCCAAGACCACTGGACCCCCATTGGACACCAATCTCTGAGCAGGGGGAGGAGAGATACGAAGGGGGCAGGCAGCGCGGCCGCACCTACTTGCTGCGAGCCCAAGATGGAGAAGCTCCGGCAGTCCCGGGGTCCCTCCATCCACTGGGAGCATCACGGGCCGCCGGCGGGATGAATTCACAGCCCCAAGATGGCAGGCTCCCAACTCCTCCGCTTGCCCTGCACTGCGGCTCGGTCCAGCCGCCGACTATGCCCGCACCCCCACGGGGGACCAGAGTGATAGAGCGCGCGAGGCCACCCGGCCAATAGTTTTCGCCGTTTCCGGCTTCAGGGCCCATATACTTTTCAAATCACCATATACATCGATCGGGTGACTTCACGAGCTCTATCAAGTTGGTGTGTGTGTGTTCCCTGCTACCAAATTTCGGTGCACCCGACTTACCATCCACCGATGCGGGTGCCTAATAACCACAATGAATCAGGGAGCTAGCTGTAAAGGAAAGGCAGCAAAATACAAACCCAACCAATAACATTCAAATACTGTTTAAATGACCACGGACAACTGGAAGTTTTAAAATGTTTATCTAAAGTTCAATATTTTCTTGCATGAGGTACAGTAAAATAAGGCAATCAATAACCAAGATAACGTAAATCACATAGGCAGAAAGAAATAATGACAGAGTAATCATCAAGGTACCAAATAAATGTAACGAGGAAATACTATGTAAGTCAGTATTATCTAGACAGGGATAGACTAAGTGTGAGTGACTATAGAAGAGTTTATAATGAATAACACGCTTCACTTAAGGTGAAGGGGCCTTTGAACAACCTAGGCAACGAAGTTCTAGACCATATCAGGAAATGACACACTGCTATGCAAATTATGATTTTCAACAAATGAGAAGACATAGGAATAACTTTGCAAAATTATAAATGACTGTTCAATAGTTGCGGAAAGGCATGGAAATATAACATATGCAATGTTGAACTTTATTTTAGCAAAAGTTAGAAATTCAGAAGGTGCAAGAATTTCAAGAGGTTCAGAGTAATATTTACCTAGAAAAGGTGTGGAAACCAAACCCTGGCCACGGGTCAGTTAAGGACAGGAAACCCTCAAGGAAGATACCCCTCAAAGGACAGCAGGTGCAGAATGGACACCCAGGACAGGACAGGATACCCTCGGAAAAAGGAATCAGGACAGGACCTCAGGACAGGACAGCAAACCCTCAGGACAGGACCCTCTTCAGGACAGGACCGGAACCCACAGTTCGGAAGCAACGCCTGCGCTCCACCCGCTCTGCAGCTATCGATCAAGACCCCGATTGGGTCAGCGAACTCCCAGCTAAGTGCTTTGCCAGCACTTTAAGGTTCAGTAGAACCTCAGTCTATGGACAAATTCGGACAGAGTGCTCCGCAGCGCTCTGTATCTTCAGTCACCTATTGAGTGCGTTGGGTCAGTGACAGGTCAGCTAAACCAGACAAGTCGGACGGTTCACTAGGTGAACCCAGGGTAGATATACAGTTTGGGGACAGTGTACCACCCCCCAATGTTGCAAAGTGTCAGAATCCCTCAATTTCGATTGGTCCTAAGGTAGGGTTTGGGTAACACACCAATCACAATACACGATTTGAAGCCTTCATTTACATATTTGGGTACCGCCTAGCAGATTTGGGGTTCCCATGAGCTAACAGTAGCGCAATATAACATTGTATCATATAAGAAGCCACATTCGCTGTTCTCGCAGGGCAGAGGTGACTTTCTCAGGAGCATCTCGCCCATCACTGCCAGCTGGCTATGTTCCATCAGCCAAGGTCCCTCGTGCTGCCGAATGTCGCACAGGCGCAGAAGGGACCCCCAATATGGCTCTCCTCTCACTCAGACCCCCATTTCCCGCGGTACATGAAAAGTAAGCGAAAACAAATTAATACATAATAATGTCATTAGGAAAACACATCACAGGGTTTGTACTTTTAACTCATCATCAAGAAATAAACTTAATTGCCTTAAATGTTAGCTACATTGACACGGACACAAGAGCAGTGGCACGAGCTGTACCACATGATAAGCACAGCTATGAATTACGCATGCGCATAACTTTCCCTCCACTTCTGCAGACGCGTCAGGACACGTGAGTGTGGCTGACGCATGCGCAGTAACTAAAATACAAGCGGCGGCCATTTTAGAGGACATGGATTAAATTCATTAGAAATACACATAGGCAAGCGTCTTAAACTTTGCTCAAACTTAATATAAATGTTAGTAAGACGTACATTTATTACCTTGTTATACATAAACGAGGTTCTTGATTTCGGCAAGCCGCAAAATATGCAAAGCTTTGCTTCATCAATCCCCTCTTTGATGATATTTACTATCATCACAAATTATAATGGAACCAGATGCCAACTTTCTTTCACACTTTATAAAGTTCTATTTCTTCCAGCAACCGCTCTAACTTTTCTCTTTCAGTTTTAGCAGGGTGAGAAGTTTTCACCTTTTTGTATATCTGATCATTCACTTCCTCTAATTCAATCTCATCCACACTTCGTTTCACTCCTCTTGCATTAACCTCGTGCTTTTTGGTGCGCTTGCGGTATTTACAGCATAAGAAAATGGAAAGTATAATAAGACCTATAATACCAATTGGCATCAGAATTTTGAATAATAAGCTTTTACCTATGCTAGCAAGCCAATGACCTACATTTGAGAGACCATCTACCAGTCTCTTCCAGGCACTATCAACCTCGAGTGGTTTGAGTTCCTTTGCCAAATTAGTAATGTTTTTCACATATCTTTTGATCTGTACACTTTTGTCCGGAATATAAGTGCAACAATGTTGCGCCTTCAACATCCGGCAGACTCCGCCCTCTTTCGCTAATAAGGTGTCAAGAGCAAGTCGATTTTGTAAAACCATTGATCTGATCGCAACCATTTCGGTATTGACCAGCAGAAATCCATGAGCTGTTTCAGTAGACAGCACATCTACTATAGTAGACAATTTGCAAATTCTGTGAGTGTTCAGAACCACTCCCACTCCAGGTATCAGTGCACTGAAAATACTACCCATAATTTCACCTATACTTTCTCTTTTACTACGCACTAAGCCATTAGTATCTTCATTGCTTCCAGCTTTTCCATTCACATGGTATATTTTCGGGAAAACAATGCCAAAGTAGCAGCTTCCATACCAGTGATCCGGCAATTTGAAATAAGCCTTGTCCCCACAAATATAATAAATTCCAGGAAACACAGGCTCTGACCCATTTTTGAAACCCCAACCTCCAATTACCTTGTAATTATGTTCGCATTCACTGGAACCAATGAAAACATTATTATAATAGCTAGTCTTCTCGCGGTGAAGACATAGCTTGCCTTTCTTTTCAAAATCCAGCAACAGAGCAGGACCCGCTCCACCAGATGAGGTGCCTTCCATGTTTTCTGCCCACTTTGGCTTTTTCTGACTTTCGTCATTAGCCTTCTTCTGAATTTTAATTCTCCTTTTCTCTGCCATGTTCAGGAACATCTTTTCCTGCTCACGCAAAGAACAAGTCAAGTTATCTCGGTGTGCGTCTGCTATGTCAATGTTCCCTATAGTCAGAAAGTAGTCTCCCATATATCTTATGGTGTCAGTTTTGGTATGTACAGGATTCAGGTTCCCACGTATAGGAAGTTCAGAAAAGATCACGTCATTGTTAGAGTAATAATACTGTAACGGTCCCCTTTTGTAAAATAAACTAGCTAAAATGCTACAGGAAATTCCATATGTTAATGGCAGATGATGGTATGTCACGCCTTCAGCTACCGAAGTAGGTAGCTTCATGCAGACATAGCAATCTTCAATTTCCATAGTCTCTACATAGTGTATTAACAAGTTTGCGAAAACATTCAAATGTGTCCTGTTTTTCATTCCATGGTAATGTAGTCCTTTCTCATCTGATGCTTCTAAGTCTCGTTTAGTTTGTCTCAATGCTCTCTCATGTCTTTCTACACTCTGTGTTGTCAGCTCCTCATTGTCAGTATTTACAACTTCAGTAGGGACAATGTTAGTATCTTTACTTACAGCAAAGGGAATGAAAATTGTTAATCCTATCCAGATAACTATCAGCACTACTACACTACATATACACACCTTGCAACACGTCTTAAAACGGCTGCAACTAGGACTACCATTCACTGTTGAATCAGACATTTTAGCTCAGTAGGAGTGTTCTCACCCTTCTTTTTTACTTTTTACACAACTAGCTTACTTTGTGCAAATTCACGGTGGCTCGTCTTCCTCTTCAGCTGAGTACTCTGGGACAGGTTCTCCGTCGCTTACGTCAGTTATATCAAGATCTTCAAGTTCTTCCAAAACCAGTGTCCATTCAGGAGACTTGTACTTTTTGTTTTGTCTTTTTATTCGCTCACTCCTTCTTTTGGAAGAGTCTTCTTCTTGTTCTGCTATTCGAGCACTTCTTCTTGCTTCTGCACGTTTTTCTTCCACTGTCTTTATCCTTAGTCTCAGTCTTTTTACAAACCTAGGCTCAAGGTTGTTTCTTTTCTTTAGTCTCTTAGTCGGTACTTTGACTTCACTTTCTTTTCTTATTCTCTTGTTCTCTTTATCTTGTGGTAATTCTTCTCCACTTTCTTCTTCTTCTTCCCTTATCTGCCTAGTTCCAGGGCTAGCATCAAATTTTTCTGCCTGGTTACTAATCTGGCCTTGTTCAGGAATATTTTGTTTTTGGCTTTCAATTGTCTCTGTTTCTGTTTCTGTTTCTGTTTCCTGAACCCGTTTTTCTAACCCTATCTGATCCTGTTCAAGCACTTCGATCTCTTGATTTTCTTCTGCTCGAACTATTACTCTATGTCTAGTCTGTCCCTTATCCACATCAGGAGTTAGCGGAGGAGTATCAAACACTTGCTCTGTATCCTGCACTTGTTCAGTATCGGGTATTTGTTCAGTCTTATTCACTTGATCTGTATCAATCACGTGCTCTGTCCCTGTCTGACCTTCTCCTTCCTCAGTTTTGATTTGAATCTCAAGTGGCTGAGGATCTTCGCCTGTGCCTTGCTTTTCCTGACTAGTCCACTCTCTACCTTCACTAAGTCGTTCTCTTGTTCTGATAGGATCTTCGGTCAGATCAATCATCGGTATCCATTCTTCTGGCCATATGCTTGGCAGCTCGTCTTCAGCTACTCCTGGCTCAGTTTCCTGGACCTCTTCAGCAGGCTGGTTTCTTGGCAGTTCGCAGTCAACTACTCCTGGGCCAACGTCTGCTGTTCCTGCAACCTGACTGGTGCTGGGCTGCTCGTTGTCAGTTGCTACTGGTCTGACTTCTTCAGGGTCCTCTGCTGGTTGCCCTGGTTCTTCAAATCCTTTGTCGGGCAATACCTTCTGGGTGTGTCCGGCGTGGATCCACTGGGGAACACCTGCGACTTTCACTGCAGTGGTTGTCACCAGGATTACTTGGCGTTTCTTTCCCCACCTTGGTGCCAGACAGCTTGATCGAGTGTGCTTCTTTATTTTGACCCAGTCTCCTGGAACCAAGTTGTGGAGAGGAGTCGTTGGATTGAGGATGCCGTCGTCTCCAATCTGGCGAGAGATAGAACGCACTTGGTCACCCAATCTTCTGCAGTATTCAAGCACCAAATCATCAGTAATACTCAACAGTTTGCTTCCTGGCACCCATGCTTGTCTCATCACTCTTCCCATAATGATTTCATGGGGACTTAGGCCTGTCTTGCGGTCTGGAACACTTCTCAGCCCCATCAGGACCAGGGGCAGGGCCTTCACCCAGTTCATGCCAGTAGCATCTGTCAGCTTTGCTAGTCTGTTTTTGATAGTTCCATTTACTTGTTCCACTATTCCAGAAGCCTCTGGGTGGTATGCACAATGGAGTTTCTGCCTTATTCCAAAGGCCTTACAGAGTTCAGCCAGTATGTCATTCTGGAAATGTCCACCCTTATCTGATTCAATAATGCATGGTATTCCGAACCTAGGTATCAGTTCTTTTAGTAAACACTTCGCTACTGTCAGTGCATCACTTTGAGGAGTGGGGTAAGCTTCTACCCATTTTGAAAATACGCAAACAATGACAAGGACATATCGCTTTCCTTCACAACGGGGCATGGTGATGAAATCAATCTGTATTTTTATAAAGGGATCCCCTGATCTCCCAATCTTGCTCAGTTCAACCATTGTCCTCTTGCCTGGGTTCATCTGTTGACATGACAGGCACCTCTGGCAGAGGGACTCTGCTACCTTCCTGAACTTCTTATTGTACCAAGTCTGTTGAAATACCAGAATCATGGCATCCCTACCAATGTGTGATCCTTCATGTATTAATCTTGCCATTGTGCCAAGCAAGTGTCGGGGTAACACAGGCATACCAGTTGGACCTATGATGACACCATCCACACGTCTCGGTCTACATCCATCCTCTTTCCATTTCTCTCTTTCTTGCCAAGGAGCCGACTCCTGCCACTCTCTCACCTCATCCCATGTAGGCACTTCCTCAAACACCTGAAGCTGGCAGCTGGTTCCTGGCCCCCCTCGTTTTGGATTTATAATATACCGATCTTTGGCACACCATTGAGCCACTCGATCAGCATAATCGTTTCCCAGTGATACTCTGTCCATGCTCCTTTGATGAGCGGTACATTTTACCACTGCCAGTTCTTTGGGCAACTGGATGGCCTCTAAAAGGTCATGAACAACTTTTGCATTCCGAATGGGAGTACCTGAGGAAGTCATGAATTCCCTTTGTAGCCATAATTGGCCAAAGTCATGCACAACGCCATAACAGTACTGACTGTCAGTATACACTGTTATGCGTAAATCCTTCCCAATTTTGCAAGCCATTATCATGGCTATCAATTCGGCTACTTGTGCAGACTTGATGTTATATAGGTAACCTGCTTGTTCAATTTTTGTGAAAGACACTACTGCATAAGCAGCACTCAAGCCTCCTAATTCATGTCTTAGGCAGGAACCATCCACAAATAGTTCTTTATCATGCTCAGGCAATGGTACTTCTTTTATGTCAGGGCGTGGCTTAGTACTGAACTCTGTCAGATCAATACAATCATGTTCATCATCATCCCCACCTTCCATTTCCAAGGGGTCGGGGAGTAAGGTGGCAGGGTTCAGAATACCGCACCTAACAATGCTCACATTTGCTGCACCCACAAGAATCCTCTCGTATTTAGTCAGCCGACTAGGGGTGAGATACTGTGTTTTAGTTCTGGTCAATAGAATTACCACTCCATGTGAAACATACACGGTCACAGGATGTCCCATGACAATGGACTCACTCTGCTCCAAACTTGCACAGGTAGCAGCTACTGCTTTCAGACAGCCTGGCAACCCAGCGGCTACTGGGTCCAGTGTGGCAGAGAAATAGGCCACAGGCCTCCTGGTCGTGCCATGTTCTTGAGTCAGGACAGACAATGCGCAATTATCGCGAGTGTCACAGAATAGGGCAAACTCTTTGGAATAATCTGGCATTCCCAACGCAGGGGCTGTACACAGACAGTTTTTCAATCTTGTGAAAGCCATTAGACTTTCATCGTCCCACTGTACAACCTCTGGCATTCCTCTCGTGGTCATTTTTATCAAGGGCCTGGCTAAGGCTGCAAATCCCAGAATCCACTGCCTGCAGTACCCTAATACACCCAGGAACATTCTGACTTCTTTTTGAGTACGGGGCAACTGCATTTTTTGAATTATTCTCACTCTTTCTGAAGTGACTTTTCTGACACCCTTTTCTATCTGGTGTCCTAGATATTTCACTGATTTTGCACAGAACTGTAGTTTGTCAGGGGCCACTTTATGCCCTTTCTCACACAGGTGATTTAGGAGGGCAATGGTGTCAACTACACAGTCCCTGTGACTTTTAGACGCCAATAGAAGGTCGTCTATGTACTGCACTAATACAGAGTTCCCAGGCAAGGTCAAAGTCTCTAGACATTTTTTCAAGATCTGATTAAAGATAGAGGGACTCTCTGTATACCCTTGAGGGACCCTGTTCCAACAATACACGTGACCCTCGAAAGCAAATGAGAAAAGAAATTTGCTGTCGGGGTGCAGGGGTATCGAAAAGAATGCATGACACAAATCAATCACAGTGAACCACTCAGCATCCCAAGGAATCTGGTACAGAATTACTGCAGGGTTCGGGACAATAGGGCAGCAAGGAACTACAATTTTGTTAACCTTTCTCAGGTCTTGCACTACCCTATACTTGCCACTAGGCTTTTTGATGCCCATAATCGGTGAGTTGCATGGGCTGCTCATCACTTCCTGTATGATGTTTCCTTCCAATAATTTTTGTATTTCCAGAGTGACACCTGCTTTCACTTCAGCATTCATTCGGTAGGGCCTAGTGTTAGGATATACTGCATTGTCCTTGATGGCTATTTGTATGGGGTCCACATCTTTCATCAACCCCACATCCTTTCCAGTGAAATCCCACACCTCTGGCTTTACGGCTTCCTGTAGTTCTTGGGGCAAGTCCTGCAGGGTCAATCTTTTAATTTCTGAGTCAGGTCTAAGCAACAATAATTTATAAATGCCGTCTTCATCTGGGGTCTGTATTTCAACACCTTTTGGTGTGCAAAAGATGGTACAGTTCATTTTGCACAGCAAATCACGTCCCAGTAGATTCACTGGACTGGTGTCACAGACGACAAATCTATGCATCTGTTTAAAATTTCCAATTGAAATCTCCATTGGTTCGGTAACAGGAGTACTAATCAATTGATTAGATACACCTACTACTTGGATATTTTCTCCTGAGAGGGGTAGGTTTGGAACGTCCACTGTTCTTACAGTAGAACGGGTAGCGCCAGTGTCCAACAGAAAGGTGACATCATTTCCGTCAACTTTTCCTTCAATATATGGTCCAGACTGGTCTACCGGCAAGGAAGCGCCAAGTACGCACTCCTCGTCCTCCCCTCTCAGGCCCCGTCAGTCCTGATCATTACAAAGGAAGGTATCATTCAGCAGATACTGCGAAGTTGCTGTATTTCTGTTCTCCCCGCTTTCCCAAACCTCTATCTCTTCATTTTCTGCCTGTCTTCCCCTGTATACCTGTTTGGGTGCTCGAGGCACCTGAACTGTTTTTACCTGGGGTTGAGTCTTTCTTGGTCTTTCTTTCTGCGTCTGTGGAATTAAATCAGGAGTTTTCTCATTAACATCGACTAATTGGGGACACTCGTTTCGCCAGTGTCCAATTTCGCCGCACTGATGGCAGGGAAATTTTTTCATAGCCTCTTCCCTGCTAAATTTGGGCCGGGGCTTTCCTCCACCCCCTCCCCCAGGACCTTTATTCTCAGCATTTTTAACCATGTTACTCAATTGTTTTTCCTGTTGTTCTGCGAGCTTCACCTGAGCCCACATAACCTTCTCCTTAAGGGCCTTTTTCTTTTCTGCCATCTCGTCCTCGCAGTACTTAGCGTACCGCAGGACCTCATCCATTTTCTTAGTATGCCAACAGATTTTATTGTCTTTTATCCACTGACAAATTTCAGGTCTTAAACCATTTACAAACCTGTAAATAAAGTGCGTCATATCCTTCAGGTCGATGTTGTCAATACCACTGTATGTTTTAAATACCTGCAATAACCTCTCATAAAAAGAGTGCACTGTCTCGTCCCTTTCCTGTGTTGTTCTATCTATTTTTGTCCAATCAGTTTCCTTAGCGGGCACCTTTTCTTTCAAGTGCTGAATTACCTGCTCATATTTTCGCATGACTTCCTTTGATGGCTCCCCTGTTTCCTTGTTTCTGGGATACTCTTCACTGGGCCAATTTATGTTTATTTTACACTGGGTCCATAAATCTACTGGAACCACAATGTCGAAAAACCCATCCAGGTCTTTCCACAGACATTTCTGTACCTTCACGAACCTCTCCACCTGCCGGTACCAGTCAACTGGTTTCTCTCGTAATTTTGGAAAATCGTTCGTGAAGGACACAATATCCTGCCTAGACCAGGGAACATGCACATATTTCCCTCCTGGAACTTCGCGCATGGGGCATAACTGCTCAGGTTTTTCTACCTCTCTTAAAGCAAACTCGGGAGTCACTTGTCGGGAGCGAACCTCTTCCCTCTTTTTCGCCCACCTGCTTCTCCATTTTTCCACATCTCCCCATTTCTGCAGTACCCCCATTAATTCTTTAATCTGCAACTTCTTCCCTGCCACATTCAGGTGTTCTATATCTTTGTCTGAGAAGTCTGCTCTGTACGGTTTCTGTAAGGGCTTGGATTTTGAGATATCTACCCCCATACTAACTGCTGTTTCGGTCAGTTTTTCGTGGAGCACTCTGGTGTTCCTTGTAAAGCTTTTACATATGAACGACAATTCTTCCTCAGAGTAGGTATTCAATCGATCCAACCCCACATTTCCTGCCATTAATTCTTCTATTTCAACCCTCAGCTTGTAAAGGTCTAAAGGCTTTGTTTGCGGAGTCTGCTTCTCTAATTCACGACTCCAACTCTCATTTTCATCCGGAGTTACCAGAGAGACATTCCTAGTACCTGTTGCTGTCTCTAATTTAATTTCTTTTGTATTAAAAGGGTTATACCTCTGCTGTGTTCCCTTTACAGTCTGTTTGTTTGGTAATTCCAAAAATGCAACTTCAGACTCGCACTCACTGGACTGATCATCTATGATGATTGGTTCCTGTCTCGGGGTTGCTATGACTGGGGTCATGACTGGAGTAATCGGATTTCCCTGACCATTTCCGTATAACGGGACCACCGGTCCAATAGTTACTGGAATAGTCAATGCCTCAGGACTGGTATTTATCTGAGAAATTTTCTGAATTATTTCTGTTCTTTGTCTAGCTAGAGCCTCTTGCTCCTTTTCCACTAGTACCCTTCTTAGAGTTGTGTCATGTAATATCTGTGGGGTCAATGGAGGAGTAAAACTCGGGGCAGTAGGATGCGTTTCACTTGGTCCTCCCCCATAATTTGGTTTTGGGAATAAAGTTCCAGTATTAAAGGACCTGCGCTCTTCCCCATATGGAGGTTGAACAAAAGGCAGTCCCGAATTCGAAGGTTTCTCTTCGCTTTCATACAAGGGTCGGGGGAAAAAAGTTTTCGTACGTGGATATTTTTCTTCCTGACTTGCGGGCACTTTGGGATATATATCCCTTGTTTCCGCCAGTTCGGGTTTCTCAGGATAGGGTAATACTTGACCACCCCCTCCCAGTCCCAGGGACCTGTCTTCTTCCTTTAGGAAGTGGCGTCGGGGAACATCTCCTACACTGGAAGGTCGGGTTCCCTCATTGTAAGGTGGCGGACTTCGGGTACAGATGTCATCTATTAATTCATCATCCGAATCCCCCAGGGCCCCCCAATGCTTACATTTTTCAGTACTTTTCTCACCCGCTCCAATGTTATGACATGCCGGCATCATGGGAAACAGACCCTCAACAATCATGCTCTGCCTCCACTGTTTCATCCTTTTATCCCTGGATTCCTGTTTCTGCCTGGGGTACCACTTGGTCAAACCCTTGTCCATTCGGGGTCTTTCTCTTTCAAAAGCCTCAATCTCCCATTCCTCTAATGCCTCATACTGCGTTAGTCTTGGTCTGGGATGCAGTTCATTCATTCGGGTTCTTAAATTAAATAAGATCCTACCATTGAAAGTACCATCTAACGGAAAAGCCAATACTCCGTCATCTTTTGTATACTTCACCCAATTCTCCAGCCACACACAGGTATTGTACCCTCGGTCAAACATCATGAATGAGGCGGGAGTATTGGGTGCTGGGACAAGAACACCTTCCCTCGATTTAATCGGTTTGTCCGTTTTAAAATAATTTTTCACCTTACTTACAAGGGACATTTTTCTCTTGGTTCCGTACATAATATCGTATCTGTTAGCCTTCCACTGATCCCTTTCAAACCCTAGATGCCTTGGATCAGGTCGCGTCTCTGTAGTCCGCGAGTGCCACATACGACTTCTGCGCTAACTTTGTTTACAAACTACCTCCAATCAGAATATGCTTCAGAAAATTCGTGCAACCAATGGGTGCGCGACACAAAATAAGCTCCGCCAATGGGTGCGCGGCCCCTTCGTGAGACAGTTCCCACGCTCTGGCGCTCACCCCTCCTTTACAATTTTCAGCTCCGCTACCCGCCCGCTGCTTCTACCAATCCCAGCGCGGCACAGAGTGACGTCAGAGGCGCTTCGCGACTGACTCCCTCCCTTCACAAGGTAACGGAAACTTTCTTTCTTTTAAAGTGCTCAGTGCTTGGTTATTTTACAACAAATACACATTCGCCACAGTGCTCAAGTGTCTAGACAGAGTAAGAATTCTTTTACAGCAAGTAAACTACTTCCATTTACTTTTCACTCGCTGCGGGCAGATCTCTTCCGCCTACCCTTCACTCTAGCATCGGTGAACCTGTTATTCCCCTAAACTCATCCACTTCTTTCCGGGATATATTCCGAGTTTTAAGGTTTCTCAGCGGACCCCTCTGCTTTCACGCTAGCTCCGAGGAACCTGCTACTTTTCCGATGTGACCCTTACTAGGTTACGCCACTATGGGAATTTTGCCAATGAACCCCGTTACTGTCATTTATTCACACATGTATTCAGAAAACCCTAGTTAGTGCTTCCCGGTTATCCTAACCTGCACCTAACTTTCCTCGAACCTGTGACCTCAGGACAATGGATTCTATTCACCACTTGCCCTTTCAATTCCCCGGGGAGTTCCAGACGACATATAACAATTACGAACGCATGGGTTAATACATATATCAATATAACAGTAAAAAAAAACAGTTTAAAACATTTCATGAATTTTCAAAGCAAACATTTCAAGTGGGTGATCAATCCTCCCGAAGTGCCTACTCTTGTAGCAGCATCGATATACTAGCAGCTTCCGACTTAACTAGCCTAACTAGTCCCTGCCTTACTCTCAACTAGTCCCTAACCATCCTCTAGCTACCAGAAAACTGATAGAGCGCGCGAGGCCACCCGGCCAATAGTTTTCGCCGTTTCCGGCTTCAGGGCCCATATACTTTTCAAATCACCATATACATCGATCGGGTGACTTCACGAGCTCTATCAAGTTGGTGTGTGTGTGTTCCCTGCTACCAAATTTCGGTGCACCCGACTTACCATCCACCGATGCGGGTGCCTAATAACCACAATGAATCAGGGAGCTAGCTGTAAAGGAAAGGCAGCAAAATACAAACCCAACCAATAACATTCAAATACTGTTTAAATGACCACGGACAACTGGAAGTTTTAAAATGTTTATCTAAAGTTCAATATTTTCTTGCATGAGGTACAGTAAAATAAGGCAATCAATAACCAAGATAACGTAAATCACATAGGCAGAAAGAAATAATGACAGAGTAATCATCAAGGTACCAAATAAATGTAACGAGGAAATACTATGTAAGTCAGTATTATCTAGACAGGGATAGACTAAGTGTGAGTGACTATAGAAGAGTTTATAATGAATAACACGCTTCACTTAAGGTGAAGGGGCCTTTGAACAACCTAGGCAACGAAGTTCTAGACCATATCAGGAAATGACACACTGCTATGCAAATTATGATTTTCAACAAATGAGAAGACATAGGAATAACTTTGCAAAATTATAAATGACTGTTCAATAGTTGCGGAAAGGCATGGAAATATAACATATGCAATGTTGAACTTTATTTTAGCAAAAGTTAGAAATTCAGAAGGTGCAAGAATTTCAAGAGGTTCAGAGTAATATTTACCTAGAAAAGGTGTGGAAACCAAACCCTGGCCACGGGTCAGTTAAGGACAGGAAACCCTCAAGGAAGATACCCCTCAAAGGACAGCAGGTGCAGAATGGACACCCAGGACAGGACAGGATACCCTCGGAAAAAGGAATCAGGACAGGACCTCAGGACAGGACAGCAAACCCTCAGGACAGGACCCTCTTCAGGACAGGACCGGAACCCACAGTTCGGAAGCAACGCCTGCGCTCCACCCGCTCTGCAGCTATCGATCAAGACCCCGATTGGGTCAGCGAACTCCCAGCTAAGTGCTTTGCCAGCACTTTAAGGTTCAGTAGAACCTCAGTCTATGGACAAATTCGGACAGAGTGCTCCGCAGCGCTCTGTATCTTCAGTCACCTATTGAGTGCGTTGGGTCAGTGACAGGTCAGCTAAACCAGACAAGTCGGACGGTTCACTAGGTGAACCCAGGGTAGATATACAGTTTGGGGACAGTGTACCACCCCCCAATGTTGCAAAGTGTCAGAATCCCTCAATTTCGATTGGTCCTAAGGTAGGGTTTGGGTAACACACCAATCACAATACACGATTTGAAGCCTTCATTTACATATTTGGGTACCGCCTAGCAGATTTGGGGTTCCCATGAGCTAACAGTAGCGCAATATAACATTGTATCATATAAGAAGCCACATTCGCTGTTCTCGCAGGGCAGAGGTGACTTTCTCAGGAGCATCTCGCCCATCACTGCCAGCTGGCTATGTTCCATCAGCCAAGGTCCCTCGTGCTGCCGAATGTCGCACAGGCGCAGAAGGGACCCCCAATATGGCTCTCCTCTCACTCAGACCCCCATTTCCCGCGGTACATGAAAAGTAAGCGAAAACAAATTAATACATAATAATGTCATTAGGAAAACACATCACAGGGTTTGTACTTTTAACTCATCATCAAGAAATAAACTTAATTGCCTTAAATGTTAGCTACATTGACACGGACACAAGAGCAGTGGCACGAGCTGTACCACATGATAAGCACAGCTATGAATTACGCATGCGCATAACTTTCCCTCCACTTCTGCAGACGCGTCAGGACACGTGAGTGTGGCTGACGCATGCGCAGTAACTAAAATACAAGCGGCGGCCATTTTAGAGGACATGGATTAAATTCATTAGAAATACACATAGGCAAGCGTCTTAAACTTTGCTCAAACTTAATATAAATGTTAGTAAGACGTACATTTATTACCTTGTTATACATAAACGAGGTTCTTGATTTCGGCAAGCCGCAAAATATGCAAAGCTTTGCTTCATCAAGAGGGCCGCCAATAATGCGGGGTAAACCTTGATGAGCACATCTCTGCTGGATCCCACATCGCCGTCCACACGAGGCACACCTCCACTGTTGCCTCCGTGGCGCCCATGCAACACGACAGGCAACTACGCGACACCGTGGCTCAGGATGAGCCGCATCGCAGACAGGCTGCAGATGCCGTCGGCCTCCGCACCTCCGCCGATAGACAGTCTGCAGCGCCCAAAACCGGCTCTGAGGGCAGCCCTCAACAGTGGCGGACAGACCAGGGACCACATAGGACACGGGAGAGGCAGGATAAATAGAGGATTATGGTGAGGCTGGACGGAGCGCGCTCAGCTCACGCACGCCATGCTGGCCCACCAAGCCACGCCACCCTATACAATGTTTTTGACCCTTAATTTCTCATATATAAATGAACGGATTTGCCTCAAATCACAAAAAGCACGCTTTCTTGAACAAGATCAAACTTTTTGCCACATTTGGTCTAATTCTGTTTAGCCACATCGCAGTATCGCTGTTCAATTTTGCTATAGAAAAATGAATGGGGATTTTAAGTTTTGGGACTGCCAGCCCAAATCTTTCCAGGAAGGAGCTGAGGTGGATGAACTTTTTTGTGGAAAGTTTTTTGAAGATTCGTCAAATGACCAATCCATGTGTTTGTGTGTGTGTGTGTGTGTGTGTGTGTGCGCATGCGTCTGTGCGTGCATGTGTGTGTGTGTGTGTGTGTGTGTGTGTAAATATATATATATATATATCCTTTGTAGGTAGTCCCACCATTATCTGTGGCCCAATGTGTGCCCGCCACCCCCCAAAAAATTTACTTTTAAAGCTGTCACTCCACAAAAATATTGTACCACAAAAATATCATAGGAAAAGGTTGTGAAGGAAATACACATAATATGATATAGATGTATTTGTATTAACTCCACATCTAAGTACGTTGTGGAGTTAAGTACTGCAAATCTAGATAAATATTTGCATTTCATTTGATAAGTGATACATTTTTTTTGTATGCATGTTTTAAACACGAGTAATTTGTGTTAATGTGAATTTATATATGTTTGTATTTTAAAAAGGTTGCAACTAGTTTCAAACAGTTAATAGAATAAAGGGTTACGGGATGTCAGCTTCAATCGCCTGCTAAATCTATTTAACGTTTTTGTGAAGATTTTCCTGGCCAGTTTATAAAGTCTGAAGTGACTTGCTTATGTCTTGGCAAAGTCAGTGGAATGTCATGCTCTCTGCCTCTTCGCTGCTCCGCGCCCTTGCATTTCCTGTTTAAGAGGAAGTGTAAAGTGATGTGCTTACACTGGCTGTACAGTGCAGACACAGCTCAAAGGTACGTCTAAGTAATTCGGCATTTTTAAGGGTTCTCTAAAAAGGCAACTAAACTTACCTTGCCAATTGGCAATGTGTGACTAAACAAGACGGCTCATTGG
Source organism: Lissotriton helveticus (assembly GCF_964261635.1). Lineage (NCBI taxonomy): Eukaryota > Metazoa > Chordata > Amphibia > Caudata > Salamandridae > Lissotriton > Lissotriton helveticus. The sequence continues at coordinate 576,481,418 of NC_136063.1, forward strand.
CCGTCTGCTTACCAACGTGTCAATGGGATTTTTAGATGATTCTCCTGCCAGCTCGTGGCAGCAGTGAGCAGACCTACCCGTGCCAGTCAAGTTTAGGCAAAAAGCATGCCGTGATGACACAGAGAGTAGAGTGAAAGGAAAGGAATGCGACATTCTCTCTGTAATATTATGCATTCTGTTTTCGGAAATCTACTTCACACGTGTTGGCGATATTAATACCTTTTATATGCCACCATAGCAAACTGTGCTGCTATGATGAAAATTTCATTCTGTCTTTATTTTGATTAATTTATGAAGAATTTTCATCTTACTAGCTGAGGTAATACATATGACTGTCATTTTAAGATGAAACGTACAAGATGTGAACCTCGCGTCTCTATTAGATTTCTAGAAAGGTGAGTGTGTTGGGAGAGTGCAAAAGGCAGAGGGGGAGATGCTGAAAAGCTCCAACCCTGGCCCCCCAAATATTCCCAAATTACTAGCTTGCAGCCCTTCACGCCATTTGAAGGCTGCAGTAATCAAGACCAGCTCTGCCCCACCCGCACTCACAGCCCACTGAGAGCCTTCGGCCTTGACCGTTCACCCCCTGCGTTATTTTGAGTGGATGCACACAGAAGCAAGGCTGCATTTACACAAGTGCCAGGGTGGGTGAAAGCAGGGGCGTAGGAGACACTAAAATTCTGGGGGGGACAGGGACAACCCTGTGGACTTTCCAGTGACCCTATACAAATCACCGCCCGTTAAACAAATACAATCGCATACATTCGAAGTGAAATATTAAGAAAAGCAGGCATGTTGTCACAATTTTCATTTATGCTTTATTGTTATTTGCATTCATATAGTAATCAGACCAAATGTTAAAAAACATGTATATGAATCATCTTGATGCACCAAGCAAACATAGGTGGCTGATTTAGGGTGGGGGCGTCATGATTGCAAGTGCATTATGATTTGAAAAGTACCTGCTGCTGCATTCCTGGTCTCCAGCAATTTTCAGGCAACAATAAAAATGTGAAGATAACTTTGGTGATTAATGTTCTTTATTGAGAGAGATCGAAGGTTTGTCTAGTGGAAGTTTTGACTCTTGGTAAGGTAGATACAGTGGGTTAATCTGCATGCTGCAAAGAATGTGTACCACGCAGATCACAAAATGCATATCATGTAAATTGGTCAGTGAGTTACTGCTTTTATCTGAGAGATTCTGTTGGTATTTGCAGTTTATAAGTTAAAATCCTAACATTGAACAGTGAGCTATTACCCGTCATCAAAGAGCTGCATGAAAACTTCAAGGTATAGATTAGAAGATTATGATTTTTCCCCAGTATTTCCTTATCCTAATGTTGGAAAATGGGTTCATTAGGGTAGACATTAATTCTGATTATTAAAGAGAACCCCCCAACCATGGTTTTATGTTTTAAATTCTGAGTGTGTGCTTCTTTAGTGTTGCAAAGCCATCCTGTGCCCTGGGCACTCCCCAACGTTTTGCTGACTGACATTGGTGGTACCTGACTCTGACTGACCCTGGCCTCTGCCTGAACAGGCACAGGGCCAGTGCTATTCTGAAAGAGACACTTAAAGATACTGTGAAAACACCTACATACACTAGGGTGCACTATGGGTTAGGGTACCTCTATGATTGGCATGACCTCTCCTATAAGGCCCTAGTTCATAATAGGGCAGGGAGATTAGAACTACCTTTAAGTCCCTAGAATATATTAGGGCATGGCAGTTTAGAGTCCAGTAGCCCTTTCTGCGTTTCGATTGGTGCACTGCTGAAGCCTGAGGTCAGTTTAAAAGTAGCCCTGTGTTGTAGCACTGCTTCTAAAATGCAAATTGTGCCCAAACTCGACTTTTGGGTTTGGGGAATTTATAAATTGATCAACTACAATGCTGGGGCAAAATTAAGTTAAGTGGAAAAGAAATTTCCACTTAACTATGGCTGTATCATATTTACAGTAAAACAATCGCCCAGACATCCGACTGGGATAAACTGACAGAGATGAAGAGAAACCGTATTAGAACTATACTTCACGGCACAATCCTCAAGGAATACGTGACCAACCAAATGGCACCGAAAGGACTATTGGTCACCAATGCCCCACGCATCTTTCTAGATGATCATGAGTTCAGAAGGGACTGGGCACGTATAGCATGGCACTGCACACATGACTGGATCATGTTGATCCTTAAAACCGCACTACGTCTGTCTGAAAAAATACAGATAGACATTCAAGTCACGGAAGCCCAAATCAAGACGACCATCACGGAATACAAGAAGAAACTAGATGATCTCAATAAAGAGATCAACGAATACAGGGAGAACCTAACCCAACAAAAGGTTCAAAAATTTCAAAAAGACCTCAAACGTTTCTCTTTCGTCAAAGCTTATCCTTACTCGGAAGCAGATTACAAAGTGACACCTGGCACCGATCCAGATTCAGATGTATCTAGCAACAGCTCCAACAGTTCAAACAATAGTGGAGGCTCAGCAAGCAGCAACCAAAAACAAAGACAACGAGGAGGATTCAGAGGACAATATCAATGGCCACAATACGGCCAACCTCCATTCCCCCCACCGTTCATGCCAGACCAAGCATACCCGATGTATGGATGGCAACCACCGTTCCAACCACAATTCTTCCAACCACACCAATTCCGCCCTCCTTTTTCGAACAGAGGCAGGCGCGGGAGGGGAAGAAAAAAACCTGGGAACAACGTCCACTGGGAGGAGGAAGACCCGGTAGGCAACAACATCAGGAGCAGAGCAGGAACGAACAAAGCAGGTCCCAGCAACATGAGGAGCTAGTGACTAATCTATCCTCAAGAGCCTTAACCGACATTGAAACCAAAGTCCTTAATAAAGGTCTGGGTTTTGTGCCTACAACTCGACTCGACAAGTTCAAGCTACATTGCGAGTTATCCGCCTTCTTCCGCAAATTGAAACTGAAAGCTTTCTTTGAGAAACACCCTAGCCAGGACATGGACGGGAAACCAAATGAAACAGGACTAAGAATAAAGTCCACATTCATACCCCCTCCTCACACTATCCCAGTTGAGATCAACACATTCAAACAGGCAGTATTCAATGACATTGAACGGATGAAAGAAAACAAACAGTTTCAAAATAACAGCAGAGCTGAACAAAGTGCTATCCTGAACCTGAAAACAGATAACAACATCATAATCAAGCCAGCAGACAAAGGAGGAGGCTTGGTCATCATGAATAAAACCGACTATGATACAGAGTGCAGAAGACTCCTTGGAGACGTGAGGAACTACCAACCGTTACCCAGAGATCCCACAGAGGATCTGAAAGCAGAAATCCTTCAACTAGTGGAGACGGCAGAAGCTACAGGCAACATCTCTAAACAGGAAGCTGATTACCTCAGTAAAACAGAAGGAAAAATCCCATACTTCTACATTGTGCCAAAAATGCACAAAGGAAAAATTCCCCCACCTGGCAGGCCAATTGTGTCAGGCATTGGATCACTGTTGGAACCACTCTCAAGGTATTGTGACTTCTTCCTTAAAACCATAGTACAATCCACACCCACATACCTAAAGGACACTAAAGACCTACTGGTACTCCTGAAAGAGATCAAAGTTGACGAGGAAACCATCCTACTCAGCCTCGATATAGAAAGTCTGTATACCAGCATACCACAGGATGCCACCATCAATGTGCTAAAAACTATCTTAGAGAATAACAACTGGGAGCATCAGACGCCAGTATCTTTCATCCTTCAATGCGCTACCCTAGCGTTAAAAAGGAATTTTTTTGAATATGAGAGATCTCTGTACCTCCAGATTGGTGGGACTTCCATGGGCAGTGTCTTTGCCCCAAGCGTGGCAGGACTTTCTTTACGTACATGATTTCGAAGAGAAATTCATCCAATCTGAAACTAACCCCTTTGGCGACCACATCAAATTTTGGCGACGTTACATTGACGACGTCCTAGCCATCTGGCAAGGACCAGAGGAAGTACTCATGGAGTTCATTAGTTGGCTAAACTCCTGCGACTCACACTTGAAATTCACCCACTGTTTTGACAAACAACACATTGTGTTTCTGGACTTAGAAATCTCAAAAGATGGAAACAGCCTAACATCCAAAACTCACTTTAAACCAACTGCCAAAAACAACCTCCTCAGGTATGAGAGTTTCCACCCCCGTCCTCTCAGGGAAAATCAACCCTACGGGCAATACTTAAGACTCCGGAGAAACTGCAGTAACCTATCTGACTACAAAGTTCAAGCCCGCGATCTAACCAGTAAACTTCAACAACGTGGGTACCCTACCAGAATCATCGAAAAATGTCAAAAGAGAGCTAGGAACCAACCGAGAGAGGGGCTCCTTGAAGAAAAAACAGTGGGAACAGACCAAGTACCACTCACCTGCGTCACAACATACAATACCATATCCAACCAAGTGAGTAAATGTATTAACAAACACTGGGCAATAGTGAACACAGGTGCATTCAATTGGGACAAGCCATTGTTTTCTTACAAAAGAGCACCAAGTCTGAAAAACAACCTAGTTTCCACCAGACCTAAACTGAATCCTGTCAACCTCAACCCGAGTATTACCACAGCATGGAACCTACCTCCAGTTACAGGAAACTTCAAATGTGGAGACTGCAGTGTCTGTCATCTGACAGAAAACACCAAGACACTGAACCTAGAGGATGGCAAAGTATGGGAACAACGTGCACACACTAACTGCAACAGTGCCAACGTGGTATATCTAATTAAGTGTGCATGTGGAAAATCCTACGTGGGCATGACGACCCGCAAAGTCAAGCAACGGATTTGCGAGCACCGCAGCACCATACGCTGCAAGAAAAATGCAACAAAACTTACTGACCACTTTCTCGAGGTTAATCACACACCCAACGATATGAGATGGACCGTCATTGAGCAAGTCCCACAGGGACCCAATACCCAGCGGCTCCTATATGAAAAGGAACAACGTTGGGTCTACAGACTGTCTACCCACAGAACAGGGCTCAACGATAATATCCCGTGGCATTCAGTACTACAATGACTCCAAACGAACCCTTCTCTTCACTCTCAGATCTGAGAAAGGGCCCCCCATCGTGAAGCAGCTGCTCACTTCCAGCATCATCTGACACCATCTGCCGTCACACTGTCCCAACACCAAGCTGTGGGTTGCTTTGCCATTCCTCCACATAAAGTCTAATAGCCTTTTCCGCAGGGCCACTCGGCTAGGACCCTGGCTGTAACTCCACTAAGCCCTCATCCGGGTTGACATCCTGAGCAGAATTTGACACCAGTACAGGCTTCAGCCAACCTCTTCTCTCATTGATCATAATATGTTCATATTTGTGCTCCCTAGGGTTTTAAACACCCCCTTAGCAGCGCAATCATTATTATTTACTCCCCAAGGGTGTTAAAATTCTTACCCTCGAGCAGCGTAATTACCTTTAATTATTTAATTTTATTGCTTTAATACCACCCCCGTAGCAGTGCTATCATCATTATTTAATTTCCAAGGGTGTTCAAAATGTTTACCCTCGTAGCAGCGTAATTACCATAAAGTATTTAATTATATTGCTCCCAAACAGATCGATCCCCTCCACGGGAATCAAACCCTAAAGTGTAGGGCGAGTTTGAGCTAATGCGGCCACCATACGTTTCCCAGCGCCCATGACGTCATTGACGCCGACCCACGTGACCGGCAGCCAATTCCGCCCACCGCGGAAGCAGAAAGCCCACATACCGGCCCAGACGCCCGCTCCCACTGTAGCAGGGCGGAGGACCGCAGTAGGTATACGGCAAGCAACCTCTCCACTAAACTGTAAGTAATTCAGGTGCCGGGTCCCGCGGACTGCACAGACCTCAGCGCCCGGACCCGATTTGTTCTTAACCAACTCTCTTTACCCACTGCTCCTAGTTAGACGTTATTCTTGAAACATACCATCGATCTTTGTTTTAGAATACGTTTTTCCTGACGAGGCTAGCCTTCCCCGCCCTACGAGGTTTCTTAATACCCCAATACGAGTAAGCTTAACCCTTGTGTGTCTTTCAATGTTTTTTGTCTGTGAATCCGGTACGAGTGACGCATGTAGAGCATGGCAGCCTATGCACTTTTAAAGAAAATTTTGCCCTCACTGTAGGCTTGCAAGATTTGTTCACGCCACATAAACTGGATGTCTGGTGTATGCATCTAATAGATATTGACGCACGCAAAATTAGCGTTTTTGAACTTGAGTGGTTAAGCAGCACACCACTTATAAACTCAACTCAGGTACCTCCACATCATGGCACTGAGCGCAAGTACCGTGTACACGCACACAAGGTACCTGTCCTAATGGGATCATCAGCATGCAGACACGAATGTGAGACACTGCACGACGTTACAGGCTTGTATACAAACCGATTATCTGACATTGCTCCCCAATTTCTTTGCAGGTATTTTGATTTTTCACGCTAACCCAACCGGGTTATAGCGTTTACCACAGACAATTACTTTTTTGTCAATCATTGTGGTCCCAGAGAGTAGGACTGGGTGCGCCTTTTAGGGGACGCACACCACCCACTCTCCGGGCAACGGTCCTGATGAAAACCTGGTGAACCCACACCTTTATGGTTGAAACATGTAGACCTGATAAACATATAGAGATACAAGGGCTCATAATCACCCTCACTTTATCTCGCACTTTTGTTTTTAACATTGTCCAGTTGCTTATAAATAAAAATTCCATTTCTTAAGTTAAACCAGGACAATTTTTAACACACATACCCTTTTTCGTTTCACGCATCCTCACTCACAACCAGCTCCACTGCAATCAGGTGTTGTAGCACACCCTGATGACGCTAGGTCATTAGGGTGGACCCCGATGATGAAGCATGTCACCACTAGGTGGTGAGTGAGGGGTTTCTAAACAAAAGGAAATTTTCCCCCCTTTTGTTCCAGCCTGTACCCCATTAGGAATCGCCGTTTCCACTGGGTGGTACTCCTCCTTTTGTTCTTTATCAATATACCCAGGGGTAAAGGAGTATTCCCCCGTTCACTTGGTGAACCAAAGACCTTGCTCTCCCCTCTGTTTTTCATGTATCATATTTGCCACATAATACATCATCTGCTGCATAATCTAACGATTTGACCCAAAACTATTTTGCAGCTCAAACGGTTCAGAAATTACTAAAAGAAATGTGACTTATGTTGCTGTGAAGTGTAGGGCCCTTTGCAAAGGTTGACTGGTCACCTTTCCCTGTGCTGCATTTGTATGTTACACGGGTACTAATGAGGCAAAAGCTTTGCTGAGGCTGTTAATATGTATAAATATGTTAAAATAATAAAGTATCATAAAATGCACCGCATTACGCTGCAGCCTTTTGATTGTTGCATCATTTAGTCAACACTGCAACATCATTTTGGCCTCCATTGCTGCATAACTCCAGTGGCCCGAAAGAAGGCTGCACATGTTAAAAGTGTTTGTGCATGAAGCAGAGACCATGAAGTTTGCAAACTTAGGGGCTGATTACAAAGGCAGGTGGACTTCAGTCCATCTGCCATCGAATCGGGGAATGGGACCGCTGGCCTTCAAGGTGGCGGCCCGAAGATAGGCATTACAATGCTACCGCCACTATGGCATTCGCAGTGCCTATCTTTTACATTGCAGCAGGTGCTGCTGGCTGCATCATATGCCGCAATGTAAAAACTGACATGTCAATCAATCAATCATAGCATTTGTAAAGCACACTACATACCTGTGAGGGTCTCAGGGCGCTGGGGGGGGGAACTGCTACTGTTCGAAGAGCCAGGTCTTGAGGAGTCTCTTGAAGGTTAGAAGGTCTTCGGTTTGTCATAGGCGGATGGGGAGGGTGTTTCATGTCTTGGTGGCGAGGTGGGAGAATGATCTGCCACCGGTGGTCACTCTTCGGGTGCGGGGGATGATGGCGAGGGCGTGGTCTGTGGAGCGGAGCTGGCGGGGGTGTAGAAGCTGAGTCGTCTGTTGAGGTACGCCGGTCCGGTGTCGTGGAGTGCCTTGTGTGCATGGGTGAGGAGCTTGAAGGTTATTCTCTTGTTGATGGGGAGCCAGTGCAGGTCTTTCAGGTGGGGTGTGATGTGGCTGCGGCGGGGTATGTTGAAGATCAGTCGTGCGGAGGCATTCTGGATGCGTTGCAGTCGTGACAGGAGTTTGGCCGGGGCTCCTACGTAGAGTGCGTTGCCGTAGTCCAGTCTACTGCTGACGAGGGCTTGGGTGACCGTCCTTCTAGTTTCGGTGGGGATCCACTTGAAGATCCTGCAAAGCATGCGGATGGTGTTGAAGCAGGTGGAGGAGACGGCGTTGACCTGCTTTGTCATGGAGAGTGTGGAGTCAAGGATGATCTCTAGGTTTCGTGCGTGGTTGGTGGGTGCTCCTAGTGCCGTTGGCCACCAGGAGTTGTCCCAGGCCGATGGGGTTGAGCCGAAGATGAGGATCTCTGTCTTGTCCGAGTTCAGCTTCAGTCGGCTGTCCCTCATCCAGTCGGCGACAGCCTTCATTCCTTTGTGGAGGTTGGTTTTGGCAGTGTGGGGGTCCTTGGTGAGCGAGAGGATCAGCTGGGTGTCGTCGGCGTAGGTGATGATGTTTAGGTCATGCTGTCAGGCGACGTGGGTGAGTGGTGCCATGTAGAGGTTGAAGAGCGTTGGGCTGAGGGATGAGCCTTGGGGTACGCCACAGATTATCTCGGTGGTTTTGGAGCGGAAGGGGGAGGCGGACGCTCTGTCAGGTCCCATGTCTGGGGGCTGAGGGGAAAGGGGCCCGCTATGGGCCTCCAATGTCCCTTTCCGCCAACTTTTCCATGGCGGGTGAACTGCCATGGATATCGTAAGCCCTACTGTGGTGCCTGGTAGGCACCACCAGCATTGTAGGAACCAAGAGCCCCTCCACCGCACTGGCGGGCTCAAGTAGCCAGTCGGGTGCGTGGCGGTTGGTCTTTCCGACCGCCAGGAAAGCACCCGCCATTGTAACATGGTTGGCGTTGATGCAGTCACTGATGGCAGTGGGACCGCCAATGACGGGGTGACGTGGCGGTTCCACCTTCATTATAATCACCCCCTAAGTTTGGTGTGCATGCAAATCCTACATTGCCAACCCCTGGTAAGTTGCACCACTACTGCTGAAAAAGGCCAATAGAGGTACCAATGGGTGCGGTGGACTAGCCTCAAGGATCTTGTGACTTCAGTGACAGTCACTGTCGATCTAGAGTGTGCTTCTTTGTAAGCCTGCTCGCAACACTGAAGGTGAACTGCAGTATGGATTGTGGTGGACAGGCCTTCCAGGTTAACTCACATTTGCCACCGTTAGGGTCCACCTGCGGGTGCTAAGACACCAAGGCTTCAAAGGTCTATCAGGCCTTCTAAGGTGTAGCATCGGAATGAGCTCTGTCAGGAGTGCGGTCTGGTGGACAGGTCATGAAGGCTGAAAACGGTTCTCCAGTTCCGAATTCAGCAGCTCTGTTCAGAGTGCCACATCCTCTCCCACACTGAACACCATAGTGCCCCACTGAGAGAAACTTGCACTACCTTCAGCTACAACTCAATTGTGCTGCAACTAAATTCAAATTATGCACTAGACAACAGTAAAATGCTGCCTGAAAAAAAATGAATAACACCCTGAAAAAAGCAAACACTCATAAGGAATGCAAGAATAAGCAAATCACGTGAAATGTATTCAGGAACAACATGGTTACCGTAACAGTTTTAAATTCATTATTCAGAAATCAGTAAGTGATTTTGCCTGAAAAATTCAGGACATGGCTACAGGACCAGGAAGAGACCCGTTTCAATGTTCATTGCTTATGTCCTTTCAAAATGTAAGCAGTTTGGTTAAAAAAAATCATATCCCCGAACACAGAGCCGTAGTACACGTTTTATAAGCTAAAATAATTAAAACAGTTCAAAACGATCATATTAAACATTTTCACTCCACTCATCAACCAGGTATTGCAGTTCCTTTAGAAATGGTGCACTTCCCGTGGGAAAACAATGTTGTTCAAAGAAGGAAGAAAAAAAGAAAGGAGCGCTTTCACTGGCAAACTTTGTAAAGTGGTTTAATGTGTGTGGGTGTAAATAACAATCTGGCCTGTCTGCTGACCACTCTGCATTGATTAATTTAGGTATTCATTTTTTTTTCTCTCATTTTTTTTTCTCGCCGTCTCGAGGTTTTTCTTTGGAATTATAAAACGGTCACTAAATGAGGAAACATCCCACCTATTTTGGATCCATTTCACAGAGAAACAAATGAAGAAAAGGAGATGCAAGAGAGAGTAATAAGAGCTCTTGAAATCAGAACTTAAGGAGGAGCAAGACAAAGACAGAAATGGGTATGAAGGAAAAGAGACCGTTTTTTTCCCCTTCTCTGCCCTTCCCAGGCCTCCGAGCCTTCCTGCAGCATAACAAAGGGCAGAGGGCGGGTGGCCTCTTTGACTCCAGGCAGGTCAAGTACAGGGCCATTAGGTAGCGCTTTCGCGTGCTAATGGCCCTGCTGAATAACAGAAGGGAGAGGGGAAATTCTTTTGTCCCCTCATCCCCCCCACCCTTGTCCCCCGTGTGTCCCCCACTCCAAAATCTGTGGGGGACATATCCCCCGCGTCCCCCACACTTCCTATGCCCATGGGTGAAAGACCTATCATTTCCCGCTTCCGTGATCGTCTACGCTATATCAGCAGTGCTGGGTGATATGTGATGTCACCAGTGATGTCATTGACAGTATTTTTTGCCCTGGCATCAGTGATATTCCGTGTGACGTAATGAGGCAGAGTTATAGTTGTGTAACTCACCATCATTGCCACATTTCAGAGGGTTAGTGGCTTTTACGTTTAGGATCATAACCATATTACAAATTTAACAGAGGGATTTTTTTTAGAGAAATTTCAACTTTTTGGTCTTCAGCACAAATAGTCACTCTCAAACCGTTCTTCAATGACTTGCTTTGGTTTTGTTATGATTCCCTGAGACTACTGCCTGAAGTATCCACTGGGTAAAGTGTCTGCCTCTCATCTCAGCCTATTTTCCGGCTGACACTCCCATCCCGAACCATCATTCCCAAACCTCAGCATACATTTGAACCCTCCTATGCACTTAGAAACTTTCATAGTTATCTTGACCACAGTTGTCAGGTATTGAGTAATGAACAAATTCAAAATTTCCTTCCACATAGCAAAGACTCTGCTCTCTGCACTAATCCTCCACAGACTCGACTCCTGCAGCAGCCTAGTGATAGTCCACGCTGGTCCTTAAATCTCCTCAAGCCGCCCCGTGTGACTTCTTTGTCCACTCTCGACTCCATATACCGACTGGGTAAGGTACGTGATTTCACCACGAAGATCCTTTTACCAGTTTCCAAGGCATATCTGTTCCTTGTATCTTACCTATCTTTCAAAACGAGAGACCTATTCAAGCTATTGCTCCTAATGTTTTTAGATGTTACTAGTTCTTCCACATAACCTCTTCAATACATCCATGGTAGCAATTTATTCCCAGCCCGTTCCAAACATCCCTGGAGTGGTGGCCAAGAGAGACACTGTCAAACAATGGCGAGCCCTAAACCCCCCCAGAGTGACCGAATGGAGAACAGGCATGGACCTTTATATGGGGGCAGAAAAGGTAACATACAAGACAAGAGGGTGCCCAAAGAAGTTCTCAAAGATTTGGGGTCCTTGGCTGAGATACTATGGGTTGGAGATGGGTGGCGAGTTCGACAAACCTTGGTTGCTAACTGTAGAATAGAAAATGAAATGGCAGGTGGGACTGTACTCGTCCAAGTGCATCATAGGTGTTGTATTGAATATGGGGACGCTGTCTTGTGGTGACTGTGCCGGTCCCAATTTGTAACTGTACCACTGCTGATTTGACTCCATGTACCATTGCTTTACGATGCTCTTCGTTCTTAATGCAAAGTTCTGTACCATACTGTATTTTCAGAAAATGGAAAAAATATCATTAAAAAAAAAAACATTCCTGCAACCCATTGAGTTTCTGGTCCTTCAGTCTACTGGACCCATTCTACTGTAACTTGCTTACTGCTGACCTGAGTTCCCTCTCATGGTATCTTATATTCAACATTGCTCTAACGCATATTTCCTCCTATATCAATACAAAACTTACTGAGAACTCACCCTCTTTCTATTTATATCGTTTTCTTTTAAAAGGTAATCTGCAGCAGTAAATATGTTAGAATATTCTGTGTTGTGAATATGCCTAGGACTTTCTGTCCACTTTCCCTCTTGGCAGCTAAATACCTAAGGGATGACAAACATTCACCATTTCACCACACTGCCACCTTTCCACCTCCCGTCCTGTATGTCCCAGTTGTCTACATCCTTGAAGGTAACAAACTAAGACCTACCGGCCACTCCTCACGAAAAACCACATATCATCATATCATGATCTTACTTGACCAGACCAAGGGTGACTTCCGGCCCTGTACTAAAGACAGCTCCTAAGAACTTCTCCATCATTTTCTAATGATGATCATTACCAAACTATATCCAAAAAATATAGCAAAAGTGTTTGAAGCAACCATTGTTGCAGATGTTTACATAAGGTATAAAACAGGACTAACTAAAAGTAACCTCCTATTTCCCACAGACAATCTAGAAACATCATTGGCCACATTCCAGAGAATGCTTACCAGCACAAAGCTAAGAAGCCCTTACTCTTGATGCAGTTTATAACCCCAGGCCTCTAGACAAATCCCCCTCTAGATCCATTTCAATGGGGCAGTCACAAGCCAGGATAGCAACAGAAACCTGGCCTAATTCAAAAGGACTCACCAGAACCTAGAGAAGGACGAACAAAACACTGCATTCACTCTGAAACTATCCTCAGTACTGCCCCATTGCAGCTGCACTCAACTGAAAACATATCTCTGTTTTCTCCCAAGGCTCTGCCATCAAAATTTCAGGCTGTCAACGCTATGACACCAGATGTTCCAAGCCATTCTTAACAGCACCATACCCACCAATTCCTAAGCCTCAAAGGCGTAACCCTCCTCTGCTGCTGATGTCGACTTGGTACCATCCTTACACCTCCTCCTCCTATCTTGCTGGACCACCCACAACTCTGAACTATCCTATGTCTTTGCCCTTAAGCGTAACCCAGCTAACTTCTGAAACCAAATATAGCTCTCTCATAAAGCTGTCTCTACTTCAGAACCTAACCAGGAAAATTGTAATCATTACTGATTCAGCCTGTGGATCGACAGACTATACAATAATCTAGCAAAGAACTGCCTCTGTGCTTTATTGCCTTTGCATTACAAATGACTCACCATTTATTTTAATTAGTAACCGGAGAAAGTCTCTGAAAGCATTGGAAAGTTCTTGTAACCATCCAAAATCCATACTCCAAGCTCACCACACACTGAAGTACTGCTGGACAGACTTTATTACAACATAAATCTAACTGAACTAAAGTGATATAGCTAGAACCTGGAGCCCATTTATCATAATCATTGAGGTCAGATAACAAACTCCATTGCATGAAAGAAACGAGAGGTTATCACAAAGCTTCAGAAAGAGCTTCAAATATTACATTAACAGGGCCTCTAAATGGCCAAGTGAGATCTTTTCCCAAGAACTGTCCTATCTTGATGCCCCAGCTCACTAAACAACATTGCCAAGACCTCCTGGATTTGACTCAAGATTCTATCTCCAACAAAATTGTGGCCAGGGTATGCCTAGAAGTGGGTTCCTTGCTCACTTTGCCGCTGTATTTAAGCTAGCCTGGCTGAGGAGGGGTGTTACCCCAAAACCGGTCCCAGGATGCTTGTTTCTGTTACAGGGAGGACCTGGCCTGGTCGTTTGGGCTGGACTGTTCCCATGAGGAACAGGTCTAGGTCGATTTGCATATGCTGGGTCCAAACTGGGGTGGCTTGGTGAGAAGAAGAACGATGATCGATTAAACCCAGATCTGTGACTGTGGGTGAGTGTCTGAAAAGTTTCAGCACTCCGTCTATTATCTTATTGTGTTTGCTATTCAGTGGCAGTTCCTCCGTTTTCACGGGGGAGCGCGCCCCACTGCATTTCGCAACGTAAAGAAAGGAAAAATAAAACGATAATAACATGGTGTTATTATCATTTTATTTATTGCTGCTGGGGCATCTTGTAGAGGCGGGAGGATCTGCTCTGCTATCAGAGCAGGGGTGAGGAGTGGTGGGCACTCTGTGAGTGCGCAATGACTGATTTGCCACCCACCTCGAGCTGGCCAAACAGTCATGCGTATTTTGAATGTTCTCCACTCATGCTGCATTACAGCCTGGGTGGAGAAGAGGCCCAGGCTTCCATTCCCTGGCTGAGTGCCAAACTACGGCGCTCAGACCAATCATAATGCAGCATGATGTGTTTGACTATGAGGTGCCTGGGAGCCCAGGTCCTTCCTGCTTGCACAGAAGAAGTCAGGAAGAGGACGGAGTAGAGGCGGGAGCCAGCCAGCCGGCCGAAAGGTAAGTCAATTTTTTTAACCAACCCCTCCCTACCCCCTCACCCCTCCCCACCTTGCTACTGCTTCCCGGGAGCAGCTGCCACTGTTGCTAATGTTTTATATATATATATATATTACTGTTATTAAGGAACTTGTGAAAATGAGATGTAAAAAGCGGGGGAGGGCCAAGAAATACAACTTTACCTTCGCGCAATATCAAGTTGCCGAAAGTATCAAGAATGATAAATCTATTGTATGTAAACCCTCTGATAAGGGCGGAAAGATAGTGCTTCAGACGTATGAAGCATATGATAGGGAAGCCTTGAAACAACTGTCTGACGAGTCATTTTATGAGAGAGCAAATAAAAGTGTGTATCTTTCAAGCATCAACAATTGTCACGCATTGTTAAAGAACTGGTATGAGAAAGGAATATCAACTACTGAGGAATACTTGTTTTTAAGATCTCAGAGGAAAGTACATTTCGAATGATTACCACCTTTTCAGAAGAGGCAGGAGATCTGAGAATGATTCTTACAAAGAATTGGAATCTTCTAAAGTTAGATCCAGTTATAGGGATGGATATCCCGAGCCAACCGCTACTTACCTTCAGAAAAGCCAGATCACTGAGGGATTCACTTACTAACAGTTATCAGATTAAGGAAACGTCAAACCTGTTGGCCAACAGGTTGCAGGGATTTTATCCCTGCGGAAAATGTAAGGCGTGTGCAGGAAGTAAAAGGGTTTTATCTTATAAGGTTCCAGGATTGGATAAACCAGTTAAGATTAAGACATTTTTAACTTGCAACACCCATTACACTGTATACTGTCTTGTCTGTCCTTGTGGTCTCCAATATATTGGGAGTACCATTCATGAAACAAAGAAGAGGGTTCTTGAACACATTAGGGCGATAAAAAACTGCGATATGACATATACGGTAGCCCGGCATTTACAAACTAAACACAATAGTGACAGAGATCGTTTGACATTCTTTTCTCTAGATCATGTCCCTGCACACCCGAGGGGAAGAGACAGGGTGATGACCTTAAGGAGACTAGAGTCTCGATACATCATCGATCTCCAAACTAGAGCCCCCAGAGGGATTGAACACAAATGAGGAATTGGCAGTTCATTTGGGTAAATGATAGTAATGAAATGTAAAATATGGTTCTGGTCAGTAAAAGGTGCTAGCAAAATGAATTAAGTTTGGAATGATCTTAAGTGTTTGACGAATAAAATAATCGGAGTAAATGTATACATGTAGGAATGAGTGCCCATTCAGGGCTTTAAGCGGTAGTGATATTGTGCCTTAGAATTTTTGTGCAGGCGTCTCGATGTGTATGTGTAATTTTACGTAACATCGGATAGCTTGTGAGTGAAACAAGGAAACTTTGGGTTTATAAGCCATCTATGGGTTGTAAAACGATGACATATGTGAAACAATGAAATGTTGCTATATAAAAAATGTGAGAATGTACGATTGTTTGCCATAACATGTTCTAAGATGGCGCAGGAGTTTGAGAGAAAAAATAGTCCGCTTTCTATACTCATGTACATGTCGGAAATAAAATAATATAAAAAATGTCAGTTTCCGGGGCACCAATTCACCATTGAAAAAGGCGACTGCCGAAACACGTCTGGTCACTGTGAGTTCTTTAATAAAGATCTGAACTCGCCCCTGAGAGTGCTTTCTCTTTCTTCAATACGAGGCAAGTTTGGAGCGTGGATTGTAGCGGGGGGCACCACCCGCGAGAGCACCCGTTCGATACATATATATATAGCGGAGACGAAGCCACAAAAAGAGGTGGGGGTGCAAACAGGAAACAGAACCAAAGGAAATGGGCGAACAAGAAACGGGGCAACCAGCAGGGTCCCCCTCAATAATTAATCTGACTGATATCGTCCTAACCCCCAAGGAAACTAAGATTTTGAGTCTGGGCTTGTCCTTTTGTCCACCACGAGCGTTTGACTATGCAGGAACTCGCATGGACACCTACAGATTCATAAGGAAATTGAAATTGACCAAGTTCCATCGGCTTAGACCAAGCAAGGCCAATAAACTAACCACTTTGGAATCCAATAGTAATCCTATGTCTCTTTCAGCAGGAGATGCTCCTTCCTTTGAAGATATTTGGGAATTGCAAAATGAGCAAAATGAATCATCATTTGAAATACCCTCTATCACGCCTAATCTAAATCCTGGGCGTGAAATAGCAAGAACGTCTTTCAAGCCCAAATCCACTTTTAATCCAATCTCTGTCCATGACAATCTGGACATCTACCAGGAACTAATAGTGGAGGACCTAAAAAAACTATATATCAGTACAAATAAGAAGAGCCAGGCCATTGCAAGACAGAACCAGTGTTATAACTTACTAATCAAAAAATTGAGAACCAACGAGGGGTTGGTGGTGAAACAGGCGGACAAGGGTGGTAATATCGTCCTCTGGGGGCGTGAGCTATATCTAGCAGAAGCAGCTAAACAATTAAGTGATACATCCTGTTACCGCAAAACCAACATCACCGTGATTAGAGCAGCCTGGAACGAACTCAATGGCAAACTTATTGGCTGGCGGAGCAGTGGGCTGATCACATTAGACGAACTTAAATTTCTAAAAAAGGAATTTCCTGTGATACCCACGTTTTACCTTCTGCCGAAGGTCCACAAGGATCCTCGGGTCCCACCTGGTAGGCCTATTATATCGGCGATTGGCAGCGCAACAGAAAACCTCTCAAGATATATTGACTATTTTTTACAGGAGTGGGTGAAGGGACTGAACTCTTACATAAGAGATACTACTGACTTTTTGTGCAAATTGTCGAAACTGGAGTGGAAAGAGAATTACATATTGATGACACTGGACATTTGTTCTCTCTATACCTCTATAAGACACATGGATGGCATGAAGGCAGTTCAATTTTTTCTTGATAAACGTCCTATGCATGATATTGAACACAACAGAATGCTCATGGGGATGTTACAAATTTGTTTGCAGCAAAATTTCTTTTCATTTGGTGGCCAAGCCTATCAACAGCTTAGGGGGGTTGCCATGGGGTCTTGCTTTTCCCCCAGCTTCGCGTGTCTTCACATGGGGCTGTGGGAGGAGCAGACCCTTATGGGACAGCACAGAACTATCGTTGAACAAAATATTCAATTATACCTCAGATATATAGATGATTTGTTTTTTGTCTGGAGTGGTTCAATGGACAGTGCTGTTGAATTTGTTGCTAAACTTAATACCAATGATGTGAATTTAGAATTTACATCGTCAATTAGTGATATTTCAGTGCAGTTTCTGGATGTAGAAGTCTACATTGATAGACAGAACAACAAATTGGAGACGAGATTGCATAGAAAGATTACTGCCGGTAACACGTTGTTACATGCGTCAAGTAGCCATCCCCAACATTTAATACGCAGCATCCCGTATGGGGAGATGCTGCGCATTAAACGTATCTGCAGTACTGAGTCTGAATGCAGATTAGCCCAGGAGCAGTGTAGATCACGCTTTTTGGAGAGGGGGTACAGTAAAAAGGTAGTGGAAGCTGCCATAATCAAAACTAACAAATTTACCCGAGAGCAACTACTAGGAATTTGTCCAGTGGATAGCAGTGACTTAGCTGAGACTCAGCCTATAGTTAAGGAGAGAGTACAGTGTCGAGCCATTGTTACTTATAGCCAACAACACAGTGAAATACGTAAGATCTTTTCACGGAATTGGAATCTGGTTCGGGGTGATCCCATAATAGGAAATCTGGTTAAGAACAAACCTGATATCACCTTTAGGAAATCTCCATCACTAGGCAATGCCATTGTCAGTAGCACCATGGACGCTCCCAAAAAATGGTGGGAACGCATCACCGGATTTAAGAAATGCCAGAGCTGTAAGGCATGTAAACATGGCATAAATAAGACCCATTTTATCAGTCCCTTTCATGACACTCCTGTTGCCATTAGACAGAAATTGGGGTGCAAGACCGAATATGTTGTTTACGTATTAGTGTGTCCTTGTGGCCTACAATATGTGGGGAGTACTCGTCTCCCGGCCCACAAGCGCATCCTCCAACATCTACGAGCGATTATTGGGAAAGACCAGGCATACCCCGTGGCCAGACACTTTGAGAAACATCACCAAAGTAATGCAGATCTTTTAAAGTACTATTTAGTTGATACTGTATTACCCTTGAAGAGGGGAGGAGATAGAGATGGGAAACTTCGTCTCTTAGAAACACGCTACATCCTCGAACTAAATAGTAAACAGCCTGGGGGATTGAACCATAGTGAGGACCTTTACACATGTCTTGGATGATCTATGGTTCCTATAAAGAATTTTCCTGCAGGACACCGGTTGTCGTTTGAGCTAAATGAAATTATATGTAAATATGTACATCAGGCAGCCTCTGAATACTTGTATTCCTATTTGAATAATAGGTACAATTTTAAAGCACTGTCACTATATTAAAAATTGAATGACCCCCGAGGAAGTACATAGTAGAAAATGGGTGTTAACGTGAATTTTAGCTGATATAATGGGGAATTGAGATTTGGCTCTGGTCAAATAATGATATTGTTCTGACAGTTAATCAGATTACAACTGAACAGGGTTAGGTATTAAAACATATGAATTGAAGGTTGCAATTTTATACTTAATGACCTGAATATGCCAAGGGTATTTATACCCACTAAAAGGTAACAAAAGGGCTAGATTTAGTCTGTCTTTTGTGGCAAACTAGAGTCAATGTAATATTTGTAAATAGGGTGTAAATATATGAAATTAGAATATGGATTTATACATATTTTTAAGGAAATAGAATTTTCTTTTCTTTTCATTTTGTATTGAATATTCTTATTGGGTTGTTTCCCTTTTATATATATGCATACCTTCTTACCCTGAACAATATCTATGGAAAGCGATCAGCAAAATGGATATATGTGATGAAATGTCGTTTTTGCCTTGATAATGCACTTTGAACCAACAAATAATGCAGAGCACTATGCTCTAAACTTTGTTTTCTCCATTAACTGTGAATTGGTGTATATCCCTTTAAATTTTAAAAGTGGAAGCACTGCCCATGTGATTATCACACTATATATGTCACTTCCTTCTTCTTGACATGACATGTGATCAAGCCTCGGCTGAGGCGAAACGCGTCATGGCGACTGGTGGGCGTTTGAATGCACAATAAAACTCACTGGAACGAGAATCACCGAGTTTGTGGCTTTTTTCGAATTCTCGTCAATCAGCAGAAGCGGTTGCTAAGCTGGGTTTCGAGACTTGTGGAAATATATGTATATATATATATATATAAATATATATATATATATATATAAGAACACCCAATTGTCCTGGTAATATATTTTATACCTAAAGTTCATAAAAATATGGACAAACCACCGGGACGTCCCATCATTGCAGCATGCGATGGCCTGTTGGAAAACCTGTCAAGGTACATAGACTTCTTTTTGCAAGACTTTGTCAGAGGTTTGAAATCGTATGTACAAGATACGAGTGACTTTCTGAGAAAAATACAAAATATCAAGTAGAAGTCTACCTATTTACTGCTAGCACTCGATGTATCCAGCTTATATACATGTATTAAGAACAAAGACGGTAAGAGAGCAATCGAGTATTTCTTGTTGAATAGGCCTCTAATTTATTCGCAACACTCCAATATGCTGCTCAAAATGTTATTATCCTGTTTGGAAAACAATTTTTTCTTATTTGATGGTAAGATGTTCCAGCAGACTCAGGGAGTTGCTATGGGGACCAGCTTCTCCCCCATTTATGCCTGTTTATTTATGGGCTGGTGGGAGGAGCTGGTCCTCAGGCAACAATATGAGCAGGTCTATAATAGGAGTGTGGTAACCTGGCTGCGCTTCATAGATGATTTGTTTATAGTGTGGTATGGGGACCATGAAAGTGCTATTGAATTCATTGACACATTGAACAATAACAAAGTTAACCTACATTTTACAGCAGGTATAAGCAAGGAAATGGTCACATTCCTAGACGTAAAAGTCCAGGTTTTTAACAACGAATTGATCACTACCTTTTATCGGAAGCCTTCTGCTGGCAATACACTCCTGCATGCCTCCAGTGCTCATCCATCTCATTTAACCCCTTCCGCGCTCATGACGAGCTGAGCTCGTCATGAGTTGTGCCGCTCGCACGCTCATGACGAGCTCAGCTCGTCATGTAACGCGGCTTTTTCAAAACCACCGCGCACAGCGGGAAAACCGCTAGCGCGCATGCGGTTAATCAAGAGCATCCCGTACGCGGAGATGCTCCGCATCCGACGGATATGCAGTAGAGAGGGCGATTGTAATGACAAACAAAGTGAATGCAAAAGTAGGTTTTTGGATAGAGGATATAGCTCAGATGTTATTCAATCAGCGATTATTAAATCTAAATCGCTGGCTAGACAGGATTTGTTGAAGTATAGGGACAAACAGAGCAGTTCGAATCCACAGAAAGAACCCATAAGACTAATCCTTGGTTTCTCTCGACAAGAGAAACAGATCAGGGAGATAGTCAGAAAGAACTGGCCTATTATTAAGGGTGACCCAGTAATAGGGGTTGACTGCCCAACAAACCGTCAGTAACTTCCCGACAAGCAAACAGCATGGGTTCATCACTAGTCAGGAGCAATATTGAAACAAAAGGAAAGGGCTCTTGGCTTATGGCAAGAAAGGGGTTCTTTAAGTGCTCTGTATGTAAGGCCTGCCAGTACGGTACGAACACTACATGCTACACTACAGCATTTGGTCCCGTACATGGCAAAATTAGTCAACACCTTACATGCAAGTCTGATTTTGCAGTCTATGTGCGCACTTGTAGTTGCAATCTAAAATATGTTGGGAGCACAAAACTACCAGCGCATAAAAGAATTCTTCAACACATCCGCGCTATCTGCAACAACGATGAGAATTATCCAGTTGCCAGGCATTTCAAACTGTGCCATAATAGCGATCCTAAACATCTGAAATATTATGTAATTGAGGCCATACCACTGCAAAAAAGAGGGGGTGACAGGGAGTCTAAATTAAGGAGATTAGAAACCACTTATATCCTGCAATTTGACTCTAGCACCCGAATGGGTTGAACAATACGGAAGACTTGTATACTTTCTTATAATACTGTAGGTTACTCAGCTATGTGGGAAGGTGAGCAATTGCTTATTGATTCGTATGATATGCCATAGATGAGTTATAAGATCTTTTATGATGTAATACAGAAGTTCATTTGGTCCACCTGATGTGAGGTTTTAATTTATGCAAAGGAGCTTTTAGGATGGTGTTATTTATATATTTATGGTATTAAGGATTGATTTTAGAAATCATTAAGGAGAAAGTATAATTTTATACTTCTGGATATTTATAATGATTTTTATTGAAGGTTCAACCTGAAATGTGAATGTATTTATTACTGTCCCGGAGCTGTTTTGCACGTTAAAACTTCACAGCAATTTTGCACAACAATGATAGTCACCTTGCAGACCGCCAGAAATTTCTGAGTGTTTTTTTAAAATCTAATAATTTATTCACTTGAAACAAATTGCATTGATTTTGGTTATACACTTCGATAAACTTTATGGTTTGGACGTAGTTGTAAACTCGAGTATATTATGTATTTATGCTGGTATTTTAATGTGATACATTGATTTTCACAATAAGATTCCTTATGTACAAATTTAGAGGAATTAAGAAACTCAGGGCCAGATGTAGGTGGCTCATTACCAGTCGGTAACGGCCAAAATTAACGCATTTCGGCCATTTCTGACCGGTAATGGGCTTTTCTTATGTAGGAGGCCGAAATGAAGGATTATGTAATTTACCGAATCGGTACTTTAAGGAATCGGTAAATTACCGATTTCTTAAATACCAATTCGGTAAATTACTGAATTCCTAATGTAGGGAGCACTTACATGAGTGCTTATCCCATGTTAGTATTCGTTATTTACCACCAACTACAAGTTGGTGGTAAATAACGAAAAAAAACAAAAAGCAATTTAATGCAAATTGCTTCAGTGCCATGTTGCAGACATACATGCCCTTAGGGCATGTATGTCTACAACATGTGCACCCATAAACAATTGGGGGGTGCAACAGGGTGTCAAAGTGACACCCTGCCACACTTCAATGTTTTCCCCCTTTTACCGAATCAGTATTTACCGATTCGGTAATTGGCATTCATTCCTATGGGAATGAATGGCAATTACCGAATCGGTAAATACCGAATCTTAACGATTCGGTAATTTTTACCGATTTTTTTAGCTACATAGCATTTACCGATTCGTAAATACCGAATCGGTAAAATTCGGTATTTACGAATCGGTAAATACTATTTACCTACATGAGGCCCTTTGTGGTCATAATTTTTACATTAAGTTTTAATATTTGACCTGTAATGAGCACTCATACTTGGAGTTTTATTCTTCTATGTCTATGTAGTGGTTGCACTGCACTAGCACTTTAAATAGCGAGAGAAAATACCAATGAGTTGTCTTGTGATCAAGGGAGGGATCTCCCGAAACGCGTAGTGGCGGCACTGGCGAAATCAAAATATTTGCACTTTAAAATCGGGTCCACATTCGTCTGTTCGTATGCAGAAGAAGGGAAGGCGGGTATTGGAGTGATATATACATATATATACACATACACATATATATACATACCACAACAAAGGACCCAGGCCGAAACGCTTTGGTCTCTATCCCCATTTTTGCGCATGCACTTTGCCGGAACTTAAAAACCTTTAAAAAGAATAAAAGCTTTTCCATAAGAATTACAGACCCGTTTGTTTCTGACCTGCTCGGTGCTGTCTTCCTGTGCCCTCGATGAATGGCGTGTGATGCAAATGAGGGTTAGAGCGGGACACCAGTACCCATATATATATGACTTTGTTTGCACATGTCACCTTAGTTATTACAATGTTGCACTGTCACTTTATTTGTTCTTGTTGCAACGTTATTAACAATGTTGCACTGTCACTTTAAAACTTGCACTAGTATAAAAAGTAAAAAAATGGCAGCAACTTCAGGTTTAACAAAGACTGCTTAAGCTATTGAAACGCGGTTCCTGATTGTGTGTGGCTGAAATAACATCTCTACGAAGCAACCCTGAGCGTGCTGGAGTCCGTTTCAAATTGTGTGAACAGTCGTTTACAGGAATATATATATATATATATATATATATATATATATATATATATATATATATATATATATATATATATATATATATCCAAACACCCTCCAACAACGTCAAAGGAAGGAGCCACAGGCAGGGACTTCAGGCGGGGTTCTTTATTACAAACAAACAGGTGAGGCATAATGCATTTCGGACACTTCCTTCTTCAGACGCCCCCTGCTAAACTGAATGTCCGTAGCGCCCAGCTTATATATCTGCAACACTCGTGGATTTGCACAACTGACGCCGCCCCAACCATGTGATCTTCCACCAAGTTGCAGCAAGGTTGAACACTACAACTCCCAGAATGCCGTTACCTGGGGTGGTGTGAAGTGGAGACATCAAAGTACAATCTTTGTATTTATCGGCGTTAGTAGAGCTGGGTGCACATAGTTCAGTCCCATAAGCTGTGTCAAGACCCCTTGGGTCCCTGCGTGACGTTTCAACCTGCCAGGCGAAGGTCTGCTGAGTCGTGGGCTGGTATCAGTGCACCAGTATCCTCCGTGAAGTCACGGTCTGCCACCTGGCAGCGTCCCTCGCATTCCCGCACCTGGTAGGTGAGCTGCCCCTTGCCAATACCTTGGCGACGAAAAAGCTGCTTGCGCAGAAACCAGTGAAGCAGGCAGCCACTTGGTGAAACGGAGCTCCTTAACGTGTCTCTGGCTGACACGAAATAAATCCAAACACCCTCCAACAACGTCAAAGGAAGGAGCCACAGGCAGGGACTTCAGGCGGGGTTCTTTATTACAAACAAACAGGTGAGGCATAATGCATTTCGGACACTTCCTTCTTCAGATGCCCCCTGCTAAACTGAATGTCCGTAGCGCCCAGCTTATATATCTGCAACACTCGTGGATTTACACAACTGACGCCGCCCCAACCATGTGATCTTCAACCAAGTTGCAGCAAGGTTGAACACTACAACTCCCAGAATGCCGTTACCTGGGGTGGTGTGAAGTGGAGACATCAAAGTACAATCTTTGTATTTATCGGCGTTAGTAGAGCTGGGTGCACATAGTTCAGTCCCATAAGCTGTGTCAAGACCCCATGGGTCCCTGCGTGACGTTTCAACCTGCCAGGCGAAGGTCTGCTGAGTCGTGGGCTGGTATCAGTGCACCAGTATCCTCCGTGAAGTCACGGTCTGCCACCTGGCAGCGTCCCTCGCATTCCCGCACCTGGTAGGTGAACTGCCCCTTGCCAATACCTTGGCGACGAAAAAGCTGCTTGCGCAGAAACCAGTGAAGCAGGCAGCCACTTGGTGAAACGGAGCTCCTTAACGTGTCTCTGGCTGACACGAAATAAATCCAAACACCCTCCAACAACGTCAAAGGAAGGAGCCACAGGCAGGGACTTCAGGCGGGGTTCTTTATTACAAACAAACAGGTGAGGCATAATGCATTTCGGACACTTCCTTCTTCAGACGCCCCCTGCTAAACTGAATGTCCGTAGCGCCCAGCTTATATATCTGCAACACTCGTGGATTTGCACAACTGACGCCGCCCCAACCATGTGATCTTCCACCAAGTTGCAGCAAGGTTGAACACTACAACTCCCAGAATGCCGTTACCTGGGGTGGTGTGAAGTGGAGACATCAAAGTACAATCTTTGTATTTATCGGCGTTAGTAGAGCTGGGTGCACATAGTTCAGTCCCATAAGCTGTGTCAAGACCCCTTGGGTCCCTGCGTGACGTTTCAACCTGCCAGGCGAAGGTCTGCTGAGTCGTGGGCTGGTATCAGTGCACCAGTATCCTCCGTGAAGTCACGGTCTGCCACCTGGCAGCGTCCCTCGCATTCCCGCACCTGGTAGGTGAGCTGCCCCTTGCCAATACCTTGGCGACGAAAAAGCTGCTTGCGCAGAAACCAGTGAAGCAGGCAGCCACTTGGTGAAACGGAGCTCCTTAACGTGTCTCTGGCTGACACGAAATAAATCCAAACACCCTCCAACAACGTCAAAGGAAGGAGCCACAGGCAGGGACTTCAGGCGGGGTTCTTTATTACAAACAAACAGGTGAGGCATAATGCATTTCGGACACTTCCTTCTTCAGACGCCCCCTGCTAAACTGAATGTCCGTAGCGCCCAGCTTATATATCTGCAACACTCGTGGATTTGCACAACTGACGCCGCCCCAACCATGTGATCTTCCGCCAAGTTGCAGCAAGGTTGAACACTACAACTCCCAGAATGCCGTTACCTGGGGTGGTGTGAAGTGGAGACATCAAAGTACAATCTTTGTATTTATCGGCGTTAGTAGAGCTGGGTGCACATAGTTCAGTCCCATAAGCTGTGTCAAGACCCCTTGGGTCCCTGCGTGACGTTTCAACCTGCCAGGCGAAGGTCTGCTGAGTCGTGGGCTGGTATCAGTGCACCAGTATCCTCCGTGAAGTCACGGTCTGCCACCTGGCAGCGTCCCTCGCATTCCCGCACCTGGTAGTTGAGCTGCCCCTTGCCAATACCTTGGCGACGAAAAAGCTGCTTGCGCAGAAACCAGTGAAGCAGGCAGCCACTTGGTGAAACGGAGCTCCTTAACGTGTCTCTGGCTGACACAAAATAAATCCAAACACCCTCCAACAACGTCAAAGGAAGCAGCCACAGGCAGGGACTTCAGGCGGGGTTCTTTATTACAAACAAACAGGTGAGGCATAATGCATTTCGGACACTTCCTTCTTCAGACGCCCCCTGCTAAACTGAATGTCCGTAGCGCCCAGCTTATATATCTGCAACACTCGTGGATTTGCACAACTGACGCCGCCCCAACCATGTGATCTTCCACCAAGTTGCAGCAAGGTTGAACACTACAACTACCAGAATGCCGTTACCTGGGGTGGTGTGAAGTGGAGACATCAAAGTACAATCTTTGTATTTATCGGCGTTAGTAGAGCTGGGTGCACATAGTTCAGTCCCATAAGCTGTGTCAAGACCCCTTGGGTCCCTGCGTGACGTTTCAACCTGCCAGGCGAAGGTCTGCTGAGTCGTGGGCTGGTATCAGTGCACCAGTATCCTCCGTGAAGTCACGGTCTGCCACCTGGCAGCGTCCCTCGCATTCCCGCACCTGGTAGGTGAGCTGCCCCTTGCCAATACCTTGGCGACGAAAAAGCTGCTTGCGCAGAAACCAGTGAAGCAGGCAGCCACTTGGTGAAACGGAGCTCCTTAACGTGTCTCTGGCTGACACGAAATAAAACCAACCCTGAGCGTGCTGGAGTCCGTTTCAAATTGTGTGAACAGTCGTTTACAGGAATATATATATATATATATATATATATATATATATATATATATATATATATATAATCTCCAAGGTTCCCACCAGACAGCGGCACATAACTGAAGCACACACTACAAGACCCACAAACCAACGCGGACTCATTCGAGTCGCCCATTGGAGGTCTCATATTTTTAGGTGGGAGGTGTGGCCTCTATGCCAAAATGAAAGTCGAGCCGCTGAGGAGTGCAATGAGCACGAAACGCATCCGACATGAATCAACAGGCATGCTGTAAACTAGATATGCCCGCCGATCCGGCTTTTACCTCATGAAGGTTGCTGTAGTTGATGTCATAGTGCGTCTCCAACAGGTGGGAACCATGGAGCTTTGATTTAGACGCGGCCTCCCAGTCGCGGGAGATGCACCACCTGGAAATTTTGGGCCCCGGAGCTCCGAATCACGGCGTCTCAATGTGGAGGCATCCTTGGAGGATTGACAAAACGGATGTGCGAGTTGAGGCCCATTGGTGGGCTTGAAACATCTCAGACAGCGGCACATAACTGAAGCACACACAACAAGAGCCACAAACCAACGTGAACTCATTCGAGTCGTCCATTGGAGGGCTCATATTTTTAAGTGGGAGGTATGGCCTCTATGCCAAAATGACTGTCGCGCCGCTAAAGAGTGCAATGAGCACGAAACGCATTCGGCCTGAATCAACAGGCATGCTGTAAACTAGATTATCCTGCCGATCCGGCTTTTACCTCATGAAGGTTGCTGTAGTTGATGTCAGAGTGCATCTCCAACAGGTGGAAACCTTAGAACTTTGATATATATATATATATATATATATATATTATATATATATATATATATATATATATATATATATATATATATATATATATGTATATATATATATATATTACCTACTGGCGATAGCCAGTAGGTATATATAGTTAGGATTGTTTTCCATAGGGAAATCGCAACATTCTATTGGGAATAACTTTGGCGCCGGTTGAGGAATCTTCCTGGAATTTTTCCTTAACTTTACCTCGCGGCGCTCCGGTCCTTCCCTGAAAGTTTGGGGGGGATTCGTCAAGCGGGGGCCGAGATAAAAGGGGGGTCCCAAAACGTGTTTTCCCCATGTTAATTTCCATAGGGCGGTTGGACTCACTTTTAGCCCGAACGGCTGAATGGTTTTCCACCAAACTTGGCAAAATTGTAGGGACTGGTAGCCCGATGTGCCTTTGCTATGTCTCAAGATATGTGCTCCAGTGGTTTTTACGAAAATTAACTTTGAAAAATATATATTGGGCTACATTGGGCTATATATATGTTAGAGCCCAAATGTAGCCCAATGTAGCCCAATGTAGCCCAATGTAGCCAAAAGATGGCCACCAGAGACAAAAAAAACAAATGTAGCCCAAATATCAGCCAGATGTAGCCCAACTATAGCCCAACGACAGAATGTCCCAGAGTGTTCTAAAGAACAACTAGGCTGAATGATTTTCCACCAAACTTGGCAAAATTGTAGGGACTGGTAGCCCGATGTGCCTTTGCTATGTCTCAAGATATGTGCTCCAGTGTTTTTTACGAAAATTAACTTTGAAAAATATATATTGGGCTACATTGGGCTATATATATGTTAGAGTCCAAATGTAGCCCAAATGTAGCCAATGTAGCCCAATGTAGCCCAAAGATGGCCACCAGAGACAAAAAAAAACAAATGTAGCTCAAATATCAGCCAGATGTAGCCCAACTATAGCCCAATGACAGAATGTCCCAGAGTGTTCTAAAGAACAACTAGAGCGCTAACAGTCTTACTTATGACAAAAGTATGGCACACCTGAAGTCATCTTGATTGGAATAAAGTGTTAACACTTAAAACATTTAATTTGCAAAGGAACAAAATGAGGGGGTTCATTTTGCCATAGAAATTATGATTAGTGCTGAAGAAAGAAAAATTAGGGCACATTTTGAGTGACTTCTCAAATCCTCTTATATTTCATTAAAAAAATTCTGATATGCAGTCTCCCAAGATGGCCACCAGAGACAAAAGAGACTGTGCTTAAAATCTCTGTTAGCAAAGCAGGCATTTGAGATTTAAAAAGCGTTTTAATATATAAAAACGTTATCCGCTAATAGAATTAGCATTTAAAAAACCTTGCGAATTCAATGAAAAAACCATAGGTTTCAGGCCTTATATAGTTAGGAATTAGCATTTAAAAAACCTTGCGAATTCACTGAAAAAACCATAGGTTTCAGACCTTATATAGTTAGGAATTAGCATTTAAAAACCTTTGAAATTCACTGAAAAAACCATAGGTGTCAGGCCTTATATAGTTAGGAATTAGCACTTAAAAAAACCTTGCGAATTCACTGAAAAAACCATAGGTTTCAGGCCTTATATAGTTAGGAATTAGCATTTAAAAAACCTTTGAAATTCACTGAAAAAAACATAGGTTTCAGGCCTTATATAGTTAGGAATTAGCATTTAAAAAACCTTTGAAATTCACTGAAAAAACCATAGGTTTCAGGAGTTATATAGTTAGGAATTAGCTTTTAAAAAACCTTTGAAATTCACTCAAAAAACTATAAGATTTAGTGGTGTTATAGTTAGCTGATATGTGCAAAAAATCCTAGGCAGACTTCATCATAGACAACAAGTTATGGTATCCACTAATGACTAGGAACAGGCGTGCAAAAAATACATAATCATACATAAAATACAAACATGTTTTTAATAACCATAATAAAATTCCTATATAAATGAGACTAACATTATACAAATCATGTGACAATACAAAATTAAAAAATATATTATATACAGTTGTTGTATATAATACACACAATACACTATAGCAGGATTGATTAAAAAAGACACCACGATTTATTGCTGCGAGGTGTCCACGAACAAGTGAAGAAGAAAATACTCGACGCGCGTTTCGGCGAAAACGCCTTCTTCAGGAGTCACAGATAACCATAAGATGTAACAGAAACAACCTTCAATTTAGTTGTGTTACCACGTGAAGCGATGGTCAAGCAAATTTCTGTTAGAAGGATATATTGATTCTTTGATGGCCGTCGATTCAATTATCACAACTATCTGTAATGAGTCACATTACTATGTGTCACTAACTTAAGATTCTAAAATATCCATGTATTCGATGTCCATGGATACAGGACTGATTGAAAAAATGAAATTGGTAAAATCGTCGGGTCTGAAAGAATGAACGTAGTATGTTATTGTTCACAAAGGTACACTTAATACAACGGTCCACATACGATTCCGGTCGTTTTCGTCTATATTTTACAGGATAATGACTGATGCATAGACGCGTTAAGGACCAGATGGTGCTAACGGTGTTCCTGTGATGTAACGTGCCGTCGGTAAAGGAAAGATCGTTATAGTTAGCTGGACATTTTACTCATACAAAACCATTGAAATTGCTCCTATATAGTTAGTTGTACTAACTATATTTCGCGCACCCGCAATGAGCTGCTGATGATGTCACATATTAGATCATTCATGACATGGTCAGTGACATCACTGATGACATCTCAAATGACATCACTGATGACATCACTGATGACATCATCCACGTGACAATCACATACACCTTTTCATACACTATTACAATTTTTCATCACTCTTTGTAAAATACAGAGTATCATATTTAAATCCATTGTCACAGCAATACAAGTATCTAAAAATCCACTCAGTGATTCATAGATGTATACACACATCTAATCACTTACCTAAGGATTCACTCATACATGCTGTCAATGAACAATAGAACACTATCAAAAATACTTATACATCTATATCGACATTAAACAACAGCACGCATCCTATTCACATATGAAGTCATCCTACTCACTTATGCAAACAATGGATCATACTTACATATTTACTTAGCAAAACACTGATACAAACACCACTTCTTCTATTCATTTAGATAGTAAGTCATACTTAGTGAATTATAAAATCATTATTACAAGTATACAGTTATCCATACAGTCACTCACACAATCATTGTGTCTTATGTATACTTATTTATATACAACAACTGACACATACACTGCCTTTTATTTTTCTAGTTTGTTGGACCTGTACCATTGAGAAATATATTTGCTCATCACCACACTCATAAAGATATTCACTCACCCAAACAACTGTTAGAACATGTAGTTTTAACTTCATATATCTACTGAATCAACTATTCACACATCTTTGGACAGTCACACACCCCCCACCGAACCACACACACTTTCACACTCCCATACAAATACTCAGTTAACTAATCAATAACTAATATAGACTTACACATAGCTAGTAACCAACTGTAGAATCAGTTTACACAACAACTGACAAAGTGATACAGATATTCACACAGTTTAGTCACTATCCACTATATTTAGTGAGACATTATAAATTGGTCAAGTAAACAGTGAATTACACTGCTACTAAATCCTCCATCCAAATATTTATTTATATATATCCACTTATTCTTCAATGCAAATTGCTATATATATAATGCATATTTAAATAACGAAGCAAACCACATTCACTGGATGATGTCATCAGTGATGTCATCAGTGATGTCATTTGAGATGTCATCAGTGATGTCACTGACCATGTCATGAATGATCTAATATGTGACATCATCAGCAGCTGATTGCGGGTGCGCGAAATATAGTTAGTACAACTAACTATATAGGAGCAATTTCAATGGTTTTGTATGAGTAAAATGTCCAGCTAACTATAACACCACTAAAACTTATAGTTTTTTGAGTGAATTTCAAAGGTTTTTTAAAAGCTAATTCCTAACTATATAACTCCTGAAACCTATGGTTTTTTCAGTGAATATATATATATATATATATCTGTGGGTGAGAAGGCAGGATATATCTTCCTTACTCACACTTATCCATTCAAGCACATGCACCTGGCGCTGAAGAGGCTAAGAACGCCGAAATGCATCCGCCATAGGATGAGATTGAACTCTCCGTTGTTTGTGCAGCTCAATAAAGCGCTTCCAAACCCGTTCCTCAGCTGTGGCCTTTCTCGTTCATTGAAGGAGTGGAGTGGATATATATATATATATATATATATATAGAGAGAGAGAGAGATTGAAAGAATATAATTGCGGTTGAAACAGATTGTATTTGATGTATATAAGTGGAGTTATTAATGTGTTTTAGTTAGGCCACGTCTGTATAATTCTTCACTTTTAAACAAGATGGATGCTATCTGTCACTCCTGTTTCTTCACTACACACATTTTCTCCACACAGGCTCCATAGGGCACAGTTGTTTGATAGTCTATTTCCACTGTTATGATTACAATGCTTTTGACAAACGTTTCCCTGTCAAGGTCTCTTCCACTGCCTTCCACTCTGATCACTAGTCTATTCATTTGCTTAAAGTTTTTATTGTTTACTGAGTTACATTTGTTAGAAAATCTCCAGGTGACAATAGCATAAAGAGTGCTGAATTAGTTTTTTAGAATTGGGATGGTGCTTAAGTGTTACGGTAATGGCATGTATTATTCTTGTGTTCTGATTTGCTACAGAACTGATACTTTTGCTAACACCATGAAAAGTTGGCAGTTTCTCTAATTTGCTATGCAAGAAATGTGTATAGGAAACTCCCTGGTTTTGGGGCTGAGCCAGATTTCGAGAGATTTTCCTGAGCTTTACTATGCTCCTGAGGATACTGCCTGATTTTCCTATGATTTTGCTGTCCACTGAGACTTAAAATATTTTCTGATTTTTACATATTCTGGGAAACCCTGCATCTGAGAGCTTTCATAGCATTGACTCTGTACTGCTTATCTGATGTCTGTATTAAAACTTTTCAACTTTTCATTGACCTAGAACTCCATTGAGTGGACCTCATCATCTAATGAACTGTTTTTACACTACTAACTAATGTTTTGGGAGATGCCTTATCGTGAGACACATTTCCTCTTCAAATTGAGGTTTAACACTGTCTCTAATCCTGTATACCGCAGGCGAAAATATTGAGGTAAATATTTGGGTGTCTGAGTTTTGTGTACAATTTTGCTCCCACCAAGAAAACACAACATTTCTGGAAGTCCTCCGGTTTAACATGTGTTTATGCTAAAATAGCAAGCAGGACTGCAAATAAAAAAACATTTACCATTTTAACTGACCAGAGAGCTCACTAGCAAAGAGTCAGTTGGAACCTAATGCTAAAATACATGACATTTAGAAGAGTTTTTTTTCTCTAAATACAAGTCCATGTAACTTAATCAAGTGACAGAAATGTAGTACTTTCAGCAAAAACATATCTACTATGGAAAGTGCAATACAGCTTTGAGGAGATTATATAATTACTGAAAACAATACAGAGTTCATTATACTCCTAAAATCGTGTTTATAACTTCCAACTCTGAAAACGAGGGTACGCTTGTCATACATTTTCAAATGTACTACCCTGAATAAAATGGCTTCTGGGCCTTCTAAAGTGATGAAACCTAGCAAGCATAATTGAAGCTAATAGATGCTTTACATCACTTTCCCATTATTAATCTCCCTAGCAGACTCTTAACTAAAATTGAAATTGATGCTTTAGAGAAGGGGTTTAGCTTTGCACCACCATATATGTTAACAAATTTATGCTGGAAAAAGATCTTAAATCCTTTTTTCGAAAGATTAGATTGAAACGCTTTTTTTAAAAATTGGGATCATACTGAGGACAATAATATTTCAGGTTTAAGACCCAAATCCACTTTTACCCCTAATATAAGCCAAGTGAGTAGGAACATCGAATTTTTTTAGCAAATAGTGGAATCAAAAATACAGAATATCTGGGGCAATTCATCACCAACTATTAACAATATGAGTAAACTACACAGGGAAGCAATTACATCCCCTAAAAAGTGACCTAAGTATTACTATAAAGCCTGCTTACAAAGGGGGGGGGGTGGTCGCCTTTGACACCTCAAACTATGAACACAGGATTATGGATCTTTTAAGTGTTGAGGAACATTACTCCAAGGTCCCTATGAGAAAATGGACAGCGCCAAGAACTGAGTGCTGATCTCCTTTTTCTTGCAAGGGAGAATGATTAGATAACAGATAGTGAATACAAATTCCTAACCAACGATAATGCCATTATACCAGCCATATATGGTCTTCCAAAGATCCACAAAATGAAGACAATTCCCCTAAGACCAATAGTAAGCTGTATTGGTTCACCGTTAAAACCATTAAGCAAATACGTAGACATATTTCTTAAACCTTTAGTACAGACACAAAGGTCATATATCAAAGATTCTACACACATGATTAGTATCATTGACGGTTCCAATTTCAATAATCAATCACAGTTATTGGTAACCCTTGAAATTGAGGCCCTTTATACGAACATACCCCAGAATGATACTATAGCTGTCATCAAGAACATCCTGGGGCCTGCTGAATGCAGAGGGGCCAATGCAGAATTTATAATTGAATGTACAAGACTGGTTTTAAAATACACTATGTTTTTATTCAAAGATAGTCTATATGATGAATTTAAAGGGACCAGCATGGGGGCCACCTGGTGCCCAAGTCTGGCATGTCTCTATGTGGGTCAATTTGAACAAAAACATATCTTCAATGAAAATGCACCATTTTTCGAAAACGTGGCTAAATGGTATAGATTCATAGATGATATTTTATTTATTTGGAATGGACCAGAAGAATTATTAAACAAATGTTTAGCATGGCTAATTTAAGGGGATACAGCACATTACAGTAATAAGCCTGTAAGTTTCTTAAATCTTAACATCAAAGACATGGGTGGCAGCTTGGAAGTAGAACTTTTGACAAAACCCACTGATAAAAATAAGAATTATATACAAAACCCAAGGAGTATCTTATTTCATTTATAATATTTCAATAGTCTCATGTATGGCTATATTTGATCATCATTTGAACTGTATGGATAGTTATTGAAAAATCGTTGAAGAAATTACTTAAAGCGTGAAAATAAAAAAAATAAAAGAAGAAGCAAACCTGCAGTGAAGAGTTTTTGTTGTTGGACTGATTTTGTCTACATGAGACTATTGAAATATTATAAATGAAATAAGATACTCCTTGGGTTTTGTATATAATTCTTATTTTTGGTGGCTTTTGCGGTGGGCCATTCCAAGTTGAGTGTCTGAACAACTGCTATTGGACAGTGGAAGATATATATTTGTTGACTTCTCACAGTGTATTAAGTAGGTGACTCTCATCGCTTAGTGTTGTTGGACACTGATAAAAATACTTTACTGCACTATACCAGCTACCACCCTAAAGCTCAGAAAGATAATATTCCCTTCGGGCAGTTTTTTATAAACACTCTGAGAATCTTAAAATAAAACTTAAAATTCAGAGGCTACCCAAAAAATTGATAAATCACTCTTTTAAATGTGCCCGATTCTACGACCGCGATAGCATGTTTATCAACACAAATAAAAAACGACAAGAGAAAAGTAACATGCAAAAAATAGTATTCGTGAGTCAGTTTTCAGGCATCAGTAACAAAATAAAAAATATCATTAACTCCAATTGGAGTATTTTGAATGATAATGAACAAAATACTTTGGAATAGCCACTGTTTGCTTTTAAACGCAACAACTAATTTGAAAAAAAGAATTGGTACACACCTATAGAGATACTGCAGAATCAGAACGACGCACAATGATGGGGACTAGAGCTATAGGCAACTATAAGTGTGGTAGTTGTATGATTTGTGACCATGCATAGTAGGGAATAATATAATATATAATAAACATACTCTAGTGTCGAACTACCTTAATAACTGTAGAGGCAGTAATATTGTTTACCTACTCGTATGCCCATGTAATTTGAGCTACGTGGGTGAAACAGCACGAGAACTATGAGTCTGTTTATCAGCACACAAGTCTGCAATAAAAAATAGTAAAGAAAATGCTCCATTAGTGGATCATTTTAAAAGGGCAGGTCATGCCTGCACTGATTTTAAGTGGTTCATCGTTGAAAGAATTAAAGGAAATAAGAGAGGAGGGTACCTTACTGTTAACCAAAAAAATCGAGAACAGTGGTATATTTCTATTTTAGGCACTGTAAGAACAGGATTAAACTCCAAAGAAGATTGGATGAGATTTATTGGTTGAATTCCCTTCTTTGGTCCTATGCAAGTTGAACATTACTTTAAAAAACTCAGGGCCAGATGTAGGAGCCGAAATACCGGTCAGTAAAGGCCGATTTCGGCCGTTACCGACCGGTATTTAAGATTTGGCATGTAGGGGCATTCATTTTACAGAATCGGTAAATTTACCGAATCAGTAAATTTACCGATTCTGTAAAATACCGAATCGGTAATTTTACCGATTCGGTAAATCCAAATGTAGGTGGGACTCTTCTGAGTCCCAAAGGCAATACAGATTCGGTATTTTACCACCCAATTCAATTGGTGGTAAAATACCGAATCAAGGTGTGCATGCACATGTGTGCATGCACACCTAGCCATGTGACAGACAGACATGCCCTTAGGGCATGTCTGTGTGCCAAATGGCACACATGCCTGTATTTGGGGTGCAAGAGGGTGTCAAAGTGACACCCCCTGCACCCTTGCAGAATTTGGGATTTACCGATTCGGTAATTACCGAATCGGTAAATACCGAATATTAACGATTCGGTATTTCAACATCTGGAAATACCTTCATCTCCCCCCTTCATATTTACCGATTCATAAATACCGAATCGGGAAAATTCGGTATTTATGAATCGGTAAATAACATTTACCTACATCTAGCCCTCAGTGAGGACGAATTTAGTGAGGATGAATAGAAACACCGCATGCCACTAGTGGAGAGTTTCAGATTGTGCATGAGGGCCTTGTACCGGCCAGGGACCTATTACACAATTCTCTGAGACCTCTACTGGTTGGATTGAGGGATGATAACTATTCCATATTACCGACATTTGTTTATTATCATATATATGCATGGGTATAATATGACATTTATTGTTATTAAACTAACCATAATAACATAATGAATACTAAAATATCACAGGTATTCCTAAAATAGTATATTTCTTATCATTGCAGGTCTTTAAGGACAATTATTGTGGGAAATAGATTAGACATATAATTGCAATAGCTGGATTGCCAGTTAAAATTACTTTGAAACATGAGGTAACCCAAATAATATGGAATATACTAGGCATACTTAAACAAGATATCAGTCATTGGTGCCAGTATGTTGGTTTTATTATCAATATTCTTAAAAATAACTTTTCGAACACTGTAACTGTGGTCATAGTATTTCTTCTAATTTTCAACTGCCCCAAAAGCACTAGCAAGAGTGATTATGCAAATGTTTACTGCCCCGGAAGCACTAGTGAAAGCGCAGGTAGCGTGCAACGAGTAATGACCAGCCTACATGAGACGTCGGCTTAGACAGCGTCATACGCATGTTGATGATGCTTCGGCAAGCATCAGGTGCATGGGATTAACTCGAGGCATTTAAAACCGCTAGAAGAACGTTTTTTTCTGTCTTCTTATTGTGGAGCGGCACCGGGTGTTCCTGAACGTAGTGGATCCATTTTATTTAAAGGTAAGAAATAGGGAATCTAGGGTACCATTAGGTAATAGGAGATCTATCATCCCCGGTTTCCTGTTCATAAAACGAGGTCACTGTTTGACCCGTGTCCTGGACATAGATAAATGGAAATGGTTTAACTGTTAAATATGGCTTTTACATATTGATGGATGGCGATATGTTTCTTAATACCATATATATATATAAATAAATATATATATATTTATATATGCAGCGAATCTCCTTCCCAGAAAGAAAAGAGCAGAGACCCAAAGGGGAAACAGTTGGAGGCTTTTATATTGTAGTAAGTGGCGGATGCATTTCTGGCCGTAGATAGCCTTCGTCTGCGCCCAAAGCCTCCTCACGAGATGCAGCACTCTGCTGATGGGTCCCACCCCTTTTTGAACCCGTGGTAACAGGTCCGCACCGACCCTCAGTTCGTTAGGCAGCATAGGATGGCGATATGTTTCTTAATACCATATATATATAAATAAATATATATACATTTATATATATATATATATATATATTTTTTTTATTTTTTTTTTCAGAATCTTGTGACATCAGACTGTGAGAACACACTGTGATATAACTTGTTTTGACACAGGGTGATTTGAAACCCCTTCATAATGAACGGAGGACTGATTTGCCTCTGGTGAAAAGATTATTGCAAGCCGAGGTATGTGGCTCAGATTTCTTCGACTATTATTAAATGAAAGTTAGAAGTCGCGCAGCACACGATTCCCACTATTTTTCCTTATATTCTTCATAGGACTGCCGAATTTGGCTACATTAGCCAGCCTTGTGATATAGTGGTATAAAACTGTCTAACTGTTTAGCGCTTGACACGTTGTGAAACAAGAGAACATTCAAGCTCCAAGCTCTAAGAATTTATTTCCATATAGGATTTCCATGACCTTTTACCACATTTCTTTCAATCTAGAACCTACAATCTCAAATAAGAAGATTCTATATGCCTATAATACTTCACAATTGAGCACTTACTAGATGGGAGAGTGCAACCCTGAGGTATAATATATGAGTATAAAAATGTATGATGATATGAGAAAGCTGTAATCTCTGACATCCTATTGCCAAGTTATGAACATATAATCCCCAGATATATTTAAATAAGCACTAATAGAGATAGCTATGAACCTTTGGTCACATTTTCAGTCCCAATTGGGAAGGAATTAGTGATACTTAATTTCTAGAAATGTAACAAGAATGAATGATGATGACTGTTGCCCTCTGGTGTGAATGATATTGGTTAATTTCAATGCGGGACCCTAAAACGATTTAAACTGCAATGTGATGCTGTTCTATTTTGAAATTTGAAAACAAAGAAGTTATTCCTACCACTTTTCATTTTTAAATGCAGGTGTTATGTGTATGTTTTTTAATTAAAGATGACTATAGGTGGTGCCTTGATGGGTTAGACACTTAGGGGGTCATTAGGATGGCGGGCGGACTTTGTTTGCCCGCCATCCTGTCGTAAAAATAGTCCGCCCGCCATAATGGCGGGGGTCCTGGGGGGGCAATTAGGATGCGCCCGCCACTGTGGCGGGCGCATCCTACATCCCTAATATTGTGGCGGGCGGTGCACTCAGCACCGCCCGCCACAATCCCAGGGAGGCATGTTGTGCACTTCCATGCACAACATGGCAGGCACCATGTGATTACTGCCATGTTGTGAATGGAACTGCAGGGGGGTACCATAGGTACCCCCCATGTGCACCCCCCCACCCCCGGAGTCCCAGGGTGCCCGCAATGGGCCCCGGCAGTCTTTTTCCGCATGCCTTTCCGTGGCGGCAACGCCGCTACGGAAAGGCATCTTACCGCACCCATGTTAATAAGGCACCATATTAAACCCATTTCGACCGGGCGGAAAAACGGCGGACGGTCTTCCAGTCTGCCGAGGTCCCCCCGCCATACTAATATGGCGGGGGAAACGGGTGGCGGGTGGGCTAGGATGTAGGGCGGATCGCCACCACCATGCGGGAGGGATCTGGCAGTGAGTTGTAGTATGGTCTTCCTCTGATGTATGCGTATGTACACTCAGTCACCATGTGTGGCAGACTGCAATTGAAAGATTGCTTCAACCTGATAATGGAAACTGTAGAGCTATTGTATAAGCTTTCTGCAACACTGTAAAACGGCATAATTGTTTAACTGTATACCTAAAGTAGCAGCTGAGGCTGGGGGATTTGAGAGCATCATCATAGGTCAGCTCATGATTATTTCATATGGCCTCAATTTGGTCTTCTGAGAAGGAATCACTCTGAGGAGCTATAATGTTAATGGCAGATCATTAGGGATTTTAAGTGGGTCTCAGAGTCTTTCTTTCAGTCTTGTGCTTAAGGGTACAGTTGTTCATGTGTACCTTATCCGCTGACTCTGGATGATATGCACAACAGAAATGCTGGCCTATTCGTAAAGCCTTTTTAACTGCTTGGACTATGACTTACAAGAAATGTGTCTGGTGGCCACTTACAATATGATATGGTACTCCGAACCGAGGGAAAACATCTCTGAGTAATCACTAGCTACTGTAATGGCTTCAGTATAAGCAAAGGTGTTCGCTTTCACCCATCCTAAGAACTACACTCCATAACTAGGACAAATGAATAACTTGCACATTTGAATTGAACAACATACAGGTCCCCCTGCAAAGTTGATGAGGTACACCAACATATCTCTGCATGAAGATCAAGGTCATCAAGCCATTGGGTCTACATGTTGTGACCACTCAGTGGCCATCTTGGTCCTTTGACCTTGCTAGTCTGTGAGCTAAGACTCTAATGGTGTATTCATTAGAAGGTTCTGCAATGCAGCTACTCTATGGGGCCCATAATGCTACTGGTGGTTCTAGAAGTATTGACCCACTCGTGATGGCTTGCAGCCACGTCACGGACTAAACACTTTAAAATGTTTTTAGTGTTCCTCCACCAACTCCACCCACTTGTGTCTGGGAATCATCCATACATCTGCCCAGCTTTGAAAGTCACTCAGATGACTATCTTTGGATCCTATATGGGGGACACACTCAAGCCAATAGCTTCATAAATGCATCTCAGGTCCTTGTGAACGTCGTATTAATGCCCTTTAAATAACATGTGACCCAAAATGCTTCAACTTCTCTAGGAAGCCCTCCTACAGCTACATTACAAACCCTGGATTCACATTGGGGTGAGGCTTAGTTTCGTAGAAAAACACTTCTTCCCTGGAAAGAATGTGGCTTCTCTATCTTTATTTAGCTCTAATTTAGCTCTAATTAAGAGCCCTGAGCTCCTTATGATATAAGAACTCAAGGGTAAACAAGGGCAAACAAGTCACACTGGGGCTAATTAGGCATTCTAATATATGACTGTTACATTACTAATCATTGTTTATTAACCCATGTTTTTGCATTAATTAATGTATAATTCTGCAACTTAGGTTACAAGAGTTGGTATATCCAATAGGAAATTGATTTTCTTCAGATCAACTCCTCATTGCATTGTTTGCAAATTCACAATTTACCCGAAAGAACTTTTAGAATTGTTCTACTTGATAGTAATCTTCTTTTTCCTTGGTTTATTTCCCCAACTCTCTGGGCCTACAGGGAACACCCCAAGCATTTTCTTCAGTTGCGCATTTGGCATCTAGATAAAATTCATTTGGATATGCAAGAAAG
The DNA here is from genome assembly GCF_964261635.1 of Lissotriton helveticus. Classification (NCBI taxonomy): domain Eukaryota; kingdom Metazoa; phylum Chordata; class Amphibia; order Caudata; family Salamandridae; genus Lissotriton; species Lissotriton helveticus. The sequence goes on from NC_136063.1 coordinate 576,522,503, forward strand.
CACCTCATGGGGTGGAGGGAGCAGTGGGGAGTGGCCCTAATCTATTTTCAACATTGTGTGACAGACAAACGGCACAGGATTGGCAATAGTTTTGGTATATTAAGAAAAGGAAGGTCACATACCAAAGGGTTGCTGTGGCATGTAATATGCTATCCCTACCAACTTGAGTTGCTCCATGATACAACTAGGGCATGGGCGTAGCTCCTGTAATTCAATGCAGCGTAATCACGTGGAATTGCCTGAGAATTCCGTAAGATTAAGTTTAATTACACAGGAAGAGTAATTCTGTGTTAAGCTACATTTTCTAGTGCAAAAATACCTCCTTGCGTCCAAAATGAGCGTGAGAATACATTTTCACTAACAAATAGCCTAGATACAACCTGGCGAGGGAGAGCAGTAGAAATTTCAGTATGAACACACACTAGGTGCTCATTCTCCGCACACACTCAGTATTCCTAGATTCAGGACTGCTTTTCATTTTCAGAGATTTGCTCCTGCAATTGGGACAAATGCTATTGCGTTGGTACAGGAAATAAGTAATTTCTCATAATATATGTAGCAAGAAACAACAGCAGTTTTAGAGGTTGAATCAGCTAGAATGTTACCCTCGTAACATCACCATGGGGCTGGTGCTGCGCAACACGCTTTACTACTGCTACCTTCCTAGTTAATTGTAGGGCATTCAAAAGATTTTGAACATACCGTCCACTTTTAGGTCTCGGCTAGCGTCATACTGCGCACATGCGCAGTCTAGCTGGCGAGACTTAATGAGATAGAGGTATTTTCACTAGCGAGGTTAAGCCCCGCCCCTCTTTTCCATTGGCTGACATCACCATTTATGCTAAACGGTGGCCAGCCTAAGGAGAAGACGTCTTAGTGACGTTCTTCTTTCTCTTTAAGCCCCGTCCTTTTCAGACTGGGTTCCTTGACTTACTGCTGCAGTAAAAGGTTTCCTATCTTCTTTATAGAGCGAAACAGATGGCCCCATAGAGAAGATAAGAAAGCTTTTACCAGAGCAGGAAGTCAGTCTGAGACAACGACAGAGACCCTGTGCAATAAATGCGCCCGATCCGTCGACACGCGGCATAGACTGCGAAGTGCCGCCTTGTGTCGATTCAGTCGTGCAAAATGTGCAGTAAAAGTGCACGTTCGCACACCACCTTTCTTCAAGAATGGCACCCCGCATCAAATGTATAGCACTCTTTCCCTCAATATTTAGTAAAACACATGGTTATATTTGTGCGTGCCCACGAATACATTTCCTAATAGTTATGTAACACGTATGCTTCTAAAGCTTCCATGCAATTAATGCTAAATACACGTTTTCTTGCACAAAAAGGTGTTGCTCCCTTTCTATCGAGTAACAGGGAAGCATGTGTATTTGGATCTTTACAGATATTGTCCGCTTACAAAAATGATAGTATATATTCACCCATGTGGATATCTACACACACTCTCGGTCGTAATTATAAATATTATGTTATGTACACGCTTATGCAAAATAAATGTTTTCCTTTAATAGATAAGATTTGCGCAAGGACTCTTCATTATATGAATATAATTCTAAACATGTTACACATATCCACCGTTCATACAATTAGGGTACTCGTTTCACGTAAAAAGTTGTAAGGCAATGTGTTTCATTTTCATTGGTGGATAGCTTCGTTTGGAACGCGTTTAAAGTGTGTTCTTGGTATTTATATATTTTTTCTTCAGTTTTTTTCCAACTGATAATCTGTTTTCACTTTTTAGATTATACATCAATAATGTATTGGTGCTCACTGCGATTTCATCGCGAAGGCTTGAATATTTTTGGGTGTTTTGGGGGAGGGGGCAAGTGTTTTGAAAGGGAGGCAGACGTGAGCCTGGATTTCTTGTCTGTCCTTTGCTCTGTTTTAATCAACGAAGGGGAATTTGAGGCATTTTGTGTAGGAACGCGTTCTTCGCTGATGACTGTACCCGGAGCCCCGTTAACACTGATCACACGTACAGTAACGGGACCCTGCACATCTCAATGTTTCCCGCCCCAATCTGCCCAAATTGTCAGATGGTTCATTTGAATTACACCCGCAGTTCTTAAAATAATGCACACACTGCACGCGTAGAAAACGCCATGTTCACAGTGGCATGAAACAGTTAAACCATACAAGTAGCACGTGGTAGAATGTATTTATGTTTTTTGATACAACTTTACAGAAAATAGTAGCTTTTTAATTGAAGTCGCTCTTTATGTTTTGTAAGACCTGGACACTTTTTAAAATCCGCGAAGTGATTGAGTTAAAAATACGCTAAGCTGTGACATTTTTGGGGTATTGATTTTTAATAAAAACGTAACTTGTAAAAACGTGGTATCTAAGAGGGAGGAGGCAAAGTATTTGTTTTCTTCAATTCCTAACCCTTATTATTTTGCCTGTTGCATTAAAACATGTCGGACACATTTAAGCTTTTGGATACTTTTTCGTAAACTATATTTTCCTTACAGTTTGCTCTGTTTGTAGGACGATGGAAACCTGACGTGGATCTCACACTGCAAAGCATCTTTCAGTATTTATTTCATTACTTTAATTCCGCCGCGCCGGACTCTGCCACGGAGTTGAAGGGTGGGAAAGGAAAGTGAGGGTGCGGGGGTGGAGCAGAGGGAGTGGGGGTGGTAATGTCGCAGAAAGTTTGGGGGAGGAGGGGTAACATTATCACCAATATTTCCTGCCCACCGACAAGTCCCTACAGGTTCTATGAACAGGACTCATTGAAAAACGTGTACAGAACTGCACTTTTTTATGGCTCGATTTTTTTTCTCGTTTCTAAGAAATGTGTTAAAATTAAATAAAATTTGTCCTTGTACGAAGTGTCCAGTGCAAGTGCACTGCATATGATTTTATTGGAGCGAATAAGTGAGGTTTGCAGGCTGAGTCGGGCAGCGCTTATGGGCACAGTAAAGCACGAAGAGAGGAAATGGGTGCAGCTGTTCAAGTGGATGCCCACGGTGTGATCGAAGGGGACAAATGTTACGATGTACGCAGTTAGAGGAGTTTGAAATGGAGGTGAAAGTGCATGGTCTGGGTTTTGCTGACGTTTAGCATGAGGCAGTGCCGTCCCATCCAGTGCAAGACAGGTAAGATTAGACTGTCAGGAATATTTTGCTGTAAATGGTGTGAAATCACACGATGTGGCTTATTTCGGAAATTTAGCACAACGCGAAATTCCCAAAGTTATGCAAATTATGTAGGTGTCATTTTAATTTTAATTTTATTTTCACCAAGGCCAAGTTAAAACTCATCAATGATATTTCTTTACTGAGGTCCAATGGTGGATTACAGGGAAGATATACGCAGACATACATTATAGTACAGACACTTAGATACCGATAGAAAAGACAGAGTGCAGTGTTAGGTAGTATTATTTCGGCAGACTTATCTCTAGGTATAAGGTTAAAAGTGCACCAAGGTCTCAAACTGACTGGCTGGGAATAATAACGTTTACTCTGTGCTCAGAACTCGATGCTGTGGTTTGCCATAGGTTTTACAAGTTGTACATTCACAGTTGTTTTGCACCCAGTCTGCAATTGCCTATGTTTGCTTAGATCCAAGTGCTTTGTGACTCTCTACTACTCTCTACTACTCAATCCCTACTACTCTACTCTCTACTCATCCGCTACTACTCACTTTACTACTCACCTTACTACTCACTCTCTACTACTCACTCTCTACTACTCACTCTCTACTGTTCTCTACTACTCACTCTCTATTATTCTCTACTACTCACTCTCTGCTACTCCCTACTATTCTACTCTCTACTCACTCTACTACTCACTCTACTACTCACTCTCTACTACTCACTCTCTACTCACTCTCTACCACTCACTCTCTACTCACTCTACTACTCTCAATTACTACTCTCTACTACTCACTTTCTAGTACTCTATTACTCACTCTCTACTACTCTTTACTATTCTCTACTACTCACTCTCTACTACTCACTACTACTCTCTACTACTCACTCCCGTACTCTCTACTACTCACTCTCTACTACTCATGTTGGACAGGCCGCGTGGCTGGGCCGTCCCCCCTCCGCACAACGAGGCCCGGACCCCGGCTCTCCCTGAATCTCCAGCAAGAGCCACCCCGGCATCCCCCCGAGGCAACCCACAACCCGTCCACAACGGGACGCCAGCTCCTGAACCCTCCCGTACCGGCTGGCCCTGGTCCCCGTCAGCACCATGGCCCCGGCCCAGCAGCCATCTTTGTACCCTACAGCACGAGGCCGCATGGCCTCAACTCGACCCCAACCCTGGGCCTGGCCCGGCCCCGACATTGCGGCACCAACCTCCACACAGGAGGTAAAGAGACCACTTGGCAGGTCAATGAAAGAAGAAGGCGTCAACGGCTCTCCCCCGCCGGGTGTCGATCACCCCCCGCCTCCCTGGGCGCTGGCTCCAACCCCCTGCTGGGTGTCGGGACCCCCTCATTCCGGACCTCCCGACCTCAAGGCGCGAGGGTCCGGACATCAAAGGGAACCAGACCTATAACTGGGGAAGCCCCAGACCAGGAGGGCAGTTGTATCCTGGAGTCGAGAGACACCAAGAAGAACTCATCCTTGACGGACTGCTGGCGCTGCCGCAGCCCTGCCCTGTGAACACTTCGTCTTGGCCTGCTGGCGCTGCCGCGGCCCACCCTCGTGAAACCATCATCTTGGCCTGCTGGCGCTGCCGCGGCCCTCTGCAACGGGAACCATCATCTTGGCCTGCTGGCGCTGCCGTGGCCCTCTGCAACGTGGACTACCACCTTGGCCTGCTGGCGCTGCCGCGGCCCTCTGCCCATCGAACCATCGCCTTAGCCTGCTGGCGCTGCCGCGGCCCTCTGTACTTGAACCATCACCTTGGCCTGCTGGCCTGCCGCGGCCCCTTCGTTGTCGACCTTTCATCTTAGCCGGCTGGCGCTGCCGCGGCCCAACCTTGCAGACTCCTGAGCTCGAGGATTGTGAGCTTCTCTCTTACCACCCTCTGTACCGACCCGGTACTAAGACTGTCCCGCTACCCCTTTCCCTACAGAGACTAGAATTGAGAGGACCCTCGAGTCCTGAATCTCCTGTACCGCTGATAACCCTGCCGCAAGAACCCTATATAAAGAGTGTTGATCTCATCCTTGTGTGGTGTCTATCTGTGGGGAGGGAAGTGACTTGTCTGTACGATCGCCGGAGACGGCCCTCATCGGAGGCCTCTCCCCCAGTATTCGGCCGACCCTCTGGGTCCCCGTCTAACATTGGTGGCAGCGGTGGGATCCGAACCTACGCATAACCGTACAGAGGGTCACTCGCCCCACGACACACAACCACCATTACAACAAAAGAGAGCGGAGCAACAGAAAAATTCCAGATGGAAAAGCTGGAAGAATACAACCACAGAGAACTGAAACAATTTTGCATGGAATTAGGCATTTCAACCACAGGACTGAGCACAAAAGAGGACTTCAAACGAGCCCTGGAATCTTGGGCGGAGACGGGTACGACCGTACCCCAAACACAAAGCCACCAGACACCCGAAACAAGCCCCACGCCGACGGAAGAAAGAAGATCGGGTCTCTCCCCAGAAGAGGTCCGGGAACGGGAAAAAAGCAGGCTCCATGAATTAGAACTGGCACGACTTCGCTTAGATGGAGAGCTCAAATTGGCGGAACAAAAAATAACGTTGGAACACTTACGGCTCCGAGAGGAGCGAGAAGAGAAACAAAGGCAGAGAGAGCTAGAAGAGAAGAAGCTAACCTACGAACATGAGCGCAACCTCAAAGAACTAGAGATTCGGAAGCAGAACAAGGAACTCGGGGTCCCCGAGCGCACGAACACTCCTGCCCCTACAGACCCCAAGGTCCACATACCCAAAGATGTCATCAGAGAGTACTACAAGAACGATGACATCCAGCAATGGTTCAAAGCGTACGAAGTAGCCATGACCTCCCACCGGATTCCCCGAAGCGACTGGGGAGCCGGGTTATGGGGGAGGTTTGTCAACGAAGGGCGAGACGCCCTGCTGCAACTCCCGGACCATCTGATGACATCCTACGACCACATGAAGGCCGCCCTCCTCACTCGATACGGACTCACACCCGAGATGTACCGCCAGCGGTTCCGCGACTGCAAACGGATCCCGGGTACAACTTGGGTGGAATACGTGAACTTCTTTAGCCGGGCCTTCGAGGGGTGGATCAAGGGCAGCAACGTGACCACCTACGAACAGCTCTTTGACCTTGTTGTGTGGGAGCACCTTTCTAACAACTGCTTCATCGAACTCAGGCAGCACCTCCTGGACAGTAAACTAACGGAACCTCGGCAACTCGCCGCCGAAGCTGACCGATGGGAAAGCACCCGAGTTGGCCGAAACGGACCCAGCGAAGCGCACAGAACTGCCCAAGGGCCCCATCGCCCCCGTGGAGGAGGAGGCCAAGGCCGGGGTAGGGACACCGGCCTGGTGATTCCCGCCAGCAACACCCGCCCCCGGCCGGCAGGGGAAACCCCCCGATGCGACCCGGCTTCCGAGCCAACATCACTTGCCACCGATGCCAGCGACCCGGCCACTACGCAAATGATCCCAATTGCCCAAAGAACCCGAACCCTTTACCCCGCCAGGTCGCTGCTGCAGCCCTGGGGGAAGAGCAGCACCCAGCAGACCAAGAAGAGTATGAAAACGACCAGCCTGAGTGGGAACCGGCCGCCATGTCCCTGGTTTGTTTAGGGGAGCGAGACCTGATCCCTCGGGCCCCCCTTCCCGCCAACACGCAGAAGTACAGCCAGTGGGTCAACATTAATGGCCGCCGGGCGGAAGCCCTCCGCGACACCGGGGCCAGTGTGACCGCGGTCCGCTGTCATCTGGTGGCCCCGGACCAGATCTTGCCGAACATTCTTTGCCCTGTCCGGTCGGCCGACAAGTCAGAAAGTCTATGTCAAATGGCCTACGTCCCCTTCGAATGGGGAGGAGTATCAGGGATGCTGAAAGTAACTGTCCGCGATGATGCCCCCGCGTATTGCCTCCTGGGGAGCGATCTCGAAAGTTCTCCCTGGGCAGCAGTCGAACGGAGAGAGCACCTGGGGATGCTGGGCCTCCCCGAATGGGTCTGTGCTACGACCCGGTCCATGACCGCCCGTGCCGTCCCCAGTCCAGAAGAACCCGAGTGGCCGGAGCCTCCCCCCGCGATTGTCCCGGAGGAGGCCACCCCAGAAGCAAGTCTCCCGGCCCAAACCGAAGAAGGACCCGGTCAGCTCCCGGACCTCCCCGACCTGGCCCAGTGGCGTCAAGAGGGGGGACCCACCCAGGAACAATTCCAACAAGAACAAAGAACCTGTCCCTCCCTCGAGGGACTCTGGCAGCAAGCCCTTGCCCAGAGCGCAGGGGACACCTCGGGGGCCCACTGGATCTACTGGGACAATGACCTGCTCTACAGTGAGCAAAGGATTGCAGAACTGGGGGCCAGTCGGGTGCTGGTGGTGCCCCTCCGCTTCAGAGATTTCCTCTTGAACTTAGCCCACGATATACCCCTTGCCGGACACCTGGGACAGGACAAAACGTACGACCGCCTGGTGACCCACTTTTACTGGCCCCGAATGCGAAAAGATGTCACCACCCACTGCAGGGCCTGCCCCACCTGCCAGGCCAGCGGAAAAAGTGGCCGAAAAACCAAAGCACCCTTGCAGCCTTTTCCCATCGTCACCACCCCGTTCGAACGGGTGGGCATAGACATTGTGGGGCCCCTGGACCCCCGAACCGCCCAAGGACACCGGTTCATCCTGGTCCTGGTGGACCACGCCACCCGCTATCCCGAGGCTATCCCTCTTCGAACCGTGACGGCGCCTGTGGTAGGCCGAGCCCTGATGGGGATCTTCTCCCGGGTGGGCTTTCCCCGGGAGGTCGTCAGCGACAGGGGCACGAACTTCATCTCGAAATACATGAAGTCTCTCTGGCAACAGTGCGGGGTCACCTACAAATTCACGACCCCCTATCACCCACAAGGAAATGGATTGGTCGAGCGGTTTAACCGCACTCTCAAAGGAATGATCATGGGCCTAGAAGAGCCCCTCCGTCGCCAGTGGGACGTGCTACTCCCGTGCCTCCTGTTCGCCTACCGAGAGGTCCCTCAAAAATCCCTAGGCTTCAGCCCATTTGAACTCCTGTACGGGCACCCCGTCCGGGGTCCCCTCAGCCTAGTCAAAGAAGGTTGGGAGAGGCCCCCCCAGAAAACTCCCCCGGATGTGTACAAATACCTCTTGGCCCTTCGCAACCAGACCCGGCGATTCAGGGAGATCGCCAAAGTCAACCTTGAAGCCAGTCAGGAAGACATGAAGAAATGGTATGACCAGCACGCCTCCTCCCTCGAGTTCGAGCCGGGACAGCAGGTCTGGGTGATGTCCCCGGTTGAACCCTGTGCTCTACAGGACAAATGGTCCGGGCCCTTCAAGGTGATCGAACGCAAGGGGCCCGTCACCTACTTAATCGACATGGAAACTTCCCGGAACCCCCTACGGGTCCTCCACGCCAACAGACTCAAGCCCCATTTTGTACGTTCAGAACTCAGCCTGCTGATGGCTACTGATAATGGGACGGAAGAAGACTCCGAGCCCCTTCCGGACCTGCTGAGGACCCTTGAGCAGGATGGCTCCGTGGAAGGGGTCAGACTCTCCGAGGCCTTGGCCCCGGAGCAGCGTCAAGACTGTCAAGCTCTCCTGACACGATTCGCATCCTTGTTCTCTCTCACCCCTGGGGTCACCCCCTGGTGCCTTCACGATGTGGACACTGGGGACAGCCCCCCTATTCGCCACAGGGCGTACCGCGTACCAGATCGGGTGCGCGCCTGCATCCAGACCGAGGTGTCCAAGATGCTAACACTGGGAGTGATCGAACCCTCGGACAGCCCCTGGGCCAGCCCCGTCGTCCTGGTCCCCAAGGCTGCCGCCCCGGGCGTTGCCCCTGAGCTCCGGTTCTGTGTGGACTACCGGGGACTGAATGCCGTTACCAGGACCGATGCTCACCCTATCCCCCGGGCAGATGAGCTAATTGACCGTATGGGGGCCGCCCGCTACCTGAGCATCTTCGATTTAACAGCGGGCTACTGGCAAATCGGCCTCACCCCCAGGGCCCAAGAACGATCCACCTTCTCTACCCCGGATGGTCACTACCACTTCAGGGTGATGCCATTCGGCATGAAAAACGCTCCGGCAACATTTCAACGACTCGTGAACCAGGTACTGGCGGGCCTCGAAGGATTCAGCTCCGCCTACCTGGACGACATCGCTGTGTACAGTCACCACTGGTCCGACCACCTCCGCCACCTGCGGGAAGTTCTACACGCCCTCCAGCAGGCCGGGCTCACCCTCAAGGCCAGCAAATGTCAGGTGGGCCAAGGGTCCGTGACCTACCTAGGACACCAGGTGGGAAGCGGTCTGGTGGCCCCCCTCCAGCTCAAGATCGCTGCCATCCAGGCCTGGCAACCTCCTACGACCCAAACCGAGGTCCGGGCCTTCCTGGGGCTCACCGGGTACTACCGGCGGTTTGTGAAGGACTATGGCAGCATCGTGGGGCCCCTCACGGAGCTCACATCCAAGAAGAGCCCCAAAACGATCAACTGGACTCCGGACTGCCAATCGGCCTTCGAGAAGCTGAAGGCCGCCATGTGCACTGCCCCCGTGCTCCAGGCTCCCGACTACGGCCGGGAATTCATCGTGCAGACGGACGCCTCCGACCATGGCGTGGGGGCCGTCCTCTCCCAACTCAACACCGAGGGAGTCGATCAGCCAGTGGCATTCATCAGCCGACGCCTGCTGGCCCGGGAACAGCGCTGGAGCACCATCGAGAGGGAGGCCTTCGCCGTAGTGTGGGCCCTCAAGAAGCTCCGGCCCTACCTCTTCGGCACCCCCTTTCGGGTGCAGACAGACCACCGACCCCTGCAATGGCTGATGCAGATGCGGGGGGAGAACCCGAAACTGTTGCGCTGGTCCATCTCCCTACAGGGGATGGACTTCACTGTGGAGCATCGTCCAGGCCAGGACCACGCCAACGCAGACGGCCTGTCACGCTTTTTCCGCCTCGGCGAGGAGAGCCCCCAAGAGGATGGCTGACTCTCCCTGCCTTCAGCTGGGGGGGACGCATGTTGGACAGGCGGCGTGGCTGGGCCGTCCCCCCTCCGCACAACGAGGCCCGGACCCCGGCTCTCCCTGAATCTCCAGCAAGAGCCACCCCGGCATCCCCCCGAGGCAACCCACAACCCGTCCACAACGGGACGCCAGCTCCTGAACCCTCCCGTACCGGCTGGCCCTGGTCCCCGTCAGCACCATGGCCCCGGCCCAGCCGCCATCTTTGGACCCTACAGCACGAGGCCGCATGGCCTCAACTCGACCCCAACCCTGGGCCTGGCCCGGCCCCGACATCGCGGCACCAACCTCCACACAGGAGGTAAAGAGACCACTTGGCAGGTCAATGAAAGAAGAAGGCGTCAACGGCTCTCCCCCGCCGGGTGTCGATCACCCCCGGCCTCCCTGGGTGCTGGCTCCAACCCCCTGCTGGGTGTCGGGACCCCCTCATTCCGGACCTCCTGACCTCAAGGCGCGAGGGTCCGGACATCAAAGGGAACCAGACCTATAACTGGGGAAGCCCCAGACCAGGAGGGCAGTTGTATCCTGGAGTCGAGAGACACCGAGAAGAACTCATCCTTGACGGACTGCTGTCGCTGCCGCAGCCCTGCCCTGTGAACACTTCGTCTTGGCCTGCTGGCGCTGCCGCGGCCCACCCTCGTGAAACCATCATCTTGGCCTGCTGGTGCTGCCGCGGCCCTCTGCAACGGGAACCATCATCTTGGCCTGCTGGCGCTGCCGCGGCCCTCTGCAACGTGGACTACCACCTTGGCCTGCTGGCGCTGCCTCGGCCCTCTGCCCATCGAACCATCGCCTTAGCCTGCTGGCGCTGCCGCGGCCCTCTGTACTTGAACCATCACCTTGGCCTGCTGGCGCTGCCGCGGCCCCTTCGTTGTCGACCTTTCATCTTAGCCGGCTGGCGCTGCCGCGGCCCAACCTTGCAGACTCCTGAGCTCGAGGATTGTGAGCTTCTCTCTTACCACCCTCTGTACCGACCCGGTACTAAGACTGTCCCGCTACCCCTTTCCCTACAGAGACTAGAATTGAGAGGACCCTCGAGTCCTGAATCTCCTGTACCGCTGATAACCCTGCCGCAAGAACCCTATATAAAGAGTGTTGATCTCATCCTTGTGTGGTGTCTATCTGTGGGGAGGGAAGTGACTTGTCTGTACGATCGCCGGAGACGGCCCTCATCGGAGGCCTCTCCCCCAGTATTCGGCCGACCCTCTGGGTCCCCGTCTAACATTGGTGGCAGCGGTGGGATCCGAACCTACGCATAACCGTACAGAGGGTCACTCGCCCCACGACACACAACCACCATTACAACAAAAGAGAGCGGAGCAACAGAAAAATTCCAGATGGAAAAGCTGGAAGAATACAACCACAGAGAACTGAAACAATTTTGCATGGAATTAGGCATTTCAACCACAGGACTGAGCACAAAAGAGGACTTCAAACGAGCCCTGGAATCTTGGGCGGAGACGGGTACGACCGTACCCCAAACACAAAGCCACCAGACACCCGAAACAAGCCCCACGCCGACGGAAGAAAGAAGATCGGGTCTCTCCCCAGAAGAGGTCCGGGAACGGGAAAAAAGCAGGCTCCATGAATTAGAACTGGCACGACTTCGCTTAGATGGAGAGCTCAAATTGGCGGAACAAAAAATAACGTTGGAACACTTACGGCTCCGAGAGGAGCGAGAAGAGAAACAAAGGCAGAGAGAGCTAGAAGAGAAGAAGCTAACCTACGAACATGAGCGCAACCTCAAAGAACTAGAGATTCGGAAGCAGAACAAGGAACTCGGGGTCCCCGAGCGCACGAACACTCCTGCCCCTACAGACCCCAAGGTCCACATACCCAAAGATGTCATCAGAGAGTACTACAAGAACGATGACATCCAGCAATGGTTCAAAGCGTACGAAGTAGCCATGACCTCCCACCGGATTCCCCGAAGCGACTGGGGAGCCGGGTTATGGGGGAGGTTTGTCAACGAAGGGCGAGACGCCCTGCTGCAACTCCCGGACCATCTGATGACATCCTACGACCACATGAAGGCCGCCCTCCTCACTCGATACGGACTCACACCCGAGTTTTTGGGGTATTGATTTTTAATAAAAACGTAACTTGTAAAAACGTGGTATCTAAGAGGGAGGAGGCAAAGTATTTGTTTTCTTCAATTCCTAACCCTTATTATTTTGCCTGTTGCATTAAAACATGTCGGACACATTTAAGCTTTTGGATACTTTTTCGTAAACTATATTTTCTTTACAGTTTGCTCTGTTTGTAGGACGATGGAAACCTGACGTGGATCTCACACTGCAAAGCATCTTTCAGTATTTATTTCATTACTTTAATTCCGCCGCGCCGGACTCTGCCACGGAGTTGAAGGGTGGGAAAGGAAAGTGAGGGTGCGGGGGTGGAGCAGAGGGAGTGGGGGTGGTAATGTCGCAGAAAGTTTGGGGGAGGAGGGGTAACATTATCACCAATATTTCCTGCCCACCGACAAGTCCCTACAGGTTCTATGAACAGGACTCATTGAAAAACGTGTACAGAACTGCACTTTTTTATGGCTCGATTTTTTTTCTCGTTTCTAAGAAATGTGTTAAAATTAAATAAAATTTGTCCTTGTACGAAGTGTCCAGTGCAAGTGCACTGCATATGATTTTATTGGAGCGAATAAGTGAGGTTTGCAGGCTGAGTCGGGCAGCGCTTATGGGCACAGTAAAGCACGAAGAGAGGAAATGGGTGCAGCTGTTCAAGTGGATGCCCACGGTGTGATCGAAGGGGACAGATGTTACGATGTACGCAGTTAGAGGAGTTTGAAATGGAGGTGAAAGTGCATGGTCTGGGTTTTGCTGACGTTTAGCATGAGGCAGTGCCGTCCCATCCAGTGCAAGACAGGTAAGATTAGACTGTCAGGAATATTTTGCTGTAAATGGTGTGAAATCACACGATGTGGCTTATTTCGTAAATTTAGCACAACGCGAAATTCCCAAAGTTATGCAAATTATGTAGGTGTCATTTTAATTTTAATTTTATTTTCACCAAGGCCAAGTTAAAACTCATCAATGATATTTCTTTACTGAGGTCCAATGGTGGATTACAGGGAAGATATACGCAGACATACATTATAGTACAGACACTTAGATACCGATAGAAAAGACAGAGTGCAGTGTTAGGTAGTATTATTTCGGCAGACTTATCTCTAGGTATAAGGTTAAAAGTGCACCAAGGTCTCAAACTGACTGGCTGGGAATAATAACGTTTACTCTGTGCTCAGAACTCGATGCTGTGGTTTGCCATAGGTTTTACAAGTTGTACATTCACAGTTGTTTTGCACCCAGTCTGCAATTGCCTATGTTTGCTTAGATCCAAGTGCTTTGTGACTCTCTACTACTCAAACCCTACTACTCTACTCTCTACTCATCCGCTACTACTCACTTTACTACTCACCTTACTACTCACTCTCTACTACTCACTCTCTACTACTCACTCTCTACTGTTCTCTACTACTCACTCTCTATTATTCTCTACTACTCACTCTCTGCTACTCCCTACTATTCTACTCTCTACTCACTCTACTACTCACTCTACTACTCACTCTCTACTACTCACTCTCTACTCACTCTCTACTACTCACTCTCTACTCACTCTACTACTCTCAATTACTACTCTCTACTACTCACTTTCTAGTACTCTACTACTCACTCTCTACTACTCTTTACTATTCTCTACTACTCACTCTCTACTACTCACTACTACTCTCTACTACTGACTCCCGTACTCTCTACTACTCACTCTCTACTACTCTTTACTATTCTCTACTACTCACTTTCTACTACTCTCTACTACTCTACTCTTTCTCTACTACTCACTCTCTACTACTCACTCTCCTCTACTCACTCTCTACCTACTACTCTCTACTACTCCCTCTACTACTCCCTCTACTACTCCACATGCACACATATGCATGTTATGTACATGGGACTTTAAAAAACACTAATAATAGCAAAACTAAAAAGCCACCTAATTACAAACAGAATTGCTTAAGCTTAACTAAAGCCGAGACCGTTGCATTGCAAATGCTTGTTTATCGGGGTACCATCCGATGTTAAGAAATCCCTATGCATCTATAAAAGTCCAAATACGTGGATCAAACCAAACGCATACTTTGAGTTTGTGTTCAGGGTTACAACGTTTTCTGTTGCTAAATAAGCTCTGCAACTTGAATAGATTTCCCAATAGGTACACACAATACATACAGCATAGCCAGTAATCATGACACCATTATAGTTTCTGAGCTATGACCAATTAAAATGTGTTAACGCACATTCAAGAATAGGCACATCAATTAATACCACACAGATTTGGTTACATGTGGTGTAACAAGGCAAGTCATAGTGCATGTGCAGAGGCTAGTGTCAGCTTAATATTCAGAAGTGCACGTTTGGCTTCACTAGTTCTCTTACAAAGGTTCAGAGCTGTCTTTTCTGACACAATCCTGCAGATCTGAAACATGAATCTGCTAAGTTGCCATGTGCCCCACCATCTTTGTAACTACAGCATCCATTTCACCTCTGTCCCACTGTCAACCTGCACTCAAGATGACCTTTTCCCCGCACCCATGCTAAAATGTTCCAGGAATGTTGAGATGGCAGATGACCTCGCCCGTGGGTTCCATTCCTGTTCAAACTACACGGCAAGAGGCAGGTGATATGTCTAAGGCTTAGACTTCCCCATTCCAGCATCGAGCTCCCTGACAAAGGGCAGGTGATCCGTATCTCCATCCCGCAAGCTATATGAACTTTCTGCGTGCTCCTTGCAAATTGAACAGTCTCCCATTACCTACCACCAGTGGGTCACGGACACTTTTCCATCTCTAGAGATTCCTGTATCAGATTAATAAACCTGTGTTTCTTCACTCCCAGTGGTGTGGTTTCCCATTTTTGAACGTACTGTGGAAAAGTGGGTCTGCTATCTTGCCATTCACTCTACCATTTTGTGCTTAATTCCACCAGGTTGTGCTTGAACCTTGATGACTGACTTTCTCTCTGTCACGAACATGCTGGAGCTCTACCTTTTGACCTGTTGCATTCCTGCATGGACACTCTGTTCATGCTCTGGCCTGCCACTAACTGACCAGCCGATGCTCAACCAGTCGGACATGGAGTTTCTCAGATGTTTATCGTCCTCACCCTGCACACTACGCCCTGCAGGCGTCCTTCAACAGGCCTAATCAGACTTATCTCTGTTTGCTGTGTAATCATACCTCTCACCTTTGCCCTGCTGTAGTCCAAACGACAAATATTTATGGACTCAATTGAAATAAACATGCCTTTTGCCTACACCCTACTGGGTCCTCACCGTTACCTGTGCTTATCAGATTAACCTTAGTTTCACATGTAATCATGCTATGCCCTGCAGTGCCATCTAAATCAGATTAACAAATTCCGACATTTTTATTAACCTCTGTGAACTATGTAATTATAATGCTTTGCCCATATCCTGCTAAAATCCAAAAGGCTACTCACCTGCTGACCCTCCAAATTTTCCATTTGTTCAGGAATGTAATTGGTACAACTCCCTTACATGCCTGGGGCAGGATAAAGAGTATATAAGTCGTGAAGTAAGATCATTTTAACAGACTGCCTCCTCAGACAGCTATGGGTGTCTGTTGTTGAGGCCTCTCCATCTCATGAGATTGTAATAAACATCCTTTTTCTCTGGCTCCAGCGTTGGTCTCAGTTTGTATTCCGGACCCCAGTGGACTATAGGGTGACCCTGACACCTTTGGTAGTCTGCCAAAAGACCCCCAAATCCACAATTGCCGCCCAGACGTGGGGCCGGTCAGAGACGCGGTTGCCCGGTTGTGGGGTCCCGACGAGGAAGTTGAATAGATGGTGGTGGGGCCGGTCTACGTTAAAAAGACCCTCGTCTGCGTAGCCACCATCCGAACTTCACTACATCTGAAAAGAGCCCTGCAAGTGGCTCCGGTCCTGACTTTGGCCCTCGACAGACTTGGACGATCTTTGCAGTAAAGAGACCACCAGGAGAAAGAGATTAAGGATTCTGGTAGGGTCGCTGATTTGCGACACCTTTTTATTTGTACTTGGTTTTGGTTGTCCTGGTTTGTTTAATTGCACTCTTTGGAAAGACTGAAGATAAAACGGGTAATGTGGACTCTTTGTCCGACCTTTGAACTTTGTAGAATTATTATTTAAGATAACATAGAAAAACATGCCCGTACTTGGTAAATCCGCTTGATAAGGTTGTTGATGACACATCTTTTTGGTATTTTGGTTATCCAGACTTGGTATTTCGATATTTGCAAATAACGAAAGTTAAGCAGGTAAAGTGGACTATTTGTCCAATTTTCAGAAATTTGTAGAGACGTTTTTTAAGAAACTAGAAAAACATGCCCGCGTTTAGTAAAATTGCACGATGGTTTGGTTGTTGTATATCTCGATCAAGGGTGCTACAAGATAGTCAGCCGGCTCCTCCGGAAGGTACCTCAAGCAAGGATATGTACATAAAATACGGTATTTCTCCCATAATAATTCATTATGGCATAAATACACGTCCAAGGATAAAGAGACTCAGTGGCCCATA
The DNA here is from genome assembly GCF_964261635.1 of Lissotriton helveticus. Lineage (NCBI taxonomy): Eukaryota > Metazoa > Chordata > Amphibia > Caudata > Salamandridae > Lissotriton > Lissotriton helveticus. Next base: position 576,539,222 of record NC_136063.1, read on the forward strand.
TATGGTTCTTTTGAATCTCACAAAATTGAAGCTGTAGAAATACAGCTCTTTAAAAGAAGGACGCGACAAGCAATGTTTGATGCCCTAGGCCAATGGAAAAAGGGGGGAGCTGAAAGAGAGAGAAGGGCTCAGGCAAGGTTACAGGAAGAGACTAGAAAAAGCGATGAACAGAGATTAATAGAATTACAACAGGAAAAAGTTGCATCTAACCTTGCGTGTACAGATAGAGAAGTAAGGTTGAATGTGTTGTGAATGTTTAAACATGGCCATGTTTGAAAGTTGGTTGTTATGATTGAATGAGGAATATGTGACAGCAATTATTAGGCCGTGTGTTAGTAAATTGAGCTGTTTTGGATATTGTTGCCGCCCTAATTATACGCCCTTGGCTGAGAGTTAACCTGCCCCGTCTGAGGGCAGCCCGAGTAATGATATGTGCGTAAAGCATGGTACTACACCCCTTTTGGTTAAAGCATTGTGGCTGTGAATGTGTGAGAATATGGGAGAAGTGCAAGGAATGAGTTTAATTTGGCTTCATTGCCATCAATGTGTCGCAAAAGATAATTGAAAGGGGTGTAGTTAGAAAAGGAGTACCCCCTGTGATTTGATGATACCCTTGATTTACAAAAGTACTAATGAAAAGTAAATATGGCCAGATCAAAAGTTCAGTTTAAGAGGAAAAAAATGTGTGCATTTGGAATTTGCAGGTTGTTCTCAATTGGGGTTGGGTTTTTTTTGGCTCAGTGAGCCAATGTGCCCGGTGCAGAGGTTTGTGTTTAACATCATGGTTGAAAGTTCTAATTCTAGCTGGACCTACTGAGACGTTCATCTATTTGAGGTTGATAAACTGAGTATCATTGCGTGGGGTAGTAACCAACATTTGTTCTATGCTGGTATGGTATGTTATTAGGCTCTGTGAATTATTCACAGTAAGTGTTTTAATAATATGAGAATAGAAATAATTGTGGCCCCTGAAAGAAGTGATATATATATATAACATGTATTTTAAATAGGGTTAATTTTTGCAGGTTAGAAAGAGTTAGGAAGGCTTATTGTCTTTGACAGCTTCAGAGTAAGGAGAAGGTGAGGGCTAGTAAGCGCAGAACGCGATGCAGAAACTAAAGGCAGATTTTGACCTTAAAGTTTGTGAAGTGGGGGCTAGAAATAGGAGTGAGTGAAATGACTGCTTAGAAAGCTTCTCTGACACGAAGATGTGTAATGCTTGCACATAGTAGGAACCACAGCCTCATAAATTAGGGCCTTGTCTCCGAGAAGTGCATTCCTGAACGGCCTTGCTATCCAGGGCCTCAAAGGGGGTTTCTGGTTTCTCCATAAGAGCATCACTAAATTAAAGAACTTCATTGCATTTTTTCATCCTCACCTTCCCTAAGGAAATATTTATGATAAAGGGTTTTTCTCTGAAAATCCCAACACTATGCTATATGCTGTGAAGAAAATAATACATTCCTATTTTTGCTTTTGAAAAATAATGTCCACGTAGTTGTCTTCATTAATAAAAAAAAGAAATGTGTTGCACTAGTCTTAGACAAAAAATAAGATGAAGTTCTTTCTTAGAATTCTGTGGGCTACATGCCTAGGTAAAAACAATTAGCAAATTCAGATTTATTTTTCACAGGGGGATTTGTGGCGCAAGGGAAACACAGAGTGTCTGTGAAACAGTTTTACTTTTAGACAGTCAAAATGAAGGTGGCTTAACATGCTTACATGTTTTAGTCATTGCAAAGTTGACAAGATGGTTACAATTAAGTATATATTTTCTATTTTGTGTTTTGTTAATGTGCATTATGTTTTGTCTCCTTATTAAAAGTTACAGTTGATATTTTTATGTGTTATGTGAAGTGTCTCTCTTTTGTGTGTTGTGTATTTTTGCTTCTGCCCACATATCATTCATGGATTGTTCTGGGTGGTTTTAAAAGCGACACAGTAAGTTATATTGACAGCCGATCACCACTTTGGTGACCTGCTGTCAAAGGGGGGTGAGGAAAGTAATGAAATTGAATATTGATTTTAAGCCTGACAAATTAAGCAGGCCAGAATATTGGGTTTTGGGCTGCAGGTTCACTGTGCATAAAGTGCATGACATGGTGTTGTGTGTCACCACTCATTTACATATGCTATTGTAACTTGTCTATGCTTTCTGTGCTTGGTATACAGCCAGCCAGGCATGTGTGTTTTTCTTTTATGCATGGTTTTTGGCTTTTGCTTTTTAATACTATTACAAGCTCCTCTGTGTTATGAGGGAATGGTAATGACGATGCCCATCGCTACACAACAGTTGGTTGGACTTGTTCTGGTTACTAAATTTCACAGATATGATAGTTCATGGTGCGAACATGACAGACAACACTTCGCCAGTGTATGTCTATTTGGCTAAAATGGTATTGAAAAAAAATAAAAGAGTTATACAGGATTAAATGTGTCTCACCTGTAGTTAGTCACGTTACTGTCCCTTCTTTTAAGAGACGAGCAGCCTAGATTGATTTTCCTTGATTGGACCCTATGGATGAACTATAAATCTGTGGCTCTTGCTAAAGGTGACCTAACTTTTCTCATGAGATTGCTGCTTCCTAGGCAGCTGTGTCCTAGTCCAGGCAAGCCCGTCTAATAAAGAGAGCTCGATGGGGCGGCAGATCCTTTTCCCATCAAGCCCCCAAGCTATGGAACAGTCTGCCAACCCCACTCCGCTCAGAAAAGAGCACAGCCAAGTTCAGAAAGGCTTTGAAGACTTGGCTTTTTGTGAGGCCCTAACCTATCTCTTCTTTCCTTCGTCCTACAGCGCCAAGACGCCTCGGCATAAGAGCGCTCTAAAAATAATTCAGTCAGCCAGTCAGTCCCATTCCCTTTCCTGTATTCCTTTCACCAGTCAGCCCTTTTATTATTGTTGATGTATTGTTCAAGTTCACAATCCCAGACTGCAATGATGTACTAGGGACCCCCATGTTATGTATAATTCCCTTTTATATGACCAGACTGGTTTTCAAGAATTTTCTTCATGCCCACTTCGATGTTTTTTCAGTCTGATTGTCAGGGTAGTGATGAACTGGTTAACTGACTCAATAAGATCTTTTACTATAGTAAACAAGTTTTCCCCCTCAATAGGGGATACTTTACGTCTATTTTTTGAACATGACATATTTTCAATGCCTATTCTAGTTTGGTTTTCATCCTTTTATTCCTGTTCTTTGCATTTTCGGTGGGATCAGATGTGGTTTAATCGTGGAAATACCAGGACTCTCTAGTCCTTGTCTTTCATTTCCACATTTGATTATTAGCCTGTGTATTGCATAGTGCACCTGATGCACAATTATTAAAGGGAGGTATCTACATGTCCCTGATAATCTGTATCATGCGTTTTCCCTTTTGAGGTGCTCTAGATAAGGAATGTAGGAACACACAGATGTAATAATTCAAAAGTTGTTTACCCCATTAGACAATGCCACTATGTGTGAGGACACACATTCAGATAGAATTCCCATGTAGCTATCTACCCTTAGATGGTAGAGGATAATGAAGAGTACCCAATTGAAGAGACTAGAAGTACTGCCTTTGCCTTTGTATCCTATGAGAGTGACAGTGCATTCTAGACTAGAGTAGTCCCATGGCATCTGGCCACTCCCTTGAAGATTGCAGGCCACCTGCTTGCAGTCACATTGTTAAATAAAATGAATTGTTTTTGCGCTAATTTGAAGGAAACTAACAAATGAGTCACATTTCCTACATCACTAGGTTCTGCAGGATCTTCCAGAGTAAAAGGAAGAGTCATAATACCCTGCAGAACGATGATAAAGATGAGTCCTAACTCCCATCAGTGACAGCTACAGATGAGGGACGGACGTCTTGGACCTGCAGTCCCAGCACCCAGAAAGTAGCAAGGCTGGACAGCGATCGCCAGCGCATCATCAATGGCATCTCCAAAGCATTGTGCTTGCTCCATCAGACTGCATTGGACATCAGAGAAGAAGAAGGAGCTGGTGCCCTGCTTATTGCAGAACAAGAGTTTCAGTGCAAAAGAACGAAAGAGAAGGATCCCTGTTGTTGACGGCAGGGCTGGTTTGAGGCTTCAGTTTTCTACCTGTCATGTGCTGGTAACCTCTGACAGCATGCGGTCCCTTGACCCCCTTGGCCTAAGTTTTGGCCACTCCCTCCTTTTGTTTGCTCCAACAGAAGGGCAGTGCACCGGAGGATCCAAGATTGGCAAGAGGCACTACATTTGTGGTACCCATGTTGAAAGGAAAATTAGAATGAAAGAGCAGCCCGAGCGCCAACTGACACTGAATAACGAGTGTTGGAGCCTGAGAGTGTTGCTGAACCTGAAACTCTGTTGCTCTTTCCTGATTAAACAGTACTTGGGTCTGTACGATATGATCAGCGCCCACGACCAACGAAGAGCATGATATCTGTTGTGCCTGCCGCAGAGGAAAGACACTGGTGCCCTGCCTTGAGACATTGAGACTTTCGAGTGAGCTGTGAGTGTTTGCCAGGAGGGCACTCCAACTGATACTAAGAAGCACTATTTTCATGGAAAGGCCTGGATCGAGAGGCCCAACGCGGAAGAAGACAATGGATGGACGATAGAAGCCTACCAAAGAGGCTTAGAACAGACTTTGGGCATAGTTGTACAAGCGATTCCAGTGCAATTGTATAAAGTGAATGTTAGATAAGTTCCCATTTGACTGAATTTCCATGTAAGAGGAAGTGGCTCCGCCTCTAGCATCCAAAAATGGTCCACCAGAAGTGAATTTGTGTGACTGTTCTTACTGTTCTGCTGGCATTGTTTTAGAGTAGTGTTCTGTTTAGTAGAGCAGCATCAAGTCCGTACTCTGCCTAATGATTATCCTAGTACCTCTTGCACTGATCTTCTTCTGCTGTCTTTGCCTTCATTGTGGCCCCCCACTTTACGGCCGATGTGCAAATGCTATCAAACCAGTCCCCATGAATGCCCACGTCAAAAGCTACAAGAAAATGACTGAACGTGAGACACAGTTGAACATTGTAATTGACTGAAAATGGTTTCGCCAATGGCAAAAGGAGGAACTGTGGAAAAGTGTGTTTGCTATCTTGCCATTCACTCCACCATTTCGTGCTTAATTCCACCAGGTTGTGCTTTATCCTTCATGGCTGACTTTCTCTCTGTGTCACGAACATGCTGGAGGTCTATCTTTTGACCATTTTGCATTCCTGCACGGACACTCTGTTCATGCTCTGGCCTGCCACTAACTGACCAGCCCATACTCAACAAGTCGGACATGGAGTTTCTCAGATGTTTATCGTCCTCACCCTGCACACTACGCCCTGCAGGAATCCTTCAACAGGCCTAATCAGACTTATCTCTGTTTGCTGTGTAATCATACCTCTCACCTTTGCCCTGCTGTAGTCCAAATGACAAATATTTATGGACTCAATTGAAATAAACATGCCTTTTGCCTACATCCTACAGGGTCCTCGCCGTTACCTGTGCTTATCAGATTAACCTTTGTTTCACATGTAATCATGCTATGCCCTGCAGTGCCATCTAAATCAGATTAACCTCTGTGAACTATGTAATTATAATGTTTTGCCCATATCCTGATAAAACCCCAAAGGCTACTCACCTGCTGACCCTCCAGATGTTCCATTTGTTTAGGAATGTAAGTGGTACAACTCCCTTACATGCCTGGGGCAGGATAAAGAGTATATAAGTTGTGAAATAAGACCATTCTAACAGACTGCCTCCTCAGACAGCTAAGGGTGTCTGTTGTTGAGGCCTCTCCATCTCAGGAGATTGTAATAAATATCCTTTCTCTCTGGCTCCAGCGTTGGTCTCAGTTTGTATTCCGGACCCCAGTGGACTATAGGGTGACCCTGACACCTTTGGTGGTCTGCCAAAAGACCCCCAAATTCACAGTACTTGGAGGAAGCTGTGGACTTGGGTGTTTCCTGCACCGCTGGGTGGTCTGCTTCTAAGACCCCCCGGTTCTACAATTGGCGCATCAACGTGGAGCTCCATCAGAGACTCGGTGGTCTCAGCTTGATGACCCGGAGAGGAAAGGAAGATCGGTAACTGAGGAGTGCACCTGCGGAAAGCAGACTTGAGTCTCCACAGCCAACGTTGCCTGGATTTTCTTCCCTCGACGGTGTCCTTAACTACAGTGGCCCCAGTCCATGACTGGAATCCTTTCTGGTCCATCTAGCTTTAAGCTACATAAAAAGAATTCTTAAATACTGATTCAGTTACGCATGCATGTGTCTGTTTTTCTGTTTAATGGTTTCTGATTCGATCTTTGCAAAGACCGGAGGACAGGTAATGTGTTCCTGATTGGAAACTGTCTGGTTTCTGAGAGAAATATTATTTCAGTATAGTGAACATGCCTGTTTTAGTAAGTTTTGTAAACTCTGTTGTTGTTGCTCGAACAGTCAGGATGTGTTAGAAGAAAGCCAGCCAGACCATCCAGAGGGGACCCCTAATAAAGAGATGTACATCAAATATGGTATTTCCGGTATAACTTATACTAAATTATGGCGGAAATACACAACAAATAATGCTGAGTTACAATGGCCAGAATTCGGTTCTTTTGAGGTACCTAAACGTACATATTTGGAAGAGCAGTTACATAGACGGAAGGTGCAAACAAATATGTTTAATTCCTTTGGTCGATGGCAGAAAGAAATTAATGAAAGAAAGAGAAGAGCTCAAGCTAGAGAGAATAAGACACTCAGAAAAACTGCTCAACCTGAAATGGCAGCCCTTAGAGGGCGAGAAATAGAGAGAAATATAGAAGGATGTGATAGGGAACACCGACTTAAAACAACAGGACAGTACCCCTTACTGCCCCCAAAAATTGACGAAGATGATGCTATGTTGCTTTTTAGACCTCCCGCCTATCATGAGACACAGCAATTGATACAGCCGCAGCCAGCACCTTCCCAGAACGCTCCCATTTCTGACGCTCCAACCCCACCGGCTCAGGTGGAGGGACCTGACCCAGAGACTGAAACCCTTGCCCCTGTAGTTATTCCTAAAATTGTAAAGAAATATGACAAAAAGGGACTCCGAAAGGAGGTTAGAGATTCAGACAGCAGTTATGATTCCGTCCCGGGCGAGTATAAAAGGTCACATTCTCCTAGACTCAGGGACGAGGAAAAGAAAAAAATAGATCGCATAGCTTACAAACTAATTACAGACTGTGCCTCCCCTTCAGACATCCACGCCGCAGCAGAGGGCCAGGTACATTCGACAAGAAAAAGCTATTTTTTAAAAAGAATCGCCTACCACCTTATGGCCAAACAGGAGGACCAAAGGGTGGAAGTACCGCTTGATTTCCGGAAAATATACAGGCGCTTGCACGATCGTGAATCTACAGAATATGACAGAGATGCATTACTAGCAATGATAACAAATACTTTGCATTCCAATAGTCAGACAGAGAGTATTGTTCAGATGCCAGTCAAAGAGTCCCCATCTATGTCCCCCCGCGGGGTACTGGAACAGTTCTGAATAACCCAGATGACCGAATGCCTGTTCCAGAATAATGTTTAGCTTTCTATATACTCCTTGGACAAAGGCTGAGATGTTACAGTTCCGAAAAGATATACCTGACATCAGTAAGAATTCTACAGGATTCTATGAGAGTGTCCAGCAGATACTGAACACTTATACCTTGACCCTAATTGACATCACTCAATTTTTTGGCCTTATATTGCCAGCTGAGCTTTGGAAACCGCTCAGATATGTTAATGACCAGGCAGCTTTCCATGTTACATTGGAAGACCTGGAAACAGGGGGAAAAGAGAGTAAACCTGGTGAAAAGCCACATGAAGATATATTAACACTGCCGAAAAGACTGTTAGCCAAACTAAAAACTCTCGCTCCAGAGAGAAAGGTAGATTGGACTCTTCTCAATGCTTGCAAACAGAATGCTGATGAATCAGTCTCTGACTATTTTACTAGACTAGGAAAGGCCTATACCGATTTCAGTGGTCAGGATGAAGCGATTGAAACTGGCGGACACTTACTCATCCAAACTTTTGTTAAAGGGCTCTTACCAGCAGTGGGGAACAGGCTTATGGCCAGTGAAAGTAGTTACCCAGCGGTAACACCAGCGACAATACTGACTATGGCACAATATTATGAGAGCCAATACAAAAACGCAGACGAAGAAAAGGAAATTTAAAAAAGAAGTTGAAGGAGCAAGTATTGCTCAGTCAGCTAGACAACCGCATCCACCCCAGTGGTCAAAACAATGCCCGTCAGCAAACTGTCAGGTTTTCCCAGCAACCCCAGAGCCCTCCAGCACCAAACCAGCAACTCTATAGGCCGGCCCCCCAACCCTCTGATATTTGCGCTTACTGTAAAAAACCAGGACATTGGAAGAAAGATTGTACAATATTAGCAGCCAACATTGCCGTTGGGAAAACACAACCGCGACAGTCCAACACCCCCTCCCAACCCCAATATCAATATAGAGGCAACAGGTTTGATAATAATGCAGAACGCCAGGCTACCCTTCAGGATTATGTCGAAGACGATATTTAGATGAGCCCAGTATATTGGTCAGCCTAGGGAGGTTAAGGATGGGGGAAGGAACCAGTGGAGGTACCTGTAGATCATATCAATGAGAGGTACCCCTTAAGAGACTCAAGGGAAATGAGGTTATCTAACCAGTCAAGAAATATTCCATCGAAAGTGAATCAGGATTTAGCTAAAGCGTAGCCTAAATATTCACAATTACATCAATTCTGTTACAACACAAATATGTAGAGTACAAATCATTTATTATGCATCAATAGTTAAAAACAGTTAATTACGCTACTAAACATATTCAGATTCCTAAGTAAATGGTTAAAAGAGCAAAACAAATTACACAATCAATTATGACCTGCACAATTGAGAAGACAGACATAAAATGTAATACATAAAAATTGTAAAATACAATTTATACATTCGTAGCTCACAAATTCTGGCACCTATGTTTTATCATTACAAATTTTGTATATAAACATTGGTGGTGGAGACATAAATTGTACTGGAGATTGGGCGTCGACGCGTTTCGGTGGATAAAACAGATTAATTCCACCTTTTTCAAGACCTTTCTTTTCATCTGTCGTGACAGGGAGTCTGATAGATCACCCTACAATAAACATACATGGAATTACAATTTGGTACATACTCTTTATCCTGTATCATTATAAAAGCAGCCTATCGCCTATTATCTGAGCTTGGTTAAAGGTACTAGGCATAGAGCATACTGAATTTCAAAGCTCTAATCTACACATACAGATCTCTAATATGCACGTGTGAAACATTATTGCACATCATAAAACATCATCACGCTAAAAGGATACTTCAATTTCCCTCACAATCATATGTGTAGGAAACTCCCTTATTTATAAAAATTTCTAATATGCACGTGTGGAACACTATTAAACATCCTCATGCTAAAAGGATACTTCAATTGTCCTCACAATCCTATGTATAGAGGACTCCATTATTTATAAAATCGTTTAAATGGATACCATATGTCCTTATTGATTAATTAATAGTACCCTCTGGAGCCTACACTATGTGTCTTACCCTTAGTTTGACATGATGGTTAATGGATCCCTGAGCTTTGTATTCCTGTTCTATATTCGTCCGGAAGGTTAAATGTGTGCGGTCAATGGGAGACCCTGGGATTGCAAGAAAAAGTATATATGTTTAAAATAAGACTCCTGCTGTGCCATCACAAGGAGCCGGCACTCATTAAATTATAACGCCTAGAATATGTGCGTTTACCTGTTGTTACTTGGTAAGGTGACGAGAGACGAGGTGCTATAGTACACGTCCAACCTATGTATGTGTGCTTTCCCAAGGTTTCAGCATGAAGAAACTTTCTAGCCCTAATTCAAGAAAAGGGAGCAAATTATGAGTGGGAAATTATGTGTGTACAGGTCGGGGTTATCTATTTTTAAAATAAGCATACCTGCGATAACAGAGACTTAACTAATTTGGCCACTCAGCAATGTTCATAGGCAGAAATAGGTCGATCCTATTTGGGGACTTGTAACCTGATGATTAAAATTAATCAGTTGGCACAGTGTTAGTCTTTTTTGGACACCGAGAAACATTGGAAGTTGTTAACTAAGGAAGTCCCTATGTAGCCTACAGAAATGATACCTGGAGTGAGAGGAGCTCGGATATTCTCTCCCAAATGGCGCTGTCAAAATGCAGCTAAAATCTCGTTATCTCGTCCAGGTCCAAAGGTCTGCTGGATCGTACTATGCGAAAATAAAGCGCGGTTTTAGTGTAGATCGGAGAGTAACAGGCGTGCTTCTCGTATCTCTTCAGAAAAGAAAGGTCTTGAAAAAGGTGGAATTAATCTGTTTTATCAACCGAAACGCGTCGACGCCCAATCTCCAGTACAATTTATGTCTCCACCACCAATGTTTATATACAAAATTTGTAATGATAAAACATAGGTGCCAGAATTTGTGAGCTACGAATGTACAAATTGTATTTTACAATTTTTATGTATTACATTTTATGTCTGTCTTCTCAATTGTGCAGGTCATAATTGATTGTGTCATTTGTTTTGCTTTTTTAACCATTTACTTAGGAATCTGAATATGTTTAGTAGCGTAATTAACTGTTTTTAACTATTAATGCATAATAAAAGATTTGTACTCTACATATTTGTGTTGTAACAGAATTGATGTTATTGTGAATATTTAGGCTACGCTTTAGCTAAATCCTGCTTCATTTTCAAGGGAATTCTTTCTTGACTGGTTAGATAACTTCATTTCCCTTGAGTCTCTTTAGGGGTACCTCTCATTGATATATTCTATTTGCACAACCGGTTGGTTGGAGAGGCGTTCTGTCTCTATACATTGACTCTAGTTCTAGAGCAATAGAGTGTGGATATAGTATAACCACCAATCAGTATGGATAAACTTAAAACCTTTGGGTTTTCAGACGATCAGTATAATAGCCTGATGAATCTCAACCCCAGGGCAGGGGGCACAAAACGTATCAATAATTCTAGCCATGAACAGCTTGTGAAGATTCTTAACCTTAAAAAGAAACTGATCAGGACAGACCTTCATGCTGAATTTTTGATTGACTACCTGAAATCAGGAGTCATACCCATTGGACTGCAAGTACGGAACAAACCAGGTCTCTTTATAGAACATCCTAAATTTATAGAGACCTGGACATTGATTGCCAACCGCTGCAGCCGTGATTGGTTGATATTAATCATCGAAACAGCTCAAGAAATCATAGAACTAGAGAAACAAGAAATTCATAAATTAGAAATTTTGTTTAAACAATCACCAACACTTGAGGACACTAAAAAGAAACTTGAGGAAATTAACCATGATGTTGAAGGCTACAGGGAATATTTAACCAATAAAAAACTTTAAAAATTCCAAAAAGATGTAGAGAAATATACAGTAGAGGGAGCATATCCATATACCCAGCAGGACTATTTCACGAACAGAAATGAGCCCTGGTGGGAAAGACCCAACCATCAAAGACCCATATACTCAAGGGTAGGTGGTAATAGACGGTTCACATTCTCCAAAACTTCAGGCTCAGGAAGTGAGGAAGACGCAGAGAGACCACAGGAGAATAGGGGGGGTCCAAACTTTGACAGGGAATCTTTTTTAGAGAGACGCCCAAACCGGGGACAAAGGAATTACAGAGGGTACAACCGATTAGAAGTCCCTCGGAACCATCCACCTCAAACCAGCTCAAAGGAATACATTGCGACCAGGAGCAGACAGTACAGGAGGTAGGAGAATTCCCCATAGTGAACTTATCTAACAGGGTGTTAAGTAGAGTAGAACAAGATGTGCTCCAAAAAGGGTTTAGTTTTGCCCCAACCAACATCCATTCCCTTTTTAATCTAGAAAGCGACCTCAAAAACTTTTTTAGAAAGATCCGTTTGAACAAATTCTTTGAAAATAGAGACTATGCACCGCCACCTAGTATTACAGGATTTAAACCTAAATCCACTTTTCTCCCCGGTCTTCATCAACTTGATAAAAATGTTGAGATCTTCGAACGTGTAGTTTAGGTTGATATTAAAACCCTCTATAACAAAACTGAAAACAAAAAATGTAATAACAACCTATCCGGAGATCAAAGACAAGCTCTCACAAACTTGCAGAAATGCGATGAGCTAACCATCAAACCAGCGGACAAAGGGGGAGGTGTTGTTGTTTTCGATACCCCTAAATATGAGAACAAAATGCGAGATCTCTTAAACGTAAAAGAACACTATGAGAGATCCAAGTTCGCTGAATTGAATACACTCAAAACAGAGGTCATCTACCTCTTAGATAGGGGGAGAGAGGAAGGTTGCATTAGCGAAAATGAATATAAATTCCTCTTGAACACACACCCAGTCATTCCCGCGATTTACCGGCTGCCCAAAATTCGCAAAAATATAGCAGACCCACCCATGAGGCCCATTATCAGTGGCATTGGCTCCATCCTGGAGCCTCTGAGCCGCTACATGGACTTATTCCAACAGCCGATAGTCAAGAAACGGAGGTCCTACTTGAAAGACACATCGCATGCAATTACAACATTCGAGGGTTCAACAGGGCGACCCAATTTTCGGTCGCCCTGGATATTGAAGCCCTCTATACCAATATCCTACAAAATAACACTATTGAGGTTATTACATCAATTTTGGAAGGGGAGGACTTGAGAGGTGGGAATATTAGCTTCATCATGTCCTGTATTTATTTGATACTTAAGAAAAACTATTTTCTTTTTAAAGATGATCTGTACCTCCAGGTGAAAGGGACCAGTATGGGGGCCACATGTGCCCCCAGTCTGGCTTGTTTGTACGTCGGCAACTTCGAGGAGAATCACATCTTCAATGAGGTTGCCTCCTTCTTTGAGAATATTTCTTGCTGGCACCGCTACATAGATGACATCATCTTCATCTGGAGCGGTGCCAGCGAGGAACTAGAAACTTTTCTAGAATGGCTCAATCTTGGTGATACAAATTTAAAATTCACTGGACACCACAGCAACCAAAAGGTGGAATTCCTCGACATAATAATTAAGGATGATGAGGGTACCCTTAAAGTTGAATTATTTACAAAACCGACGGACAAAAATTCCTTACTCCTCTACTCGAGCAACCACCCTAAGGCACAAAAAGACAATGTGCCATTCGGTGAATTCCTTAGATTGAGAAGGAATTGCACTAACCTGGAGGACTTTTATAGACATGCAGAGAACACAAAGATCAAATTGAAAAATAGGGGTTACCCAAACAAACTGATCAAACATGCACTTAAGCGTGCACGTTTTTATGATAGAGACAGTTTGCGTGACCAAAATAGGAACATCAATAAGAAGAAAATGCCCTTAGACAGAATTGTGTTTGTTACACAGTACTCACATGTGAGTAACCAAATTAAAAATATTGTTAATAGACACTGGAAAATCCTGAATTACAACAGCGAAACCCAATTGAATAGACCACTGTTCTCCTTCCGTAGGAACAAAACAATTAGGAACAGCTTGGTCCACACCTGTAAGCCCTAATCTGAAAGCCAACGGACCCTGACGGGTAGTCTTGCTTTAGGGAATTACAAATGTGGAACATGCTCAATATGTCCCCATTGCATAGTCAGTAAAAGTTTTGAATATAATGGCAAAAAACTCACCCCCTCAACCTTCAACAATTGCCGTAGCCAAAATGTAATCTATCTACTCCTGTGCCCCTGCAATTTGGGCTACGTGGGAGAAACGAGTAGAGAGCTACGAACACGGGTACTAGAGCATAAATCGGCCATCCGCACCAACAAGTGCAACGCGCCTCTGACAGAACATTTTAGTACTTTGAATCATTCCTGTGAGGACCTTAGATGGTTCATATTAGAAAAAGTAAGGACGTACAGAAGAGGTGGAGACACTGACAAAATGAGAAAAGTCATGGTACTTCTGTCATCTGAATACCATACTGAAAGGCCTAAATACAAGGGAAGATTGGGCCAGATGCCTTTAAATAACAATCGCATGCCTAGTGTTCCTGAATTATCGTGTATCGCGAAATAGTTAGATGTGTTCCACTGCAGTATAACTTAGGGTAAGCGTTCATATTATGACTGAGTAGTAACAATATTAGCAAGACCGCAATCTAGCCGCAATAATTTTTCTTAAGGGCAGCATAGATCCCTTTTTACATCTAAGGGATTAGACTCCTGACCTGCTTTAGTCACTCTCTCTATAACGTGGCAAGTTAGGCACTGTAATTACAAGTTCATCATTACCAGAGATATCCCGACTAGGTAGATAACGTGGAAGGAGCGCGGTTTCTCCAAATACGCATAATGCGTATGCATAGAATGGTGTATTCAGATAGGCTGGAAATCTCACCTTTAGAATTCTCTACAATACCCCCATGTGAACTTCCTGTCACTTACCCTTTAACCAATAGGGTGTACGTTCACAACTTAACATCCCCGATAACCGGACACACTAGCTTACATAGCTGTGTACCAGAGAGGGAACCACACTCAGTAGGAGGCGGAATCGAGTGTAAGCTCCAGTAGACCAATAGCCTGCACTCTCAGCAGGAACATTATGCTAATCATCCCTCATGGTCTTTACACCACACAATTGGCTGGGTGTATCTTACTCTTATCCAATCACGAGCACAGGTTGGATACTTTAAACACGGCATGAATAGGTGAACCGTGCATTCGTTACGGAACCCCAACCGAGGCGGGAGATTTCTTACACCGGAGGTAAGGAATACACATTAGAAGAGATACGAGAAGCACACCTGTTACTCTCCGATCTACACTAAAACCGCGCTTTATTTTCGTATAGTACGATCCAGCAGACCTTTGGACCTGGACGAGATAACGAGATTTTAGCTGCATTTTGACAGCGCCATTTGGGAGAGAATATCCGAGCTCCTCTCACTCCAGGTATGCTTTCTGTAGGCCACATAGGGACTTCCTTAGTTAACAACTTCCAATGTCTCTCGGTGTCCAAAAAAGACTAACACTGTGCCAACTGATTATTTTTAATCATCAGGTTACAAGTCCCCAAATAGGATCGACCTATTTCTGCCTATGAACATTGCAGAGTGGCCAAATTAATCAAGTCTCTGTTATCGCAGGTATGCTTATTTTAAAAATAGATAACCCCGACCTGTACACACATAATTTCCCACTCATAATTTGCTCCCTTTTCTTGAATTAGGGCTAGAAAGTTTCTTCATGCTGAAACCTTGGGAAAGCACACATACATAGATTGGACGTGTACCATAGCACCTCGTCCCTCGTCACCTTACCAAGTAACAACAGGTAAACGCACATAATCTAGGCGTTATAATTTAATGAGTGCCGGCTCCTTGTGATGGCACAGCAGGAGTCTTATTTTAAACATATATACTTTTTCTTGCAATCCCAGGGTCTCCCCTTGACCGCACATATTCAACCTTCCGGACGAATATAGAACAGGAATACAAAGCTCAGAGATCCATTAACCATCATGTCAAACTAAGGGTAAGACACATAGTGTAGGCTCCAGAGGGTACTATTAAATAATCAATAAGGACATATGGTATCCATTTAAACGATTTTATAAATAATGGAGTCCTCTATATATAGGATTGTGAGGACAATTGAAGTATCCTTTTAGCATGAGGATGTTTAATAGTGTTCCACACGTGCATATTAGAAATTTTTATAAATAAGGGAGTTTCCTACACATGATTGTGAGGGAAAATAAAGTATCCTTTTAGCTTGATGATGTTTTATGATGTGCAATAATGTTTCACACGTGCATATTAGAGATCTGTATGTGTAGATTAGAGCTTTGAAATTCAGTATGCTCTATGCCTAGTACGTTTAACCAAGCTCAGATAATAGGTGATAGGCTGCTTTTATAATGATACAGGATAAAGAGTATGTACCAAATTGTAATCCCATGTATGTTTATTGTAGGGTGATCTATCAGACTCCCTGTCACGACAGACGAAAAGAAAGGTCTTGAAAAAGGTGGAATTAATCTGTCTTATCCACCGAAACGCGTCGACGCCCAATCTCCAGTCCAATTTATGTCTCCACCACCAATGTTTATATACAAAATTTGTAATGATAAAACATAGGTGCCAGAATTGGTGAGCTATGAATGTTCAAATTGTATTTTACAATTTTTATGTATTACATTTTATGTCTGTCTTCTCAATTGTGCAGGTCATAATTGATTGTGTAATTTGTTTTGCTTTTTTAACCATTTACTTAGGAATCTGAATATGTTTAGTAGCGTAATTAACTATTTTTAACTATTGATGCATAATAAATGATTTGTACTCTACATATTTGTGTTGTAACAGAATTGATGTAATTGTGAATATTTAGGTTGCGCTTTAGCTAAATCCTGCTTCACTTTCAAGGGAATCCTTTCTTGACTGGTACCTGTAGATCAACAGGGACCCTATGTTACAGCATCGGTGGCTGGCGCTGAAGGATGTTTCCTTGTGGATACAGGAGCATACCGCCGCACCTTGACCACCCCACTGATTCCGAGGGCTCCTCCATCCGGTAAACTAATAACATCGACTGGGTTTGATGGTAAGCCCTCTGTGAACCTCCTTTCCAAACCCACGCCATTCTTTATCAACTGTGCTGACACTTCTGCAACATTCTTGCTATCACCAGATTGCCCTGAGAATCTCATGGTATTGGATCTGTTAAAACATTACTGTGCCACTATCAGATGTTCCCCAGATAATGTTAGAGTCATTCTGTATGACAATGTTTCCCCGTGCCAACTGTCTGTACAGCTACTCCAACTTCCCGACATTCAGGAAGATTTAGCTACCATCCCAAACACCTTATGGGCAACTTCTGATACTGATGTTGGTACTATCCAGATGCCACCAGTACACATCACTGTCAGGGAAGGTGCACACTTGCCTAGATTACCACAGTATAACATTTCTAAAGAGGGAGAGCTTGCACTACAAAAAATTGTAACAGACCTCATTCAGTCTGGCATGGTGGAACAGGTTCCTTCCAACGTCTGCAACAGCTCCATTTTTCCGGTATTAAAACGATCTGCTACACACCAAAAGGTGTACAGATTTGTGATTGACTTGCGGGCCATTAATAAGATATTAGTACCACAATTTCCAGTAGTTTCCGACATAACTACTATCCTCACCATGATTCCACCTACAGCCACAGCCTTTACAGTAATCGATTTAAAAAATGCATTCTTTTCCATCCCCATTCATGAAGACTCACGTTTTCTTTTGGGCTTCACCCTAATGAACAGATCATAAAGATTCTGTCGCGCCGCTTAGGGCTATACAGAAAGTCCGAGCATTTACAGCCAAGCATTAAAAAAATAACTTGACCAGGTCCATCTCCCAGAGGGAGTGGTTCCTATTCATTATGTAGATGATATTTTGTTAGCAAGGAGGGTTGCACTCTTACATCAGACAGGATTCAGACTATTTTGAACTTCCCTACTCCAACCACCCAAAGAGACGTGAGAGCACTAATAGGTCTCACCTCCTTCTGTAGACGGTGGGTCCCACATTTTTCACTCATTATCAAGCCACTTCTTTCCCTGATGACTAAAGATGTTTCTGATCCTATTCCCTGGACATCACAGCATGCGGAAGCATTCATGACCCTACGACAGGCTCTGTGTTCAGCCCCAGTCTTAGGTACACCTAATTATCAAAAGCCATTTTTTCTCTTTTTACCCAAACGGTCAGGTTGTGCCCTCTCACTTCTCTGTCAAATGCATGGTACACACAAACAACCCTTGGATCCAGTTGCCCGAGCTTTGCCTACCTGTCTGCGCTCTGTAGCAGCAGCTGCTGTGGCAATGCACCAGACAGAGGGTATAGTTCTAGGGTCCCCATTAACAGTTCTGGTACCACATGTCGTTGATATTCTGTTGTATGGATACGAACTCACCCTGTTAAATGCGCACATAACTATTCAGCGCTGTACCACTCTGAATCCCGCTACACTCTTATCCCTACCCGATACCGGCCCCCTCACTCAGCCACCCCATCATGATTGCGTATTCCGAACAGAAGCAGAAACCAAGGGAAGGGTGGACCTTAAAGACACAGCCTTACCAGATGCAGAAGGCCACCTGTGGGTAGACGGTTCTTGCCTGAAACTCCCGAATGGCACCACATCTGCAGCCTATTCTGTCACAACAGCACTTACAGTAGTTGAGACTGCCCGTATATTACAGAAATCAGCCCAAGCGGCAGAGATAACAGCACTTACGCGTGCTTGCATCCTCAGTACAGTACAAAGCTTTATTTCGATATAATAATATCTTAAAAGCACATGACAATTAAAATACAATTCATATTATTAAAAACACTCAATAAATAGTTAAAAAGACAGTTTAAAACAGTATTAAACAATTTACAGCTTTGAGTTTAAGAGAAATAGGGAACCAAGAATTGCCTAGAAGAAGATTCGTCACATAGCTTTACATCTGATCACCCACGCCCAACTAAGGAATTTGGCTACCCCGCACGCCAGTACTGTGTTAGGGTCAGATTGTAAAATTCTTAATGCTGGGGCATAGCCTCTGGTCTCAAGAAAGCGACAGACAGGTTTTAGCCATTTGGATCTAGGCTTATTATAGGCACTGCATTCAAAGAAGACATGTGGGATAGTTTCCAATTCGGTGCTGCAGTGCGGACAGGTGGCAGGCGTCTGGTGGGGGGGTTTCCATTTAGAGGTGCGTTCACGGATTGGTAGGGTTCCTATTCTAAACTGTACATATAATGCCCTATCTTTGGGTTTTCTAATAAAGTCCATGTAGGGTTCAAGTGAGGGTACAGTTTTGTACAGTAGAAACTCATCGGTGAGTCTGCCCAAGTTGTCCGCTTTAGATTCCTGGGCGTCCACCCACCTCCAATAAGCCCGCTTGACTTCTAGTTTGGACAATGAAGCACCGGACTCCCATGCCACCCAAAGGCCAATGGCCAACAGAAGTTCCTTTATTTTAGAAAGCCAGGCTATTTTGTGTGACCCCTGCAAGCTCATGATTTTTTTGAGGCCGTCTGCGTAGCTCTCTAGCTCTGGTGTACGCCACAGGCGGGCCCAATAAAGAAGCGGACGCAGAATTATAAGATCTTTGATAGATCTGCGTCCAAGATTGTATTGAATGGGCTTGCTGGGGGAACTCCTGGGGATGGACAACAGCTCCTTGTAGAATTGATTTTCAGCCATTACTAGCAGATCAACATTACTAAAGCCCCAGAGCTCTGCCCCATACAGTGCGCTGCCTACTGCTTTTGCTGAATAGATCTCTAAGGCAGGGGCTATGGGTCTTGAAACTGAGGATCTATGCTCCCTCCTTATGGCCCCCACGACCCGTTTGTGGTTTAGGGCCATTTTTTCAATGTGGGGTTTCCACTTGAGTTGGTCAGACATCCTAATCCCAAGATAATCGAACGTTTTGACCCGCTCTAGCGGCTCTTCATTGAGAGTAAGCGTGCGTTTAGATTTTCTACTGGGATTGAAATAAAGGAGCTTTGTTTTGGAAGTATTGATAACCACGTCCCTTAAGTTACAAAAGACACAAAACCGGTCAAGCAGTTTTTGAAGCCCCATGGGCGTTTTGGAAACTAGTAGCGTGTCGTCAGCAAAGAGCATGGCGGGGACCTTCACGCCAGCCAGACTAGGGGCGTCAGCATCAATGTCAGTTAAAAAGGAAACCACCCCATTAACAAATAGGGAAAAGAGGGTCGGCGCCAGGACACATCCCTGGCGGACACCTCTGTTCACCGGGATTTTTTCTGTTAACTGCTCCTTCGTGCCCCACCGAATGCGTGCATAGGTTCCATCGTGCATGCGGCCAGCAGGTGCAGAATGGGCAGAGGGAACCCCATCTCGTGAAGGACCGCCCACAGCTGCCCTCGGGGGACCAGATCGAACGCGGTCTTCAGATCGATGAAGGCCAGGTACAGACCACCCCTGCTAATCGAGACTGTCTTCCAATGCAGTAATAACAGCCTGAAAGCCTGGTCTACAATGCTTGTACAGGCCCTAAACCCCGCCTGGAAGGGGGAGATAATGTTGTTCTCCTCTGCCCAAGAGAGGATCCTTTCTAGGAGGACCCTGCCAACCACCTTCTGACCAACGTCAATCAGGCTGATCGGACGATAGTTGGCGGGGTCGCCCCTTGACCCCTTCTTATATATAGGGATCACTTCTGCTCCCTTCCATGAGTTTGGGACTGGAGACCCTAGGAGGAGAGCATTGATCAAAAAGGAGAAGAATTTGGACCATTGCTTGGGGCTGGCACGGAACAGATCGGCAGGGATGCCATCCTGGCCCGGTGCCTTGCCTTGGATGATTTTACTGATTGCGGATTCTACCTCCCTCTGCCCTATTCGATCCATGAATGGGGATATATCATGGTGGGGTAGTGTGCATTCAGCTGTCGCTTCGGTGTTCTCGGGGGCCCCTACCCCAGCATACAGTTTCCTGAAGTGGTCAAACCATTCCCCATCCGTGATGTGATTAGGTGGTTGGTCTGTCCCATCATCATTATTATTTCTCACTAGAGCCCAAAATCGTTCCCCATTTATATTCTGGCTAGCCAATTTTAACTCTTCCCAGGGGGAATCATCCCAAGCCCTCTTTGCCACTATAAGTGCGTGCCTGTACACCGCACGGGCTAGGCGAACCTCAGTTGGATCTCGGTACAGGCATGAATGTAAACATCTACACCGACAGTCAGTATGCCTTTGGGGTAGTACACAATGTTGCACTACTATGGAAAGAAAGAGGGTTTCTCACTTCTCATGGGACACCTATACAACATGGTGAATTGGTTAATGCCCTTTTGGAAGCCATCACTCTCCCTGCTAAGTTAGCGGTGATCAAATGCGCGGAACACAAGAAAGTTATTGACTAAGTAGGACAGGGGCACGTTCTGGCCAACAGCACAGCCAGGAACATAGCCTTAGGAATAATACCTGCACCAATGTACGTCCTAAAATCACAAGCTGGGAAATGGCATGATGCCAGACAACGGATTATTGACATACAAGAATCCGCTCCCATAGAAGAAAAAGAACAGTGGAAAACAGATGGTATGTTAGATGAGGAGGGATGTTGGAGATCTCAGGATACTCTTAGGTGGAAACTACCAACAGCATATGTTATTCCCTTGCTTACAATGACACACTTACCTGCACACATTGGGTCCCAAGCCATGTATACTATGCTCAAGGAAGTATGGGACCATCCCAAATTGAGACACCTGACCGAGCGATTTGGCAAGCATTGTCTGACCTGTTTAAAATACAATGTGGGAAAGGGAACAAAGATTCCGACAGCAGGATTTGCACTGCCCTCTGCCCCTTTTGAAGTCCTCCAGATGGTTTATATCCAAATGAACAGAGTTAACAGTTACAAGTATGCCTTGGCGGTGGTCTGTGCATTCAGTAAATGGGTGGAAGCATACCCCACCAAGGATAATACTGCCATTACTACAGCTAAAGTACTCCTGAAGGAATTATTTCCCCGGTATGGCCTTTTGTAGATTGATGCAAAGTGATCGAGGTTCACATTTTATCAGCCAGAAAGTCAAACATATCTTAGAGGGACTGGGGGTCAAACAAAAATTCCACGCTGCATTTCACCCCTAGGCAGCAGGATTAGTGGAACGTTATAATGGAATCCTGAAGGAGAAATTAGCTAAGATAACAACTGAGACAGGATTGAATTGGGTAAATGCTCTACCTCTAGGTCTGCTGTCTATACGATCATTCCCACATTCTAAGTCACACCTTACGCCCTACGAGACAGTTTTTGGTAGACCTATGAATATTTGGAATGCCCCATCTCCGAAATCCCTGACTGACCTTCCCCAGGAAGTGTTGACTGATTATCTGTATGAACTTACTAAAACAATGTCTTTACTCCATGAACAGGTCCGGGCCTTCGTCATAGACAGATCTCAGGGCCCTGGCCATGATATCAAACCCGGAGACTTCGTCCTGGTAGGGCCGACCTAAGGCATGTGCAGGCTGTGCACCTGCACAGGGCCGCCAAACCCCAGGGGCTGCCACGCCAATATATATCCTTAGATACATATTTGCGTGGCGGCCCCTGGCAGGGATTTGGCGGCCTCGGGCCCCCTACCTACACTCCCTGCTCAGGGCCTCCGTGAGCCTAGAGCCGGCCCTGGTCCTGGTGAAGAACTTTGCCCGCACCCAGTCTCTGCAGCCTCGCTGGTAGGGTCCCTTGCAGGTGCTGCTGGGGACCTGAACGGCCTTACGAGTAGAGGGAAAGAAATCCTGGGTGCATTCCTCCCACTGCAGAAAAGTGGATCCCATAACTGAAGACAACTTGAAAGTACACAAAGAAGTTCTGACCACAACAGACCAATAGACTGTGACTCAGATTCTGAACCTGAACTAGAACGTTGTGACGAGGGAACAGATGGATACTACCTCCGATCCAAGGCTAAGCTGAAGAACCAGCCCAGCTCCAAGGGCCGTTAGTACTCCATTGTCCATTGCTGCAGGGCAGTAGTAAAACCTGACTGAGGGTCCTGGGTACACCTAGTAGTGGGTTACCGGGGCAAACATTGGTCAGTGAAGCATTAACTATCAGCGGCTCTTAGGGACATTGCAGTACTCTCGGGACGCTTGTAGAGCTATCATGGCTGGAGGTTACGATAATGTGGGACCAATGTCCCCAAAACCCGGATATGTCTCGATACGTCCTATTCATGAGTACCAAAGACTACGTACCCCCTTGAGCAATGATTACCAACAAGGGCCATCATCCAGGTCTGCCAGTGTTCCGCCCCATGAATAAAACAGTCAGCAACACAGGAACGGTATGAATCCAGAGGCCACATTGTGGAAAAGTAAATTTTGCCATGTTATATGTGCCTACGTGTTCCCCATGTTATGTTATATGTGCATGATCGATATGCATGTATTCCCCCCTGATCGATTAAAGACGCAATTACAGTTGTGTCCATCTCTAGTATGCCAGTTTCCAGTCTTCGTGAATACAACGAATATCAGGCCTATGTAATCCTACGTTGCCACATTTTACAGTGTGCACGTTAATTCATTGAATTGTCCCCGTTTCTAGGCCTCAAAAGGGCCCGGACTCAGATTCAGCTCCTGTCTCCTGAACCCTCTCCGAGGAGCGATACAGCCCCCACCTGTATCCCTGACCCTTAGCTTACTTTCATGCCTCGCAGTGCCCGGCTCCGCCTGGCTCTGCCTCCCAGTCTGCCAAGAATATGTTATGTTTCTAGTTATCAGTCCAGCTCTCCTTCTCTGCATTCCTAAGCTACTGAATCACATCAATAGTTTCCGTCATGGTCTAGCCTTTATGTCTCCATGTAAGAGAAATACTGTATTAATATTCATAGAATATTCCTCGCACACACACTACATGTAGAATAATGCATGCCCCAGTCTTAGTGTCTGTTAGCCTTTGCCCTGATAACTTTTGGATTCTATCAACATGTACTCTAAACAACAGATACTAGATATGCCTGGGTACATGTCGCTCTGACCCTCCAGACTTTCGTCTCCTCTTCTAGCGCAGAAGTCATAGCCCCCAGTTTTCCCTGGTAACACGTCATTGCCAGTTTACGCGCACCACTAGGTTAAAGGTCCCAGCTGCTCAGGTAGCCCCCTCCATGTTTCCGCCCCATTTATGACATATTCTGTTACGTTTACATCACATGTCTATGTATACGCCCTGTACACACCTCTTGTTACACCCACTTTATGCCTTATCTTTCGCGACTGCTACAAACTCCGCCTACTGCTACGCCCCCTGTATTGAATGTAATGTATTTGTTTAACTATAAATATTGTGCACTGTTATTAAAAGTGACCCCTTATGCTCCCAGATCCTGCCCCCGGCAGCTGCCATCCTATTCCCATGCAGGCTGTCCTGTTCCTGTCCTTTTATGCTTAATTAAAGCCTGTTAACTTCAGCTACCTCGTATCTTGACTCTTATTTATTGAGCTATCTGTTTATATTGTATCCAGTCAAAAATAGAACCGGTAATTATTATTTATTTACCACATAATGGCGCCCGAATAGGTACTTGCCCTTTCCCCACGCGCCGGAGAAGCCACGCAGGCCCCCTGATCCTCTGCAGCCGTGACGGAACCATACCGTGCACGTGCAGATATTTCTGCTTCAAGTATCCCCCAGGCCCACGGAGGAGACGGAGGTTGCGGTCCAGCATCCAGACGAGGCGGTGGAGGAACGCGGCGAGTCCCGACCAGAGCCCAAGCCGAGAGTCCAAGGTCCGAGGTATCCGGAGGCCCACCTGTAACTGAAGTCCGAAGTTCGTCCGTCCGTCGTCGTAGCAGTCCAGTCCAGTCCGAGGCCTTCCGTTCTTGCTGCCCGGTGAGTACCGTTGCTGGGGTAGTATCTAGACAGGGTCAATTAATTTGTCTCTGGTCCGTGGGTTTGGGTACACAGATCCAACACGAAGTGTCCACTTAGGTGGATGCGGGTCCTGACGTATCTCTTTATGGGACCGGTAAGTTTCGTACTGTTTCAGCAGTGCATCTAGTAATTCTAGTCAGTTCTGTTCTCGAGAAATTTATGTGTTCTGTCCTCAGTATTTCAGGTAGTATTCTGTCCGAACTGTTATTTTAAATGTTATTTCATGTGTTTTCAATGTCGTGGTATGAGTGATTTGTTTTCTTAAAGTTATTATTGTGTTTATCGTGTATTGTACTGTGTCCAGATTCCAGTCTTAGTTATGCCTCTGTTCACGAAGTTACGCCAGTTAAAAACTAGAAAAGGTCTGCTCGAGGAAGCAGTTCCTGTCCCGCCTAGGGACAGTCCAGGTCATTTTATGTATCACAAGCATGGCATAAGTGCCATATTATATCTAGACTTATGGGTCGAGTATACTAAAGATCTAGAAGAGAAATATAGATGGCCTGTATCAGGTACATGGGATGCCGAGTGCATCATGCGAGTAGAAGAAGCATTATGGAAAAAGAAATCCAGACAGTCCCAGAAAGATGCCATCGAGTTATGGCGCAAAGAATCTCATAAAAGAACCGAAAAAGAAATCAGAAAGTCAGAATTAAGTAGAGAATCCTTAGAAAGAGCCCAAGGGAATTAATCGAAGTAGGTGAACGAGTTAAAGCCGAACAGTCAGACAGACAGAGAAATGCCCTCATTAAGGGTATGTATCCTCTTCTTGCTGAGGGCTTGCCGAAAGCAACCCCGGAAGCACCATGTAATTTTCCGCCGCCATTAGTTCCGATTAAGCTACGTCACAAACCGACCGCAGCTGATATTTTTCTCTCGTCCTATTTGGACGACACAGTCCCAGAATATGCAAATCCTGTTCCGCCAGCTCCTGTAAATAATGTAATTCCTGTTCTTCCAACCACCGGGGCACCTGTTACAGCACCTGTTACGGTACCCCCGGTCCAGCCCATAGTACAAGTTCCCGCTACATCGGTCACTCTGCCAGCACGAAGAGTATCAGTCGACGATTCTAGTTTAGGGGCCGCGGGGGGAGGTCCTCCTGGTACCCCGCCGCCACACAAACGTGTAACGTTAGTCGAGTTACATGAACGTGCGTTACAGCGTACGCCCAAATATCAGTCCGTTGCAGATATCAGACGAGCTCTTACCGAATGCCGTTATGATCCAGTCCCAGGCGATGATAATATGGTTATATATTCATTGCGTGTAAGACGGGTGACCGAGTATTTGGACACCCTACCGAATATGAAAGAAGATCTAGACAGAATATATCGTTTCATCCGTACAGGGGACGATCCAGAAAGTATTGGCGAAATCATGTCTCTAAGGAAAGCTGAGACCCAGCTCATGCTATTAAATTTTTTAATTAATTGTTTAATAAGGGAACAAGATTGTCCGACTAAAGATCCGACCGAAATGAAAGTTCTGACAAGGTGGAGTGATAATATAGCCGAGGGAAGACACAAGACACTCAGTAGTATAGAGAGTATGTACAAGAAAATTCGTAAGGAAATAATAAGGTTACACGACAATCGTAAAGCAGCACAAGTAAGCGAGAAAGAAGACAACACTGATACTGAAGAGGTAGAAGACGAGAATCCTACCAGAATAGCGTATGTAGGTAAAACTAGACTTCCCGACCGACATTCACGTCTAGAACACAAGAAAGTTTTTCACCTTCCAGCACTAGAACAAGAGAATCTAGAGCAAGTATTTCAAGCTACCGATCACATTCTGAAATCACGAATCGGTTACAGTGAACTTAGTACCATGCATGAACAAGAACTAGCCCGATCAGCAGTCCGATGGACTACTGATTCTACCACTTTTCCAGATGAAATAGTGGCACAAATGTTTCTGAAACTGCCCCCAGCCGAGCAGCGACTGGTGGGTATGTATATGATCCAGCACCTCATTACACTGTATGAGGGACAACATTCTGATCCAGGTCCGTTACATGATGTTCTGAACGAGTTACTCCAGTATAGATGGAAAGGTTTAGGTACCGATTTAATTAGTATCATTCTAGAACAGCGCCACAAATATAGAACGTTTCTGAATCCGCATTTTGTTCATGTCTCACCCCCAGAAAATATATCATTTTACATAGATAGACAGCATCCGTTACGAGAAGTACACCCAGTTAGGACAACGGGTGGTGAAATGCAACGAGTATTTGTTTACACCCCTATTACAAAGATGGAACTCTTAGAGATGAAGAAATTAATTCCCTGTCACGACAAAGACCCAGCAGGGTTCCATCGAGAATTAAAAGACATGCTCCGTATGGGAGAATACACGTATCCAGATATCATTAAAATGTTAAAGGTCCTGTTGCCCGCAGGGGTATATGAGAAACTCAAGGAAAAAGAATGGGAGGTGGGAGAGAAAAAGATTGATTGGACAGCTCTAGAAGCTGAAGATAAAATACGAGTACCAGGTACCGGTCTTGGGGAGAAATGTAAAGAATTGCCCGAGTTATTGATTCAAGTTTTGCCAAGATTACTAGCCACGAAAAAGGAAGATTGGGATGCAATCTCAGCATGCAAACAGAAAGAGGATGAAGACACTAGTGATTTTTATTCTAGATTCGAAAAATGTTTCATTATCAACAGTGGTTTGAAGACAGGTAGCGAGTCATACCCTCATCTTTTTGTTACTAAACTAGTCGAGAATTCAAGTCCACAAGTTAAAAATCGAGTTTTGAAAGTCGAAAGTACCTGGCAAGCTAGTACCCCGTCACAAATGCTTCAGATGCTCCAGTATCACCAGAATAGAATCAGGGAAGAGCAAGAACACGAAAGGAAACGTATGAAAGATACGAAAATGAAAGTGTTAGTTGCACAATCTGTTCCACAAGACAGTCAGAAGAGGGGTCCGAATCAAGCCAGTCATCCAGCAGCTCCCGTTAAAGGGACTTGCAATTATTGTAAACAGCCAGGTCATTTTATAAACGAGTGTGCAGTTCTGAAACACAACATAGCCACTGGTAAGACTAAAGAAAGACCACGTCTGCCTAGACAAGAACAAGTTTCACAGACTTCACCGTCATCACAGAATGCACAACAGACAGTTCCAGCATCGCAGCCCATCGCTGCAACACAGCATGTTACACAGCAAATGTACCAGTATGCTCAGACAGAGTATCCAGAGTATCAACAGTATTCATGAAACAGCCTAGAGAGGGAGGTAGGCTTGCCTCTCATCGAGATACCTGTAGATCAAGAGGGTCCCTATGTACACAGTCAAGTATTAGGGAAAGACAGAAAGTTTCTGATTGATACAGGGGCAAGTAGGACTACTATCAGTCATGACGAGGTTCCAGGGGCTCCGCTCTCAGGCTCTAGAAATGTTTCCCTTGGATTTTCAGGAAAGCCTATTGTAAACGAGATATCAAAGCCAGTTACTCTAGAAGTTGGTCCATTGTCCCGAACTACTGATTTATTACTTACGAAATCATGTCCAGAAAATTTGTTAGGCATTAAAACACTGAAGGAATTAGGTGCAGTAATTTGCTGCTCCCCAGAAGGAGTCCGATTGTTTCTCAGAGACTTTAAAGGTCACTATGTATTACGTGATTTTGATCCAAGATTGTCAAATGTACCGCAACATTTATGGGCGCAAGGTCCAACTGATGTAGGTTTTATGCAAATCACACCCCATCGTGTGACTCTCAAGCAAGGTATAGTCCTGCCACGGATCAGACAGTACAGATTGCCACCTGAGGCTGTAGCAGCCTTATCCAAAATTATTGACGAGCTCATTGCTCAAGGAGTGGTTGTAGAAACTGACTCCAATGTATGTAATTCTCCTATCATTCCAGTCATGAAACGTACTGATCCAAATGCACCTCCAGCATATCGATTAGTGATTGACCTTCGAGAACTTAATAAATGTATCATACCTCAGTATCCAGTAGTCCCAGATATTTCATCCCTATTAACAGCCATTGATTCTGAAGCTACATTTTTTACTGTAATAGACCTCAAGAATGCATTTTTCAGTGTTCCCATTCATCTAGACAGCCAGTACCTTTTCGGTTTTTGTTTAAATGGAAGGAGCTATAAATTCACACGAGCTCCTCAAGGTTTCACAGAAAGTCCTAGTATTTACAGTCAAGCACTTAAGAGACAACTAGACAACATTCACATGCCAACTGACACTGCCCTGCTCCAGTATGTCGATGATCTACTGATCACAGCCCGTTCTGAACGTGACTGCGAGCGTGCGTCACTTACAGTCCTGCATTTTCTGGCCGAGCAGGGGCACAAGGTGTCCCCTTCCAAATTACAGTTCTGTGTCCAGCAAGTGATCTACTTAGGCCACTTACTGTCCAAGTGGGGTAGGCAGTTGACACCAGACCGTATCCAGTTAATAGCGAGTCTTCCACAGCCCAAGACACAGAAGGAGGTACGAGCTTTTATTGGCCTCACTTCTTATTGCAGACAATGGATTCCTCAGTATGCATTTCTAGCCAAGCCACTGATACAGTTAACGACACAGGAGGCAGCCGTATCGACTGTCCTCCCTTGGACCCAGGAACATACACTTGTTTTTAATGAATTAAAGAAAGCCTTATGCCAAGCACCTGTTCTAGCTACACCGAACTACAGTAAGCCTTTTACACTTTTTGTCACAGAACGTGATGGTACTGCATTATCTGTTCTCACACAAGATCAAGCAGGACAGTACAAGCCCTGTGCTTATTTTTCGAGCACATTAGATCCAGTAGCCCAGGCTCTGCCTGCGTGCCTCAAGTCAGTTGCAGCCACAGCTCTAGCAATTAGACAAAGTGATTCCATAGTATTAGGACACTCCCTGACAGTACAAGTTCCACATTCCGTGAAAGTTCTCTTAAACCGAACACAGACTCAGCACTTGACAATTGCACGTTTAACAGGTTATGAACTGACACTGTTCCAGCCACACATAGAAATCAGACGCTGCAACGTTTTAAATCCTGCTACTCTGTTACCGTCAGTTACTTCAAATCCTGCCACACATGACTGTGTGGAAGTTGTTAACACTATGACCAAGCCAAGACAAGACCTGACAGACATTGCATTACCAAATCCCGACCTGACACTTTATGTGGACGGTTCATGTATGAGAACTAGTACAGGAGAACTAGTAGCCGCGTATGCAGTGACTACTGACATTGAAGTTATTGAAACACACCGTATTGACACCCTGTCTGCTCAAGCAGCAGAGCTAGTTGCTCTGACCCAAGCCTGCATACGTGCCAAGAACCTGAAAGTAAACATATATACAGATTCACGTTACGCATTCGGAGTTGTACACGACTTCGGAGTGCTCTGGCAGGAGAGAGGTTTCATGACTTCTCATGGAACCAAGATTCAGCATGGTCTCCTCATTCAAGCTCTGTTAGATGCAATACATTTACCGACAGCTATTGCTATCATGAAGTGCAAGGCACATACGAAAGTTACTGACATCATTTCCCAAGGTAATGATCTAGCAGATCGAACAGCCAAGCTTACAGCTCAGACTCCAGACATTCCAGTTAACAAGACACAGACATTCATTCCAGAACAGACTACATGTATGACAGTTAAGGACCCTACACAAGATGTCATAGACATACAGTTACATGCTACTCCTGAAGAAATCAAGAAATGGTCCGAACAAGGAGGGGTCCAGACAGATCAGGGATGGGTGACGAAGGGAAAAGCCACATGGTTTCTCCCCGACTCCATGGTTCAAGTCATTATCAATACCGCACATAGTCCAGCACACCTAGGAGAAAAAGCCATGTTAGACAGTATTCAGAACCTTTGGTTCAACAAGCACTTACGAGCTGCAGCCAAGCAGAAAGTCCGTACCTGTATGATATGTTGCCAGTTCAATCCAGGTAAAAGTGTCCCGGTGGAACAAGGTGGATTCCAACCCCCTGACCACCCTTTTGAAGTCCTCCAGATGGATTATATTCAGATGGAGCGATGTCGAGGTTTCAAGTATGTCCTTGTAGTTGTATGCGCTTTGTCCAGGTGGACAGAAGCATATCCAGTTCCAGATTACACAGCAGCGACCACTGCCAAGCAGTTGGTTCGTGAATTCTTTCCCCGTTATGGACTCCCTAGGGTCGTGTATTCTGATAACGGCCAGCCATTCTCATCTGAGTTAATGAAACATGTTTCCCTTTTGTTAGGGTACCAGTGGAAGTTCCATTGTGTGCGCCATCCTGAAGCAGCCGGTCTCGTAGAGAGACATAATCAGACCCTGAAAATCCGTATTGCCAAGACATGTAAAGAGAAAGGTGTAGACTGGCTAGTTGCCCTGCCAGTTGCTTTATTCTTTATGCGCATGGTTGCACATTCCAGATCAGGTCTGTCCCCTTATGAGGTCGTATTCGGCCGCCCCCCAAACATGTGGGGTACACCTAGACCCCGCAGTATTACAGATGTTTCCAGTAATATGTTGACAGATTACCTAGCTTCCTTGATGTCTGCCCTACACTCTTGTCGTTCGCAGGTTGCCGCTGCATTTCCAGATAATACCGAAGTGAAACCGCATGAGGTCATCCCAGGTGACCTAGTACTGGTCAGGAACTTTGATCGTTCAAGTCCGCTGGAGCCTCGCTGGAAGGAGCCGAGACTAGTCCTCCTGACCACCCGCACGGCCGTGAAGTTGGAAGGCCGCAAGGGTTGGGTCCATCTGTCGCATATCAAGAAATTTCATGGAATCCGAAAAAAAGACTTTTAATGACAATTCCAAAGACTGTTCCATTTCTAAAGACTGCCTGAAACAAGACTCTAAATCAGACATTAATCTCAATCCCGAACTGAAAGTTCCTCTGTTAGAGAAAACTCCGCAGCAGGAGTATAAGTTAAAACTCCGGTCTAGTAAAATAAGTCAGACAGTTTAATTGTCTAAGTCCCTCTCGGGTGAAACGGTTAGACAGGTATCTGACATGTATGAGATAGACCCCCATAGTGAGAGAGTTAGTCAAAACTCCATAAGATGTATCGTTTTTCTAAGTTTTCTATTGTTTCTAAGTTTGATGGTTACCTGCACAAGTTATGCATTGCATTTATGTTTTCCAATTTCTCATGTAAATAAGTTTTCTAATGCTACAGTAGAGCACACATTTAGTGATCTGCCTCCTCACGAGTTATCCTATCGTCTTGCTATGCGTAATAATACATTCATCAGAATGTTACACTATTCACACCAGACCAGCAATGCCACTAATTGTTGGGTGTGTGGTCGACTCCCCCCTTTCCAGACACCGAAGGGAGTTCTGCCACTCTTTCCTTATCCGTTTTCACATAATGGTTCGTGTGGAGCATGGTCCATGTTAACGTCATCTTCAAATGATATGTCCCTTCTGAATAGAACATGTTTCCCAGACAAGCAAGGTCTCTCCCATAGAACAGGGTTAAATCTAGAAAATGAGGTTTATAATTTAGGTAATTATTCTTCGAATTTTATGGTCCTGAATGTTCAGTCTGATACTACTCCAGACTTACCTGCTATTTCAGTACTACCAGTCAAAGGCGAATTATGTGTCCGAAATAATGGTTCCACACATGTAGGACATAGTGATTGTACTACTACTGTCGAGTATAGTGACAGTGGGAAATCTATTTTCAAAGCCTCACGTCATTCTTATTTTGTTTGTGGTCAGACCGCATATGTTCGTCTGCCCCTCGATTGGGATGGAACATGTTACATTGCCTTCCTACTGCCACCAGTTTTTCTAGCCCCATCAGATTATCACAGAAACACACATCTAGTACACGTCAGACATAGAAGGGAGATCGAGTCCCCAATTGTCGATCAAACTGAAACTGCTCTAGAACAATATACAGATTTCAATAAAGGTTTTTTCTTCTTTATAGGACCTGTCCAGAATAGTAAGTTAATCCGTAGACTAACCAGAACCCTTGAAGCAGTAGTGAATGAGACTACTTCTGCTCTAGGTAACTTAACCGAAGAGCAATCTGCTATGAGATTTGTCGTGCTCCAAAATCGTCTCGTTCTTGACGTCATACTGGCCGATAGAGGAGGAGCATGTAGAGTCATCGGATCTAGTTGCTGCATTTTCATTCCTAATAACGCGCCGTCTGTTTATTCAGCTATAACCAGACTTCATAAAATTGCCCATCAGTTACACCAGAATCCAGGCACCTGGACATGGTCCGGTTGGCTCTGGAGTATCATATCTGCCTGGGGATGGAAAGTATTGTCATTTCTAGGTATTGCAGTAATGATCCTATTCAGTTGCTGCCTCTGTATACAATGTGGCCCTGCGATTTGCGGCATTTGTGCTACCTCTTGTATTCCTAGTCCTAAGTCCCGTTCCAAGACAATTCGAGACGAGCAAATGATGCTATATGAAATGATAGATGGTATCATGAATATAGATGTTTCCTGATGGAAACGTAGGGCACAAGGAGGGAATGTGGAAAAGTAAATTTTGCCATGTTATATGTGCCTACGTGTTCCCCATGTTATGTTATATGTGCATGATCGATATGCATGTATTCCCCCCTGATCGATTAAAGACGCAATTACAGTTGTGTCCATCTCTAGTATGCCAGTTTCCAGTCTTCGTGAATACAACGAATATCAGGCCTATGTAATCCTACGTTGCCACATTTTACAGTGTGCACGTTAATTCATTGAATTGTCCCCGTTTCTAGGCCTCAAAAGGGCCCGGACTCAGATTCAGCTCCTGTCTCCTGAACCCTCTCCGAGGAGCGATACAGCCCCCACCTGTATCCCTGACCCTTAGCTTACTTTCATGCCTCGCAGTGCCCGGCTCGGCCTGGCTCTGCCTCCCAGTCTGCCAAGAATATGTTATGTTTCTAGTTATCAGTCCAGCTCTCCTTCTCTGCATTCCTAAGCTACTGAATCACATCAATAGTTTCCGTCATGGTCTAGCCTTTATGTCTCCATGTAAGAGAAATACTGTATTAATATTCATAGAATATTCCTCGCACACACACTACATGTAGAATAATGCATGCCCCAGTCTTAGTGTCTGTTAGCCTTTGCCCTGATAACTTTTGGATTCTATCAACATGTACTCTAAACAACAGATACTAGATATGCCTGGGTACATGTCGCTCTGACCCTCCAGACTTTCGTCTCCTCTTCTAGCGCAGAAGTCATAGCCCCCAGTTTTCCCTGGTAACACGTCATTGCCAGTTTACGCGCACCACTAGGTTAAAGGTCCCAGCTGCTCAGGTAGCCCCCTCCATGTTTCCGCCCCATTTATGACATATTCTGTTACGTTTACATCACATGTCTATGTATACGCCCTGTACACACCTCTTGTTACACCCACTTTATGCCTTATCTTTCGCAACTGGTACAAACTCCGCCTACTGCTACGCCCCCTGTATTGAATGTAATGTATTTGTTTAACTATAAATATTGTGCACTGTTATTAAAAGTGACCCCTTATGCTCCCAGATCCTGCCCCCGGCAGCTGCCATCCTATTCCCATGCAGGCTGTCCTGTTCCTGTCCTTTTATGCTTAATTAAAGCCTGTTAACTTCAGCTACCTCGTATCTTGACTCTTATTTATTGAGCTATCTGTTTATATTGTATCCAGTCAAAAATAGAACCGGTAATTAATTATTTATTTACCACTAGAATGAGAGTTTACAGTACCAAGACAATAGTACTGTTTGTCCTAACTACGCTTGCTGTTCTGTTCAGTGTAGTGTTCTGGAGAAACAACTCCAGCCCATCACACTGTCCTGCCTCACACCCCACAACCTTCTGAAGTTCCTGAACATTCACATGTTCCGCGGCCTGATTCCCACTTCGACATTCTGAATACAGTAATAATACTTTCATCCAAATGCTGCACCAGTTTAATCAAATTGCGGGTGCAACTGACTGTTATGTTTGTGGACTTCTACCTCATGCAACTCAACACACTGAACAGTTCCTAGTGTTCCCTGCCTCATCTGCTTATAATTGCACTCTGATGTACAACCTGACAAACGTATTTCCCTCATGTGGCGATACTGGCAACCTTATCACATCCCAGCCCTTTCTTTGGACATTCCATGCCCACAACAATACCATCTGTAATGCCTCTGACTCAGCACCAATGCGTACCATCATGTCCACCCCTATGCGAGGTACGTGGGGTTACACTTTCGTTACCATTCGAGCTAAAACAGTTGCCATTTCTGTCACGCCACGCCTTGGTACATTATGTCTGCAAGGCCGAGGAAAAACACCATTAGGAATCAGTCTATGCAATAATACAATGACTTATGACAATTTCAAACCATATCTCCGCCTTCCTACAGGATAGCATTTTGTGTGTGGAAACAAAGCTTACACCTGGTTACCTCCCGAATGGAGGTTGCTACATTGCTACATTGCTTTCCTCTTACCACCCGCTTTCAACAGAGACAATATGTACCACTGTCAACGGAGACAATTGCCAGATGTGGACCAGACAGACACCACAGGTCAACAGTTCTATGATGCTATGAAAGGACTGTTGCTGTACTGGGGTCCTATGTCCAACAGCCTCCAAATCAGAAGACTAACCAGAGTCCTTGAAGCAACAATTAATGTGACTGCGGGAATACTGACCAACTACTCTGCCGAACTTGATGCCACCCGCATGGTTGTCCTCCAAAATTGTTTGGTGCTAGACGTCATAAAAGCGGATAGGGGCGGAGCCTGCCGCATCATCGGCGCAAGCTGTTGTGTGTATATTCCGGATTCGTCACCGTCAGTATATGATGCTTTCTCCAAGCTTCACCGAATTGCCTCCAAAATCCATCAAGAAACTGAAACTCCCTGGTCTTGGAGCGCTGGATTCTGGCAACTGCTCGTCTCCTGGGGTTCGAAAATGATAACAATCTTACTGATTCCGTTAGCTCTCCTGTTCTTCTGCTGTCTGTGCATCGACTGTGTCCCCGCACTCTGTTCTATCTGTGCTATCAGATGTACACCACCTACCACGCTGCCTCAACGGACCAAAGATAGTAAAATACTGTATCAACAAGCTGTAGACGAGCTTATGCGGATCAATGTTGACTGAGGTGCTGCCCATGGCAAAAGGAGGGACTGTGAAACCTGAATCTGCTAAGTTGCCATGTGCCCCACCATCTTTGTAACTACAGCATCCATTTCACCTCTGTTCCACTGACAAAGTACAGGTCAACCTGCACTCGAGATTACCTTTTCCCCGCACCCATGCTAAAATGTTCCAGGAATGTTGAGATGGCAGATGACCTCGACCGGGGGTTCCATTCCTGTTCAAACTACACTGCAAGAGGCAGGTGATGTGCCTAAGGCTTAAACTGCCCCATTCCAGCATCGAGCTCCGTGACAAAGGGCAGGTGATCCGTATCTCCATCCTGCAAACTATATGAACTTTCTGCATTCCTTCTCTGCGAAGGGAGTGTCCACGTCCTATAAAGGATGCTGCGTGCTCCTTGCAAATTGAACAGTCTCCCATTACCTACCTCCAGTGGGTCACGGACACTTTTCCATCTCTAGAGATTCCTGTATCAGATTAATAAACCTGTGTTTCTTCACTCCCAGTGCTGTGGTTTCCCATTTTTGAACATACTTGGAGGAAGCTGTGGACTTGGGTATTTCCTGCACTGCTGGGTGGTCTGCTTCTAAGACCCCCCGGTTCTACACAGAGGTCTGCAAAATTGGGTAGTTACTTGAGGGGTGCGAGCCCCTCTCAATCAAAAGCCAGGATCCTTGTTAGGGTGAACTACAAAAGTCACTAAATTAACCTGTGCTTAACCCTCTGGTAGCTTGGCTTAAAAGCAGTCAGGTTCAACTTAGAAGCCATGTGCAAAGTATTTATTCAGTACACAAACAGTAATAAAGTAAAAACACAAACCAAGAAACATCCCACACCAATGAAAACAAAATAGAGAAACATATAATAAATTACTCAACACCAAAATAACAAAAAATCCAGTGAGTAGACATGCAATTTTAAAGATTTCAGGTAAGTATAGTACCTAAAAGTATAAAGCACCATTTCCTGTTATTAGGTTGTGGAATTCTGGGTGATAGTCACAAGTTTAGGCTGACCACGATGGAGCGTGAACCGGGTACAGGGATCAGGTTAGTCCTACTGAAAGAGTTACCTTCTAAAGTCTAATGCGCGGAGTCCTGTTCATGGTGGAGGAGGCTGCAAGGATCAGGGAGGGCATTGCAGATGATTGTCACTAGTGCAAAGAGCATCACAGACGGACGCCGCTATAGCATGAATATCCTGTCAGTATTTGTGGACAGTCATTGCTGGAGATATGCATTGGCGTGACCACTGGCTGTCGATGCTGTAGCACAAAGTGCAGATCTCACATTGCTGGTTGTCACTGGGGGTCACTGTAGAGCAAAGAGTCTGGTTCACTGGAGCTTTGCATTGACAGTCGGTGCAGGCAGTAAGATCTTGGCACAAACGGGCTCGTTTGCAGTCGTGAAGACCCTAAAACTTCAGGATTTCTTCCTTTTTTCAAGGAGGAACTCAGCTGATGCCACACCAAGGGTCCAGGACTAGAGAGGCACTGCTTGGGGATCCAGAACTCACTCCTGCAGAAGCCAGCAGAGCTCAGGAGGTTCTAGTTGCAGGTCCAGTTGCTGGTCCAGGCAGGAGGTCAGCTGGACAGTTTCACAGAGGCCTCTGGAGCTTGTTTTGTCCCTGTAGCTCAGAACAGGAGGTCAGTCAGCTTACCCTTGTAGTCACTTCAGCCTGGGATGAAGGGTGCAGGTCCAGTCTTCATTCTCAGCAAGCAGGACAGCAGAGTGTCCTTCTTCTGTAGAATCCACATGTCCAGAAGTGTGCTGTAGAGTGGTTTTGAGGGTCCATTTGTTATGCCTAACACCCATTTTAAAGTGGGAGAAGCTTCTGGAGTGTCCCCTAACAGAGATGTCTGGAGTTTTCTGCCTCCCTGCCCGTGTCCCAGTTTGTCTGGGGGCACAATAGGCTACTGTGAAGTCCTTAGCGCATGTGCTGCCCCATTAAATTGCAAGTGTAGTAGGCGACAGCTACACCCTCTCATCCTTCCAGAGATGGCCCATCCAACCAACACCTAGATCCTTTATTGTGATGCTGTCTGGGAGGAATACACAAAAATCATCTGCCAACTACACCTAGACATGTGACCAAGGAACAGGCTGCAGGCACCAAATGGTAGGGACAAGAAAATGCTAACTTTCTAAAAGTGGCATTTTCAGAATTCAGACTTAAAATCTGACTTTGCTAGTAAAACGGATTTTAAATTGCAATTCAGACACCAAACGTGACTTTCCTAACTGCTCTGAATAAAACGTTATACCTTATTAAATGTAATAATGTAATCTAATGTTATGCTACGGGCCAGTTGGTCCTTGCAGTAGCGAAAAATGAATTTCGGAGGTATTTACTACCAAGACATGTAAAACTTAAACTTACATGTCCAACCTTTAAAATACAATGCACCCTTCCTTATGGGCTGTTTAGGGCCTGCCCTATGAGGTACTTATATGTATTAAAAAGGAAGGCTTAGTTAAAAAGGAAGGTTTAGGCCAGGCAAAAGGTTTATTTTGCCAGGTTGAAATGGCAGCTTAAAACTGTGCACACAGGCTGTTATGGCACACCTGAGACATAAAATGCTACTTAAGTTGGTGTCACAATAACTGCTGCAGGCCCACTAGTAGCATTTACTTTACAGACCCTGGGAGAATGCTGTACCACTTTACTGGGGACTTACAAGTTAATTAAATGTGGCAATAAGGTGTAAGCCAACTTTATCATATTTCAGGAGTGAGCAGAAACACTTTAGCTTGGGTTAACAGTGGTAAAGTGAACAACTACACACGGAAATGACGGATATACTGTCGCACTTCAAACAAAGTATTAGCAGATATGGAAAAAAATTAGCTATCATTATGTAGCAATTGAACAAACTTTGGATAGGTGCCTCTCGGGGTAAGATATCCCACTACCCAGAATATCCAGTAGAGCAAGTCATGACTGGCTTGTTCAAAATACAAAACATACTAAACCCCAGCACTCTTAAATAATATAGATACAATCGATAGATACATTTACATTGGCAAGAAAAGCACCCTTTGACAACGAGAAGAGACTTTCCAAGTAAGGATTTTAGTGAATCAAATAGAATTAGATGATCAGATCATAATTTATTACATCAAAAAACACAAGATAAATATTTTAGACAGTCTTAGTATTTGCCACAAGTTATACAATTCCTTATGGTATAGGTGAGGTGTTAGTTCTTTGACTTGGTGACACAGAAACAGCTAACGCGCGTTTCATCATAACCGTGACTACCTCAAGGCTTGCTTATGTAGTAGATGAACTCAGCAAAAAAACTTCTGTTGTCGCTCTACAGTCACAGAGCAGTGTGGATCCCTTGTCAGTGCTCAGAGTTGAGGGTGTATAAACCCGAAGAGCAGTGATCTAATTGTCAGTTCCTAATACTCGTAAACTGTCGAACCCGGAATAAATATTGCAATCATCTATCCGATAGAGGAAACGGGCATTTTGAGGGTGCCGTTACGACGACCGGACGATTATTTGGGTCTTATCATGGTACCCATCTAAGAAGTTTTCCCCATGCTTCCAGATTGACTTTACGGAAAGACTTGAAAATCAAGTGTATCCTTTCTGATTGTAATATTTATTCCGGGTTCGACAGTTTACGAGTATTATGAGGAAGTCACGGTTGTGATGAAACACGCGTTGGCTGTTTCTGTGTCACCAAGTCAAAGAACTAACACCTCACCTATACCATAAGAAATTGTATAACTTGTGGCAAATATTAAGACTGTCTAAAATATTTTTTCTTGTGTTTTTTGATGTATTAAATTATGATCTGATCATCTAATTCTATTTGATTCACTAAAATCCTTACTTGGAAAGTCTCTTCTCGTTGTCAAAGGGTGCTTTTCTTGCCAATGTAAATGTATCTATCGATTGTATCTATATTATTTAAGAGTGCCGGGGTTTAGTATTTTTTGTATTTTGAACAGTGGTAAAGTGCACAGGCTCCTAAGTTGAACAAAAACCAGTTCAGCAATGATAGGAGGAGTGAGGCAAAAGGTTTGGGGAAAGACCACCCTAAGGCTGACAGGCTTCACTATTTTGGCATTTCGCCGTTTCCAATTTCCTGCTATGCCCAGAGAGGTACATATCTGGGAAACAGTTAAAGGGCAAAGTAATAACTTACAAATGGCTTCAACTCATTCAGAATACAGGTGGTACTTGCCAGCAGAGATTTCATGATTAAAGTATCACACTCAGGGAAGCCAAAATTATAATTTCTTATTTGAACCCTTATACCATTCATTAACCAATTTGATGAGGAGAATGATGGTGTCCTCCTTGCAATTAACTAGTGTAACAAATGCCAGGAGCAGGTTGTCAACATATTGGACTAAAGTAGACTAAACCAGGTTCAGTGGTTGGCCGTTCTCCACCCCAGTTCTGCTGGAGAAATTTCTCCCTTATCCCTA
Source organism: Lissotriton helveticus (assembly GCF_964261635.1). Lineage (NCBI taxonomy): Eukaryota > Metazoa > Chordata > Amphibia > Caudata > Salamandridae > Lissotriton > Lissotriton helveticus. Next base: position 576,579,215 of record NC_136063.1, read on the forward strand.
GCACCTGGGGTTGTTGTGCAGAACCAAGTCCAGGGCTCCCCTGTTTTTAACCTGTTAATGTGATTCCTGACACCACATGGTCCATCTATAAAAAATATCCCATAACACATCAGGAACCCCTCCAGTCTAACATGCATTAAATGCAAACATAGCAGGCTGCATAGCAAAAACAAAGCATTTTTCATTCCAGCTGACGAAAGTTTTCACTAACAAAATGTCAGTTGGAGTCTATTGCTAAAATACATTCAGTTTAGACACTAGGCGTCTCAATTGCAATACTGTATTGCCACCTATCACATTGATGGGTACTCTGTCTACTGCAAAGGTAGCAAGCTGGGATGCCTCCGGGTAACCATGCGCTTTAGAAATGCTGATTCATTCATTCATTCTCTGGATCACTGTTGTGTGTTTCATAAAAATGTCTGGCCACTGGGTAGGTAAAAACTGTATCTCTTATTGCCCTTTGGTGTTCCAATATTCGCTTCTACAAAGGAAAGATAGTGCTCTCCACATACATGAGGGAACACGAACAGACCAGTACATATACACAGTGATCCGAACTACAATTATAGAAGCTGCTTGTTCTTCTCGTGTGTCTATCCGAGGTGGCATATTCCATTGTATTAGAGACAGCCTTACAAGCCTTTCAATGACTACACCTAAAAAATCCTTCAACTTTAGATAGCCATGTTTCAGGTTTTCGAGCTTCAGTAAAATAGCTGTGTGTTAGCTCATCTCTGAGAGTTCTCCCTTTTGTGTATGTTATAGAGGGGATCATTGGTCATTCTTGTCCTATCACTGAATCACCCTTTACTATTGGCCAATATTTACCCCTCATGTCTTACTTCATAAGACATGGAATTGTAACAAGGGATGAATCGTACCTTTTAATTTACATTGTCCGGCTTACAATTGGGGTATTATCATTATAGTCTACAAAACAGTTCCGTGGGGTAGAGGATAATTCCTTTAAAGTAATGAAAATTAACAAGCAGCAAATTGTTCTTTAACTAAAGCACACACACACGATCATTCTATTTGAGCATATATTTTCACTTTTGAGTATTTTTTGGTCAAAAACAGACTGTCATACATTTAATAACTGATGTGACATGTGGTGAAAAAGTGAGAAAGCTGTCAGACAAAAAAAAACACATGAATGACAAAACATAACAAAAGAATAAACATATATCTCTCTGTTCAGAGGTTTAGTTCAAGCAGTAACCAGAAATCTCAACTTTTTTGGTTACAATGACTAGGGACATGAGTCAATGGTACATCGACATTTCGACCCACGTGTCTTTACTATTGGGTCATCACATAGGGTCTTCCCTGGGACACAAACAGTGTGAGCCTATAAAAAGGAGGTGGGAGGGAAGTTTAGATATGTGTGCGCAGAAAAATAGAACTCATAGTGCGAAACTGGGTCACGTGGAGACTCACCGGGTAGATGTTATACACACTCCTCCAGTCCTGGATGGAATGAAGTATGGGTCCTGTCAAGGCATCTACAAATGTATGAAAAGTGTAACTTAAATACAAGGCAATGCTCAGTGTGGCAGTTCCAATCAATGTAAAAACAAAAGAAAAAAGAAACAAGGAAGTGGGCCACTCACCATGAACTACATGGCAAGTCAAATGGTCGTCTTCCAAATGGGCAAGGGTTTGGCACTGAATAGCTCACAATGGTAATTCGTGTTCAAAGTGGTCTGAGGCCCCAGAGGTATAAGCTGGAGGGTAAATCTGGAGGTCAGTATGTAAGGAGCTACAGGATCGAAGAATTGCATGGCGGTAACATGAATAATGACGCTGCTACCGAAAGGGTGTACTTATCCGGAGTAAATTTATTGGTAGAGTCAACCCTAGAGAGGGAGCAGGGATCCATCTGATTCACGGATCGTAGTAAGAAAACGGAACAATCGTTTCTGGAGTTTCTTTAAAGAGTCACTGAAAAGAGATAAGGAGGGGTAGAGAAAGCATATTAACCCATGTGTTGGGGAATCGAAATTGTCAGAAGGAGTGATTAAGCGTGAAAAAGTCTTACCGAAGTCGCATTTGATGTTGGCAAGAACCGTCCGATACTGGCGGCTCGACCGGGGTATAACAGTTGGTCCCTAATTAGATCTTCCGCTTTTTGGCTGCTATATTTAGGCCTTTTGATGTATAACCTCTTTTCAGAAATCTCCCTCCCATCTGTGTCAATTGTTTAGTGAATTCTTCATCCTGACTACATATTCTTTTCAGTCTTAGTGTTTACCCGTAGGGGATGCTTTCCTTAAAATTCTTAGGCTGTTGGCTTTTAAAGCGCAAACTGCTATCCTGCCGTGTCTTTATGATGTATAGAAGTATGAATCTTGCCCTCATGTACCTTCAGTGTTATATCCGGAAATATAATTTCTTCTGAACTCATTGATACAGTAAATATTAGATTAAAAGGATTGTTATTTAGCTTGTCAACATATGCACTTACTCTTTCTTGTGTGCCATTCTATAATAAAAACAAGTCATTTATATAACGGGTCCATATTAAAACATTCTGTACAAGCTCTTGACTGTCATCTGCCCTGACCACCTGTTTCTCCCACCAGCCCATCACCAAGTTGCCCATCGCGGTACCAACCTTCTGTCAATACAGGACCCCGTCATGCATGAATATGTTCTCTTTCAAACAGGCCTGAATCATATTGATTAGCATCTTATTATGTTCAAGATAACAGCTGGTCTTGTTTTAAACAAATGTACACACACACACACACACATGCACATATATATATATTCTCGAACACAGGTCCACCAGCCATTGCACTTCAGCGCCGCCGGTGCTTGCTCAACGCACGGTGGAATGCGTAATTGTATCCACAACACTGGTTTGGACTGGTGTTAACTGTCTGCAGTATCGACCAAAATAAATGGTAACTTGAACATCGTGAATGGCTTGGAGTGAGCTCTATTGGAGTATGGTTTTGAGGTAATGAAAACTAGTGTTGTGGATTTAAATGACTGAAACATGGAGGAAAACCTTGAAAGTTTAGTGCCTCTCAAGGTAGTGACACACAGACTCCCGGAAGACAACAGCCATGTAAATGTAAATGTAAATGTAATGTAAATGTAAATGTGTTGGACTTGTAAAGCGCACAGCTGCCCGTAAGCGTCCCGGCGCTTGCTTAGGGAACCCGTCCTGGTATTTCCCTGTGAGAAACCCCGGCAGGGTGTCCACAAGGTGAAAGCCAGGCATCCCGCCGCGAGGGGCCGTAGTGGAGATTAAGCAAGCTATTGCCCAGAGTCGCAGAGTGTGACCCCGTGAGTTGAGTAGGCACCAGAGCGAGAATTGTCGAGTCCATGGAATTTTTAGCCCGAGACCCGCCGAGGCGGGGAATTGAACCCTGGTCCACGGTTGATCTCAGCTTCCGGGTCTGCCGCCTCTAACCACTGAGCCACACTTCTCCACTTCTCCTTCATGGTCCCCAGGAAAGGTTTTGGTGGTTTTCAATTCCAAATCCCAACTGTTCGCAGGATTTGTGTTAGGCATGTGGGACAGGGCACTGCAACAATGGGACCGAGCAAAACAACAAACCACTCCGATTCTGCTTTGCAAGAGGTCATTGCAACAAAACATTCTTCAATAAGATGCTTGTGAAAGAGTTTTAATCAGAAGAAGCAGCTCGAGGTATCAGATATTGTTTAGGCCAGGTGACTTTGTGATTTAGAATTGTGACGTTGTAGAACTTTGTGTGGCCAATTTACAAGCTGCATTTTGTAGTAGGAAAAATAGTACTACTGTAGTACTACTCACATACTACAAATCATTGCTATTCACCAACTACTCTTCTAACATGATTACTAAAGGTGTCAAAACAGGAGTAAATGTTCTCTAGTTTTGCCTTAAAGTACTTACTGACAGGTTTTGCAATATGCTCACCAAGAACACAGTGGAGGCAGGGAAGTAAATAATACCTCTTAGGAAGTAATGATAACATAATTAAATTACTTTCGCATATAGATTACATATACATATAAAAAGATTATATGTAAATGTTAAAATATTAAATATAAGTATTAAAATAATTATTGTATTATTTTAAATGTTAATAATGATCTTAATTTAAAAATAAATGTTTAACTTTTTATTTAAAAAGTACAAAATTAACATAATTTTGAACAAAACTTAGTATGCATTGAAAAAAAATATATATTATTAAAGATGGGATTTTTTTCATTATTGTTTAAGCATTATTATTCATAAATTAAATGAATACATATGAATGAATTCATTATTTAATACACATTTGATTTGATGCGTAAATGTACTGTGAAATATTGTTGTATTACTTATAGGTTAAAACGGCAAATTAATGCACATTAACATTTTACATTCAAATATTTGTAATAATTTTAAGAATGAGAAAATGTAATACTTTTCCTCGAGGATCTCCACCAACATGAACAAAGTTACTAGTAGCAATTTACAGTCATAAATCATTTTGTAGTTGGCTCCACTCCCTGATTAAAGGGGGTGGAGACATTTTAGCAAAAAAGTACATACTTACAACTAGGTGTAGTAGTAATTATACACAAGTAAATATACACTGTATATTTACTTTTGTGAACAGGCCTAATGCTGTACTCCCCTCTCACTGTCTTTCTAGTTTGTCGATTTCCCACACATTAAAATGCAGCAAGGAAAAAATCCAACAGCAGGTCGTGGACCAGTCTCCTCCCATACCAGCTATGTATACCTATTTCCCTTGTATTTATCGGTGATTCTCGTGGTTTTAGGGTGGCCAGAGGTATGGTGTTACACGGCTTTGGGAGCACTTACTCTGCACCTGTAAACACCGAGTTGACCCCGGAAGGGGATCAGGCTGTGGATCTCCCAGAACCAAAGCTGAGAGTCGAATCAAACTACAACCTGTTAGGGAAATTTAGAAAGCTGAATTATTCAAGCTCACTTATTCCTGAAATAATTGCATTAGAGACGGTTTCCACTCTTCCTACCACACCTAATTACCCATTCGCTTACTCAGAGCTTACATTTTTAGTGCTTTGAAGTAACCGAAAGAGGGCTCTCAGCGCTGATCGACACTTTTAATTAAATAAATACATTTTAAATGCATGTTGTCGTTTTTGTTTTCATGTACCATTCACGATTGATTCCTGCCATCTTCTCTATACGTCACCCAGACAAACAACAATTGTTGTTATTTTAATGTGAGACCCATGTTGTGGCACTGGGGACAGCTAGGGGCGCCTTGATGCACTGTGCCTACACTAAGGCCACTGCAGTTTCTGAGCGTGGAATTCATTGTTTGTAGGTTGACCCACAACAATTTGTTCATGGTAGGTCTTCAGTTCTTGTAGTTTTATTCAGTTGGGTGCATTCGTTATCCTGGGACAATGACATACTTGGCTGGGAGGCACTCAGCACAGAAGCAGAACACGGACTGGACTCAGCTCAACAGCACAGAAGCATGCTCAGTGAAGTGTGTTTGGGGTTACGTTTTTGATATTTTCATGCAATAGCTGTCTTTTTCAATATTTCACATGGACTTTGTGTTCTTGTTTATTTTGCTTTATTGCCGTCAGGGGGTTTGACATTTTCGAACTGTCGCTGATGTTCTTGTTTGTGATGAGGTTTTGTTGTCTGCCAGCATTACACACTTTGCTGCGGCGGGCCAGTGACTTGCTCGCCGTTATGCAAGGGACTGAACTTGGAGGCGTTTGAAACCAACAGCAGCGCCCCGACTGGAACCGCAAATCCGTGTATCCGCATGTGTGAATCACTAAATGGCGCAGACAGTAAACAAGCCACTGGCGCAACTTTTCCGAAGTTATCTGGCCCCGTCCAAACCATAATCACACAACATACCGTTTAAGTGTTTTTCGTACTGCAAGAGTTGCCTCACAAAGTAAGACGTATTTTACTGCCCCGTGGCCGCTCAATGTGCGCACTAACAAAGTGCGGAAGGAATACTTCACGCCGCCTTCTTGCTGACTCGACGATAATACGGACGGACCCCTCACTGCGCAGCTTCAAAGGCCGCCTCCCAAAATGCACCCGCCCGAGACTGCTTTCACTATCAAATGGTTTAGAGCCAGAACTCCTGGCTTCTAAGATGAGGGAGTCCCCAGCACATCTGGTGCACGTGTTTCCTGCTTTTGTTTATTTCACTAGGCTGAGGCAAAGCAGAATATGTTTTATTTTTTTATATTTTTATGAGGATCCGTGCGAACTGCAATAAGATTCAAAAGGCTGCTGGTAGTTAATAAACATTCTGCGGCTTCGTTCTCAAATGTGTCCGTTCTTTGCAGTTAGGAGGGCGGTGCACATCCTGCATTCGGACGGGAGGGATGAAAGGAGCGGAATGATGACATTGGCAGAAGTCCTGCAGAGTGAGATGACCCTGAGGGACAGTGAAGTGCGCTCTGGGGAGTGATTATCTTTGTGCGTCATTGGATGCGCCTGGGCTTTGCTGTTTGAAACCAATGTGAACCAACACGGAAGCACGGAAGATTTACAACCCGAAAAACAAAACTCGCTTCGCGCGCTTTTTTTTCCGAACCCATGGCGCGTTGCATTTGGAAATAAATTCCTTTTATTGAAAGAGAAGCACGTGGAAATGTAACCATAAAAAACACACGCTTATTCCGAGTTAAATTTGTTTCCCAATGCAAACAAAACAATAGAGCAAACAAAACTCACCAGAAAATAGGACTCTAGAAGATCCTGCATGTATGTTATTAGGGAGGTGTGTGGATCATACCTACACATGTTTCAAAACATGTATTGTGCAGTAGAAGTTTAAGATATAATGATTTATCTCTAATAATTCGCCAGCTTTGCATCCTCGAATGGTTGTATTATTTTGGTGATTTACGGCCTGCTTTATTTTGGTGAACAAAGCAAACACAAGGAGAGATGATGGACAGAGCGCTGAAACTTTTCAGACACTCACCCCCAGTCACAGATCTGGGTTGAATCCATCATCATTCTTTAGCTCACTTCACTACCTCAGTTCAGACCCAGGCATATGCAAATCAGTCTTGACCCTGTGCCTCATGGGTACAGTCCAACCCGAACTGCCAAGCCAGGTCTTCCCTGAACCGGAAACAAGCATCCTGGAACCGGTTTCGGGGTAACACCCTTCATCAGCTAGGCTAGCTTGAATCTAGTGGCAAAGTGAGCAAGGAACCCACGCCTGACATACCCTGCCAACTTAGGGTGAACAAAGCAAAACCAAAGGGGATGATGGACAGAGCTATTTTGGTGGCCTAACCACCGAACCTCCGGTGTGGCAGAGGCTAATCCGGTGGTAGGTACAATGGAAAATGTATTATTGCCAGATATTGGGTGGGCATTTATCTCCCCCCCAAAAAAACAGCGCCTGCCTGAATACTATAGAAGGTACCTCAGAAGAAAAAAGACTGTGGTAACTCCGTCCTATAAACGAGGCACACTCCACATTTTAAAAGTCCTGCTCTATTTTAGAGCGGCATTGCTCACATGATTATCATTCTAACTCTTTTCATTCTTTCACAAGAGAGGGCTATTTGCTCTGTGGTCCTTTTGTTTCAGGGCTTGTTATTTTGACTTTTGTCATATGTGCTGCGGCTATTTCATTTATTAAAGGCACATTGCTTACTATATTTATTAACAACGTTGACTTTTGCTTCTAACTATCTTTATATTTTCCTTAATGATAAATTTGACATTTGAATAAATATACAGACTGAGAGCAGGAAGAAACCTAATTGAGCATATTTTACCTTAATTGTTTTGACTGATTATTTAAGCCCAGGATTCTCCCTTACCCCCAAATTGACTTTCCTTACTGTTAATTGAGTAGGAGCACCAAGGCCTCCTTGAGGATACTCTAGCCGGAAATCCAGCACCAGATACCCCACCATTTGCCTAGAAGTTCAGAAGGGTAGTATTGAGAGCGGGAGGATGATTGTGGCCTGATTTGACACATTACGGAATTGTTAGAGACTGTGTGCCTACATAACATTAGATTGAGCAAATACAGTGTCAATCTCTCAACGATGCAGAGCGTTCAGTCAGAATTAGATCGCTCCCATGTGGAGAAGGTGTTCCGTGTGGTCACAGAAGACCAGCACTGCTTATCAGGCTCCAGCTTGAGAAAGAAGGAGCAACCTTGCCAGCTTTGATAACCTTATCCAAGAGATTTGAGAGAAGAAACTATCCACTGAGTCTTCATTTGGCTTGTGGTTAATGTCAACAGAACTGTGGAAAAGTAAATTTTGCCATGTTGTATGTGCCTACGTGTTCCCCATCTTATGCTATATGTGCATGATCGATATGCATGTATTCCCCTCTGATCAATTACGGACGCAATTATAGTTGTGTCCATCTCTAGTATGCCAGTTTCCAGTCTTCGTGAATACAACGAATATCAGGCCTATGTAAAGCTATGTTGCCACGTTTCACAGTGTGCACGTTAATTCAGTAAAAGTCCCCGTTTCTAGGCCTCAAAAGGGCCCGGACTCAGATTCAGCTCCTGTCTCCTGAACCCTCGCTGAGGAGCGATACAGCCCCCACCTGCATCCCTGACCCTTCACTTACTTCCTGCCTCACAGTGCCCGGCTCGGCCTGGCTCTGCCTGCCAGTCTGCCGAGAGTATGTTATGATTCTAGTTATCAGTTCAGCTCTCCTTCTCTGCATTCCTAAGCTACTGAATCGCATCAATAGTTTCCGTCATGGTCTAGCCTTTACGTCTCCATGTAAGAGAAATACTGTATTAATGGTCATTTAATATTCCTCAGCACGCACTACATGTAGAATAATGCATGCACCAGTCTTAGTGTCTGTTAGCCTTTGCCCTGATAACTTCTGGATTCTATCAACATGTTCTCTAAACAACAGATACTAGATATGCCTGGGTACATGTTGCTCTGACTCTCCAGACTTTAGTCTCCTCTTCTAGCGCAGAAGTCATAGTCCCCCAGTTCTCCCTAGTAACACGTCATTGTCAGTTTGCGCGCACCACTAGGTTAGAGGTCCCAGCTGCTCAGGTAGCCCCCTCCATGTTTCCGCCCCTTTTATGACATATTCTGTTACGTTTGCATCACATGTCTGTGTATACGCCCTGTACACACCTCTTGTTACACCCACTTTATGCCTTATCTTTCGCGACTGCTACAAACTCCGCCTACTGCTACGCCCCCTGTATTGAATATAATGTGTTTTGTTTAACTATAAATGTTGTGCACTGTTATTAAAGTTTGCTAGCCATTCTCAGATCCTGCCCCGGCAGCTGCCGGGCCCTGCCATCCCATCCCCGTACAGGCTGTCCTGTTCCAGTCCTTTACGCTTAATTAAAGCCTGTCAACTCTAGCTACCTCGTATCTTGACTCTTATTTATTGAGCTATCTATTTGTATGAGTATCCTGAAAAATAGTACCGGTAATTAATTATTTATTTACCACATAATGGCGCCCGAACAGGGACTTGCCCTTTCCCCACGCGCCGGAGAAGCCACGCAAGCCCCCTGACCCTCTGCAGCCGTGACGGAACCATCCTGCGCACGTGCAGATATTTCTGCTTCAAGTATCCCTCAGGTCCACGGAGGAGACGGAGGTTGCGGTCCAGCATCCAGACGAGGCGGTGGAGGAACGCGGCGAGTCCCGACCAGAGCCCAAGCCGAGAGTCCAAGGTCCGAGGTATCTGGAGGCCCACCTGTAACTGAAGTCCGAAGTTCGTCGTCCGTCGTCGTAGCAGTCCAGTCCGAGGCCTTCCGTTCTTGCTGCCCGGTGAGTACCGTTTCTGGGGTAGTATCTAGACAGGGTCAATTAATTTGTCTCTGGTCCGTGGGTTTGGGTACACAGATCCAACACGAAGTGTCCATCTAGGTGGATGCGGGTCCTGACGTGTCTCTTTATGAGACCGGTAAGTTTCGTACTGTTTTAGCAGTGCATCTAGTCATTCCAGTAAGTTCTGTTCTGTTCTCGAGAAATTCATGTGTTTCTGTTCTCAGTATTCCAGGTAGTATTCTGTCCGAATTGTTATTTTAAATGTTATTTCATGTGTTTTCAATGTCGTGGTATGAATGAGTTGTTTTTCAAGTAATCATTGTGTTCATTGTATATAGTATTGTGTCTAGACTCCAGCCTAGTTATGCCTCTGTTCTCTAAGTTACGTCAGTTAAAAACTAGAAAAGGTCTGCTCGAGGAAGCAGTTCCTGTCCCGCCTAGGGACAGTCCAGGTCATTTTATGTATCACAAGCATGGCATAAGTGCCATATTATATCTAGACTTATGGGTGGAGTACACCAAGGAATTAGAGGAAAAATATAGATGGCCTGTGTCAGGTACGTGGGATGCCGAGTGCATCATGCGAGTAGAAGAAGTATTATGGAAAAAGAAATCCAGACAGTCCCAGAAAGATGCCATCGAGTTATGGCGCAAAGAATCTCACAGGAGAACAGAGAAAGAAATCAGAAAGTCAGAATTAAGTAGAGAATCCTCTGAAAGAGCCCAAGAAAGGGAATTAATCGAAATAGGTGAACGAGTTAAAGCCGAACAGTCAGACAGACAGAGAAATGCCCTCATTAAGGGTATGTATCCTCTTCTTGCCGAGGGCTTGCCGAAAGCAACCCCGGAAGCACCATGTAATTTTCCGCCGCCATTAGTTCCGATTAAGCTACGTCACAAACCGACCGCAGCTGATATTTTTCTCTCGTCCTATTTGGACGACACGGTCCCAGAATATGCAAATCCCGCTCCGCCAGCTCCTGTAAATAATGTAGTTCCTGTTCCTCCAGCCACCGGGGTACCTGTTACAGCACCTGTTACGGTACACCCGGTCCAGCCCGTAGTACAAGTACCCGCTACATCTGTCACTCTGCCAGCACGAAGAGTATCAGTCGACGATTCCAGTTTAGGGGCCGCGGGGGGAGGTCCTCCTGGTACCCCGCCGCCACACAAACGTGTAACATTAGTCGAGTTACATGAACGTGCGTTACAGCGTACGCCCAAATATCAGTCTGTTGCAGATATCAAGCGAGCTCTTACCGAATGCCGTTATGATCCAGTCCCAGGCGATGATAATATGGTTATATATTCATTGCGTGTAAGACGGGTGACCGAGTATTTGGACACCCTACCGAATATGAAAGAAGATCTAGACAGAATATATCGTTTCATCCGTACAGGAGATGATCCAGAAAGTATTGGTGAAATCATGTCTTTAAGGAAAGCTGAGACCCAGCTCATGCTATTAAAGTTTCTAATTAATTGTTTAATAAGGGAACAAGATTGTCCGACTAAAGATCCGACCGAAATGAAAGTTCTGACAAGGTGGAGTGATAATATAGCCGAGGGAAGACACAGGACACTCAGTAGTATAGAGAGTATGTACAAGAAAATTCGTAAGGAAATAATAAGGTTACACGACAATCGTAAAGCAGCACAAGTAAGTGAGAAAGAAGACAACTCTTCTACTGAAGAGGTAGACGACGAGAATCCCACCAGAATAGCGTATGTAGGTAAATCTAGGTTTCCAGACCGACATTTACGCCTAGAACACAAGAAAGTCGTTCATCTTCCAGCACCGGAACAAGGTTCTCTAGAACAAGTATTTCAAGCTACCGATCATATTCTGAAATCACGAATCGGTTATAGTGAACTTAGTACCATGCATGAACAAGAACTAGCCCGATCAGCAGTCCGATGGGTTACTGATTCTACCACTTTTCCAGACGAAATAGTGGCACAAATGTTTTTGAAACTGCCCCCAGCCGAGCAGCGACTAGCGGGTATGTATATGATCCAGCACCTCATCACGCTGTATGAGGGACAACATTCTGATCCAGGTCCGTTACATGATGTTCTGAACGAGTTACTCCAGTATAAATGGAAAGGTTTAGGTACTGATTTAATTAGTGTCATTCTAGAACAGCGCCACAAATATAGAACGTTTCTGAATCCGCATTTCGTTCACGTCTCACCTCCGGAAAGTAAACCGTTTTACATAGATAGACAGCATCCGTTACGAGAAGTACACCCAGTTAGGACACCGGATGGTGAAATGCAACGAGTATTTGTTTACACCCCAGTTACCAAGATGGAACTCTTAGAGATGAAGAAATTAATCCCCTGTCATGACAAAGATCCAGCAGGGTTCCATCGAGAATTAAAAGACATGCTCCGTATGGGAGAATACACGTATCCAGATATTATTAAAATGCTAAAGGTCCTGTTGCCCGCAGGGGTATATGAGAAACTCAAGGAAAAAGAATGGGAGGTGGGAGAGAAAAAGATAGATTGGACAGCTCTAGAAGCTGAAGATAATGCACGTGTACCAGGTACCGGTCTTGGAGATAAATGTAAAGAATTACCAGAGTTATTGATTCAGGTTTTGCCTAGGTTATTAGCCACGAAAAAGGAAGACTGGGATGCCATCTCAGCTTGTAAACAGAAACCAGACGAAGATACTAGTGATTTTTATTCTAGATTCGAGAAATGTTTTATCATTAACAGTGGTTTGAGGACAGGTAGCGAGTCATACCCTCATCTTTTTGTTACTAAACTAGTCGAGAATTCAAGCCCACAAGTTAAAAATCGAGTTTTGAAAGTCGAAAGTACTTGGCAAGCTAATACCCCGTCCCAAATGCTCCAGATGCTCCAGTATCACCAGAATAGAATCAGGGAAGAGCAAGAACACGAAAGGAAACGTATGAAAGATACGAAAATGAAAGTACTAGTTGCACAATCTGTTCCACAAGACAGTCAGAAAAGGGGTCCGAATCAAGCCAGTCATCCTGCAGCTCCCGTTAAAGGGACATGCAATTATTGTAAACAGCCAGGTCATTTTATAAACGAGTGTGCAGTTCTGAAACACAACATAGCCACTGGTAAGACTAAAGAAAGACCACGTCCGCCTAGACAAGAACAAGTTTCACAGACTTCTCAGTCACCACAGAATGCACCACAGCCAGTTCCAGCATCACAGCCTATAGCTGCAACACAGCATGTTACACAGCAGATGTACCAGTATGCCCAGACAGAGTATCCAGAGTATCAACAGTATTCATGAAACAGCCTGGAGAGGGAGGTAGGCTTGCCTCTCATCGAGATACCTGTAGATCAAGAGGGTCCCTATGTTTATAGTCAAGTATTAGGGAAAGACAGAAAGTTTCTGATTGATACAGGGGCAAGTAGGACTACTATCAGTCATGACGAGGTTCCAGGGGCTCCGCTCTCAGGCTCTAAAAATGTTTCCCTTGGATTTTCAGGAAAACCCATTGTTAACGAGATTTCCAAACCAGTTTCTCTAGAAGTTGGTCCATTGTCCCGAACCACTGATTTATTACTTACGAAATCATGTCCAGAAAATTTGTTAGGCATTAAGACATTGAAAGAATTAGGTGCAGTTATTTGCTGCTCCCCAGAAGGAATACGTTTGTTTTTACGTGACTTTAAGGGTCACTATGTATTACGCGATTTTGATCCAAGATTGTCTAAGGTTCCGCAGCATTTATGGGCGCAAGGTCCAACTGATGTTGGTTTTATGCAAATCACACCCCATCGTGTGACCCTCAAGCAAGGTATTGTCCTGCCACGAATCAGACAGTACAGATTGCCACCTGAGGCTGTAGCAGCCTTATCCAAAATTATTGACGAGCTCATTGCTCAAGGAGTGGTTGTAGAAACTGACTCCAATGTATGTAATTCTCCTATCATTCCAGTCATGAAACGTACTGATCCAAATGCACCTCCAGTATATCGATTAGTGATTGACCTTCGAGAACTTAATAAATGTATCATTCCCCAGTACCCAGTTGTTCCAGATATTTCTTCCCTATTGACAGCCATTGATTCTGAAGCCATATTTTTTACGGTAATAGACCTCAAGAATGCATTTTTCAGTGTCCCCATTCATCCAGACAGCCAGTACCTTTTTGGTTTTTGTTTAAATGGAAGGAGCTATAAATTCACACGAGCTCCTCAAGGTTTCACAGAAAGTCCTAGCATTTACAGTCAAGCACTTAAAAGACAACTAGACAATATTCACATGCCAACAGACACTGCCCTGCTCCAGTATGTCGATGATCTACTGATCACAGCCCGTTCTGAACGTGACTGCGAGCGAGCATCACTTACCGTTCTGTATTTCCTAGCCGAGATGGGGCACAAGGTGTCCCCTTCAAAGCTCCAGTTCTGTGTCCAGCAAGTGATCTACTTAGGCCACTTACTGTCCAAGTGGGGTAGGCAGTTGACACCAGACCGTATCCAGTTAATAGCGAGTCTTCCACAGCCCAAGACACAGAAGGAGGTACGTGCTTTTATTGGCCTTACTTCTTATTGCAGACAATGGATTCCTCAGTATGCATTTCTAGCAAAGCCACTGATACAGTTAACGACACAGGAGGCAGCCGTATCGACTGTCCTCCCTTGGACATCTGAACATACACTTAGTTTTAATGAATTAAAGAAAGCCTTATGCCAAGCACCTGTTCTAGCTACACCGAACTACAGTAAGCCTTTTACACTTTTTGTCACAGAACGTGATGGTACTGCATTATCTGTTCTCACACAAGATCAAGCAGGACAGTACAAGCCCTGTGCTTATTTTTCGAGCACATTAGATCCAGTAGCCCAGGCTTTGCCTGCGTGCCTCAAGTCAGTTGCAGCTACAGCTCTAGCTATCAGACAAAGTGATTCCATAGTATTAGGACACTCCCTGACAGTACAAGTTCCACACTCTGTGGAAGTTCTTTTAAACCGAACACAGACACAGCACTTGACCATTGCACGTTTAACAGGTTATGAACTGACACTGTTCCAGCCACACATAGAAATCAGACGCTGCAACATTCTAAATCCTGCTACACTGTTACCGTCAGTTACTTCAAATCCTGCCACACATAACTGTGTGGAAGTCATTAACACTATGACTAAGCCAAGACAAGATCTGACAGACATTGCATTACCTAATCCCGACCTTACACTTTATGTGGATGGTTCATGTATGAGAACTAGTACAGGAGAACTAGCAGCCGCGTACGCAGTGACTACTGAAACCGAAGTTATTGAAACACACCGTATTGACACCCTGTCTGCTCAAGCAGCAGAGCTAGTTGCTCTGACCCAAGCCTGCATACGTGCCAAGAACCTGAAAGTGAACATATATACAGATTCACGTTACGCATTCGGAGTTGTACACGACTTCGGAGTGCTCTGGCAGGAAAGAGGTTTCATGACTTCTCATGGAACCAAGATTCAGCATGGTCTCCTCATTCAAGCTCTGTTAGATGCAATACATTTACCGACAGCTATCGCTATCATGAAGTGCAAAGCACATACTAAAGTTACTGATATTATTTCCCAAGGTAATGATCTAGCAGATCGAACAGCCAAGCTTACAGCTCAGACACCAGACATTCCAGTTAGCAAGACACAGACATCCACTCCAGATCCGACTACATGTATGACAGTTAAGGACCCCACACAAGATGTCA
Source organism: Lissotriton helveticus (assembly GCF_964261635.1). Lineage (NCBI taxonomy): Eukaryota > Metazoa > Chordata > Amphibia > Caudata > Salamandridae > Lissotriton > Lissotriton helveticus. The sequence continues at coordinate 576,594,691 of NC_136063.1, forward strand.
TAGACATACAGTTACATGCTACTCCTGAAGAAATGAAGAAATGGTCCGAACAAGGAGGGGTCCAGACAGATCAGGGATGGGTGACGAAGGGAAAAGCCACATGGTTTCTCCCCGACTCTATGGTTCAAGTCATTATCAATACCGCACATAGTCCAGCACATTTAGGAGAAAAAGCTATGTTAGACAGTATACAGAACCTTTGGTTCAACAAGCACTTACGAGCTGCAGCCAAGCAGAAAGTCCGTACTTGTATGATATGTTGTCAATTTAATCCAGGTAAAAGTGTCCCGGTGGAACAAGGTGGATTCCAGCCCCCTGACCACCCTTTTGAAGTCCTCCAGATGGATTATATTCAGATGGAGCGATGTCGAGGTTTCAAGTATGTCCTCGTAGTTGTATGCGCTTTGTCCAGGTGGACAGAAGCATATCCAGTTCCAGATTACACAGCAGCGACCACTGCCAAGCAGTTGGTTCGTGAATTCTTCCCCCGTTATGGACTCCCTAGGGTCGTGTATTCTGATAACGGCCAGCCATTCTCCTCTGAGCTCATGAAACATGTTTCCCTCTTGTTAGGGTACCAGTGGAAGTTCCATTGTGTGCGCCATCCAGAAGCAGCCGGTCTCGTAGAGAGACATAATCAGACCCTGAAAATCCGTATTGCCAAGACATGTAAAGAGAAAGGTGTAGACTGGCTAGTAGCTCTGCCAGTTGCTTTATTCTTTATGCGCATGGTTGCACACTCCAGATCAGGTCTGTCTCCTTATGAGGTCGTATTCGGCCGCCCCCCAAACATGTGGGGAACACCTAGACCCCGCAGTATTACAGATGTTTCAAGTAATATGCTGACAGATTACCTAGCTTCCTTGATGTCTGCCCTACACTCTTGTCGTTCACAGGTTGCCGCCGCATTTCCAGACAATACCGAGGTGAAACCGCATGAAATCGTTCCAGGATGTTTTGTACTTGTGAGGAACTTTGATCGTTCAAGTCCGCTGGAGCCCCGTTGGAAGCAACCTCAACTAGTCCTTCTGACCACCCGCACGGCCGTGAAGTTGGAAGGCCGCAAAGGCTGGGTGCACCTGTCCCACGTCAAGAAATTCCATGGATGTCACATAAAAACATTGGACTGCCAGAATTCTAAAGACTGCCCTATTTTCAAGGACTGTCCCGCTACAAACTTTGAGTCCAAGCCTCCCCTGTTAGAGGAAACTCCGCAGCAGGAGTATAAAAAGAAGCTCAGGTCTAGTAAAATAAGTCAGCCAGTTTAATTGTCTAAGTCCCCCTCGGGTGAAACGGTTAGACAGGTTTCTGACATGTATGAGATAGACCCCCATAGTGAGAGAGTTAGTCAAAACTCTATCCGATGTATCGTTTTTCTAAGTTTTCTATTGTTTCTAAGTTTGATGGTTACCTGCACAAGTTATGCATTTCATTTATGTTTTCCAATTTCTCTTTAAATAAGTTTCCTAATGCTACAGTAGAGCACACGTTTAGTGATCTGCCTCCTCACGAGTTATCCTATCGTCTTGCTATGAGAAATAACACGTTCATCAGAATGTTACACTATTCACACCAGACCAGCAATGCCACTAATTGTTGGGTGTGTGGTCGACTCCCCCCTTTCCAGACACCGAAGGGAGTTCTACCACTCTTTCCTTATCCATTTTCACATAATGGTTCGTGTGGAGCATGGTCCATGTTAACGTCATCCTCAAATGATATGTCCCTCCTGAATAGAACATGTTTTCCAGACAAGCAAGGTCTCTCCCATAGAACAGGGTTAGATCTAGAAAATGAAGTTTATAATTTAGGTAATTATTCTTCGAATTTTATGGTCCTGAATGTTCAGTCTGATACTACTCCAGACTTACCTGCTATTTCAGTACTACCAGTCAAAGGCGAATTATGTGTCAGAAAGAATGGTTCCGCACATGTAGGACATAGTGATTGTACTACTACTGTCGAGTATAGTGACAGTGGGAAATCTATTTTCAAAGCCTCACGTCATTCTTATTTTGTGTGTGGTCAGACCGCATATGTTCGTCTGCCCCTCGATTGGGATGGAACATGTTACATTGCCTTCCTACTGCCACCAGTTTTTCTAGCCCCATCTGATTATCACAGAAACACACATTTAGTACACGTCAGGCATAGAAGGGAGATTGAGTCCCCAATTGTCGATCAAACTGAAACTGCTCTAGAACAATATCAAGACTTCAATAAAGGTTTCTTCTTCTTTATAGGACCTGTCCAGAATAGTAAGTTAATACGTAGACTAACCAGAACCCTTGAAGCAGTAGTGAATGAGACTACTTCTGCTCTAGGTAACTTAACCGAAGAGCAATCTGCTATGAGATTTGTCGTGCTCCAAAATCGTCTAGTTCTTGACGTCATACTGGCCGATAGAGGAGGAGCATGTAGAGTCATCGGATCTAGTTGCTGCATTTTTATTCCTAATAACGCGCCGTCTGTTTATTCAGCTATAACCAGACTTCATAAAATTGCCCATCAGTTACACCAGAATCCAGGCACCTGGACATGGTCCGGTTGGCTATGGAGTATCATATCTGCCTGGGGATGGAAAGTATTGTCATTCCTAGGTATAGCAGTAATGATTATTTTCAGTTGCTGCCTCTGTTTACAATGTGGCCCTGCGATTTGCGGCATTTGTGCTACCTCTTGTATTCCTAGTCCTAAGTCCCGTTCCAAGACAATTCGAGACGAGCAAATGATGCTATATGAAATGATAGATGGTATCATGAATATAGATGTTTCCTGATGGAAACGTAGGGCACAAGGAGGGAATGTGGAAAAGTAAATTTTGCCATGTTGTATGTGCCTACGTGTTCCCCATCTTATGCTATATGTGCATGATCGATATGCATGTATTCCCCTCTGATCAATTACGGACGCAATTATAGTTGTGTCCATCTCTAGTATGCCAGTTTCCAGTCTTCGTGAATACAACGAATATCAGGCCTATGTAAAGCTATGTTGCCACGTTTCACAGTGTGCACGTTAATTCAGTAAAAGTCCCCGTTTCTAGGCCTCAAAAGGGTCCGGACTCAGATTCAGCTCCTGTCTCCTGAACCCTCGCTGAGGAGCGATACAGCCCCCACCTGCATCCCTGACCCTTCACTTACTTCCTGCCTCACAGTGCCCGGCTCGGCCTGGCTCTGCCTGCCAGTCTGCCGAGAGTATGTTATGATTCTAGTTATCAGTTCAGCTCTCCTTCTCTGCATTCCTAAGCTACTGAATCGCATCAATAGTTTCCGTCATGGTCTAGCCTTTACGTCTCCATGTAAGAGAAATACTGTATTAATGGTCATTTAATATTCCTCAGCACGCACTACATGTAGAATAATGCATGCACCAGTCTTAGTGTCTGTTAGCCTTTGCCCTGATAACTTCTGGATTCTATCAACATGTTCTCTAAACAACAGATACTAGATATGCCTGGGTACATGTTGCTCTGACTCTCCAGACTTTAGTCTCCTCTTCTAGCGCAGAAGTCATAGTCCCCCAGTTCTCCCTAGTAACACGTCATTGTCAGTTTGCGCGCACCACTAGGTTAGAGGTCCCAGCTGCTCAGGTAGCCCCCTCCATGTTTCCGCCCCTTTTATGACATATTCTGTTACGTTTGCATCACATGTCTGTGTATACGCCCTGTACACACCTCTTGTTACACCCACTTTATGCCTTATCTTTCGCGACTGCTACAAACTCCGCCTACTGCTACGCCCCCTGTATTGAATATAATGTGTTTTGTTTAACTATAAATGCTGTGCACTGTTATTAAAGTTTGCTAGCCATTCTCAGATCCTGCCCCGGCAGCTGCCGGGCCCTGCCATCCCATCCCCGTACAGGCTGTCCTGTTCCAGTCCTTTACGCTTAATTAAAGCCTGTCAACTCTAGCTACCTCGTATCTTGACTCTTATTTATTGAGCTATCTATTTGTATGAGTATCCTGAAAAATAGTACCGGTAATTAATTATTTATTTACCACAGAACCCAGAACCATACAAGTGAATCATCCTGCAGAAAGAAGAAAGAACGTCACTGAAGGGCGATAGTTCTCAAGATTAACCTCGGCTTGCCCCTATAGACCTGGGGCAGATCAGTAGACCGGCTTGATAGAACGCAGGACATACAGAAGAATCAAAGGTGGCAAAAAAGAGACTTCATGGGAAAGAACCAGCATAGGCATGTTTAATAGTGCCCCAGCTGCTATAAATGTGAAAAAGGCAGGCACTTCATCCCAAATATCCAAGCCTATACAAATATGTTTGCATGTCAGGGCAATTCTAGACTGTCTACACATCTGAGATGCAGGCAAACAACACAGTGGTTCAAGTGGAGAGCACTCAAGGACACTAAAGACGGAAAGCTCCAACAAACCAAAGCACCTGAGAAGTGGACTGTGCCCCTGAACCCCTTTTGGCAGGATTTGCATTACACCTACCTTTAAACGAGGCCTAAAGTGTTCATAGAGCCTCGAATAAATAATAGCAAAATGTGAACATGTATTTACCAATGCATTCTCAATAATTGCTTCGGCCAGATCAGTGCACAATGTTCAAGTAGCAGAAGACCTCAACAGCCTTGATAGGAGCCCCAGGATTTTCAACAGAGGAGCTCCCAGATTTCAAAGAACAAAGCCATCTATGAGGAGACATAATTCAGCTAACTGCTGGGTTTTAAAAATTCAGGAAAATTCCCCCCAAAATTATCCAGAAATGTCCCCCTTACAGTGACTCGTGAAATGCAAAGTGAGAGAACCTCCATGCGCTTGTAGTCTACATGGTTTAATTCATTGCCTTTAGCAAGGCATTAGAAGAGCATAAAAATAGGCTCTTCACATTCCTCAACTTCTTGGAAGATTAGGGCATTAAGTTGTCACTTGACAAGCGCCATTTCTGCCAACCAGCATAAAGTATGTGAGCAAAGTTGTCTCAGAGAAAGAGATAGAGGTAGATCTAGAAATGGGACCTCATCCCAGCATCCTGAAAGAGTTGCAAAGCCTCTTGTTTTCTTTTTTTATTTGTGACATTAACTTTACACCGGGGTTCCATTAAATTAGATATTCTCAGACCATATTTACATGGGGATATTCATGAAACATGACAGAGAAACAGAACTTTGGTCCATCTGACTACCTCCAAGGGGCCAAGTTCCAGTTTATTTCATTTATTGATTTATTTTTATATTTCTAACGTGCGACAACACTTGAATGGGTACCTCACCCCATCATAGAACCTACAACAACCTTCTCAAGTACATAATGATCACGACGGGAGACGCTCACCTTCAGCCGGGGCTGCCGCCACTTACCACAGGGTATTCCAATCCCCAGCCTCCTTCACTTCGTGCCCATAGGGGCTGGCGCCGGTTCCTGCGCCCGGATGAGCTCAAATTGGAATCGCGGCTCCCGCAGCCTGGGAGACGCTCACCTTCAGCTGGGGCTGCCACCACTTGCCACAGGGGCCTCCAATCCCCAGCCTCCTTCACTTCACGCCCGGAGGCGCTGACCAGCCACGGTCGGTAGGGAAGTACCTGCCGGGGAGGTGACGTGGGGAGGGGCAGGGTGGGGGGTAGTAATCTATGGATAATGGACATTTACAGGTAAGTAAACATAAATAAATCAAACGAATTTCGTTGTGTGCACTGCATCCCTAAATGCAATGCAGTGCATGCAACAAAATTCGTTTGATTTATTTATAAGTTTACTTACCTGTAAACGTCCATTATCCATAGATTACTACCCCCATCCTGCCCCTCCCCCTCCCCACGTCACCGCCCCGGCAGGCACTACCCTACCGACCGCGGCTGGCGCTGACGCCGGTTCCTGCACCCGGAGGCGCTCAAATTGGAATCGCGGCTCCCGCAGCGCCTTCTGCAAACATCGGGGACTAGAAATCAACCTACAAAAAATAAAGTACATGGCTTTTAATGTAGGTAACACCACTCGCCCAACTCTTCCATGGATGGAAGTCCCCTAGCGAGGGTAACCATCTTTAAGTACCTGGGAATTACACTGACAGAGAGAATAGATTAGGGAGCCCAAATCAGTAAAACAAGCTTGAAACTATCCCAGATTACGGGGGTATTTTGAAATTATATAGGACCTGCTCTGATAAACTGGTAAGCCCTATTGTGGAAATTTACAAGGCACAGGCCAGGACTGCTACACTCTATGGAGCAGAATTATGGGGGCATTGTCCATCTGGCCAGTTAGCCCGCATTGAGAATTCATTTACTAGACAATTTATGGGACTGCCTCCTAGTACACCATTAATACCTCTCCACATGGATCTTGGCATTAGACCCATTGAGGTAGAAGCTGCCCTTAGATCTATATTATACAGGCGTTGCCTGTGGTGTACCCCTGAATTAGCCCCCTTCAGAGAAGTATTGACTGACGTCATGGGGCTGCGAGGTGCAGGGAAGTTGCCATGGTTGTTGCATATTAAGGAAATTTGCGAGGAATTGGGCCGGGATAGACTGTGGCAAAATGCAGAAGAAATCTCCCCAAACAACTTCCAGAAAAGACCTGGTAGAGAGTTATAGAGCCTACAATCTCACCCAGCTCGAGAGGAGGTCATCAGTGGGACGACTGACTGATGAGTTTCTGGAAGTAAAGAACGTATATATTTTAGAACCAGTGCTGGACGACATACAGCCGCTTTTGGCTAAAAAGCTTTGTTTGGAATTCCGGCATGGAGTCCTGCTGCGTTAATTTACAAAAAATTGTGAAGGTCACACAAACGCTGAGTGCCCTGCGTGTAACAACATGGATGAGTCTGAACTCCATGTGGTGTTTTTTTGCCGGGGTACAGGAATGCAAGGTCGCGATGGCTACTTCAACTCTGTAGGAACCTGGGGTCCAGACACTGTCGCGACATGTACAGGATTCTAAAAACTGACACGCATATGCCCATAGTTTTTTCAATTTAACGCTTTTTTTTTACCATGTGGTGCATACGCAGGGCCATATTAAAAAATTCAGCAATCAGGAATGACAATTGCTTATGATACATCTCTCAATTGATGATCTTGTACACACTGTACTTATTTGGTCGGTGTACAGAAGATTGAATTATTTTTATTGACGATTACTCGCTGACACTGACTGTATATAGACCATTGCCTCTTAATGTTTTGGTTTTATTTAAATCACCAGGTTGATAAATGGGAGCTAACATGCAGGTCGAGCAAACGCATTCCTATTCTGGTTCTTGTTACTATCCCGATATGCAACGCAATTTTAATCATAGTTTATAATGGATCAAAAAATTTTTTCGTTTGGAGATAACCCTAAAAATGTATATTGCATATGCACCTTATGGTCTGTCTTTCAAGATGGCTGATTTCTGTATTCGCTGCTCCTGAGCGTGAAATGTAGATCTTTTTTATTAATCCTTCCCTTTTATTCACATTTTATTGTATTTTAAATTGCTATTTTAAACTGTGCTTTTAAGGCCATATGTGCCGAAATAACATTTCTTTGATGATGAAATGAGACGCACACCCAAAAATAAATCCAAGACCAATTTATAACAATAGTATAGCTTTTTGTCATTTTTAAGACCAAGAACTTCAATCTACAGTAATTACTTTTAGAGTTACGATTTTTAAGAGTTTGGAAAATATATCACTTTTGTGCACAATTATGCACCGTTGAAGTCAATGGGGAAAAGAACAAAAATGCATATCAAATCAGGCATTGATTTCACGACGATCACCTCGTTTTAGGTCAATAGCAGGGCCAGATCCAAAGTTTCAGCAACAGAAGATCGGGAGTGTTCTTGATTTGTCTGGGAGCAGGGAGCTAATTGTGATGGTAGCTGGTGCGTTACGACAAAAGGGGGCCAACTGTAAAGACACTGCACAGGAGGACTTAAAGGTAAGTCCGGTGGGTCCCACTGGAGGTAGGAGGTTGCAAGGGTGTCTGGTCATTGGGAGCACAGCTGGGTCGTCGTTACCGGGGCTGGTCGGGTCAGATGCAGAGCAGTTACGTCAGCCAGGTGCTGTGTGCAGAGAACTCCTTGCGGTCTGGAGCAGGCAACTTGGAAAGGCGATTTCGGGACAGCTGGGCCTCTCACAATGTAGGTCTCAGGGGTCTTGACTTCCCTCAATGGGTGCTTGCTTCTGGGGTAGTTGGAGTTCAGCACAGACTCCTTGTCTCGCTGTTTGCTGAAGGGCGTCAGGTACCCTGGATAGTTGGTATGGTCGGCTCCGGTAGGTCCTGGTGTCTCTAAACTTGATGGGGAGATAGATCTGCCCCTCTGGAGCTGATGCACCTCCTTTGGTGCAGATGCTGCATCAGAGTCATCGGGCAGCAGCACGTTGACAAACCCAACTTAGCAAGAGCGGTACCTGCGATTTGCAGAGGAGTGATACCTTCACTCCGAGGGAGGTGCTTGGCAATTTCTGAAAGGCTGGAAGAGCTCTGGAGTTCTTGGAGTCTTCACAGGTTCAGGTTGAGACTGCACAACCACAATTGTCGAGTCCTTCAAGCAGCAGGCTGTGTTTGGCTCCAATGTTCTCTGCAGCAGAGCTTCAGTTCTCGGGCAGCAACTCTTCTCTGTCTGTGTCTTCATCTTTCCCATCAAATCTAATGTTTAAGGTCAAGGGAGGTCACCTAAATACTACATTTAGGGGTGTTAAAGGGAGAGACAGATAGTAGCCAATGGACTGCCTACCTGTAGGGTGTCTACACCCTCTAAGTGACCACTTCCTGTGGGAAGGGGCACTACTCTAGCCCGCGTAGGTTGTTTCTCCACCATCCCAAGATGGTGGATTTTAAGGAGAGGGGTTCACATTGCTTGCCATACCTAAGGGGTCGGGCTGGCTGAATGTGGGAGGCTGGCTATGACTAGTCAGAGGCCACACCAGTGCTTTGTAGGTTTTCATGGGACCTAAAGGGTCTCCTGTGTGCATGTATTAATAAATCCCACACTGGCATCAGTGAGGATTTATTAAGACAAGATGTTTGGTACCAAACATCTTAGGGTACAGTGAAGCTATCATGGGGCTAGGAAACTCGTAATGACCTTGGTGGTTAGACTGGGTATCAAGGTACTTGACTGGGTCTGGGTGATTGCGTTTGCAGAGAAATGGTTTCCGAAGAAGCATACCTCCTCCTTCAGAAACTCGCTCTTCTACTTGTGTGGCGTGCGTAGACCGTCTAGGAGTCAGCCAAACACAGCTTGCAGTCTGACAAGGTGTTCTTCTAGAGTGGATCAGTTAACCAGTACATCATCACTGATGTTTAGTACCCCTCGGAGTCTAGCCAGTACTCCTCGGATGATGTCTTGAAACACCTCAGCTGAACTGGAGATGCCAAAATGGAGGCGTTTGTGTCATCTCAACCTGAGGTGAGTGAAAAACGTGATGTGGTGTGACTCTGGTGCCAGTAGAATCTGGTGATATCTTGATCTTAAGTGTATCCTGGAGAACCAGTGGGAGTCTGTGAGCTCCTCTCCTATATCATTGACTGCTGGGGTCAGATGCCTATTCTTTTTATGGCCATATTTGTGAGGTGCATATCAACACATATCCACACCTCACCTTGTTACTTCATCATCTGGGTCACGATGATCGGTGAGACACGGAGTCGGACGGTCAACCTTCCCGATGATGTCTTCAGCACTGAGTTTCTGGAGCTCTGCCTCTTCCTTGGACTTCTAGTGAAACGTTACCCATCTGTGGCACAGAGCAATGGGTTGTATGGACTGGTCAAAGTGTAGGTGGGCCAGTCAGTCTTTCAGGCAGCTAATGCCTTTGAATAGATGTTCAAATTTGCCTTGAAGGGAGTAAATTGCACTTGCATGGACTCCAAACATCAACTGGACTAGCTGGAGGTGTTCAGCCCTTTGGTCTAAGAGCATGTCTGTTCCCCCTCGGGAGACATACTCTTGTTGAGCATTCTTGGTGTATGATGCTGGCAGTAAAGCCTCCTACAAGGGGGACTCTCTGTGATTTCTTGACCGGGTGGAGCCCTTTGGATTTGTTGCCGCAGTGTGAGGAGACTCGGAGACTCGGGGGATTGAGGTTGGCCTAATCAACATTTTAAGGGAACTCCACAGTGACACTTCAGCAAAAGTCCGATACAATATGGAGGGTGGGTTGACTGAATCATTCCCCTGTATGAGCGGGGTACGGCAAGGCTGCATTCTCGCCCCGTTTTTATTCTCACTCTACATAAACAACTTAGAGCAGTTTCTGTTAAATTCAAGGACAGATTGTCCAAGAGTAGGGTCACGTCATATCCCCGTTTTACTCTACGCGGATGACGCGGTCCTGCTCGCACGTACGCCAAGGAGTCTACAGACTTTGATTGATGGATTTGTCAATTTTATGGGTTCTTTAGATCAGTCCGTCAACCTGGGTAAATCACATGTGTTGTTGGCTGGTAATAAACCTTGTACCAAATCCACGTATATGATAGGAAGCCACAAAATAGAAGAGGTTAAAACATTTTCCTATCTAGGCTTACTATTCGATAGGTCTTTACAATTCAATTCCCTGGTAGAGGAGTGTTGCTGTAAAATGATTGCTACCAATGGTGCTATTGCAAGCTATGGGAGGAGGGTGGGTAGATGGTGCCCCGTACAGGTGATGAACCTTTATGGTTCTATATGCTGCTCCAAAGTCATCAATGGGGCAGAGGTATGGAGCTTTGCCAACATCTCGCAACTTCAGCGGGAAGAAATTAAATATTTAAGATTCATCTTGAAAGCCCCACCAAGCACCGCTGGTATAATAGCCCATAGGGAATTAGGGAGGCCATACCTCGAAGACCTCGTAAAGCTTAGACCTATTGTGGCTTGGTTAAAAATTTGGTCTAACCCCGACGTGCCCCTGAGCAGGGAAATTTTAAATGATTGCCTAGGAAGAGAGAAATGTATGAGAATCCCATGGCTCAATTATGTAAAGACCACCTTAGAAGCTCTGGGCTACAAGAATCTCTTTATTGATCCGGCAGTATTTGTACCCCAGCATAAAGTTATCATAAAGAAAGCTTTTCTAGCCCAGAAAACTACACAGAGAGCTGAGGCCGAAGGGTCAAAAAAGACTGTGAGGGCTCATAGTCTGGTTAAGAGCACCGAGGGAATGGAGCCATATTTGTATCTCATGCATAACGCTCAGGACAGGTTTTTAATGTGTCATTTTAGGCTCAATTTATTACCGTATTTATTAGCATCACCAGTAGGGTTTTTAACTACAATTGAGCAGAAGGGAACCTGCGGCTGCGACAATAGGTCTCCGCAGGATTCCCTTCATTTTGTATTGTTGTGTCCTTTCTACTCAATGCCTAGGCGTAGATTCTTGGTAAACATTTTAAAACAAGCTAAAATGAAACATGCTCGAGAGGCCTTAATCTATTTACAACAAGCATCTGACCCTTTAACATTGTGTTGCATCATGAATTTTATTAAAGTGGCCGATTAAGGGTAACCAGAGGGGAGGAATGATTGTCAAGACTGTCATTGTATTCTTTAGATTGTCCTTTTCTTATTTATATGTATTAGATAGTATTACAAGCAGGATTCATATAAAGATTTAATGGAATTTTAAATTGTTGTATATATGTATGTGCTTTTATGGTGATTTTTAATGATCTGATAAAGAATTCTTGACTTGACTCCTACAAGGGGAACTCGCTTTTTGGTTCCAAAATCATACACTCTTGTGGTTGTAGGGCAAAGGATTGGTGGGGTGGGCATTGATTTATACACCACCAGAGGCAGAATGTTGATCGAGGCCCCTGGGTCTATAAGGATTGTAAGAGGTTGGCATTCCACCAGGATCCATCATTTGGGCTTGCTCCTGTGATGCTTTGGTAGCGTGGATCACACACACAACACCTTCTGGGGCATCATTGTTCATGTCTTCATCTTACATCAGTGTAGTCGATGTCTCCATGGCATTGACTGCTTTTTTCTCCAGGCCTTGTGGCAGGGGAGAATAACAGCATACATTTGCTACATACATGCTAGCACCCGCAGCCAGGCATGAATCTCATTCATGGATTCGTCAGTAGTTTGCTGGGCCTGGTGGAGTAGGAACTGTTCATAATATAGGTTGTTGAGTGACTCAACTTGTGTTGTTAATGCTGCCTTGATGGTAGAGTAGGTGTAAAGTGGTCCTACTTCAACCACATTCTTGAAGAGTATGTAATTGGGTTTACCTGTTAGATGTAGGAACATTGGTCGGCGTCTGTCATTCTTTACACCCAAAGCCACAAAGTACATTTTGAGTCTCTCGACCCACGTCCTCCATTTTGCAGACTGGGAGGATGGGGTGACAGCCCCCACAAAAGATCCTATGGCTGAGATGGACGCCATGACATGGGGCCTATTTCATTGAAGGGTTGGGCACTAAGGGTGGTAGAATGCGGGAGCTGTGCGTCTTCCTGGTCACGTCCCCTGTGTTAGCTGGGCTGTCCGAGTCCTCAGTACTAGGAGTCAGGTGGTCACTAGCTTCAGGGGTAGCTGGGCAGCTGATGGAGTCGGTAGTATGCCGCTCACCATTGGCTGGTGTGCCTCAGTTGGCTGTGTCTTTCCCTAATATTCCTTGGCTCACAGTGGCACGTAAGCATCCAGACGCATGAACTTGATTGACTGTATCTTATGAGAAATTGCAGGGACCAGGTGGATCCTCACGTGGCCGAGCTTTGCAGTGCTGCCTCGATGTGATGGTGCAGTAGGGCGGGGCCGAAACGTGCTTGTCTCGGCATCTACTTGGGAGAACTTAGACCTCTTGTGCACAGGAGGCAGCAGCGAAGGGCGGTATGCTTTGATGGGTATGAGCGGCATGGTGCAGGGTTCTGCCCAACTCCTCATCAGTTGTAGTGCCGGCCACAGAGGAGTGTAGTGCCGGCCATGAGCAGTGGGCTGGAATAAAAGCTGTGTGGTGCTCTGAATAAATGACGCGCACACACACACACACACACACGTGCTGGGCAGGCGGAACTGCCTGTCATGGGCTCCTCCAAGTTATTTATTTGACCTGGTCACCTGACCTCGGGCGCAACCATTCTGCATGCACAAGGCTGGAGGTGTTGTCTAGGACACCCCTCAAGCTACATTGCAAGGGTGAAAAGAGGAAAAACCCACAAGACCCATTGATATTAAAGACTAGAAGAGAGAAAAACAGAACTGCAGACAGTGGGGAAACGAGATAACGGGTAAAGCTATCAATTTTTCAAAAAGGATAAAAAAGCTACTGTGGGACCGTGAAAATAGGCAAAATACATTTATTACTACTAGTATTTTGTTTTTGATTTAATTATACTTATCATATTCTCTTTCTCCGAGGGTCAAGTAAACAGAGGTGAGCGCTGCCAGGAAAAACATGCCGGACCACCGCAGGAGCCCTAGAAAAGAAGGAAAGAGAAATAAGTCTTTAATTTTGAATCAAAGGTAGCACATAACAAATGTAAGAGTCTTTATTTCCTTTTTTGTGACGAAAACTGATCTAAAGACTGTTACTTTTACCATAAGATTTAGTATCCCTTTTTTTAATTTATTTTTTTTAGTTTCTCAATGCTATTTATAGCGAACCATTAGCCGCACCCTCTAAAAACAGTGAGTTTGATGCAGACAATAGGCACCAGATCAATCCATGTAGCCTTACTGTTGATGCAGACAATGTGAATGCTCCCACTGGTTCTACTTCTGGAGTCCTTAAATTGTCAACTAGAATAGTCTCAAGACACACCGACTCTCTCACTAGACCTGGGCCCTGCAGCAGTTGCACATATAGCACAAAGAAACCCAAAGGAACTCGTGTGGTCTACCACACCCAACTCTGCTGACCAATCAAACATCACCAGCGTAGGAGGACACATCCTGAGGGATTTGTCTCCACCGTGCAGTGTGGCTATAAGCTTGTTGGTAGCTTGTTATCTAGGTCAGGTCACCTAAAGACATCCCTCAACTTGCCTGCAACCTTTCAGGCTGACTATTGTGAACAACATGTGTTTTTTTTTTCATTTTCAAGGCATGCTGAGATAAAGTGCTGCCTTACAAATCAGTACGATTTCACTTGTACATCCTTTTCGCCCTTCTTTGCTGCATTTAGTGCCATGTACCGTTCCCTGTCCAATATATTCTCCGCAGGCTTGGTTCTGTTTTATCACTGCATTCCAGAGTGAAAGACATTTTCATACCTTGCATCCCCATAGCATATGTACGAAAACCCTTCAAGTTTTATTCACGAGCCACAGTAACATGTCTTTAGTACATCCACTGTATCTTCTGTGCACCCATTCTTCTTGTTTGCCCATTAATCTATTCGTTTTTGTTGTCCTCTGATTAGGACCTTATTTTTACATACACTCTTCATTTCTTCACATCTGGTCTAGGCCAGCTGTTCAACACAGGTCAGGAATCGGTTTAGAGTGTGTGTAATGACTAAGGCTGGACAGGTTGCCAATATTTCCGAGCTTTGCACGCTTCTGTGGTAGTTACTTATTAGCTACAATGTGATATGACTTGCTTTGCCACATCATTCAACTTTTTCTGAGGATTCGTAAACAAGTCTAACACCTCTATCCCCCTATTTCTATTGGAAGCAACCGTATGAAGACGTCGGATCAAGATGCGTTGTTTCTCGATATCCAGTTCATGAATTAGTTGGGTCTCAAAAGCCCCCCATCAGCAGCAACATTTTAAGGATGCTTTGGGCTTCAGCAAAGAAATATTTCGGGGCCTCTTATTTAGAAAAACTTTAAATACATTACGCATTTTCAACTAATTAAAGGAGTCAGGATGAAAAACAAAATAGAATGTATATGAAAACTCTCAGGAGGGCACACAAACAGCCGAAAACTGAGGTTGACTGGAGTTTGCCAGCCAAGTGCAACCAAAAGAATGCTTGAACGACTCTTTGTGCACATGTTTGTCGTATAACAGCAACATTTTATGTGTAATTCATTAGTTAACCAGCCTGTTCCTCCCTATAGGAAGGCCACAGTGAGCTTGACTTGGTGCAGTGGCAGCTCACTGTGGGAGTGCTGCAGGGCGGTAGGGTGGGCCGAGTTGGCGATGCATCACGCGCAAGGTAAATTGTTTTATTTCTTTAATTACTTACTTTACTCCTGTCCGTCGTATGCCAAACTCCACTATCCCCCCACCATGCTCCTCCCCCGCCCCGCCCCACCGTCCTGCAGTACTCCCACGGCGATCTTGCCACTGAAGACATTTGCACATAACACTTTTGTTGTTGCTGTAATCGCTGGATGTTCATCATGATAAAAAAAATCCCATCCACAACTGTCATTTTCACTGCAAAAAGTAAAACTCAAACTAATGCTGTGAGAATTTTCACCCTTCCATCAGGTGCAATTTGATATTTTCTCTTTAATTATCAGCCGCTGTTGTCTACCTTCTTTCCACAATATGTACACTTCTCTTGTTAGACAGTGACCTTCGGCTCTACCAAGTAATAAATAACAAGCATTTGCAATGCAATAGGTCTCGCATTTGGAAAATTTTAAGCTATTGGCATTGTAAATGACAATGCCTTTCATTTACCTGTTTTCAAAACCAACACATAGATAAAAGGTTTGTCATTTACAATGCCAGTAGCTCAAAGTCTCACAAATGTGAGACCTATTGCATTGCATATGCTTGTTTCCCTAAAGTTTTGAGACTGTGGTGGCCCAGAACGCGATCCCAAACATTGTCACACACACACATGCACAGTTCCCTAGGTGTGCTCACACAAACACATGCATTCCTCCCACACACACAGCTCTCAAACTGATTATTTCATGAACATTCGTCCTCACAGAGGCATGCTCGCATGCAAACTCGCAAATTAAAGTTTCAAAAAATAAATAAATAAACTGAATGTGGTGTCCCAGAAGCGTGCGCCGCGCTCAGTGTTAAAGATTCAAAAAATAAATAAATAAACCGAGCGCGGTGTCCCAGAAGCAGGCGCCGAGCTCAGTCTCAAAGTTTGGAAAAAATAAATAAATAAACCGAGCGAGGTGTCCTTGAAGCGGGAGCCATGCTCAGTAGTGTTGCAAGTACAAAACAAGCACAACCGAAGAGGACTGCGCTGAAAATGGAAATGAAAGAGTGCTCACAAACTTATGAAGAGGACCGTGTAATGCCGCAAGTAAACTATCCAGTCTGAATAGGCAGGGCCAAAAGGAGACAGGGCGGTAACAAGGAGGGACTAGGAAGTCTCATTTACAATCGAAAGCCAGCGTTTAGCATGGACGATGAAGCAAGCCCATGGAAACAAGGGGTGGGGCTTCAACTCCACTTGTTAAACTCAAAGCAGAGAGGGTAGCGCATGCGTGCTACAACGCTAGGCGAGACCTAAAAATCGGAGACAGTAGAGAAGAAAAGGACAGAGAGGCAATATGAATTGTATAGCAAAAGAGTTGAAATAGAGGGGGAACAGAGGTAGAAATAAATATGGGTGGAGAGATAGATTAAGTGTGGCGAAACATATGTGAAAGAGAAAAATGTGAGCTAGAATTTAAAAAAGATACAGAGAGGTAGAAGGAAGAAGAGGTAGGGAGAGGTAGAGAGCTAGATATGGAGTGTAGTAGAGATGTAGGTGAAGCTACAGATGCAGAGAAGGAAATATACATAGATGGAGAGGAGAGAATATTGAGGGTTGAGGTGGAGAAAGCGCTAAGTTATAAAGTGCAATGTGTACAGGGTCAGCAGAGAGAGGTAGGCAGGGAGAGAGGTGAGGTAGTGAAAGACTGATAGGGTGATGCAAGGTAGCGACAGAGTGGTGAGTTTAAGAGAGAGGAAATGTGAAGTGCAGAATTAAAGATCAACCAAGAGATCAGCGAGGCAGAGAAAAAGGTGGAGAGAGAGGGTGAAGGGTAGAAAGAGAGATGAGGTGTAAAGAGATGAGTTGAGGTAGAAACAGCGATGACTTGGATCTAGTATGAGAGAGAATGGGTGAGGCACAGAGAGATTAGTGAGGTGGAGAGAGAGGTAAAGAAAGGTGGTAGAGGGTGATGTATTCAAAGAGAGAGAGATGGACAAAGATGGTGAGCTGATATGGAGAAAGGGTACGAGGAGAAATATATAGAGAGAGGTGGAGAAAAGATATCCTGATTAGAGAAAAATGGGTTGAGATAGAAAAATAAAAGAGAAGGATTGAGGTAGTGAGAGGGGTGAGGTAGATGGGACAGAGGTGGAAAGCTTGAGGGGAGGAGGAGAGATGAGGTAGCTAATATATTGCAATTTAAACTGAGAAGTTTGATAGTGAGAGAGAGGTGTATTGAGAGATGCAGTAGAACAAGTGATGTGTGGTAGAAATAAATGAAGTAATAACAGGGATGAGGTAGGGAGTTTTGAGGTAGAGGGAGGTGTGAGAGCAAGGTAGAGAGATGAGGTATAGACAGATGAAGAGACAGAAAAGTGAGGTTGTTGGGATCCCTGATGTTGTTGGGGTGCCGGAATCTCTGCCACGATTCCCAGGACTAAGAAGCTGCCACATGAGGCCCGCTGCAGCAGGCTATAGGTTTCACTCACCTGGGGCTGCCTTCCTTCGTGCTTCTGGTTTCCTTTCTGCTGCTCCTTGCTCCTCCAGCTCCAAAATCACAATCACCTATTGGTGGTTTGTAACTGCCTTTTAAATCTGTTCCACAGATCATCCTCTTCAGGTTTTCCTTCTCTTTTCCTTTTCCATCATGGCTGTTTCTTCTTTGGCTCCTTCCTGGTTTTCCCAATCCTTTGTGTTTCCTCTCATGTGACATTTTGGTGTAATTTCTGTTTCCTGTTTCTTTCATATATATAATGACTTCAGTCCAGGGCCGGACTGGCTACCGGGCAGTTTGGAATGCTGCTGAGCTAGGGGGTGATTTCGTTCATGGAGACCTGCGTGTGCTAAACGAAATTCGTTTTGCATTAATTATTTCGAAGCACACGCAGGTCTCCATGAACGAAATCAGCCCCCACCGCAGTGAAATCAGCCAGCAGCTCTGCAGCTTTCTAAACTGCCCGGTAGCCAGTCCGGCCCTGCTTCAGTCTGGTTGGAGGGTGCATTTCAACAAAGCTTTGTTCCTTCGCTTATTTCCTCACTCATTCCACTTGCTGATCCTGACTCTTCAAGAATTCCACTTTTGGATTCTAGATTCCTGTCTTTCCATTCCTTTAAAGACTTCGTCCGGCAAGGAGGTTTTGTACACCTTTAGTTTTTTTGTCTTGAGAAGGTGACAAGTTCTCTGGGGTACTTGCCTATCACTTATCCCAGTGTGTGGTGGAATTGTGGCTTCCGAAAACAGTCACCTGTACATCAGACAGCGGAAGACCCTGATCCGGATTATGGTAAGTGTCAAGATCAGAAAAAAAGTAAAAAGAGATGAGGTTGTGTGAGGTGAAGTAGATGGAGGAGTGACACAGGGTGTTGAGCTGGAGACAGAGGGGTGAGTTGCTGAGAAATGGATGAGGTAGAGTTATGGTAGAGAGATGAAGTAGAGGAATGGAGATTTAGAGGTACAGTAGAAACTGGTAGAGAGTGGCAACACAATGAGCGATTGGTAGAGAGAAAAGGGTCAGAGTTTGGTGGTTTGAAAGAGAAGCACAGTAAAGAGAAGTGGAGTAGAGAGGAGAGGCAGACTGACAGAGAGATGGTACTGAGAGCTGAGGAGATAGAGAAAGAGAGAGGGTACAGTAAAAAAAAGTCAAGTGAAGTAAGGAGAGAGACATGAGACGCAAAATTAGGCGAAGTCAGAGAAAAAGTGATAGAGGGTGGAAAAGAGACACTGGGATAGTCATAGAGGAGTAGATAAGTGAAAATTATTAGAGGGGCAGGAATTCTGAACAATAAGACAGAGTGATAGAGAAAGATATGAAGTAGTGAAGGGTGAGGCAGAAAAAGAGGTAAAGAGAGGCAACCTAGACAAGGAAAGGTAAGAGTAAACTTAAAGGGTAAAGAGATGTGATTCAGCAGAGATGAGTAAGGTATAGACAAATCAAATCAAATCAAACAAATTTGTAAAGCGCGCTACTCACCCGGTAGGGTCTCAAGGCGCGGGGAGGAGAGGGGGAGATGCTACTGCTCGAACAGCCAGGTCTTGAGTTGTTTCCTGAAGGAGAAATGGTCCTGGGTCAGCCGCAGGTGGGTGGGGAGGGGGTTCCATGTCTTGGCCGCCAGGTAGGAGAAGGATCTTCCTCCGGCAGTGGCTTTGCGGATTCATGGGACGGTGGCGAGGGAGAGGCTGGCGGATCGGAGCTGGCGGGTGGGTGTGTAGAATGTGAGGCGGCTGTTGAGGTATTTGGGGCCCATGTCGTGGAGAGCCTTGTGTGCGTGGGTGAGGAGTCTGAACGTGATCCTCTTGCTGGCGGGGAGCCAGTGCAGGTCTTTCAGGTGGGCAGAGATGTGGCTGTGCCGGGGGATGTCCAGGATGAGTCGTGCCGAAGCGTTCTGTATGCGCTGGAGACTTTTCTGGAGTTTGGCGGTGGTTCCAGCGTAGAGGGTGTTCCCGTAGTCCAGTCGGCTGGTGACGAGGGCCTGGGTGACCTTCTTCCTGGTTTCGGAGGGGTTCCACCGGAAGATCTTTCGGAGCATGCGCAGGGTGTTGAAACAGGTTGACGAGACGGCGTTGACAGAGTTAGATACAAATATTGGCCCTCATGCATCATGTAATTTTACGGTCAGTGAGTCTCTTATTTGTTAAATTCAAGCCTTTCCAACAGAAATTTTATTTTTACATTCTCCAGAGCCAAATAGCGATTTGGTAAGATGTTAACAAATCATACCCAATCGCTAATTGGCTTTAGGAATAAATAACAATTTGGTATTTGGAAGGGGTGTGTTGAGGGTGTCCCTTCCAGAAACCGAATCTTTCAGGTAGGTATTAATGTTTTGCAACCTAGATCTGGTCTCAAAACATTAATATTTTACCACCTCTTTAAAGGAAGTGCTAAGACATTTGCAAATGGGTAGAGGGTCCCATGTGAATGTTCACAATTTTTTTTATATGAGCAGGCAGTGACCCATAAGATCACTGCCTTCTCATAAAAAAAGTTTGTGCAATTTTTAATATTTTTTTAACACATTCTGTGTAGAAAACGGGCTGCATTTAAATAAAAAAAAGAGGTCTTCATTTAAAAGCAGTTGCAGACATGGTGGTCTGTGTACCCCAGCAGGTCACCATGCCTGTGGATGTAGCAAATCGTAGTGGGTCAGAAAGTACGACGTATATCATGTATAATAATGAGGTAGGTCGAATTTCGTCCCACTATGATTCTGTTTTTTGAGAACCGACCTATTAGTACACAGGTTGGTTCGCAAAATACAATTGCATTCGGTAAAAGTTGGTGTGCTTTTATAAATCAATTTTTTTGTACATTCATGTTAAGAAATAACACATTACTCATAGTTAAATGTTGCAATTTACTACTCTTTAACCCCTTCGCTGCGGGGCTAATTCCCCCGCGATGTGGGGGGGAGGAGGCCGCGTGCGGCGCCACGTTGCTCGTGACGGTGGCGTGTGCTTATGACGAGCTGAGCTCCTCATGACCACGCCCGTTTGATGGAACGCCCAGCACAGCAGGGGAATTATCCCCGCGTGGGTGTTCCGCAACAGTCATGACGAGCTCAGCTCGTCATGAGCACAGCGCCACTGTGCTCGTCATGAGCACCTAACGGGTTAAAAGGAATCTTTGTACATGAGTGCCATAGTGGTATGGTAAGGATAGGCAGTGAGAGACAGAATCAGAGGTAGAGATAGAGTGAGAGGATAAGAAGAGACAGCGGAAAGAGAGAGCGAGAAATACAGAGTCCCCTGATTGTCCTAATCAATTCACCTAGGGGCTTGTGAAATCAGGCCTCGACTGGCCGTTGAGGGCACCGGGCAATCCCACGATGCGCCGCAAGGGTGGGGGCCGGTTTTGGGCCCCTGGGGGCCGTTTTTGTTACAGGGCCATTTACGCAGCATAGTTGCAAAATCGGCCCTGTAACAAAATCGTCTGAAAACCGCCCCCAGCAAAGAGCTCGGTCGCACCCCCAACCTCTCCCCAGGGGGGCCGGACGGCCGGTTTTGGTTCCCAGTCCGGCCCTGTGTGAAATGGTCCACTTTGTTCATGCCTTAAAAGAATTATGACCATCAGCGCGAGATAATACAGCTGAGGAGACTATTAAGGAAGGAATGGAGGGAAGAAAGCGAAGAAGGGTAGGGAAGGAAAAAAAGGAAGTAAAGAAGGAAGTAAGGACTGCAGGCAGGCAGAGATATTTAAATCTGGGACCAGGATACATAAACTAAATGGGATCTTAGCTAGTGCAGTTAAAAAACTTTTATATATCAGAAGGGTGCGATATTTAATAATCGGTGTTGTATGGCAGCTGCCTTCCGTTGTGCTAACGCCCTACTTTGATTCCACTCTCACCAGTTTCTACCTTTTGCCCTCCTCCCCGCATTCAATATGTCTATCATGCTGTGTTAGGATGCTGATATTCCACATTTCTAATGCAACAGCTCTTACATCACCATCACCAGCATGCCCTGCTTTGTACTTTGAATTATCCCAACGACTCCTATTGTGCTGTCTAGAATCTTCCCTGCAGCTACGTTCATGCAATTGTGTATTTGCATTGTATTTTTACATGTTAAACATCGTTTACTGGAATGTTTGTCCAAATGTACACGTTCAATGTATCACAAATAACTCTAGGCTGTTTTTCTTTTCATTGTGTCCTTTTTTGTGACTGATGTATGTGTCATTCATCATTTGGCGGCATTTTTACTTGGACTGAGCAAACGTGCGCCATTTTCTCGCCCTCTCACCTCGCTCTAAGCGGGTCTACGAGTATCTTTTCTGAAACAAAGAAAGTAGTAAACAACCCCATGTGTCTCCTAGGCAATGTGTACTAATTTGACCTGTGCAAATATAACTGTCGAGTCTTTCATTCTCGATGTATGTTGGTACATAAATATGTTTATAAATGAATATCATTTTCTTTAAATTCTCCTAAAAAATATTTATTAAGACAGAGTGTTGTAACGTGTTCCTAAAAGAGAGGAGGAAGTTACGGTACCGCACCTGCCCATGCGCCAAGGATTGCATAAGCCCCCCCCCCCCCACCCCCCACCAAAAAAAACAAAAAAAACAGGGCAGTCTGTACAGACCAGGCAATGAACTCACCCTGGGGAGCTGTCCTTTTATTGACTGTGTGGGGGCATGTGTGAGCAGAGCTAAATACTGGTTTAACTACGTTAACTACGAATTTCTGCCAGACCTCAAAGCCATTTTGATATTCCCCTGTGGCGTGTATTTAAAATAAACATCACTTTGTGTACACGAAGCATATCCTGTCTCCATTTATCCATTCTGAGGGGCTGCGCGCACTTAACAAAACTGGTGAAAGATTTTTTGCTGTGAGCTTGGCGTTCACAGAACCGTTAGAAAGACATGGAACACGGTCCCTGCTCACACTATGAACTCAACTAGCTGCAAACACCACAATCAGTGCATTGCAAGCAGCTTTAACTTGACCCCTTGAATTTACAGGGCGCGGGATTGAATGCATAACATGGCCTATCTGCAAAGGAAGCTTGGGTAACAAGTATATAAAATCTCAAATGAAGATTGCATTATCCTGGAATTTTTAAACAGATGCACTAGGAAAATACTTTGCGTCAAAAAGACATATTGTGCTACAAATCTCCCTAAATAATCTGTTGGCAGTATGGGCAACTAGAAATATAGCTACAGAGAGAGGTGTAGTCCAGAAGAAAAGAAGATGGAGGCATTGTATTGTATTATAGCATTCGTACAGCGCTTATTACCGCTTGATACATTCATCCATGCTCATGGGCGTCCGCAGGGGAGGGCAAGGGGGGCACTCAGGGCCATACTGGGAACAGAAATCGGCCTTGGCAAACTGCTCAGCTGACCCACCCTTGGGGTGAGGGGGAGTGCAGTCGACGACCAGTGTGCGAGGGCCGGTTTCGGACGATTTTGTTACCGGGGGCCGATATTGCCGACCCCTGGTAACGAAAACGGCCCCCCAGGGACCCAAAACCAGCCCCCATAATAGCGGCCTACCGGGGAAACGCCCGGTGCCCGCTATGGCCAGTCCGACCCTGGGGGCACTTGCCCCCCCCCCCCCCTGGACCACCGGTCCGTCACTATTGACAGCCCCCAAAGAGGTGTTTGTCTGCAGGGCCGAGTTAAAGGCAGAGTGGAGCGGCAGTGGCCATAGGAAGGGGTGAAAACCATCAAAGCTTCATTAGCAAAAGGTCTTTAAAAGACTTTTGAAGTACTCAGGTGTGGCTGTGTGTGTGTTTGTACTGTTAGGAATTTCTCCCACTTCTCCACAATCCTCTCTCACTTCTCTACAATGTTCTCCCATAGCTCCACAGTCGTTGCACAGTCTACTCTTGGTTGAATTAGGAGCACGGTTTGAACTTTAGAATTATAAATAGTGCAGCAAAAGGGATTGATAAGGTTTCACAATACTGTTCATGTCATTAGCAATGCTGTTCCCTATGAGCATCCATCCCCCATTCCATACCAACGAAGGCAGAAGACCCGGCACCGAATTACACAATTCACCCAGAGATGCAATGGGTGTGTCTGCCTGTTTTTGCACCATAAGCATTAGTATTACAGAAGGGTCTGCAATGAGATGGATTAAAGAGTTTACGCCTTGAGCTCCAAAGGGGCAGTCCCTAAAGGTTCATTGCAGCATCAAGTGTAGCCCCTGGACCACTGTCTGTACTCACTGTCGCCTGACATGATTCCCGAAGGGAAAGCTGTCCCACAGAGACAACTTTTCTTTTCTGAATCATGTACCAACAGCAGCTCAGTGTTGGTATCAGATCAATGGTTTGCGATTTGCCATTGCATTTGAAAACCATTGATACATGTCATTGTAAATTGCAATTTTCACTGCCCCTCCAAATTCCAATATGGAGTAAGATGCAGAACCCCTTTTGTCAATCATGAAGGTTATACACAACTCTAAAAAGGGGTTTTGCAGTAGCAACCACTGTGATGCTGCAAATTGTAAGCTTTATGACCACAAAATCTTTTTGTATATGCGGGCCCTAGTTATTTAGATAAAGCAGGAAGTGCAGTGAAAGGAATGACGCTACAAATGAGTAGTGTCTTTAATGCTCTGGAAATGCTAGGATCTCCAATCTACCGCTCTACCTCTCTCTCTCTACCTCTACCTCTCTCTCTCTACCTCTCTCTCCCTACCTCTCTCTCTCTACCTCTTTCTCTCTACCTCTCTCTACCTCTCTCTCTACCTCTCTCTCTACCTCTCTCTCCACCTCTCTCTCTACCTCTCTCTTTCTCTACCTCTCTCTACCTCTCTCTCTCTCCCTCTCTCTCACTCTCTCTCTCTACCTCTCTCTCTCTCTACCTCTCTCTCTCTCTCTACCTCCCTCTACCTCTCTACCTCCCTCTACCTCTCTACCTCTCTCTATCTCTGTACCTCTCTCTCTACCTCTCTCTCTCTACCTCTCTCTCGCTCTACCTCTCTCTCTCTACCTCTCTCTCTCTACCTCTCTCTCTCTCTACCTCTCTCTACCTCTCTCTCTCTAACTCTCTACCTCTCTCTCTCTACCTTGCTCTACCTCTCTACCTCTCTCTACCTCTGTACCTCTCACTCTACCTCTCTCTCTCTCTACCTCTCCCTCTCTACCTCTCTCTCTCTCTACCTCTCTCTCTCTCTCTCTCTCTCTCTCTCTCTCTCTCTATCTCTCTCTACCTCTCTCTACCTCTCTCTCTCTACCTTTCTCTCTCCATCTCTCTCTCTCTCCCCCTCTCTACATCTCCCTCTCTCTCCCTACCTCTCTACCTACCTCTCTCTACCTCTCTCTACCTCTCTACCCCTCTCTACCTCTCTCTCTCTCCCCTTCTCTACCTCTCTACCTATCTCTACCTCTCTCTACCTACCGCTATCTCTCTCTACCTACCTCTACCTACCTCTCTCTACCTACCTCTACCTACCTCTTTCTCTCTACCTCTCTCTCTCTACCTCTCTACACCTCTCTCTCTCTCGACCTCTCTCTACCTCTCTAGCTCTCTACACCTCTTCACCTCTCAACCAGTTGAATTCCGGGAATCCCAAACCATCAGTATTTCAAATCTGCGCATGAAACATGGGTAGGATGAGCCGTGCAGCTCAGAAAGGGATGTTCTTTTTACATAATTTGTATTTAATAGAATTGGGAAGCAGGAGAACAGTCTCACATTTGAGATAGAGATTCGATTCACATACACTGGTGACAGCTTTTGAATTGGCTTTAAAACCGTTCAAAGATGGCT
Organism: Lissotriton helveticus; assembly: GCF_964261635.1. Classification (NCBI taxonomy): domain Eukaryota; kingdom Metazoa; phylum Chordata; class Amphibia; order Caudata; family Salamandridae; genus Lissotriton; species Lissotriton helveticus. Next base: position 576,619,956 of record NC_136063.1, read on the forward strand.
GCAGCATCTACGTTGGATGAGGTGGACTAAGTGGCAGCCGGAGCCCTATAGCACTGCTTGTCCTTTAAAAAAAAACAGCATTGACATAGCCAATAGGTCTCCCCTTTGAGACCTTATAAGTGTTTAGTTGTCCAGTACAATAACCTTGGTGCAACAACATCAAGTGTTGCATAGCTACACACTGATAAGGTCCCAAAGGCGAGACCTATTGGCTATGCCAATGCTTGTTTGTTTTTTCCTCTGTTTCATTGTAGTTGCCAGGTCATCTGATGTGCTCAATCATGTCGGAAGATGGTGATGAAGTAAAAAAGTTGCCCCCCCCTGGAAAAATTTCTGTGGACGCCCATGTCCATGCTGGTAGCACAATACACTGTGTGGGTGTGGTTGGAAGTGTGTTGTCTTTGCTTTGAGCCTATGGAGGTAGTTTTCCATGTGGTGCAAGATGTCCACAGAGGTGTAATTATCGTCTTTTGCGGACTCAGCGCTGAGCGGTGTGATCGATGAAGAGTTGTTAGAGACACTCGTTTTTATAATTTCCGCCATTTTGGATGAACTTTATAAGATCCCTTTATTGAGATAAGTAGTTTATCTTTTATGTTCTTGATCACAAATTCTATCCTGGCTGTGGCGGAGGCTGGGAAAACAAACTTTACAACGTGGCTTCAAGCACATGCCCTGTATCATCGCAAGCTGAACACCGCTTGCCTAACCCACACATATGTCTGAACAACGTATATGCGTGGTTAAGGCAGTCGACGTTCTAGCTGCTGGCTGGCGGGGAGAGAAATCGGAAAGGAGGACCTGCGCAACGGGAACACAACGAGGTAAGTTGGGCTGGGGATGGAGGGGTAGGTTTTAAGGGAGGGGGGCGTTTTAGGGCTCAGGGTGGGGGGGCGAAAGTCGGGGTAAGTTTCAGGTAGGGGGCAGAATTTTAGGGCTCAGGGCAGGGGAGGAGGAAGGGGCAGTTTTCAGAGCAGGAGAGCAGTTTTTAGGGCTCAGGGCAAGGGGTGTTTGGGGTAGGTTTTAAGTAGGGGCAGATTTTTAGGACTCAGACCAGGGGGAAAGGGGCAGTTTCCTGGGCAAGGGGGTCAGTTTTTAGAGCAGGGGGAGTCAGGATAGAATATGGTTTAAGGGGTGGGGTCATTTTTAGGGTTTGGGGTAGGGGGGACAGGTCATAGGCAGGGGCCAGGATTTTAGGACTCAGTGTGGAGGGAAATGGACGTGAACGTTACCACACATCCCTTTACCAAACATGCCTTTACCACGAAATTGTGCGGTAAAGGCATGCGTAGTAAAGGCATACGTGGTAAAGGAATGCATTTTTGAGATGCATTCATGGTTTGGGCTGCGTGGTAGAGGCACACGTTGTTCAACCATGCGTGCCTCTATCATACAAACAGTAGGCTGCCATCTTTGTGATTAAGGATCCAGTTGCAGTGACCGGTGTTGACAAGTGTCTTGGTTCTCTTTTACATGCTTGACATTGTGGATGTCAAGTGAAGGGAGCGGCCATGATACACTGCATTATCATACCCTGTTTGGCATTGTAGGATGTCAGCACTCCGAGTATGTGACTATTTAGGACCCGCAGAGTAGACTATGTTAGAGTAGGCTAAAATTACAGTCATCAAGCTTGTGGTTAGAGATAGGAGGTAGGTTAGACTATGTTTACTCTGTCTGTGAAGTGAGGGTGTCTGTGGTTAGAGCCCTAAATATTATTGGCCAGTTAGCGGATTGTCAGGTTTAAAAATGTGACCATAATTCATATACTGCAGCATTGACATTAAATGGTATCATAATGCTGTCCAGCACCACATTGAGAGAATGTGCTATTTAGCAGTCAGTGCTGTAGAGTGAAAGCAAAAATCAATCTTTGGATTTGGTCTATGTAGATATGAGAGCCATTTAGAAGTTGACTGATTGGGGCATCTGCCAAAAATGTGAAATACGATCATACAACATCTTGGTTGCTCCACCCAGTTTAGAGGTGGGTGTATGCTGTTGGAGACTCTGTCGGCTCCGCTGCTGGAAATCCTTGACTCAAAGAACCATCTCCTTGGTCAAGGTGACGGGTGCCCTGCCCTACTTAAAGCTGGGTGGCTGTCACTGGATTTTACTGCCCAGGACCAACATGTGAGAGATGGTGGTCTGGTGTAGGGAAAAGTAACAATGGCACCCGTCATTCAAAGACTTGTACATCAGCGCCATTGCTTTTTGTATTTCTCAAACAAACTCCCACTATGGAAATTTGTTTTTGAGAAACAAAAGAGAATGCTGAGTGGGGCCCAAAAGCATAGTGCCCACCAGGCGCATCATCAACCCCCGCTTTAGAAGCTACAGAGAAGTTCATTATGGGCCTCTTCTGTCTGCACCTCGGCAGACAAAAGCTCAGAATTAACACCATAAAGGAATACCAGCATCAACAGGTGAGCAAATGAGAGCAAGGAAGAACAAAAAATGGGTAGATAGAAAATGAATGAAGGAAGGGATATTGAATGGAAGGAAGGGTGAACAAAAGGTAGGAAGGCTGATGAAATATTGATGAGTGGGTGGATAAATGAGTGGGTGAAAGGAAGAGTGAATGAATAGGTTGATGGACAGGTGAAAAGAATGAAGAGTAAAGGGAAATCTGAGACTGGATGGATGGATGAATGGATAGATAAGTGAAAGGATGTATGCATGGGAGGATAAATGTGTGGATTGAAGCATGCATAGATGATGGATATGTGAGCGGATTCGTGGCTGGAATGGCAGATGGATGGAATATGGAAAGGTTGATTGATAGATTAAAGAAAGAATGAATGACAGAATGAAAAGGTGAAATAGTAGATATCAGTGGGTGGATGGAAAGGTGAAAGAACAAATGTATCGATGCTTGGATGGAAGAGACAAGAGAGTTGTTTTAGGGAGGGTTGGGCTCACTTGCTCATCTTGCTTGATGCCATCATATCATTGATCAAAGTGGGGAGTATTTTAATTTTCTGGCAACTCCCTTGGTGCCCACTCATCATTGTGTTCTGCACGGCAATAGTGGAACTCAATGGCTCTGTGCAGATTATTCGCTCTGCTAGCCCCATGAAAAGAAGGCAGTAGAAGAGATGCTGTATCTAGACACAAGAGCATAAACCAGGAGAATACTTACATACACAAGACAAGCCCTTACGGGTCTTGCTGGGATCACAATGGAGATTCCTAAGGAATAGTAATATCATATTTTAATATATATAATGTACTAAAGACTATACGTTACACAAGACAAAGAATGGGAAAGGGAGTGTCTCTTGGAATTGAGAAGCCAGCCCCTCTACAAAAAGAATGCACTTGTACACAGTAGAGTACAAAATATTAACAGCCCAAGAGGATTAAAAGGTGAGCACCAAAGAGAAGATTGGTCTAAGTGAATCAGCACAGATTGTTTTTAAACATATTTTTATTGGCATTTATAATAAACAATGCACTTGAGTCTTGACGTATTAGTCTGTATGCATCATCACAAAGAGCATGGCTTATCAAGGAGAGCCAGCAAATATACAATCAAAGGTCACAAAATTGCAATCATCTGAGACAACCTTGTATCAAAAGGGAGGTACAACCCATTGATCTAGTACAAAGCAATATTCAAAGCAGTCTTCTCCATTCTTCACATTTGTGTCCTATCCAATATCTGAGCTAGGTCACAGAATACGCAAGGCCCCAAAGAGTACCTGGTCCCTCCAAACCTCACTGTCATGTAGACCAAACTTCAGGAGCAAGGGAAAGGAGAATCGCAGAAGCCAACATATGAAAAACTAAGAACAAAAAAGGTAACCAAACTGCATCAGGGGTTGAACAGGCCAATCTTCAAAAAGGAAGTTAATACAACAGGGAGGGAGAGGAAGCGACCCTCATGGAAACCTGTGGGAGACCCCAGGAAATAAGAGCAGAACACAGGATTTCTGGGGCGAAAGGGGCATATGACAAGTAGAACTACAACCCAAAAGAGGGGTCAGTGAATTAAAATGGTACAGTAGACAGCCACATCTAGGGCCTATTCCCTTCTTCATCCTTGTCTCCAGAGGAATCTTCCCTGTCCCTCTTAGTCAACCCATCCTGTTCATCGGGCCACCTTCACTTCACCCTCTGGATGTTTCTTAGCCTCCAACACCTCTGTCCACAACTCCGCTATTGGATGTCTCTACACCCCCCTAGCCTCTTCACGAATCAAGGCCCTTTCCTCAGACCTAGCCCAGATAGTGACATCTTTTATCCCTTATCCTACCACCAGACCCATCATGGACTTCCAGGGCATTGCGATCCTTCTCTGAGCCAGCACTAGGGCCAAATCTAGGAACCTTGAGCCCACCTTTCGCTTCCGGGGTCTAGTAAACAATCCCAATAAACAGACCTCCAAGGTACAAGTGAGAGCTCAGCCCAGGGTGACATTCATGGTACAGATCACCTCAACGCAGAAGTCTTAACTGTGGGCAGTTCCAAATCATATGTCAGAACTCTGTATCCAGAAGTGTACATCTAAGGCAGCCTAGCGGTTCACCACCACAGATGACCTATAGTCTGTGGGGTGTCAGGTCAGTCAAATGGACATAATGAAATTGAACATATTTCAATCTCATTTCTGGAGACTTTCTTAGGGTACACCAGAAACCTATGCCACTCCGGATCTGTAAAGTCTCACCCTCATATCTCTCCCCACTTACGCCTAAGTGCCAACAGTGGTTTCAAGAACATTTTGGTCAGTGACATATAAAACCACTGCATCGAATGTCTTGCAATGCCCATAGACACCAACACTTGTAGTACTGCATGTGCCATTGGTTCATCATATCCACTGGCCACAAGCTTCCAGAGGTCCATGTCAATGCTTCATAGGTTAGAAATTGTCCTGGGGGTAGATTGTATTGGGCCACCAAGTCCTCTATCTGAAGAAAAACTCCCAACTGAAAACAGTCACCAACTGTCACCAGGCCAACAGCTGCCCCGTGGGGGAACCCAACCAATGGCAGGGCAGGTGCATAAAGGGGTGTCCCAGCCGTACTCCGCACGCAATGTGTCCAACATTTCAAGACCACCGCTAATACAACACTAGGTCAGGAATTACTATTGCTGGGCAAAGCAACTACATCAGCAGCTTGCTCTGATGGTGAGCCAGCCCCACCGAGCCCAGTTCCTCTAGCCTAGCCCCGTCAAGCCACTGGATGACCCAGTGAAGTTGCGCCGCAAAAAAATGCAACTTAAAATCTGATACGCACAGTCCCCCTCTTTAGGTGCAAGCTGAAAAACCTCCAGGGACACTCTATGGTGGCCTCCAGCCCATATCAGTTCCCGAAGCAGAGTAGTACTACCAAAACCAACAAGCATGCACCCGACAGGGAGACTAATAAAAAAGTACAATAATTCAGGAGCATAACCATTTTGACCCTGAAATCGTGGCCATAATGGGCAATTTGAGAGATCTCCGGAAGGGGTCCCAAGTTTTAAGTGACTGAAGGGCCGTCCCCAAGTTGCTTTCCCGAAGGTCCTCCAGTGAGTGGAATATCTTAACTTCCAGGTACTTGAACGATGTAGGGGACCAAGTCAAGTCCTGAGGAATATCCAGCGGCTGCTGGACGTAATGTGGGGAACAAATACGTCTTGGCCTTATTGACCTGAAGGGCAGAAAGCATCGCAAATTCCCTCAGAAGGCGCAAGGCATCCTCAGCACCCATTGGGCCATCAGCCAAAAAAAAGCAGGAGGTCATAAACATATAGAGAAATAATATGTTCCTGGCCCTCCACCCTCCGTCTGCGCCCACCCCGTCTTGTCAAGAGAACACTGTCAGTGGCTCAACGGCCAAAGTGAAAAGAGGGAGAGGTAGAGGAAACGCCTTTCTGGTGGCTCTATATACTTTGTATTGAGGGGAGAGGGTAGTGCCTGTTGTGACCTGCGCAGTTGGCACAGAATAGAGCAACTTAAACTAATTAAACCAATGCTCCTCATTCCCATCCGACACATAACCTCGAGCAAGAAATCCAACCACACTGACTCAAAGGCCTTTTCAAGGTCTACTAACATAAGGATGGCCCCCGATTGAGACTGCACCTCCGGTGGGTAAAGGACATGGTATAGCCGCCAAACATTAAGGGAAGTACTGCGGGCTGGAATTAAACCATTTTGGTCCTCGTGTATCAATGAAGGTACATGGGGGAGTAGCTGTAGGGGCAGAACCTTGCTAAGAATTTTGGAGTCCTTGTTGAGCATGAACATAGGTCAAAATGCCGTGAGACAGGCGCCCTGAACCTTAGTTTTGGAGAGCAGAATCACAACAGCATCCCTTGTGAACTCAGGTAGGTCTCTTTCCTTTGAAGAGTCAACATATATCTACTCCATTTTCGGGGCCAAGGTATCAACAAAAGTGGAGAAGAACTCTGCAGGCAGGCCATCAGGAACTGGGTTTTCCCTGTTGGTATCTCCTAAATGGTGAACCGAATCTCCTGAGTCGTCACTGGTAGGGCCGTTTTAACAGCATTATAGGCCCCCAGGCAAAGCAGTGCACTGGGCCTTGCCTACACAACCATTCACAGGAATACAACCTTTTAACAGAAAATTAGTGTTAAATTGTGGTCTGCATGGGGCCCCTATCCTAGTTGGGCCCCAGGCCAACTGCCCAGTATGCTCATGTGTTAATGCAACAATGGACAATAGGCCCAGCAGACTTTCCCAAGTCTCGCAAGCAAGCTTCCTCAGCGGCAGTCATCACAGGAAAGCAGCCTGCATCCTCGGCGAGAGTCTCAGTACAGCAGCCCCGTCCATTCCCAGAGCATTGTCCAGCTTGTGCAACCTGTTATCAAGCATCTGCAGTTCCCCATCCAGCTCCTTCTTAATACCGACTGAGTGACTCAAATATTGACCCTGAACCACCACCTTAAAGGCCTACCAGTCAAGCAGCCCAGGGACTGCAGAACTCTCATTAAGTTCGAAGTACCCGATAATTGCCTCCACAAGGAGTCCTGAAAGCAAGAATCCTCTAGAGACAGCGGGTTAAGTTGCCTCATAGGAATCTGGGTGCTTCTCAACTGGCCAGAAGCCTATCAACAAGGGACTGTGATCCGAGAGTGTACGCCTCAGGTACTTGATGTGTGCCCCACACTGGCTAAGCCTGTTAGAACAAACAAACTTGACTAACAGAGTGTGGAGTTGGTAGAGATGGAAATAATAGGATTAATCCTGCGTCACTCCATGCTGGGTTCTCCTGGGATCCACCAGCTCCCAGCAATCTAGCCAGTACCTAAGGCCCTTTGCCGTCTTGTGTGCCATCGCCCCGGGCAATGGGGGATGGGGAGGCAGGGGGGTTTAACAGTCTAGCAGAAATCAGACACGCATTTAAAATCCCCACCCAACAAGAGATCCTCGGTCACCAACGGCACTAGAGAAGCCAAGAGTGAGCAAAGGAAAGCCACCTGGTCCTGATTTAGGGCATACATTCTTCCTAAAGAGATGTCCGTACCCAGAAATCTACCTTTAAGTAGGACAAAAAGCCCCTCTTGGTCGATGGTGGAGTGGATAAGCTTAAAGGGTATCCTTGTTCTAATCCAAATTAGTGTCCCTCAGCATAAATGGAATAGGAGGTAGCATACAGCACGCCTCGCCATCTAAGTTGCAAGCGCTCCACCCCACCCCCGGCAAGGTGAGTTTAGCCTAGCCACCTGTACGGATGTATGACGTTACAACTCATACTTTTACAACGCATACCATTACAACGAAATTTTTACAACGCAAAAACTATTACAACGCATGTATTTACAACGCATGTATTTACAACGCAGGTACCTTTACAACGCATACCATTACAACGTAAGTATTGGTAAGTATATATAAATTTTTTTAATTTAAAATAATTAAAAATAATCTATTTTAATTTAATATAATGTAATGTTATTTAATTTAATTTAATTTTATTTTATTTTACCCTGTACCCCTGTACCCCAAAAACCCCAAACTGACCCTTAACCCTAAAAATACCCCATTACCCAAAAACCCAAAACTGACCATGAACCCTAAAAATACCCCTGTACCCCAAAAACCCAAAACTGACCCTGAACCCTAAAAATACCCCTTAACCCAAAAACCCAAAACTGACCCTGAACCCTAAAAGTACCCCAAAAACCCCAAACTGACCCTGAACCCTAAAAATACCCTTTTACCCAAAAACTGAAAACTGACCCTGAACCCTAAAAATACCCCTTTTCCCAAAAACTGAAAACTGACGCTTAACCCTAAAAATACCAAAAACCCAAAACTGACCCTGAACCCTAAAAATACCCCTTTACCCAAAAACTGAAAACTGACCTTGAACCCTAAAAATACCCTTTTAGCCAAAAACTGAAAACTGACCTTGAACCCTAAAAATACCCTTTTACCCAAAAACTGAAAACTGACCCTGAACCCTAAAAATACCCCTTTACCCAAAAACTTAAAACTGACCCTGAACCCTAAAAATACCCCTTTACCCAAAAACTAAAAACTGACCCTGAACCCTAAAAATACCCCTTTACCCAAAAACTGAAAACTGACCCTGAACCCTAAAAATACCCCTTAAAAAACCCAAACATATAAAATTTAAAATATAATTATATACTTACCAATACTTACGTTGTAATGGTATGCGTTGTAAAGGTACCTGCGTTGTAAAAAACTGCGTTGTAAATACATGCGTTGTAATGGTTTTTGCGTTGTAAAAATTTCGTTGTAATGGTAGTTCGTTGTAAAAGTTGCGTTGTAAAGGTTGTTTCCCCACCTGTACCCCCAGCCACCACAAATATCTGTGGATATTATGACATTTAGAGACTGAGCCCATCCCCTAGATATTCAAGGTCAAAAAGGTTAATGTATGACGTTGGTCCTGCATCTGGTCAAACCATGTGTGTGTCCTCGCAAGTCTCCCTGGCACCTCCCAGAAAACCAAACCTTCCCCTTCAAACCCGAGACAAACCATAAGAACCCCAACTGTGAACTCACCCTCCCAAGAGCAGCCCTGCAATGGCTGACCACCCAAACAAGTGAAATCATTATCAAAATGCTAACTCCAGTTACCTGGTAGTGGCCAATCTGAGAGAGGTAGGCCATGCTATAAAGTTAAAGCCAGTTCCGCGCCAGCCTCACCCTTACTCATTGTCCGGGCACATGCCCCCACTCACACCCAGCTTCCAGATCACCCTTGATCTCGGGCCGTAAAAGAAACAGCAAAAATACAGATAGGCAACACCCCCAAACTTGGAATTCCACCAACCCCCATCCAACAATGCAAAAGTGCCACAGTTGTCCCACAGCCTCCAGTCAGTCCAGCAGAGTGGCTTGCCCTATAGACCTCCAACTAATACCATGCTATTCCTAGATCCTCATAGAAGTGAATAGTCAAATCCAGATATAATACAGAGCTTGGCAGGGAACATTAAAGAATATTGCAAGCCTTCTTCCCAGAGGGCATTCTTTACTTCCAGGAGGGAAGCACGCTTAGTTTCAAACTGCAGCCATGAAGTAGGGGAACACCAATACTTTACTAATGTCCACTATAAACGGGCCCCCTCTATGCACCGTCTGAAGTATGATATTTCTGTCTTTATAATGGAGTTAGCCACCACAGGGCAGGCGCTAGTGGACGGGCTGGTACTCTCTGGGCATGTTCCTGGGTGAAGAAGGGAGTAAGATGATTCGGGGCAACCTCTGACTGAAGCCATTGTGTGAGATACATCATCATATCGTCCCCTTCTGTACCTTCAGGAAGTCCAACCACCCAGATATTGTTTAAGTGGTTACGTCCCTCTGCATCCGCCTGATGTTCTAGGATGCTCACCCTTTCAGTCAGATCCATCATGCGGCTAGATAGTGTCTGGTGTACGGGCTGTAGCCCACCCACGGAGGTCTCTACTTCTTTAACCCAGTCAGTCAATTTGCAGTGTTCAGCCTGCAAAATACCTAAGCCCACTGACACCACACTAATGTCTTGTTGGAGGGTATCTTTGGTGTCTGCTAAGGTAGAAAGCTTTTTATCGAGGTGGAGATGTATAGAAGTTGACAGGATGTTTGGCTCCTCAGTCTCCACATGTGAGGGTTGGGAAAGTCTTGGCTTTCGGCTTCCTCATGAAGACAATATGGCCAAGCCCATAATAAAATACAACACTATCAGCCCCAAGTGCGGCCGAGCCGAGTTCAGGTAAGATGCAAAGTCACTTCCCTAGGAAGGGGAACAATCCCGGAGCCCCTGAGATCCAGTGAGCACATGTTGCACCAGGGGAAAAGCAGCCACTTCAGTGTCCAAGACACCCAGTTCCCTCCTTGGTACTGCTACAAAAAAGTGTGGCAAGTTCGGTGAATAATGGATGTAATCTTATAAAAGGAAAATATATCCTTTTTCTTTAGTCCCCTCACTCACTCTAGAAAAGGGCTTGGGCTTTGTACCTACCCCAAGTATGGACACATTCCTATTAGCACGTGAACTTAATGAGTTCTTAAGAAAAAAAACTAGAGAACCACCCCGTTTTTTAATATATCAACTAGGAGCAAGAATAAAGCAATTCCGCCCACTAGTTAGATATTTTTAACCCACACCACTCCACCAACACCCATCACTGCACCACACATAGTTCCTCACTTTAAAGTGCTCCTACGTAGTTCGCAAGTCGCAGCACACCCCAACCCGCAGCAGGTTGGGAGGACCCCAATGATGAAGCATGTCACCGTGAGGAAACTCCGGTGAGTGAGGGGACTAAAGAAAAAGGATATATTTTCCTTTTATAAGATTACATCAATTATTGATAGTGATCTTCTCTAACCCGCTAGGTTCTCTATCCGGCATTCCGGATTTTCTGTTTCTCACATACTACTTTAGGAGGGTGAACCTTGCAACCTGTCAGGATCCAAAGACCCCAGGTGTCAGTGATATCGCAGCAGGGGCATAGTTGTGCCAAAATGAGTCATGTAGGGAAGACCTGGGCAGAACTCGTGCAAAAACGGAACTCAAAGATGGCCGCTGTACTGGCCACAGGAGCGGAGTTGTAATGGACAGTCTAGTCTTCAGCCGGTTCGTTAGCGGGATCCAGGTGAAGCGCGCGTGTGTTCCAATCTGCGCACTTCACTGAAGAACCGACCCGGAGAAGAAGTGTTTCCAGAAGTTGCGTATACAGAATAGAAAAACCCTGTGATTGAGACGAGCGAGTTTTTCCTAGCATTGTTTACCCCCGTTAGAGTTCCCTGTAGAAAGAGCCCCGGACCTTACGCTGCAGTTTTCAGAAGCGTGAGGAATTTCAGTCAGAGAGAAACGTTCGAGCTCTGAAGTCCGCTGAGACCGTAAGCAGAGGCAGTGCTTCATTTGAAGTAAGAACGGCAACACGAGCAGTTCGTCACCAGCAGCTCGGCACCTAGAGAAACAAGAAGAAAATAAGAAGATAAGTAAAAGCTACTTATTTAAAAGACGATATAGAGAACTGATGAAAAGACTATGGAATACTTGCCTTGCTTAAGACTTCGTAGTCAATAGGAATTAGTGAGTTACAGTGTAGACATTAAAGAAATAATTTCTTATGTGATAAAATTACCTTGCAGGACAGACTAAGAGAAGCTAAAGCAGATAAGAGGCACCTAGGATAACAGCGCAGGAGGGCAGAAGTTAAGTGAGTGTTGAGAGAGTTAAGACTAGAAGTAAAAGATATAGAACAAGCAACTAAAGAACTAATAGATAAAACCTGTTATGAATTACAGATAAGAGATATTCTTGAACTCAGCCATCCAGTGCCAAGAAACAGAAAATAGAAGAGAGGGCAAGCTCTTGGAAAATAAAGGGTAGGTGGAAACCCAGAGGGAGAAGTAGAAAGAGTTAGAGAAAGTAACTAAGTCACAGTTAATCAAGAAATTTTCCTTACAGGGTCCAGAGCCAGTGGCGGTCTGATGATCGAACTGACGAGCGGAACCAACCAAGAAAGATCTCTTCTCTTTTGTTATTTTATCCACTTTCCCCCTTCCCTCTTGGGAACCAGTTAGAGACTTGAATCAACCAAGCTCTGACCGGTTGCCCTGGGGGATTTGGGAGCCAGCATCTCTGTTCCTGTGCGTACCACAAGGAGTATCCTTTTAAGTCTGACAGAGTGAAGTGCCCAAGTTGCACCTTGCACCCAAACAGAGATGGCAGAAGGAATAGACCTGCAAGGATTAGGGGTAATCTTAGATACAATACAAAAAGAACTGAGTGCAGTTAGAGAGGAAAATCAAAATCTAAAGTTGGAAATAGTAAATTCTAGAAAAGAAACAGCGGACCTGGTACAGAGGTTTAGGCAGCCCTTTGGTTCAAGTCAGGATACACAAAATCCCCTAGCAGACAGCTCTAACAGGATGACCACACAAGTGATTCATTCACTGTCCCCAGTTATACCCTTGGCAGCTCCAGAGAGATTTAGTGGGGATCCACAAAAGGCGCAAATATTCATCACCCAATGCTCCTTGCATTATATGTGCCGCCCTTCAATTTACCCAGACACACAATCTAAGGTCGCCTTTGCCTTGTCCTACTTGAGTGGGGATGCGGCCGCTTGGTCCTTGCCGCTTATCACCAGAAATGATCCAATATTGAGAAATTATGAGGAATTCAAACAAGAATTTCTACGGATATTCGATCGAAGGAGGATATCACAAGTAGTAGACAATGAACTCCTTGATTTAAAGCAAGGAAATCGAGACCTGGTTTCATACTTGGCGCAATTCAACAAGCTAGTCGTAGAGACTGACTGGCCCGAGAGTAAGCGAGCCGCAGTGTTCTACCGTGGGTTAAAGGACGAATTGAAAGATGCCCTGGCCGGAATCCCTAACAGACCCACCGAAATTTCTGCATTAGTGGATCTTGTGCTGGAAATAGATTTCCGACAAGGAGAAAGACAGGGTGAGAAAAGAAGAGAATTTAGACCAACGGTTCCTAGGTTTGATCGTGCTAGATCAGAGAATAGTCGAAATAATGAAGGTCCGTCAGCTGTGGAGCCCATGCAAATTGGAACAATTCGTGGACCCTTGTCAAAGGAAGAGAAAGAAAAAAGACGGAGTAGTAACCTGTGCATGTACTGCGGGGCTGGAGGCCATTTTGTCAGAAATTGCCCTAAGAAGCCTAAGACCAGTTACAAGCCAAAGGAAAACTACTAGCACCACCTGTTGGCGGAGTTGGACAGGTGGATGCGAATATAGAAAAAACTCCAGAAGAACATAGAGTGGCAAACACCCTACAGTCCGCAGCTCCTCATTTGAGTTTGTCCATGGAAGTCAAGTTCAGACATGTGACCCTAAAAGGAGTATCGGTAATGATAGACTCTGGAGCCACCGGAAATTTTTGTGACCAGAAATTTGCAAAAAGAGTGGGTCTGCAAGCAATTATGAAAGCTAAAAGTGAACCAGTGAGAGCGGTGGATGGAACGGATTTGTCTTCTGGACCCATAGTAAGTCACACAGAAGTAATCCACCTTCTTTCAAATGATGGCCACGAAGAAAAAATTCAATTTAATCTAATTGACGCTCCCCAGTTCGAATTAATTCTAGGTCTCCCTTGTCTCACTGAGCATAACCCAACAATAGACTGGAGTAGTAGAACTATAAAGATGAATTCCGAGTATTGTCAGGAAAATTGTTTTGAGAATAAGGAAGGAATGCAGGAGGTTAATCCAGCCCACTCACTGTGTCAAGTTGGAGGGTCAATATGCGTAATAAACACACCGGAGATTCCAGAGGAGTATGCCGATTTTTAAGATGTGTTTAATGAGGTGGAGGCAGAACAACTACCCCCGCACAGAGTTTATGACTGCAAGATAGAATTAGAGCCAGGTGCCAACTTGCCCTGCAGTCGAGTGTATGCACTCACCTAAAAAGAACATCACCATCTCAAGGAATATTTGGATAAGTACCTTGCTAATGGTTTCATTCGGCCATCTCAATCCCCTGTCTCATCGCCTCTATTTTTTGTGCCAAAAAAGGAAGGGGATCTGAGGACTTGTATAGATTATAGAGCCATCAACAGAATCACCAAGAAGAATAGATACCCGTTGCCCCTTATATCGGTGTTATTGGATCAAGTAAAGGGGGCTCAGGTCTATACAAAGCTTGACTTGAGAGGCGCCTACCATTTAGTCAGAAAGTGAGAAGGTGACGAGTGGAAGACGGCTTTCCGGACCCGATTTGGACTATTTGAATATCAGGTTATGCCTTACGGTCTATGCAATGCCCCTGCAGCCTTTCAACATTTCATCAATGATGTACTAAAAGAGTACGTGGATCAATGCGCCATAGTATACATTGATGATATACTTATATACTCTGCAGACGAGGAGAGGCATCAAGCCCAGGTCCGAGGGGTTTTACAAAAATTACGAGATAACAGACTGGAAAAGTGTGCCTTTAATGTCACACAAGTGGAATTTTGGGGTTTTGTCATCTGCCCAACGGGCATACTTATGGATCCGCAGAAAATTAAAGCAGTGACAAGTTGGAAATCCCCAATGAGTGTAAAAGAAGTCCAGAGCTTCATTGGATTTGCGAACTTTTACCGAAGATTCATCAATGAATTCTCCCACAAGATATTACCGCTCACGAAGTTGCTAAAGAAAGGAATTCAATTTGAATGGACTAAAGAAGCTGAAGAGGCTTTTAACTCGTTAAAGCAAGACTTCACATCGGCCCCAATTCTTCAGCATGCTGATCCCACTGAACCCTTCTATGTAGAAACCGACGCGTCGGATCAAGCAGTAGGAGGGGTCTTATCCCAACGCAACAAGGTCACAGGGCAACTGCATCCAGTTGCTTACCGGTCAAAGAAATTATCTCCAGCTGAATGTAATTATACCATCACGGAGAAGAAGCTGTTGGTGATAAAGGACGCCTTTAAGGATTGGAGACACCACCTCATGGGAGCTCAGCATCAGGTGACTGTGTTTACAGACCATCGTAACTTAAAATTCTTAAAAACAGCCAGAACATTGACTCCAAGACAGTTGCGATGGTCATTGTACTTCGCTGACTATGACTTCGTAATTACCTATCGGCCAGGAACACAGAATGGAAAGGCGGACGCCTTGTCCAGAATTGATACAGAAAATCAAAAGACGCCACTAGAGAATCAGTCTATCATACCCAAGGAGAAAATTATAGGTCTTACAAGTTCGGTCAGTCTAGCGACTAGTATAACTGAAGTCATGAGTCCTGAAGTTATGCAATACTGGGTCAAAGAAAAAGAAGGCAGAAAGATTATTGGTCAGCTTCCCTATTTTCAAGACTGCTTGTACATTCCCACTAAGGAGCTACAACAACAAATCATACAAGAAAATCATGATGCGAAGCTGGCAGGACACAAGGGAGAGGCAAAAACTAAGGAACTAATCCAGCGTTTTTACTGGTGGCCAGAAATGGCGAAAGACATTGAGAACTATGTCAAGACTTGCGAGATATGTGCTCTGGGAAAATCTGAACGGCAGGCCCCAAAAGGGTTGTTACAGCCTTTACCTACACCACCTTATCCTTGGCACACAATCACCTTGGATCTTATTACCGATTTACCACTCAGTCAAGGCTTTGACACCATATTAGTTGTAGTGGATTCATTTTCCAAGATGGCACATTTCACCGCATTGCGAGGGCTTCCATCTGCAAAACAATTAGTTACCCACTTTAGCACAGGAATAGTTAAGATCCATGGCATCCGGAAGGTAGTGATTTCAGATAGGGGCTCACAGTTCATCTCTCGTTTTTGGAAATCCTTCATGGAAAGTTTAGGGACGGAAGTGAGATTTTCTACCAGTTATCGTCCTGAAACCGATGGTCAAACGGAAAGAGTTAACCAGGAGTTGGAACAATATTTAAGGTTGTTCCTTTTGAAACAGGATGGAAACTGGTCAGAATATCTGTGGACAGCCGAGTTTGCCCATAATAATGCAAAGAATGTTTCCACAGGCTTCTCTCCCTTCTATATGAATTACGGGAGGCATCCAAATTCTACCCTCAGACAAATGGACATCTCAGTTCCGGCAGTAAAAGATATAGTATCACATCTAGAGCAAATTCACCAAGAAGCTGTAGAGAGTCTTGAGACAGCCAAGGAAAAATATAAAAGCTATGCTGACAAGAAAAGACGAGAGGGTCCTTTGTTAGAACCAGGGGATAAGGTCTGGTTAAGCACTAAGAATCTGAGATTGAGAGGGAACCGAAAATTCCAACCTTGTTTTCTTGGTCCTTATCCAATAGAGAAGAAAATAAATCAGGTGACTTATCGACTTCTCCTGCCCACAAAACTTAAGATTCATCCAGTTTTCCATATTTCATTATTAAAGAAGGCCCCAATAAACTTGCGAAAGACATTGCCACCAAGACCTCTCAATTTAGAAACTGGAACAAAGTATGAAGTAAAGGAAATTCTAGATTCAAAGTGTTCAAAGGGACAATTATACTACCTAGTAGATTGGAAAGGATATGGGCCCGAAGAACGATCTTGGGAGCGAGAAGAAGATGTTCATGCTCCAAGATTGGTTCAATCTTTTCATCGACAGTTCCCTGCAAAACCAAGAAGGAAAGGACCTGCTTTGTTGGGGGGTACTGTCAGGATCCAAAGACCCCAGGTGTCAGTGATATCGCAGCAGGGGCATAGTTGTGCCAAAATGAGTCATGTAGGGAAGACCTGGGCAGAACTCATGCAAAAACGGAACTCAAAGATGGCCGCTGTACTGGCCACAGGAGCGGAGTTGTAATGGACAGTCTAGTCTTCAGCCGGTTCGTTAGCGGGATCCAGGTGAAGCGCGCGTGTGTTCCAATCTGCGCACTTCACTGAAGAACCGACCCGGAGAAGAAGTGTTTCCAGAAGTTGCGTATACAGAATAGAAAAACCCTGTGATTGAGACGAGCGAGTTTTTCCTAGCATTGTTTACCCCCGTTAGAGTTCCCTGTAGAAAGAGCCCCGGACCTTACACTGCAGTTTTCAGAAGCGTGAGGAATTTCAGTCAGAGAGAAACGTTCGAGCTCTGAAGTCCGCTGAGACCGTAAGCAGAGGCAGCGCTTCATTTGAAGTAAGAACGGCAACACGAGCAGTTCGTCACCAGCAGCTCGGCAACTAGAGAAACAAGAAGAAAATAAGAAGATAAGTAAAAGCTACCTATTTAAAAGACGATATAGAGAACTGATGAAAAGACTATGGAATACTTGCCTTGCTTAAGACTTCGTAGTCAATAGGAATTAGTGAGTTACAGTGTAGACATTAAAGAAATAATTTCTTATGTGATAAAATTACCTTGCAGGACAGACTAAGAGAAGCTAAAGCAGATAAGAGGCACCTAGGATAACAGCGCAGGAGGGCAGAAGTTAAGTGAGTGTTGAGAGAGTTAAGACTAGAAGTAAAAGATATAGAACAAGCAACTAAAGAACTAATAGATAAAACCTGTTATGAATTACAGATAAGAGATATTCTTGAACTCAGCCATCCAGTGCCAAGAAACAGAAAATAGAAGAGAGGGCAAGCTCTTGGAAAATAAAGGGTAGGTGGAAACCCAGAGGGAGAAGTAGAAAGAGTTAGAGAAAGTAACTAAGTCACAGTTAATCAAGAAATTTTCCTTACAGGGTCCAGAGCCAGTGGCGGTCTGATGATCGAACTGACGAGCGGAACCAACCAAGAAAGATCTCTTCTCTTTTGTTATTTTATCCACTTTCCCCCTTCCCTCTTGGGAACCAGTTAGAGACTTGAATCAACCAAGCTCTGACCGGTTGCCCTGGGGGATTTGGGAGCCAGCATCTCTGTTCCTGTGCGTACCGCAAGGAGTATCCTTTTAAGTCTGACACAACCTTCCCTCTGACTCCCCCTTCTTTTGTATTTCGCAAGTTCAGTGAAGCCATCCTGATGCATGCAAGGCACCGAAGTATGCCAAACATTAGTCTGCTCAGTGGCTAGAGCTTAGCATTCAAACAGCGGAGACCGCCTCCTGGACTGCAAGTGACTGCAGGGCACTTCCATGGGGGAGGTCATCCCCCCAGCAGACCCAGGACCACACCCTTGATGACAATGCGGGTCTTCCAGCGACCACTCCTCACCCAATACTGTATGCATGGGAAAAGCAGGTAACACAGTATCCGCGTGCTATGCAGCACAATTAAGCAGTCCCACAGTGCTTACAGCCTCTGCTAATGGTCAAACCTTGGTGTACACAGTAAGTGGGCCCCCAAGCGCAGGCAAATCTGACATGAGCGTTGCGTTCCACTGAGGCACAACATGGTCTGCTCTTCGCCCTCTTTTGCTCGGGCATACTTCAAGATTAGTAGTGCCTCAGTGGTCCCAGTTCTCCCAGGCAGTCCCCAGCTAGGCCTTCCTGACATTGCCAATCTGAGAGGGAAAGCCGCCAGTCGCTCCCCAGCCACAGACCCATGCACCGGGCTCCGATATAAGTCCAGAGTCACTCTACACCATAATATACAGAGTTTAAAGCCAGGCATCACTCATTGGTCAGCTGTGCAGGGCCTCCACACACATCCTCAGCCAGAGACCTGCCCAAGCATGCCTCAAGAGCCCCATTACTCACAGAGACCACACTGCTCTCGGACGTAGGCCAGCCAGTCCAGAGTGGGCAGTCCTGCCAGGCCACAGACCCAATCTTTATCTACCAAAGCCTCCAGCGTGTAGTGGCCAAATTGGGCAGTGCCATGCCAGTAAGGCCCTGGCTGGTCCTCAGTTTCACTCAGGCCACGGGTCTTAGCACCGGGCCCCATATGGGCCCCGATATAGGCTCCAAAGTACACTGGTCACAGAAAGGAGAGACCACCAGCCGGGGCTTCGCACTCTGCCCTCTGGCGCCTCATAGCCATGTGCTGGAGTTCCACAGGGTGAGGTTCTGTAATTCTCGAGTCTGACTCCATTTTGTTCTGTGCCACCATTTTGTGTTGCCTTCACGTAGGCCTGTAAAGGTAGCCTGGCGAACAAAGTGGCCTGGCCTTCTTAGTTCATGTATACATTAACGAGGTTTCTTTTTGACTCTGAAATGAACTGTAAGAAACTGACCTCTTCACCTGAAACTGACCTCGCAAAGCCAATTTCCCTGATCGATCTTTGTCTGAGATTGCCAATCAATGTTCAGGACATCGTTAACTTTTTAATTTCCTTGCACATGCCTTATCTTGTTCAGCATCTGTTACTGTTTCTTTTTTTATGTTTCTTCATTACATGGGTTATGCTTTCAATTATAGGTTTGTCCGGCTTGTGGAGATTGAATTTGGGACATTTCTAATAATTAACCACTTGGATGCTAAGCATCTGGTACCACTTCAATGTAATTTCCATTGAAATCAATGGAAACTCCATGACGAGTTACCCTTGTCATTAGCACTGAAGGGGTTAACTTTTGGGTTGGGATACTGTAAATTGAGTTTTTGCTATGTGATACTTTGTTTGAAAATGTATCTTATTGGCTAGAATTTTGTACAGTGGGTGTACATTTATAATGTGAATATTGGGTATAAAAGGAGACGTCTCGCCTTAGTAAAATGAGCAGTCTCCTGAGAATTTACACCGTGATGTATTTCTAGGATCACTGTTACTAGCTGCAGCTAATAAACTTGGTCTCTGAAGCCATCCAGAAGTATTCCGTGTCTTTGAATACCAAGACAGGTGAACTCGAAGATCTTAGGCGTGCCCCTGACGCCGCTGGGTTAAACCCCGGTTCTTCAACTGGCGCCCAACGTGGGGCGACTTCAGCGGTACTGGTCCAAGCCCGAAGATTGTGAGGAGCCCCGTGAGGAAATTCTGGAGGACGGCCTCTACTTCATTGACCCCTGCATGTCAACGTGGACCGAAGGTTTTTTCTGCGAGGCTTCCCCTTTCCGACGGCTGCGAAGGACTGCTGCCCTGACTGTCGCCCTGTCTTGGACTCTCTTGTGATGATTTGTAAGGCGAGACGTTAGATGGTCTTCTGGTGGCGTGACAGACATTTTGGTTAAGTATAAGTGGGTTGCTCCCACGACTTTGTTTTGTTTCTTGGTTTTGATTCGGCCATTGCAATAGTCGAAGCCGAGGGGTTCGTATATTTACGAGTGTATCATTTTTGATAACCCCTTGAAGTTTGAAGCAAGACTAGCGAGCTAAAGATGCCTGGTTTTGGCAAAATTAGGAAATGGTTTTGTTGTAGTTGTAATAAGGATTCCCGATTGGAGGATTCGTGTCCGATACCTCTGGTTGGAACTCCAACTTATGAGCTCTATTCAAAGCATGGTGTGGGTCCCATTACCTTTAATGAAGTATGGGTCCGTTATACAAAGAAAGATGGTGTTTTACAATGGCCCCCAACATGGTAGTTTTGAATCAGATGTTTTAGATAACCTAGAGGTTGCGCTATTTAAGAAGAAAGCCCGACCCGCGATGTTTGACTCTTTCCGCCTTTGGCGTAAGGAAGCCAAACAGCGAGAAATTAATCAAGCTAAGAGAGATAGGAAGGAAAGGAATATGTCGGTAATGCAAGCTGCTAGGCAGTTTAAGGAAGATGAAGAAGATCGTGCGACTGAAGTGTCAGATAGACAACATTGCATGGCCATTGACAAATGTTACCCGGCTTTGCCACCTCCCTTTCAAATGTGACTGAAGACCCTGAAAAGGATCCTTTGATCTCACATTTACTGAGATTACCACCCCCTTATGTGCAGGGTGCTACTGCACCTCCGTCACCTCCAGTTGTTGCACCCCTTGTTGTCGTTCAACCCCCTGTTGTTGTTCAGCCATCTGTTGCTTCACAGGTGGTTCTTCCTCCCGCGGCGCAGCCCCCTCCAGGGCCGCCAGCTTTGTCACCAGCCTTGCCTCAAACTCCTTTGCCTTACACTCCTTTATCTTTGACTTCTCTTATTTCTGTCCCTACGTCTCTCTTCCCTCAAAACACTTTGTCTCCTGTCCTCATGTCAACTTCTTCTCCTTCTGCTCGGCAACGAATGACTGAGACTGTCGCTAGTCTTTTGTCTCCTTTCTTTGTGTCACTGAATATGACCCCTGTTTCTGAACGTAAGCAGAGACATAGTCAGCTTCCTGGTCCCGAAGAGCGGGCAGTGTTAGATCTCCTTGCTCGTAGATGGGTTTCGAATGCCTCCAAGTACGGTCCACAAGTGGTTATGGATATGTTCCTACAGTGGGAGGCACCAAAACAAAGGTATGTTTTTGATGTCATGTGTACCTTCCTTCGTCAGGAGTGGGAAGATAATGAGTTGGGTTCAATTCCACAGGAATTGATTAATGTTCAGTCTGAATTTGCTAAAGGAACGATAGTGTGTTCCGATGTTGAGGAAGCGGTAGAGACACTACTCACTTTTAGGTCTAGACTTCCACCTCAGTTATTGTTCGAACCTGACCCTTCTGTTAGGAGAAAAGTGAAGCAGTATCCTATGAGAGAGGTTCCCCCTGTATGGAGAGAGGCAGATGTGGCTGATGCCGCTCATGGTATTGTGGCTGCACCGGCTCATTTTCAGCGAGTGTGGGTACATGTCCCTTCGAAGAGAGCTGAGGTCCTGGCTCTTAAGCAGACCTTGCCTGACCCCCGTAAAAATCCTGCTGGTTATTACAAGGAGTTGTCTCAGACAGTTGATGCGTGTGTTATGAATTTAGCTGACATAGATATGTTGATGGGTAATGTAGTTCCTCAACCCTTATGGGCGAAGATCCGTCACGAGGATCACGCGCCAGAGTTAGGAGATACGTGGGTTAATATTACTGCTGCAGATGGTCGGCAGGTAGGAGGTGCCAAACCTGAACCCTTAGTTGCAAAACTACCTGGTAGGATTATTAATTTAATGAAAACTATGATGCCTCCTTTTCGGGTGAATTGGGACAAGTTAGCAGCATGCAAACAAAAGAAAGATGAGAGTGTGTCTGATTTCTTCACTAGGTTTGAGGAAACATTCATTGATCATAGTGGTCAGGACATGAGTACAGAAGGTGGTCAGAGGTTGTTTGTAGATAAGTTTGTTTTTAATTTACTTCCTGAACTTTCTAATAAGTTAAAGGACTCTGAGAGTTCATGGGCAGTTTCTTCTTCGGCCCAGATATTGGCTACTGTACAATACTATGAGAATAGAGATAAAGATGAGAAGGATAAAGTAGAGAAGAAGACTAGAGAATTAAAAACGAAAGTTCTTCTGGAGCAGGCTTATCCGACTCGCCCTAATCAGCGTCAGTTTCAGCAACCCCCAAAGTTTCAGAAACTGTTGCAGAAGCCTGAGTCTTTTGCTTCGCGACTCCCGCTAGGCCCTAATAAGTGTGCTTATTGTAAAGAGGAAGGTCACTTCAAGAATAGTTGCCCGATCTTGCTACAGTGTGCGAATGGTATGTCTGGTCTGAGAGGTCGTGATGGTTACCGTCCGGACCTACTCCAGAACGGTCACTCCCCCACGCTCCCGGACTCCACAATCTCATCATGCTGCTGCTCGCAACGCACCCTGCTGAAACGCACTCCTTGCTGGAATTGGTATCGTTTACTGTGCTACCTGTAACTGCTATCGTTTTTTGCCTGTCATCGTAGCTTTACTTTTGGAGCATTTATTTCACCAAATTGAGCGTTTTGATACGTAGTGCCGCACTCTCTGCTCTGCATTACAGCGCGACATAGCTGAGGCTTTATTTGCATGCTGGTACATTGGCTGCACACTCGGTGCCATTGTACATTTGCTGCCCCTGTCTCGCTTTCCCTTTGACCTCCATTTTGTTGTTGTGGTTTCCCCTGGCCCGCACCTCCTACCCGCTACCGCCTCCCAGCTGACCCTCCCACCCACGAATAGAGGGCTCACCACCTCCCCAGCCAAGCTGTGACCGTCCGGACCTACTCCAGAACGGTCGCTCCCCCACGCTCCCGGACTCCACAATCTCATTGTGCTGCTGCTCGCAACGCACCCTGCTGAAACGCACTCCTTGCTGGAATTGGTATCGTTTACTGTGCTACCTGTAACTGCTATTGTTTTTTGCCTGTCATCGTAGCTTTACTTTTGGAGCATTTATTTCACCAAATTGAGCGTTTTGATACGTAGTGCTGCACTCTCTGCTCTGCATTACAGCGCAACATTGCTGAGGCTTTATTTGCATGCTGGTACATTGGCTGCACACTCGGTGCCATTGTACATTTGCTGCCCCTGTCTCGCTTTCCCTTTAACCTCCATTTTGTTGTTGTGGTTTCCCCTGGCCTGCCCCTCCTCCCCGCTACCGCCTCCCAGCTGACCCTCCCACGCTCCACCCCCTCCACTAGCCATTTAAGACAGATGTCCCAACGCGCAGCGTCCACGCGCTGCGGCCGTGCCGAAGGTGCGCCAAAGGTAAGCCCGTCTACGCCCGTCCGTGCCTGGACCCGCCCAGCGCCAGACCCCCTGGCACCCGCATTTCCCAGCTCTCCCGTATAACATACGACGCCGCAACCCTCACTGCCCTCAACCCTGGCCGCCCTCCTAACTGCCACCAAGCCGCACCGGGACACATCCATGGACCCTTCACATGCTACCCCTGCAAGTTCGACTGCACCAAGACCCACACCAAATCCACAAACACCAAACAGAGATCCAACACTCACCACCTAAATTGCATCCTGCTCAACACCCGCTCGATCCACAGACACGCCATCGACCTTTGGAATCTACTAGACACCACTTCTCCGGAAGTCGCCTTCCTAACTGAAACATGGATGAACACCTCTTCAGCTCCAGACATCACCATAGCCATCCCGGACGGCTACAAGATCATCCGAAAAGACCGCACCAACCAAACAGGAGGAGGCATCGCCATCGTCCATAAGAACTCCATCCGCGTCTCAACCAGCTCAGACGTCAACTTCACTATCGCCGAACATCTTCACTTCCAGATCCACACCGACCCCAAGACCACACTCAGAGGCACCCTCCTTTACAGGCCACCAGGACCCCGCACACAATTCAGTGAAGACATCCCTGACTTCATCACCCCACACGCACTCCCCTCCGAGGAATACATTCTACTGGGAGACCTCAATTTTCACCTGGAAAAGAGCAACGACAACAACACCACCACCCTCCTGGACAATCTAGCCAACCTCGGACTCATACAACTAGTAAACACCCCCACCCACTACGCAGGACACACACTCGACCCTATCTTCACCTCCAGCAAGCACATCTCCTTCAATCACACCACAGCTCTCCATTGGACGGACCACAGCTGCGTCCACTTTAACTACAAAAAAAACCACAATCCACAACCACCCTCAACCTTCTCTGCGAAGAAACTGGAACAAAATCACCATCGACCAGATCTCAACATCTCTTCTTCAAAACCCCCCTGCCTATTCGTCGAACCCTAACCAAGCAGCCATCAACCTCACAAAATGGCTAACCCACAGCGCCGACAACCTAGCACCCTTGAAAACACGCCAAATCAAGCTAGGCAGCAAAAACGCCCCCTGGTTCAACAATGACCTTAAGAAATCCAAGAAACTCTGTCGTTCCCTTGAGAAAGCCTGGAAAAAAGATCCAAACACTAGCACCAGAGACGCCTTCAAAAACGCCACCCTTCAACACCACCAACTGATCCGACAGCCAAGAAATCCGCATTCAAAGACCGACTAGACAACAACGCCCACAACAGCAAGGAACTATTCAACATCGTCAAAGAGTTTACCAGCCCCACTGCCAACTCCAACGACATCACTCCCTCTCAAATCCTTTGCGACTCCCTAGCTTCATTCTTCCACGACAAAATCGCCGACATCCATAACAGCTTCAACAACCAACCCGGAGACCAACCCACCGAACCTAAACCCCCCTCGAACATCCTTTACGACTGGAACCCAATCTCCACTGAGGACACTATTCGCCTGATGAACTCCATCCACTCAGGATCCCCCACAGATCCATGTCCCCACCACATCTTCAACAAAGCAGACTCCATCATCGCACCCCACCTCCGAGACGTCATCAACTGCTCCCTCAACTCCGCCACCTTCCCGGAAAGCTGGAAACACGCCGAACTCAGCGCCCTTCTGAAAAAACCCACAGCAGACCCCACCGAACTCAAAAACTACCGCCCCATCTCGCTCCTACCATTCCCGGCCAAAGTCATCGAGAAAGCCGTCAACAACCAGCTCGCCGCCTTCCTCGAAAACAACAAATCCCTTGACTCCTCACAATCCGGCTTCCGAGCCAAACACAGCACCGAGACCGCACTCATCGCAGCAACAGACGACATTCGAACACTACTGGACAACGGAGACGCAGTCGCCCTCATCCTGCTTGACCTCTCCGCAGCCTTCGATACAGTCTGTCACAGCACCCTCATACAATGCCTCAAAAACATCAGAATTCAAGGAAAAGCACTGGACTGGATCACCTCGTTCCTTGCCGGAAGAACTCAGAGAGTCCGCCTCCCACCGTTTAAGTCAGAAGCCACCGAAGTCATCTGCGGCGTGCCACAAGGATCTTCACTCAGCCCCACCCTCTTCAACGTATACATGAGCCCCCTCGCGACCATCGCACGTCAACACAACCTCAACATCATCTCCTACGCTGATGACACTCAACTGATCCTCTCACTCACCAAAGACACTAACACCGCCAAAACCAACCTACACGAAGGGATGAAAGAAGTAGCCGAGTGGATGAAGCACAGCCGTCTTAAACTGAACTCAGACAAAACAGAAGTCCTCATCTTAGGTACCTCCCCTTCCGCCTGGGACGACTCCTGGTGGCCAGCGGCCCTAGGAAAAGCACCCATCCCAACGGACCATGCACGGAACCTGGGCGTCATCCTGGACTCCTCACTCTCGATGACTAGACAAGTCAACGCCGTCTCATCATCTTGCTTCAACATTCTTCGCATGCTCAAAAAAACATTTAGCTGGATCCCCACCGAAACTAGAAAAACGGTCACCCACGCACTGGTTACAAGCCGCCTGGACTACGGAAACACCCTGTACGCCGGTACCACCGCAAAACTTCAGAAAAAACTCCAACGCATCCAAAACGCTTCAGCCAGACTCATACTAGACATCCCGCGTAAAGACCACATTTCCGGTCACCTGAAAGACCTCCACTGGCTCCCTGTCAATAAGAGGATAACGTTCCGCCTCCTCACCCACGCACACAAAGCACTCTATGAACTTGGACCCGAATGCCTCAACACGCGACTATCCTTCTACACCCCCTCCCGCCAACTACGTTCTTCTAACCAAGCCCTCGCTGCTGTTCCACGCATCAACAAAACCACCATGGGGGGAAGATCCTTCTCCTACCTAGTGGCTAAAACCTGGAACTCCCTTCCCACTCACCTCCGCCTTACTCAAAACCACCTAGCTTTCAGAAAGCAGCTTAAAACCTGGATATTCGACAAGTAATTTCCCACCCTTCCACAAGCGCCTTGAGACCCTCTGGGTATGTAGTGCGCTATATAAATTATTTGACTTTGACTTTGACTTTGACTAACAAGTACCTAGGGTTAGGGTACGTGGTACGTTTCCCCAGAATGAACGTTCCTTTTCCCCTCAGAATTCTATAAATTATTTTGACCAACAGAATGTTCCGACCGTCCAGTCCGCTCAGTACTACACTGATGATTATTATGTTGGAAGTGAGAGTGCTGGTTTTAATGATAGTTAGGACAGCCATGGACAAAGGGAGGGAGCAGTGTCAGTTCCAGAAGACCAGAGTGGACCTTATGTTGAAGTGATTACATCAGGTGTGGCAGAACCTTTTCTTTTGGATACTGGTGCAGTAAAGAGTTCTATCATGCACTCTAAACTCCCTCGCGCACCCTTGTCTGGCTTGACTAATGTTTCGGTAGGATTTTCTGGCACCCCAGTTCGTATCCCGGTTTCTTGTCCTTTGCCCCTTTCTATTGGTCCTTGTGAATTGGAGGCTCCCCTTATTCTAACGACTGGCTGTGGTGAGAATTTGTTGGGTTTGGATTTGTTGAAAATATTGCATGCGACATTACATTGTTCTCCTTTGGGAGTACATCTTACAGTGGGTAAGAAAGTGATTTCCCCGATGTATCTGTCTAAGGATCGCCTTCCACTGGAACTGCATTCTCTCCCTGATACACTTTGGGCTACAGGTCCTAATGATGTTGGTCTCTTGCAGATTCCACCCTACGTTGTTACCCTTAAGTCGCATGCTAAATTACCTCGCATTCCTCAGTACAAAATTTCCAGTGATGGCGAAAGAGCTCTTTTAGCGATTATCTATGATTTGGTTGAGAAAGGTGTGGTTGAAGAAACGAGAGGTAATGTGTGTAATAGTCCTGTTCTGCCTGTCCTTAAGCGTACTGACTCTTCTCAGCCACCTGTGTATCGGTTTGTGATGGACCTTCGAGAGGTCAATAACGTTGTTGTGCCACAGTTTCCTGTTGTCCCAGACATTACTGCTTTATTGACTATGATCCCTGCCTCAGCTGCTTGGTTTTCTGTTATTGATCTGAAGAACGCTTTCTTCAGTATTCCGATTGCTGAGGAAAGTAGGGATATTTTTGGCTTCTCTTTAGGAGGCCGCAGTTTTCGGTTTAAACGCGCTCCTCAAGGTTATTGTGAGAGTCCCTCCATTTATAGTCAGGCTTTGAAAACTCAGCTTGATAGTTTTGCATTGCCTTCTGGTGCTACTCTTATCCAGTATGTTGATGATCTGTTGGTTGCTGCTGATGATGAAGAGATTTGTAAAGAGGTTACTCTTTCTTTGTTGCGACACCTGTCTGACCTTCATCATAAAGTGTCACCTTCGAAGTTGCAGTATTGCCGACAAGAAGTGACATACTTAGGTCATCTCTTGGCGAAGGAAGGAAGACGATTGACCCCAGAGCGTATTCAAGCGATTGCCCAAATGACTGTGCCATGCACACAGAGAGAGGTGCGTGCCTTTTTAGGTATCACCTTGTATTGTAGACAGTGGATTCCGAATTTTTCTTTGCTAGAGAAACCTTTGTTGGCACTTACTCATAAGGACACGCCACACTCTCTTCCTTGGTCTGACAAATGTCAGAAGAGTTTTTCTGAATTGCGTGATGCATTGAGTTCTGCTCCAGTGTTGGGTACCCCCAACTATAGTAAACCTTTTACACTTTATGTACACGAGAGAGAAGGTTGTGTGTTGTCAGTGTTGACGCAACAATTTGGAGACAAGCAGCGCCCATGTGCGTATTTTTCAGCCACTTTAGATCCGGTAGCTAGGGCGTTGCCTAGTTGTTTAAGAGCTACAGCAGCAGCGGCTGTTTCTATCCGACAGTCTGCTGGTTTGGTATTGGATAATACATTGATTGTGATGGTTCCACATGCAGTGGATACCCTATTGAACAGAACAAAGACTCAACATCTTACCAATGCACGTTTGTCAGGTTATGAGTTGACGCTTTTGCTAGCCATGTGCACATCAAGCGGTGTACCACATTGAATCCAGCTACATTGTTGCCAATTTTTGTAGAGACAGATGTTCAGGAACAGCATGACTGTTTTCTCCGGACAGAGGAGGAAACGAAGGGTAGAGTTGATCTGAAAGATACTCCTCTTTCAAATCCTGATGGTACCCCATGGGTAGATGGTTCATGCTTTAAGCTTCCGAATGGAGAGACGACTGCAGCATATGCTGTCACAACTTTGCACACGATTGTTGAAACAGCACGTATTGCACAGAATTCAGCACAAGCAGCGGAGTTGATAGCATTGACTAGAGCGTGTGTGTTGTCAAAAGGAAAGAGAGTGAATGTTTTTACTGATAGCCAATATGCATTTGGCGTGGCTCACAGTTTTGGTCGTTTGTGGAAAGAGAGAGGATTTCTTACTTCCCATGGTATGAAAATTCAGCTTGGACAATTAGTGAGTGAACTTCTTGAATCACTTACTATGCCGACCCAAATTGCTATAGTAAAGTGTAGTGCGCATAAGAAGCTTACAGATGATGTGGGTCGAGGGAATGCGTTTGCAGATGAAGTAGCGAGAGAAACAGCGAAAGATGTGACGAGTCGGATGTATGTTGCAGGTCCTGCCAGATGGGTTGTGGAAGGAGGAATGTGTGAAGATACAACAGAAAGTGTGAAGATGATTCAGGCAGAAGCTACTGAGAAAGAATTGAGTATGTGGAGAGAGAGTACGGGAATGTTGGATTCGACAGGCTGTTGGGTTGAGTTGTCAGAGCACCGGCGATGGTTGTTGCCGGATGCATATGTGTTCCCGGTGGTTACTATGGCTCATGGGCTGGCTCACATTAGTTCAAAAGGGATATGTAAGTTGTTGGCTCCGGTATGGCAGAATGGTGGAATTCCTAAGTGTGCTGAGAATTTGGTTAAACACTCCATGATTTGCTTGATGTATAATCCTGGAAAGGGAACCCCAACTCCAGCGGGTAATTTTGCCCCTCCAACGTATCCGTTTGAGGTCCTGCAGATAGACTACATTCATATGGAAAGATGCAATAACTTGAAGTATGTCCTTGTGGTTGTTTGTACCTTTTCCAGATGGATAGAGGCCTACCCCCTAAAGGATAATACTGCCTTGTCTACAGCCAAGGTTTTGCTCAAATAATTTTTTCCCAGATGTGGCTTGCCGAGGATGGTATGGAGTGATAATGGAAGTGAATTTGTGGGTCAGATTATGAAGAAAGTATGTGTGGGTCTGGGTATTAAACAGAAATTTCATGCTGCGAATCACCCCCAGTCAGCAGGCCTGGTCGAGTGCTATAATGGCACTCTGAAGCTGAAGTTGGCCAAGGTGCAAGCGAGCTCTGGTCTTACATGGCCCGATGCCTTACCATTGGCGCTTTTGTCCACGAGAACGACAGTACATTCTCGCATGGGACTTAGCCCATACGAGATTGTTTTTGGACGCCCGGCGAATGTCTGGGGTGTGCCGAGGCCTAAGAAGTACAGTGATATCGAGTACCCTATGTTGGTTAACTACTTACATGATTTGACTGCTAAATTGCGTGTTCTTCACCAACAGGTCCATGACACTTTGCCTTCAGTTTCGGTAGGCGCAGGCCACACGATTCAACCTGGCGACTGGATTCTAACCAGGAATTTCCAGAGGTCAAAGAAATTAGAACCAAGATGGACCGGTCCATACCAAGTCCTGTTATCAACTCGGACTGCTATTAAGGTGTTCGGCAAGAAAAACTGGGTACATGGTACCCATTGCAAGAAGATACCTTTGCCCTTACCGTACGATAAGTGGGTCCGGGAAGGTATTGCCGATTCCGAGAGTGAAGGGGTTCCAAGATTTGTACCTTTTAGCGATGCACATCTGGAATGGACTCAGTCAGAACGTGCGGATAATGAAGTCTTTCAAGAAGCTGTGCCACCGTGTTTGAGATTTGATACTACGCATCCAGAGACACTCTTTCAGGATCAAACTGTGCCTGGTAAAGAACGCTACAACTTAAGGTCTAAAAAGGACAAATAAAATCTGAATTTTTTTGTGAATTACACTCTTTCAGACAAGAGACTATTTTTCTTTTTCTTTTTTGAGCCACCATCCGGGTTCAGCTGCAGGGTCGCGGTATAAGACTTAAGGGGTGGCCCGCGTATTGACGAAAGCTCTGTGGTTCTAGGGACGTCTAGGACGCCTGGACACACACTTGAGTGAAGAAGGAAAATTGCCGCGAACAGAATGTTAGAGGATGGAGTCTGTTGTAACTGAAAGAGATGTTGAGAGAATAGATCTTAAGACAAGATTTTGTACATTGATATATAGCAAATGTTTTATAATATTGTGCCTTTTGATGTTTTTAAGTATCACATTAGCTCGTGTGGGTTGGATTGTCTATGTTACACAACAGACATCTGCACCCACCCCCCAACCTATGCTTTTTTCACTACTGTTTCTTTGCACCAGTTTTATACGTTGCCTGAACATGAACAAACAAGGAGATCAGAATTTGTCAACAACATATTCATACCGTTGTTGCATCAGCATCTGTTAGTAGTAAATACCACTAAGTGTTGTGCTTGTGGTCTTATGCCTCATACGACAGATAAAGGTATGCCATATTTGGTTTTGCCTTTTTCTTTTAATGGGTTTATCTATGCAAATGAGGTACGCCCCTTACGTTCCCTTAAAGATAACTTCAGCAATAGTGCCTTGATAAGGGGAATAGTAGCTATGATCCGAGATATTGATGCATATAATGCTACCCCTAAGCATGAGGTGCAGGCTTATGTTGGTTGGAACGTGACTGGATAAAGTACTAGCTTGACAGAGAAGGAGAGACGAAAAAGGTCTCCCCCTATTTGGATTGTAACCCACCGAGGCCATTTTTGTTTGCAAGGTACTGGTCGGAATCCGAAAGCTCAGCTAGGTAAGAGTGTGCTCAAACCTATGTCTATTCATCCCGGACTTCTCCACCGTTTGTGCCAGCTAAAGGCACATATTTTGTTTGTCATGACAGAGCCTACACATGGTTGCCACCTGATTTTTCAGGAACATGTTATTTGGCGTTTTTGCTTCCCCCTACATACACTACTGCTTCAGACTATCATAGAACGAGATATGGTAGAGGTGTCTTCAATAAGGAAGATACTGCAGCACACGAAGTAGGAGATTTCTTCAAGGGCTTCTTGCCCTTTTGGGGTCCTATGATCAATAGTAGGCATATTCGACAGCTTGTCCGCGTTGTTGAAGCTACTATTAATGAGACAGCAGGTGCTCTTAGTAATGTTACAGCTGAGCTTCAAACGGACCGCCTTATGACTTTGCAGAATCATATGGTATTAGACATCATACTTGCAGATCGAGGAGGAGTATGTAAATTGATTGGATCCAGTAGCTGTGTTTACATACCAGATAATGCCCCTACAGTGTACCAAGCCATCTCTAGGTTGCATAAGATCTCTGAGTCTATCCATGTAGACGAAGGAGACTGGTCATTAACGGGACGGTTTTGGGGACTGCTGTCCAAATGGGGATGGAAGATTCTGACATTCCTTGGTATGGTTTTAGCCATCCTTTTCTCTTGTTGTCTTTGCATCCAGTGTGGTCCCGCCATTTGTAGTCTTTGTGCTACTATGTGTGTTCGGAGATCTGTCCTGAGAGAAGTAGAGAATAATAAAATGATGCTACAGCAACACTTTGATGACCTAATGAATATCGATATAGACCTAGATCCAGATTAACCTGAGTCTTAGGTTATTGCCTACGTAATGGCAAAAGGAGGGACTGAGGTTCTGTAATTTTCGAGTCTGACTCCATTTTGTTCTGTGCCACCATTTTGTGTTGCCTTCACGTAGGCCTGTAAAGGTAGCCTGGCGAACAAAGTGGCCTGGCCTTCTTAGTTCATGTATATATTAACTAGGTTTCTTTTTGACTCTGAAAAGAAACTGGCCTCTTCACCTGAAACTGACCTCGCAAAGCCACTTTCCCTGATCGATCTTTGTCTGAGATTGCCAATCAATGTTCAGGACCTTGTTAACTTTTTAGTTTCCTTGCACATGCCTTATCTTGTTCAGCATCTGTTACTGTTTCTTTTTTGATATTTCTTCATTACATGGGTTATGCTTTCAATTATAGGTTTGTCCGGCTTGTGGAGATTGAATTTGGGACATTCCTAATAATTAACTTTTGGGTTGGGATACTGTATATTGAGTTTTTGCTATTTGATACTTTGTTTGAAAATGTATCTTATTGGCTAGAATTTTGTGCAGTGGGTGTACATTTATAATGTGAATATTGGGTATAAAAGGAGACGTTTCGCCTTAGTAAAATGAGCCGTCTCCTGAGAATTTACACCGTGATGTATTTCTAGGATCACTGTTACTAGCTGCAGCTAATAAACTTGGTCTCTGACACCATCCAGAAGTATTCCGTGTCTTTGAATACCAAGACAGGTGAACTCGAAGATCTTAGGCGTGCCCCTGATGCCGCTGGGTTAAACCCCGGTTCTTCAAGGGGCCAATGTAGACCCCTGGTGTTCACAGGGACTGCGCCATCTGTCCAAGGCCAGTCCGCTGGCTCGCAGCAGCATCCCCCCGAAACCTGGGATGCCATCTTGGTGGTCGTGGCCAAACGCAAATCGCGGCCGGGACAGCAATCGTCGCATCAAAATGGAGCATTCTCCACCTCAGAAAACGGAGCTTATGATATTGTTACCAATATTATGCTGGCAAAGGGGTTCAGCATCATTTGCGGGCCACAGATGGTGGAGGATAAATAAATGGGCCGGTGCTGAACAAAAGGCTCAAGCGTCTTCCATCGTTGGCTCACCAGCCACACCCCCGTGAACCAGCACAGATAAGGCAGAATCAACTAGAACACAAGCACAGGGTTTACATGACAAAATGATAACAACTCAAACTGAATGGAGCAGGCCACATACAAAGAACCTGAGAACTGCAGCAAGCGTACAAGAGTAAAGTAGCATGGTAAGGGATTGTTAATAGCCGGACTTGGCGGCGTGGGTAGGTCCTGCTGGCAACGCACGAAGACCAAACGTGCTGACCGCCGGGTACTGACGATGCCTGGGTTCTTTACAGATTAGGTAGATCCAGAGTTTCACAGATCCATTGACACAAAGAACACTTCTTTCTTGTGATACTTAAATTAGCATATTGGATACTGATATAGGTCCTCTAGTGTAGGCAGATTTAATACATCAGCACTCAAGGTCCTGAAGAATCGTGAGCCAAATGGCTCTCACGCGAGAAACATGTTGACCACTATATATGCACCTTAAACAGCACTGAAATAGGAACATTGTATTCCATCTAGTGCTGGTTATTACTTCACATTTCAACTAAGACAGGAGACCGCTAGAATAAAGTTTCTCGTAGGTACTCCCAGCCTTATTTTAAATCACCTTCTTGTCTACACAATACTGGCCCCACACCCGCACTTAACAAAACGGCTGTTGGATAAAAGATCTCCGATAAAGTGCCCCTCCTCGAGGTGAGCCCGTTGGGTATTGCAGCGTCGACCCAACGAGGAGCAAGCCCAGATGATGAAGCATGACACCTGCAAGGGTGTGTGAGGGCATTACATCCAACAAAATGGATGCCCAACTGTGATCTCGATGAAACCGGTGGCTCCAAATCCTAGAGTGTGACACTTACCTTTCTCCTACTTCAGGAACAGCACAGCATCTGTTGCTTTGATTGCTAATAGCAAAACAGCAAAACACTAGCACAAGGAGCCTAGTAAGAGTAGCAAGCATGATACATGAACTACACGTTCCTGAAATGGCAGGAACCACAAGCAACATGTAGATATAGCAAGGATAATACTATTGAAGTCGATGGGGTTGAACCATTTTTGAGAGGGGATGCCATTAATGTCAGTGGAGGAGAAGTCCTGCTGTGAGGAGGATGCCACTAAAGTCCACATGGGTAAACTGATGCTTTTGGATGAACTATGACTTGTTTGTTCTGGGGGTATGGAGTTGTTGAAAATATTCAAGAAGGGGTGATTTTTTTCTGTGCAAGTGGGAGTTGAAACAAGGGGAAGCACATCAAGACTTTATAAATTATATTCAGTTCAGAATGTGTCTCTTGCCATCCTTGTGCGCCAATTAATTTGGTAATAACACATAGAATCCAAACTCCAACACATTTTTTTGTCATTTCTTATTCAGTAAATGTCCTCAAATGTGTAGGCTATTTCAATTATATTATCATGCCCTTCAAATTAGGGCTGATGCCGTTCTCTAAGGATTTTGAGTAGCTTAAACAATATGGTTAAGAAGCTTTCGTGTAATTCTAAGAATCGCAAAGATCTGATCAGAGAGCTCAGGTTGCACTATATCAGTGCACTAGCCCTCCCAGTCTCTCATTTTCACATTCTAGTTCTTGCAGTTTTAATGCTCTCATTCTAAACACAAGGCCACGTATGATGAGGGTCATGAGCTTGACATTTACCACTCACTAAAGATCTGAGCAGACCACTCTTTAAAAGTTTCTCCTCAGGAAGTAGTCCATCCTTTAATCCCTAGAACAAGGAGTTTCATTCATCTCCTCCTTTGGAGCAACACATCTCTAACCCCATGCTTAGCAGGACTCTTCCCTCACCCCTGGAGCACAGTTCAGTTCAGTTCAAAACCTTTATTTGGGTACACAAAGTATCCATAAAAGCACAGACATATACATAAAAAC
This sequence comes from Lissotriton helveticus, assembly GCF_964261635.1. NCBI lineage: Eukaryota > Metazoa > Chordata > Amphibia > Caudata > Salamandridae > Lissotriton > Lissotriton helveticus. The sequence goes on from NC_136063.1 coordinate 576,655,025, forward strand.
ATATAAATGCATAGTAATATGCATTGTATAAAAACAATCTTTTAAAAAGGATCTTTGTCTTCAATGTAGTCACAACTCTTAGCAGCATAATCAGTTAGTTCAGATTAATTGGCATTCATAGAGCTATGGGCTCGCACTGAGGCATCTCAAAAAGAGCCTACGTGAACAGTTACCTCTTCAACAGAACGTTGATATAACACATTAAAAGCTACCTTAAAATCAAGAATATGATGTCTTTTTATAAGGGGAGGCAAGAACTGCTTAGTCAACATTGAATACAAGCCACAAAAAAAATGGGAAATGCAGTGTGGTTTGCCCTGATCTCCCATCACAGGGGCAAGGTGTTAGATCAAGATCTCTTTGAAAACCCAGAGGGAAGCACATTAGGTGTTTGATTGTTCCGGCCCTGTAGCGGAGCAATAAACTGCACCCCCAGCGACATGTTTGTCCAAACAGATATCTTCTATCTGGACTCTCTGTTGTCATCTTCAGGTAAGATACCACAGTCGACTACCTCATCTTGTTCAGTGTGAGCGAAATTATACCAAGCTTGCTGAAGATGTGTTTTGCTAACACCAATGGAGTGCTCAGGGCCCATAAATACATGCTGATAGCCAATCTTGCAAAGACTTGCCCCAGTCCTGCTAACCAGGGGATTGCGAGACCTTTGTCACACTGTGACAGCCTTCAGTAATGGAGCACTGAGTCATCATTGAGCTGATGCCGCTGCCAGGCTTCAGGACCCGCAGAGTCAGGAAGAAGAGCCAGCACTGTTCACACATGAATGAGCTGATGTGTGTTCCTCTAGAGAGGAACACAAACAAACATGCCTGCCATTAACTACTGGCAAAGCAAATACCAGTGGGAGGTTATTTTGTTTACATGTATTGCCAGTGGAAGGATATTTTTCAGCATGCGCAACAATGTACTTAAGTTTTCTTTACAACATCTTGAATCACCTGTTTGATTTGCAAGAAGTTGTTTAAGTGAAAAAACTTGCATAATGATTATCATCTGCAGGCTATTAAGGTAAAAACGAATGAGTAGGAAGGAAAAAGATAAACCACGTGGTCTTATTATTTTACTAATGCCTACTCTTATCATTTCAAATGAACAGAGTTGACAATGTATCTGTCTATCCTTCTAACTATCTTTTCTCCATTATATATTACACTTCATACTCACTTGGGAGTTCATCTCATTCCATTGCAATGCGATTTACCATAGTTTTCAAATGAAGTCATTGGTAGGAGGAAACAAGCAAGACACCTCACAGCCAGACTAGCATTGAGCACAAGTACACAAACCTAACCTTGAAAGCACTCCACTGATTTCAAGATCACATGATTAAATTAAATATCAAACAAAAATAGGATTGGGAGGTGGCAGTGTGGAGGGCTCCTCTGAGAACAAAAACCAAGGTTTTATTTCTACAACCATACTCTTGTTGCCCCCACTTTGAAATCTTAAGCCACTAAATTCATCTCTTTACAACGCATGCTTTAGATCGCATGCCATTACGACGTTGTTACAACGCAAACCATTACACCACAAGTCGTTACAACGACTTGCTGTAGAGGTGTGCGCTGGATTTAGGAATAGTATAATTTACTATTCTTACTACCCAGATTGTGCAACAGCAGGGAAGGTGTTGTATTGTAAACCCAACACCTTCTGCCCCCTACAGCAAGATGTTGTAACAACTTGCGATGTAATGGCTCTCGTTGTAACAACGTGGTCATTGTAACAACCATGTTGTAATGGCATGCGATCTAAAGCATGCATTATAAACTACCTGTTGTATCTCAACAGTATAATAGGGGTAAAGCATGCAGTGGTTGAAAGGGGAAGGCCTGGAAGGAAGGGGTTTTGCTTCTGACTCCACCTCCGAATTCTTGATTGTGTGAAGCGTGAGAGGACAAGTGGAAAAGGTTATCTAGCGCCCCAAATGACTCCATCATTTCTAAAATTAAGATACATTTGTGAATCCAGTGCTGGAGACGGAATGATGCTGAACGTTGAAATAATTAAAACAAGAAATCAAAACTCCCAGCCTACCAGAATCCACCCCCAACTTTCCATCCTCATCTTCATAATTGATCAGCAGAGGGAAAAGAGAGAGTTGTAAGAAATAGATGGACATATGGGGAGGTAAGGATGGGAACACATTAAGGGACAAGAAAGGATGATGCTAAGGTAGATGAGCGTAATGGACAGAGGGAGAATATACAATAAGGAAGAGAGTCACTGATATCAGAGAAATTATTCTATGAGAAAGGGAACAATGAGACTCAGAGATATGAGAGCAAGACTGAACAGAATGCGACTTAGAGTAGAGGACTCAGAGGTACCCATGTGTAAAAGATAAAGGAAACTCATTGAAGCCTAGATCTCGGAGAAGGTCGCAATTGCAGAGGGATCAACCTTTAGACTGGAAAAGCTTCTGGGACAGAGAAAGGAGACCAAGAGAGTCAGGAGACAGATTGGGGACAAAAGAATTGAAGTTCACTGCAAGAAGCAGGGGAAATATTAGAGCCAAATCAGTGATAAAGTGTTAGCACTCTGGGAAACGATAATTGTAGAAAGGAGCAGGGAAAGAACCCAAGACAGAAGAAAGAATGGGAGTTAATGTAGCATTAAATATGTATGGATGACACCCAGATGAACTTTTTCCCATTCTTATGGTCACAAAACCACACGTAGCTCCTTCCACACAAAATCGTCAAACAAAATAAACAACAATACAACATCGTTTGCCTTCCTAATTAACCACACCCTCCACAATAAATATGCATTCTACACTAACTTTCTTTATTACCAACCCGGTACCCTATAGAAAATTAATGGATTCATAATTAGAGCAATCAATTGCCTAAAAATTAGTTCTGTTGAATAGGGTTCAGGCAAAGGAAAGAACGACATTTGTAATCTTAGTCTTCATCTTAAAATTTCCTAAATCCAGAGCTCCACCATGATCTTTTTCACCTGCTACTTGTAGAAACCGCTCTCCATACCAGCTCCAAAATGGCGCGTGGAGTTCAGAAAAGCTAAGCAGAGTTTTTTCCTTGCTCGCGCGAGCACAAGCGAGTAAAATCTTACCCCAGACTGAGATTTCTCAACACGGGCAGTCGCATATGCCCACTACCGGTCATGTTGAGAAGCCTTCTGTTCACGTTGAGGAGGTAGCTGCCGCACTCCTGCGCTGCACATGGTGCAGCTCATGCTGATCATCTGATCTGATTATCTTGGTTGAGGAGGTTCAGCCCTGAAAGGAGGAATTCAGAATTCTTCAGTAGAAGATGAGCTACAAATTGAGGGGCATGTCCTTCCTTGACTGGAGGGTTAGCCCTGGTAGTTTCAAGCATGGTTGGAAAGGTTTCTTTGAATAGTTGCATTTTCAGGTTTTGTTTGTAAGTAGTCAGATTGTTTAGGTTCTTCACATTTACTCTTACAGTTTTTTAAAGCTGCGCTTCCACAATGTGGAATGAATGTGTGCTGTTGGTATCCGGTTTGAATGAGCAGATTTGCATTTCTGGATATCAGGTTTTCATTTTGGGGCATAATTCAAGAACTTTGACTGAAGATAACTTGGACTGTATGTTGCTCGAGACTCAACATATATAACATATATAACCTGAAACCTCCACTACATAAATCCCTCACACATACTGGGATATTCCAAATGCACTAATATCTGACACTGAGACCCCCCCAGGATTTGCGGCCAGGATTGGCAAATTCTGTGGCAAAAATAAAATAATTGTGCACCAAAACCTCAAAATTTGTGGTACTTTTTCGAAGGACAGAAAATGTGCCTCTCTCAAAAATACAATTCTGCCTGTGGCCTGTTTCTGCAGGAGACCGTGCCAAGTCATTCTATGACCTGGCTGAGTCTCTAGCAGCACCACACCTTTGAACAGTGAGATCTCTGGTAAAAGAGAGTGCAGATTTAAGTTTGGAAGCCCTGCCTTTCCTGGCACCAGGCAACCTGCTTTTCAACAATACATAGGGCACCATGAGGGAGAGGCTCACAGAAGAAACAGGAAGTGGGGGAATCAGAAGAGTCTTGGGAGCAGATGAGTGACCTAGGCAACAGAGGAAAATAACACTTCTACTGCTTGCCTTGCTAGTCTGCTAGCCTGTTGCTCACCCTCATTTTATTGGCCTAGTAGAATCGCGGAGCCTCGAACTGGAGGATCGGTCTCATATCTAGGTTTCACCAGACAGTGTGCCTGTGGTATTACTGCGAGGGGTATTGTTTACAGTAAGGAGCTTGGAGCCCACCCATTGCTTCCTATTCATTGGCTTAATTGTCACTCTTCTTTGCTGCTTTCTAACTGGCCAGGACATGACTGGCATCACATCCTTTTCTTCCTATGGCGCATTGACCAAGTACAGATTGATTCATTTCAATTAGTGCAGGTCCGCTGCTCAAGTTGTGATTCAGGTACAATTTCTTCTTCTATCCTCCCGCCCAACCTTCTTCATGTTGCTTTTTCTCCTACCACTCACCCCTTCCCCATGTTGTTGCCCCCTTGTATCTCTACCCTTCCCTGTTGTCCTTGCTTGCCCATACTAAACCCCTTTCCCCTGTCCTTGCATGTCCATCCCGCCCAAAGGTAAAAAAGCACTAGGATGCAGTGCCAGACCTGGCCACGTCTTAGCATATTTTTTTATTACTTTACTTTTATTGATCTGAATTCATACTGGGCTAATTAAAAGAACCACTGGCAGTTGCAGTGATCTGACTTTGACTGGCGCTTGGTGGTCTTTATCTATACTACTATAATAAAGGAAGAACTTTCAGCCTTTGAGGCGGGTAAACTTGGGAACCACAGCGCCAATCCACACACCCGATACACCGTTGGAATCGTCAGGGTGTGTAGATGGTTATAGGCTATATACATTTTTAAAAAAACGTTATTTAAAAAATTTTAAGTAAAAAAAAAAAAGTAGTCCCTCCGAAGTAGCGCCTGCCGTGGGGTGCGTGCTCACGTCAGGAGCGCGGGGAGGAGCGGCGTCCAGGAGCGCGACGAGGAGCGGCGGACATGGCGCGGGGGAGGAGCAGTGACGTGAGGAGCAGCGGACAGGCCAGCCGGGGTGCGAGCAGTGGACAGGCGGGAGGAGCGGCGGCTCAGGTAAGGGGACCCATGTCGGGGCAGGCGGGGGACAGGCCGGGCGGGGACACGGGCCGCTGCACAATGTCGGGGCGGGCGGGGGTCGGGGAAGCCTGTTGAACCCGGGGCAGGCGGGGGTCGGGGCAGGCGGGGGACAGGGCGGGCGGGGGACAGGCCGGGCGGGGGCCCGTGCTGCTGCACAATGTCGGGGCGGGCGGGGAAGCCTGTTGCACCCGGACAAGGTCGGGACGGGCTGCTAGTAGGTAAATAATGGATCAGGCCTGCAAGTGTAGCGGCTGCCAACTAGGGCTAGAGACGTGGCGAAAGCTTCCTATTAAGAGATCTATTGCCGCCTTCCCCGCCCCCCTGCAGATCTTCCTAGCAGAACTGATGAGTTTTGCTTCTGTGTTTTGTGGTTTCAGGTGTTTCGGATATAGCCTATAATTTCCCTCTTCAATATTTAACTTGCCACATTATTAGACTTTTACAGTTAACAACTACATTTTGAAGAAGTTCCGCACTTGTGTTCTACACAGTAAATAGGCAAACACATTTGAATACTCTTAATATTACTCGCAATCACATTTGCTTAAGAGGTAATTTGGAAAATTGTACATAAAAAATCATTACAGTCAAACCCAACTCAAAACCTTAGTAATGGTCTACTGTACCCATACCTCTTGCTTGCTGCTCTCAGGTATAATTTTGTCCCTGACATTTCCAGCCTCAATGAGATTAACAGTAAGTTAGTAGGGGGGTTATGTTGTGCTGGTGTACATTAAAGCGGATCATCCTCCGGTTCTGTGTCACCAACACCTCATCGGACATCTGACATGGGCCTACACCACAGAAACTGCTCACTCACAAATAAAATGTGGTATGCTTCCTCAGCCCTTGGTCCTAGGATCTCTCTCCCCACGGCAGCTCCGCGGTGCTCTGCGTCGCTTCTTGAAGCAAGCCCCTCCATTGCAGGGTTTGAGTCTACCCTTATTCCGGTTTACCTTTCGTGCACTGTGACTGAATTTGCTGTAATTGTGCCTGCTGCTATTTTTTTAGTTTGTTCATTGCTTTAATTGTGCCTGCTGCTGTTTTTGATTTGTTTAATTTTGTCTTCCCCATTGCTGTGTGCTGTTGTTTCCCCTTCATTTCCCCTCTGTTTTTCCGCCGCCGCTGACCACTGACCCCTCCCCTACCGCCTCGCTCCCGCCTCCCAGCTACACGTCCCTCCCCTACATAATGGCGACCGCTGCAGGGGAGCACTTGTGTGTCCTCAGACCTCGGTCCTAGGATCTCACTCTCCCCGGTACCTCCGCGGTGCTCTGCGTCACCTCTTGAAGCCAGCCCCTCCATTGCAGGGTTCGAGTCTACCCTGATTCCGGTTTTCTTTTTGCGCGCTGTGACGGAATTTGCTGTAATTGTGCCTGTTGCTATTTCTTTAGTTTCTTCATTGCTGTAATTGTGCCTGCTGCTGTTTTTGGTTTGTTTCATTTTGTCTTCCCCATTGCTGTGTGCTGTTGTTTCCCCTTTGTTTCCCCTCTGTTTTGCCGCTGCCGCTGACCACTGACCCCTCCCCCTACCACCCGCTTCTGTCTCCCAGCTGCACGTCCCTGCCCCCTCCTCTATATAATGGCAACCGATATGCGGTTGTGCCGCTGGTGTGCCAATGGCGCACCTAAGCCAAGCCTGTCTGTGCCCGTCCGCGACCCGACCTTGACCAGCACCAGAAACCCTGGTTCTCCTAGACCTCACCACTGCCACCCAACCACCCTCCACGCACTCAACCCCGGTAGACACGCCAACTGCGCAAGATCCTCGCCAAACACCACCCACGGGCAGTTCTCGTGCAGACCCTGCCCTAGATCCTTCACCATCGACAAAGCTCCCACGACCGCATAAGGCACGCCTGATGCACGCACCACTCAAACCCTGACTTGCATCCTTCTCAACGTGCACTCCCTGCACCAACACACAGTAGAGATTTGGGACCTGATTGACACCCTCTCGCCCGACGTTGCCTTCTTCACGGAAACCTGGACCAACGGCACCTCCAGCCCCGACATCGCTACTGCCATCCCCGACGGCTACAATGTCCAGAGGTAGGACCGTCTGCACCCCCTAGGAGGAGGAATCGCCATCATACACAAGACCCCCCTACGACTCTCCACATCCAGCAGGAGTGACCCCCCACTCCACCACAGAACTCCTCCACTTCCAGATCCAGACAAGCCCCAGGACCACAAAATGTGACACCCTCATCTACAGACCACCAGGACCTCGCACCCACCCCGCAACTACCATCGCTGAGCTCGCCGCACCCCATGCCATCACCTCCATGGACTATATTCGACTCGGGGACCTGAACTTCCACCTCGACAATGGCAACGACCCCACTCTCCTCAAGAACCTTGCCAACGTAGGACTGAAGCAGCTTGTCAACACGCCCACCCACAGAGCGGGTCACACCCTCGACCCCATCTTCGCAGGAGGAACAAACATCCGCTTCAGTCACACCACCCAGCCCCCCTGGACTGACCACCACTGCGCCCACTTCGCCTTCAACACCACCGCACCTAAACCCGCCCTACGCCGCCATTACTGAACTGGAGCAGGGTCACAGAGGAGCACCTCAACACCACCCTCCGTCAAAACCCCCCCATTACCACAAATGACACCAACTCCACAGCCAGGGAATTTCACTGCTGGGTCTCCTGCTGCACCGACAAGCACGCACCCCTTCGCCCTGCCAAACAATGCCCGCTGAAGGCCGCCTGGATCACCACAAAACTGCAAGAAGCCAGACGCTCCTGCAGACACCTAGAGAAAACCTGGCAAAACTAAGCATGGGCGTAAAATCCGTTCCGCTCGCGGATTTTTCGGATTTTTCGGTAAATCCGCAATCCGCGAACTCTCGCGGATGTAGCGAAAATACGCAAATCCGCGCGCGGCGGATTTTTTGATTGTGTTCGCACTGCTCGCGGTCCGCGGCGCGGGCAGCAACAATCTCGCACTCGCGAAATTACAAAAATTACAATTGGGGAGGGGTGAAGGAAGTGGCCCAGTCTCCAACTTCCTGTTCCTGTCCAGCAAGCTCCTCCCATTGCTTAGTCCATTTCCTGGCCACTTTGAATTCGATCTTGACTGGGAAGGATTACTTTTTGTGGATGCTGCTGGAGATTTGGCTTTGAGGCCTTTTGGATTACTTTTGGATTCGAAATTTGATTTCACAAGTAAGTTGATAAGTTGATGTTGTTTGTTTGTGGTGATTTGTGTGTGTGTTTTTCGACTTTCTGGGGTGGGGTTGGGGGCTGGCTATGTTGGTGGAAGGCCATTTTGAGGCATGGTCCTGCAGGTCCTGGCCATGTGGATGGGGTCAAGCGGCCATTTTGAAGTCAGGCAGTGTGCTTTGTGCCCTAGGGCTACCCAGTCTGCTCTGATTTTTTTCATTATGCCCAGGTGAAAATCGGATTTTTAAAAAAAAAATCTGCCTGTGTTCGCACTGCTCGCGTCCCGCGCAGCAACAATCTCGCACTCGCGAAATTGTAAAAATTACAATTCTGCACATGAGTTGAAAACTACCATGCTTAGTTATGGGTGCATGCATGATACAACTGTTTTGTTGAATTTTAACATGATTCTGGCCAGAGCATGGATGGCATTGGATTGTGGTGATACTTGTATGTTTTACGACTTTTTGGGGTGGTGTTGGGGGCTTGCTATGTGGGTGGGGGCCATTTTATTGCCTGGTCCTGTGTGGGTGGGGGTCTAGGGGCCATTTTTAAGGCAGTTTGTGTGCTTTAGGCCATAGGCCTGCACCCAGTGTGTTGTGATTTTATCATGCCCAGGGGGCCCAGAATCGGTCTGTTTGCGGATTTTGCTAGTTTTTCGCCACGTTCGCGTCGTGAAGCAACAACCTCGCACTCGCGAAATTGCAAAAATTGCAATTCTGCACCAGAAAACCACCAGCAGGCAGCATAAACCTTCTGAAACTTGATGGATGGCATTGGATTGTGGTGATTTGATTGGTGTTGTGTTTTTTGACTTTTTGGAGTAGGGGTTGGGGGCTGGCTATGTTGGTGGGGGCCATTTTGAGGCATGGTCCTGGCCATGTGGATGGGGGTCAAGCGGCCATTTTGAAGGCAGGCAGTGAGCTTTGTGCCATAGGCCTGCACCCATTTTGCCTTGCTTTCACCCATTGTGCCCAGGGGGAGTCAGTGGTACATGAAAATGTAACCCTCTGTGTGTGTGCTATCTTGGATCAATGTTAAATTCCTGTTTCACAAAAATTTTGCAATTCTTAATTTTGAAATTTCCATATCGTGTGGTGTGCACGTGTGTATTCATAAATGCCTAATTGCAAACTATTTATTGAAGCGCTACATATGCAACATATATTTACTGATGTTCCTCTGTCTTCGTTTGCTTTTAGGTGCACAAAGTCAATAACTCCGCATCATCGTTGAGCATCAGTGCCAGGAAGAAGTCCTGCTGCGGCCTGCTGTTCCGACATCTGAAGAAGATGGCTCCAAAAAGAGGTGCCCATAGCTCCTCTTGCAAGAAAGATGTCTCTACTAAGGAGAAGAAGAAGCAAGTGGCACCACTTACCAAGGAGACTGGTGGCTCGACCACTAAATTTTTGTGGAAAAAACAAAAGTCCACCATGAGTGCTGCACAGGTAGCCTGTTTAGTGGTTCAATCACCAACGACCAGTGATGTTGGCTCATCGCAAGAAAGTAGCAGCACACCATCAACACAGGTTGTAACTCATCTCACAAGTACTATTCAACAACCAAAGCCACAACAACAACTGCATGGGCTACTAGTACAAGCACAAGTACATGCGCAAGGAGCTGTCCGAGAAGGAGCTGTCCGAGAAGGAGCTGTCTGAGAAGGAGCTGGCCGGGAAGGAGCTGGCCGAGAAGGAGCTGTCCGAGAAGGAGAAGGTCGAGAAGGAGCTGGTCGAGAAGGAGAAGGTCGAGAAGGTCGAGAAGGAGAAGTTCGAGAAAGAGAAGGCCGAGAAGTAGAAGGCCGAGAAGGAGAAGACCGAGAAGGAGAAGGCCGAGAAGGAGAAGGCCGAGAAGGAGAAGGCCGAGAAGGAGAGGTCCATGGAGAGTTGCAAGTAGAGGTCAGTGAAGAGGCCCATGTAGTGGCGCATGGAGCGGTGCAAGTGCCCACAATGGTTCTTCTTCCAGGAGTAGGGGCACAGGAGGAAATTGACTTTGGAGCCGGGGTATCATGTCAGGAAGACGAAGGCACTCCTCCTGATGATTCATTTTCTCCCAGCTCCCCAGCAAGGAAAAGATCAAGGAGTGTGTGTAGAAGTTCCTCTTCAAGCCCCGCCTCATCAGATGATCTGGATCTAGATTGGCAACCATCTCCGATGTCTGAGAGGGAGGCACACCACTCGCTGCGAAAGGTATCAAATGTTAAAAGGAAGGGCCCCGGAAAGCTCATACTTATGGATCCGAACGCCGGACTTGATGAAGTGGTTCATTCTGATGTTGATGAACAGGATGACAGCAATGACCTAGTCATCACACACGTCATTCCAGCCACACCGGCCATGCAGCAGACAGACATTTATACCCTATCCCGACGTCATGCTGAGCGTGACCCTGGCAACGTGGCACTGGTAGCACCATCAACGCAGTCAAGTAGTACAACAAGTTCAACAAAACCTACAGCTCCCATATTTTCTCCCCAGAGGGGGACTCCATCCAGCTCGACTCCCTCAAGTAGGGTTGCTGCAATAATTGCACAACCCAGTAGATGTCTGCAAGGCTCATCCACCCCTGCTTCATCTGGCATTGGCAGTATCATCTCGTGTGGCAAAACCAGAAGTTTCCAGTCCCCAGTTTGGAACTTTTTTAGTGTCCATGCAAAATATGATAACATAGCCGTTTGTTGCATTTGTAAGACTAGAGTTAGCCGTGGTAAGACTGGTACCAACTATGGAACCGGAGGCCAGATAGGTCATCTTAAAAGAAGGCACGCTGTCGAATGGTTTGCGCACCTAGCAAACATCAAGGGAAAGCAATCCCAAAGGGCAAGTGGCCAAAATATACCCATACTAGGTGTTTCATCTGAAGATGACGGGGAGGTAGAAGAACCGTCAGACATTTGTCCGGTTGCACCCAGTACCCCTTGCAGCACCACACCCTCCGGAACACATAGGAGGCACACTGAGAGTCTGGGAGACACACCAATGTGGGAAATGTCAACACTGAGCAGAAGTGGGTCGAAGAAGGCATCCGCATCATCCAGTAAATTTGTCCAGCGCACCATTTCAAAAATGTTCTCCTCAGATGCGCAATTTAAATGCAACCACCCAATTGTACGCCTGTATAACACTAAGCTGGCTAAAATGCTAGCGGTGGACCTTCTCCCTTTTTCGTTTGTTGAAAATGTGGGTTTTCTTGAACTCGTGGCAACACTGGCCCCTAAATGGAAGGTTCCTAGCCGGTTCTATTTTGCCAGGGTTGCTGTTCCAGCATTACATAAAGAGGTGCTTGAGTTGGTTGGGGCAGCTTTGCAGAAGAGTGCTGTTCACACTATACACCTGACAACAGACATGTGGACCAGTTGCCAAGCCCTTGATTACATGTGCATCACTGCACACTGGGTCTCTTTTTCAGGGGTTGCACAACAGATAAATGCAGGTGGTGACTTGGTCAAGATTTTTAAGGTTGCTCGTAAACATGCAACATTAGCCATGTTTGGCATGGAGAAAAATCATACTGCAGCCAACATTTTGGATGACTTTAACAAAAAGGTCTCGCAATGGCTGCCCCCAAGAAATTGCAAGGTTGGTTATGTTTCTACTGATAATGGCAGCAATGTAGTTAAGGCCATGGAGAACGGTTACTATTTCAGAGTGCCGTGTTTGGCGCACTGTATGAACCTTGTCGTGCAAAAGTTCTTGAAAAAAGAACTTGCAGTCGACAAAATACTGACCATCTGCAGAAGAATATGCACACATTTCAACCATTCTTTTAAGGCCCGGAAGGAGCTGAGGCGCCAGCAAAATGTACGTAGAATGCCAGTGAAAGCACTTATCCAGGAGGTGGCAACACGTTGGAACTCAACCTTCTACATGCTTGAGCGTCTGCATGAGCTGTTTCCAGTAGTCAATGAGTATTTCTACAACCTGGGTGGTGATACGACAGAAATGATGATAGCGGTGGAGCAATGGCAGCTAGTTAAAAGCCTGACAGACATGCTTCGTCCTTTTGAGGTCTTCACGCGTGACGTCAGCAGGGAGGACTGTTCTTTGAGCAAAGCTATCCCATTGTTGCTGAAGCTCGAGCACCAAGTCAATGTGGTGTCTTCAGAATTAAAAGATGCTGGAAAGAATGAAGCATATGAGTTGGCGCAGAGATTATTACAACGCCTAGTTAGCAATAAACGACTTGTAAATATCAAGAAACAACAGCACTACATTTGTGCTACTATTCTGGATCCACGTTACAAAAAGCCATTGTTTGGCAAAGTAATAATTCCTTTTGAAAAATCAGATGTTACAGAGTACAAAGGTTGGCTAGCTCAGTCAGCCATTCGTTTTGAAAGAGAGCGGAAGGAAACTGTAGGAGAACTTGAAGACAGTACTACTAGTGAATCAGCAGGCCATCAGGCGTCCCAAAAAAACACTTCTGCATCTGTGCCTGTGACAGAAGTGAGTGACTTTTCCTCTGAGCCGTTAACCACACCAGCAACCGTATCATCTGCACCAGTCACAGGCGATATGTCTGAAGCGGATTGGCTAAGTGAGCTAGGGTTTCCTTGTCCCAGAAAGGACACAGAAGTGCAAAGTACAGGAATCCGGGAGAACATTGTTTCAATGGTGCAGGCCTATCTGGATGACTCAACAGCGGTCAATATTACTGAGGACCCATTGGCGTATTGGCATGGGAAAAGAAAGATATGGCGAGAGCTCACCAACCTGGCTATCAATTACTTGTCTTGCCCACTCGCAAGCGTGTCTTCAGAACGTGTTTTTAGTTCTGCTGGTGGCATTGTGACTTGCAAAAGGTCCCGCCTCTTGCCTGCAAATGTGGAGCGTCTCACCATGATAAAGATGAACCAGCACTTCATACCATCAGATTACAAAGTACGAGAATGCACGCAGGAAGAAGAGGACACCGACCTACCTGAGGAAAGTTTTCATCAGTTACCAGAAGTACTACCGACTCAATTTGCAGAGTTTGAGGACGAGCTCTGCTTCCCTGACAGCGAGTTCTGAAAATTAGTCAATGATTCATTAACTTTATTGTTCGTCCTTATTCACTTTTATTCCTGTGTGTCTGTCTTTCTTTGTTTAGCAAGTGCTTCATCACATTCACAACAAAACTGTAATCATCCAATCAAACAACAAGCCCATCAGCAGAACTGTCTTGATTTTGATGCCGCAGCATTCCTCAGGTTCACAACAGTTAGTTGACAACTCAGTCCTGGTCGTCTATCCTCCTCCTCCAGACTCACTCTATCCATTTGTTTCCCGTAATGCTGATGCCTGGATTCTGCACAATGAAGAAACTTACGTTGACGAGTCCCCTAAAGAGGGACTGGAAGTAGTGAGTCCTCATTTAAATACATTTTGCTAAGTGTGACTTTTTTTCCCAGATTTGCTTTTTGGCTGTTTGGGGGGTGTCAAACTTGTTTGCGCTTGGGTTTACGGGTCTTGGCTGGGCCATTGCTGGCAAGGTCTATTAAGGGATGAAATTGGTTAGGCATTTACTTTGGAAAACATTTGGTCATTTACACGCGTTATTATTGCTCGCTTGCCTGTCTTAGGGGTGCTGTCTGTGGGGCTTGTAGGTTTTTGGTGTCTGTGAGCACCGCTGCCACATTTACAATGTTGATTACTTTTGTTTTGCAGAAAATCCACGCCGGGAAACTCCAGTTGGGGCCCTGCTGCAGAACGCTTTAGGACAATGTGAATTCCAGGTGGAGCCAGCCCTCAAACACAAATTACAGGTAAGATAAGCGTTTGGATGGGAGGTAGTATAATGGAGTATTAGGAGAGGCGAGAGAGTGACAGTGGTACTAGTAGTAAAGTCCTAGGACTCTTGAATTAACAAACTCTGTGAAAGGCATTTACTTTGGAAAACATTTGGTAATTTACACGTGTTATTATTGCTCGCTTGCCTGTCTTAGGGGTACTGTCTGTGGGGCTTGTAGGTTTTTGGTGTCTGTGAGCACCGCTGCCACATTTACAATGTTGATTGCTTTTGTTTTGCAGAAAATCCACGCCGGGAAACTCCAGTTGGGGCCCTGCTGCAGAACGCTTTAGGACAATGTGAATTCCAGGTGGAGCCAGCCCTCAAACACAAATTACAGGTAAGATAAGCGTTTGGATGGGAGGTAGTATAATGGAGTATTAGGAGAGGCGAGAGAGTGACAGTGGTACTAGTAGTAAAGTCCTAGGACTCTTGAATTAACAATCTCTGTGAAAGGCATTTACTTTGGAAAACATTTGGCCAATTACACGTGAACCAACACGATGACAGTGTTCAGTAAAACGAACTTACTGCAAAACCACCACCCACCAGGCTGAAAAGTAGTAAAAAAAAAAATATGCTCAGATAAAGTTTGAAAAAGTATATTTTTATATCCCTAACAAAATAATCTCCCACAAGACCCTCCCTAACCCCAACAAATAAATAGTACATCAAAAGTCCCCAAAAAACCCAACTCCCAATTCCCACCCCCCAAAAGTCACTAAAAAAAGGGCAAGGGACACTCTAGGGATGCATGGTGTTGATTTTTGCCTCTAGGGCATCATGCCTTAGGGCCAGGGCATCATATTGTTCCCGGAGGGTGGCGTGATCTAAACGGAGGCCCTCCACCAAATTTTGGTACTCTTTCCATTTCCGGACCTCCGCCTCCAGGTCCGACACTCTGCGGATTGCACGGCGCAAGCGAGCCTTTACAGTACTGTGAGGTGCAGCCTTTGCTGCTCGGCGGTGGCGTCTGCCAGCACGGCTCCGTTTGGCTGGAGCACTGCGCTGACCTGCAGAACGTGGGGTCACGGAGGAGGATGCAGATGTCACATTCGAAGTACTGGACTGCGTGTCGTCCCCCTCCAATTCCACCAGCCGCCGATATTGGGCAACAGTTGCATCCAGCCTCCGTTGCCGGGCCAGTACAGCCTGCATACTCCTTGTTGGTTTTGTTTTAGTATGACCAACTATATGAAGAAAGAAAGACATAATCTGTAACCAATGCTCTTTAAGAATATGATTAACACAAAATGATTCAGCGGGAAGTTGTGTCACAGTACAACTAGCAACTAGCCAGCGCAGTACAAAAGAAACTATTCAGGCCAATATCATGGGCGTCCGCAGGGATGGGCAAGAGAGGGCGCGATTGCCCCCCCCTGGATCGCAGGTCCATCCAGTGCTGGCCCATTGAGAAATTACAATATGGTAATTACAGCAGGCTGGGACCAACAGACAGATAGAGGCAGAGACAGAGAGAGAGGAAGACAGAAGGAGAGAGAGAGAGAGGGAGGGAGCCAGAAGGTGACAGAGGGAGGATGAGGGAGGGAGAGAGAGAGAGAGGGAGGGGGAGAGAGAAAGAAAGATGTGTGTAATGTGTATGCCAGGTCTGGTGGCTCAGTGGACGAAGGCATCCGCTGCAGGGGCATGAGTTCAATTTCATGGTCATATTTTTTTGTTGTTGCTCTAGATCCACCCCCTCCCCCACTGACCCTGCCCCCTTCGGTGCGGCCCTTGGCCACAAACCGCACTATCAATCATGTCAGGAGTAGGACTCAGGAGATGGTGATGATGTTGCACCCCCCCTGGAAACATTTCATAGTATGTTCGTAGTTCATCCAGTGACCGTCTACTCTCTGTAGATACACATCATATGCTATCTAAGAGTCAGATAGTACCATGATCCAGCTTACCTGTACCCGCCACCACCACTGTCTCCTTCCTCACAGTCTGTACTTCTTGGTCCTCTTGCGCCGCCTCCTCCCCAGAGTGGTCCTCGGACTCGGAGTCGATCACTATTACCACATCCGAGCTGGCCCCGCCACCAGATGTTCCACCTACAAAGTAGATTTAAGAATGTTAGATTACACCACTCACTAGTATTTGGTCTATGAATGAAGAATGTGAAAACAACAGAAAAAGTAATCTACTGTCTACTCTAGTCTAAAGTAAAAATGTCCCTCCTTCCAGGGAAGGCTGTTGTCTTGCTGCATTTTTTTGTCACAATTGATGAATGCTTGCTTAATTTTAACACACACCATTTTTCTCTGAACAGACAGACACTGGACTTCTAAGGACAAGAGCAACATCAACTTCAAACCAGGTGAAAGCTCGGCTCGACCGCAAGAAATGCGTTCCATTACTCATCAACTCAGCACCAAGCACTTTTCCATTTCCAGCTAACTTTATTTTAATATATGTGTTTACTTTAACTTTTAATAAAGCTTTTAAACTTGAATAGAGTCCGTGCCGCTGACACTACCAGGTTTATACAGTGTGCCAAACACGCCACTCTGAAATATTATTACTCTGGTCTTTGGTGTCCATAGTTCGGTTTGTGGAGAATTGTCCCTGCAACAGTAGTATTATGGATTTTGCTCCTATCTAAACACTATTTCGAAAAAATTTAATTAGGAACGCTTGGACAACAATAGGTCCTTTATATTTAAATGAAAACTTACTGGGGCCAGCAAAGGAGCACTCGCCGCCCTGGCCTGCATCCTCCTCCTTTGGAGCCACAGCATCCTCCTTTTCCGTCCGCTTGCCCCTGGGCGGACCTGACGTACAACATGAAAGAAAGAACAGAAAACATTGATGATTGCTGCTTGTCGCTGTCCTTGTCAACCAAATCAAACATTTAGAAAGAACAAAAACCAACTATTTCAGCCAAAAAGAGGGCTACAAAAGAAGGACTGCACCTGAGCCTCTACTCTAGGGGCAGATTTACAAGCCCCTTGCAGCTCTTTTGCTCCGTTCTTGCGTCACTTTTGTGACGCAGCGCCACAACAAGAGAGGCGCCATGGTGTGGCGTATATTAACAACGTGACGCATATGGGAGATGCATCCCATTCTAAAGCCCTGCGCCATAAGGGAGCGTTCCAGCGCAAGGGAGGGCGTTCCTGCGTAGGAACGCATGCTAAAAGTGGCTATGGGGAATATATGAAATTTCAATCAGTCATTTAGGACAATGATGCGTCACTGAAACCCTGCGCCTGCATGAAGCAGACGTACGGCTTGACGCAGCATTGCTGGAGCTGCGCCATCGTTGCAACGCAACTCCATCAATGAGCCGCCTTTACGGCACCGATGCGTAACGCTTCGGTGACGTTTTGGGACCATGGTGTGCCACATTGTAAATACGGCGCACCATGGGTGGTGCTGGCGTGCCGCACACTTTGCAGGGATGCGCAGGTAATTGCTAATCTGACACTTAGGGGCATACTTACGAGTTCTGGGCTGTACACCTCCAGAGGTGCACCAGAAGAAATGCTTAACGCAAAACTAACCTTGCGTCACGGCAGATGCGCTGCAATTACAATGCGGCAAACCCTGGCGCAAGGGTAGGCAGATGCGTGACGCATCTCGTGACGAAAGAGGGGCGCATCTCTAGAGTCACGTCACAGGCGCGATGCAACTCTAGCAATGCTCAGGGCTGCCCAATACTCAACATACCGCATCAGTCCTTACGCCTGCTTCAAGCAAGCAGGCATAAAGAATTGACGTAGCAGCGGAAGTGCCTGCGTTAAATCTTGTAGATTTCACGCAGGCACTTTTGCGAGGCGCACAGCTGCCTGACTGCCACCTCCCACCCCCCCCTGCGTGGGAACGCACCCATTGTGGCACAGGCCCAGGCCTTAACGTGGCGCATCTCCCTAGATGCATCACGTTGTACATGACTCGCAGGGATGCGCCATGTTTACGTCGCTGTGCATCAGGTAAGGCAGCGTAAACGTGGCGCAAGGGGCTTGTAAATCTGCCCCTTTGTGTCTAGCATTACGCAGTTCTGTAAAGTACACTCATACATTACTCAGCCCAATAAAATGGACACAAAATAGAAAACAAATAAGCAGTGACACCGCCACAGAGAAGGAGAGCAGTGCACCTGAAATGCACAGAAGATTTTGAAATATTAATTTAGCTCTCCTATCAATGTAATTGGCAGCATTATTGCTATTTGTAAAAAAGTTAAAGCAAACATTTGCAATATAACACACAGAGCAGGAGAAAAAACAGAGTAGTGAGTGATTAAAAAATTGTTACTACTACTCACCAAGCCCGGGGACCTCCACTCCCAGCACGTCGAGCAGGTCGCGCTCTCGGTCCAGGATATCGGTCCAGCGGTGGGTCACCTGATTATAGGTGCGCTGGACCCCCGAGATGTGAAACAGGGCCCGGCACACCTGCTCCCACCGCTTCCGTCGCTCCTGGCGGTTGGTGTAGCCACCAGCGATCCTGCCGCCTGCCGCGATGGTCTTGGGGAGGCGGCGCTGTACATAAAAAACGAGTGCCCCCACCTCCTCAGGGCTGAAGATCTCCCTGGGCACCACCGTTTCCGCCCTCAACCGGCCACACGGGAGCCGGGCACGGGCTGCGGGGCCCGTCTTGGGCAGCTTCACAGCTGTCTTCACCATGGTCTGGGCAGGTGTTAGGAACAAGGAGACAAAATGAAAAAGAATAAAACTAGGGAAGAAGAAAATAAAACATTAAAAAAGTCGTTGAAAAGTAAACAAAAGTAGCCTAAAACACAAAATTTTAGACCTAGAAAAGTAGAGGGATAGAAAAAAAGTTAAATAGATCAAAAAAAGTATAAAAACAAGCAAAAGATGGCAGAGATATAGAGGATAGAAACACCATGCCCAGACACATAGGAAGGAATGAATGAAAAACAAGATGGCGGCCCGATCACGTGCGCGTAAGTAAGTTCGCACGCGATTTCTCTCGCGAACTCGTGCGAACTTGCATTCGCAAGGCGCTCATGCCGCGAAATTACACATAGCGGGCGGAAACGGAAATACGTCACGAAAACAAAATGGCGGCGCCTGTACTCAACCTTAGGGTAACTCGCACGAGTTCGCGTCTTCTACGGTCGAGTTCGCACGACGCCGCGCCTCGCGAATAGGGCAAAATTACCGAAAAACGAGTTTTGCAAAAGCAAAACCAACGAGCAGGTGCAAAAGTTCGAGCTCATCATTTGTAACCATTTCCCTGTAGTGCTTCCTGAAGGGGCCCTCCAGAATCCGGTTGCCTACTTGCAACTATTGTGTGACCCTGCTCTGACAGTCACAGAATAGTTACAAGTATGCCATTGCATCCTGTTAAAAAAAAATTACATTGCAACAAAAAGGAAAGGGAGCAGACAAGCAGGTGCCAGCCTTCATTAATGTCAGTTGGGGCAGGGCAGGTGTTGTTGTTTGCAAAACTTAAAGCACTTAGCAGGTGTGCTTTGCTTTGCCACAATAATGTACACTCACTTGTCAATCAGAGGGTGCTGTGATGACACCGAGGGTGGCATGGGTGTGCCAGCCAGAGGGTGGCATGGGTGAACCAGAGTGCCAGTGTTGACAGAGGATGGCAGTGCTTTGCTTTGCCACAATAATGTACACTGGTGAACCAGAGGGTGCTGTGATGACACAGAGGGTGACTTGGGTGAGCCAGAGGGTGGCATGGGTGAACAAAGAGAGTGCCAGTGGTGACAGAGGGTGGCAGTGATGAAGAAAGCCTTGCAAACAGGCTGGGCACGTAGAAACAACAAGTTCGCAAAACTGGCGGCCCGACAAGTAAGTTTGCAATTTGCGAAATTGTACAAAACCCTCGCTAACTTGCAGAAACCCGTGCGAACACACCCCCCCAAAAAAATACGCAAAATCCGCGAGAATTCGCGGATTTTGCGGATGTTCGCAATCCGCAAATTCGCAAATCCGCAAATTCGCGGATTGCGAATCCACAAAATCCGCCCATGCTTAGGCGAAACCTGAAAACCACAGAAGCAAGGAACAACCACAAGAGCGCCCTTAAGGAATACCACCAGCACATAAGAGACACCAAACGGACCTTCATAAGAGACAAAGTCCAGACCAACGTGACCAACACCACAGCACTGTTCAACATCCTACAGCAGTTCGCAAAACCCACCTGAGAAGCCACAGATGTCACACCTTCCCAGAAACTCTGCGACAAGCTCAGCTCCTACTTCCATCTGAAGATTAAGGCCCTCTACGACAACTTCAGCGAGCCAATGACGAACACAACTCCCCTACCCACTGCCGCCGATGAGCTGATCCTCACGTCCTGGGGTCCCGCTACCGTCGAACTCATCACCGCGACCATGAAGAAAACTCACTCAGGAGCCCCAACAGACTCCTGTCCACTGCAAATATTCCACAGGGCCGCCACCGTCATCGCTCCCAAACTAGGACACACCATCAACACCTCCCTCAGGTCAGGTATCTGCCCAGATAACTGGAAATGGGCGGAGGTAAAACCCCTCCTTAAGAAACCAACGGCCGACCCAACTGACCTGAAAAACTACCGGCCCATCTCTCTCCTCCACTTTGCGGACAAAGTCACTGAGAGACTCGTAAACGCCCAGCTGACCGCCTTCATAGAAGAGAACTTCATCATGGACGCCTCCCAGTCTGGATCCCGCAGCAACCCCAGCACCGAGATCATCCTCCTCACTACCACTGATGACATCCGCATGCTACTGGATCAGGGACACACCGCGGCCCTCATCCTTCTAGACCTCTCCGCAGCCTTCGACACCGTCTCTCATCGCATGCTCGCAGCCAGACTTCATGATGTGGGAATACAAGGAGCCGCCCTCGACTGGATCCAATCTTTCCTCCCCGACAGAACCTAGAAGATTCGACTCCCTCCCTTCCTCTCCAAACCCACGGAAATCAACTGCAGAGTACCCCAGGGATCATCACTCAGCCCCACACTCTTCAACATCTACATAGCCCCCCTCGCCGCCATCGTCAGACAGCATGGGCTCAGCATCGTATTCTATGCCGATGACACCCAGCTCATCCCCTCGCTCACAAAGAATCCCAAAGACACCAGACTTTGCTTCCAGTAAGGAATGAAGAACGTGGTAGCCTGGAAGAAAGACAGCTGCCTGAAGCTAAACTCAGAGAAAACCGAGGTCCTCATCCTCGAACCCTCGGACCCTGCACCTCCGCCTGGAACAACACCTGGTGGCCTCTTGCCCTCAGGAGCCCACCTACCCCTACAGACCACTCTCGGAACCTCAGCATCATCCTTGACTCCTCCCTCTCCAAGACATGCCAGATCAACGCTGTCGCCTCCACTAATTTAAACTGCTTTCGCATTCTCCATAAGACCTTCAAATGGATCCCCGCTGACTGCAGAAAAACCATCACCCACTCACTCATAACCAGCAGACTGGACTACGGCAACGCCCTCTATGCCGGAATCAACAAAAGTCTTCTATACTAACTCCAAACCATCCAGAACACCGTTGTCAGATTCGTCCTTGGAACACCGCGCCACAAGCACATGACCCAACACCTACGGGGCCTCCACTGGCTCCCCATCGAGAAGAGGGTCACCTTCAAACTCCTCACTCACGCCTACAAATCCCTCAACAACATCGGACCCAAATACCTCAACGAGAGAGTATCCTTCCACACACCCAAGAGGAACCTCTGCTCTGCCGACCTATCCCTGGCAGAGGTCCCCCGAATCCGCAGAAACAGAATCGGTGGGAGAGCCTTCTCCTACATCGCAGCCAAAACCTGGAACGAGCTCCCTGCGAACATCAGACGCTGTCTGAGCCTGCACACGTTCAGGAAGGACCTCAAGACCTGGCTATTTGGCTGAGCCGGAGCCGCTCAACCCCCCAGCTCCTTGAGACCCTCATGGGTGAGTAGCACGCTATAGAAACCCCCTGATTGATTTATTGATGCTCCGAAACCGTTGTTCACAATAATCCTATGTCGAAAGAAACAACTAATTGAACATGATAAACTTTAAAGTAAATGAGCACCCTTAAATTTGTTGATTACTTTCACAATTATATTGTTACATATGGGAGAGGATGTGATGTTACGACCATAGTTGCCGACTTTGGACCTGGGAACCAAGTTCCAGTCTTGGCGTCGGCTCTACATCCTGTAATTTTAGGCCAATCACTTAATCTCCCCGTGCCTATAAAAAAAAAAGTAATGTGTAATCTAACTGGTGCACAAGCAAAGCGCTCCAATAACTTATTTGTACAAAAGCTACGCTGTTGTACAGCAAGGCAATAACTCCCACAGATGAGGCCTATTCACTTTGTCAATGATGTTTTAAAAAGAAAAGGAAGGTTTTTACAGGCACTGATTTTTCAATTTTTTTTCCAAATTGCAAATTCCTGGTGAGGGCTGACTAATCCATTCACACTTAAATATCTGATACTTCGAGAAGCTCACAGGCACATTTTCACAGACCCTTAGATTGCCTATTCCTAGAAATCCATATGAACAGGTCTACACCCAAAATAGAAACTGCTAGTATATAGGTATAAATGCAGCCAACACTCACAGATCAGTGACCTTTTCATCAGCCGTTTCATAGGATGTGCAGTATCTTAAAAAGTAAGGTTTGCTAGCTGTCTCTGTTGCCTGCAGTTGTGATTGTTCAAAAATTGCTTATTTGCTCTTTCTTTCTGTTTAATCAACAGTCAATGTCTCAGACCTATTAAAACATTCTGAGCTGGCCACTGGCTAATGCATTTGGATAATGACCTTCTGCAGGATGTGTTGAGGGCCCAGGGCTCCCAAACTCACAGACATTCAGGAGCTTTATGTTTAATGGGGGTCTTCAGAAGAGTGCCCCTGCCTTACCACAAAGACTGCAGGGGCCTGTGGCACGCCCATGAATCTATCAATCAATCGATCAATCAATCAATCAGGGAGGTTGTAAGCGCACCACTCACCCATGAGGGTCTCAAGGCACTGGGGGAGGAGGATGGAGAGCAGCTCCGGTCAGTCGAAGAGCCAGGTCTTCTGGGTCTTCCTGAAGATGTGCAGGGTGATCTCCCTAAACTTAGATGTCCCAAAGAAATACTTTGAGTCACCTTTCACGCTGATTTCTCCTGTTTGAGGGGCGCAGAGAAGAAATAAAATTGTACTAAAAAATATTTAATTTGCCTGTGTTCACCACAACTCCGGTGAAAGCGCATTTGTATTGCATATTGAGAAATCTATAGCATTACAAACAGTATTAATATGTTCACCTTGCAGCTTTTATGTCTGTCTGTCTGTCTGTCTGTCTGAGGAACACAGTGAAGGATTAAACAGCTATGAAACTAGCACGTGTCTAACTGTTGCAAAATACATCCGTGCAGGGGTAATAGCAAAACATATCCTGAATGTACAAATAAAAACATTTTGGAAAAAAGTACACTGCAAGGCAAAGGGAGGTAAAAGAGTTGGAACATGATAGTGCAATTTTGAAACTACCCTGGAACCTGTTTAGACAAGCATTTTCAATGCAATAGGTCTCGCATTTGTGAGAGTTTGTGCTACTGGCATTGAAAATGCCAATGCCTTTTATTTATGTGTTGTTAAACTCTCAAAAATGAAAGACCTATTGCACTGCAAATGCGTTTGGTGTCCGTGCTATAATATTTTTTTAAAGCGTTGGGAGAGAGCGTGTCATTTCTGAAACAACAGGCAGGACAAAACTATTTGAGAAAATAGTGCTCAGAGGCTTTATAAAAGCCAACTGAGTAACAACACACATAACGGGGGTGTCGCCATGGGAGGTTACAAAATGAGACATGGTAGTAGTAAGGAGATACTACTAAGCCAATTGACCAATGGACAGCCACAGTTTTCAGTGGACAATGACACAAACCAATGAAAAATATAGGCAGAGAGTGAGCGGGGCTTCAAGTCCTTACCTGAATACAGCATGCCTCGCAGATCAGCGCATGCGCTGCCCAGGCTCGACTTAAAGACAAGCATTTGCAATGCAATAGGTCTTGCATTTGTGAGTGTTTAAACTATTAGCATTGTAAATGACAATGCCTTTTAATTATGTTTTAAAACCAAAACGCAAATTAAGGTATTGTCATTTACAATGCCATTAGCTCAAACTTGTGTAAATGCGAGAAACATTGCATTGCAAATGCTTGTTTCACTTGATTGCAGGTTTGGGAGGCGACTAGATTGCTTTGACACTAGGTGAAACAGATGGGCTATTCATTTCACAGAGTAATCTATCATATTTCTTACCACAATTTACTGTTACTCGCCTGCACTAGCACCAGCACCAATGATGAAAACACTATCAGTACTTATTACTCCCCTAAGTACCTGGTTAAGAGGCAAATGACGCTCAGTCATAGCAATTTGACAAGTTATGATTCCCCACCGCACTTTCCAGCATGTTATCAGTCGCTGTGACTCTTCGGGGCACAGTAGCATACATGCCAACATTTCAGGAGAGCAAAGTGGTAGATTTAAAAAAAAAAAATCGGGAGAATGGGACTTTGAATCGGGTTACTGGCATGTATGGGCTTTGGAAGTGTGCTGCTGTAGGATCGGACATTTGAAACGCAAATGCACGTTTTTTTCTTACCTTTCAGAAGCATGGAGCATAATGGCAGGCAGAGAGGATGATGCAAGTGTTGGGCACTGGTCTGGCAGGTTGTTGGCAGTGCATGCATCCCCCACCCCCCTGTGGCAGCCCGGGCTGAAACAGCAACACCCCCCCACCCAGTACTTCGCAGGTCTTTAAAATACGATTCCCTTGTCAATGACGCTTTGTTGGTTTCTCACCCCTTCGAGAGCCCCTGCATCACCACTCTTTGCTGGAAGAATGAGCACTTTACACAATACCAAGCCCTGTCAGCTGAAACCCCCGTGAAATCGGGTTTTTGCTTGTAGGAATCGGGAGGCAGGAGACTAGCCTTCAAATCGGTAGTCTCATGCCTGAATCGGGAGGGTTGGCATGTCTGCAGTAGCAGGACCAGTCGCTTTACGATTGCTGATAGAGAATGATTAAGCACTCACCTAAAATAACCTGCTTAAAGAAAAACTCCTTGTGCAAACAAAAGATATTGGAGTCTCAGCCGCTGATTAGGCAGCAGGCACCACCTCTGTTTATATAGTCTACGCACCCAACATGGCGGCCGGGGGAGGGAGATACGAGGCTGCCATTGAGGATCAGCACCATCACATGCGGAGGCGGTTATGCCCTAGAGACCATGAGGCTGAGAGGGCTACAACAAAACTGCCAGTACCGAACAGAAATTTGGACTACAACCCCCTCACGCACGGACAACGCACCACGAAGAAGATACATGTAGCCTGCAACTCTCACAAAACCAATATGGTCCCAGTATTCAAGGCAAGTGTGGTGCCTCACCCTTTGTAAAATGTGCATAAGGACTGTGGAGAGAACGGAGTTACCCGCCAAAGAGCGCGAGTATGAACAGCGACGTCTCAGTGCATGTGCGCCGACTATGTAGCCAACCAACTGGAAGCGGAGGGGAAAAAGAAAGGGCGTGGCAACTATGATTTAAAAAAATACATCTAGCGGCACGCCGTGCTATGGTTAAAAGAACATACATACAGAGATGCTTTGTACATGGATGTGGAGTGGGGAGGGAGAGTTTTAAAAAGATAATGATCGTGCGCTGCATGTGGCCCCATTGTAAAATTGAAAGCGCGCATAGCGTGATGCAATTAACAAAAAAAGCAGCCACCATTACTGAAGCTGGTGCCCTACCAGTGCTCTTTAGATAAATTGAGCAAAGAGTTCTCCGAAGGGCTAATGCAAGCTAGACAGTTAAGCACACGGTAAATGGTCCAGTTCTGATAGGAGGTTACAAATGCAGACAATGCGTTACTAAGGAGGGACTAACAAGCCTGTTACCGAATCAGAACCAATTACACAGACACCAACAGGAGCCAATTGAAAAGATGGGCAGAGAGTGGGTGGAGCTTCAAGTCCATACCCGAGCACCCCAAGCCTCGCAGAAGTGCCTGCACTGCCCAGGCTCGAACTAACGTGTCACTGAAAGGTTATAAAGTTGTTTGTTTTTGTTTTATGCCCTTACTTCTACACTCCACAATCAGTACTCTTTGGGGTGTTGCATAGTTGTTTCATGTACACATGTCTCACTAAGGATATTGCCTCATCTGATTTCTTTGTAAATGTCTCTTCGCTAGCTTTCATCTTCTACCTTTCCTTTTACATTGCTCTTTAGCACCCATACATGCCACATATCTCGGTGACCCCTTGTGCTCCCTCCTACCCTTGGTCCTTCACTCTACTGGCACCAACATTCTGAAATTCTTTTTCTTTCATTAGCCTTTGGCCACTTTGTCAAGTCGCTTCCACCATTTCCTAGTTTTTGTAACCCTTTAGCTTGGCAATCTCTCACTTGCACCTGCTGTTGTATTTGTTTTGTTCCTCACTGGACATTTGTGTCTTTTATGGAAGTGTGGAAAGAGGCTTTAAGAAACGTGTTACTTAAATGAACTGGGTGAAATGTTTATCCTTGTGTGATGGCCTCACAGGTTTATTTGTATCGATCATCAATGGTAAATATTGGAAGTGAGCGGAAGGAAGGAAATGGGAATTTATAGTTTTACTCAGTTGAAACCATCGTTAACACAATATTATTTATTAGCTAAATACCAAAATGAAGCATATGGTATGCTGCCTGTCGCCTGGATGTCAGATAATTTCACAAACATGTATGTTAAAGTCTTTAATTTACAGAACTTTCTTCCACCTTGTCCCTGAACTAAGTATATACATTTCATGTACCTAGTGATATTTTTTATTTCTAGTGAGCTATTGCACCTACAGTCCAAGAGTTTCCCTGGGAATGCCACTTAATGGTCAGGAATCCATACGTGACTTGTATATCATTTTTCTTAGACAGCAGCCGACATAGTTCACAGTCACTGACCACAACTGAGCATGACATCTTAAGAAAATATTGACCGGCACACCACAGGGAGCTGTGCCAGATGGATCATAAATCATGCAAACCTGCATGCTGTCGTCGTTATTGTCTGCTACTGTTGTTTCTATCCTTTTTTTATTTGATTTCTAAGAGCCAGATGTACAAAGAGTAGGAATAGCGATTTCCAAATAGTGATTTTATCTGAATCGCCATTTGGAAATCTCTATTCTTTATGTCTGAAACTTTTTGTTTCATGCTTGCCATTCCTAGTGGGTCGGAAACCTACCTACCTCAAAAATTATAATGAGGTAAGTCACAGATTGAGACCCATTAGGAATGCCTGCCATCACAGTGATGGCACCTGCTGAGGTCAACAGACCACCATATCTGTGATCGCCTTTGGATAACGTTTTTTTTTTTTTAATGCAACCCATTTTCTATAAAGGTTCCGGTAGCTTAGTGGACTAAGGCGACCAGTGTAGGAATCTGTATTTGACCTCATGGTCATAAGTTCAAATGTTCAAATCCCAGTGTGTCCACTCAGCCTTTCATCCTTCTACTGCAATAAAATGAGTACCATTTAATTGGGTAATAATAAACATCTGTTATTCAGTGCCAAGATGTGTTTTAACAATAAAAATGAAACATGGTACCACTGCCTGCTCTTAAAAAATGTTTTTCAAACTTTCACAAAGGGGAAGGGGTCCCTTCCAATTTTCAAATGCATTACCACCAACTTAGAGTTGGAGGTAAAATAGCAAGGTTTTGCGACCACATTTCGGTTGCAAAACCTTGCTACATAACACTGGAAATTACTATTTGGAAAGGACACTCTAAACATGCCACTTCCAAATTGCGTTTTTTACACCCAAACTGTAATTCTGGGGAATCGCAGTTTGGATATTTGTGCATTTGGAAAAGCATTCTTGCTCTCAAACCAGGCCGTTTGAGATGGCAAAAATGCTTCATACATGTGACCCTAACTTCAATGTGTAGTCCATCAATGTCATATTCATGTTGGGAAATTTAGGAAACTTGATCCTGTCTCTGAACAGAAGATGGAATGGAATGGAATGGAATATATACTTGTATAGCGCAAACTGTCACCCTGCGGGTATCCTGGCGCTTCGATCAAGAGGTCAACCAATCGACAGCTAACTTCCGGCATTTAAAGAGAAGAAGAAGAATCAAACCCTAGGGAAGAGCCACGTTTTAATGTTCTTCCTAAACTCAGGTAAAGAGTCCATTTGTCTGATATTCTGAGGAAGCTTTTTCCAGTGGAGAGCGGCAGTCACACTAAATGACCTTTCTCCCATCCTGGATCGTTTAAACCTGGGAGTAAACAGCAGACTGGTGCCTGAAGAGCGGAGTTGTCTTTTGGGCTGGTACCAAGAGAATTTTTCTTGCAAGGGGATGGGGCCCGTGTCATGTACCGCTCTGTGAACCAGGCATAGCGCCTTAAACTGGACCCTTTCCTTGATAGGGAGCCAGTGTAGTTCTCTCAAGGCTTGGGTAGATGAGGCGCTGTGCTGCCTATTCAGTGCTATTTTTGCTGCAGCAGACTGGACTCTCTGTAACCCCTGAAAGATATATTGTGGGGCTCCCAAATATAGGGAGTTGCAGTAGTCCAGTCTGCTAAGCACCGTGCTTCTCCCCACCACTGGATGCAGTTCCTCTGGTAGTAATGGAAGCAGCTGACGCAGCCCACGCAGCACCGAAAAACACACCCTGGCAGTTTGGTTGGCCTGTGATTCCATATGGAGGTCGCCATCAATTAGTACCCCCAGGTTGCCTACTGTACTAACTGGTATCAATGGTTCCTTCTCCGGAGTGATGTGGTCCGAACGGTAAGGCTGAGTGGTCATGCTGGGATATCCAGCACAGATTTGATTCAATCAGACCTTAATTTCTACTGCAAAGAAAGACTGTATAGCGAAGGCTGTTGAAAGGGCTTGTAGCCCAGCAGATGCAGAAGAGTTACTTTTCAGGTGGCTTTCCAATGGGGAAATCTGGTACATGTAAGTCATTGATTCAATTTTCTGGGTGGTATATTTTATATAGAGTAAAAAACATTTGAGGAACCAGCGCAGCATAAATAGGTGAAGCTGAAAACAAATAGTACATACAATGTGTTATTAAATGAGCTATAAATAGTTTGCATTGCTCATTTATCAGTCCACATGTGACTGAAAGGAGGCTGATGCAGTACCTCATGCTGAAGTTATCTGCACTCTCAGACACACCCGTTCCTGACTATGGCGCCTGATATCATGCATAGGGATGTGTCAGGATCCATGGTTTGGGCACCCCTGGGAATGTCAGGCAAGTATGGAAACGTAATCCCTGAGTTTCATAGGCACACAACGCATCTTTTCAGAGAAGACCATAGATGTGTGCATGGTGTAGGTACTGCTTGGACAGAGTCGTCTAGGTTGCAACATTAACATTACATGAAGGACACAATGGACCTCAGGTAAACAAAAACTCCCACGCTGCTATGAGAATCTTTCAATACTTGCAGCCATTTTAATCCTACCTTGTTGTCAGAATTAGAATTCCTTTGAATTGTCTCAACAAACTATACAGGATCATATTGTAGATGTGAACTCTACACCAGAATCTTCTGGTTTGTGCTATTATTCTATATTAAAGCCATCTGGTTTTGTATTATGAACATCATACTGGAATCTTCTTGTCAAATTCTAGAAACGCAGTACTGCAACCATTCGTAAGCCTATGAATTCTATTTTACAGACTTTGTTATGTTGCTTTACTATTATGCTGTTGCGAAGCATTACTAGTGGTGTGGAAGTGATTGCATTAATCAGGAGTCATAATAAAACTAATGTATAATCATTATGTTGAAGATATTGGACTCTGTGAATTTAATATTATTCAAATTACAGATTTAACTTCCAAACTGCTGAGGGTAGTTATGGAGATTAGAACATATATTGCAGTCCAAGTTGTTCTCTGTAGTGTTTCTAAAGACTACTCCTTTCAGCCCTAAGACATCATAGAGGTGTCAGAAACCTCAGAGAGTGTGTTATGCAGAGATTATTGTGAGGCATATCATGCAACAGAGTAAAATCAGTGAATTGTAATCTGGCTGACTATGATCTAAAGGAGTTTTCTCTTGTGCTAGCTATCCACACCTCCATCTCTGGTTGAGACCGTCAGGAAGATAAGACGAGATGATGATATCTGGTGTCCCTCTTTCTTTTCCTATTTTCCTTTCCGTCAATCTATTGCTGCCCCTCATTCTACTCCTTTGCATGGCCACAAGGGGGTCCGAGAAAGTGGGAAAACTAGCATTACTCCTTTTAAATCTGAAATTCCAGGTTAGTGTAACTGTGATGGCATGTTTACTACCTGGCCACTAGTTTAGGAGAAGAAGAGCGTGATAAAGACATGTTCATCGGGCAAGGTTTTTCATGAGGCCCATTAAGAGGAAGCATCTGTTGAACTTTGAATGAAGGAGTTATATGGGAGTATGGGTGAGAATGGCACACTTTATCCATGGCAATCCAAAAGCTGTTCTTAATACCAAAATTGAGAAAAGTCAAACTGTTTGCTTTGTGTAGTCCAGTTAAAAATATTGATGCTCCGTTGAGGTCCCGTGGTGGCTGTGCCTCAATACTTCAGCTTCAGCTCACTAATGACGTCCAACAATGCTGAAATTGGTCCGGGTTTGCTTGTTTTCCATTCTAGAGTTGACCTGACCAGGCAGTTTGATGGAGCTGGACAAAGACTCTTTTACCTTTCACTGGTCTCTGTCTGGAAGGACATAGGGGCAGATGTATCAAGATTGTGTTTTGCGATTCTGTAATTGCGATAATTTGCGATTCGCAATTGCAGATTCGCAAAATGCGATGTATGTACTTTTTTGCGATTAATTAGCGTTTTCCTAAAAATCGCTAAAAATTCTCAGAATCTATTGCAATTTCTTAAATTGCAAAATTCGCAAATTAAGAAATCGCAAAAACCGGGAATCTGCAATGCAGGAACAGGTTGATGACATCACAGTCAGGAAGTGGGAGTGATTACCTGCACCTGCTTGCTTGAGCCACACCCTGTGGCAGTTGGAAGACTGTTTGGAGGCTGAACAGACCTGCTTGCACTGAAATGGAGTCCCAAAACACACAGGAGGGAATGGCTGGAGAGAAAAGAAAGAGAAAACATAAGTTTTCTGAAAAGGAGCAAGAAATTCTAATTGAAGAGATGGTGTGCAGCCATGAATTGCTTTTTGGCAAAAAAGCATTGAAAGTGCCTGCATCAAGAAAAAGAAAGATCTGGCTGGACATACAGCAAAAAGTGAATACAGTGGGAGTGACTAACCGTACCATTGAAGAACTTAGGAAAAGATGGTACGATATGTGCCAGAGTTCAAAAGAAAGGGTTGCAGAAAGAATAACGGAGGCAAACAAGACTGGAGGTGGAACTTCCACAGCAGAACAACCTACACCACACGAGGAACTTGTGGTGGCCACTCTCTTGCCTGAGAGTGTGAGTGGAGTGGCTGATATAGACAGCTCTGACCCTACACAAAGTGCACAAGGTAAGATGCATGTATTGAAGTCCAAAATTAGTGGGTAATGCATGTGCATTGGTCTAGTAGAAGTACTCAGTGGTAGGAATTTATAAGTCCTGGTACACAGCTTAACATACA
Organism: Lissotriton helveticus; assembly: GCF_964261635.1. Taxonomy (NCBI): domain Eukaryota; kingdom Metazoa; phylum Chordata; class Amphibia; order Caudata; family Salamandridae; genus Lissotriton; species Lissotriton helveticus. The sequence continues at coordinate 576,686,732 of NC_136063.1, forward strand.
GCAAGCAATGCATCATGGGTGTTGTAGTGTACCTTTAACATTTTGAATTTGGCATCAAATAAACACAGACCCACATAGTGCTTTTCTTAGGAAGACAGAAATGTAGTTCAAATAATGTTAGATTTTCAAAAAGAAAAAACTTTATTTGTCTCAAAAAGCACATCAAAACACAAACTCATATGCCTCACTCTACATCCGCAGCACAATCAAGGGATTCAAGGGATCAAACTGAGGGTGAGGAATTACCTCTCCATGTTGTCTCTGGTGCAGAAGGAAGAAGCAGTGATGAGACTGTCTCTACTCCCATTGTGCGCAGAAAGCGCAGACATGTGGCCCCTCTGCCTCCTTTAGAAGATGAAAATAATAATGAAGGTGGTACAAGAGACAGTGGCCTTGACGCAGTGGTCCCTCGTGGTAATGTAGACCAACCCCAAACACAAAGAAGGCCACGTATATATCGCTTGGATAGATCAAGGAGCAGCAGTGGTCATCTGGAAACACCAACAGTCTTTGCAGGTTTAGAGCAGGATATGCTTCATGTGCAGCGCCTGCAACATAAGGCCCTTCGTTCTATTAATAGGCAGATTTCAAAATTAAACCATAACCAAGAAAGCATTTGAGAAGGCATGAAGTGTATGGCAGCATCCATAGACAGACTGTGCTTGACACTTGAACGCACAGAAACATCTTGGAACAGGGCTGATTACCGTGCACATGGCAGAATGCATGGGTATACTAAAGCCATTAACCGGCTATGTACAGTGACTTGTAAATTTACTAGGCGCAGCATAAACATGCAGAGAGAGATGAGTGAATGCACTCAAAACATTGCCAAAGGCCTGGACAAGGTCACATCTGCTGTGGAGATATTACAAAGAGCAAACTCTGGAGCCAGCGCACTAATGGCTTCAGCAGACAGCAAGGACACCTCCAGCAGGAGTAGCAGAAACCCCACTCCAACTTCTCAACTGATGCAGCGCAGAAGTGGAAGACATGCTGGAAATACATCTGTTTTGGAGAGCATGGAATGTGAACATCGCCCTGCGCCAAGCCGCCAGTGTAAAAAGTGACAATTTACATTGCAATAGTTTCTCCTAACAGCATTGGCACATATGGTTTTCATAGAAATTTTGGGTACATTAGCATGACTGTGCAGTAACATGTCATGTTTCAAAACAATAGTAAGGTTTTTGTTTTGAGAATAAAAACAATCACTTGCAAAAATAAGATATGTTGTGAGAGTACTTGTCTTACCTAAAAGTCATTTCGTGTTATCTCAGACCGTCTTTGGCGGCCAGCCGCTGCTCCTACTCCTGCTGTAGCCCTTCTGGGTGGAGGTATGTCATCATCATCAGATGTGTCTGAGTCACTCACTTCAATTTCTGTTCCTTTTCTCCTAGCCATGTTATGTAGCATTGAGCACCTAGTTACAATCTTACAACATGTTTCAGGACTGTATTGTAATGCACCTCCACTTTTGTGTATGCACGAAAAATGGGTTTTTAAAATTCCAAATGTTTGTTCAATGACGCCACGAGTTGACTGGTGTGCCCTGTTATATCTTCTCTCACTTACATTTGATGGATTCAAATATGGCGTTAGGATAAAATCTCGCACTACGTAGGCACTGTCACCTGCATGAAATAAAAGAAAGAGTGAATGTGTGTTCCATCAATAAGTAACTGATGTGTGAATGGCTGTATGTTTGAGGTACATTTACCTAGAAGGTATCCCTCTCTAAACTGTGCAGCACTCAGACGTCTATGAATTCCACTATGTCGGGAAATAAAGGAGTCATGTGTGCGGCCTGGGTACTTTGCCACAATATCACTGATGATGTATTTTGCATTGCACACAATCTGAATGTTTAGGGAATGGTATTTTTTCCTATTTCTAAACACATATTCTGTGGCTGCTGGTGGAGTGATGGCAATATGGGTGCCATCAATGCAACCAATCACATGTGGGAAATGTGCAATTTGGTAAAAATCCAGTTTTGTTTCTTGCATGGCTTGTTGGGTGTTTGATAAGTAGATGTGATGTTGAAGCCTGTTCAGCATTGAATCCAGAAAGGCATGGAAAAAGCGTGAGAGAGCACTCTGGGACACCCCACCAACCTCTGCAATGACGCTTTGAAAAGACCCTGAAGCCAAAAGGTGCAGTGAGCACAATACCTGCACATGAGTAGGAATTGATTGTGTCCTGCCTGTTGGATGCTCCAAAAAAAGGTTTCAATTCATCGATGAGATCCAAAATAGTGTGTGGGTGAAGTCTGTATTTGTCATAGATGTCCTCTTCAGTCTGCTGGAACAGCGTAATGGTCAGTCTAAATATTCTTTCCTGTCTCTGTCTCTGTGCAAGAGCTTGGATACGCAGCCTCCTGGCTATCAGGTAAAGTCCAGCCATTTTGAAAGTTTACATTGCATTGTGGGTTCATTTTTATACTTTCAACCTGGTTACCACCTGCATGTAGTTGGTGTTAACTGCGATTTCTTAAAATGCGATTTTCAGGTTTTCGCAAATTGCGAATTTTTCATACATCTCTTTGCGATTTCTTATTTTGCGAATTCAAAATTGCGATTTTCACAAATTTAAAACCACGCAAAATAAGGAATCGCAAAAAAATTCACAGGAAAGCTGTTCTCGCAAATTAAGTAATCACAAATATAGCGATCACTGATATTGCGATGCGAATTCATACATATATACCTTTATCCTATTTTTTAATCGCAAATGCTGTTTTTTAGCGATTCGCGGCGTTTGCGACTAAAAAAGTCATTGATACATCTGCCGCATAGTGAGCGAAAAATAATGAACTGGAATGCATCCCTAGTAATTACCAGTGGCTGAGATTAATTAAAGCATTCTACTTATCACTCCTTTGTTTTTTCAAAGGATTATGATTCTGGTGGTGTGGTGGCACGGCACCTCCCGACTCCCACAATGCCAAACCTCACAGCTGGCAGCCTGCAAGATTACGAGTTTTCTTGTGGTCTGGCTAATGGTCCATTGGCGTTCCCATGGCAGTGCCTTTTAAAAAGGCAATGCAATGGCAATGCCAAAGTCCGTTCCTGCATGGCATGGACTGTACAGTCCATGCCTTGCAGGAAAGGGGGTGCATGCATACAGGGAGCACACCATGTGCCCCCCTGCATTCATTCTCAGTCCACAGGTTTCATGGTGGACTCCCCGCCATGAAATCTGTTGCGGTGAGGAAACTCATATTATGCTTGGTGATGCCTCAACAGCACCACCAGCATATTGAGGCCCTCAGACCGGTGCACCACCGCCAGGAATCGCGGATCCATGGTTGTTGCATTGGTCCAATGATGGTCCGACTGCCATAGTTGTAATACAGCAGTCGCACCATTGGTGCGGCTGTCCCCGACCGCCACCACACCTCCACGGCCTATGGATGACCAAACTCATAATTAGCACCTAAGTCAGATACCCTGGGTGCGACAGGCTTGTTAGATGTGATGAGGATCAACAAGGATAAAAATGGTCTGGGGTTGTTTTTGTTCTTGCCTAGAGAAACCTGGCCTGGTAGGTTGGGCTGGAGTGTTCTTAATAATGCAGGACCAAAACTAATTTGCATATAGCATGTCTCTGTCTGGAGTGGAATAAGAGGCAAAAAACACAATGGACTGAAAAGCAGCCCTGACTAATTTCAGGGAGCTGAGATTAACTGAAACATTCCATCCATCTTTATTTTTATTTGTCATTGAGGCAGACACCAGGTCCCAAATAATCACAAATAAAAAAAAAACCAAAAATGCATACTAAAAGAAAAACAAGCAATCAAATTTTAAAATCGACAACACATTTAAATATTTTAATTGTACCTTCAGGAAAGCTTCCATTAGGAACCAAATTAAAATGATGGAAGCAATGTTGGTAAAACTATTGATTGTATGTAAATGTATCAATCGAGGATATCCTTAGTATCTAGCATGTATCCTGCCCCTATGCCTTAAATATTGGACAACCCTGCTCTAGAATATTTTGCATTAAAAAACTGGCTAACATTTAAACTGTTGACAGGTTTGTTGTAATTCTGCAAAGATCTGAAGTCCATTTTGAAAAGCAAACATAAGAAAACAAATCAGCGAATCTGGGGAAAAACGGTGACAGATACATAAAAGACAATCAATTGCCCGTTTTTTTACCAAGCCTTTATTTTCTAACCCGGGCTAGAATGCATAGCTGCAATCAAGCATACAAATACTTAATGCGAAGATGAAACATGATGTTGAAATGCTCTTCACAACCACACAGTCTCTGGCTGCTTGTAGCTTACAATAGCGAATATCAATTCAGATTGTTCTGGTTTACCAGTTCCCAGTATCTAGCTGTAACTACCTCATGCTTTGCAATACGCTCTGAATCTGACCAAAAATTTGAAAGGTTAAAGTTTGCAGATAGGGCCCCAATATGAACAACCCAATGCACATAATGTAAATGTAAATTGATACTTGTATAGCGCACTACTCACCCGCAAGGGTCTCAAGGCGCTTGTACGAATACCGCTGTGGAACCCATCCTGGCTTTCCCTGTGAGGTGTCCACTCCTGGGCACCCCCAAGGTGGAGGCCAGGCATCCTTAGCGTTGTGGGGGCCGTTGTGGATATTAAGCAAGCTATTGCCCAGAGTTGCAGAGTGGGACTCCATGATTGGAATAGGCACCGAGGCGAGAATTATCAGGTCCGTGGAATTTTGAGCCCAAGACCCGCCGAGGCGGGGAATTGAACCCTGGTCCCGGGCTAGACCTCTGCATCAGGGTCTGCCGCTCTAACCATTGAGCCACACTTCACCAGTACTTTCCCCTGACAGATACACAAAAATCGCTACTCATGCCAAGTTGGATTTATAAATTGTAACCACTAAGGGGGAGGGATGGCCGGCATGATGGCTGAGCGGCAGCACTAAGAGGGTGCTACCAGCCCAAAACTAACTTCCTCCAAATTCCTGCTGCCCTGGGGGCTCTGCGGAACCCAGGCTCTGACTTCTGTGTAGGGGGTACAAAATAGGATCACTCCCAGTCGTACACTTCAGAAAAAACGCAATCGTAATTAAGTGCCAGCAGGTATTAATTCAATTACACATCAGGATATTGAGCACAATATTATATAATCATATTGAACACCAAAAATGATGTACAAAACCCAGCAATAAATCTGGAGCAACGTATCAAAACAATTGCCCAACGAGGTGGGGGAGAAAAAGGGGAAACATGTGGTGTGCACTTGGTGAGGATTAGGAAAGTGGACTTTGGTAGTACTGTATCATTATCTTATATTATGTTATTTATGTGTTTTGCATAGTTTAAATGTAACAGGAAGTTTTATTTATGTAATTATGTTTTGGTGGGAGATGTTTCATTTTATTAAATATGTGCATTTGATGTCATTGTTCGATGTCATTTTATATTTTATGTTTTGTATTTACTTGCTTCCATTTGATTTTGTCTGCAATTTTGAGCTATACGGTTGGTAATTTGTTTGTTTTTAACTAATTAATAAACATGTTATTTTTATGTATCAGTTTTTTTGTTATTTCACTTGTACGTTGTTTTCACTGATGTATAAATATAATTTAATAATCAGTTACAAATATTTTAGTTATGCTGGTGTGCACCTTTGTTAAGGCTTATTGTTTAGTGTGTAGGTAGTTAGATTTTTTATACCTGGGTTTTTGTTATTGATTGTAAGTGGCCGATTACGATATCGTCCGGAAAGGCTCTGAAAGGCATTCGATTCGTCCAAATCCGATTCGGAACCTGCCTTACTGACCGACTCGGACACTTTGCCCAATGGTCAATTACAATGGCTGAAAAGCGTTCGGACTGCCGACTCGGTTCCGAAAGCCATTGGGAGTAACCGAGTTGGTCGGAGCCGAAACGTAGCGATCTATGGACTGCATTTCCAGCCGAGCGATTAGGATGTCAGGTGCAGACAGCCTTTCTGAATTAGTTGTTCTGAAACGGATCACCTCTTGCCATCTGACTTTGGGGGCCTGTAGTAGGCCCCCCTTCACCCGGGGACCTCCCTATTGGGCCCTTGTGGGTACCCATGGGACCTCCTTCCCATGCATGCACAGTGTGGTAGGCACCATGGGGTGCCTGCCAAAGGGTGCAAGATTTTCCTCAACAACCCACTTTATCAGTAGGAGCCTGTGCTCTCTTTCAGAACACAGGCTCCCATTGAAATCAATGGGAATCCGACTGAACGATTGTCAGATTTGCAGAACCTGATTCGTTAGGAAATTATTCCTAAACAAATTCAGTCAGAAGAGTTTCCTAACGAGAACGTAATCGGCCCCTAAGTAGTGTACTTCTTTGTTGTTGATGAAGAGTTTTAATTTACAATGCAGCATGTCTATTGGTTTTGCTTGTTAACTTTAGGTTTAATTCTGGTTACCGATTTCTCCATTCTTAGTTGTTGGTAGCTTTGTTCTTCTATTAATTTGTATAGTATAGATTGCAATGCACTGTGCCATCCTTCTACTGTGAACTGTTGGTTCTGGCTTCTTGATTCTATTGTAGATACTCCACCATCGTATTTGGAATTTCGGTCGGCATCTGTGTCTAGAGCAGGGCTGTCTGCCAACCCAAGTGACTTCAAAGTATTCCATTAGGGGACTTGCTTCGTGTTCAATTTGTTGGTAAAATGGACTTCTTAAAAATAAGTTGTAGTGATTAGCTACCTCTGTTACAGAGACATAGGCCAGTGCAATAATTCTTTTATATGAAAAGACAAATTGGCTGGTTTTTGCATATTCCACCCTGAGGGACCCATTATGATATCGGGCGATCCGCCCGCCAAATGTCCCTGGTTCACCCCCGCCATATTAGTATGCTGAGGGGCACCTCGGAGAACAGAAAGACTGTCCGCCACTTTTCCGCCGGTTAATTGCCGGTCGGGTGCAAAAGGGACACAATATGGAGGCGGTGCCTTGCAAGGCACCGCCATCTATATTAGTATGCGTGCGGTTGCATGCCTTTCCATGACGGAGACTCCGCCATGGAAAGGCATGTGTTGAAAACTTTGGGGGCCAGTTGCGGGCCCCCAGGGGGTTGGAGAGGTGGGTGGCTGCACTTGGGGTGTACCTCTGGTACACCCCAACATTGGCATGCACAAGGTGGCAGGCACCACGTGGTGCCTGCCACGTTGTGCATGCCAATGCACAACATGCATATTTAACTTTGTGGCGAATGCTGCCCAAAGCACCGCCCGCCACAATGTTAAATATGCGGGATGCAACCGCCAGGGTGGTAGTCGCATCCTAATGGGAACAGCGGGACCGCCGCTCCTCTGGTGGTCTGTCCCGTGTACCGTTACGGTGGCGGGCAGACTTCGTCTGCCCGCCATCGTAATGGGACCCCTTAGTGCTAATTGTTGGCGATGTCTCCAAATGCTTTAATTAAAATGGTACAGTCTTGTATGGCTGTGTGTGGGTATAGTTTAAACATTGTTTGTACCATGGCCTGTTCAGAATAATTTTATACGGGATGTAGTTGTTTATTTAAATTTTGATTTGGTTTAGTATTTTACAGAAAGTGTACTTTGCTTATTAGCTAGCAAGACTCATATGCATGGTATATTAGTCTTTTAATAATCATCATGTATAGTTTGGGGCACATTTTGAATGTCTCATCTATCATTCAATATTTGACATTGGCTTAGTTTTAATAAGTTAACAAATATAAAAATCAGTCTTCCATTGTTAAGGTTGTCATGTAGGAGGAAGGGTTCTTCATTATGTATGATTGTTAAGTGTTCGATAATATGGATTTCTTGGTTTTTACTAGGGACAGAAGTAGTATGACTTGTGGCTTTAAACATTTGTGCTATTAAGTGTTTCAAGCTGGGTATAGCTAGTAGCTGGCCACTACTGTTTTCAGGTAATTTAGGAGTATATCGTTTAGCATTTTAGTGGTGCCTCTCTTAAATCCTGTAGTACATGTCTGACTTCAATTTCGATGACATTTGGGGGTGGGTACTTTCTCTGACAATAGTAACAACAAAACCTTTGTAGTAGCCCTCCCCTAACAAGCGTTAGAGTAATTTTTTGTACATTTCCAATTAGTATTTTTGGAGCTTGTCCTTACTTGGATGGGTATGTAGTCTATGTGGGAGAGTATTTGTTTCCCTTTCTGTAATGTGATTTATTTTGCTCTTTCTGTCATTATGTCTGAAAATAGTTTAATAATATAATTTGTTCAATTGTAATAATTTTATGACATAAAAAATAGACTATCATATTAATTCACTTATTTTCAAGTTTGATTAATTAAATGTTTTACTTACTTTAGAAGATAGTTGTATGAATTTTTCTACTCAAGTTTTCTGATTTTATGTAGCAAATTTGGCAGAGTATTGTCATCTTGCAGCTTTCGTAGTTTTTGGTGTGGTAAGTGATCACATTTTGCATTCTTTTTAGTTTAATTGATTATATATTTTTATTTGTTTGCTTTCCGATTGTCTTAATTGGTTAGTGTTCATTTAGGTTTTTATTTTTTCAGTTATTGCCTTTTATGGTGGACACTAATTAGTGTTTATTTTATAATGTTACATATACATTTTTCACTACTATTTTGTGTTTATTATTTATGTATAAATATGAATTTATTTTCCTTTAATGTTTATAATTTATTAATTGTTATAATGGTGTTAGATAATTTATATATGTTCTTACAGTTCATTTTTATTTTTTATTTAACATAACATTCTGTTATTATATTGTTTTGTAATCCAATCCCTTTATTTTTGCAATATTATTATATTCAATATTGTATGTTGCAATATTTTTGACAATTTGCATGTGTATTTAAATGTAATAATATTTTAGTTTCCTATATTTGTGCTACTGATATAAGTAAAAATAGATATATTTAACAGCGATATTTTGGTTATCTCTATTTCTGTTTTTATTAGCTAACTATAGGAAGGTGCTCTAATTTTTTTTTTGCATACATTTTATTGCATTTTCAAGATAAAACTTAACATTATCCACTTGTTTTCGGATTACATCCTTTTTGCAATTACCTTTATGACTTTTTATACATTATAATAACCATTTAATTCATGAAGGTGATATTTTTGAGAGCAATATTTATTTTCTGTTTTTTGTGAACTGATACTGTTATCATAAATATTATGTCATTGATCCGTGTCCAAAGATTCTGCAGTATGATTATGCAGTGTGTACAGCCATATCCTAAGGGAGTGTACTATGAGCAGGGTGCTCTGGGAGTCCTCCAGAAACAGAGATGGAAGTGGAATGTGGCAGGCTGAACCGACAGCAAGATGAAACATTAAATAGGCTTGAAGGATAACAAGGTGCATCAATAGAGGATACTGTTGTAATAGTCAAGTTTATTGAACACTACATGGCTGTAGAGATTTCTGGTTGCGTGAGGCAATGGCAGGTGTTACAGATGTAGACCCAAGAAGGTTAGTGAAGGGGGTTGGGCAAATAGACCAAGGAGAAAAAACGGTTTAGGTCAGAATGGCAGCCTGGAATCCAAGTACAGAGAGAGTCTGTGCATGAAAATACCGACAAATATGTGGGTAATGGCTCTAAAAAGCGGATATTTAAAAAACAAAGTAAGTGAGGGTGTTCGCTAGCTGATGGTACACTAGAAAAGAAGGAGTGCCAGAAGCAAGAGGTCCTGGGCACTTTCACAGATTGTCAAGTCTAGTATTAAATGAAGTATGCATGCAGTCCAATTTAAAACCCAGAAAAAGTCAATTAATGTCTGATTACTAATCAGTAGATTCCAAAACGATTGTTTGAAGGAAAGAGTGTTTGGATAAACACATAAACTGCAGATTGAAATGACAAATGGCAATTTTATTTCTTAATATTTTTAGAACAAGTTAAAGAATTGCTGTTAAGCAAACATATTACGTTACATTAAGTTTGGCCCTTGCTTTTATGTAATTTGATGGTAAGTTTTTTTAATGTGCCTTAATTCTTCATACTGGAACTACTTGATAATATTATTGTTTTGCATCTTACTCTCAGGGGTCACCAATTCTCCGACCAATCCTTCTTTGTTCACAGATCCCCTAATGACAATTAAGGGCATATTTTCGAGCAACTTGTGCCGCCGGAACGTCACTTTTTGTGACGCTCTGGTGGCGCAAATTACGAATTCATATCTATGAGGCCAGGCAAAGCCACTATGCATGTCTTTGCCTGGCCTCATAGATATGGAGTAAGGCAAATTGCAATGTTGCTTTACTCTGCACTCAGGAGGTGTTGCATGGGCATTGCAGTGGATTTTCCCATGCAACACACATAGATTTTGATGCTGCCCCAGATTTACAAGATCATGTAAACCTGGATAAGCGCCAAATCCTTATGCCTCCCACGGTGAGGAGTAACAAGGAAAAATATCTTTATTTATCCTCGTTTTTTTCGTCTTTCTATGTGTGCTGCATCTTGTAGCACACTTAGAAAGAAGAAAACGCCTCTTAGTATTGTTTCTGTACAGGAAGATACCCCTTCCTGCACAAAAACAATCCTGCCGACAATACAGGCTCCCTTCCACTATGTTGCAAGGGTGCCTGTGTTGGTGCTAGGCTGCCGAAATGCCACCAGAATAGGGGGGAAGGACAGGAATTCAACCTAATGCATAAATACAGTACATTCCTGCCCTTTCACTTTGGATTAGGGCAGTGAAGCAAGATGACTTGCTGCACTGCCCTAAGCCAAACTTCCATAAATGAGGGCCTAGTGTGCAGACAACTCATAATTCACCAGTTCCCTTTTGTAATTACCTACTAAGATTTCAAATAACTTCTGTTTCAGGCAGTTGCCAATTTGTTGTATAATGGTTTTTCAGTGTTACCATGATTTCCAACACACACATTTTCGTGGTTGATACTTGTATTTTGCAGTAACCTTTCTGGGATCAATAAGTTTTGTCCTCTATCTTAACCAAACAGTCTGCAGAAGTCAGTCATAAAAACACTATATTTAAATACTTTCTCCACACTATAATGTCCCCTTCTGCTCTGCATACACTGTTAGTAACCAGGGCTATCCACAGGCACGGTGTAAAGTCTTCAGTTACAGAACAGATTGTAAGAATTCACTTTCAAGTAATTTAGAGAGATGCACTCCCTGTACTGGCTTCAGATACTTCAGGGCCTTTAGAATTCATTGTGCTCGAATATTGTTGTTCAAAACAACCAGGACCTTTTCGCTTGACGAAATATAACCGCAGCCTGTGAACCGTCCAGTCTCCAATAACGATGCAGTCCTAACACTGAAAATTCCCTCAAAAACGTCAGCATTGCAAGTTTGCATACTTTTAAGGCAACTTTCAAACTTGAAACGTTTGATGGGACCTCCAAAACTTGTAAACATCCAAACAAGAGTTACTTATACATTGCACCTACGCACATTATATAGTGCTCATTAATCTTAAATTGCAGTTCTCTCAAAATGCGTGCATTCAGAGAGTTTAAATGTTTCTGTACTTTTCTGCAGAATCTTTTGTTTAAGAATGTTTTGACGTACCCGGACATATTGGTTTGACCTCTGACCATTGACCTCAAGTCCTGGGTCATTTATGAGTTATGGTTTATTATGCAAAGGGATACATTTTATGTGTTTTAAAAGTAGGGTAAGATAACGTGCAGTATGGAGTACATTACCATGTGCATATTAAAAACATTCACGTGCTATTCTGTATTCTGTTGTATGCAGTACATTTATAAAACAGTTGATTAGTTCAAATCGCTTGCAAGGTAAATGGCTTCCAGGAATGTACAATTAATTAGGTTCACCTTGTGAAGAGAATGGCCTTAAAATTCAGATGTCGTCTCTTTGGCGCTTTTAGGCAGAAGCTAATTGGTTCTTAAGCACTTGTAATAATCTTTTTTTAGTTATGTAATAGAAGGTGATTGGTTCTTATATTATTTGCAAGAATATTTTTCTGTACTTAATGAGCTGAAGCAATTTGTTCTTCTGTAATTACAATAATGTTTTTTATATTAGTAGACACAGACTTTTTGTAGCAGTGCACATTAATCCATGATTTGTGCAAAGAAATGAACTAGACAGAAAGACATACAAATACAGAGAGCAAGAGAGACAAACGTAGCAATGTGGTGAACAAAGAAGAAGACAAGAAAGTATCCTCTTTTGTTGTGTGCAGAAAGTGGCCACTCGGGGAGTCCATGTGGAAGCCTTTAATTGGAAACAGCACAGCATTATGCATTTCAGCGCAACCCGCCTTCCTCAGATGCCACTGCTATCACGGTAAGTCTCCACCCACGTCTTATGAAGTGTCCTGCTTGTCCCAGTTTGGGTGATCAGTTCCTACCCTCAGATCACATGTCCATTCACCCAGAGTGGTTCGAATTGCACTGCAATTCCCAGAGAGCACTGTTCCCTGGGGAGTGTTTCATGGAGAAGGAACCACTGTTCAGGGCAAATGCGCGGTGATAGAAATGGAGTGTCCTGCTAAAATAAATTCCTCGGACTTCCATGGGTTCCCTTGACATTCCAGCCTCCTGTGTGAGTGACTGCCGGGCCGTGAGGCATCAATATAGTAATTGTGTCCCCTCGTGCAGTCACGAGCTGCACCTGGCAGCAGCCCTGGCGGAAACAACACTGGAGGCGGGCAGGAGTTATTTCGATCCCTCGAAGAAAAAGAAAAGCTGCAAGAGCTGCAGCCAGCATCTCTCCTGCCGCTTGACGGAATGGGGCCTCTTTAAACACCACTGGCTGGTGCACAAATTGAATCCAAACAGAACATATATTTATATATATATATATATATATATATATATATATATATACATATATATATATATATATATATATATATATATATATATATATATATATATATATATATATATATATATATATATATATATATATTACAAACAAAGCACCAGACTTCATTCCTGCAAGGCAGCCCTGCTTGACCACGACAAGCGCACATAATTTCATTTGCCAGCATTCAAGTCCTGATGCGTTTCGGGCATCCTCGCCCTTGGTCACAGGTGATCTGGCTAATGCGAAACAGGAAACATGCCGCAACTCAAAGTAACAGTTTTTAAATCTCGCCCGCTGGGCGTGTCTGCACATTGCATCCTGGAACTTAGAAGGTAGGTCTTTAGTAGTAGCGGTTGCCACTTCCACATTTAAAATAAATTACCGCATTGGGTTTCTTTTAAGCTGCGAATGTAGCAGGCCTGTTCTTACTCTTGTTGTAGAAATCACAACGCTCCATGTTGCGATGTTCAGTGACATCGCTGGACACCGCTACTTTCGTGGGGGGGCCTTCCACGAACCTGGATCAGTGATGTCATTTGAGATGTCATCAGTGATGTCACTGACCATTTCATGAATGATGTAATATGTGACATCATCAGCAGTGGATTGCGGGCGCACAAGTTATTGTGAGTACAACTAACTATAACGGGGGAATTTCAATGGTTTTGTATGAGTAAAATGTCCAGCTAACTATAACTGGTGTGAAACCTATGGTTTTTTTCAGTGAATTTCAAAGGTTTTTTAAATGCTAATTCCTAACTATAACGTGTGTGAAACCTATGGTTTTTTAAGTGAATTTCAAAGTTTTTTAAATGCTAATTTTAAAATGTATCAATTATTATATTTATTTGTTATTATAGAAATGGTCTTTATTTTTTACAATACTTACATTTTAATTTTGATTTATGTATTATTATTTACTATTTTTTGATTTTTTAAATAATTCTGGCTTTTTTTGTCTTTTAAAGGTGCGCGCACGGTGCTCGCACGCATGCGCGCACGCTGCACGCACTCCGCGAAAATATGTTCATTCCAAAAAGTAATTTCTGTAAATGTAATGTACATAATAACCCAAGAGATTATCTGACATAATTGTAAAAATAGTATTTTTGACTTTTAAGAACCGTATATTAGCTTTAAACGCATTTACGAAAATCGGGTAAAATGTCATTCATATGCGACTCGTACGCGCTCCGTGCGCGCACCCTGCGCGCACGTAAAGTCATGTGACTTGAAAACAACACTTTTGATTGGTTCATAGTAGTTTCTTTTCCAAATCTTCAAACACCCCACCCACTTCCCTCACTATCTCTTTCACTTTCCTGGGAGAAACATCTGAAGAGATATCATCGTGCTCAAAACCATTTTTACAATGGCAGAACAGCAACGACACCAGTCTTCATCTGACTCTGAGGTGGAGTTTGTACCAGAGAATCCACCACAGAAGAAAACAAAGGAATCTTTTGTATGGAAATTTTTCTCTTATCCTGAAGGCCAAAAGAAAGTTAATGCTTCTAAAGTCACATGCAGAATTTGTGACACCACTCTCTCAAGAGGAGATTCCTCTAAGCATTATTCTTTTGGGATTGCGAGCATGACTCGCCATCTTCTAAAATTGCACCCGAATAACTATGCTCGAGCTTCTACTCCACATCTGAGGGACAATCCTCCAGCTGTTGTCCCCAGCACCTCTTCTTCAGCACCGGGTGCATCTCCATCTTCAGCTGGTCCAGATATCCGGCCGGATTTTGCGGACTTACACATATGTTGCTACTATTGCAACGAAGTTTTATGCTATGGAGAGCAAAGTATTGATTTAATCGTACAAAAGAGAGGCAGCACAGATGCTCCCGCCGTTAATTTTTTTCTTTTATTATTTTTGTTCCTGGTCCTGTTGAGCAGTTTTTGGTTACCTGTTTATTTTTTGTCACAGAATATCCAAAAAAAATATAAAATTGTTAAAAAAAAACACACAAAATTTAAGACAAAAAAACAGTTCTTCTAAGAACTAACTTCACTTCTCCAAGAAGAGCTATATTTCTTATATACTGTGTCATACTTTTTTGAATGAATGTGAAGTGTATAAATGATTGACTGAAATGACTGAGTGAAGGGGAGGAAGGGACTGAGGGAATGAGTGAGGAAAGGGGAGTAAGTTGAGTGAGGAAAGGGGAGTCAATGAGTGACTGAAAGAAGGGGACTAAGGGTAGGGGAGTGAGGTAAGGGGAGTGAAAGAGTAAGGGAAGGGCAGTAAGGAAAGGAGAATGAGGCAGGGGGAGTGAGAGAAGGGGAGCGGGGGACGAAGACAGGGAAGGGGAGTAAGGGACGGAGAGGGGGAAGTAGAGCAGAGTAAGGGGAGTGAAGGTAAGGGAAGTAGAGTGACGGTGAGGGAAGGGGTATGAGGATGAGAAAAGGGGGGTTAGGGAAAGTGAGAGAATGGGAGTGAGGGAGACAGAAGGGGAGTAAGGTGTTGGAGGGAGTTAGGGAAGGGGAGTGAGGGAAGGAGAGCAAGGAATGGAGTGAGGGAAGGAGAGCAAGGGGGAGTGAGGGAAAGGGAGCGGAAAAGGGAAGGGGTGTGAGATACAGACAGGAGGAAGTGGAGTGGGGGAAGGGGAGTGACGGTGAGTGAAGGGCAGTGACAGTTAGGGAAGGGGTATGAGGGTATGAGGTATGAGGGTGAGGGAAGGGGAATGAGGGAGAAGGAAGAAAATTAAGAGAGGGAAACTGAGTGAGGGAGAGAGGAGGAGTGATAGAAAGAGAGAGGAGATTAAGGGTAAGGGAGAGAGAGGGAGAGCAAGGAACTGAGAAGGAGTGAGGCAGTTAGAGTGAGTGAGACAGGGAGAGAAACATGGATGGGAAAAAAAAGAGGGAGGGAGTGAACGAAGGGGAGTAAGTGAGATGAGTGAGGGAGTGAGGAAAGAGGAGTGAAGGAAGGGGAGTGAGGGAAAAGTAGTGAGGGTGAGTGAAAGGCAGTAACAGTGAGAGAAGGGGTATGAGGGTGACGAAAGGGGAATGGGAGAGTAGGAAGGAGATTAAGAGAGAGGGAAGGGGACTGAGGGATAAAGTATGAGTGAAGGAAAGGGAAAGAGAGGAAGGGTGAGAGAGAGAGAGGGAGAGAGGGAGAGAGAAAGAGAGGGAGAGCAAGTGGCTGAGAGGGAGTGAGGCGGTTAGACTGAGTGAGACAGAGGGAGAGAGAAATGGAGTGAAGGGGAGTGAGGGAGTAAAGGAAGGGGAGTACGAAAAAGGGAGTGAGGGAAGGGAAGTGAGGGAAGGGGACTGACGGATGGAGTGAAGGAAAGAGAGTGAGGGGGAGTGGGAGAATGGGAGCATGAGAAAGGGAATGGGAGTGAGGCACAGAGAGGAGAACATGACATGGGGGAAGAAGAGTGAGATTGAGTGAAGGGCAGTGACAGTGAAGGAAGGGATATGAGGGTGAGGGAAGGGGAGTGAGGGAAAAAGAAGCATATTAAGAGAGAGGAAAAAGGAGTGAGTGAGAGAGAAGGATTTATGTAAAGAGAGAGGAAAGAAAAGGAAGGGTGGTGGAGAGAGAGGGAGACAGTGAAAGAGAGAAAGAGAGGGAGAGTGATGGACTGTGAGGGAGTGAGGCAGTTGTAGTGACTGAGGCAGAGGAAGAGACTTAGAGACGGATGGAGGAAAGGGGAGTGAGGGAGGGAATAAAGGAAGGGAAGTGAGCGAAAGGGAGTGAAGGAGTGAGAGAAGGGGAGTGAGTGAAGGTGAGTGAGGGATGGTGTGAAGGAAAGAGAGTGAGGGGGAGTGAGAAGAGAGTGGGGGATAGAGCAAGACAAGGGTAGTGATGGAGGAAGAAAGGAAAGAGAAGTGAGGGACAGAGAGGGGAAAGAGGGAGCAGGAGAAGGTGAGTGAGGGTGAGGGAAGGGTACTGATGGTGAGAGAAGGAGTGTAAAGGTGAATGAAAGGGAGTGAGGAGAGTGAGGGAAGGGGAATAAGATGAGTAAAGGAAGCGGAGTAAGGGAGAGAGTGAAGAAAGGGAAAGAGGGAAAGAGAAGTAAGAGAGTGATGAAAAAGTATTTTTTGTTTGTCATACTTACCTTATAAGTAATGACAAGTTAATAATACATTTTTTATAAATATAGTATCTGTGGAAGAGAAGAAAAAATTGAATTATAATATATATTTCACAATACAAAATAATGTGCACAATATGTTATGTATCTTATTTTGCTGTTCTCAGAATATATTGAATTTCACTGAAAACGCTGAGTTCAATAGTACTCATCATATAACAGCGGGCAAAAAAAAAGACAATCAATAAGATTGTCTTTAAAAAACCCATTCAACATTTTCATTAATAATGTAAAAATTAGAAAAAAAATATCTTAAATGTTTTTTTCGAACAGCAATTTCTTACGTAAATATGGGACATCTCCAACAATCACAAATTAACAAAACATTATTACTTCTTTTTTATACACTCTAAATAAAGTTATGTACAAACATATGCTAACAACATTTACCCGAAATAGTCATTTTTTTTTCAGATACCATTCCTCATGGCCAAATAGTATGTGTGAAATACTTAGTTTGGAAGTTACTTAATAGTACTCTTAAGCGTCCGTTTCCCAGCCTTCTTAATTAAAAGCACCAACATCTTTTGTACCATCTAACAATGGTTATACCTCCACCCGATGCTATTTATCATGTACATAGAACCTTAAACAACTAGCATGCTATCAGAATCTCAACATCATCTGGTATGTCGATGAAGCTCTGCTCATCCTTTATCTTAGCAAGGAGCTGTATACCATTAAAAGAAACCTCTACAAGGGAATAAAAAATGTCACCAACATCTACAACAACTTCAACAAATCTAAAACACCTCTGCCTCACTGATGATCAACATCTCCTGTGATAGCCACATCAACCACTATCTGATACACTTACACTACCTCTACGTCAACTACAAGAATTTTTTTAACCTGATCACCCTCACTCACAAAGTACTTTTCAACACCAGATTACCCTTTATTAACAGCAGTAATTTTCCCAGGCCAATTGTTTTCCTTAAAATTTGGGTTGTAAAAACGCTAGGTAAGAATTTGGTAAGTCATAAGGCAAACGTTGTTTAAAAATCAATTGAGTATCATTACAATGTGTCCAGCCTTTTGTACATTTTAAATAAGCTGTGTAATGTCCTGATGTTGTAGAAGGACCATCATTGAAAATAATTGCTACAGTTACAAACGTTCTTCCTGATATTGATAGTTGAGAAGCCACAATTTTTTTTATTAAAGTTGTCAGTTTTCTTCCTTCAGATCTGCATTGTTGCATCATTAAAATTACATACTGTCCATATCTTTGTATAAATAATGTTGATAACATTTGTGAGTTACATTGGGTACAGACCATGTTTTGATTTGCTTCTCTAACTAGATTATTAAAAGACACTGATTTACAGTCTGGTAAAGTCAAATATATAAATCTTTCAGTGTCTATTTTAGTACTACTTGAAAACTGACAATTGTCACAGACATGTTGCATTTATAACAAAGGCCAAAAAGATTTTCAATATCTATACCTTCATCTTGTAATACAAAAAGCTTATACATTAGAAATTCCAGACAATCTTGCTGAATATTCTGTGAAAATTGATTTAAACCAGAACATATGTCTAAAACATTTCGAATACCAGAAACACTTTCTATTTTAGATTTATCACTACTACATTTCTCAAACACAGAATTCAACAAACAACAAAATCTTTTGTCCCGATTTTAAACAATTTGTTGTTGTAAAGTTTCAAGAAAAAAACATTAACCACTACATTAGCATAGCAGTTGACACCAGAACTGTTTTCAAACTGAAAACCAACAACCTCTTCAATAGTATCTTTTTTCTTTTTGCTTACTATCTCTGGTTCACCTAGTTTTTTTCTTTTCTCTACAACCTCGCTACAATTTTTCTCATATCTTCTTTTTCGACCTACCACACGCTTTTCAAATAAAGGATATTGAGGTAAATTGGGAGCATGTTCTCTTCTTAACCTATTACACTCTTTTACACAATTTACATCTGCACTAATCTTTGTCTCATCAAAATCAATCAAGTTTAATCCAGATAAAGTTCTGACTCGAGATAAAGCAACATATGCCATACCCTCTTTAAACACAGTACTTCCAATATTCACCAAAGCACTATCTACACTTGAAGCTTGAGATGTATGAATAGTCACCGCATATGCCAAACAAACAGGAAACTGTTTTCGGCGGACATATAAATCTTTTACAAGCAAAAATTGAGCTGAACAACGACTCAATTGTTGTACTTCTTCAATTTCAACAAATTTGATTTTCAATAATTCAATGTCATCTCTATTTGGGTAATTCACAAAATCAACAACATTACCCATTGCTCCATTTACTAAACCTCTTTCCACATGTAAATTACGTCGTAAAATTATCCGACAATTTATACATGCATATAGATTCTTTTCTAAACCAGCAGTTTTAGATATTGATTTCTCTAAAGAATCCAATTTTGACTTCAACGTTTCTGACAAAATAATAGTAGCTCCTTCATGCTCTATTCTATCAATAGCTTCCAGTTTTAGAATTTCTTGATTTTCTAACGTTAACATTTTTTCATTGAATATTGAACATTCTTGCAGAGTTGGCATCAAGCATATCACTGATTTCTTTTCTGCAATTTTTCTGTATATATTCTCTGGAACAATATTTTCGTTTGGAAACAAATTTGAAAGTAATCGTACCTGTAAAGCTTCTTTGCCATGTTCACTCACTTTTCCAATTCTTATATCTTCAAGAATACTTTTATAATCAGCATCCTTTGCCTGTCGCATATTTGTAATGAGTTCTGTATATTTGAAATATGACCAAATATTAACATTTCCAATGCTTCCCAGGCACTTTCTGGTGTCTTCATGTGTAACTGTTTTAAATACTGGTTGTCCTTTCACAGGAGTTAGTTGTAGTAGATCTCCAAAAACTATGACGTGTTTGTCTCCAAATAACACATCATACTCTGTTTTAAGGATTTGTAGCATTCTTAAATGCACAAAGGCAAGCATTAAATTTGATACCATGCTTACCTCATCAATAATGAGAAGTTTCATTTTTTTCAAGACTCTAGAAACTTCAAAACAAGCTTCTCCTGATAGCTAGTGGTATTCTAATTTATTTTCATGCTCTACTGGCAGCATCAATAAACGATGTAAAGTAATCCCTTTAATGTTATGTGCTGCCAACTCAGTTGGAGCAGTAACAACACAAGAGAGTGACGACTCAGTTCTTTTCTGTAGATAAGTTGCAATTCCTTTAATTAGAAAACTTTTTCCAGTTCCTGCTTCTCCACTCACGTACAGTCGGACAGGTTTAAATGACGTTCATGAGCACTCTTTTTTCTCATGATATAAACCATGCTCAATCTGCTCTGTCACTTGATCATATATTTGTTTTTGCTTAACATTTAGTTGTTTTTCCAATTCTTCTAAGTTTATTACACCCTCTTGAGCTTATTGCAGTGCTGATTCTACCTCATCCAAGGCAGTTGCTGCTTCATTTTGGATAATTGGTTCTCCTAGTGGATCCTGACTCAACGAAACAGAACTTTGACTGTCTTGAGAACTGTCTCTAGTAATCTCTGCTGCAATTGTACCTTCTTGCTGTATTTCGTCGTTCAACATTTTCAGATAATTGGTAAAAACAGGACATTCTATAGTATTTTAGTTGCGTTAAATGAATCTTCATAACTGTGAAAATCTCCAAGTAGTTCCAGTTCTGTACGCCATGGCTTAAAGAGTTGCAAAAGAGCAAAATAGTAAAATTACCTTTTGTCAGGAGTTTCACAACTCAGTTTTTGGTGATTAATCAAATGTCCTTTTCTTTGTTTCACTAAACATCCTTCAGATCCAATCACAGCATTTACTCCTTTATTGATATCTTCTGCAATATTCCTCCCAAAAGTATAGCTGTGCAGTACTTCATAGAGACAAACGTTCTCAAGATGATTACTTCTATTTGGATAGTTTGTATCCAACATATTTGTCTTCAAAATATCTGTACTGTCTGGTTCTCTCTCTGCTAAATACTCAATTTCTTGTACAGATTTCAAAACTCGGTTTCGTGTTCTTGCAAGACCTAAACTCACCCAAATGATTGTTCTAGATTTGGAGTATAGACTTGCAGATGATAAGCGATCTGAACATTCATATGCTCCGATTTCTCGATGAGACAACATCTTCAAACTGTAGCTGTGCAATTTCTTACTTAGGCTCTTTTCATGAGAAATTTCTTCCCACATTTCCTTTAGTTCCGTCTTTTCAGATTTAGTAATGTAAGACGTTTCATATCGAGCCACAGCAATGGAGTCGTCTGCAACATATTGAATATCCATGTTAGCATTCCACATGGACAACATGACTGGGTTATAGTCATTTATGTATTTTGACTCTTCATTTCTTCTTAAGTTTGTAGGTATTTTTGGTGATTTTCTTGTGACAGTATGTCGCAAAGATGACATAAAATTGTTCACTCTTCCTTTTGATATTACTGGACGTGGAAATCCAAAACGACATTTTGTGTAGAACTTATCCTTAGATTTGTACTTTCGACGACAGTATTTTCCACAACGATGGGTTTGAAACCGTAAGACTTGATGTCTTAAATTCTTTTGTTCTGTACTTTTTGGTACGGCACATGTAGAATATTGTTCAATAAAACTCATCACTGTGTCATCTGAATCTGTTCCAAATTTGGGGGCATCTTTGATCCATAGCAGCATATGTTTGTGAGGAGCACCTCTTGCTTGATACTCCTTTCTCCAAAAGAAATCCAGAACCTCTCCAAGAGGAGGATTCTTTTTGTTTGTGATAAAAGACATCATAGCTTCAAATCTATGATTGAAATACCTGCATACATTAACTGGATCAAAAGAGCACAGTTCTCAGGTGTCTTGTATTCTATATTTTCTATGTTTGCATTTGTCTCTTGAAGAAATTGAAGTAAATCTTCCCAAGCATACTCAGCACAGCTTAGAGTAAGGAACCATGTAGGAGTTCCTAAGTTTCTTAGCATACATTTCAATTCCCCATGACGACGGTACCAATACTCATTAGTACCATGCTGACATGCCAAAAGATTAATTAGCTGAGATTCCAAAACAGTATCTTTCTGTTGGACTTTATCCATAAAGTCCTTTGCCGAAACATTTTGCAGATGTACTCTACTTTTTAGTATATGGTTCACTGCATAAGAAAGTCCAGACAAGTCACTCTCAAACAGAAGATGAAACAAATATGGAATAAATTGGCAAAACCTTGGATATTCTGCATATAATCTTGATGTCCGGTATTCAGATGCAGGAATCTGCACAGGTCGTTCATCATATCGTCCACCTTTGCCTGTTGGAAATAACTGAGTGAAACAACAAGCTTCCAAGCTTTCTTCCCATACACTAATGGGACTTCCTTTCGCTTCTTTCATTTGGAATAACTAAATAGTATTCCCCATCACTTCTTTAGAGTGAAGTGGATGCACACTATAATGTTCATAAATTTCTTCAGTTCGGGACACATCCACTTTTTCAATTTGTCCAGTTGACAAATCACTGTCATCTTCTACAGTTGTTTCCTCTTCTCCTACATATACATTTTTATAGTATTGATTATTTTTTACCAAATACAACGTTGCCTTTTTCACTTTCCTAACATCCACTAATTCTTGCCAGATTTTCTTACTCTTCGTAGGATCGCCATTAGCTAGAATAACTAGAGGTTCCTCTTCCACATTTTATACACCAATTGTTTCAATATTTTTCTTTAAATCTAGAGGCAAATATACAACTCTTCCCTTTAATCCTCTCTGTAAATCTGAAGGAGGCAATTTCCCTGTCTTAGGCTCCATACGAACAATAGCCTGAAATGGATGCACACATTGAATAAGAAAAGACTCATAAGTATTTAAATCCATCAGTTCAGAAGGAATATTTACCAACTCAAGATTATTATGTACAGCTCTAGCAGGCATTTTGTTTTCATTTAATTTATTATAACAATATTTACAAATACGTTGATCAGAACCCAAATCAAAACAATTCTCTACCAACAAATAAGTTGCAAATTCCTTCCACTGATTATTATTCTCCTTTTCACTTTTTAAATATAGATCAACTAACCTGGTCTGATTTTTATAATGAATTTGTCTAAAACAAATACAAGAAAAGTTTGGCCTTTCACCTGAAATGACCTTAAACCTTGTAATTTCTTGCTCAAAATTTTCTGTACTAAAATTCTGTACATTTTCTTCCACATTTCCTTCTATTAATGTATCAGTTTCTGCACTGTCTTCTTCAGGACCAAAGTAACTAACCTCAATTTCTTCACAAATATTGATTACATCTAATACAGATCCATGCAAAAGAGCACTGTTTAACTGTTTTAGCTTAAGTGCTAAACTTTTTGCATAATACAACCTTCTCACTAATTTCCTCACTTGCGTATGATGCACTGCTAACATCCTAAAATGGTGAAAAACACTCTGACATACTTTTTTAGAAAGACAAGCCAGAGAATGACCTTGTAAACCCGTTTTTTCTCTCACTCTGCAAGGGTCTAATTCTTGCAACATCTTAATCTTTTGTTTAACACTTTTCTTAGTATACTTACGTAAGAAATTGCGAAAAAAATCTATTGAATCCTGTCGTACACTACAAATACTACTACAATTCCAAGTGTACACTGGAGCCTTAGGACGTCTCCCTAAAACTTCATCAGCTAACACGTCTTCTTCATTTCTAGGGACAATTTTCTCTTTTTCAATCGGACAACCATTCTTAACCTCATAAGCTCGACCACTGGTGTCAACTGCATGCAACAAATCATTACTCTGAAGGTAACGCTCTTCATTAAAAAACGGCTCACAACTTGAACTATGTTTCTATTCTCCAGAAAAAACATTAAAAAAATGAGTTCTATTAATTAGTCTTTTTCACTTACTTTTGGCCTTCATAACATTGATTGGCTTATCTAGTGTTCGTATTCTATTGATTACTAAAATAAACAACTTCTTTTTTTAATTCAAAAGCCTTCTCAACAATGCTTTCAATATGTTTCTTTTTCTTATAAAAAGCTGTTTTTCTTTTACAATTCTTTATATTTTTTAATAAATTTAAAACAACTCTGTTATAAAACATTCGCTTGCGAATTTCAACTAACTGATTTTTTTGTCTTTTACTATACACACTTTCTTTACCACATAGGTTTCCATCATTTTTCTTTTTTGTCTGGTTTTTCTTTGTAGTTACAGATAATATTTTTTTTCAGATTCTCCACACTTTTTTTAGTTTGTGTTATTTTCCGTATAAAATCATTTGTTGTCTTACCAGGAGCTTTCCACTTTTTCTCCACACATTGTTGTTTAGATAAATCTTGTACTTGTTTTTTCTTGGAAAAGTAAGCCTGTTTATATGTTTTTCTTTTCTCACTCTTTGAAGGCATAATGGTTTTTCTTTCTGTAGATAATTAAAATTTGTTGTGAAGAAAAAAAAACATGTTAATTTTTTTTTTACAATTATAGACCTTTTATAGCATACTACATAGCAATTAGAAGCACTATATGTTGTAAAGTCTGGTTCACTCCATAAGTAAGTTTAAGGCACAGCAGAAGTGTTCGGGCAGTGTAGGAGATCATACAGGGAGTGCTGTTTCAGGGTTTAGGGCAGTGCAGTGGTGTTTCAACATTATAGGGGCATTTGCTGAGAATGGTGTTTCAGGGTTTAGAGCAGTGCAGTAGTGTTGAAAGAGCTTAGCAGGTTTTGCTAGGGATGGTGTTTCAGGGTTTAGGACAGTGCAGTGGTGTTCAGGCACTGTAGGGGGTCATGGTGGGATTGATATTTCTGACTTTAGAGCAATACAGTTGTGTTTGGGCAGTGTATGGTATCATGCATGAGCTAGGAGTATAAAGCACTGCATGTCCTAAAGCCTAACTCACTTCATGAGTACATGTATTCCCATTAAGCATGGGCGGATTTCACGGATCCACGATCTGCGGATTTTGCGGATTTGCGTATTGTTGATCCGCAAAATCCGCGGATCTGCGGATTTTTTTTTTTGATTTTTTTTTTGCGGATTGCGCTTGTGAAAGTCAAGGATGCAAAGGCCTCTATCCAGCATCACAGCTGATTTTCAATGGTAGATTTGGGAAGGAAGCACACCTGCCCAGCCTCGACAATGCTCACGATTGTTTTTGGGCTGATTTATGCATCACTGAATTTGAGCTTCAACTGTCCATCATAGTGGGTAAATGGCGGGAAGACGGTTCACACCGCAAGTGTGTGGGCGGGGCCAAACGGGCGGGGATTCCATGCGAGCACACATGCCTCTGGTGTGTATAAAAGGTCAGAGACCGATCAGAGCAGCAGATGAAGAGAAAGAAGCTCCTGGTCACAGGAACAGCCAGGGGATTGCGCTCGTGAAAGTCAAGGATGCAAAGGCCTCTATCCAGCATCACAGCTGATTTTCGACGGTAGATTTGGGAAGAAAGCACACCTGCCCAGCCTCGACAATGCTCATGATTGTTTTTGGGCTGATGAATGCGTCACTGAATTTGAGCTTCAACTGTCCATCATAGTGGGTAAATGGCGGGAAGACGGTTCACACCGCAAGTGTGTGGGCGGGTCCAAACGGGCGGGGATTCCATGCGAGCACACATGCCTCTGGTGTGTATAAAAGGTCAGAGACCGATCAGAGCAGCAGATGAAGAGAAAGAAGCCCCTGGTCACAGGAACAGCCAGGGGATTGCGCTCGTGAAAGTCAAGGATGCAAAGGCCTCTATCCAGCATCACAGCTGATTTTCGATGGTAGATTTGTGAAGAAAGCACACCTGCCCAGCCTCGACAATGCTCACGATTGTTTTTGGGCTGATGAATGCGTCACTGAATTTGAGCTTCAACTAGGGCACATGCTTTATTGATATCTGTAAGTGCTTCCTGTTGAGGTTTAATTTTTGTGACAGGACCATCGTGCCAGAATGAACCCTGCCCTTCATATCCTGTAACTATTTTAGGATGGCGCCGGCAAGCTGCCAGCGCCATCCTGAAATAGTTACTAAGTTAGCTTCAACAGGAAGCACTAATAGATAAAATAAAGCAGGTGCTCGAGCACCAGCTTTATTTTATCTATTTGTGCTTCCTGTTGAAGCTAACTTAGTAACTATTTTAGGATGGTGCTGGCAGTTTGCCGGCGCCATTCTAAAATAGTTACAACTTCTGCAAGCTTGAAGGCTTGAACTTTTGCCCCCCGGATCCGCCGCTCGCGGATTTGCGGATTTTTGGTAATTTCGCGGTAGTTCGCGGATCGCGAATTTACCGAAAATCCGCAAAATCCGCGAGCGGAACGGATTTTGTGCTCATACTTAATTCCCATGTCTGCAAACACATGCACCGAGCAAGTGATTCTGTCACAATATTCCCAAAAACACACTGACTCACATTGTGATTCTAGACAAATAAAAATATCCCTTGCAATTCACTGAAATGATTACTACATGCTACAGAGAGAGTTGCTATGGCATTTCTACAGCACACCCAGGATCTTTACTACACAGCATGGAGACTATTTGGGAATTAAGAGGCCTGACAGACATACTGCATAGGACTTTCTAGCACTACATGTCCTAAAGCCTGACTCACTTCATGAGTACATGTATTCCCATGTTTTTAAACATATCAACTAAGCAAATAATTCTGCCACAATTTTCTGAAATAAATACTGACTCGCACAGTGATTTTAGGCAAATGACAGTATCCCTTGCAATTCAGTAAAATGATTACTACAGTGAAAGAGGGTCTTGCTGGGAGTGCTGTTTCAGGGTTTGTAAAACTACAGTAGTATTCACCCAGTGTAGGGGGTAAAGCAGGGGGTCTTTTTTCAGAGTTTAAGGCACAGCAGCAGTGTTCGGGCAATGTAGGGGATCATGCAGGGAGTGCTGTTTCAGGGTTTAGGGCAGTGCAGTGGTGTTTCAACATTATAGGGGCATTCGCTGAGAATGGAGTTTCAGGGTTTAGAGCAGTGCAGTAGTGTTGAAAGAGTTTAGCAGGTTTTGCTAGGGGTGGTGTCTCAGGGTTTAGGACAGTGCAGTGGTGGTCAGGCACTGTAGGGGGTCATGGTGGGATTGATATTTTTGAGTTTAGAGCAATACAGTTGTGTTTGGGCAGTGTTTGGTATCATGCATGGGCTAGGAGTATAAAGCACTGCATGTCCTAAAGCCTAATCCACTCCATGAGTACATGTATTCCCATGTCTGCAAACACATGCACCGAGCAAGTGATTCTGTCACAATATTCCCAAGAACACACTGACTCACATTGTGATTCTAGACAAATAAAAATATCCCTTGCAATTCACTGAAATGATTACTACATGCTACAGAGAGAGTTGCTATGGCATTTCTACAGCACACCCAGGATCTTTACTACACAGCATGGAGACTATTTAGGAATTAAGAGGCCTGACAGACACTGCATAGGACTTTCTAGCACTACATGTCCTAAAGCCTGACTCACTTCATGAGTACATGTATTCCCATATTTTTAAACACATCAACTATGCAAATTAGTCTGCCACAATTTTCTGAAATAAATACTGACTCACAGTGTGATTCTAGACAAATCAAAATATCCCTTGCAATTCACTGAAATGATTACTATCTGCTACTGAAAGATTTTCTATGGCATTTGTGCAGCACACCCAGAATGTTTACTAGACTGCAAGGAGACTATCTGAGAATTCTAACCCTGATTTACAAGTGTGTAAGTGGTTAGACCACTTCATGTACACACTCTACATTTTTAACAACAACACTGTACTGCAAACGGGGCGTGGCTTGGCAGCCGATGGAGAAAGACGGGTGAGCGCTGAGCTCCGAGTCGGCCTCCCCTATTAATCCTGGCGATACTCATCTTGGCGGCCTTGAAGCCCTGATTTTGCCCGCATCTCCTCCCGCACGCCTGGGGGACTGATCGGAGGCGGTGGGCTCGAGTCCGCGACTGTGTGGAGCCCGACTGGCCGCATCCCCGGCCTCGAGTGATCAGGACGCCGGCCCGCGGTGGCGACTGGCCGGCCGCCGGCTGCCGAGGGGATCTGAGCTCCGGAATCACGAGCTCACCGAGGTGGCGGAGCCTGGGCCGTCTTGCTGCAGAGTATCTGAAGGAGCACGGCGGGGGCACCTGACGGTGGGGAGGCCAGACGCAACCCTCGGCCCTGGGGGCCTGCTGAGCGCCGACTGCGGAACGTGGGATCGGGGTAAGGCCTGACCCTGCGCAGCCTACCGGAGTAAAGACGGACCGGTGCTGGCCCCTGGCCGCTTGCCGTTGAGGAGCCCTGCTGGGCGCCAACTGCGGAGCGCGGGATTGGGGTAGGGCCTGACCCTGCGCAACCTCCCAGAGTGAGGACAGACCGGCGCTAGCCCCTGGCCGCTCGCCATCGGGGGCCCTGCTGAGCGCCAACTGCGGAACGCGGGATTGGGGTGAGGCCTGACCCTGAAAAGCCTGCCTGAGTAGAGACGGACCGGCACTAGCCCCTGACCGCTTGCCAACGAGGGACCCTGCTGACACCGGAGGGTCTGACGACCCGGCGCTGGGGACACTCGGGAGGACCGGTCTCCTTGGGGCCCTGCTGGCGGCGGCAGCAGCGGGAGGCTGAGGCCCAGCCTGGGACCCTGCGGACGTGGCGGGATCCGACTCCCGGACCTGCCCTTGCCGGGTGTGTTACTCCCTGACCCCCACGTGATTGGGACCTTGGACGGCTGCCCCCGACGCCATATTGGGCTGGCTGCATTCGTCATCGCTTCTGGACTCGGAGGAGCGGCGCACCCAGGGGGGCTCCTCGTGGTCGGCGGTCTGCGAAGCGGAGGGTGGTGACCTGGTGCTGCTAGGGAGTTGCTGGTTTTGGGGGCCAGCGGAACCGGCGGGTGTACAACGTGGAGAGTGCCCCAGGACTCGTGGACTTGCGAGTTGGACTTGGAGGTGGACGCCAACCCTGATACTGTGGAGTCGAGACACGACTGCCTCCATGGGGAAACGCCCAAAGCCTCCCCCGAGGCTGCTGGAGGGGCGACGGATGACCGGGGCTCCACTCTGGACGTTGGTCCGGCGGCGGGTCTGCCGCAAAGCCAGCTGGAGCAGATCCTGAAGGCCATCGCCGACACCAGGGAGGCCCTACATCATGACATCGGGCAGGTGTCCACGAGCCTGGGCCTATTACGTGCGGACCACGGCAAGTTGGCAGATCAGGTCAAGCAGGCCGAGATCCGGATGGATGCACTGGAGCCCACGACAAAAGCGGCGGACGCCCTGATGGGGGAGCTACAGCAAAGGGTGCAGCTTCTGGAGCAGAGGGCGGAGGATGCTGAAGGGCGCAACCGCCGCAACAACATTCGTGTGGTGGGCCTGCCGGAGAAGATTGAAGGGACGGACATGCTGAGCTATCTGGAGGCCTGGCTGCGAGACGTGGTTGTTCAGGAGGGTCTGTCGCCGTTCTACACTCTAGAGCGCGCTCACCGTGTGCCGGCTCGTCCCCCGGCCGAGGGTCGGCCTCCCTGCCCGGTGGTGGCGCGATTGCTGCATTACAGAGATCGGGACCTCATTCTACAAAAGGCGCGTGCTCTGGGGCCCTATAAGGTGGACAACGCCCAGGTCTCCATATATCCGGACTACTCCTTGGAAGTCCAGAGACAACGCTCGACTTTTCTGGCGGTCAAGAAGGCTCTTCGGGAGGAGGGCGTCCGCTACTCTCTCCTGTTCCCAGCCCGCCTGCGGATCATGATGGATGGCAAAACTTCCTTCTACGATTCTCCCGACGACGTTTGGGACTGGCTGGAGTTATACAAGACCGGCGCGGATGCACATCACACACCCGGGGAACAACGGAGGGCACCACCGAGACCCAGGCGGAGTAGGAGACCCAAGAAACGACCGCCGAACGTTCGGACACCTTCGATCTCACAAACTGAGCTGGAGCGCAGAGATGCCCTCCGGGCAGTCTCCACTATCTCCCAAACGAAGGGCTCCGCATCGGCTTTGGAGTCGGGCTCCCGAGGAGGCACTGACGAGGGGACTTCGGAGGAGTCGGGAGCTGGGGACCCCATACCGCCCCATGTCACACCTGGGACTGCTGATGGTTTGATGGACGAATGATGTTAATGCTCCCCTGCAGTGGTATTGTATAAACTGATGTGTTCCTGATCTGGGTTTGGGATGGAAGCAGTGTAGCCCGGATGGGCCTGAAACCGGTGTTGGGCGGCTAACTCCTATAGTGGTTGTTGCTTTAATCGGGTTGGAGATGCGGGGCACATGGGGCACGTTGGGGAGACCTGACTGGGAGGAGTGTGCGGTTCAAGGTCTGTTGGAAGAGGCGACAGGCCACCCCCTCATATCTCACACCTATTGTGGGACTCTGGTAGTTGCCAGAGACTGTTCTTTTTGGGAGTTAATCATTTGGATGGGTTTCTACTGTTTGGGGCCTATTCTGGAGAGGGGTGGGGCATGGGATTGTTGGGGGATATCGGGGTTTTGGTTTTGGGGAGTAGCCAGTGTGCATGCAATACTTGCTTTCATTGGGACTGTACTCGTTATCCGGGATGGGGACCCTCCTTGAACTGAAGTGTGTGACCTGGAATGTGAGGGGTCTGAATTCCATGCTGAAACGTCATAAAGTCCATGCCTATCTTGTCCGCAGGGGGTGCAGGTTGCCTTCTTGCAGGAAACTCACATTGATCAAACTGAGGGGAGGGCTCTGCAGCGCAGATGGCGGGGACACATGTTTTACACTACCTACTCGGCCTTTGCAAGGGGGGCTTTGATTTGGGTACGGGCGGGGATTCCCTTCCAGCCTTTGGTAACGGTGGTTGACCCTGAGGGGAGGTTTGTGGCTGTACAGGGCCGCCTAGATGGGAGGGACGTGACGCTTTGCAGCGTCTACGCCCCGAATGTGGACCAGCCTGCCTTCTTTGCTCAATTGTCTGGGAAACTGGCAACTGTCCTGGCTGGCACGGTCCTGCTTGGGGGGGATTTTAACTCTGTACTGGACGTAGAACTAGATAGATCTCACCCACCACTGGCGCAGGCGTCGGCTCACAGACTAGCGAAGAGTAGGAGAGAGTGGCAAAGTAGCTGGGGCCTGGTAGATGCATGGCGGACCCAACACCCCACGGAAAGGGACTTCTCCTTTTACTCCCCCCCGCACGATCTGCATGTTCGCCTAGACAGCATTCTGTGTTCGTTGGACGCTCAGAGCCTGGTCCGCCACAGCGAATACTTGGCCAGGACGATATCCGACCATAACCCTTGCTTAGTGACGGTTCAATGGATGAGGCGACGCCAAGCTAGCCCGACGTGGAGGCTGAACCCACTAACACTGGAGGACCCGGCATTCAAGGC
This sequence comes from Lissotriton helveticus, assembly GCF_964261635.1. Classification (NCBI taxonomy): domain Eukaryota; kingdom Metazoa; phylum Chordata; class Amphibia; order Caudata; family Salamandridae; genus Lissotriton; species Lissotriton helveticus. Next base: position 576,717,958 of record NC_136063.1, read on the forward strand.
CGATGTGCGCAGTGGGGTGGAAGGTTACTTCGACGCTAATGTGGGCACGGCTTCCAGCAGGGCGCTAGAGTGGGACGCCTTTAAGGCGGTGATTCGGGGCGTCTGTATCTCGGCTACCGCGGGAGTCCGTAAGACCCTCCTGCAGGATGTAGAGCGCAGCGAGGGCCGCTTGCGCGAAGAGGAACGACGCAGCTACACGGACCCCGAGGCTCACGGAGCGGTTTCGGCGGCACGAGAGGTAGTGGCGACGACCATGGAAAAGCTGCGCTGCTTTGACTATAAGGAGTTTCTGGTCCGGGCTCATGCCGAGCGTGACAAGGTAGGCTCACTGTTGGCGTGGTTGGCCAGCCCTGGGACCCGTGGCTCCCCGATAGTAGCGCTTGCCACCCCAGAGGGGCACATGGTTTATACGCAGTCGGACATTAACGACCAGTTCCTCCAGTATGATACGCACCTTTATAAGAGCAGGATGCCGGACCCCCCGGTGGTGCTGGAGGAGTTCCTGTTGGCGGCGCAGTTGCCCAAGCTCGACCCGGAGCATGCGAACCGCCTGGGCGGGGACATCTCAGTGGGAGAGATCAGAGTGGCCATCAAGCACATGGCCCGCCGCAAGATTCCTGGCACGGATGGGCTGCCGATCGAATTTTATGCGGCATATGCGGATGTGCTGGTTCCGCGATTGCAGGCGGTTTACCGTGAGGCCTGGGACTCAGGGTGCTTGCCGGCGTCTACTCGCGAGGCCTTGGTGATACCCTTACTGAAGCGGGAAGGAGACGCGAGCTGCCGTTTGGCGTACCGCCCGCTCTCCATGCTTACCACGGATTACAAGATCCTGAGCAAAGTCCTCGCGACGCGACTGCTGACCCACATGCGCACCTTGGTACATAATGACCAGGCGGGCTTTATCCCCCAATGCACCGCTGCCACCTGTGTGCGCCGGTTGCTCCGGATCATGGGGGGGGAGGCCGCTGCTCATCCGGGGGCTGCAGTCCTCTCGATTGACATCGTGAAGGCATTTGATAGTGTCGAGTGGCCGTACCTGCTCCGTGTACTGGAGGCCTTTGGACTGGGCGAGCGCTTCGTGAAGTGGACTGCCTTTCTCTACGCTGCGGCCACGGCCCGTGTCAAAACAGGGGCCACCATCTCCGCCCCTTACGCGGTGGGTCGGGGGACCCGACAGGGGTGCTCTCTATCCCCCCTGTTATTTGCACTCGCTATTGAACCACTGGCTGCGCATGCCCGTCTGGGTCGAGCGTATGCAGGTCTACCGCTGAGAGCCGACACCCACTACATCTCTCTCTATGCGGATGACTGTTTACTGTTTCTGGCGGACACGAACGATTCCCTGCGTGGTGCCGAGCGACTGCTGTCGGATTTTGGTCATCTCTCGGGACTGAGAGTTAACTGGGGGAAGTCATGCCTCTTCCCGCTGACCCCGGGGGCCGATGACACCCAACCGGAGGGCGCATTGCGGTGGGAACACCATTGCCTCCCCTATCTGGGCACTCACATCTACCACTCACCATTGGCCCTCTTAGACGGCAACATCAACAGGGCGATTCGGAGCTTGCAGGGCTGCATGGGTTTCTGGCGGACGCTGCCGCTTTCGGTCGCGGGACGAGTCGCGTTGTTGAAAATGGTGGCACTTCACCGATTGTTATATCTGTTTCGCACCCTGCCGATCTGGATCCCTGCATCGGTTTTCAACAGACTCTGCTCCCTAACATCTGGGTTCATCTGGGGGTCGGGTAGACGACGAGTTGCGCTGTCCACGTTGATGCGCCCCAGGGCGGACGGGGGTCTCGCGGCCCCGGATTTTGAGTGGTACTACTTAGCGGCGCAACTGCAGTGGCTCACCCAGGCGGTGGCTTTGGAATTCCGAGGCCCAGTGGGAGTGGCGGGCAGACTGATCCCGAGGCACATCTGATAGAGCAAGATTTCGCATCGCGACTTGCTCGAGTCAAAAACCTCGAAAATCTATTATAATCTCGTAACTTAAATTGTTCGTTTCACAAATTTTATGTATTTTGAATGTGCGTGGGTATCATAGAGATGCTTGCTTATGTGTTTTACTAATACGATTAATCCTTGTTCCTAAAATGGCCGCTGCTTGACTTTCCTCTTCTGCGCATGCGTCAGTCACACTCACGTGACTACACGTAGAGATAGTTTTGGAGGGAAAGGGTGCGCATGCGTAATCGCCTTAAAATGGCAGCTTAATGTGATAATGAAGTGAAGCTCATGCTATTGCTCATCGTGTTGTTATGTGTAGCACTTACCCGTAATTGCATAGTATATTTTTATGATGATAAACGTGAAGTACGAAATCATGACATGTAATGCCTTCATTTATTTTTATGTGCTAATTTGTTTTTGCTTACTTTTCATGTATCGCGGGAAATGGGGGTCCGAATGGGTCGTGAGCCATTTTGAAGGTCCTTTCTGCGCATGCCCAGGATGCGAGGCCAAAGACAAACTTGGACCGTGGAACACAGCCAGCTGGCAGCCACAGTCAAGATGCTCCTGAGAGTGTTACCTCTGACCCAGGAGGATGGAGCCAGTGTTCCTAAATTGATACAAATGTATAATTTTTCATTGTATTCAGTGCGACTTCTCGTGGGAACCCCAATCTTGCTAGGCGGCACCCAAAAATGCAAAATAGGCCTTAGAATAGTCTGTTCTGATTGGTGTGTTAACCAAATCCTACCTTAGGACCAATCCAAATTGGGGATTCTGACACTTTGCAACATTTGGGGGGCGGTACCCTGTCCCAAAACAGTATATCTAGCCTAGGTTTAGCTAGAGAAATTGTCCGTCTTGTCTGAATAGCTGACCTGTCACTGACCCGACGCACTCAATAGGTGACTTGATACAGAGGTGCTGCGGAGCTCTCTGTCCGAAATCTGACCATAGACTCTGAAGGTTTTACTGAACCTTAAGTGCTGGCGGAGCACTTTCCTGGGAAATTCGCTGACCCAATCGGGGTCCTGATCGATAGCTGCAGAGAGGGTGGAGCGCAGGCGTTGCTTCCGAACTGCGGGTGCTGGTCGTATCCTGGTGGTCCTGTCCTGATCCAAATCTGGGTTTCCTGTCCTGTCCTGGGGTGTCCATTCTGCACCTGCTGTCCCACTGAGGGTTATCCTTCCTTGAGGGTTTTCCTGTCCTTAACTGACCCGTGGCCAGGGTTGGTTTTCACACCAGTCTAGGTAAATATTGCTCTGAAATTCTTAAACTGCACCTTTCTATTTTTCTGTCTTTGCTTCAATAAAGACATACCTTTGCATATGAATAATTTTCCATGCTTTTCCCAACTATTGCATATCACAAAGTCATTTGCATTTTTATTTCATAGCATGTTCCTATGTTACCCTACCTTTTAGAAATCATTTTCTGCATTGCTGTTTGCAATTTTCTGTTATGGTCCCTAAGTTTCTCTCATAAAAACTGACTAAAGTAACCTCGATTATAACGTGTTCACTTTGCCCTTATCTTAGTTTTCCTCTTACTTAGCGGGTTCCCTGTCGCACTAGCATTTCTTTTGATAAAACTCAATGATTGCCCTTTTAGTTCTTTTATATAGTTATGTACTCTTTGCAAATCTGATTTTAGACTGTCTCCTTGTAGTGGAATGTATATTTTAAGAAATTGAAATTCTAAGATAAACTTTCAAAACTTCCAGTTGTCCGTGGTCATTTCATAAAGTGAAGGTTTTAGTGTTATGTTTTGTATTTTGCTGCCTTTCCTTTTACAGCTAGCTCCCTGACCCATCGTGGTCATAGGTACCCATAACAGTGGATGGTAGGTTGGGTACACTGGAGAAATCGAAAAGGAACTCACAATTATTGATAGTAGATTGTGTGGTCACCAGATCAACGTATATGATAAAGTAAAGTATATGGGCCCGAAGCCAGAAGTGGCAAAATTATTGGTTGGGTGACCCGCGATCTCTAGCAGTAATTTTCTGGTAGCAGAGTTATGGTTAGGGACTAGTTAAAGGATAGGTAGGACTAGTTAGTCTAACTAAGTCGGATGCTGCTATAAGAGTAGGCGCTTCAAGGGAAATTGATCACTCACTTGAAAATCGTTTACTTTGAAAAATTATGAAATGTTTTAAAATTGTTATTCTTCTTATCATACTGTTATATGTATTAATCCATTCGTACGTAAAACGTCTTTTATGTTGTTAGGAATCCCCGGGGAATTGAATAGCGAGTGGTGAATAGAATCCATTCGCGTTGAGGTCACCTGCTCTAAGGAAGGTTGGTGCAGGTTAGGCAGAACTGGAAGCACTAACTAGGGTTTTTTCTGAATGTATGATTGAATAAATGTTAGTAACGAGGTTCATTGGCAAAATTCCCATATTGGCGTAACCTAGTCAGGGTCACATCGGAAGAGTAGCGGGTTCATCGGAGCTTGCGTGAAAGCAAAGGGGTTCGCTGGGGAAACCTTAGTCTCAGATATATCCCGGAGAAGTGGATGAGTCTAGGGAAGTAGCAGGTTCTCCAATGCTAGTGTGAAGGGTAGGCAGAAGAGATCTATCCGCAGTGAGTGAAAAGTAAATGGAAGTAGTTTACTTGTAGTGAAACACATTCTTTTCTGTCTAGACACTTGAGCACGGTGGCGAATGTGTATTCGTTGTAAAATAACCAAGCACTAAGCACTTTAGAAAGAAAGAAAGTTTCCGTTACCTTGTGAAGGAGGGAGTCAGTCGCGAAGCTGCTCTGACGTCACTCCGTGCCGCGCTGGGATTGGTAGACACAGCGGGTTGGTAGCGGAGCTGGTATTGTAAAGGAGGGGCGAGCACCGGAGCGTGGGAACTGTCTCGCGAAAGGGCCGCGCACCCATTGGTCGAGATTATTTGAACTCGTGCATTTCATTGGTCGCACGAAAATAATAGACGCACTTGGATTGGAAGTAGTTTTGTAAACAAAATCACTCGTAAAAATCGTATGTGGCATTCGTATAGACCGCATACCAGACCTGATCCACGGCATATGGGATTTGAGAACGATCAGTGGAAAGGAGTCAAAAACGACATTATGTACGGAACAAAGAGAAAAGTATCTCTTGTAAACAAAGTAAAGAATTATTTCAAAAAGGACAAGCCGATTAAAACTTAGAAGGTGTTGTCATACCGCAACCCAACACTCCCGCATCTTTCATGATGTTCGATAAAGGGTACAACACATGTGTATGGTTGGAGAATTGGGTGGAATACACGAAGGATGACGGAGTATTGGCCTTTCCGTTAGAGGGTACCTTTAACAGTAGGATTCTATTCAATCTTAGAACCCGAATGAATGACTTACATCCCAGACCTAGATTAACGCAGTATGAAGCGCTAGAGGAATGGGAAATCGAGGCTTTCGAAAGGGATAAGCCACGGATGGATAAAGGGTTAACTAAATTTTATCCAAAATTGAAGCAGGAAGCACGAGCTAAAAAGATGAAACAGTGGAGGCAGAACATGATAGTGGAGGGATTGTTTCCCATGATGCCAGCAGATGCTCCTTCTGGGGGGAAGAAACGGTTGGAAAAATCTAAACATTGGGTACCCATTGGAGAGTCGGATGATGAATTATTAGATGACCTGTGTACGAGAAGTCCGCCTCCTTATAATGAAGGACACCGACCTTTAAGTGCGGGAGATATTTCCCGAAGACCTCCACCACAAGAAGAGATCAGGTCCGCAAGCGTAGGAGGGGGATTCCAAATTCCTCCCTATATTGAGAGTTTAGGACCAGTAGATACCCGAAACATTTACCCCAGAATGTCAGCTAGTGGGGAGACAGGATATTCCCGTGAAGGAGATTTTTGTTCTCGACCTCCCTACGGAGGCGAGATGAGACCCTCAAGTTCAGGAATGCCGTTATTACAGTCACTATTTACAACAAGGGGTGGTGAGGGACAGAGTCTCTGAATTAAGCAGAATACTCTCACCCAGTCAAGAGATCAGGGCTAGATCCAACACCGTTTTTTAGCTCATTGCACCATCCCAGTTTCAGAACCTGGCTGTATGCAAATTAGTCTGTTCCTGTCCCAGTGCATGATGGGAACAGGGCAAACCAAACTACAAAAGCCAATTCTTACACTGGGAAGGAAACAAGCTTCCGGGGACCGGTTTCTGGCATTGCAGCCGTCTTCGGCCCGGCTTGCTTGAATCCTGATGGTGCAATGAGCAAGGGACTCATGTCTGAGTATACCCTTCCACGCTTAGGGTGGACAAAATTATTTACAACAAGGGGTGGTGAGGGACAGAGTCTCTGAATTAAGCAGAATACTCTCACCCAGTCAATTCTGAAACTGGGATGGTGCAATGAGCTAAAAAACGGTGTTGGATCTAGCCCTGATCTCTTGACTGGGTGAGAGTATTCTGCTTAATTCAGAGACTCTGTCCATCACCACCCCTTGTTGTAAATAGTTATTACAGTCACAGTATGAGGAAGAACGAAGATCCCTAGGTACAGGAAGTTTGTTCCCAAGACCAAATTATGGTGAAGGACCTAGTGAGACTCATCCCACTGCCCCGAGTTATGCTCCCACTCTGACCCCACAGGTTTTACATGAAAAATCAGTAGAGAGATTGCTGGAAGAAAAGGAGCGAGAAATTCTAGCAAAACAAAGGGCTGAAATAATTCAGAAAATATCTCAGTTAAATACCAGTCCTGAAGCATTGACAATCCCAGTAACAATCGGACCCGTGGTTCCATTGTACGGGGATCGGCATGAAAGTCCAAAACCTCCTGTCATTACTCCCGTCATAGCACAGCCCAGACCAGAACCCTTAATTGTAGATGAACAGACGAGTGAGTGTGAATCTGAAGTCTCACTGATGGATCTGCCCATTAGAAATACAGGGAAAAGAATGCAGAAAAGACATAATCCTTTCAATGCGAGGGAGATCCAAATGGAATCGACTTCGGGTACTAGAAGTGTTACTTTGGTTACACCTGAAGAAATTGAAAGATGGAGTCAAGAATTGGAGAAACAAACTTCGCAAACGAAACCTTTAGACCTATACAAACTAAGAGTAGAAATAGAAGAATTAATGGCAGGAAACGTAGGATTAGACAGATTAAATACCTACTCTGAAGAAGAGCTGTTGTTTATGTGCAAAAGTCTTACCCGCAATGTCCGAGTACTTCATGAAAAATTGACAGATACTGCTGCTAGTATGGGAATAGACATTTCAAAATCGAAACCCTTGCAGAAACCATACCGAGCAGAATTTTCAGACAAAGATCTGGAAAACCTGAATGTGTCAGGTAAAAAGGCGCAGGTCAAGGAACTATTGACAGTGTTACAGAAATGGGGAGATGTGGAAAAGTGGAAAGCCAGGTGGGCTCGAAAGAAAGATGAGGCCAGGTCTAAGCAAGTAACTCCCGAATTTGTCCTAAAGGAAGTAGACAAACCAGAACAGTTATGCCCTATGCGCGAAGTGCCAGGGGGAAAATATGTACACGTCCCATGGTCCCGGCAGGATATTGTGTCCTTTACTAATGACTTCCCGAAATTACGCGAAAAGCCAGTCGATTGGTACCGGCAGGTAGAAAGATTCGTAAAAGTGCAGAAATGCCTATGGAAAGACCTGGATGGGTTCTTCGACATAGTGGTCCCTGTACATCTGTGGACTGAGTGTAAGATAGCCATCGCCTGGCCTAGTGAGGAATACCCGAGAGATGACAAAACAGGGGAGCCATCGAAGGAAGTGATGAGGAAGTATGAACAGGTAATTCAACATTTGAAAGTAAAAGTGCCCGCAAAGGAAACTGATTGGACCAAAATAGATAGACCCACGCAGGAAAGGGACGAGACAGTGCACTCTTTTTATGAAAGGCTGTTGCAGGTGTTCAAAACATACAGTGGTATAGATAACATCGAGATGAAGGACATGACCCACTTCATTTACAGGTTTGTAAACGTTTTAAGACCCGAAATTTGTCAGTGGATAAAAGATAATAAAATCTGTTGGCATACTAAAAAGATGGATGAGGTCCTGCGGTACGCAAAGTACTGTGAGGACGAAATGGCAGAAAAGGAAAAGGCCCTGAAGGAGAAGGTGATGTGGGCTCAAGTAAAGCTCGCAGAACAGCAAGAAAAGCAACTGAGTAAATTAAATAAAGTTACTCAGAACCAAGGTCCTGGGGGAGGGAATGGAGGAAAGCCCCGACCTAAAATGAGTAGAGAGGAAGCCAAAAAGAAATTTCCCTGCCATCAGTGCGGAGAAATTGGACATTGGCGAGACGAGTGTCCGTATTTACAAATTGATAATGCCCAAACACCTGATTTAATTCCACAGACGCAGAATGAAAAGCAAAGAAAGACCCAGCAGCAGGTAAAAACGATTCAAGTGCCTCGAGCGCCAAAGCCTATATTTAAAGGGAAGTCACCACAGGGTGATGATGTAGAAATCTGGGGAGGCAATGAGGATAGAAATACAGCAACTTCGCAGTATTTGTTGAACGACACCTTTTTCTGTGATGACCAATACTGACGGGGCCTGAGAGGGGAGGACGAGGAGTGCGTACTTGGCGCCTCTTTGCCGGTAGACCAGTCAGGGCCATACATTGAAGGAAAGGTTGATGGAAATGATGTCACCTTTCTAGTGGACACTGGTGCTACCCGTTCTACTGTGAGAACAGTGGACGTTCCAAACCTACCCCTCTCGGGAGAAGCAATCCAAGTAGTAGGAGTATCTAATCAATTAATTAGTACACCTGTTACCGAGCCAATGGAGATCTCAATTGGAAACTTTAAACAAATGCACAGATTTGTTGTCTGTGATACCAGTCCGGTAAATTTACTGGGATGTGATTTGCTGTGCAAAATGAATTGTACCATCTTTTGCACACCAAAGGGCGTCGAAATTCAAACCCCAGATGAAGACGGTATCTACAAGCTAATGCTAATTAGACCTGACTCAGAAATAAAACAAATGACTATACAGGACTTACCTGAAGAACTCCAGCAGACAGTGAAGTCAGAAGTGTGGGACTTTACAGGAAAGGATGTGGGATTAATGAAAAACATAGATCCCATACAGATAACAATGAAAGAAAATGCAGTTTACCCTAACACTAAGCCTTACAAAATGAGTGCCGAAGTGAGAGCAGGTGTTGTCATTGAAGTACAGAAATTGCTAGAAGCAAACATCATACAGGAAGTAATGAGTAGCCCGTGTAATTCACCCATTATGGGCATTAAGAAGCCTAGTGGCAAGTACCGAGTAGTGCAGGACCTGAGAAAGGTAAACAAAATTGTGGTTCCTTGCTGTCCCATTGTCCCAAACCCAGCAGTCATCCTGTATCAGATTCCCTGGGATGCGGAATGGTTCACTGTGATAGACCTATGTCACGCATTCTTTTCGATCCCGTTGCATCCAGACAGCAAATTTCTTTTCTCATTTGCTTTCAACAGTCACGTGTATGTTTGGAATAGGGTCCCCCAGGGGTACACAGAAAGCCCCTCTATCTTTAATCAGATCTTGAAAAAATGCCTTGAAACTTTAGTCTTACCTGGAAAATCTGTTTTGGTACAGTACATTGACGACCTGTTGGTGGCGTCTAAAAGCCATAAGGATTGCGTGGTTGACACCATTGCCTTACTGAATCATCTGAGTGAAAAGGGACATAAAGTGGCCCCTGAGAAATTACAGTTCTGTTCAAAATCAGTGAAATATCTGGGACACCAGATAGAAAAAGGTATCAGAAAAGTCACATCAGAGAGAGTCAGAATAATTCAAAATATGCAGTTACCCCGTACTCAGAAAGAAATAAGAATGTTCCTCGGAGTTGTAGGTTACTGCAGGCAATGGATTGTGGGATTCGCAGTCCTTGCAAAGCCTTTGATACAAATGACAAAGAAAGGAGCAAAGGACCCAGTTGAGTGGAATGACGAGAGCTTAACAGCTTTCACACAGTTGCGAAATTGCCTGTGTACAGCCCCTGCTCTGGGAATGCCTGACTACTCCAAGGAGTTTGGCTTATTCTGTGACACTCGTGACAACTGTGCATTGTCAGTCCTGACTCAGGAGCATGGGTTGACCAGAAGGCCGGTGGCATATTTTTCTGCCACTTTGGATCCAGTGGCTGCTGGACTACCTGGATGTCTAAAAGCAGTAGCTGCAACTTGCACCAGTTTAGAACAGAGTGAGTCTATCATTATGGGACATCCTGTAACTGTATATGTTCCACATGCAGTTGTGATCCTATTGACTTGTACAAAAACTCAGTATCTCACCCCTAGTCGGCTGACTAAATATGAGAGGATTCTCATGGGTGCTGCAAATATTGTTATTACCCGATGTAACATTTTAAACCCTGCCACTCTACTCCCTGACTCAATGGAAATGGAAGATAAGGGAGATAATGAGCATGATTGCATTGACCTGACAGAGTTCAGTACAAAACCTCGCCCAGACATTAAAGAAACTCCTTTGCCTGTACATGATGAGGAATGGTTCGTGGATGGTTCATGCTTAAGACATGAACTAGGAGGCCTAAGTGCTGCCTATGCTGTGGTCACGTTAAGTAAAATTGAAGAAGCATCTTATCTATTTGGAGTAAAGTCTGCACAAGTAGCCGAATTGATCGCCCTGATAAGAGCTTGCAAATTGGGAAAAGACAAAAAAGTAACAGTGTATACTGATAGTCAGTACTGTTACGGGGTTGTGCATGACTTTGGCCAGTTATGGCTACAAAGAGAATTCCTGACTTCTTCAGGTACCCCTATTCGGAATGGAAAAGTAGTCCAAGACCTTTTAGAGGCAATCCAATTACCAAAAGAATTGGCAGTGGTCAAATGTGTTGCTCATAAGAAGGGCCTTGACCCTGTATCTTTGGGAAATGATTTCGCTGATCGGGTGGCAAAACAATGTGCTATGGATCGACTGAGAATAAATCCCAATCGGGGTGGGGTTGGAAACAGCTGCCAACTTAGAATGTTTGAAGAAGTGCCTACATGGGATGAAGTGAGAGAATGGCAGCATGTGACGCCCTGGGAGGAGAAAGAGAAATGGAAAGAACAAGGTTGTAAACCGAGACGTGAGGATGATGTTATTGTGGGCCCAAATGGTATGCCTGTATTACCATGACACCTGCTTGCCCCAATGGCTCGATTGATACATGAGGGATCACACATTGGGAGGGACGCCATGGTTCTGGTATTTCAACAGACTTGGTACAACAAGAAGTTCAGGAAGGTAGCAGAATCTCTCTGCCAGAGGTGCTTGACCTGTCAGCAGTTCAACGCTGGCAAAAGAACAGTAGTTGAACTGATGAAAATTGGGAGATCAGGGGGTCCCTTTGTGAGAATACAAATTGATTTCATTACCATGCCTCGTTGTGAGGGAAAAAGGTATGTCCTTGTAATTGTCTGCCTATTTTCAAAGTGGGTGGAAGCTTACCCTGTCCCACAGAATGACGCCATAACAGTAGCTAAGCTCCTGCTAAAAGAGTTGATACCTAGGTTCGGGGTTCCAGTCTTTATTGACTCAGATAGAGGCGGACATTTTCAGAATGAAATTTTGGCCCAGCTTTGTAAAGCATTTGGGATCACACAAAAGCTGCACTGTGCATATCATCCAGAGGCTTCTGGAGTGGTAGAACAAATAAATGGTACTATAAAAAATAGATTGGCAAAAATGTGTGATTCTACTGGCCTGAACTGGATAAATGCCTTGCCTCTTGTTCTGATGGGACTCAGAAGCATTCCAGATCGAAGAACAGGCCTGAGCCCCCATGAGATATTGATGGGAAGAGTGATGAGACAAGCGTGGGTACCAGGATACAAACTGTTAAGCATTTCTGATGATTTGGTACTTGAATACTGCAAGCAACTGGGTGACCAAGTGCGTTCTATCTCTCGCCAGATTGGGGCAGACGCCGTCGCCAACCCGACAACCCCAGTTCACAAATTGGTTCCGGGTGACTGGGTTAAGATAAAGAAGCATACTCGTTCAAGTTGCCTTGAGCCAAGGTGGGGGAAAAAGCGCCAAGTAATCCTGGTAACAACGACCGCTGTGAAGTGTGCAGGCGTGCCCAAGTGGATCCATGCCAGCCCTACCCAGAAGGTAATACCCGACGAGGAACCTGGAGCCGAAGGTCGTCCCGCTGAGGGGTCTACAGACGTTGGTCCTGAAGTAGCTGATATCAGACGACCGAGCACCAGTCCCGTTGAGGGTCCTTTAGGCGTTGGTCCAGAGGTAGCCGATGACGTATGGCCAAGCACCAGCACTGCCGAGAATCCCACAGAGGTTGGTCCGAAAGTAGCTGATGACGAGCTGCAGAAGATTTGGCCAGAAGATTGGATACCCATAATCGACCTTACTGGAGATCCACTCAGAACAAGAGAGCGAATAAGAGAAGACAGAGAGGGGAATAGAGAGGTCGAACAAGGCACAGGCGAAGACCCTCAGATCATTGAGATTCACATCAAAACTGAGGACGAAGAAGAAGGTCAGACAGGGACAGAACAAGTGATCGATACTCCTCCACTGACTCCTGATATCGTAAAGGGACAGACTAGACATAGTGTAATAGTTCGAGCAGAAGAAAATCAAGGGATCGAAGTGCTCGAGCAGGATCAGGCAGAACTAGGAGAACATGTTCAGGACATAGAAACAGAAACATTTGAAAGCGAAACGCAAAAAATACCTGAACAAGGCCAGCTTAGTAACCAGGCAGAAGAAATAGATACAAGACCTGGGACTAGTCAGACAGAAAGGGAGAAAGCAGAAATTGAAGTGCCACAAACAAGTGAAAATAAAAGGACATTAGAAGAAAGCCAAATAACAGTGCCAGCTAAAAGACTCAAGAAAAAGAAGCACATTGAGGCAAGGTATATTAAGAGACTAAAATTAAGAATAAAAACAGTCCAAGAGAAACTTGCAGACATAAGAAGAAGTCCCCGAATTGCAGAAATACCTGAAGATAGCTCCAAGAGAAGGAGTGAAAGAATAAAAAGACAAAACGAAAAATACAAGGATCCGGAGTGGACCTACTTAATCTTGGAAAACTTTGAGGATCTTGATATTACTGACGAAAGCGACGGAGAACAGATTACTGATTACTCTGCAGAGGAAGAGGAAGAACCACCGTGAAATCGCACAGCAATAAAAAACCTGGAAAAAGCTACAAAGAGGGGTTGAAATTTCCTTCTGAGCCAAAATGTCTGATTCAAACGTGAGTGGTAGACCTAGCCGCAGTTGTTGCAAAACATGCTGCAGGGTGTGTATATGTAGTATAGTTATAGTAATATTAATTTGGATAGGATTAACAATTTTCATTCCCTTTATGGTTAGCAAAAATACTAATATTGACCCTACTCAGATTACCGACACTGAAGAACTGACAACACGAAGTGTAGAAAGACGGGAAAAAGCACTCAGACAGACAAAACGAGACTTAGAAGCATCAGATGAGGAAGGACTACATTACCACGGAGTTAGAAACAAGACACACTTAAATGTTTTCGCAAACCTGTTAGTGCATTACGTAGAAACTATGGAAATAGAAGATTGCTATGTCTGCATGAAGCTACCTACTTCTGTGGCTGAAGGCGTGACATATCATCACCTACCTCTGACCTACGGGATCTCCTGTAGTATTTTAGCAAGCTTATTTTACAAAAGAGGACCGTTACAGTACTATTATTCTAATAATGACGTGATTTTTTCTGAACTTCCCATCCGTGGAAATCTGAATCCTGTACATACCAAAAGTGACGTAATACGATATATGGGAGACTATTTTCTGACTATAGGCAATATAGACATAGCTGAAGCACACAGAGATAACTTGACCTGTACATTACATGAACAAGAAAAGATATTTTTAAACATGGCAGAGAAAAGAAGGGAGAGTTTCCAAAGAAAGGCTAATGACAAGAAACAGAAAACACCTAAATGGGCTGAGAACATGGAAAGCACCTCAAATGGCGGGGCAGGGCCTGCTTTGTTGCTGGATTTCGAGAAGAAAGGGAAACTCTGTCTTCATCGCGAGAAGACTAGTTATTATAATAACATTTTCATTGGTTCCAGTCAATGTGAACACAATTACAAAGTAATTGGAGGTTGGGGTTTCAAAAATGGGTCAGAGCCTGTGTTTCCTGGAATTTATTATATATGTGGAGACAAGGCTTATTTCAAATTGCCGGATCACTGGTATGGAAGTTGCTATTTTGGCATTGTCTTCCCGAAAATATACCATGTGAATGAAATTTCTGGAAGCAATGAAAATACTAATGGCTTAGTGCGTAGCAAAAGAGAAAGCGTAGGAGAAATAATGGGTAGTATTTTTAGTGCACTGATACCTGGAGTGGGAGTGGTTCTGAACACTCACAGAATTTGCAAATTGTCCACTATAGTGGATGTGTTGTCTACTGACACAGCTCATGAATTTCTGTTGGTCAATACCGAAATGGTTGCGATCAGATCAATGGTTTTGCTGAACAGACTTGCTCTTGACACCTTATTAGCAAAAGAGGGCGGAGTCTGCCGGATGTTGAAGGCGCAACATTGTTGCACTTACATTCCGGACAAAAGTGTACAGCTCAAAAGATATGTGAAAAACATTACTAATTTGGAAAAGGAACTCAAACCACTCGAGGTTGACAGTGCCTGGAAGAGACTGGTTGATGGTCTCTCCAATGTAGGTCATTGGTTTGCTAGTTTAGGTAAAAGCTTATTGTTTAAGGTACTGATGCCAATTGGAGTGATAGGTCTTATCCTATTTCTCATATTCGTCTGTTGCAAATGTCGCAAACACACAAAGAAATACCAAGTGAATGCGAGAGGAGTGAAACGGAGTGCGGATGAGCTTGAATTGGAAGAAATGAATAATAAGATTTATAAAAAGGTGAAAAATTCTCACCCTACCTTAAATGAGAAAGAGAAACTGAATCGCCTGTTGGAAGAGATAGAAATGTACAAGGTGTGAAAGAAAGTTGGCATCTGGTTTCCATTTTTTGTGATGATAGTAAATATCATCAAAGAGGGGATTGATAGAGCAAGATTTCGCATCGCGACTTGCTCGAGTCAAATACCTCGAAAATCTATTATAATCTCATAACTTAATTTGTTCGTTTCACTAATTTTATGTATTTTGAATGTGCGTGGGTATCATAGAGATGCTTGCTTATGTGTTTTACTAATACGATTAATTCTTGTTCCTAAAATGGCCGCTGCTTGACTTTCCTCTTCTGCGCATGCGTCAGTCACACTCACGTGACTACACGTAGAGATAGTTTTGGAGGGAAAGGGTGCGCATGCGTAATCGCCTTAAAATGGCAGCTTAATGTGATAATGAAGTGAAGCTCATGCTATTGCTCATCGTGTTGTTATGTGTAGCACTTACCCGTAATTGCATAGTATATTTTTATGATGATAAACGTGAAGTACGAAATCATGACATGTAATGCCTTCATTTATTTTTATGTGCTAATTTGTTTTCGCTTACTTTTCATGTATCGCGGGAAATGGGGGTCCGAATGGGTCGTGAGCAATTTTGAAGGTCCTTTCTGCGCATGCCCAGGATGCGAGGCCAAAGACAAACTTGGACCGTGGAACACAGCCAGCTGGCAGCCACAGTCAAGATGCTCCTGAGAGTGTTACCTCTGACCCAGGAGGATGGAGCCAGTGTTCCTAAATTGATACAAATGTATAATTTTTCATTGTATTCAGTGCGACTTCTCGTGGGAACCCCAATCTTGCTAGGCGGCACCCAAAAATGCAAAATAGGCCTTAGAATAGTCTGTTCTGATTGGTGTGTTAACCAAATCCTACCTTAGGACCAATCCAAATTGGGGATTCTGACACTTTGCAACATTTGGGGGGTGGTACCCTGTCCCAAAACAGTATATCTAGCCTACGAACTTAGAAGCATCAGATGAGGAAGGACTACATTACCACGGAGTTAGAAACAAGACACACTTAAATGTTTTCGCAAACCTGTTAGTGCATTACGTAGAAACTATGGAAAACTATGGAAATAGAAGATTGCTATGTCTGCATGAAGCTACCTACTTCTGTGGCTGAAGGCGTGACATATCATCACCTACCTCTGACCTATGGAATCTCCTGTAGTATTTTAGCAAGCTTATTTTACAAAAGAGAACCATTACAGTACTATTATTCTAATAATGACGTGATCTTTTCTGAACTTCCCATCCGTGGAAATCTGAATCCTGTACATACCAAAAGTGACGTAATACGATATATGGGAGACTATTTTCTGACTATAGGCAATATAGACATAGCTGAAGCACACAGAGATAACTTGACCTGTACATTACATGAACAAGAAAAGATATTTTTAAACATGGCAGAGAAAAGAAGGGAGAGTTTCCAAAGAAAGGCTAATGACAAGAAACAGAAAACACCTAAATGGGCTGAGAACATGGAAAGCACCTCAAATGGCGGGGCAGGGCCTGCTTTGTTGCTGGATTTCGAGAAGAAAGGGAAACTCTGTCTTCATCGCGAGAAGACTAGTTATTATAATAACATTTTCATTGGTTCCAGTCAATGTGAACACAATTACAAAGTAATTGGAGGTTGGGGTTTCAAAAATGGGTCAGAGCCTGTGTTTCCTGGAATTTATTATATATGTGGAGACAAGGCTTATTTCAAATTGCCGGATCACTGGTATGGAAGTTGCTATTTTGGCATTGTCTTCCCGAAAATATACCATGTGAATTAAATTTCTGGAAGCAA
Organism: Lissotriton helveticus; assembly: GCF_964261635.1. Classification (NCBI taxonomy): domain Eukaryota; kingdom Metazoa; phylum Chordata; class Amphibia; order Caudata; family Salamandridae; genus Lissotriton; species Lissotriton helveticus. The sequence continues at coordinate 576,734,666 of NC_136063.1, forward strand.
TGAAAATACTAATGGCTTAGTGCGTAGCAAAAGAGAAAGCGTAGGTGAAATAATGGGTAGTATTTTTAGTGCACTGATACCTGGAGTGGGAGTGGTTCTGAACACTCACAGAATTTGCAAATTGTCCACTATAGTGGATGTGTTGTCTACTGACACAGCTCATGGATTTCTGTTGGTCAATACCGAAATGGTTGCGATCAGATCAATGGTTTTGCAGAACAGACTTGCTCTTGACACCTTATTAGCAAAAGAGGGCGGAGTCTGCCGGATGTTGAAGGCGCAACATTGTTGCACTTACATTCCGGACAAAAGTGTACAGCTCAAAAGATATGTGAAAAACATTACTAATTTGGAAAAGGAACTCAAACCACTCGAGGTTGACAGTGCCTGGAAGAGACTGGTTGATGGTCTCTCCAATGTAGGTCATTGGTTTGCTAGTTTAGGTAAAAGCTTATTGTTTAAGGTACTGATGCCAATTGGAGTGATAGGTCTTATCCTATTTCTCATATTCGTCTGTTGCAAATGTCGCAAACACACAAAGAAATACCAAGTGAATGCGAGAGGAGTGAAACGGAGTGCGGATGAGCTTGAATTGGAAGAAATGAATAATAAGATTTATAAAAAGGTGAAAAATTCTCACCCTACCTTAAATGAGAAAGAGAAACTGAATCGCCTGTTGGAAGAGATAGAAATGTACAAGGTGTGAAAGAAAGTTGGCATCTGGTTTCCATTTTTTGTGATGATAGTAAATATCATCAAAGAGGGGATTGATAGAGCAAGATTTCGCATCGCGACTTGCTCGAGTCAAAAACCTCGAAAGTCTATTATAATCTTGTAACTTAAATTGTTCGTTTCACTAATTTTATGTATTTTGAATGTGCGTGGGTATCATAGAGATGCTTGCTTATGTGTTTTACTAATACGATTAATCCTTGTTCCTAAAATGGCCGCTGCTTGACTTTCCTCTTCTGCGCATGCGTCAGTCACACTCACGTGACTACACGTAGAGATAGTTTTGGAGGGAAAGGGTGCGCATGCGTAATCGCCTTAAAATGGCAGCTTAATGTGATAATGAAGTGAAGCTCATGCTATTGCTCATCGTGTTGTTATGTGTAGCACTTACCCGTAATTGCATAGTATATTTTTATGATGATAAACGTGAAGTACGAAATCATGACATGTAATGCCTTCATTTATTTTTATGTGCTAATTTGTTTTTGCTTACTTTTCATGTATCGCGGGAAATGGGGGTCCGAATGGGTCGTGAGCCATTTTGAAGGTCCTTTCTGCGCATGCCCAGGATGCGAGGCCAAAGACAAACTTGGACCGTGGAACACAGCCAGCTGGCAGCCACAGTCATGATGCTCCTGAGAGTGTTACCTCTGACCCAGGAGGATGGAGCCAGTGTTCCTAAATTGATACAAATGTATAATTTTTCATTGTATTCAGTGCGACTTCTCGTGGGAACCCCAATCTTGCTAGGCGGCACCCAAAAATGCAAAATAGGCCTTAGAATAGTCTGTTCTGATTGGTGTGTTAACCAAATCCTACCTTAGGACCAATCCAAATTGGGGATTCTGACACTTTGCAACATTTGGGGGGTGGTACCCTGTCCCAAAACAGTATATCTAGCCTAGGTTTAGCTAGAGAAATTGTCCGACTTGTCTGAATAGCTGACCTGTCACTGACCCAACGCACTCAATAGGTGACTTGATACAGAGGTGCTGCGGAGCTCTCTGTCCGAAATCTGACCATAGACTCTGAAGGTTTTACTGAACCTTCAGTGCTGGCGGAGCACTTTCCTGGGAAATTCGCTGACCCAATCGGGGTCCTGATCGATAGCTGCAGAGAGGGTGGAGCGCAGGCGTTGCTTCCGAACTGCGGGTGCTGGTCGTATCCTGGTGGTCCTGTCCTGATCCAAATCTGGGTTTCCTGTCCTGTCCTGGGGTGTCCATTCTGCACCTGCTGTCCCACTGAGGGTTATCCTTCCTTGAGGGTTTTCCTGTCCTTAACTGACCCGTGGCCAGGGTTGGTTTTCACACCAGTCTAGGTAAATATTGCTCTGAAATTCTTAAACTGCACCTTTCTATTTTTCTGTCTTTGCTTCAATAAAGACATACCTTTGCATATGAATAATTTTCCATGCTTTTCGCAACTATTGCATATCACAAAGTCATTTGCATTTTTATTTCATAGCGTGTTCCTATGTTACCCTACCTTTTAGAAATCATTTTCTGCATTGCTGTTTGCAATTTTCTGTTATGGTCCCTAAGTTTCTCTCATAAAAACTGACTAAAGTAACCTCGATTATAACGTGTTCACTTTGCCCTTATCTTAGTTTTCCTCTTACTTAGCGGGTTCCCTGTCGCACTAGCATTTCTTTTGATAAAACTCAATGATTGCCCTTTTAGTTCTTTTATATAGTTATGTACTCTTTGCAAATCTGATTTTAGACTGTCTCCTTGTAGTGGAATGTATATTTTAAGAAATTGAAATTCTAAGATAAACTTTCAAAACTTCCAGTTGTCCGTGGTCATTTCATAAAGTGAAGGTTTTAGTGTTGGGTTTTGTATTTTGCTGCCTTTCCTTTTACAGCTAGCTCCCTGACCCATCGTGGTCATAGGTACCCATAACAGTGGATGGTAGGTTGGGTACACTGGAGAAATCGAAAAGGAACTCACAATTATTGATATTAGATTGTGTGGTCACCAGATCAATGTATATGATAAAGTAAAGTATATGGGCCCGAAGCCAGAAGTGGCGAAATTATTGGTTGGGTGACCCGCGATCTCTAGCACATCATCTCCTTTATAATCTTGGGCCAGAAACTAGACCTCGCCCAGCTCACACTGGAGGAACGCACGATTCGCAGTTGTTGGCTTCGGTGCCACAGGCGCTTTGGTGCCGCTCCCCACTATGCCCCTGAAATCCCGCTAGGGATGTGCACGGCCTTTCCGCACGGTGGCGACTGGTCAGCACTGGCGATCTGGGAGGAGCTTGGCTTGCAGATGGTTGGCGATCTCTACAAGGATGGGTCACTGCTCATGTTTCAAGAATTGCGGGACACTTACGATCTGCCGAGGGGTGACTATCTGCTGCACGCTTCCTTAGTGGCTGGTATTCGCCGTCATTGGAAGAGTGGGCTCACCGAACCGTCGACCTCGGAGTTCTGTGAATGCGTGGTAATGGCTGCTGGCACTTACAAGGCCGTCACGTGCCTTTACCGAAGGCTGTCGACTGCTGCCTTGCGACCCCTAGATGAGCTGCGAGCCAAGTGGGAAGGGGACATTGGGCGACCTATTCCTGAGACGACATGGCCACAGCTGCTGCGCCGGGCATGGAAGGGCACTAGGAACGCCAGGTTTCAACTGGTCCAGTTTTTTACCCTGCACCGTGCATACCTAACGCCAATTAAAATCTCGCAATATTTCGAGGGTGCATCCTCGCTATGTCTTAGATGTAGGACGGCGGATGCGGACTTCGCTCACATGTTTTGGACCTGCAATTCGATGGCGGGTTACTGGGAGGCGGTGATGTCCTGCCTGAATGCTGTCACGGACCGGCAGATCGATCCCGACATGGGCACCTGCCTATTATTGTGGTTCCCTCACACCCCTCGTACTCGAATCACCAGTAAATTTTACGACTTGGGTTTGATATTAGCCAAACGTGAAATCACCATGCACTGGAAATCTACCCAAGGTCCCAGCTACTCGCGTTGGAGGACCACTCTGGAGCGCTGGGCGAAGGCGGAGAGTACCTTGCGGCTGCGACTGGCCAGGAGCCTAGATAATGACAAGGCATTAGAGATGGCTAGGGCGTGGGAGGCCCTAGTTGAGGCGCTCCAGCAACCGGAGGGTGACCTGAGTGAGGATGAGGGAGGGTCACCAGGATGAGGACACTGAGTTCAGGGATACCTCACACCCACCATGGCGCACACACTACTTACACCTAATAATAACTGATCTGAGGGTTCTGGTTCCCCATTGAAGGACGTTACTTACTCTTACCAAGGTTCCTATCCAGGAAAGGAATGTGATAACATGTAAATGATTGAGAGGAAGGAGTGTGACACACGGGCTGCGGGGGTGGGATAAGGGGTGGGACGATTCGGCTAGGGGGAATGTTCTATATAAAAGGTGTCTTGTTGGAACTGTACTGATATATTGGACTATTGGCTAAAGCCTTGATTGCTTTTTTCATTGTAATGTACCTTTTGAACTCGACTGCCAATAAAAACTATTTTTGCAGAAAAAAACACTGTACTGCAAACAAATATCTCCTCAAACACATTTACATACCAAATGCTCCTATCACAATGTTTTTCCCAAAGCAGACAAATTCAGAATCAGACTCTATGCAAATAAACTCCTGCTTCCACATGAGAACACATTTTTCTTATTAACTTAAAGTGCACAACATAGATCCCCTTACAAATTAACAACTCACCTTTAAAAATGCTTTTGTAGATTTAGAACAGTGTCAACCACACACCAGATTTTCTTAAGCAGAATCTCTGAATTGTACACCAGTCACTGGAATCATAGAATGGCATTGCTTTCCACTCATTTTCTACACAAATTCATGTAGATAACCAATGAAATTTCTTCCCACACGAATTCAAAACCAAGCTATCATTTTAATTGGTTTACATTTCAACACTTTCAAACTCACATAATATTCAACCTTCCCCCACTGCTCTCTCTGCCTGTTACCATGGTAACACTCCATAGAACACCTAACTGAACACACAGGTGAAAAGTTCATCACAAAATGTTACAAACCAAACCAGCAAGGGTGTTTGACTTCTCAATATACCAGCTTATCCTGTGCAATGTTCCTTTCAATGACTTTTTCTCAACCATTAGCATTACTTCTTTTAAAAAACAGTAGCATGCACCCTAGCTTTCAATGTTGAATTTTCAGAAACCACCAATCATTTCTTTTTTTTCAAGTGCACTGAATCTCATCCACATTTTTTTCTAAACTCCTACTATTCAAACTGCCATTTCATTTCCAGAGCCCATCTGAGTACAACCAGATCTCCCTTCAAGATGCTTAGAGTGTGGATTGTGGGACACAGCTATATTTTCTGGAGTGAAAGGTATGCAGCAAATATATGCTTTCTCAACCAATGTGGATAGTATGTGGAATGGCCAGAGAGGATTGAGATGTCACCAATTGATGCCATTGGTAAAATCCTTTTTGCATCTCCCACACCCTGGCCTCATAATTGTGCACTGTGGTGGCAATGACCTAGGCACTTTGACTGGGGTAGGTCTGGAAATGCTTTTAAAGGACAGCTTTGGGCAATTGATGTCACTTTTTCCACAAACTGCCTTTGTTTATTCTAATATATGCCAAAGGCAAAAATGGAACTGGTCCAACCAATAATGTCCGCAGATTGAGAAAGCAAGGAAACATGTGAATAAGTCTGTTTCTGCTTTCCTCAGAGACTATGGTATGGGTTCTATATATCACAACAACTTGCGTTACAACATGCAAGGCATTTATAGAGGAGACGGTATACATTTCACAGATGAGGGGAACAGAGTCTTCCTCTTGAACTTTAGACTCTGCATCAGTACTTACTTGTAGGTACAAAAAACACTCAATGAACATAACAGCTCTTTTTAGAGCCAACCAACATCTAAACACTTATTTAACTGTATTTTTTGTGTCTTTTTTTGCTGACGTGCGCGCACCCTGCGCGTACGAGTGCGTGCACAGTGCGCGTACCCCGCGATTTTTAAAAAATATATAATTTTTTTTGGCCTTCGGGGTCCTTTAGGGACCCCCTTGAGAAGACCTAGGGGGTCAGGGAGTCTCTACCCTGCCCCCGTTTCACATTCTCCACTTTTGTTTTTGGCTCTCTTCTGCCTCGGAGACAAAAAATGGCGGGCAACACTTCCTTGTTTTGACCGATTGGAATGTTGACAGACGTCTAACAGCAAATCAGAATTCTTCTCGCGCACTCCCGATACGTTCACCGTACGCGCATGGTGTTCGCACTGTACGCGCTCCTAGATAAATATTTTTTTCCTTTTGATTTTCTCAGGAACTACTGGAGGGATTTACACCATTTAAGCAAAAGCGTGATCTGCAAATCACACTCTACAATTTTGCCAAATTTCTTCTAATTCCATTCAGCAGTTCGGGCTGTAGCCGTGTCTAATCGTCCTATGGAAAATAACATGGGGAAAACACGTTTCGGGACCCCCCTTTTTTCTCAGCCCCCACTTGACAAATCCCCCCAAAACTTTCAGGGAAGGAGCGGAGCAGAGGGGGCCATCTTCTTTGAGAAATTCGCAAAGATTCATCAACCGGCGCCAAAGTTATTCCCAATAGAATGTTGCGGATTTCCTATGGAAACTAAGTCCTAATTATAACTACCTACTGGCGACCGCCAGTAGGTAATATATATATATATATATATATATATATATATATATTACCTACTGGCAGTCGCCAGTAGGTATATATAGTTAGGATTTTTTCTCTATGGGATTTTTGAAAATTCTATGTCTAATAACTTTGGCGTTTGTGGACGGAATTGGCTGAAATTTTCAGGAAAATGGAACATTTTGTTTCTGAGCAGCCCCTGAAAATTTGGGGGGGTTTCGTCAAGGGGGGGCCGAGAAAAAAGGGGGTCCCAAAACGCGTTTTTCCCATGTTAATTTCCATAGGGCGGTTGGCCTCACTTTTAGCCCGAACGGCTGAATGGATTTGCACGAAACTTGGCAAAATTGTAGGGACTGTTAGCCCGATGTGCCTTTGCTAGGTCTCAATATATGTGCTCCAGTAAATTTTGAGAAATGAACGTTCAAAAAAATATATATATCTGTAAGCGCGCTCCGGGCAGCGCCCCGGTTCGCGTACTTGACGCGTAACGGAACTTCGCGAAGTGAAGCTGATTGGCTCTCCGGTGTCTGTCAACATTCTAAACAGTCTGGAGCAGCCGCCATCTTGTCTCTCGGTAGGATCGAGAGACAAGAGGAGGCCAAAACAAAGGGGGAAATGACCATAAGGGGGCAGAGTAGATCCTCCCTGACCCCCTAGGTTTGATGTGGAGGCTTTAAAAGGGCCCCGCGGGGCAAAAAATAAATTAAAAAAAATTTGGTTTTTTTGCGTGGGTAGCGCCCGGTTCGTGCACCGGGAAGCGGTCCGGGGAGCGTACTATAAGGAAAAAAGAATGATAGACTATGATATTTTGAAATATTGTATGTTTATTGATTGTTCTTTTTGTTGTTTTTTTATTTTTTTATTTAAGTAGCAGTATTAATGATTATTAAATATAAATTTATTTTTGGAATTGTGCACAGTATACTATAAGTCTGACTTTACATTATAATCAATTTGGTACTAGTTTATGAATTACATATAAAAATGATTAAAGACTCAAACAATTTTTTAATATTAAATATAATTTTATTTTTCTGATTCTTTTTCAAAATTTAATAGAACGTCTAACATTTGACTGTCCGATATGTCCTCTTGTTGAGTGAACATAACTTCCCACATTTGACCGTCATCATAATGAAGTAACAAATCCACAGATTCTACACATTGTAGAAGTTCATGGTCTCGTGATTCATCCATGAATTCCAAGTCAATGGGTTCAATGATTTCCTCATTGTTCATGTCTAGGACAATTTCAAAGGAAACGTTCTGTTCTCCTTGCATTTTTGTGCTGAAATTTGAATAAAAAATAAATATATCAGTAGAGATAGGGCACTGTTGGGTTTAAGTTCAGACAGGTACTTTTGAGGCATGAAGTAGTACTATTAAAAAGTGCCTGTGAAAAAGCCTATGTAAATTCATAATTATACCACAGAAACCTAAATCAATCCATAATTATAATAAACAAGCCTTTCTCAATGTCTAACTCTTACAGAGGGATAGTATATAACTATCTGAAAATGTTTTCAAATTTATAAAATAATATCTTACCTTTTAAAAACAAGTTTAAGTTGTGAGTGAAAAGGATCTTGCAATGTAGTTCAGGAAGTAGTAGTCAAAATGGCTGTGTTTCTCTCTCTTTTTTTATATATATTCAGGTACATAACCAATCAAATGTCAGGTAAAAAAAGTAGAAAATGAAAGTAACATTTTAATTGGTTGTCAATTCCAACACTTCAGATGTGTTTTGTGAAGTAATTTACCTCAGGGTATTTAAAGAGGTCTACAGGCTAAATGGCTAAATGGAATTCCAACCAAATTTGTGAAAATGGTAGGGATTGGTATGTAGTATGAGTTAATCTATATTTGGTGACATTGTCTCCAGGGTTTTTTCTGTAAATTACTTTCCCACCTTTTTTAATGGAGCGCTTCCCGGTGAGCGCCCCGGTACGCGAACCGGCAGCGTTACGGGAGTCCACCATTTTGTGTTTCGGTCGAATTAAAATACAAGATGGAGGGCAAATAATGTTCAGAATGGGTAGAAGGGGGCACGGTAGACGTATCTTGACCCCCTAGGTTTTCTGAGGGTGGCTGAGGAGGCCCATATGTGCGAAAAAAAACATTTTTTTAAAAAATTTCGCGCGGTTAGCTTCCGGTTCGCGTACCGGGTAGCGCTCCGGGGAGCGTACTTTGTTGAAAATTAGTGAAAAAAGTTAGAGTAAAATAATAATTGTGAGTGATCAGATATAGGGTAGCTCTGAGAAGAGCTTTTGGGTTTATGGTACATTTAGGTACTTATAAGTAGGTACCAATGCACAGTTTTAAATTCAGAATGAAAACTCTGTTCCCTTCATCTGAGAAGTGAACTCCATCTCCTCTGTAGATATCTTGCATGTAGTAACGTAAGTTATTGTTGTAGATGGAGCCCATTCCATGGTCTCTCATGTAAGCTGAAACAGATTTGTTTACATGCTTCCTCGATTTCTCAATTTGTGGACAAAATTGGTTCGACCACCTCCATTTCTGTCTTTGGCATATATTTGAATATACCAAGGCAGTTTGAGGAAAACGTGCCATCAATTGCTCAAAGGTGTCCTTTAAAAGCATTTCCAGACCTACCCCAGTCAAAGTGCCCAAGTCATTTCCTCCACAGTGCACAATTAACAGGTCAGGTTTTGGCAAATGCATAAAGGTTTTCACCAATGGTATCAATTGGTGACATTTTAATCCTCTGTGGCCAAACCACTTAATTTCCACATCTTGTAAATTGAGGTTAGGTAAATTTCTGTTATCAGCATACCTCTGAGCCCAGTAGATGTAACTATGTCCAACAATCCAGACAGAAAACATGGTGAGAGAAGGTTCTGCTGCAGTCAGATGAAGTGTGGCAATGAAATGGCAGTTGAAAAAATAAGAGTTTAAAATGAAAAAAACTGTGGAGTTTCTGTGTTAATGAAGCAGTAGCAGTGATTGGTGGATTTTGATTGCTGAAAACAGAAAGTTAGGGTGCATGGATGAGTTCTTTGAAAGATGTAATTTGAATGGTCAAGAAAAAATCATTTTATGAAAGATTGCACTGGATACGCAGGTGTACTGAGAGTTCAGAGTTCAATTGAAACATTGTTGTGTGAACTTGCAAACATCAGAGGTCTTTCAGGAGGTGGTTGCTATGCAAAAAAGGCAGAAAGGGCAGAGGGGGGAAGGGTGTTGATTTGAAAAAAGTGAGGGAAGAGTTTTGATTGGGTGACATGAGAGATATGTGTGATGAATTACAGCTTTTCTGTGCTTTTTATGGCTGCAGACTCTGGAGTGCATACCTTTTGCTCTGCTAAAGACAATTTGGTGTGTTTCTGAGACTGTTTTGAAACTCATAAAGTATTTGCTAAGGTGAGAAAAGATTCATTTAATTTAGATAGAGAATAGTATGGTTTAGGGAGAAAATTATGAAGAAAGTTGTGTATTTAAAATGTTGCTTTGTGTCAAGTGTTTTAAAAATAGATTTTGTTTCTTTGTGATACATAGCCATGTTAAAAATGACGCAAAAATAGTGCAAGGGTCTTACAAAAATGCTTTCATGTGTCTTAGGGTATTTTAACTCACTTCCCCATGAATGTATGAATATAATTGTTTTAGAAGATGTGTTTAAAAACGTTTTTTGAAATCAATTAGGTTTCTTGATATGTACTGCTAGAGTTTCATAGGTTGCTTGGGGCATATTTTCAAGGCTTTTGACTTCCTTTGATGTAATTTTTCCCATTTTAATTTAAGACCTTTCCCTGTGGTGCAAGGTCCTTGTAAATATGCCCCCATCTGTGCTTGGCAAATTTAGATCTTGATTATTTGACTTACATAGCCATGTTAAAAGTGATCTAAAAATGGAGCAAGGGCTTAAAAAAACGCTTTCATGTGTCTTAGGGCATTTTAAGTCACTTCCCCTTGAATGTAGGTATGTAATTTATTTAGATGATGTGTTTAAAAACGATTTTTGAAATCAATTAGGTTTCTTGATATGTAATGCTAGAGCTTCATAGGTTGCTTGGGGCATATTTATAAGGCCTTTGAGTCTCTCTGATGTTATTTTTCCCATTTTAATTTAAGACCTTTCCCTGTGGTGCAAGGTCCTTGTAAATACGCCCCCATGTGTGCTTGGCAAATTTTGATTTTGATTATTTGACTTACATAGCCATGTTCCATACAGTTCTAACCTTCTGCGCAGTCTTTGATATGCTAGACTCCATCTGCACTATGAGATACCTAAGCAAAGGAAACACAGGTGATGTGATTGTGAAATGAGGAAAAGAAACTCCATATTTTTCAATTACATCACCTGTGTTTCCTAAGTTTACGAATGACATTGTGCAGATGAGGTTTAGGTCTGTCCACGGACACAGAAGAGGTCTGGCCTTTGTTCAAGAGTGAAGTGGACATAACTTACTTCATTGGTAGGCCCTCACATGTATTATCTCCTCTGTACTCTTCAACAAGCGTAAATTTCATCTGCAACCCTGAGTAGGCCTCACCTTAAACAAACCTCTGGATAGGCCACACCTTATCGTCATCCTGAATCAATCATTTAAAATGTTAGGGACAGATTTATGATAGGTGTATGCCTCTTTTGCGTCACTGTGCGTCACTTTTGTGACGCAGCGGCGGTGCAAAAGATTTGCTATGTGGCGACATATTTACAACTTGATGCATCTAGGCAGATGTGTCATGCTGTAAAGTCCCGTGCCACATGAAACCGATGCAGCAGTGATGCAAAACATGCACCATGTTGCAAGACAGGCCTCTTTTAATCTCCAACAAGATAAGAAGCTGAATCTTCTGTAAATGTCAAAATTGTTGTATACACTGCTCAACTTATGTGTACTCTTTGATATGCTAGAGTCCATCTGCACTATGAGATACCTAAGCAAAGGAAACACAGGTGATGTGATTGTGAAATGAGGAAAAGAAACTCCACATTTTTCAATTACATCACATGTGTTTCCTAAGTTTACAAATGACATTGTGCAGATGAGGTTTAGGTCTGTCCACGGACACAGAAAAGGTCTGGCCTTTGTTCAAGAGTGAAGTGGACATGACTTACTTCATTGGTAGGCCTTCACATGTATTATCTCCTCTGTACTCTTCAAAAAGCGTAAATTTCATCTGCAACCCTGAGTAGGCCTCACCTCAAACAAACCTCTGGATAGGCCACACTTTATCGTCATCCTGAATCAATCATTTAAAATGTTAGGGACAAATTTATGATAGGTGTAAGCTTATTTTGTGTCACTGTGCGTGACTTTTGTGACGCAGCGGCGGTGCAAAAGATTTGCTATGTGGCGACATATTTACAACTTGATGCACCTAGGCAGATGTGTCATGCTGTAAAGTCCTGTGCCACATGAAACCGATGCAGCAGTGATGCAAAACATGCACCATGTTGCAAGACAGGCCTCATTTCATCTCCAACAATATAAGAAGCTGAATCTTCTGTAAATGTCAAAATTGTTGTATACACTGCTCAACTTATGTGTACTCTTTGATATGCTAGAGTCCATCTGCACTATGAGATACCTAAGCAAAGGAAAGATAGGTGATGTGATTGTGAAATGAGGAAAAGAAACTCCACATTTTTCAATTACATCACCTGTGTTTCCTAAGTTTACGAATGACATTGTGCAGATGAGGTTTAGATCTGTCCACGGACACAGAAGAGGTCTGGCCTTTGTTCAAGAGTGAAGTGGACATGACTTACTTCATTGGTAGGCTTTCAAATGTACTATCTCCTCTGTACTCTTCAACAAGCGTAAATTTCATCTGCAACCCTCAGTAGGCCTCACCTTAAACAAACCTCTGGATAGGCCACACCTTATCGTCATCCTGAATCAATCATTTAAAATGTTAGGGACAGATTTATGATAGGTGTATGTCTCTTTTGCGTCACTGTCCGTCACTTTTGTGACGCAGCGGCGGTGCAAAAGATTTGCTGTGGCGACATATTTACAACTTGATGCATCTAGGCAGATGTGTCATGCTGTAAAGACCTGTGCCACATGAAACCGATGCAGCAGTGATGCAAAAGATGCACCATGTTGCAAGACAGGCCTCATTTCATCTCCAACAAGATAAGAAGCAGAATCTTCTGTAAATGTCAAAATTGTTGTATACACTGCTCAACTTATGTGTACTCTTTGATATGCTAGAGTCCATCTGCACTATGAGATACCTAAGCAAAGGAAACACAGGTGATGTGATTGTGAAATGAGGAAAAGAAACTCCACATTTTTCAATTACATCACCTGTGTTTCCTAAGTTTACGAATGACATTGTGCAGATGAGGTTTAGGTCTGTCCACGGATACAGAAAAGGTCTGGCCTTTGTTCAAGAGTGAAGTGGACATGACTTACTTCATTGGTAGGCCTTCACATGTATTATCTCCTCTGTACTCTTCAACAAGCGTAAATTTCATCTGCAACCCTGAGTAGACCTCACCTCAAACAAACCTCTGGATAGGCCACACTTTATCGTCATCTTGAATCAATCATTTAAAATGTTAGGGACAGATTTATGATAGGTGTATGCCTGTTTTGCGTCACTGTGCGTCACTTTTGTGACGCAGCGGCGGTGCAAAAGATTTGCTATGTGGCGACATATTTACAACTTGATGCATCTAGGCAGATGTGTTATGCTGTAAAGTCCTGTGCCACATGAAACCTGCGTCAGGTTTCATATAGGTGTTTTGTTGCAGGGTGGGCATTCATTTGCATGAAAGCCCTGTAAAACTAACACAGTGAAATTTAGAAGATTTCACTGAGTCAGCTTTATAGCATTGCTGAATCAAATCCTTACGCCTGTTTGAAACAGGCATAAGGAGTGAAGCACCATGCAATGTGTGGCTTCCTCCTGTGCATTGCAGTAGACATGTCGTGTTTACGACGTGATTCGTGCAATGTGCTGCTTTTGCGGCACAGATGCATGACGCATCTGTGCTGTTTTTACTCAATGGTGCTCCACATTGTAAATGCGGCACACCATGGGTGGCAGAGCAGCGGTGCACATTAACTGGTGCATCCCTGGGGATGCGCCAGTTAACATAAATTTTCCCCTTTACATTTAAGTATGTGCAGGGGACACAGAGTCGGTGAGGCTTATCCAAGGTTAAGAAGAGATGAGTCCTGTTTACTGAAAACTTGGACATAGGCCTCACCTCTTCAGCATTGCTGGACATGGCTAAATAATAGCTGCAAAATGTTACTCTTGTTAAACAATTTTACTATTATAGTCTCTGAGATTTGTGCCTTACTCTGCAACATCTCATTGTTGTTCTCTTTTTTTAAAGATAACGACAACATCAAGCATGAGTGATAATGAGCAATCAGTTGATCTTGATCTTATCGTTGAACTTGTGATTGAAACGTCAGTGGAAGTGGATCCCTTAGATGATTTAAATCCTGAGGATGATAAAGACTATGATGAGGAGAGCCGATTTGTCAGAATTGTATGACATAGGGTGGGAAGCTGACCTGCTTGAGCCTATGGAACTATAAACATTTATTTATAAAATTTAGAAGAAATGAAAAGTAAAAATGTAAACCGTTTCATTTAAAATTAAACACACCTTCAAAAACAGGTTATGTGTAGTGTCTTCAATAAAATATTAAAATATGCTCATAAAATTAGATCAGATTCACATATAAAACAGCACAAGTAAAATGTAGAAGCATTCCATTTCTTTTCTGCTATTTGTGTATTCTAAATTTGCCAAAGCACTAAAAATTATTCTAAGTAAAAATGACAAGTAGTGTGTTAAGTTTTTGATGACTGTTATTGATTTACTGTTTGGTAATATTGGTTAATACATTTTTTTATTATATTTTACCACAGATTGAACTGCAGATCATTTCAAAATTTGAGAATGCCGTCTAAGGATAGAATCAGAAAGGCTACAAAAGTCAAAGACAGCAGGTTCAACAATTACTGCAGCAGTCCTCTACAATAAAAAATCGTCATGTCACCAAGAAAGCACCGGGTAAGAGAACAAAAGCATTCATAAGAAACATTTGTAAAAAAAAAAGTAGTACTACAGAAAATGTTTTAGTCCAGAACAAGAGAAGCAATTTAAACGGAAAGGAAAGGCCAATCAAAAATGTTACTGCTAGAGCAAGAGATAACTCTGTGCATGATAGTAGAAGGAAACAGCAGTTTAGGGACATTCGTAAACGAATGTTCCGCAACAGGATAATTGGCAATTTGTTAAAAAATATTAAGAAAGGTCAACAGAAAGTGGTTTTTTATAAGAGAAAAAAAAAAGTTGAGAAAATTATTGATCAGGCATTCGAAATTAAGCGAAAGTTATTTATTTTGATAATCAATAGAATTAGGAAGCTAAACAAGGCAATTTATGATTTCAAAACAAATAGTAGATGGAAGAGAACAGTTAATCGTAGTAATTTTTGTGAAGTTTTTTCAGGAGAATGGATGCATAGTTCAAGTTGTGAGGCATTTTTTAATGAGGAGAGTTATTTCCAGGATAATGATTAGGTGCATGCAGTTGACACCAGTGGTCGAGCTTATGAGGTGAAAGATGGTTGTCCAGTTGAAAAAGAAAAACTTGTGACAACAGAGGCAGAAGAGATGTTAGGTAATGAGGCTTTAGGAAGACGTCGTAAGGGACCTGTGTACACCTGGAAGTGTAGTAGTATTTGCAGTGTGCGACAGGATTCCATCAATTTGCTTTGTGATTTTGTACGGACATTTAATAAGAAAAGTTTGAAGCAGAAAATGAAGTTGTTGCAAGAATTAGATCCTTGCAGAGTGAGAGAAGTGACAGGTTTGCATGGTCATTCACTGGCTTGTCTTTCCAGGAGAGTATGCCAGAGTGTTTTTCATCATTTCAGGATGGTAGCAGTGCATCATAATAAAGTGAGGAAATTAGTTAGAATGTTGTATTATGCTAAGAGTCCAGCAGTTATGCTTAAACAATTATGCGCTGCTCTTTTGCATGGTTCTGAAATAGATGTGAAGAATATGTGTGAAGAAATTGAGTTTTGTTACTTTGGAAGTAAAGAGGAGAATGTTGAAATTGACCCAGAAGAAGAGGGTAATGTGGAAGATAGTGTACAGGTTTCCAGTACAGATAATTTTCAGAAGGAAATTGCCACGTTTCAGGTGAAATCAAGTGACAGACCTAATTTCACTTGTGTGTGTTGTCGACGCACTTATTATAAGAATCAGACTAAGTTAGTGGATTTATATGCAAAAAGTGAAAGGGAAAATAATAGTGAATGGAAGGATTTCGCAACATACTTGATGGTAGAAAATTGTTTTGATTTGGGATTGGATCAACGTGTGTGTACTTATTGTTGTAATAAATTAAATCAAAACCAGATGCCTGCTAGAGCGGTTCATAATAATCTGGAATTGGTTGAGATTCCTTCTGAATTGAAGGATTTAAATACTTATGAATCTATTTTGATTCAAAGTATCCATCCCTTTCAGGCTATTGTAAGAATGGAGCCAAAGACAGGGAAATTGCCTCCATCAGATTTACAGAGAGGATTAAAGGGAAGAGTTGTTTATTTGCCTCTAGATTTGAAGAAAAACATTAACACAATTGGCGTAGAAAAAGTGGAAGAGGAACCTCTGGTTATCTTAGTTAATGGGGTTCCGACAAAGAATAAGAAAATATGGCAAGATTTAGTAGATGTTAGGAAAGTCAAAAAGGCAACATTGTATTTGAAAAAAAATAATAAGGACTATAAGAATGTATATGTTGTAGAAGAGGAAGTAAGTGAGGAAGAGGATAGCGATTTGTGTGCTGGTCAAATTGAGAAAGTAGAACCCTCTAAAAGTGAAGAAATATATGAACATTATAGTGTTCATCCTTTGCATTCCAAGGAAGTCATGGGGAATGCTATTGAGTTGTTTCAAATGAAACAAGCCAAAGGGAGTCCCATTAGTGTTTGGGAGGAAAGTTTGGAAGCTCGGTGTTTCCCACAGCTATTTCCAACAGGTCAAGGAGGAAGATATGATGAGCGACCTCATCAAATTCCTGCTTCTGAATACCGGACTTTACGATTGTATGCAGAAGATGCTAGGTTTCGACAATGCATTCCCTATTTGTTTCATCTCCTGTTTGAAAGCGATCTGTCTGGACTGTCATATGCAGTGAACCACATCTTGAAAAGTGGTATACAGATGCAAAACATCTCGGCAAGTGACTTTATGGATAAAGTCAATGTCCAAGACAGTATTTTGGATTGTCACCTGATTAATCTCATGGCGTGTCAGCGTGGTACTAATGAGTACTGGTACCGTCGTCATGGTGATTTAAAATGTATGCTGAGGAACTTAGGAACTCCCACATAGTTCCTCACTCTGAGCTGTGCCGAGTATGGCTGGGAAGACTTACTTGAATTTCTACGAGAGGCAAATGGAAACATTGAAAACATCGAATTCAAGACACCCGGAGAACTGTGCTCTTTGGATCCAGTGAATGTATGCAGGTACTTCAATCATAGATTTGAAGCTATGATGTCTTTCATCATGAATAAGAAGAATCCACCTCTTGGAGAGGTGTTGGATTTCTTCTGGAGAAAGGAGTACCAAGCAAGAGGTGCTCCTCATATACATATGCTGCTGTGGATCAAGGATGCACCTAAATTTGGAACAGATCCAGAAGACTTAGTGATGAGTTTCATAGAACAGTATTCTACATGTGCTGTTCCAAACGCAAAGGAGGACAAAAGCCTAAGAGAACAAGTTCTACGCTTCCAAAGCCATCGTTGCGGAAAGTACTCTCGTCGTAAATTCAGAAACAAGGACAAGTTCTACACCAAATGTCGTTTCGCCTTTCCACGACCGGTGATTTCTAAAGGAAGAGTGAACAGTTTGATGTCTTCGCTGAGACATAATGTGATGAAGAAATCACCTAAAAACACATACAATTTGAAAAGGAACGAAGACTCCAAGTACATCAACGACTACAACCCAGTGATTTTGTCCATGTGGAATGCTAACATGGATATACAGTTTGTGGCTGATAACTGTATGGCTGTGGCTCGGTATGTGACATCTTACATCACCAAAAAAGAAAAGACAGAATTGAAGGATATGTGGGAGGACATTTCCCATGAAAAGAGCCTCAGTAAGAAGTTGTACAGTTGCAGTCTGAAGATGTTGTCGCATCGAGAAATCGGAGCTTATGAATGTTCTGACCGGATGTCTTCAGCAAGTCTCTATGCCAAATCTAGGAGTATCGTTTGGGCGAGTCTTGGTCTTGCTGCAACGCGTAATCGAGTTCTGAAACCTGTGCGGGAAATTGAGTATTTGGCGGAAAAGGAGCCAAACAGTACCGATATTTTGAAGACCAACATGTTGGATACATATTATCCAAATCGAAGCAGTCACCTCGAGAATGTTTGTCTGTATGAGGTTCTACAAAATTACATATTCAAGAGGAACATCAAAGAAGATATTGATAAAGGAGTGTATGCTGTAATTGGAAGTGAGGGATGCCTGGTCAAGCAAAGAAAATGCCACTTGGTAAACCATCGAAAATTGAGTGGCGAATCTCCTGAAAAAAAGGAGTTTTTCTATTTAGCACTTTTGCAACTTTTTAAGCCTTGGCGTGCAGAAGAGGAACTGCTTGGAGATTTCCTCTGTTACGAAGACTCTTTCACTGCCGCCAAGGAGACCATAGAATGTCCTGCTTTTCCCAAATATCTTGAAATGTTGAATGCGGAAATCGAGCAGGAAGCAACGATTGCAGCCGAGATTGCCAGAGACAGTTCTCAGGACAGTCAGAGTTCTGTTTCATTGAGTCAGGATCCACTAGGAGGACCTGTTATCGAAAATGAAGCTGCCACTGCCATGAATGAAGTGGAAAGAGCCATGGCACATGCTCAGGAGGATGTGGTTAACTTAGAAGACTTGGAAAGACAACTCAACGTTGAGCAGAGGAAAATATATGACGAAGTTACCAAGCAAATTGATCATGGATTAAGTCATGAGAAGAAAGAGTGCTCATGTACGTCGTTGAAGCCTGTCCGACTGTACGTGAGTGGAGAAGCGGGAACTGGAAAAAGTTTCCTCATTAAAGCAATTTCATGTTATTTGCAGGAAAGGACTGAGTCATCGCTGTCTTGTGTTGTCACCGCTCCAACTGGACTGGCAGCACATAACATTAAAGGTATTACTTTGCATCGTCTATTGATGCTGCCAGTGGAGCATGATAACAAATTACAATACCACAAGTTATCTGGAGATGCTTGTTGTGAAGTTTCAAGAGTCTTGAGGAAAATTAAACTTCTTATCATTGACGAAGTAAGCATGGTTTCTAATGTCATGCTTGCCTTTGTGCATTTGAGAATGCAAGAAGTTCTTAAAACAGAGTATGATGTGTTATTTGGTGGCAAACATATCATTGTTTTTGGAGATCTTCTGCAGCTGACACCAGTGAAAGGACAACCTGTGTTCAAAATGCTCACGCATGAAGATACCAGGAAGTGCCTAGGGAGCATTGGCAACGTCAATATATGGTTTAACTTCAATTATGCTGAACTGCATGAAAATATGCGTCAGGCAAAGGATGAAGATTACAAGAATATTCTACAAGATGTTAGAATTGGAAAAGTGACCGAGCATGGGAAAGAAGCTTTACATGCACGATTACTGTCAAATTTATATCCAGAACAAGACGTTGTGCCTGAGAATATTTTTCAGAAAATTACTGAGAAGAAATCTGGAATATGTTTGATGCCAACTCTTGCAGAATGTGCCATCTTCAACAACAAAATGTTGCATTTAGAAAACCAAGAGATTGTGAAACTGGAAGCTATTGACAGAGTAGAGCATATGGGATCAACAATTATGTTGTCTGAGAATTTGAATACAAAATTGGATTCATTAGAGAAGACTATATCTAAAACTGCAGGTTTTGAAAAGACTCTGAATGTGTGCTTAAACTGCCGTATAATTTTAAGAAGGAATTTACATGTTGAAAGAGGTCTGGTAAATGGATCAATGGGTAATGTTGTTGATGTTGTGAAATACAGAAATAGAGATGGAATTGAATTTTTAAAAATTAAATTTGATGGCATTGAGGAAGTACAGCTAATTGGTCGTTGCTCTGCTAGATTTTTGCTTGTAAAAGACTTATATGTTCGCCGTAAGCAGTTTCCTGTTTGCTTGGCATATGCGGTGACAATCCATAAATCGCAAGGTTTAAGTGTAGACAGTGCATTGGTGAATATTGGCAGTTCTGTGTTCAAGGAGGGTATGGCATATGTGGCATTGTCACGAGTTAGAACTTTATCGGGATTGTACTTGATTGAGTGTGATGTCACAAACATTTGTGCGGATCTAGATTGTGTTAAGGAATACAATAGGTTAAGAAGAGAGTATGCGCCACATTTGCCTCAATATCCTTTGTTTGAGAAACGTGTGGTAGGCCGGAAACGAAGAAATGTGACCAATAGTAGGGAGGTTGTAGCAAAAAGACGAAAAGTCGATGAACCTGAAATTATAAGCAGAAAGAAAAAGGATTCTGTTGAAGATGTTGTTGGTTTTCAATTTGAAAACAGTTCTGGTGTCAACTGCTATGCTAATGTAGTGGTTAATGTTGTCTTTTCTCTAGAAAATGTAAAAGAAGAGATTGTGGTCAATTCGGATCAAAGATTTTGCAGTTTGTTGAATTCTGTGTTAGAGAAATGTAGCACTGATAGAACAAAAATAGAAAGTGTGTCTGAAATTCGAAATCTGTTAGACAGATGTTCAGGGCAAACACAATTCTCTCAAAATATTCAGCAAGATTGTCAGGAGTTTTTAATGTATATGCTTGATGTATTGCATGCTGAAGGTGTAGATGTAGATCACCTGTTTGGGCTTTCTTATCAATGGCAGCATGACTGCGAGAACTGTAGGGTATCAAGTACTACTAGTGTAGACTCAGAAAGATTTATATATTTAACTTTGCCAGACAGTAAATCAGTGTCCTTTAATAAGCTAGTAAAAGCAGCTGATCACAACATGGAGTGTAGCCAATGTAAGTCTGAAATTTTGTCAACATTATTTATACGAACATATGGCCAGTATGTCATTTTAATGTTCCAACGATGTAGGCCTGATGGAACAAAATTGACAACTTTAATTAAAAAATTTGTGGCTTCACAGTTGTCAATATCAGGAAGGACTTTTGTAACTGCAGCAATTATATATCATGACGGTCCTTCAATAACATCAGGACATTACACAGCTTATTTAAAGTCTAGAAATGGCTGGCTGCAATGATTCTGTTTTAACTTTAAAAAAAAATAGCCTTTTGACCTTAAAAATTCTTACCTGGTGTTTTTAAAACCAAAATTTTAGGGAAGGAATCTCAGGATTTGCTCTGAGGAATTTGAAGAGGTTCTAATGGCTCCTACACGATTTGGCCTTGAGGATAAGTGTAGTACAGAGTCAAAAGTTATTTTTGAGTTTAAAATAGTTCCTGGAAATTAAGAAGATTTTCTTACAGAAAGTGGTGGGCAGAGATTAGTTGAAGGACAACAGAGCATTTCCCAAAGCAAACGGTGTTCTTACCATAACACTTGACGTCATGGAAAAATAACTGCACTTTGTATGAGTTCAGAAAAACTGTTTCTTTTTATAAGCTAATTCAAGCAGCCAATCAAAACATGGAGTAGAGGGAATGTAAGTCTGCAATGCTGTCTAGATTATTGGTCCAAACTTTTGATTATAATGTCATTTTAAAAATCCAACTATATAAACCTGATGAAAGTAAGTCTTCAACTTTAATTACAAATGTTGTGGCTACACAGTCGTTGATTTTAGGAAGAACATTTGTAACTGCAGCTATTATATGGCATGATGGTCATTTGACAAGATCCGTTATTACACAGCTTATTGAAAATGTAAAAAAATTTGCTGTTTCGGAAATTATTCCCATTTGACTACGATACAATGTTGTCTTTTTACTTAAAAATATTCTTACTTTCTGTTTTCAGAAAAGAGACTTTAGGGTAGGTAACTGGCGTGTAATGATTCTAGGGGTTGATATAATTTTATCTACTGTTTTATATTGCTTTGTGATTAAAAGTGATGTAGAGAATTAAATAATTGTAGTAGTCATAGAGGTAGTGTAAGTCTGCTTCATAGTAAGCAGTATCAGTGTCATAGGAAATGTAGAACATGAGTGAGCAAGAAGGGTAAGATATTACTAGTCCAGGATTGTGAAAGTGATCTTGAACGTTTTCTTTCTGAAAGTTGCGGAAATACAAAATGACGGGATTTGCTTACAAGAATTCCAAGAGTTATAAATGGCTCTTACATGATTTGGCCTTGTGGAAACGTGTGGTAGAGAGCGAGAAGTCATTTATTGTATGTAACATATTTTTCAAAACGATGGAGGTTTTCTTTTAGAAAGTGGCGGGCTGAAAATAAAAACAGCACAACCAAGTGTAAGCTGTTCATAGGACATCCTTCGACGTCATGGAAAGTAAGTTACTTTTGAGGAGTTCTGATTTCTGATTGGTTATGTTATATGGGTTTTTTAAACACAATCATTTTGATTGTGTTTTTTTTCCCCGCTGTTATATGATGAATACCTTCAAGTCACTGTTTTTAGTGAAATTTGATAAATTCTGAGAACAGCAAAAATAAACCATTTAACATGTATAATTAATTCTGTACTTTTTGTACTTATGATATACATTTAGAAATGTGTAGTAGACATGGAGAAGCTGAGGCTTCTGTAAGTGTCAAAGTTGTTGCATACAGTGCTCACATTCTACATAGTCTTTCATATGATAGACTACATTTCCACAATGAGATACCTAAGCTAAGGAAACACAGGTGATGTGATTGTGGAATGAGCAAAAAAAATTGCACGTTTTTCAATTATATTACCTGTGTTTCCTAACATTACACATCACATTGTGTAGATGAGGTTTAGGCCTGTTCCAGGAGACAGAGGAGGTCTGACATTTGTTCAAGAGTGCAGTGGACATGACTCACTTCGTTATTAGGCCTGCACATGTATTATCTCCTCTATACTCTTCAACAAGCCTAAATTTCATCTGCAACCCTGAGTAGGACTTACCTGAAACAAATCTGTGGATAGGTTACACCTTATCAGCATCTAGAAACAATCATTTAAAATGTTAAGGGCAGTTTTATGAAGGCTGTGTGCCTCTTTTACGCCGCTGTTCCGTCACTTTTGTGTAAAAGATGCACCATGTTGCAAGATAGGCCTCAGTTCATTTCCAGCAAGATACCGTCAGTTTAAAATGTATATAATTAGGACTGTGTATGGGGCATGGAGAAGCTGAGGCTTCAGTAAGTGTCAAAGTTGTTGCATGCAGTGCATACTCTTTCATATGCTGGACTACATCTACACAATGAGATACCTAACCAAAGGAAACACAAGTGATGTGATTGTGAAATGAGCAAATGAAATTGCACGTTTTTCAAATACATTACCTGTGTTTCCTAACATTACGAATCACATTGTGCAGATGAAGTTTAGGCCTGTCCAGGGAAACAGAGGAGGTCTGAACTTTATTGGTTGGCCTGGACATGTATTATCTCCTCTGTACTCTTCAACAAGCCTAAATTTCATCTGCAACCCTGAGTAGGCCTCACCTGAAACAAACGTCTGGATAGGACACACCTTATTGCCATCCTGAAACAATCATTTAAAATGTTAGGAACAGTTTTATGATGATTGTGCACCTCTTTTGCGCTGCCATTGTGTCACTTTTGTGAGACAACAGCAGTGCAAAAGATGCACCATGTTCCAAGATAGGCCTCACTTCATCTGCATCAAGATACTGTTAGTTTAAAATGTATATCTTTAGGACTGTGTAGGGGGCCTGGAGAAGCAGAAGCTTCTGTAAGTGTCAAAGTTGTTGAAAAACTGTTTGTCCTTCAATCTTTTTCAAATGTTTGTTCTCTCTTTCACAGATTGAAAGTATAAAAATAACAAGTGACTAAGTTAACGACAATTATAAGGTAAATGTTTTGTACTCTTTTCGTTACATTTCTATCACATTTAACTACTATTAGTTCCACTGCTTCATTTCTTTAACCCTCACTTTCCTGCCTTTGCTACTTCCCTCATTCCTTTCTCTATTACTTACTTACTCTACTCCTTCCACTCCTTTTCTCAGTCTTTCTCTTCTCATAGTTCCTCACTCTTGTTCACTCACTCCGTCTCTATTACTCTTAGTGTCTCTGACTGATCACTCTTTCACTACTTGTTCATTATGCTTTCTCTGTGTAGTTGAAGCACACTAAGGGGCATATTATGAACACAGCCAATAAAATTATTGCTGTTTTTATCGGCAGAAAACTGCTGCAAAAGCGGTTTTAGCGGCAGTTTTCTGCCGCAAAAGCAGCTTTAGCAACACATTTCTGCCGATAAAAGCTGCAAAACTTGTATTGCCTATGTTGATAATATGCCCCTATGTTATTTAGATTTCTTTGCTGTTTCAATTATTCTTTTTCTGTTACTTCTTCTTTTCTGCTTTCTGTTTTTTCTCTCTGTTATTCCACATGTTTTAATCTTATTTTGAACATTCACTCACATTCTCTAAGAAACTCTTCTTTGTTATTCTTCTACTCTCCTTTTTTTCTTTCACTTCCTTATCTATTTTGTTTTTCACAATTATATCCTCTTCCATCTTTTCTTCGGTAAATAAATCTATTAAACAGTATCTTTGGTTTAGTCCCTATAGCTGTCTTTCTTTTAACATTACTCTCTGTTTACTTCCCTTATACTTACTCTTCTTTTTTGTTTTTTTGTTTTTTTTGGTTCGCTCCCGGTTCGCGTACCGGCGAGCGAACCGGGAAGCGAACCAAAAGAAATAGAGGTTGCCAGAGTGCTAAACATTCTAGCATTTTTTTTATAAAGGGGAGGTAGTTCTGAAAAGAACTTTTTTTAAATGTTTTTGTTGTTTTATATTTTTTTTTAATTTTTCTGAACATTTTTTGTTTTTTTTGTATTTTTTGAACAATTTTATGTTTTTTTTTGTTTTTTGGGGGGGGAAACAACGAAAAACAGGCATTGGAAAGGGCTCAACAGGAGCAAAAAAAAAATTATTTTTTGGGGTGTTTAGAGCACTTGTGGTTTTCATATGCTCTGTTTATTAAATTAATACTCATATTGCCACATGAGAGTAAGGTACCGCAATATATACACACTATCTTCATGTGGACAAAGTTTTCTTGAATGTTTGGCACTGTTTCCCGTGCCTCTGGCCCCGACAGAGATACCTGTGCCGATGTCCTGGCCACAGGAGTTAGTGGGTTGTCCTGGAGGTCACGCATCTCTGCCCGGCTGTAATTTAGTGGATGCCACCTCTGCATGTGACGGTGCATAGTATAGTTGCCGTAACTATACTTCTTATCTGTGCCTCTAGATAAGTCCTCTTTGCATATGAGGCACGTCACATACCGAGCATTAACTTTTTTTTGTCCTTCAGGAAAAGAAAAAAACTGCCAAATGAAACTATTTTTATGATGAGATATCCGGGGCTCCTCTTGTAAAAACTGTGTTGCCTGTATTTCCACTTCCTCTTCTTCATCCTCTTCCTCCTCTGTGTTAGGAAGGAACTGTGGAGGTGGTCCTCTCTTCCTATGAGGAGGTGGTGGTGGTGGTGGGGGTGCACCAGCTGCAGCTACTAGTGAAGCCATTTTCCACTCAGCAAAATAGGTCTTCCTTTCACAAAGTTGAAAGTCAGAGTGAGAAAAAAGGTGGGGGCTTTCATCATTTTGGAAAAAAAATAGTTCTAAACCAATGAAAAGTGTTATTTTTAGGTCACATGACCTAGCCTTACATCATTAGGAAACCAAAAGTGAAATGAACCAATGAAAAGTTTTAATAACAAGTCACATGACCTGTTACGCTTATGTTACGCGCTGCGGAACGCGCTCCGGAGCACTTCCGGGTGCGCTAACGCGGCGCGTCATAAGACGCATTACGCAGCAACGCGATATGTCGCGCTTTCGCGACGCGCCCCGGATCGCTTCCGGGGAGCTGCGCTTCGCGTCTCGGTTCGCGTACCGGAGCACTTCCGGGTGCGCTAACGCGGCGCGTCATAAGACGCATTACGCGACAACGTGATACGTCGCGCTTCCGCGACGCGTCACGATGTTGATTTCTAACGCGGCAGTTGCGCAAATGGAACGTTTACCTGTTCGCGGACCGGGTCGCGGCACTAAATTGAGCTAACGGGAAGCTTCCCGGTTCGCGAACCGGGAGCGAACAAAAAATAATAATCAAAAAAATTATTAATAAACATATAAAATATATTTTTTGATTTAAAGAAGAATACATTTTACAGCTATAGATATTAGCTTTTAAAAAACCAATGAAATTCACTGAAAAAACCATAGGTTATAGACCATATATAGTTAGGAATTAGCATTTACAAAACCTTGAAAATTCACTGAAAAAACCATAGGTTATAGACCATATATAGTTAGGAATTAGCATTTAAAAAACCTTTTTTTACTCACACAAAACCATTGAAATTCCATATATAGTTAGTTGTACTAACTATATATCGCGCACCCGCAATCCACTGCTGATCATGTCACATATTACATCATTCATGACATGGCCAGTGACATCACTGATGACATCACTGATGACATCTCAAATGACATCACTGATGACATCACTGATGACATCTCAAATGACATCACTGATGACATCACTGATGACAACATCCAGTGACTGTATGTTTCTGTAAAGTTAAAATATGTCTGACATATTGAAGAATGAGTGGATGTATAAGTGTCTGGATGAAGGATTTAGTAGGTGCATGATTGACTGTATGAGTGAGTGAATAAATGTGTGTCACTGAGTGCATGAGTTAGTGACTAAACTGTCTTAATTTGTGCATCATTATGTCTGTTGTTCTGTAAACTGCTGCATGTGTTGATCAGTAGCTATATGAGTAAGTATATGGGTTATTGATTGGTTGTCCAAGTATTTGTATGGGAGACTGAGTGTGTGTGTGTGGGTGGCTGGGAGGTGTATGACTCTGTGCATAGATGTGTGAGCAGTTGATTCACTAGATGTATGGGTTCAAAAGTGCATGTGGAAACACCTGTATGGGTGGTTGACTGAGTGCATTGGTGAGTGAATGGATATCTCAGTGCTACATGTCAAAGTAAGTACATATGTAAAACACAGTACATGTGACAGTTGACATATATAAATAACTGTGCATAAGAGCCAGTGAATGTGTGAGTGGCTGTATTGATCATTGTGAACTTGTATCAGGGATTGTATAAGAGAGTAAATATGTGTTAGTATATGTTTGAATAAGTAAGGTGTGTATAACTGTATAGTTGAGGAAATGGAGGTGTGATTGATTCTTTGCATGACTGACTAGGTGTGTGAGTAACTCCATGGATGAGTGACAGTCTGTGAGTGTCTGTTTACACTGAGTGTATCTAAGGTTATATTAGAGTCTGAAGAGGTTCATCGTATTATCACATGAATGATGTCATCAGTGATGTGCTCAGTAATGTCAAATGAGATGTCATCAGTGATGTCATCAGTGATGTCATTTGAGATGTCATCAGTGATGTCATCAGTGATGTCATTTGAGATGTCATCAGTGATGTCATCAGTGATGTCACTGACCATGTCATGAATGATGTAATATGTGACATGATCAGCAGTGGATTGCGGGGGCGCGATATATAGTTAGTACAACTAACTATATATGGAATTTCAATGGTTTTGTGTGAGTAAAAAAAGTTTTTTTAAATGCTAATTCCTAACTATATATGGTCTATAACCTATGTTTTTTTCAGTGAATTTTCAAGGTTTTGTAAATGCTAATTCCTAACTATATATGGTCTATAACCTATGGTTTTTTCAGTGAATATATATATATATATATATATATATATATATATATATATATATATATATATATATATATATATTACCTACTGGCGGTCGCCAGTAGGTATATATAGTTAGGATTTTTTCCCTATGGGATTTTTGAAAATTCTATGTCTAATAACTTTGGCGTTTGTGGACGGAATTGGCTGAAATTTTCTGGAAAATGGAACATTTTGTTTCTGAGCAGCCCCTGGAAATTTGGGGGGGGTTCGTCAAGGGGGGGCCGAGAAAAAAGGGGGGTCCCAAAACGTGTTTTTACCATTGAGTTTTCCATAGGGCGGTTGGCCTCACTTTTAGCCCGAACGGCTGAATGGATTTCCACGAAACTTGGCAAAATTGTAGGGACTGGTAGCCCGATGTGCCTTTGCTAGGTCTCAATATATGTGATTCAGTGGATTTTGAGAAATTAACGTTCAAAAAAAGATATATATCTGTAACAGCGGACCGGGCAGCGCTCCGGTTCGCGGACTTTACGCGTAACGGAACTTCACGTAGCGAAGCTGATTGGCTCTCCGGTGTCTGTCAACATTCTAAACAGTCCGGAGCGGCCGCCATCTTGTCTCTCGGTAGGATTGAGAGATAAGAGGAGGCCAAAACAAAGGGGGAAATGACCATAAGGGGGCATAGTAGATCCTCCCTGACCCCCTAGGTTTAATGTGGAGGCTTTAAAAGGGCCCCGCGGGGCAAAAAAAAATAATTTGTTTTTTGTTTTTTTGCGTGGGTAGCGCCCGGTTCGCGAACCGGGAAGCGTTCTGGGCAGCGTACTATAAGGAAAAAAGAATGATAGACTTTTCAAATACTGTATGTTAATTGATTGTTGGTTTTGTTGATTATTTTTTAATTTTTTTTATTTTTTAAGCAATTATTTATTATTGTGATTGTGTTTCAAAATTTAATAACATTTCTAACATTTCACTAGTTTATGAATTACATATAAAAATGATTAAAGACTCAAATAATTTTTTAATATTACATATAATTTTATTTTTCGGATTGTTTTTCAAAATTTAATAGACCGTCTAGCATTTGACTGTCCGATATGTCCTCTTGTTGAGTGAACATAAGTTCCCACATTTGACCGTCATCATAATGAAGTAAATGATCCACAGATTCTACACATTGAACTAATTCATGGTCCCGTGATTCATCCATGAAATCTGAGTCATCATTGTCCTCAATATCTTTTTCTGTGTTGTTCTCCAGAACAATTTCGAAGGAAACATTCTGCTCACCTTCCATTTTATTGCTGTAATTTGCATAAAAAATAAATATTTCAGTAGAGATAGGGCACTGTTGGGTTTAAGTTCAGACAGATACTTGTGAGTTTATAACAGAGAAGTAATCTATGGGCACTGTATGGTTTCAGGCGTGAAGTAGTACTATTAAAAAGTGCCTGTGAAGAAGCCTAAGTAAATTCATAATTATACCACAGAAACCTAAATCAATCCATAATTATAATAAAGAAGCCTTTCTCAATGTCTAACTCTTACAGAGGGATAGTATATAACTATCTGAAAATGTTTTCAAATTTATAAAATAATATCTCACCTTCTAAAAAGAAGTTTAAGTTGTGAGTGAAAATGATCTTGCAATGTAGTTCAGGAAGTAGTAGTCAAAATGG
The DNA here is from genome assembly GCF_964261635.1 of Lissotriton helveticus. Lineage (NCBI taxonomy): Eukaryota > Metazoa > Chordata > Amphibia > Caudata > Salamandridae > Lissotriton > Lissotriton helveticus. The sequence continues at coordinate 576,763,597 of NC_136063.1, forward strand.
CTGTGTTTCTCTCTCTTCCTTTATATATATTCAGGTAGATAACCAATCAAATGTCAGGTAAAAAAAGTAGAAAATGAAAGTAATATTTTAATTGGTTGTGAATTCCAACACTTCAGATGTGTTTTGTGAAGTAATTTACCTCAGGGTATTTAGAGAGGTCTACAGGCTAAATGGTTAAATGGAATTTCAATCAAATTTGTGAAAATGGTAGGCATTAGTATGTAGTATGAGCTAATCTATATTTGGTGAAATTGTCTCCAGTCGCTTTTCTGTAAACTACTTTCCCACCTTTTTTGATGGTGCGCTTCCCAGGGAGCGACCCGGTACGCGAACTGGCGAGCGCCCCGGTTCGCGAACCTTAAGAGTTACGGGAGTCCACCATTTTGTGTTTCGGTCGAATTAAGATACAAGATGGAGGGCAAATAATGTTCAGAATGGGTAGAAGGGGGCACGGTAGACTTATCTTGACCCCCTAGGTTTTCTGAGGGTGGCTGAGGAGGCCCATATGTGCGAAAAAAAAACCATTTTTTTAAAAATTTAGCGAGGTTAGCTCCCGGTTCGCGTACCGGGTAGCGCCCCAGGGAGCGTACTTTGTTGAAAATTAGTGAAAAATGTTAGAGTAAAATAATAATTGTGAGTGATCAGATGTAGGGTAGCTCTGAGAAGAGCTTTTGGGTTTATGGTACATTTAGGTACTTATAAGTAGGTACCAATGCACAGTCTTAAATTCAGAATGAAAATTCTGTTTCCCTCATCTGAGAAGTGAACTCCATCTCCTCTGTAGATATCTTGCATGTAGTAACGCAAGTTATTGTTGTACAGGGAGCCCATTCCATGGTCTCTCATGTAAGCTGAAACAGATTTGTTTACATGCTTCCTCGACTTCTCAATTTGTGGACAAAATTGGTTTGACCACCTCCATTTCTGTCTTTGGCATATATTTGAATATACCAAGGCAGTCTGAGGAAAAAGTGCCATCAATTGCTCAAAGGTGTCCTTTAAAAGCATTTCCAGACCTACCCCAGTCAAAGTGCCCAAATCATTACCTCCACAGTGCACAATTAACAGGTCAGGTTTTGGCAAATGCATAAAGGTTTTCACCAATGGTATCAATTGGTGACATTTTAATCCTCTGTGGCCAAACCACTTAATTTCCACATCTTGTAAATTGAGGTTAGGTAAATTCCTGTTCTCAGCATACCTCTGAGCCCAATAGATGTAACTATGTCCAACAATCCAGACAGAAAACATGGTGAGAGAAGGTTCTCCTGCAGTCAGATGAAGTGTGGCAATGAAATGGCAGTTGAAAATATAAGAGTTTAAAATGAAAAAAACTGTGGAGTTTCTGTGTTAATGAAGCAGTAACAGTGATTGGTGGATTTTGATTGCTGAAAACAGAAAGTTAGGGTGCATGGATGAGTTGTTTGAAAGATGTATTTTGAGTGGTCAAGAAAAAATCATTAAATGAAAGAATGCACTGGATATGAGGTGCACTGAGAGTTCAGAGTTCAATTGCAACATTGTTGTGTGAACTTGCAAACACCAGAAGTCTTCCAAGAGGTGGTTGCCATGCAGAAAAGGCATGAAATGGCAGAGGGGGGAAGGGTTTTCATTTGAAAAAAAGTGAGGGAAGAGTTTTGATTGGGTGACATGAGAGATATGTGTGAAGAATTACAGCATTTCTGTGCTTTTGATAGCTGCAGACTCTGGAGTGCATACCTTTTGCTCTGCTGAAGACAAATTGGTGTGTTTCTGAGACTGTTTTGAAACTCAAAGTATTTGCTAAGGTGAGAAAAGATTTCTTTAATTTAGATAGAGAATAGTGTGCTTTAAGGAGAAAATTATGAAGAAAGTTGTGTTCTTCAAATGTTGCTTTGTCTCAAGTGTTTTACAAATAGATTTTGTTTCTTTGAGAAAATGTAATTGGAGAAAATGTGAAGTATTAGTACTGACAGGGTGTTATTGTGCATAGGAGCTGTGGAGTCTTTTCAAATTATGATTTGAAAATCATTTTTGAGGAAAATGAATGGTTATAATATTTATGACAAGGACATAATGGTGTATGCTTCATTATAAGGCAATTGAGTGTCTCTGATGTTATTTTTCCTATTTTAATGTAAGACCTTTCTCTGTGGAGCAAATTGCTTGTAAATATGCTCCCACCTGTGCATGGCAAATTTAGATTTTGAATGTTTGTGTTACATAGCTATGTTAAAAGTGACCCAACCATGCTGCAAAGGCAATCAAAAAACGCTTTTATGTGTCTTAAGGACATTTTAAGTCATTTCCCTATGTGCAGTGTTTTCAAATTATGATTTGAAAATCGTTTTTGGGGAAAAGGAATGGTTTGTAAATTTATGACAAGGATATAATGGTGTATGCTTCTTTATAAGGCATTTCAGTGTCTCTGATGTCATTTTTCCCATATTACATTAAAAGACCTTTCCCCGTGGGGCACATTCCTTGTAAATATGCTCCCACCTGTGCATGGCAAATTTAGATTTTGAATGTTTGTGTTACATAGCTATGTTAAAAGTGACCCAACCATGCTGCAAAGGCAATCAAAAAACACTTTTATGTGTCTTAAGGACATTTTAAGTCATTTCCCTATGTGCAGTGTTTTCAAATTATGATTTGAAAATCGTTTTTGGGGAAAAGGAATGGTTTGTAAATTTATGACAAGGATATAATGGTGTATGCTTCTTTATAAGGCATTTCAGTGTCTCTGATGTCATTTTTCCCATATTACATTAAAAGACCTTTCCCCGTGGGGCACATTCCTTGTAAATATGCTCCCACCTGTGCATGGCAAATTTAGATTTTGACTGTTTGAGTTACATAGCCATGTTAAAAGTGACCCAAAAACTTGCAAAGGCTTTAAAAAAACACTTTCATGTGTCTTAAGGACATTTTAAGTCATTCCCCCCCGGGTGCAGTGTTTTCAAATTATGACTTGAAAATCGTTTTTGACGTAAAGGAATGTTGTTAAAATTTATGTGCGCCATATGCCCCCAAATTTATTTTTCAGGGGTGCAGCAGGGTGTTATTGAGACACCCCTGCACCTTTGGAAAAATTCCTAATTTGCGATGAGCTAATTGCTAATCGCAAATTGCACCTTCATTCCTATGGGCCTCCTGGCCCATGGAAATGAATGGGTAATTTGTAATTAGCAATTTGCTCATCGCAAATTAGGAATGGTAAAGAATCACTATTTATTCCTTAAAATTTGCTATTTTGGAAATGCAAAATAGTTTGATGATACATATGGCGGTTCATCTCTAACAAGATAAGAAGCTTAGGGATACATTTATGATGACTGGCGCAATGAAGTGGACATCACTTACTTCATTGGTAGAGCTTTACATGTATTATCTCCTCTGTATTCTTCGTCAAGCGTAACTTTCATCTGCAATCCTGAGTAGGCCTCACCTTAAACAAACCTCTGGATAGGGCACACCTTATCGTCATCCTGAATTAATCATTTAAAATGCTAGGGACAGATTTATGATAGGTGTATGCCTCTTTTGCGCCACTGTGCGTCACTTTTGTGATGCAGCGGCGGTGCAAAAGATTTGCTATGAGGCGACAAAATTACAAATTGATGCATTTAGGCAGATGTGTCATGGTGTAAAAAACACCGTGCCACATGAAACTGATGCAGCAGTGATGCAAAAGATGCACCATGTTGCAAGACAGGCCTCACTTGGGGCCATATGTATGAAGCTAATTAGCATTTGCAAAGGTCGAAGTTCTGTGAATTTTGGCCTTTGCGAATGCTAATTAGACAAATGGTATGTATCAAATAAGTTTGATGCAAAATAAGGAATAGCAAAATTTGCTATTCTTTATTTTGCGATTGCACTGAAGGATTTGCAAATTTTGTGATTTCTTAAATGCAATGTATCAAACAAAAAATATGCAAAAAATGCCATTAAGGATTTGCAAATTACCACCAACTTCTAGTTGGTGGTATTTTGCGAATTCTTTTCAAAAAGCTTTTTTTCCCAAAAACAAAAGGTGCCATATGACGCCCATACATGCCCTTAGGGCATGTATGTGCGCCATATGCCCCCAAATTTCTTTTTCAGGGGGTGCAGCAGGGTGTTCTTGAGACACCCATGCACCCTTGGAAAAATTCCTAATTTGCGATGAGCTAATTGCTAATCGCAAATTGCACCTTCATTCCTATGGGCCTCCTGGCCCATGGAAATGAATGAGTAATTTGATATTAGCAATTTGCTCATTGCAAATTAGGAATGGTAAAGAATCGCTATTTATTCCTTAAAATTCGCTATTTAGGAAATGCAAAATAGTTTGATGATACATATGGCAGTTCATCTCTAACAAGATAAGAAGCATAGGGATAGATTTATGATGACTGGCACAATGAAGTGGACATAACTTACTTCATTGGTAGGCCTTTACATGTATTATCTCCTCTGTATTGTTCATCAAGTGTAACTTTGATCTGAAATCCTGAGTAGGCCTCACCTTAAACAAACCTCTGGATAGGCCACACCTTATCGTCATCCTGAATTAATCATTTAAAATGCTAGGGACAGATTTATGATAGGTGTATGCCTCTTTTGCGCCACTTACAAAACACTGCCCACGGGGAAATGACTTAAAATGTCCTTAAGACACATGAAAGTGTTTTTTTAAAGCCTTTGCAACTTTTTTGGGTCACTTTTAACATGGCTATGTAACTCAAACAGTCAAAATCTAAATGTACCATGCACAGGTGGGAGCATATTTACAAGGAATGTGCTCCACGGGGAAAGGTCTTTTAATGTAATATGGGAAAAATGACATCAGAGAGACTGAAATGCCTTATAAAGAAGCATACACCATTATGTCCTTGTCATAAATTTACAAACCATTCCTTTTCCCTAAAAACGATTTTCAAATCATAATTTGAAAACACTGTACATGGGGAAATGACTTAAAATGTCCTTAATTCAAAATTTGCTATTCCTTATTTTGCGATTGCATTGAAGGATTTGCAAATTTTGCGATTCCTTAAATGCAATGTATCAAACAAAAAATATGCAAAAAATGCCATTAAGGATTTGCAAATTACCACCAACTTCTAGTTGGTGGTAATTTGCGAATTCTTTTCAAAAAGCTTTTTTTCCAAAAAACAAAAGGTGACATATGACGCCCATACATGCCCTTAGGGCATGTATGTGCGCCATATGCCCCCAAATTTCTTTTTCAGGGGGTGCAGCAGGGTGTTCTTGAGACACCCCTGCACCCTTGGAAAAATTCCTAATTTGCGATGAGCTAATTGCTAATCGCAAATTGCACCTTCATTCCTATGGGCCTCCTGGCCCATAGAAATGAATGGGTAATTTGCAATTAGCAATTTGCTCATCGCAAATTAGGAATGGTAAAGAATCGCTATTTATTCCTTAAAATTCGCTATTTAGGAAATGCAAAATAGTTTGATGATACATATGGCGGTTCATCTGTAACAAGATAAGAAGCTTAGGGATACATTTATGATGACTGGCGCAATAAAGTGGACATTACTTACTTCATTGGTAGGCCTTTACATGTATTATCTCCTCTGTATTCTTCATCAAGCGTAACTTTAATCTGCAATCCTGAGTAGGCCTCACCTTAAACAAACCTCTGGATAGGCCACACCTTATCGTCATCCTGAAGTAATCATTTAAAATGCTAGGGACAGATTTATGATAGGTGTATGCCTCTTTTGCGCCACTGTGCGTCACTTTTGTGATGCAGCGGTGGTGCAAAAGATTTACTATGAGGCGACAAAATTACAAATTGATGCATTTAGGCAGATGTGTCATGGTGTAAAAAAAACGTGCCACATGAAACCGATGCAGCAGTGATGCAAAAGATGCACCATGTTGCAAGACAGGCCTCACTTGGGGCCATATGTATCAAGCTAATTACCATTCGCCAAGGTCAAAGTTCTGCGAATTTCGGCCTTTGCGAATGCTAATTAGACAAATGGTATGTATCAAACAAGTTTGATGCAAAATAAGGAATAGCAAAATTTGCTATTCCTTATTTTGCGATTGCACTGAAGGATTTGCAAATTTTGCGATTCCTTAAATGCAATGTATCAAAGAAAAAATTTGCAAAAAATGCCATTAAGGATTTGCAAACTACCACCAACTTCTAGTTGGTGGTAATTTGCGAATTCTTTTCAAAAAGCTTTTTTTCCAAAAAACAAAAGGTGCCATATGACGCCCATATATGCCCTTAGGGCATGTATGTGCGCCATATGCCCCCAAATTTCTTTTTCAGGGGTGCAGCAGGGTGTTCTTGAGACACCCCTGCACCTTTGGAAAAATTCCTATTTTGTGATGAGCTAATTGCTAATCGCAAATTGCACCTTCATTCCTATGGGCCTCCTGGCCCATGGAAATGAATGGGTAATTTGCAATTAGCAATTTGCTCATCGCAAATTAGGAATGGTAAAGAATCGCTATTTATCCCTTAAAATTCGCTATTTAGGAAATGCAAAATAGTTTGATGATACATATGGCGGTTCATCTGTAACAAGATATGAAGCTTAGGGATAGATTTATGATGACTGGCGCATCACCAGGGATGTGCCAGTCATCCTGCGCCGCTGTTCCGCCACCCATGGGGTGCTGCATTTACAATGCGGCGCAGCATGGGGCAAAAATGGCACAGATGCGTGACGCATCTGTGCCGTAAAGGTGGCGCATTGCTGGAGTTGTATCGCAAGTGCGATGCAGCTCCAGCAAGGCTCAGGGGTGCCCCATCTCCACAATGTTGCGTCAAGACCTATGCCTGCTTAAAGCAGGCGCAGGGTTTTGACGCAGCTTTTTCCTATCTGATTGTAAATGCGGCACACCATGGGTGGCAGAGCAGTGGTGCACGTTAACTGGTGCATGCCTGGGGATGTGCCATTTAACATAAATCTGCCCCTTTACATTTAAGTATGTGCAGGGGACACAGAGTCGGTGAGGCTTATCCAAGGTTAAGAAGAGATGAGTCCTGTTCACTGAAAAATTAGACATAGGCTTCACCTGCTCAGCATCGCTGGACATGGCTAAATAATAGCTGCAAAATGTTACTCTTGTAAAACAATTTTACTATTATAATCTCTGAGATTTGTCTCTTACTCTGCAACATCTCATTGTTGTTATCTTTCTTTAAAGATAAAGACAACATCAACATGAGCGACAATCAGCAATCAGTTGATTTTGACCTCATCATTGAACTCGTAATTGAAACATCAGTGGATGTTGATCCCTTGGATGATTTAAATCCTGAGGATGAAGAAGAACGTGATGAGGATGCAGATTTGTCCGAATTATATGACATAGGGTGGGAAGCTGACCTGCTTGAGCCTATGGAACTATAAACATTTATTTTTAAAATTTATAATAAATAAAAAGTAAAAATGTAAACCGTTTAATTTAAAAATAAAGACACCTTCAAAAACAGGTTATGTGTAGTGTCTTCAATAAAATATTAAAATATGCTCATAAAATTAGATCAGATTCACATATAAAATAGCACAGGTAACATGAATATAAATTCCATTTCTTTTCTGCTATTTTTGTATTCTAAATTTGCCATGCACTAAAAAATCTTCTATGTAAAAATGTCTAGTAGTGTTTTAAGTTTTTGATTACTGTTATTGATGTACTGTTGGGTAATAGTGGTTAATAACATTTTTTAATATATTTTACCACAGATTCAACTGCAGATCATTTCAACATTTCAACATGCCAACGAAAGAAAGACTGAGAAAGGCTGCAAAACGTCAAAGACAGCAGGTGAATGAAAAAAAGCAGCAGTCCTCTAACAAAAAGATTTGTAAAGTCACCAAGAAAGCACCGGGTAAGAGTACAAAAACGTTCATAAGAAATATTTGTAGTAAAAAAAATATTACTACAGAAAATGTTTCAGTCCAGAAAAAGAGAAGCAATTCAAACGGAAAGGAAAGGCCAATCAAAAATGTTACTGCTAGAGCAAGAGATAACTCTGTGCATGATAGTAGAAGGAAACAACAGTTTAGGGACATTCATAAACGAATGTTCCGCAACAGGATAATTGGCAATTTGTTAAAAAATATTAAGAAAGGTCAACAGAAAGTGCTTTTTTATAAGAGAAAAAAAAAGTTGAGAAAGTTATTGATCAGGCATTTGAAATTAAACGTAAGTTATTTATTTTGATAATCAATAGAATTAGGAAGCTAAACAAGGCAATTTATGATTTCAAAAGAATTAGTAGATGGAAGAGAATAGTTAATCGTAGTAATTTTTGTGGAGTTTTTTCTGGAGAATGGATGCATAGTTCAAGCTGTGAGGCATTTTTTAATGAGGAGAGTTATTTCCAGGATAATGATTTGGTGCATGCAGTTGACACCAGTGGTCGTGCTTATGAAGTGAAAGATGGTTGTCCAGTTGAAAAAGAAAAACTTGTGACAACAGAGGCAGAAGAGGTGTTAGGTAATGAGGTTTTAGGAAGATGTGCTAAGGGTCCTGTGTACACCTGGAAGTGTAGTAGTATTTGCAGTGTGCGACAGGATTCCATCAATTTGCTTTGTGATTTTGTACGGTCATTTAATAAGAAAAGTTTGAAGCAGAAAATGAGGTTGTTGCAAGAATTAGATCCTTGGAGAGTGAGAGAAGTGACAGGTTTGCATGGTCATTCACTGGCTTGTCTTTCCAGGAGAGTATGCCAGAGTGTTTTTCATCATTTCAGGATGCTAGCAGTGCATCATAATAAAGTGAGGAAATTAGTTAGAATGTTGTATTATGCTAAGAGTCCAGCAATTATGCTTAAACAATTATGCGCTGCTCTTTTGCATGGTTCTGAAATAGATGTGAAGAATATATGTGAAGAAATTGAGTTTTGTTACTTTGGAAGTAAAGAGGAGAATGTTGAAATTGACCAAGAAGAAGCGGGTAATGTGGAAGATAGTGTACAGGTTTCCAGTACAGATAATTTCCAGAGGGAAATTGCGACGTTTCAGGTCAAATCAAGTGAGAGGCCAAATTTCACTTGTGTGTGTTGTCGACGCACTTATTATAAGAATCAGACTAAGTTAGTGGATTTATATGCAAAAAGTGAAAGGGAAAATAATAGTGAATGGAAGGATTTCACAACATACTTGATGGTAGAAAATTGTTTTGATTTGGGATTGGATCAACGTGTGTGTACTTATTGTTGTAACAAATTAAATCAAAACCAGATGCCTGCTAGAGCAGTTCATAATAATCTGGAATTGGTTGAGATTCCTTCTGAATTGAAGGATTTAAATACTTATGAATCTATTTTGATTCAAAGTATCCATCCCTTTCAGGCTATTGTAAGAATGGAGCCAAAGACAGGGAAATTGCCTCCATCAGATTTACAGAGAGGATTAAAGGGAAGAGTTGTTTATTTACCTCTAGATTTGAAGAAAAACATTAACACAATTGGAGTAGAAAAAGTGGAAGAGGAACCTCTGGTTATCTTAGTTAATGGGGTTCCGACAAAGAATAAGAAAATATGGCAAGATTTAGTGGATGTTAGGAAAGTTAAAAAGGCAACATTGTATTTGAAAAAAAATAATAAATACTATAAGAATGTATATGTTGCAGAAGAGGAAGTAAGTGAGGAAGAGGATAGCGATTTGTGTGCTGGTCAAATTGAGAAAGTAGAACCCTCTACTAGTGAAGAAATATATGAACATTATAGTGTTCATCCTTTGCATTCCAAGGAAGTCATGGGGAATGCTATTGAGTTGTTTCAAATGAAACAAGCCAAAGGGAGTCCCATTAGTGTTTGGGAGGAAAGTTTGGAAGCTCGGTGTTTCCCACAGCTTTTTCCAACAGGTCAGGGAGGAAGATATGATGAGCGACCTCATCAAATTCCTGCTTCTGAATACCGGACTTTGCGATTGTATGCAGGAGATGCTAGGTCTCGACAATGCATTCCTTATTTGTTTCATCTCCTGTTTGAAAGCGATCTGTCTGGACTGTCATATGCAGTGAACCACATCTTGAAAAGTGGTATACACATGCAAAACATCTCGGCAAGTGACTTTATGGATAAAGTCAATGTCCAAGACAGTATTTTGGATTCTCACCTGATTAATCTCATGGCGTGTCAGCGTGGTACTAATGAGTACTGGTACCGTCGTCATGGTGATTTAAAATGTATGCTGAGGAACTTAGGAACTCCCACATGGTTCCTCACTCTGAGCTGTGCCGAGTATGGCTGGGAAGACTTACTTGAATTTCTACGAGAGGCAAATGCTAACGTAGAAAACATCGAATTCAAGACACCCGGAGAACTGTGCTCTTTGGATCCAGTCAATGTATGTAGGTACTTCAATCATAGATTTGAAGCTATGATGTCTTTCATCATGAATAAGAAGAATCCACCTCTTGGAGAGGTGTTGGATTTCTTCTGGAGAAAGGAGTACCAAGCAAGAGGTGCTCCTCATATACATATGTTGCTGTGGATCAAGGATGCACCTAAATTTGGAACGGATCCAGAAGACTCAGTGATGAGTTTTATACAACAGTATTCTACGTGTGCTGTTCCAAACGCAAAGGAGAAGAAAAGCCTAAGAGAAAAAGTTCTGCGTTTCCAAAGCCATCGATGTGGAAAGTACTGTCGTCGTAAATTCCGAAACAAGGACAAGTTCTACACCAAATGTCGTTTCGGCTTTCCACGACCGGTGATTTCTAAAGGAAGAGTAAACAGTTTGATGTCTTCGCTGCGACATAATGTGATGAAGAAATCACCTAAAAACACATACAATTTGAAGAGGAACGAAGAGTCCAAGTACATCAACGACTACAACCCGGTGATTTTGTCCATGTGGAATGCTAACATGGATATACAGTTTGTGGCTGATAACTGTATGGCTGTGGCTCGGTATGTGACGTCTTACATCACCAAAAAAGAGAAGACAGAATTGAAGGATATGTGGGAGGACATTTCCCATGAAAAGAGCCTCAGCAAGAAGTTGTACAGTTTCAGATGTTGTCGCATCGAGAAATTGGAGCGTACGAATGTTCTGACCGGTTGTCTTCAGCAAGTCTCTATGCCAAGTCCAGGAGTATCGTTTGGGCGAGTCTTGGTCTTGCTGCAACGCGTAATCGAGTTCTCAAACCTGTGCGGGAAATTGAGTATTTGGCGGAAAAGGAGCCAAACAGTACCGACATTTTGAAGACCAACATGTTGGATACATATTATCCAAATCGAAGCATTCACCTCGAGAATGTTTGTTTATATGAGGTTCTTCAAAATTACATATTCAAGAGGAACATCAAAGAATATACTGAGAAAGGAGTGTATGCTGTAATAGGAAGTGAGGGATGTCTGGTCAAGCAAAGAAAATGCCACTTGGTAAACCATCGAAAATTGAGTGGCGAATCTCCTGAAAAAAGGAGTTTTTCTATTTAGCACTTTTGCAACTTTTCAAGCCTTGGCGTGCAGAAGAGGAACTGCTTGGAGATTTTCTCTGTTACGAAGACTCTTTCAATGCCGCCAAGGAGACCATAGAATGTCCTGCTTTTCCCAAATATGTAGAAATGTTGAATGCGGAAATTGAGCAGGAAGCAATGATTGCAGCCGAGATTGCCAGAGACAGTTCTCAGGACAGTCAGAGTTCTGCTTCATTGAGTCAGGATCCACTAGGAGGACCTGTTATCGAAAATGAAGCTGCCACTGCTATGAATGAAGTGGAAAGAGCCATGGCACATGCTCAGGAGGATGCGGTTAACTTAGAAGAGTTGGAAAGACAACTCAACGTTGAGCAGAGGAAAATATATGACGAAGTTACCATGCAAATTGATCATGGATTAAGTCATGACAAGAAAGAGTGCTCATGTACGTCGTTGAAGCCTGTCCGACTGTACGTGAGTGGAGAAGCGGGAACTGGAAAAAGTTTCCTTATTAAAGCAATTTCATGTTATTTGCAGGAAAGGACAGAGTCATCGCTGTCTTGTGTTGTCACCGCTCCAACTGGACTGGCAGCACATAACATTAAAGGGATTACTTTACATCGTTTACTGATGCTGCCAGTGGAGCATGACAACAAATTACAATATCACAAGCTATCTGGAGATGCTTGTTTTGAAGTTTCAAGAATCTTGAGGAAAATGAAACTTCTTATCATTGACGAAGTAAGCATGGTTTCCAATGTCATGCTTGCCTTTGTGCATTTGAGAATGCAAGAAGTTCTCAAAACAGAGTATGATGTGTTATTTGGTGGCAAACACATCATTGTTTTCGGAGATCTTCTGCAGCTGACACCAGTGAAAGGGCAACCTGTGTTCAAAATGCTCACGCATGAAGATACCAGGAAGTGCCTAGGCAGCATTGGCAACGTCAATATATGGTTAAACTTCAATTATGCTGAACTGCATGAAAATATGCGTCAGGCGAAGGATGAAGTTTACAAGACTATTCTACAAGATGTTAGAATTGGAAAAGTGACCGAGCATGGGAAAGAAGCTTTACATGCACGATTACTGTCAAATTTATATCCAGAACAAGATGTTGTGCCTGAGAATATTTTTCAGAAAATTACTGAGAAGAAATCTGGAATATGTTTGATGCCAACTCTTGCAGAATGTGCCAAATTCAACAACAAAATGTTGCATTTAGAAAAGCAAGAGATTGTGAAACTGGAAGCTATTGACAGAGTAGAGCATATGGGATCAACAATTATTTTGTCTGAGAATCTGAAAACAAAATTGGATTCATTAGAGAAGAGTATATCTAAAACTGCAGGTTTTGAAAAGACTCTGAATGTGTGCTTGAACTGCCGTATAATTTTAAGAAGGAATTTACATGTTGAAAGAGGTCTGGTAAATGGATCAATGGGTAATGTTGTTGATTTTGTAAAATACAGAAATAGAGATGGAATTGAATTTTTAAAAATTACATTTGATGGCATTGAGGAAGTACAGCTAATTGGTCGTTGTTCTGCTAGATTTTTGCTTGTAAAAGACTTATATGTTCGCCGTAAGCAGTTTCCTGTTTGCTTAGCATATGCGGTGACAATCCATAAATCGCAAGGTTTAAGTGTAGACAGTGCATTGGTGAATATTGGCAGTTCTGTGTTCAAGGAGGGTATGGCATATGTGGCATTGTCACGAGTTAGAACTTTATCGGGATTGTACTTGATTGAGTGTGATGTCACAAGCATTTGTGCGGATCTAGATTGTGTTAAGGAATACAATAGGTTAAGAAGAGAGTATGCGCCACATTTGCCTCAATATCCTTTGTTTGAGAAACGTGTGGTAGGCCGGAAACGAAGAAATGTGACCAATACTGGGGAGGTTGTAGCAAAAAGACGAAAAGTCGATGAACCTGAAATTATAAGCAGAAACAAAAAGGATTCTGTTGAAGATGTTGTTGGTTTTCAATTTGAAAACAGTTCTGGTGTCAACTGCTATGCTAATGTAGTGGTTAATGTTTTGTTTTCTCTAGAAAATGTAAAAGAAGAGATTGTGGTCAATTCTGATCAAAGATTTTGCAGTTTGTTAAATTCTGTCTTAGAAAAATGTAGCACTGATAGAACAAACATAGAAAGTGTGTCTGAAATTCGAAATCTGTTAGACAGATGTTCAGGCCAAACACAATTCTCTCAAAATATTCAGCAAGATTGTCAGGAGTTTTTAATGTATATGCTTGATGTATTGCATGCTGAAGGTGTAGATGTAGATCAGCTGTTTGGGCTTTCTTATCAATGGCAGCATGACTGCGAGAACTGTATGGTATCAAGTACTACTAGTGTAGACTCAGAAAGATTTATATATTTAACTTTGCCAGACAGTAAATCAGTCTCCTTTAATAAGCTAGTAAAAACAGCTGATCACAACATGGAGTGTAGCCAATGTAAATCTGAAATGATGTCCACATTATTTATACGAACATATGGCCAGTATGTCATTTTAATGTTCCAACGATGTAGGCCTGATGGAACAAAATTGACAACTTTAATTAAAAATTTTGTGGCTTCGCAGTTGTCAATATCAGGAAGGACTTTTGTAACTGCAGCAATTATATATCATGATGGTCCTTCAATAACATCAGGACATTACACAGCTTATTTAAAGTCTAGAAATGGCTGGTCATTCTGCAATGATTCTGTTTTAATTTTCAAAAAAAAATTGCCGTATGACCTTAAAAACTCTTACCTGGTGTTTTTAAAACCAAAATTTTAGGGAAAGAATCTCGGGATGTGCTCTGAGGAATTTCAAGAAGTTCTAATGGCTCCTACACGATTTGGTCTTGAGGATAAGTGTAGTTCAGAGACATAACTTCTAACCATAAGACTGGACGTCATGGAGAAATAAGTGCACTTTGAATGAGTTCAGAAAAACTATTTCTTTTTATAAGCTAATTGAAGCAGCCAATCAAAACATAGAGTAGAGGGAATGTAAGTCTGCAATGCTGTCTACTGTTTTACATTGCTTTGTGATTAAAAGTGATGTAGAGAATTAAATAATTGTAGTACGTAATTGTAGTCATAGAGGTAGTGTAAGTCTGCTTCATAGTAAGCAGTATCAGTGTCATAGGAAATGTAGAACATGACTGAGGAAGAAGGGGAAGATATTACTAGTCCAGGATTGTGAAAATGATCTTCAACATTTTAATTCTGAAAGTTGCGGAAATGCCAAATGACGGGATTGGCTTACAAGAAATCCAAGAGTTATAAATGGCTCTGACAAGATTTGGCCTTGTGGAAACTTGTGGTAGAGAGCAAGAAGTCATTTATTGTATGTAACATGTTTTTCAAAACGATGGAGGTTTTCTTTCAGAAAGTGGCGGGCTGAAAGTAATAACAGCACAACAGAGTGTAAGCTGTTCATAGGACATCCTTTGACGTCATGGAAAGTAAGTTAACTTTAAGGAGTTCTGAATTCTGATTTGTTATGTTGTATGGGTTTTTTAAACACAATCATTTTGATTGTGTTTTTTTCCCCGCTGTTATATGATGAATACCTTCAAGTCACTGTTTTAGTGCAATTTGATACATTCTGAGAACAGCAAAAATAAACCATTTAACATGTATAATTAATTCTGTACTGTTTCCATTTATGATGTACATTTAGAACTGTGTAGGAGGCATGGAGAAGGAGAGGCTTCTGTAAGTGTCAAAGTTCTTGCATACAGTGCTCATATTCTACGTAGTCTTTCATATGATAGACTACATTTCCACAATGAGATACCTAAGCAAAGGAAACACAGGTCATATGATTGTGGAATGAGCAAAAAAATTTGCATGTTTTTCAATTATATTACCTGTGTTTCCTAACATTACACACCACATTGTGTAGATGAGGTTTAGGCCTGTTCCTGGAGACAGAGGAGGTCCAAGAGTGCAGTGGACATTAATCACTTCGTTGGTAGGCCTCCACATGTATTATGTCCTCTGTTCTCTTCAAACAACTCGAAATTTCATTTGGAACCCTGAGTAGGTCTCACCTCAAACAAACCTCTGGATAGGACACATCTTATTGGCATCATGAAGCAATCATTTAAAATGTTAGTGTCTTGCGACACTTTTCTGAGACAACAGCAGTGCAAAAGATGCACCATGTTTTAAGATAGGCCTCACTTCATCTGCATCAAGATACTGTTAGTTTAAAATGTATATCTTTAGGACTGTGTAGGGGGCCTGGAGAAGCAGAAGCTTCTGTCAGTGTCAAAGTTGTTGAAAAACTGTTTGTCCTTCAATCTTTTCCCTTGTCTTTTGTAATTTTTAAATACATGTTTTAATATTTTTCAAATGTCTGTTCTCTCTTTCACAGATTGAAAGTATAAAAACAAAAAGTGAGTAATTTAACGACAATTATAAGGTAAATGTTTTGTATTATTTTCGTTACATTTCTATCACATTCACCTACTATTAGTTCCACAGCTTTATTTCTTTAACCCTCAGTTTCCTGCCTTTGCTACTTTCCTCATTCCTTTCTCTTTTATCTACTTACTCAACTCCTTCCACTCTTTTTCTCAGTCCCTCTCTTCTCATAGTTCCTCACTCTTGTTTACTCACTCTGTCTCTATTACTCTTAGTGTCTTTGACTGATCACTTTTTCACTACTTGTTCATAATGCTTTCTCTGTGTAGTTGAAGCACACTAAGGGGCATATTATGAACACAGCCAATAAAATTATTGCTGTTTTTATTGGCAGAAAACTGCTGCAAAAGTGGTTTTAGCGGCAGTTTTCTGCCGCAAAAGCGGCTTTGGTGACATATTCTGCCGATAAAAGCTGCAAAACTTTTATTGCCTATGTTGATGATATGGCTCTATGTTATTTACATTTCTTTGCTGTTTCAATTAATCTTTTTCTGTTATTTTTTGTTTTCTGTTTTCTATTTTTTCTCTCTGTTATTCCCCATGTTTTAATCCTATTTTGAACATTCACTCACATTCTCCAAGAAACTCTTCTTTGTTATTGTTCTACTTTTTTTTTTTTCTTTCACTTCCTTATCTATTTTGTTTTCCACAATTATACCCTCTTCCGTCTTTTCTTCGGTAAATAGATCTATTAAACAGTATCTCTGGTTTACTCCCTATAGCTGTCTTTCTTTTAACATCACTCTCTGTTTACTTTCCTTATACTTACTCTTCTTTTTTTATTTTTTTTTTATTTTTTTGGTTCGCTCCCGGTTCGCGAACCGGGAAGCGAACTGGGAAGCGAACTAAAAGAAATAGAGCTTGCTAGAGTGCTAAACATTCTAGCAATTTTTTTTGAAAGGGGAGGTAGTTCTGAAAAGAACTTTTTTTTAATGTTTTTGTTGTTTTATATTTTTTTTTATTTTTTTTGTATTTTTTGTTTTTTTTGTATTTTTTGAACAATTTTATATTTTTTTTGGTTTTTTTGGGGGGGGAAACAACAAAAAACAGGCATTGAAAAGGGCTCAACAGGAGCAAAAAAAAATTACTGTGTGGGGCGGTTAGGGCAATTATGATTGTTATAAGCCAGGTTGATGGAATTAATACTCATGTTGCCACATGATATCAATGCACCGTAGTGCAGACAAGTAAATTTCATATGCCCAAAATTATCCTGGATGTTTGGCACGGTTTCCCGTGCCTCTGCTGCTGTCAATGAAATCAACGAAGTTGACCTGGCCACAGGAGTTGCTGTTGGGTTTTGTTCCATGTCTCGTATTTCCGCCCGGCTGTAATTGAGTGGATGCCACCTGCTCATGTGCCTATGCATGGTATAGTTCCCATAGCTATACTTTTTATCAGTCCCTCTTGATAATTTTTCTTTGCAAATGAGGCAGGTGACATACCTCTCATTCACTTTCTTCTGCCCTGGAGGGAATGAAAAAAACTGCCAAATGAAACTGGCTTTCCTATGGGAAACCCGGGGCACCTCTTCCAAGAACTGTGGTCCTTCTCTCTCCTCTTCCTCTATTTCTTCCTCTTCCTCCTCTGTGTTGGTGATGACCTGGGGAGGTGGTCCTCTCTTCCCATGAGGAGGTGGTGGTGGTGGTTGGGGTGCACCAGCTGAAGCAAGTACTGAAGCCATTGCTCTATTATGAATAAAGGTCTTCCTCTCACAATGATGAAAGTCAGAGTGAGGAAAGAAGGAGGGGTTTTCATCATTTGGGAAAAACAATAGTTCTAAACCAATGAAAAGTGTTATTTTTAGGTCACCTGACCTAGCCTTACATGATTATGAAACCAAAAGTTAAATGAACCAATGAAAAGTTTTATTAACAAGTCACATGACCTCTCACGCTTATGTTACGCGCTGCGGAACGCGCCCCGGATCGCTTCCGGTTCGCTGCGCTTCGCGCCTCGGTTCGCGCACCGGAGCACTTCCGGGTGCGCTAACGCGGTGCGTCATAAGACGCATTACGCGGCAATGCGATACGTCGCGCTTTCGCGACGCGCCGCGGATCGCTTCCGGGGAGCTGCGCTTCGCGCCTCGGTTAGCGCCCCGGAGCACTTCCGGGTGCGCTAACGCAGCGCGTCATAAGACGCATTACGCGACAACGTGATACGTCGCGCTTCCGCGACGCGTCACGATGTTGATTTCTAACGCGGCAGTTGCGCTAACGGAACGTTTACCGGTTCGCGGACCGGGTCGCGGCATCAAATTGAGCTAACGGAAAGCTTCCCGGTTCGCGAACCGGGAGCGAAACAAAAAAAATATTAAAATTTTTTTTATTAATAAACATATAAAATATATTTTTGGATTTAAAGAAGAATACATTTTACAGCTACAGATATTAGCTTTTAAAAAACCAATGAAATTCACTGAAAAAACCATAGGTTATAGACCATATATAGTTAGGAATTAGCATTTACAAAACCTTGAAAATTCACTGAAAAAACCATAGGTTATAGACCATATATAGTTAGGAATTAGCATTTAAAAAACCTTATTTTACTCACACAAAACCATTGAAATTCCATATATAGTTAGTTGCACTAACTATATATCGCGCACCCGCAATCCACTGCTGATGATGTCACATATTACATCATTCATGACATGGTCAGTGACATCACTGATGACATCACTGATGACATCTCAAATGACATCACGGATGACATCACTGATGACATCTCATTTGACATCAATGACCACATCACTGATGATATCATTCATGTGACAATACAATGCATCTCCTCACATTTTAATATAACCTCTGTTACACTCAGTGTTAAATACAGAGTATAATTTTTGAAACCATTGACACACCAATACTAGTTACTACATACGCACTCACTGATTCCTATGTCCACACACACATTCACTCATTCACCCATACAATCATTCATACATACAATCAATCATCTTTACAACACTATCATATGCACTCATACACCTATACAGACACTCACACTCTGCCACTCATCCATGGAGTTACTCACACACCTAGTCAGTCCTGTAAAGAATCAATCACACTTCCATTTTCTAATCTATACAGTTAAACATAGAGCACCTTACGTTTTCAACCATATACTAACACATACTTAGTCTCTTATACAATCATTGATACAAGTACACATTGATCTGCACAGAGTCACACACCTCCCAGCCAGCCACACACACACTCAGTCTCCCATGCAAATACTTGGGCAATCAATCAATAACCCATATAGTTACTCATATAGCTACTGATCAACACATGCTGCAGTTTACAGAACAACAGACATAATGATGCACAAATTAAGACAGTTTAGTCACTAACCCATGCACTCAGTGAGACACATTTAATCACTCACTCATACATTCAGTCATGCACCTACTAAATCCTTCGTCCAGACACTTATACTTCCACTCATTCTTCAATATGTAAGACATATTTTAACTTTACAGAAACACACAGTCACTGGATGTTGTCATCAGTGATGTCATCCGTGATGTCATTTGAGATGTCATCAGTGATGTCATCAGTGATGTCACTGACCATGTCATGAATGATGTAATATGTGACATCATCAGCAGTGGATTGCGGGTGCGCGATATATAGTTAGTGCAACTAACTATATATGGAATTTCAATGGTTTTGTGTGAGTAAAATAAGGTTTTTTAAATGCTAATTCCTAACTATATATGGTCTATAACCTATGGTTTTTTCAGTGAATATATATATAGATAGATAGATAGATAGATAGATAGATAGATATAGATATAGACATATATTCACATGGTCAGTGACATCACTGATGACATCTCAAATTACATCACTGATGGTATCACTAATGACATCATCCATGTGATGATTTGATGCATCTTCTCACACCCTGATATAACATTTGATACCCCTACTCTAAATTGCAGACTGCCATTCTCAAAACCATAGACACTCCAACACCAATAACTACATACCCACTCACTTATTCTTAGGTTTACACACACATCTACTCACTGATCCGTACAGTCATTCATACTTATGGTCACTCAGTACAGGACTAGCATGTGCACTCATACACCTATATAGTCCCTCACAGATCAGCACTCATCCATAGAGATACTCACACACCTAGTCAGTCATGCAAATAATTAGATAACCACACGCCATTTACTCACCTATACAGTTATACACACACCAGCTCACTTACTCATACAAATACTAGCACATTCTTACTCTCTTATACAATTACTGATACATGCACACACACATCCATACAGCCACTCTCACAATCACAGACTCTTACTTATAGCCATTTATACACTCCAACACACAAATATACTGCCTTTCACATATGTAGTTACTCACATATGTACCACTGAAATATACATCCACTCACTAACACACCCATACACACACTCACCCACCCATGCAGTCCATCACAGATGCACTCTTGAAACCATGCACCCAGTGAATCAACCACTCACACATCTATGCATAGAGTCAAACACCCCTCGCACACAAACACTCAGGCGCCCATACAGATACTCAGACAACCAATCCACCCCATATAGACACTCATGTAGCAATTCACAAACCCATGCAGTCACTTACACCCCAACAGACAGGCGGATACAGACCTTCACACAGTTTAGTCACTAACCCATGCATTCAGTAAGATACGTTTAATCACTCACTTATAGTCAGTCACGCACCTACTAAATCATCCATTCAGACACTTATACACCCACACATTCTTCAAAACGCCCTTCCCTATATATATTAAACATATTTAAATTTTACAGAAACACACAGTCATTGGATGATGTCATCAGTGATGTCATTTGAGATGTCATCAGTGATGTCACTGACCATGTCATGAGTGATGTAATATGTGACGTCATTAGCAGTGCAATGCGGGGGCACGAGTTATAGTTAGCTGAACTAATTATAACAGGGGAATTTCTCTGGTTTTGTACTAGGGAAATGTCCAACTAACTATAACTTTCCCTGAAACCTATGGTTTTTTCAGTGAATTTTTTTTTTTAATTTAACTTTTTATTGTTGCATCAAAAGTATCACAAATGAAAGGTAGGTACACGGGCTGGCTTCAACATTCAGCCAATGCCCGCCAGTTATGCAACTTT
This sequence comes from Lissotriton helveticus, assembly GCF_964261635.1. Lineage (NCBI taxonomy): Eukaryota > Metazoa > Chordata > Amphibia > Caudata > Salamandridae > Lissotriton > Lissotriton helveticus. Next base: position 576,784,594 of record NC_136063.1, read on the forward strand.
TCGTTTTTATGTTTCCCAGGATCCCAGTTAAATCAAGTAAAAAAGCGTAAGGTTGTAACAAGACGTATAGTTTGTACATAAAGACTGAGAAAAACAATCCCCGAAACAGCCACTTCCATGTCCACCTCCCCCCCCCCCAGGTCTTCCCCACCCTCTCCTGATGTATTGTCAAACACTAGTCATATCTGGGTTGTATAATACATTCCATGACATTGCCTCCCCCGGTCTCCTCCATTGGGCCTGTGTCACCAGGCCATTCCCCCGAGGCCCCCACTTAGGTTCCCTGTGGCTTCACTCCAATCCGTGGTATTGTCTCCATTTTGCCCAAACTCTCCGAAACTTGTTTGGGCAGCCCCAGGCTTTATAGGTCACTCTCTCCGCCGCCATGTATAAGTCTAGCCCTCTCCTCCATTCCTCTAAGCTTGGCGGTTCGGCAGCTCCCCAGTATCGTGCAATGTCTCTCTTTGCCACCACCAAAGCCAGTACCAGAAAAATGATTAGGGGGCGGGTCAGGTCCACTTCGGTTGTCAAACCCAATAAAGCCAGCTTAGGGTCGCGTGGTAGCGTAGTGCCTAGTATCTCATCCAATTCCACAAATACTTCTTCCCAGTACGCTTGTATGATATTGCAACCCCAGAGTGTATGGTAGAAATCGCCCTCCTTCTGATGGCATCTAAGGCATGCTGTGTCCGTGACCTTCCCCATTTTAAAGAGGCGTACCCTGTCGAAGTAGGCTCTGTGTAGCACCTTCAACTGTATGAGGCGAAGCCTAGACTTAATCGCGACTTCGCGCGGGTGCATCAGAACCATCTCCCAGTCTAGGTCTTCCATGGCCCCGGCATCCCCCTCCCATTTGGCGCGCAAGTCTTGCAAGGTACCCAGCATATTGTTGGTCAGCGTTCTATATGTAAGGGATACCGCCCCCCTTCCTATCTGCTCCTGCAGTAACCTACCCTCCAGCGGCGCGTATTCTGGGATGTCTGTGAGAGTGATATTTTGTGCCCTCCATGCATGTCGCAGTTGCGTGTATCTGTAGTACTGTGTGGTATGTAAGCCAAAGTCTTGCCGCAGCGCGTCAAATGTTTTCAACTCTCCCCTTGTGATCACGTCCCCTACTGTTGAAATGCCGATGTCATCCCAACGTCGGAATCCCTTCAATTTGTTAAGTTCCCCCAGCCATCTACAGTGCCATAGCGGCGTCTGCCGGGTGGGTCTCTTGTCCCATCCCATGCGTTTGGTCGCCCTGCGCCACGCGGTCAGTGTAATCTTGGTAGCCGGGAGAAGTTGCTTCCCTCCGGTTCCTCCGTATAGGTAATATAGCACGTTAGTTGTGGACCATTTCAACCTTTCCAGTGCGTAGGTAGGGTGATCTATTGCCGCGTGGAGCCATTCATTAATCGGAGTGAGGTGCTCCGCCCAATAGTATGCCTCTAAGTTGGGCAGGGAAATCCCTCCACTGTATTGGTGGCGCTGCAGTGTAGTTAAGGCCACTCTCGGCTGTTTCCCCAGCCATAGGAATGCACGTAGGTAAGCGTGGATTTTATGTAGAGTTTGCACCGGTAGTGGATAGTATTCGTTTTGCAGGGCATAGAGGAACTTCGGAAGCAACACCATTTTATATAGCGCTGCGCGGCCTAATAGAGTGAGCGGGAGCTGTCTCCACCGATCCATTTCTGTCTTTGCGCTTGTCATGACTCGGGCCACATTATTGTTAAAGGAGAGCGAACTGTCTAGTGTTATGTATACTCCCAAATATTGGAAGCCCTCCGTGGTGTGGATGAGGAGTTCTGGCAGGCAATCGCTTCGCTCCCCGCCTTGCGGGTCATATAGAACCGACTTATGCCAATTAATCGTATGGCCTGCCCTTGCACCGAAGTCAGCCAGTTCCTGGAACAGCACCGGGATCGTGGCGTTCGGGTTTGTAACAAACAACAGGACGTCATCGGCATATAGCGAACTTTTCTCCTGGGTATCCTCTGATTCCCCCCATGCAAAGCCTCTAATGCCCTGATTCTGTCGGATCCTGATCGCTAAGATTTCTATTGTCAGTGTGAAGAGTAGGGGGGACAGTGGGCACCCCTGGCGTGTTCCCCTGCCAATACTGAATTCGCGTGACACCCTGCCATTGACCCGCACTCGTGCCCTCGGGGTTGAGTACAGGACTTGAATCCACTGTAGAAACTTAGGGCCAAAGCCAAACTTCCTCAGCGTCTCTATCAAGAAGGGCCAGTGGACCGCATCGAAGGCCTTTTCTGCATCCAACGAAAGGAACCAGTGGGGCTTGTTCCTCTCTCGGACTTCCTGCAGCCAGTTATGCGTGCGGCGGAGATTCAGTTTAGTGGCCCTGTCTGGGAGAAAACCTGACTGGTCCGCATGTACCAGGCCCGATATCACCCCCCGAAGGCGTCTAGCAAGGACTGTGGCCAGATTCTTTGTCTCCATATTGAGAAGGGAAATCGGGTGGTAAGAAGCACATATGTCCTTAGGTTTGCCCTCCTTGTATATTGGGACAATTGTGGCCAGGGCAAGGTCGGGTGGCAGGCTCACCGCCTGGAATGCCTCGGCGAATAATGTTTTTACATGCCGCTGTAACAGGTCGGCCGTCCGTTTGAAAAATTCCGCTGGGAAGCCGTTGGGCCCCGGCGTCTTCCCCGGTTTCAGGGATGCTGTGGCCTCTGCTATTTCCTCTAGTGTCATCTCTGCATCTAGGTCCACGACGTCCTCAGGTGACAGGGTCGGGACCTCCATTTCGCACATATAGTAGCGAGCTTCGTCCTCGTTCCCCAATTGCCTGGCTCGGTAGAAGTCTTCATAGTATGCTGCGAAGGCCTCAGCTATAGCCTCGTCTGTGCATGCCGACCTATTCTCTGTCAGTGTGATCCTATCTACCCATCTAGCTGCCCTTTCCTTCCTGCTCAGCCACGCCAGAAGTTTGCCCGACTTATCCCCTACGTCATACAATCGGTGTAGCGTAGCCAGTGTCTGTGTGCGCGCTTCCCCAGCGACAAGGTCTCTATAGTGTCTTTGTGTGTCTAGTAGCTTCCTAAGCATGTTCTCCTCCTTTCTATGATGGTATTCTGCTTCAAGTGCCATGATCGAAGCCTCCTTACTAGAGACAGTGGCCTGGATCTGCCTCCTGGCCTCTCCTAGCCTGCTGTGTATACGATCCCTGAGGACCGCCTTCATTGCTTCCCAGAGTGTGACCCCTGATTGGACCGTGCTCTCGTTTTCAGCCATATACACCTTTATGTCGGCCCTGATACCCTTCAGTATCTCTGGCGTTTGGATCTCCCAGGCCGGCAGACGCCATTCCCTGTTCCTTTCCCTCTTCCCCCGTCCCAAGTGTGCATACAGTGGGGAGTGGTCCGAGATTCCCCGTGCCTTGTATTCCGCTAAATCGGTCACAGAGATATCCTGTCGGGACGTGAATATATAATCTAGTCTGGAAAATACCCTGTGGGCCCCGGAGTAGAAGGAGTAGGCCTCTCGTGTTGGGTGGAGCCATCTCCAGACATCTGTGAGTCCTAGAATTTGCATCTGTCGGGCGAGTGCTGTGTCGTGTCCTATTGCAGGTGGCGTCCCCGATCTGTCCCTTGCGACACACATCACGTCATTGAAGTCTCCCCCCACTATTTGAATTGTGTCCGCCGTATCCAGAAGGATAGCGGTGATTGCCTTAAGGGTGCGTGCCTGTAGCTTCGGGGGGGCATAGACTGAGACTATTGTGTACCTGCGCCTCCTCCAGACTCCCTGCACTCCTGCATAGGTCCCCTGCGGGTCTAGCCATGTACGAGTGATAGTGAACAGTGTGGATTTATTAACAAGGATCGCCGCCCCCCTGAAATCGGATGTGTAGCCTGCGTGGGCTAGAAGTACGTGCCTGCCTCTTGCTATAAAAGCGCAGTGATTGCCTCTGAGGTGGGTTTCCTGGAGTAGGATTATGTCCGGCGCTAGCCGTTTAAGGTAAGCATTTACCAGGCTTCGTTTAATCTTTGACCCAAGGCCGTTTATATTCCATGATAGCACTGTGATTACTACATCACCAGTGCGTGCATTATCTAGTGGGTCTGCCATTGGGTGTTCCCTCCTTCCTTCCAAGTGGGTCCCCCGAGTAAGGGCGGCTCATGGTGTGGCATGGTGTGGTGCTGCTGTTTCCTATCTGGTTCCCCCCTCCCACCCCAATTCCCCTGATCCCCCAACTTGCATGTGCTGAAAAACCGTCCCCTCCCTCCCTCCCCCTCCCCACCTCCCTCCCCTTCCAGTTGCGTCCCAACCTGGGACCGAACCATCCGCGGGAGAAGGCCTGTCGCCCTCCCACAAAACCTCCCCATCACACTCCAAACAACTGTATAAACAAGAAGAACAACATAGGAGGGCGTGTCAACTTGCGTGGTCCCGGGAACCGGGCTGCTATCTCATTGTCCCCCGGAGATCTGTGTTCATGAGTGCGAGTCCTGAGTGTCCGTTGCGGGACCCCTTCCCGACGAGTCCTGTTCCAGGAGCTGTATTTCAGTGACCAGGGGGTGTATTGAGTCGCCAATACCGTCTTCGTCGTCCCTTCCGGATTCATGATCTTCTGATTCGTCCTCCTCATCTCCTGCAGATCGGATGCCCTTCCTCAGGCTGCTGAACCTGGAGCCCGCCCTCGGGGTAGTACTCGGGGATACCGATCTGCCCCCTCTCCTTTCGCTGATACCCCGTGTCTGGTAGGGCGTCGCTGGCTTACGCCTCCTTGGCTTTCCAGATCGTCTACGTTGTGGTTTCGGTTGTTCCCAGCACAGTTTTTCCCGCAGCGATCTGTCCATTTCTTCCCTACCGGCTGTCTCCCTGCTGTTCAGGATAGGGCGTTCTTCAAGCCATTGCCAGGCGTCCTCCGGGCATGTGAAAAAAATGGTTTTGTCTTTATAGATTACTTTGAGTTTTGCCGGAAACAGGAGCATGTATGTTATATTCAAGGCTCGGAGCTTCATCTTCACAGAGTCAAAGGAACGGCGTTGTTTGGACACTTCCTGGCTATAATCAGGGAAGATCATGATCGTGGCATTTTCAAAGCGGATTTCTCCCAGTTTCCTGGCTTCACGAAGTATTAGGTCCCTGTCGGCATAGTTCAGGAATCTCGCTATGACTGGTCTCGGTCTCGCTCCCGCTGGTGGCTTGGCCAGGAGCGCCCTGTGTGCCCTTTCAATGACGAAGCATGCTGAGAACTGCGCCGCTGGGAAGGTGGTCCGTAGCCACTCGCGGAGGAAGGAGGCCATATCTCTCCCCTCGAGTCCTTCTCTAAAACCCACAAATCGAAGGTTATTGCGTCGCGATCTATTTTCGGCATCGTCCACTTTCCATTGCAGGTGGCGATGTGAGGCCTGAAGCTCTGCCATGTCCTTTTTTAATGCCGTGATCGATGCTTCATTGTCTGCGACTCTAGTTTCGGCCACTGTCACCCTCTCCGTTAGATTTCGAAAGTCCTGGCGCAGCAACGTTATCTCGGAACCAACTTCTCCAATTTTTACTTCCAACGCCGCCCGTGATTCCTGGATGTCGCTCCTGGAGGCTTGGATGGCCGCCAGCAGCATTGCTGTTTCTGTAAGTGGTCCCGCTGTTTCCGGTCGTTGCTCCGTAGCTGGTCGTGACGTCGCAAAATTGTCCATTGGACCCTGTTTCGGTGTCTTAGGAACCGTGTCCCTCTTCCCCATGGTGGTCCTCGTGGCGGGTTGGGCTGCTCTACTGGGGTGCCGCCTGCCGCGTTTGAAGCCCGTTGATTACAGTGGACTGTCTTTCTGGCGCCTTCGTTCTCGAGGCCGTCGCTACCTCACCCTCGGCGGTTTCGTGACAATGTCCTCCGGGGTGTGGGGGTTGTGGCGCTATATGTCTTGCCTAGTTCTTCACTCCCCTCAGGGCTCCTGGTGGGGTGACCCTACCACCCCTCTAGCTGGCACCCGGTGACTTTCTTCCCTGTGCCCGGTCTGCAGTCGCTCCGGAGCCCGTCCCTTGGTGCCGTCCCAGTCGCGGTTCTGTGAACAGCGGCGTGGAGTGTGTGCCCACTTGGTCTATCTCCGTGTGGCCCTTGGGGCCGAGTTGGCAGAGGTGGCCAGCTCGTTTCCTCTCCCACTGCCCGGGTTGTGCGTACGATCCGGTTCTCTCCCTTGTGGTGCCGAGCTCCTCACAATGCCCCCTCGTGTAGGGAGGGGGGGGGTACTGCCTCCTCCTCCCGTTCCTAGTTACCCCACCGCGGCTTCAGGGTCTTCTCTCCCGTCTGGCAGTGTTCAGTGACATGTCGTGGGGAGGGCAATGGTTGGTGTCCCATCCCCCGCCACTCGCGCGACCCCGCTGCTTTCCCGTTCAGTACGGGCCAGATTCCCAGTCAGTGCTGCCCCTGGCTGGGACTGCTTCCTCTGCTGGTGCCCTCAGTGTTCTGCCACCTACCCCCGTGGGTCTTCCTTGCCGAGCGGTAATCGTGCAGGCGGGTGGGGGGGGGGTGGGGAGAGTGCTCCTCAGTCGACTCAGGTGCCACTGATTGGGGGGGGGGTCGGGGGGTATTCTCCGTCCCGGGGGGGCCGTTGCGACAAGGGCTTCCCCTGGGCTGTCCCGGCCTCCGACTAGGCTCCCCCTGGGCTCACCTCCGCGGCAGGTCTCTGATGTCTCCAGCGAGAGCGGGACAGCCCCGCCGACTCCGCCGCCTGTGTCTGTCTTCGTCGGGAGTGGGGGGTGAAGGGCTCCTCCCGCTCTCCGCTCCCGGATAACGCCTCCGGTAGGTGTTTTGACTCGCGGGTGGGACCCGCTCCGCTCCTTCCCGGATCTCCTCGCCTGTGCACCGGGTCCGCACTCAACCGGCCGCCATCTTGGTAAAGGCGCCCGGATTTCGATCCGGAGCTGCTGTTACTTTGCGGGTGCCTTTCTCCGTGCCAGAAGGGGGCCCGGGCCCAGTCTCAGCCACGCTATTATTCCGGCTCCCACCCGGCGATCAGGCCGACTCACGGGTCAGGTTCGCTCCGTCACCACGGCTGCTCATCCCCCAAGCGCCATCTTGTCCAGCATGGGCGCTCCCGGTCAGAAGGTGCTTCTGCCGATTTCGGCGAGTTCCACGCTGGTGTCGGTATTACTGAAACGAGCCCCTGTTGTTGTTTATGTTCGCCCACCGTCTGGCATAAGGTGCTTTCTCCAGGGTGGTATTAAAGACGGATTAATGTGCAGTCCGGCCGGAGCTCCGGCAAGACACGTCCTAGCCGGCCATGCTGTTGGCCACGCCCCCCTTTTCAGTGAATTTTTAAGGTTTTTTATATGCTAATTTCTAACTATAACGTGCCTGAAACCTATATTTGTTCGGTGAATTTCAATGGTTTTTTAAGTGCTAATTTCCAACTATAACGTGCCTAAAACCTATGGTTTTTTTAAGGGAATTTCAAAGGTTTTTTAAATGCTAGTTTCTAACTAACTAGAGGTAGGACATGTTAAGAAAGAAGAAAAACCCCACAGAAAGAAGCAAAAGAAATGCAGAAAGAAGCAACAGAAGTCCACAAAGACGAAGAAAAGTGCAGGAAGAATCAAGACATGTGCAGAAAGAACCAACAGAGCAGCAGAAAGAGGACTTGTTGCAAAATCATCCTGTGCCCACAACTTTTTCAGACGGGTACTGGTGGTAACTGACTCTGACTAACCAGGCCTAGATCCAGTGCTATGCTAAAAGACACTTAGAATACAGTGAAAACAGTCAAGTCAAGTCAAGTCAAAATTTGTATAGCGCACTACTCACCCGGAGGGTCTCAAGGCGCTTGAGGGGGGCTTGTTACTCAAATAGCCAAGTTTTGAGTTGTTTTCTGAAGGAGAGGTGGTTCTGAGTAAGGCGGAGGTGGGTGGGGAGAGAGTTCCAGGTTTTGGCCGCCAGGTAGGAGAAAGATCTTTCTCCCATGGTGGTTTTACGGATACGCGGAATCGTGGCGAGGGCTTGATTGGACGATCGTAGTTGGCGGGTGGGGGTGTAAAAGGTCAGGCGCGTGTTGAGGCATTTGGGTCCTAGGTGAGAAGACGGAACGTTATTCTCTTGTTGACGGGGAGCCAATGAAGGTCTCTCAGGTGACCGGAAATGTGGTTGTGGCAGGGTATGTCTAGGATGAGTCTGGCGGAGGCGTTCTGAATGCGTTGGAGTTTTTTCTGTAATTTGGTTGTGGTTCCAGCGTAGAGGGTGTTTCCGTAGTCCAGTCGGCTTGTGACAAGTGCTTGAGTGACTGTCTTTCTTGTTTCGGTGGGGATCCATCGGAAGATCTTTTTGAGCATGCGTAGGATGTTAAAGCATGATGATGAGATGGCGTTGACTTGTCTGGTCATCGAGAGGGAGGAGTCTAGAATGAATCCCAGGTTGCGGGCATGGTCCGTTGGTTTGGGCACGCTGCCTAGGGCTGGTGGCCACCATGAGTCGTCCCAAGCAGAGGGTGATGATCCTAGGATGAGGACTTCCGTCTTGTCTGAATTTAGTTTTAAGCGACTGTTCTTCATCCATTCGGCTACGTCTTTCATCCCTTCGTGTAGGTTGGTTTTGGCGGTGATTGGGTCTTTGGTGAGGGAGAGGATCAGCTGTGTGTCGTCAGCGTAGGAGATGATGTTGAGGTTGTGTTGGCGTGCGATGGATGCGAGGGGGCTCATGTAGACGTTGAAGAGAGTGGGGCTGAGCGAGGAGCCTTGGGGAACGCCGCAGATTACTTCGGTGGCCTCTGATCTGAAAGGGGGGAGGCGGACTCTCTGGGTTCTTCCGGTGAGGAACGATATGATCCAATCCAATGCTTTTCCTTGTATTCCGATGTTGTTGAGGCGTTGTACAAGGGTGCTATGACAGACCGTGTCAAACGCTGCGGAGAGGTCCAGGAGGATGAGGGCAGCTGTTTCTCCGTTGTCGAGTAGTGATCGGATGTCGTCTGTGGCTGAGATGAGGGCGGTCTCGGTGCTGTGTTTGGCTCGGAAACCAGACTGTGAGGGGTTGAGGGAGCCGTTAGACTCAAGGAAGGCGGCGAGCTGATTGTTGACGGCCTTCTCTATGACTTTGGCAGGGAAAGGGAGGAGCGAGATGGGGCGGTAGTTCTTAAGTTCAGTGGGGTCTGCTGTAGGTTTCTTCAGGAGGGCACTGAGTTCGGTATGTTTCCAGCTTTCCGGGAAGGTAGCGGTGTTGAGGGAGCAGTTGATGATATTCCGGAGGTGGGGTGCGATGATGGAGTCGACCTTGTTGAAGATGTGGTGGGGGCATGGGTCGGTTGGTGATCCGGAGTGAATGGAGTTCATCAAGCGGATGGTATCATCGGTGCTGATCGGGTTCCAGGCATCAAGGGTGGTGGTGGGGGTCTTCAGTTCGGTGGTAAGGGGGGTGGACTGGTCGCAGAAGCTGTTATGTATGTCAGCGATTTTACTGTGGAAGAACGAGGCTAGAGAGTCGCAGAGGCCTTGAGAGGGAGTGATGTCGTTGGTGTCGGCGCTGGTATTGGTAAGCTCTTTGACGATGCTGAAGAGTTCCTTGCTGTTGTGGGCGTTGTTGTCGAGTCGCTCCTTGAATGCTGATTTCTTGGTGGATCGGATCAGCTGGTGGTGTTTGCGGGTGGCCTCCTTGAGGGCGGTCATGTTGTCTGTGGTGGGGTTTCTTCGCCAGGCTTTCTCGAGGGTGCGGCAGTTCTTTTTGGAGTTCTTGAGGTCGTCATTGAACCAAGAGGCTTTTTTGCTGCGTGGCTTGTTGTGTTGCTTTTTCAGGGTAGCTAATTAGTCGGCGCTGTGGGTGATCCATTGTGCGAGATTGATGGCTGCTTGAGTTGGGTCCGATGATTTGGCGAGAGGGTTTTGGTATAGTGATGTGGTGAGCTGGTCGGTGGTAAGTTTGTTCCAGTTTCTGCGGGGGACTTGTTGTGGGTGGTGGTGGGTCGTGGTCTTTCTGAAGTTGAAATGTTCGCAGCTGTGGTCCGTCCAGTGGAGTCCTGTGGCATGATTGAAGGAGACGTGCTTGCTGGAGGAGAAGATCGGGTCGAGCGTGTGTCCGGCGTAGTGGGTGGGGATATTCACCAGTTGTTTGAGTCCGAGATTGGAGAGGTTGTCCAGAAGGGTGATGGTATTGCTGTCGTTGTTCTTTTCCAGGTGGAAGTTGAGGTCCCCTAGGAGAATGTAGTCCTCGGAGGGGAGGGCGTGTGGGCTGATGAAGTCAGTGATGTCTTCGCAGAATTGTGTGCGGGGTCCTGGTGGTCTGTAGATGAGGGTGCCTCTAAGTGTGGTTTTGGGGTCGGTGTGTATCTGGAAGTGGAGGTGTTCGGCGGCTGTGAGGGTGTCGTCGGAGCTAGTCGTGATGCGGATGGTTATCTTGTGGACGATGGCGATGCCTCCTCCTGTCTGGTTGATGCGGTCCTTTCGGATGATCTTGTAACCATCCGGGATGGCTATGGCGATGTCGGGCGCTGATGAGGCGTTCATCCAAGTTTCTGTAAGAAAGGCGATGTCCGGTGTGGTGTTGTCTAGTAGGTTCCATAGTTCAATGGCGTGTCTGTGGATCGAACGGGTGTTGAGCAGGATGCACTTCAGGTGGTTGTTGTCGGAGCTCTGTTTGGCATTTGTGGATTTAGTGTGGGTCTTGAAGCAGTCGAACTTGCAGGATTGGCAGGTGAAGGGTCCATGCGTGTGTCCTGGGGTGGCTTGGTGACAGTCGGGGAGACGGCCGGTGTTGAGTGCAGAGAGGGTTGCGACGTCGTACATTAGGCGGGTGGAGTGGATCTTGCGGGGGTAGGGGGTCTGGCGCTGGGAGCGGTCCAGGCGCGGACGGGCGTAGACGGGCTTACCTTTGGTGCACCTTCGACTCGCATAGGTCGCGTCCGCTGCACGTGGACGCTGCGCGTGTGTTGCTCTGACATAAGTGGATAGTGGAGGGGGGTGGAGCGAGGGAGGAGCAGCTGGGAGGCGGGAGCGGGGTGGCGAGTGGGTAGGGTCAGTAGGAGCTGGAGGGAGCAGAGGTGGGGCCGCGGGGGAGCTGCGGCGTGGACGGGCTAAGGGCACAACAACAATGCTGGGCGAGATCACTGGCACAAAGGAGGTCGTGGGCACAAAAAACAATCACTGGCACAATCAATGGCACAGAATGCGGTCGCAGGCACAAATAGCTGGCACAATTGTAATCAATGCAGGCAACAATACCAGGCACAATGCAGGTCGCTGGCACAGATAGCAGGGCAGAATGCCGGTCGCTGGCACAGATAGCAGGTCGCTGGCACCGATAGCAGGGCAGAGTGCAGGTCGCTGGCACAGATGGCTGGGACGAGCTGCGAGTGGAGCGACCAGTTCTGACCGGAGTCAGGATGGTCACAGCTCCTTGTCTCGCGTTATTAGCCTAAAGTTTGTTTGTGGGAGGGAGGAGCAGCTGGGAGGCGGGAGCGGGGTGGCGAGTGGGTAGGGTCAGTAGGAGCTGAAGGGAGCGGGGGTGGGGCCGGGGGGGAGCAGCGGCGTGGACGGGCTAAGGGCACAACAACAATGCTGGGCGAGATAACTGGCACAAAGGAGGTCGTGGGCACAAAAAACAATCACTGGCACAATCAATGGCACAGAATGCGGTCGCAGGCACAAATAGCTGGCACAATTGTAATCAATGCAGGCAACGATACCAGGCACAATGCAGGTCGCTGGCACAGATAGCAGGGCAGAATGCCGGTCGCTGGCACAGATAGCAGGTCGCTGGTACGATAGCAGGGCAGAGTGCAGGTCGCTGGCACAGATGGCTGGGACAAAACACCTACACTTTCTGCTCATTTCTAACATTTTTCTGCCTCTTTCTGCTCATTTCTTACCTTTATTCTGCCTCTTTTTGCTCGTTTTTGACCTTTATTTGCATAATGCTGTTTCTCACCTTTATTTTGCCTTTTCGGCTCATTTCTGACTTCTGTTTTGCCTCTTTCTGTTAATTTCTGACAGCTATTCTGCCTCTTTCTGCTCGTTTCTCACCTTTATTTTGCCTCTTTCTGCTTGTTGCTGAACTTTATTCTGCCTCTTTCTGCTCAATTCTGAACTTCATTCTGCCTCTTTCTCCTCAGTACTCCTCTTTATTTTGCTTCATTTTGCTCCCTTCTGCCCTGCCCTTTATTCTGCCTCTTCTGCTTATTTCTGACCTTTATCCTGCCTCTTCCTGCTCATTTCTGACCTTTATTCTGCCTCTTGCTGCTGATTTCTGACCTTTATTTTGCCTCTTTCTGTTAATTTCTGACCACTATTCTGCCTCTTCCTGCTCGTTTATTGCCTTTATTCTGCCTTTTGCCACTCGTTTCTGACCTCTATTTTGCCTCTTTCTGCTGGTTTCTGACCGTTATTCTGCCTCTTTCTGCTTGTTTCTGACCTTTATTCTGCCTCTTTATTCTGCCTCTTTCAGCTCTCTTCTGCTCATTTCTCACATTTATTTTGCTTCTTTCTGCAAATTTCTGACCTTTATTGTGCCTCTTTCTACTCCCTTAAGATCTTTATTGTGTCTCTTTCTGCTTGTTTCTGACCTTTATTCTGCATCTTGCTGCTCATTCTTCACCTCTATTTTGCCTCGTTCTGCTAGTTTTTGACCTTTATTCAGCCTCTTTCTATTCGTTTCTCACCTTTATTTTGCCTTTTTCTGCTCATTTCTGACCTTTATTCTGCCTCTTTCTGCTCAATGCCAAACTTTATTCTGCCTCTTTCTGCTAGTTTCTGACTTTTATTCTACCTTTTTCTGCTAGTTTCTCACCTTTATTTTGCCTCTTTCTGCTCAGTTCTGACCTTTATTCTGCCTCTTTCTGCTCCCATCTGACCTTTATTCGTCCTCACTCTGCTCATTTCTGACCTTTATTTTCCCTCTTCTTTGCTAGTTTCTCACCTTTATCTTGCCTCTTTCTTCTTGCTTCTGACCTAATTCTGTCTCTTTTTGCTCCCTCTTGTCTGTTCTCCCGGGACTACGGGGGGGGGGGGGGGAGAGCCTCAATGCCCCACTGATCCCAGCTGGCTCTCTGCCTTCTGAAGGATTCGGAATTGCTGCTGCCCACAGGGAGCTGCTAGGAATGCAGCTCCCTGTATGTAAGCGCAGTACTTTCATCTCTTTTCCTACCCACATGTCTGCAAGCAGGGAAACAGATGAAACCTCTGCTTCAAGCAGACGGGTGCACTTTGATTGCTCCTGCCCACTATAACCGGATTGTTTGCTTTTGCTTCACGGTAGCTGTCAGCTCCCACCATGTGAAAGTAATCTGCTACGTAGCCCGGTGGTGGGCATCCCAGGACATAGCAGGAGCCGACCCTGGGGGGTGGCAGTCCCAGGGCCATAAATGGCTCCAGGAGGGTGGTTGCGTGTCCCACCTCCTTTCTTCCATTTTTGGATTTGCCCGTGGAGAGGTGGAGGTCCCCAGGGCTGTGGGTCCATGAGGACCCATCTTAAATGTTAATTGTAGCCTTCTACATGGTGTCCCTGGGCTGAGTGCTCCCCTACCCTCCCCTAAAATCTTACCAGGCCATGGGGATTTAGGTCCACGGATCCAAAATCAGCTCACAAAGGGGGTCACGTGCCCCCTCCCCCTAAAACTTACACCTGGCTGTGGGGGATGAGGTCCCTGGGCCGAAATCATCTGTGAATTAGGACACAGTATGGGGGGGGAGAAGAAATAGGGTATAAGGGGTCCAAATGGAGGTATCCTGACCCCTAGGACTGATGAGGGGGTCTGCGAGTGACTCCTCACGGGGAAGAAATTGTGGCAAAAGTTTTTTTTGCACACACAGTGCTGTGTGAATTTGTGGCAGTTCTGCTGATCCAGACCACAATTAAAAAAACACATACACCCATTCACACACCCACACATCCATTCAGACACTCACCAGTATCTCAAGTAACCATAACTCGTGGCCTAAAGTAACTTGAACTTGTGCCCCGCCATGCACAATTTTGTCATCAATGATGTCATTTCAGATGTTCCAGTGATGTTATCAATGATGTCATAAAAATGGCATGAGTGATGCAATATGTGAGGTTGATTTTTTCTTAGCTTAAAAGAAAAGCAAAATTCAAAACTGTATCTTTCTCCTTGTACAAATTCACAGTTCTGGGTCCAGCAAGGAGCCAAATCCTGTTTGCATTTTCTTGTAGGCTAAGAGAAAGCCCAGGTGACCCATAGGGACACATATTAGGGTCTAGCCCTGGCAGCGCTATATTCCTACTCTGTGACTGAATCCTCAGCAGAATACACACTAAGAAAGACAGGGTAGGGGGCGGGTGTGCCTATGTTAGAATCGTTGGCTTTTCCATACTATCAGAATATAGAGTCTACATTTTATTAACTACTACTGCCTGCAATTACTTCTAACACTAGTAAATTTCACAGAGAATTTAGTCTGCTTCAGATACCTAGATAAGTATGGTACTTTGTGCGCAACCTGTCCACTAACTTTGCATACTGTCCAGACGTTTTCAGATAGTATCAGATGTTGAGAGAGTGTTTTCTTCTTGTCTTATTCTTCTGATGTTTATTTCCAGTTGTGTGTTTAATATCGCAAAGAATGAGAACTGGAACCTTTAGATGTATAATTTGGACTATTGCCATTTGACAGGTTGATTAATGCTCTGAATTGTCTCCCAGAACATCCTGTGAATTATAGTTACTTTGTCTATTGTTATCATGAAATTAATTGTCTTTCTTGATTCCAACATATGTGACATGATGTGTTTGGCCTCGAGACCTAAATGGCCAGCAAGTCAGTCAGTGGTGATGTGTGCTCCTCATATCCTCTCATTATTTGCAGTGGCGCAAAAATATTAGTTTCTAACTGAGGGGGTTAATCTTCCATTATTTCTGATTCTTTAAGATTGATTTCTTCTGACATCTGACTTTTATTGCAGAAAATGTCTGCGGGTGGAGCTGTATGATTTTTATTTGTTTTTCATCCACAGAACTTTTAAATAAACCAGAGAAGTCAGCCACTTGAAAACTTGACATGTACTGCTTTCAAAACTCATGATCTGGCACATTGGCCCTCGCATATTAGATTTAAGGGAAAGGCTTTGAAAAGTGATTTACACCTTGTGAAAGAAATTAACCTGCTCCCCTAAAGACAGGGCATACCAAACTCTCTGCAGCCTAAACCGACTCTTGGATTCATACCTAGAACTGAACTATGGCAATCAGTTTGGCAAGTATTGCCTGGAGCATATACAGAGGCTGAGGGGAAGCAGGGACTTTGTCAAACTGCAACAGAGGTCACATGACTGGGGCTGTCAGACACATGAACGTGCTTCTGCTTGGAGCTCCAGTTCACCATACGACCCTTAAGTGAGCTCCCAGGTGGTGCTAGGATGGACTTGCTGCTTCAGAGCTCAGAAAATAAAAAGCAAAGTGGCTGCCAGCACAGTTACAGCTATAAAGTATCCCACACACGTTATCTACTCTCTACTTATGTCAGTCGACGATGTGCACCCTCACTTTATAACAATAAGCCTTTGAAGTAAAACTCTTTTTTATTATTATTATACACAAATATATTATATTACATCAAAACAATAAATCAGGAAAGTCAATACGTACCTGTGAAGCGTCATGTAACTTGGTCTCTTTATCTGACATATACATAACACCTTCCCTTTTGTGCTATTAGGATACCATTTTCCGTATGATACTTTTTAAAACACTTTTGCATTACAAGTCGGTGCCTGCTGATTGAAATGTAGGACAGCCATTTACATATGTCAGATCTTATTGATATTTTTGGACACTTTGAAATTTACCTAAGAAGAGTTTAGTTTGCCTCCTTTAAAAAGAGAAAAAATTGCAAGGTGATTATTAGCAGTATAACACTGCTAATTCTCATGGAGATACTATGCATTTTATTTATTTTTATTTAATGCGATTTTATATAGCGCTAACTTTACCCGAAGGTGTCAGAGCGCTTTACATAAGAACATAAGGACTAAGGATTACATGCGTTACAATAAAGATACAAACAGAAAAAATTGCAAATGTACAAGATGTAAAGTCACACAAAGAAGAGACTGGTGATTAGAGTTATCTCTATATACATAGGGAGGGGCTACGGTGGATATACTCTAAGAGTCACATAGGAATGGTAGAGAGTACAAAGTTCTACTGCATATACTGGTGATTAGAGTTATCTCTATATACATAGGGAAGGGCTATGGATGAATATACTCTAAGAGTCACATAGGAATGGTAGAGAGTACAAGGGTCTACTGCATATACTAGTGATTAGAGCTATCTCTATATACATAGGAAAGGGATACGAATGGATATACTCTAAGAGTCACATAGGAATGGTAGGTAGTACAAAGGTCTACTGCATATACTAGTGATTAGAGTTATCTCTATATACATAGGGAAGGGATATGGATGGATATACTCTAAGAGTCACATAGGAATGGTAGCGAGTACAAAGGTCTACTGCATATACTAGTGATTAGAGTTATCTCTATATACAGAAAAGCAGAGTTCCATTAATTGGGGTCGGAGGGGGGATGCAGTCACAGCACCAAGGGAGGGACAGAGAAGGGCAGGAAAGTGAGACAAACGAGAGAAGGAAGCAGATAGTAACGAGTAAGACAGCGAGGAGTTTGTCAGAGGTAACAGGAGAGACAAGAAAGGTCGCTAGGACAGAGGGGGAGGTCAGAGATCGCTAAAATGGCAGAGGAGAAAGATAGCAGAAGAAGCGAGTCATAAAAAGAAAATGGCGGGGAGCACAAAGGTCCAAGTCCGAAAGTACAGGAAGAGGGCTGCCATAGCCAGCAAGTCCGGGGGGAGAAAGGCAGTCCGCAGCAAAGTCACAGCCTCATCGTCCATGAGGAGCTGGGGCAGAGGAGTTCGAACCGGAGACCAGGGATCAGGGAAGAAAGACCATTGGTGCCAAGGCAGCTGTTCGTAGAACGGGAGGCAGCAAAGTCAAAACCAAAGTTTAAAGGGAAGGAGGAGGGGGGCTCTCACCAGAGCGATCAACAGAGTTTCATGTGGGAAGAAAGTTGCCCCAGGTGGAAGGTTGTGCATCTTCCTTGGAGCTTCGTGTATCAGCGCCTCCTCTCCCTCGCCTGCTCAAGACGCAGGCGGCGTCTCCGGGGTCGAAAGGGGGCGAGTCCCCTGGCCCGGGGCTCCATGGCTGCTGCTCTGAGCTCGGACCCCTGCCGGCCGGTGCCCCTGGTGCCACCGGAGGGCACAGACGGGCTGCCCCACGCCTTCCTGCAGACCCTCTGCGATATCCTGGACGACGGGCGACGGGGCATGGTGCACATCACGGAGATCGAGTATCCTTGTGTTTAACATTCTCGTTGGTTGACCTAGGGCGTTGCATTCCAGGGTCTTTTGAATGAGAAATTCGGACAGTATTTCCCTCTTCAAGATGGCACCCATTATAAACTGTGTTGTCGGGACGCTTCTAGCGACACTCCAGCTTTAACATGTCTTTGTGTATACTAGCGGATCCTCAGCCCTTTAAGATCACTCCCTACGTCTAAAGAGAGAGTGCGAAAAGAACACCAATTCGCTTTCGGGAGAAACTTTCAGATTCTAAGATGTTACGACATTGGTGTCAATATGCCATTCCATGATGGCATGGCTGGAAGCGGCGAGGCATTCCCCAGGCTCCCCGATCCCCTCACCGGCACCCAAGGATCCTCGCCACTCGTGGGGTGGGGTGGTGGGCGCCATCTTGGCGAGTGCCGGGGTCCGTCCGGAACTCTCCCAATCGCAGGGACAGTTCAGCAGCCGCTGAAAATCGCCCAGTTTGTGCCCCGCATGTTCAGCCCGCCGATGGTGTGCTTCCCGGCAGTTGAAACACGGGTCGGGCGCAGCTGGATGCTCAGGAGAGCAGCGCGGACCGGGAGCCGAGACGATCCACGTCCATCCGGCTCCCAGTCCCGGCCCTGTTATCTATACTGTGTTAAGATGAAATAGCAAACACAATACAAACCCTCAGACAAATGCTTGGAGTTTTCCCATGTAGCTGATTGCTTTGTATTCTGTTTCTGTCCTGAAGTATGTGGTACACAGTTATTGAAACCCATCGAAACATGTGTCAACGTGTTTTAGCTTGATTACCTTTTGGAGCCCAGAGTACATTTCTGTCTTCAAACTGTGGACTGCCTACTGAAGAAGGTTCTATGTATTTCATAGGATAGCATAGGGTCCGGAGGTTCTTGTATAATTGTCTTGATGTATTATATTATTATATACTGACAATAAAAAAGAGTTTTACATAAAGAAGCTTCTTGTTATCCTCTGTTGTTAGATTTATTTAATCTAAGAACAAATAGGGTCGGCTCTTAATCAGCAAGGCTGAGCCACAATTCTATATCAACGAAGAACAATTGCCTATACTGATATTTGGTTAACAAAGAGTTTGCCACCAGAGCAAAGAAAGTTTATCCAAGCTGGGATGTGCTTATAAGTAGCCTTTTATTCGAATATCTCAGTCAAAAAAACAGGGGTATATTTGTATCAATCATATACAGTTTGAACAAAAGCAGCATTTTTTGAGTACACTTAAGAAATTGTGGACAGAAAAAATCAATGGAATATTAAAATTCAACATACATGCTAAATCCAGTCATATCACAATCATACCTTACCAATCATACACAAAACACGTACAAAAACAAATACACCCACGACTAGATAGAAATAAATAATCGTGTGATGTATTAGGTCTGCTGCAGTCTATACAAATATATACACAATTATATTTACAGATGTAAATCAAAAATAAATCAGCAGAATTAAATGTCAAATCAGAAACACTATATACAACAATTTTTTGTAAGCCAGTAATGTGTCACTCTGTTCACACTACGGGACAACACCAATGTGAAAGAAGCAGACATTGGACATGGGACGGCCTACGCGTTTCAAATCCCCAGGGTTTGACAGGGATTTTCGTCAGGGCCACATGATTCACTATGGAGCATATCCGGAGAAAGGAAAAGCGTTGAGAGTATCTGTAGGGTTGCGAGTTCAAGTAGAGATGGAATGGGGAGCCAGAGGATCGTGAGAAAATACGTCCATGAACAGGAACGATGGTTGTAAAAATCCAGTGTCACTCTACGCATGCGCGGGAGATTAGTTCCAGCGGGGACGCCGATTCATCGAAACCTGCAGAGCTCTAAACCGAGGCTGTTTCCAAAAATTGTGTTGGATTTTTACAACCATCGTTCCTGTTCAAGGACGTATTTTCTCACGATCCTCTGGCTCCCCATTCCATCTCTACTTGAACTCGCAACCCTACAGATACTCTCAAGGCTTTTCCTTTCTCCGGATATGCTCCATAGTGAATCATGTGGCCCTGACGAAAATCCCTGTCAAACCCTGGGGATTTGAAACGCGTAGGCCGTCCCATGTCCAGTGTCTGCTTCTTTCACATTGGTGTTGTCCCGTAGTGTGAACAGAGTGACACATTACTGGCTTACAAAAAATTGTTGTATATAGTGTTTCTGATTTGACATTTAATTCTGCTGATTTATTTTTGATTTACATCTGTAAATATAATTGTGTATATATTTGTATAGACTGCAGCAGACCTAATACATCACACGATTATTTATTTCTATCTAGTCGTGGGTGTATTTGTTTTTGTACGTGTTTTGTGTATGATTGGTAAGGTATGATTGTGATATGACTGGATTTAGCATGTATGTTGAATTTAAATATTCCATTGATTTTTTCTGTCCACAATTTCTTTAGTGTACTCAAAAAATGTTGCTTTTGTTCAAACTGTATATGATTGATACAAATATACCCCTGTTTTTTTGACTGAGATATTCGAATAAAAGGCTACTTATAAGCACATCCCAGCTTGGATAAACTTTCTTTGCTCTGGTGGCAAACTCTTTGTTAACCAAATATCAGTATAGGCAATTGTTCTTCGTTGATATAGATGTATTTAATGGCATAATCTGCTCTGGGAAAATTCCAGACTCCTGGAAAGAAAAGAATATCATTGTCTTCCACAAAAAGAGCAAGCCTAAGGAAGATCCGGGTTCGTATCATCCAATATCCCTCATAAATACAGACACTATAATTAATGCTAAGGTCTTGGCTTAAAGGCTGGGAGGGGTCATTGGCAGTCTGGTCTCCCCGTGGCAGCATGGGTGTATCCCGGGTCGAGGGACAAGGGATCATATCAGGCAGGCCATCACTTTGTTTGATGTGCAGGCTGTCATGGCGGGACGGATCGCCATGATCCTTCTGGACGCAGAAAAGGCCTTTGATCGCGTCACGTGGAAATATTTGTGGGGGAAATTGGAACGGAGGGGCTTTGGCCCTAATATAATGAGTGCTATAAAAGCTATGTATGCTGATCCTATAGCCAGAATTCAATTAATGGGAGGTAGCTCAGATGAAATATATATTTCTCGTGGGACTCGACAAGGGTGCCCCTGCTCACTCATCCTATTTGCCCTGTATATCGATCCACTGGTACGAAGGATATTAGGGTGTGAGGGTATTAAGCCAGTGGTTTGTAATGGGTTTGAAACCAAGCTGCTGGCTTATGCTGATGATTTGGCTAAAACAACTATAGAACCAGATACGGCTCTGACTGCCCTTATAGGGATAACTACGGAGTTTGGTCGGCGTTCAGGGTATCTTCTTATTTAAAGTAAGACCCAGATAATTTGTTTGAATAATATTATAAAGCAGGATGGAAGATACACAGATTCAGCAGTTTATCTTGGGGTTAGGATTAATCCCGTAATGGATACAATTATTAAAGAGAATTTGTTCCCACTTGTTAATTCAATGGCGGCAAAGTTCAAAAGAATAGACTCTATACATCTGTCTATAATAGGGAGAGCCAATGTGCTCAAGATGACCATGCTTCCCAAAATACTGTATCTTTTTTGCTCTATCCCACTTATGGTGGGGGAGGGCGTGCTAAAATCCATTGAGGCAGTTTTTATTAATTTTATCTGGCAGTATGAGAAAACTAGACGTTCTCTGAAATATCTGTCTCTGCCGCAGGATAAGGGAGGGCTGGCTGTCCCTAATATTAGATTTTATCTTGTGGCTTGTCTTTTTAGTCAGATGGCAATACTATTAGATTGTACCACAAATATGTCTGACTGTCCGTTTCGGAATGTAATTCCCCCATCCATCTTTGAATTGCTTTTAGGTAGGGAAGCCGTGGGGTTCTTATTACACAAGACTGACAGACGCTATCATAACAAAAAGCAGTATAAAGTACTGGAAAGCACCTGGAGGGTCTGGAAAGTCATTTAGAAATCATTGGCAATCCCGAAACTTAATTATTATACTCCCCTCCGGAATAACTTGATGAGTTTTGATGATGTTCATCAGAAATTTGAAATCCCAGCCAATCAAGGCTTTAAGTTTTTACAAATTTTTCAAACGTTATCGAGTATTAGGCCACGGATTACCCCAGGAGGTAAAATCAATATGCTCGAGTATGTGTTGGGAGGGGGTATTAAAATCAATATGATATATAAAGCACTAATTTCAACAATGCAAGATGATTTAGAAAAGGTTGAGGCCTCTTGGATGTTGAAATTAGGGGATTCGGATGTGGACTTAGATAAGGCATTACAATTGGCTGGGAAACTTTTCCGTTCTACGAATCTGAGAGCTCAACACTACAAAACGTTGTTTAACTTATACTTTACACCAGCCAAGCTGTTTGATTGGGGTAAGAGGGACGACGATAAATGCCCGAGGTGTCCCGACGGGCCTGCTAATTTGGTGCATATGTTGTACCACTGTCATAAGTTATGCAAGATTTGAGCTCAGATCGAAAAATTTTGGGAGGGGCTGTTAGGTGTTAAGATCAACCTATCCCCTACCCTAATGATAATAGGAACTGATTGTAACCTGAGTTTGAATAAGGAGGAAGAAGCTTTTGTTTTTATTTGTGTGGCGGTTCTCCGGATACTGTTGGCTGCAGGCTGGAAGGATATTACGGTCCCCTCCTTTCAGATGTGGCTTTCTAGACTCTTTGGGATTCATAACATCGAATCCTCCCTCTATATCTGGAGAGGCAGGAGAATGAGGGAGATGGGGCAGAACATCTGGGCCCCCATCAAGGGTTGGAGGGATTCCCGTGTCGTGTATTTCTATAGGTTCTGATTCGATCCCCCTATTCCTGACCCTATTCTGGTTAAACTTACTAGCTAGTTAACTAACAGTCAGCCCATGAGGCAAGAAAACCCCCATGATGCAGATACCGTTATCTGACGCAGTCACACTACGGCACAGGAACGTGTTATCTGATTAGGTCATAACGCTTGAGATCTAATTAGACAAGCGACATTCCTCCAGCCCCTGATAAGGCATACGACGTTCTCATAACAAATCAAACCTATGACAACCTGGATAATCCGTGCGGCCATTGTTTTGATTTCACAGAGAACTTTAGTAAAGAATGTGCTAACGAGCAAGTCGTATGACATCTTTATTGACGTACCTATGTCCATCCTTACGTCAATCCCGGCACCTTTAAGGTATAAATATTGCCGACCTTGCCCTATGCAAACACACGCGTGGTGACAAGACGGAGCAGCCATACTTGCCGAAGCCGAGAGCAGAAGCAGACCCCGCAGGCAGCAGCCCCGCCTTCCTGACGCGCTGAGAGACGCGCTGCTATCTCAAGCCGAGAGACCCAGCACCGGCGCTTCTGGGCAGCCCTCGCAGGCAGCCTGGAATATCGAGAGCAGAGAAAGAGATACCATTCCTCATTCATCCTAAATTCCAGGTACAGAACTGAATAACCCCTCCTAGAGAATTCTTTAGTTATTCACTTGGCAAAAACAAACTTAAACTAAACTGTAACTTTCTATTCCCGCCCACGCATTAGACTTAGGTCAGGTACACGGGGTAGGCGTATTTAGAAACACCAGTTGAGTACGTTTAGTCAAATGTATATGTGTATGTAAATATATTTTAATCATTTTAAACATCATATGGCTCAGAAACCATATCAATGTTTTTACAGTATTATTTTATACTATTGCTTCTAATGTATGCACTTTACTTAACTATAAGTATTGCAATAATATCGATCCATTTCTCTTGTACGAGAAAAGAGACTGATCAATAAATAACATCTTTTATTGAACACGCCCGTCTCTTCCTTTTCTCTACATTCTGATGAGACTAAGAATGCACGTACTGACTGAGTAAAATAATTGCCTTGTGCTCACACGACTCTCGAGATTGACTCTTGATTAGGGGAGAGCAAAGTTGTCATGTTCTATGGTTGTCAGAAACTAAATCCCTTCTTGTCTAATCAGGGGAGTTAATCCTTCCTTGAACATTCGAGAAAGTTTCTAGCGAACTCTGAGCTTAGCTGGCAAACCCAAAAATTAAGTCTAGTATCGACAGTAGTAGACCTAGTTAACGTCTGGCCTAGGCCTTTACTGCTGTAGGTACTATTCCAATGCGCAGAGCCTATTGGGAAAATAGGAGCTACACTACATGGCGCCCAACGCGTTTGGAAAGGGCGATAAAACTAACGTAAGACATTTAGAGTAACTCAGTCGTGCTTTCTCACTCAGACCCCTTTTCCCAAATACTCCAAAGACGTCTGGAGTGGGTGAAAGGTTATAAAATCCTCCAAAACCTCGCAGGAGGGAACTCCTATGTAAGGTTCTTGGTCTAGTCAACGTTGAAGGATAAAACAGTTCCAAAATATTGTGCACCTAATCTCTGTTTCCATAAAGAAACCTGATCTGCAAACAAAAATAATACCATCCTGTCAGTAAAATGGCAGAGAGTGATGAAGAAAGAGAGGCAATTAGATTAGCTACTGAAATAGCAGCAGCTGATACTACAGCACTCGATGCAGACCCGGATATAATACTCATCCAGGTCGCCAAAAGGAGAGCTATAACTCTAAAACTTATAGAAAATGGACTGACACCTAGAGGTGGCACAGTCATATTCGTAATCGAGGCACACGAATATCGGCAGACAGAGGTATACTATACATGGATAAATTTTCCAGCAGCAAATGCTGTAACAAAGTACTTCCACTATTACAAAGTAGAGGAACCTCCTAATGAGTACACTCCTTTCGAGGAGGTGGAAGTACCACTCAAATTCCAAGAGCATTTGCTCTTATTTGATGGCGCCCTAATACATAACAATCACATTACAAGGCTCGGTCCTTTAGGAAGACCAGGAGCAACGTGGCCGGTCCTAGCCGGATACACACCACATCCAGACATCGAAAGAATGCCTGCAGCAGAGCTATTAATACAGCTAAAACAACTACTAAAAATTCATAGACAATTAGTTCAGTATGTAATGCGGACTTCAACAATTCAGCCAGCGATTAAAATTCCACAGCTGACCCCTCACCAGGGGAACACAAATAAAATCACACCACAGAACATCCAATCCTGCCTAGGTAAAGTTCCAGCTAAACGGGAACAGATACCATTCTGGTTGGCACAGAAAATCACCCAAATAGAGGCGGTGTTTCCTGACACCACCCCATTAGAAAAACACAGGATTCTGACTATATGTCTCCCAATGGGAATCGCACCACACATTGAGGACTGTGACACTTGGGGTACAGTCTTTGCTTCCATCTATACAAAAACGCACGGTGTTCCATCCATTTCGGTGATACCAGATGTGCTAAAACAAATTCAAGATGAATACGGTCCAGAACCTGCTTTAACTCTTGGTATGAAATTACTGAAAGACTTCAAGCAGGTCTCGGCTATATTACTAGCCAACATAAAGGGTGAAGCAGCAAACGTGGCGATCCGCCAGAGGTTAAAAGAGACAGATATAGCAGACCAACCAGCTGAAATTGCCAGAATCATAGAAAAATCCTATGAAGAACTAGGCAGAGATAGTCTAGGTGGAATACCAGTAAAACCGCAACTGACTACAAGTCCAGAAAAAATATTTTTTAATAATAATTCACCAAAAAAGAACTGGGATGGAAACAAACAATCCAATCCTAAAGAAAAGAAATTCCAGTCCAGAGGAAGGTCTCCTAGGCGAAGAGAGAAATCTCCAAACCCGAGACAAAGGTCACCTCAGAGTGAACCCTCTGGGAATAGATATAACCTTAGAAATAGGGATAATATTAAAAAACCTGATAGATATCAAGACATTGATACACGTCCGTCTCAATCTTTTCAGAATTCCTCGCAGAAATCGGAAAGAAGAGGACGATCAGAAGAGCACGCCAAGTCCAAAGACAAGGAACCTGCTCAACTGAAAAAGAAATCACAATTTCCAAAAAAGAAGGTAGCCAGTATCAAGGTAGTTAACAATGCCGAGAATACTGAGGACACAACTGAAAAACGGAGAATGGGCTCAGACAATGCTAGACAGCGCAGCAGAGGTGAGCATAGCTCGCAAAGTCCTTATGAATCATCTGGAGACAGTGGACACGAATGAATACCTTCAAGTGGAAACTGCAGATACCAGAGTTAGCAAGCCCCACAAAATATACGAGATAACATTACGTATAGAGGGAGATAAGACTAGGAAAATAAGGGGACTATTTTGGGATAACCTATCCAAGGGCTATGACATCCTTCTAGCTGAAAAAGACTGGCCACCAGAGTTTGTCAGGGAGTGCCCTCATGGCGAAGAAGTAATTATGCCTGCCTTCTCGAATCAAATACCGATTCATAAAAAATATACACTTGCTAGAAAGTGGGCAGTGGCCTTAGCACCTGCTTTATATAAAAATCATGTAGGATGGGATGAGGATTCTCCTCCTCACAAAGTCCAGTTAAAATCACAACCTACTGCACAAAGGCAGTACCCAATTAAGCAAGAAGCTAAAAAACAAGTAAATGAAATACTAGATCAGCTAGAATACCAAGGGGTGATTGAAACTTGCACCTCACAAATGAACAATCCTTTGTTTCCGGTCTCCAAACCAGACAATTCGTACCGTCTAGTTTTGGATTACCGACACCTTAACACATGTTGCAAAACTTTTGCAGTGCAAAACTCACACAGTGCTGCACTAATGAATAACATAGTGCGCAAAAAATACAAAACAACCTTGGACATCTCCAACGGATTCTTTTGTCAGAACATAGCACCAGAGAGCAGATATTTAACTGCATTTTCAGTAAATGGCACTCAAAAACAATTCTGTCGGTTAGCCCAGGGGTACAAGAACAGCCCGGGGGTATTCTCAGCAAGAGTAACAGAATTACTACAACTATATGATGATGAAGCATTATCTTACGTCGATGACATTTACTTAACAGATGATGACTTGGAGACTCACTTGAAAAGAGTGAACACCATAATACTTGGTTTCGCTGCAGAGGGTTACAAATTCAACTTCAAAAAGTCCAGAATTGCCCATCTGACGGTCCTATTCTTAGGATATGAGTTATCAAGTGAAGGCAAAAGCCTGGCAGACAATTTCCTAGAGAAATGTGCCGTAATCCAAGCTCCTAAAACACTAAAAAACCTACAGTCAATTCTAGGCTTCCTAAATTTCGGAAGAACTTACATTGCAAATTACGCAGAAAGGGTCAAACCCCTTTACGATCTAATTAAACCAGACTTTAAAAGATCCAGTTGGACTCAAGCACACACAGAAATTTTGAGATCCTTACAAACAGACATGCTAATTAAAACAAAATTAGAAACCCGTGATAATACACGCAACCTTGTGATCCAAGTCATCCCAGGGAGATACGGATTCACATACCTAACCTCTAATGAGGGAGATAAGGTACCAATTGCATTCAAATCACATTTGTACACAAAAGCTGAACAGAGATTCAACAACAAAGGAAAAATTGTTCAAGCAGTTCAAACCGCAATAGCTAGAGAAAAAGAAATAGCTGACGGTAGACATATCACAGTCAGAACAGCAGAATCAGCTTTTGAGGCATTAACAACACCGTGTAATTTACCAACAACAACATTGGATCCAGAATGGTTACAATGGGTAAATTCAATCACAACGGACAAAGTATATTACTTCTTTGATCCAGAACTAGAAGAATTAAAAAATCTAAAATATGAAAAAACGTATCCTCTGCCAATCGACATTCTGCCTCTACGACATTACGCCTGTGTAATCTATACAGACGGACATGCTCAACCCTCCGTTTGGGGAGAACATGCATACAATCCCACATGTGAGATTACAAAAGAAGTGTGGCACGGAGGTAAACTAAGACCTCTATTAACAAAATCACACTCAGTAGAAACTAATTCAGAACTACAAACTGAAATATTAGCTTTGAAAATGGCGCTAGATAATGCGGATCGCGAATTCCCGACACTTATAGTGTCAGATTCATATTTCTGCGTCAAAGCATATAACAAGGATTTGCAGACATGGATTCAGAACGGTTACAAAGATGACACAGGTGCACCAATAAAGCAGAGACTTCTCTGGGAACAAGTAGCTCTTTTGAAAAAAGAACTACCAAAGACTCACGTGACACACTCACTGAGTCACCAGCGTGATGGCGTTCACGTTGTAGGGAATTCATTGGCTGAAACAGCCGCAGCGGCAGCCAGTAAACCGGCTCCCGTAGATCGAAAAAAGCGTACATTAAAATACATTGACGGCGAAACATTGCTGGCAGTAAAAACGTCATCAAAAGGCGACTGCTCGGCGTTACCGATCAACTATCCACTCAATTACACATACATCATAGATGCAAACTCCATTCCTTTTGCTCGAATCCCTGGAGTGGGGGATAGAGTGATTCCAAACATGGACAGGAGAAACTTGTTAATCGCAGACGCACACATGGGCGAGGGTCTCAGACACCTTAAATTAAAGGATTCTCTGGAAGAATTACAATCACGGTACTGGTGGCCAGGCATGAGCCTGCACTACACCATGTTTGTAAAAAACTGCCCAAACTGCAACAGAGATCGCAGTGGGGAGAGAAGCAGTTTAATACCTCGTCGTATCAAGGCAGATAACATCACCACTAAAAAGAATGGCTTGCGATTAACATATACAGGCTAGTTCCAACTTATAATGTAGATCCACAACACTCGGCTGACGTCCGGACTGTTATACAAGATTTGCGAGTCTAAATGGCATATACGCTAAGAGCATGCTACGTTCGACCATTTTTTTTTTTTTTTACTTTTCTCAGGCAATCCAGCCTGGGGGGGGAAAGAATGGCCAAATGAGCACAGCCCAGCGGGAATCTTCTCACTTCCTTCCTGAGGGTATGGGATGGTGTAAAGAAAAAACCAAGACAGAAAGCAATCTATAATAGAAAGGATATTAGGTTCGGGAGCTGGGTGGGTCAAACATCTAATAAGTGTCCAACGTAGTCTTAATAACTTGCCAAGAAATTCTCTGAAGGGATTCAGTCCGTACGAATTATTATTCGGAACTAGGATGTTGATCTCTGACCTTGATAGTCAGACTTCAGTGGTAACAGAAAAAAGCTTTGATGTCAAAGACCGTTTGGCTATTTTGCAGGACTTAAACAAAACAAGAAAAGACCTGAGCAACATACAGTTGAAAGAACAGCCAACGACCACTGAAGAATCACCACCTGTCCCAGCAAGACCTGTCTGGATTCCAAAAGTCGGGGATCTAGTCAGGGAGAAAATCGCGGTAAAGAAGGAATTTGGGCCTTCTTACAGAAAAGCAGTTCCTGTATTGTCTGTCAACGGGACAAGATCAGTTGTACTACCGCCACTTGCTGGAAAAAAGGAGAACCGAGTTGTATCCATCGACCTGGTAAAACCACAACATGTGGTCGATAACAAACAGTAGGCCAAGTGGACTCCCAATAAGTAGCAGAACACCAAGGTTTGCTACCAGTACAGAGGTCCTATCAAAGAGGCTCATCACATTCGAAACGCCTACAGAAGAACAACAAGGACTATGCAACAATGCAATAGAACTTAGACCTCTGAAAACCCAAATAAAGACATTTAGCAGAGACACACCAATCTATACAGAAGTACCAAGTGAAAATGCGAGAAACAAAAATCCTGAACCAATTGGAACAATTGACAGAACTGCATCCGGTTACTTCATCAACTTCGATGATTCCTCTGACGGCTTCAGCGAACAAAAGACACAGCCATCATCAAAATCCTTTAAAGACAAAGCTAAGGAACTTTTGAAACAACTGAAAGAAACATATCTAGTTTCTCCATGGATTGAATTTTGGGTGGGTTTTGGTGCATTAATCCTCATACTTTGGCTCATCATGGTATTTACCTTGGGACGCTTCATTGAGGGAAAATATGCTAAAATGGACACAGCAAGTCAGAACATCAACTTGGTCCTCAAACCACACACATCTTCACACGTCGAGAAAAGAGAACTTTCTTCAGAACTTTCTTCAGCCAACTTCACAGCAATTCCAATACCTGGTGGGGTAGCCTGGGACAACACTGACTATGAAATTTATGGTCCGGTCGAGATCCTGAAATATCCACACCAAATCAAGATCTCTTTGAGTGACTTTGCAAAACCAAACTCATTTGCTGATGATTGGGACTTTGAAAGTATAAACAATATGATGTCTGACTTAGTAATGTCTGCTAAATTTACAAAACATGATTATTTGCAGGGTTCTACAAATTATGACAGCATGTACTGCTATAACCATTATGGTAACCATTTCTTGCATAAATCTGCACAACCTAGAAATGTTTTAAATTATAATCAATGGGAACATTGTGCTACACCTCCAAAAGGGAGCTCTAGAACCGTGTATGGCAAATATTCATATTTTTCAGGTTTTAACATAACTAATGCTGAAACATTTTATTACAAATTGTCAAACAAGACAGGGATGAAAACCATGATAACCAACACAAAATTGATATATTCAGATTCTTTCTTTGAAAAAATGAATACTTTTGGATTCGATTATTGGGACAAAAATGTTGATTTGAAAAGTGTTTGGGGTACAAAAGAATGGCAAGTACAGGGTATAGAAGCTTTGTTTAGAGCCTGCATGATCCCAGAACAAATGATATTTTTAAATGACACTGTTCAACAAACCACCTGTCTTGGCTTAGCCAAAATCAAAGATTTAAATAACCCGTCTATTCCAAAGCCAACAAAGTTTAGCAATAACTCTGATACAGATGAAGAAATAGACATAAACCATATACTTAACCAAAACAGAACACATCCTGATTGGAAACAATGGTTGATCTGGCCCACAGATACAAATAACTGTCAAGATAGATTCCTGAATAAAACACAGGGTTTCAAAATGACCAGGCCAGACCCTAGATATCCCCAAAGACATCACCCAGGGATAATACCAACCTACAGTGTGGGCAAATTATGCCTTCAATGGCTACAGTCTTCCACACTGCCTGAAATTAAGCAACACCTAACTTTACTTACTGATGGTGCTGACTTGCGTGATTTCATAATGGGACCACGCAAACAGCGTCAAAAGCGTTTCATAGCAGCCTCTGTATATGCAGCATACAATGAGGCCTGGAAGGTTACTCAAATTGAGACAGCAGAAAGAATACGGGAAATTGACCGTATTAATTTGGAAAAATCACTTTCTGTAGTGGACAATGGGTTAATGACTCTGTCCTCCAGAATTTTTTCATTGGACAGCATTGTGTCTTCAGCAATCGATATATTATCGCAAGACTTACTGTTATTACAACATGGTCAGTCACAATTGCGTTCTATTGTACAGCTTGGCTGGACGTTACAAAATCTGCGTTCAGGCTATGTGCCTTGGCGTTTAATCAACACAACGTCACTATTCCAAATCTTTAACCTTACTGATAGACAGATCGGTATGGCGCAGAAGGGTGCTGATTATACAATCTTGAGCATTGAAAAACTAGAAAGATTACCGTTGACAATGTCAGAACGACCTGTCAGTGAATGGATAATCCACGGAATCATAAATATTCCAATCTCAACCTTCAGGTTTCAATACTGCCAAAAATATATACAGGCTGGCATGTACGAGAAATTGGGAAAGGGGTACCTTAAAACAACATGGAACCTGCCCTATTCACATGCATGTGTCAGTAACAAAGGACAGAAAGTGTTTCTTAGTGGCAACAATTGTGCTATGTCACTGAGCGGCACGCTTCTGTGTAACGGTATTAGTTTGCACGGAGCCTGTGAAGGGAATTCATACAACCTTTCATGTCACCAGCAAGGCGCACCTGCAACTGAAATAGAACCATTCTTTCAAAGACTCTATAATGGGAGTTACATTCTTATTGTAGACCGCAGATGCTGTAGTCTTATGCCCGGGACTCCTTATCTCGTCACTACGACGGCGAAGGTCAAGTGCTGTGGACGTTCTTTGTTTCCCAGCTCCTTTCCAGACAGGGAGGCAAGGGCATGGCCCGGTTTGAAAATTACTTCTATTCGAATAGATACTTTAAGCAGAATGAAAACAGTGCTTCTTCAGACGCCTACAAGGCTCACGTCATCTAAAGAAACGTATGATCTACAAGTCGCAAGGACGACTGCAGAGATACATACATTATTATCAACTAATTCCCCCGTACATTTCGCGGAAATCCTAAGCGAAATCTTAAATATTTCTGATACCACAGGGGTCTCAAAGGTATTTAAGACAGTATTTTCGATGGCATTAACACCATTCAAAGCCATACTGGGTATTTTTCCAGATTTCGTCCATTCGATTTTTGGCGGACTTCCCCTGATCCTGGGACTAATTGCAGGAATCCTATTCCTAGTCCTTATTTTTCGTTATGGCAACCCATGTCACAGATCAAACTCTCGCGACAATGGAAGATACGATCCTAGCCATTGGATACCGGGACCGGATATCAAAAATCCTGGGACTATCCCGGCTTAGAGACCTGAACATGACTTGGTTTCTATCATTTCGACCAATGTGGCAAAGGTGTGTTTTACCTGTACTAAGGTGTCTGCTATGCGGAGAAGAATGCGTGTTAGACACCTGTCTGACGCTACAATCGGATGCGCCGGTGGATGCAGATACACTGTTGGTTCCTACCAAGGTTCACGCACTGTGCTGCCCTCAAAGGCTGCCAATTCTGATGACGGCATTCCTGGAATCTTCACCACTGCGATTGAAGAGTAGTGAAGTTCAAGATGAAAGCAGCATCGAACAGGTACGACCTTCTGTCAGCAATGCAAATCAGAATGTCAATGGAGACAATCATGCGCATGAATGCATGGTTACCCCTATTTCCGACTTAGAGGAACTTTCCCATGAAGCTGTTGACAGTTTTTTCGAAAGCCTGAATGATATGATGTTCTCTCCGGAACAGAAATAGAGACTTTTGAGTAAACTCGCACACGGCGTTCCCTGAATTCGGCCTTCAACTTTAAAAATAAAGTCACATGAACAATTACAATCCAGTTCACGGACAGCAACTTTTTTCAGCAAGCCCCTAAAATATTTTTCTATATATTTTTTCCCGGGACACTGATTTTCTGCTTAAAGTAAGAGACTATTCCTAGAGAACTAAGATTTCTATTTTAGATACTTTATAGACTTTATAGACTTTAGCTGCCCGCTGGTATGTTCGCAATAGATTTTATGTGATGAAATGGTTTCGACTTTTTTTCTGTATAGCCATATTAAGAGCCATTTCATGTGTATTTCTCATATACCAACAAGCAATAATGCATAACAATGCGTGTTTACTTTTGCATTTAATTCATAGCTTAAGTGCATACAATATATATGACTGCAATTTTTCAGTATATTTGAAAATTTCGAAATGCATTTATGTATTTTGGGGTGGTAAGGTATACACTATACTCTATAGTATGTTGTACTATGTTATACTATGCATAGATTAGTAGATATGACCATAGTTAGCGTGGAGTGGGTGTCGTGTATTTCTATAGGTTCTGATTCGATCCCCCTATTCCTGACCCTATTCTGGTTAAACTTACTAGCTAGTTAACTAACAGTCAGCCCATGAGGCAAGAAAACCCCCATGATGCAGATACCGTTATCTGACGCAGTCACACTACGGCACAGGAACGTGTTATCTGATTAGGTCATAACGCTTGAGATCTAATTAGACAAGCGACATTCCTCCAGCCCCTGATAAGGCATACGACGTTCTCATAACAAATCAAACCTATGACAACCTGGATAATCCGTGCGGCCATTGTTTTGATTTCACAGAGAACTTTAGTAAAGAATGTGCTAACGAGCAAGTCGTATGACATCTTTATTGACGTACCTATGTCCATCCTTACGTCAATCCCGGCACCTTTAAGGTATAAATATTGCCGACCTTGCCCTATGCAAACACACGCGTGGTGACAAGACGGAGCAGCCATACTTGCCGAAGCCGAGAGCAGAAGCAGACCCCGCAGGCAGCAGCCCCGCCTTCCTGACGCGCTGAGAGACGCGCTGCTATCTCAAGCCGAGAGACCCAGCACCGGCGCTTCTGGGCAGCCCTCGCAGGCAGCCTGGAATATCGAGAGCAGAGAAAGAGATACCATTCCTCATTCATCCTAAATTCCAGGTACAGAACTGAATAACCCCTCCTAGAGAATTCTTTAGTTATTCACTTGGCAAAAACAAACTTAAACTAAACTGTAACTTTCTATTCCCGCCCACGCATTAGACTTAGGTCAGGTACACGGGGTAGGCGTATTTAGAAACACCAGTTGAGTACGTTTAGTCAAATGTATATGTGTATGTAAATATATTTTAATCATTTTAAACATCATATGGCTCAGAAACCATATCAATGTTTTTACAGTATTATTTTATACTATTGCTTCTAATGTATGCACTTTACTTAACTATAAGTATTGCAATAATATCGATCCATTTCTCTTGTACGAGAAAAGAGACTGATCAATAAATAACATCTTTTATTGAACACGCCCGTCTCTTCCTTTTCTCTACATTCTGATGAGACTAAGAATGCACGTACTGACTGAGTAAAATAATTGCCTTGTGCTCACACGACTCTCGAGATTGACTCTTGATTAGGGGAGAGCAAAGTTGTCATGTTCTATGGTTGTCAGAAACTAAATCCCTTCTTGTCTAATCAGGGGAGTTAATCCTTCCTTGAACATTCGAGAAAGTTTCTAGCGAACTCTGAGCTTAGCTGGCAAACCCAAAAATTAAGTCTAGTATCGACAGTAGTAGACCTAGTTAACGTCTGGCCTAGGCCTTTACTGCTGTAGGTACTATTCCAATGCGCAGAGCCTATTGGGAAAATAGGAGCTACACTACACCCGTCTATCGGCCCTATGCTAACATATTATGTTTTTTTAACTATTTGCTCCTTGACTCTGATACCTATGTACTAACGCTGTGTATATAGTTTTAAGCCTCCTAGTAGCGAAAGCCTGATTATTGTTTACATATTGACATATTGCCTGAATTTAATTGTGACAATTAATTTGTGTATAATGTGTTTCTAAATAAAGTATTTATGTATTGTATTGATTGTTGATTGCACCAGGTATTTAATAAAAAAATAATAATAAAAAGAAGCTTCTTGTTCTAAAGCTGGACTTTCATCTTGTACTGACTCAGCATGGATTATTAGTGAATGGTGGGCAAGGTTTTTGAATACCATGTTGATAGTATTGAAACCCCTCCTTGCCAATGTTATTGAGGTTCTCCTCTTCTTCAGATTTCGACTACCAGATAGTGAAAGTTTTTGGTTGGAAAAGACCCATTGTTTCTTATCAAGGGAACTTACAGTTGGTTTGAAGCCTATAACTTTATTACAATTGTTATGCGTTGTTGTCTCTTTCATTTCCTTACTTCTTGTTAGTTGGCTTTCCTTATTTCCTTGATCATCTTCTGTTTTCCCCTACCCTGAAGCATAGCTTCTTTAACATCCTCTTGATTGGCTGATTTGTAATGTAATGTAATGTAATGTAAATGTAATGTAATGTAAAGATAAACTTGTAGAGCGCAGCTTTCACTCCAAGGAGCATCTTGGCGCTGATACGGAAACCGGACAAAAGAAGGAAAAAGCGGTGTGCTGCTCATAGGGCAGGGAACTACGGGAATCAAATCAGGGTTTTACACAGTGTGTCTGGGGCAGTATAAATACAGGTTTTAAGAGTTTTTCTGAAGACCAACTCAGAGGCAGTCTGGCGAAGCTGAGCAGGCAATTGATTCCATGCCTTTGATCCCAAGACTGCCAATGATTTACCTCCAATCTAAAGGTTGGCATAACCAACAGATTGGCTTTGGAATATCTAAGATTACGAGAGGGAACATAGCGCTTGAAACGGTTCTGAAGGTATTGTGGTCCCCGTGCATGAAAGGCCCTAAAAGTAATAATAAGGACCTTAAACAACACCCGTTTATGAACTGGCGACCAGTGTAAGGTGTCTAATGCAGCGGAGGCAGAAGTTTTCCTAGACCACTTTAGTACCAGCCGAGCAGCCGCATGCTGGACCATCTGAAGCTTATGCAGGACTGATTTATTAACTCCTGCATACAGGCTATTACAGTAGTCCAGTCTTGATGTAAAAAGAGCAACAGCAACAGTGTGCCTGGCTGAAAAGGGGAGTATGTCAAAAAATGTCTTCAGGCTTTTTATGATATGGAAGCAGGTGTGTGCAACTGCCAGGGATTGCTGTTTGAAAGAAAGAGTAGTGTCAAACTTTATTCCCAAATTTCTAGCTGCATTAATGGTATTGGGGGGTGGGATAGCATTTTCTGGCCACCAGAGTTTAGGCACGAAAGGATTTAGTTTGCAACATGGCAAAATCTCTGTTTTTTCTGAATTACACCTCAGGTGGTTGTTAGTCATCCATTCAAAAGTAGCAGAGAGGCATTTTCTGAGATTTACTTCCGCCTCAGTAGTATTATTATCAAGGACCAGAATAATCTGCGCATTATCCGCATATGAAATCGTATTGATCTTAAAGGACGATTTTAGCTTAATCAGGGGGGACATATAAACATTAAAGAAGGTCGGGCTCAGGCTCGATCCCTGAAGGATCCCTGATATGAGTTATTTTTCCACTGAGTTATATGGTCCCAATGCGATCACTTGTCGCCAATCCCTTAAAAAGTTCTTGATCCATTCTAAAACATTTCCTGATAGGCCAAATGATGCAATACGATCTAAAAGAATGGTGTGGGAGACCGTATCAAAAGCCGCAGACAGGTCCAACAGGACCAGTATGGCATTCTTACCCTGATCGAGGGCAGCTCGCAGGGTTTCAGCAGTATACAGGAGTGCAGATTCTGTTGAGTGTTGGGCTCTGAAGCATGACTGATTAGGATGCCATGCATTTGTTTCCTCTAAGAATGTGGTAAGTTGTTTATTGACAATCTTTTCAGTCAACTTACACAAGGTAGGGAGAAGCGAGATGGGTCGCAGGTTAGAGAGGGTCGTAGGATCCGCTACTTGCTTTTTCTGAAGGGGTTTTACCACTGCAAGTTTCCATACTGATGGAATTTTGGCTGTGAGCAGCGAGGAATTTATAATGCTGTTGATGTGGGGTTTACAACATCAATCAGAGCATGTAGTAGCTTAGGAGGGCATGGATCCAGGGGGGACCCTGATTTAATGGACAGGGTAGCCTCACGGGATTCCTCCAGTGTGATAGGTTGAAAGATATTCATGTAGATGATATCTGTTTCGGGAAAGGTACTCTTATTCATGGTGGGAGTAGGGAAGTCTTTTAAGAGAGTCAGGATTTTTCCTTCAAAGTAGTCTGCTATGCTATCACAAAGGCTCTGGGAGGGCAGGATCTCTTGGAGTAAACTATTGGGATTAGAAAACAGATTGACTATTTAAAAAAACTCTTTCTGTTTGTTTTTGGAATTCTTAACAGCCTCGGTATAGAAAGTTTTTTTGGAGGCTTTAATCAGGGCATGATATTTTCTACGTTCGGTTTTATAGATGTCGAGCTCTTTATTATCGTAGTTCCGGCACCATTTACGTTCCAATACTCTAA
The DNA here is from genome assembly GCF_964261635.1 of Lissotriton helveticus. Taxonomy (NCBI): domain Eukaryota; kingdom Metazoa; phylum Chordata; class Amphibia; order Caudata; family Salamandridae; genus Lissotriton; species Lissotriton helveticus. Next base: position 576,821,431 of record NC_136063.1, read on the forward strand.
CTTGAGCTTGCGCTTCTTTTAGAGCTGAGGAGAACCATGGTGCCGAAAATTTCTTTTTTAGAGGTGTTTGTGTATAGATTCAGATGCCAACTGACCTCTTAGCTCATGAATCCAATTCCCAGTTACATTGCCAATCGGTCTACACATAGCTGCTCCTGAAAGGGAACTAAAGTTGCCATTATCTTACTATACGCAAGTTGCAAGAATGGAAAATGAAGCTTATGAGTGGGAGGATTAAGTACTGGTGTAACAAACAGGACTTCAAAGGTTTTCCTTTACTCTTATCCTCGTTTCCTGTTTGTAACACTCCAGCAAAAGTGAAGCTCTTCAGTTTGAAGTGTTGGGAGGATGACACACGTTATGAGTGTGCAGATTCCCAATAAGTTAGAAAATGGGCTCTTACCAAGTCACAAAGCTTCCCCCTCACAGCATAGTGTTTTTAAATCTACAAAGATTGACCCCAGACCTCCCAGAAACCTTTAAGGATGTGTAAAGAGGAAACTGGGAAAATGTGTGCAACTGAGTTTATGGTCAGTTGTAGTGCAGAAATAAGACATGTCAAACTCATATAGAGGCTGACATTAGGGAGTTTGCCATTAGGTAGATTGTCAGAACTTTAGTCACTAAGCAAAACATGTAATGAAAAAAATATGTACATATTTAGCGTGCTCTGCAGGTTTTAAAGGTTCAACAAAGAGAGTAAGATAAGAATCCCACGTGCATCTTTTAGTAGAATTTGCTCTAGAAGTTCTCAGCTTCATTCTTATTTTAGCAAAGGCAAAAAAAGACTAAAGAGAGTGGACCTGAGTGACTGGGAAACTGCACAAAAGAGAAGGAAAAAATCAAAGGAAGTAACACATCCAACTTGTGTGAAGAGCAATTTTAGTCCAGTCATAAGCAACTGAATAATTAGATACTTTGCCTGAATCAGTGGTAGAAGTGGACGGGATCGGGAGGGCACGGCGTGCCCCTACTTTTAAAAATTCTTTCAGTCCGTTCCCCTACTTCTGTCATTCAAAAAATCGTCCCGGGACGGCAAGAATAGTCCAACTTACAAAACGATTATTCTTTCATCTTCCAGGGGCTGCTCGCACTTCTCTGTTGAACTCGAGAGGCTGCAGCAGCCCCTCCCTGAGCTCACACAGACCGAGGGCGGCCCATTGTCATTCCGATTGAAGCTGATTGAGGCTGATTAACCCTTTCGAATGACAATGCGCCGCCCTCTGCCTTTAACATATCATGCTGAGTTGGTGATTACAGAGGAGCTTTCCCTAGACAGAGGACTGTCGGGAACTTGCCACCAACTCTGCGAAACCTGCATGATTATTTTTTGGTTAAGGTGGTAAGATGTCTTTGTAAGAAGTTTGTGAGGAAAACAAACGCATGAAAAATTGTGACTTGTGTTTTTAGGCCTTAATGTCTGTGCCACCTGATCTAGTTTAAACTTGATACTCCTTTGTCCAGCTCCTTGAAGATGTCCATTCCTGCGAATGTCATGAAGCAACCAGGGCCAGAAACTGTAGATCCACAGCCACACCGTGGCTTCAGCATACTCTATAGTGTTTTCCGGACAATAATTCGGGGTTTTCTTGCACAGCGGCTAATTTAACATTCCAGGCCTGTTCTGTAATGTGATGTTAGTCTCATGGTGTTTTGTCGTGATACTTGCTTATCGACTTGGATGCTTTGTGTACTTTTGCTTATTCAGGGCCTGTCATATTTAACAGACAGCTCTGAACGCGGCATTTGTGGATATACCCGTATTTTGCAGGACAAAATTTTCATGGAAACCCCTGCCTGTAAACACCCGTGCTAAGGGAATCATTTGCGCGCTGACCAAGTTACTTACATACATGAAGGTTGTTTACTTGCTGTCCCGTTAGTAGAGGTGATGGGGCGGGAGAGTTGACCGGGCAGGAGAGGCAACAGGGATGGAGAGGTGACGGGCAGGAGAGGTGACGGAGCAGGAGAGGTGACGGAGCAGGAAAAGTGATGGGGCAGGAGAAGTGACAGGGCAGGAGAAGTGATTAGGCATGTGCAGGAGCGGTGAACAGACAGGAGCAGTGAATGGATAGGGGAAGTGAATGGATAGGGCAGTGAATGGATAGGGGCAGTGAATGGATAGGGGCAGTGAATGGATAGGGGCAGCAGTGAATGGATAGGGGCAGCAGTGAATGGATAAGGGCAGTGAATGGATAGGGGCAGTGAATGGATAGGGGCTGTGAATGGATAGGGCAGTGAATAGATAAGGGCAGTGAATGGATAGGGCAGTGAACGGATAGGGGCAGTGAACGGATAGGGGCAGTGAACGGATAGGGGCAGTGAATGGATAGGGGCAGTGAATGGATAGGAGCAGTGAATGGATAGGGCAGTGAATGGATAGGGGCAGTGAATGGATAGGGCAGTGAATGGATAGGGCAGTGAATGGATAGGTGCAGTGAATGGATAAGGGCAGCAGTGAATGGATAAGGGCAGTGAATGGATAGGGGCAGTGAATGGATAGGGGCTGTGTATGGATAGGGCAGTGAATGGATAGGGGCAGTGAACGGATAGAGGCAGTGAACGGATAGGGGCAGTGAACGGATAGGGGCAGTGAATGGATAGGGGAAGTGAATGGATAGGGGCAGTGAACGGATAGGGGCAGTGAACGGATAGGGGCAGTGAATGGATAGGGGCAGCAGTGAATGGATAGGGGCAGCAGTGAATGGATAAGGGCAGTGAATGGATAGGGGCAGTGAATGGATAGGGGCTGTGAATGGATAGGGCAGTGAATAGATAAGGGCAGTGAATGGATAGGGCAGTGAACGGATAGGGGCAGTGAACGGATAGGGGCAGTGAACGGATAGGGGCAGTGAATGGATAGGGGCAGTGAATGGATAGGGGCAGTGAATGGATAGGGGCAGTGAATGGATAGGGGCAGCAGTGAATGGATAGGGGCAGCAGTGAATGGATAGGGGCAGCAGTGAATGGATAAGGGCAGTGAATGGATAGGGGCAGTGAATGGATAGGGGCTGTGAATGGATAGGGCAGGGAATAGATAAGGGCAGTGAATGGATAGGGCAGTGAACGGATAGGGGCAGTGAACGGATAGGGGCAGTGAACGGATAGGGGCAGTGAATGGATAGGGGCAGTGAATGGATAGGAGCAGTGAATGGATAGGGCAGTGAATGGATAGGGGCAGTGAATGGATAGGGCAGTGAATGGATAGGTGCAGTGAATGGATAAGGGCAGCAGTGAATGGATAAGGGCAGTGAATGGATAGGGGCAGTGAATGGATAGGGGCTGTGTATGGATAGGGCAGTGAATGGATAGGGGCAGTGAACGGATAGAGGCAGTGAACGGATAGGGGCAGTGAACGGATAGGGGCAGTGAACGGATAGGGGAAGTGAATGGATAGGGGCAGTGAACGGATAGGGGCAGTGAACGGATAGGGGCAGTGAATGGATGGGGCAGTGAATGGATAGGGGCAGCAGTAAATGGATAGGGACTGTGAATGGATAGGGGCAGTGAATGGATAGGGGAAGTGAATGGATAGGGGCAGTGAACGGATAGGGACAGTGAACGGATAGGGGCAGTGAACGGATAGGGGCAGTGAACGGATAGGGGCAGTGAATGGATAGGGGCAGTGAATGGATAGGGGCAGTGAATGGATAGGGGCAGCAGTGAATGGATAAGGGCAGTGAATGGATAGGGGCAGTGAATGGAGAGGGGCTGTGAATGGATAGGGCAGTGAATGGATAGGAGCAGTGAATGGATAGAGGCAGTGAACGGATAGGGGCAGTGAACGGATAGGGGCAGTGAATGGATAGGGGCAGTGAACTGATAGGGGCAGTGAATGGATAGGGACAGTGAATGGATAGGAGCAGCAGTGAATGGATAGGGGCAGTGAATGGATAGGGGCAGTGAATGGATACGGGCAGAGAATGGATAGGGGCAGTGAATGGATAGGGGCAGTGAACAGATAGGGACAGTGAACGGATAGGGGCAGTTAACGGATAGTGGCAGTGAACGGATAGGGGCAGTGAATGGATAGGGGCAGTGAATGGATAGGGGCAGTGAATGGATAGGGCACTGAATGGATAGGGGCAGTGAATGGATAGGGGCAGTGAACGGATAGGGGCAGTGAACGGATAGGGGCAGTGAACGGATAGGGGCAGTGAACGGATAGGGGCAGTGAACGGATAAGGGCAGTGAAAAGGGCAGTGAACGGATAAGGGCAGTGAATGGATAGGGGCAGTGAATGAATAGGGCAGTGAATGGATAGGGGCAGTGAATGGATAGGGGCAGTGAACGGATAGGGGCAGTGAACGGATAGAGACAGTGAACGGATAGGGACAGTGAACGGATAGGGGCAGTGAACGGATGGGGCAGTGAACGGATAGGGGCAGTGAACGGATAGGGGCAGTGAAAGGATAGGGGCAGTGAACGGATGGGGGAAGTGATCGGATAGGGGCAGTGAACGGATAGGGGCAGTGAATGGATAGGGGCAGCAGTGAATGGATAGGGGCAGTGAATGGATAGGGGCAGTGAATGGATAGGGCAGTGAATGGATAGGGACAGTGAATGGATAGGGGCAGTGAATGGATAGGGCAGTGAATGGATAGGGCAGTGGATGGATAGGGGCAGTGAACGGATAGGGGCAGTGAACGGAGAGGGGCAGTGAACGGATAGGGGCAGTGAACGGATAGGGGCAGCAGTGAATGGATAGGGGCAGCAGTGAATGGATAGGGGCAGCAGTGAATGGATAGGGGCAGTGAATGGATAGGAGCAGTGAATGGATAGGGGCAGTGAATGGATAGGGGCTGTGAATGGATAGTGGCAGTGAATGGATAGGGGCAGTGAATGGATAGGGGAAGTGAACGGATAGGGGCAGTGAATGGATAGGGGCAGTGAATGGATAGGGGCAGTGAATGGATAGGGGCAGCAGTGAATGGATAAGGGCAGTGAATGGATAGGGGCAGTGAATGGAGAGGGGCTGTGAATGGATAGGGCAGTGAATGGATAGGAGCAGTGAATGGATAGAGGCAGTGAACGGATAGGGGCAGTGAACGGATAGGGGCAGTGAATGGATAGGGGCAGTGAACTGATAGGGGCAGTGAATGGATAGGGACAGTGAATGGATAGGAGCAGCAGTGAATGGATAGGGGCAGTGAATGGATAGGGGCAGTGAATGGATACGGGCAGAGAATGGATAAGGGCAGTGAATGGATAGGGGCAGTGAATGAATAGGGCAGTGAATGGATAGGGGCAGTGAATGGATAGGGGCAGTGAACGGATAGGGGCAGTGAACGGATAGAGACAGTGAACGGATAGGGACAGTGAACGGATAGGGGCAGTGAACGGATAGGGGCAGTGAACGGATAGGGGCAGTGAACGGATAGGGGCAGTGAAAGGATAGGGGCAGTGAACGGATGGGGGAAGTGATCGGATAGGGGCAGTGAACGGATAGGGGCAGTGAATGGATAGGGGCAGCAGTGAATGGATAGGGGCAGTGAATGGATAGGGGCAGTGAATGGATAGGGCAGTGAATGGATAGGGACAGTGAATGGATAGGGGCAGTGAATGGATAGGGGAAGTGAACGGATAGGGGCAGTGAATGGATAGGGGCAGTGAATGGATAGGGGCAGTGAATGGATAGGGGCAGCAGTGAATGGATAAGGGCAGTGAATGGATAGGGGCAGTGAATGGAGAGGGGCTGTGAATGGATAGGGCAGTGAATGGATAGGAGCAGTGAATGGATAGAGGCAGTGAACGGATAGGGGCAGTGAACGGATAGGGGCAGTGAATGGATAGGGGCAGTGAACTGATAGGGGCAGTGAATGGATAGGGACAGTGAATGGATAGGAGCAGCAGTGAATGGATAGGGGCAGTGAATGGATAGGGGCAGTGAATGGATACGGGCAGAGAATGGATAAGGGCAGTGAATGGATAGGGGCAGTGAATGAATAGGGCAGTGAATGGATAGGGGCAGTGAATGGATAGGGGCAGTGAACGGATAGGGGCAGTGAACGGATAGAGACAGTGAACGGATAGGGACAGTGAACGGATAGGGGCAGTGAACGGATAGGGGCAGTGAACGGATAGGGGCAGTGAACGGATAGGGGCAGTGAAAGGATAGGGGCAGTGAACGGATGGGGGAAGTGATCGGATAGGGGCAGTGAACGGATAGGGGCAGTGAATGGATAGGGGCAGCAGTGAATGGATAGGGGCAGTGAATGGATAGGGGCAGTGAATGGATAGGGCAGTGAATGGATAGGGACAGTGAATGGATAGGGGCAGTGAATGGATAGGGCAGTGAATGGATAGGGCAGTGGATGGATAGGGGCAGTGAACGGATAGGGGCAGTGAACGGAGAGGGGCAGTGAACGGATAGGGGCAGTGAACGGATAGGGGCAGCAGTGAATGGATAGGGGCAACAGTGAATGGATAGGGGCAGCAGTGAATGGATAGGGGCAGTGAATGGATAGGAGCAGTGAATGGATAGGGGCAGTGAATGGATAGGGGCAGTGAATGGATAGTGGCAGTGAATGGATAGGGGCAGTGAATGGATAGGGGAAGTGAACGGATAGGGGCAGTGAACGGATAGGGGCAGGAGAAGTGATGGGACAGGAGAAGTGATGGGGCAGGAGTGGTGATGGGGCAGGAGTGCTGACTGGACAGGAGCGGTGACCGGGCAGGAGCGGAGACCGGGCAGGGGAAATGACAGGGAAGGAGCGGTGACGGGGTAGAAGTGACTTTTACTTATGTTCCTTGCCTATTTATTTAGATACTATTGCATGACATTCACTGATGTGTCTGCAAAGCATACCTGTTGTCCCGAATTTGTGTGCTGAATTTTGACCCCTTGTCCTGAATTTTTACACTCACCTTCCTTAGTTTGCGCCCATGCCATTGTTCCTGCTTATATTTCGCACGCTTTACATAAACCTGTATTCCCTATGAGTATTTGCTTTTTCCTGAATTAAACCTCAAATAAACATGTTTATCCATTGTTTGAATGAAATAATGTTATAAGCTGTAACTGGTCAGTAAAAAAGGCTAAACATACTAAAAATTGGTATGTTTTGCGATTTCTAGGCACACCACTGACTCCGCCCACTGATCCAATCTTTGGTTATTCCCGTCCCCTGATTCTCCACCCACAGTTCCCCTACTTTTTATTCCCCACTTCAACCACTGGCCTGAATACGAGTGGGTCAGTTAATTCCAACCGATGCGTAAACCCCTGTTTACTGATGGGTTGGAATTGCAGGTTTGAAGGTATTTAATGCATCCAATAATTATCGGATGAGTTAAATAACTCAGCCTTTGTTACATTTCGGCAGGTCAAGCCTGCACAAATTATCGGGGCGAAAAGCATACAGTATTTACTGTATCATGAGGATTATGGTGCGTTAAACACCAAAATCCCCATGTTATTCCCCACAAACTTATAATAGGTGTCATTTATTTCACCTAATAAATAACTTACCCTGTGTTGTCATCATTTATCAGGTCTTAAGCAGACCCTTAATTCCTTTATACTTTCTGCAGTTCCACACCAAAGAGCAATTTCTAAAACCAGACCAATCAGTATCTGAAAGGAGGCAGGAATGATCAAGTCACCCATCAGAAAAATATGAACCAGTGATAAATAAATCAGAGAACTTAGAGAACAAAGGCAAACTGTGAAATGTAAAATTATTTGAAATTCCTTGGTATAACAGAGGAAGCAGCCAAGGACAAAGTAGGACCTAAAGTCGTCATCACTTTAATAAAAAAAAAACTACACATGTTTGAAGGTCCCATTATTGGTGAGCCCACCAAATCTCACTTAGACCAAACTTAAAATGTAATTGACTACGGCCATTTCCCATAAATAGAGATGCCTGTCTTTTAAGAAAATCTGGCTTCCAAAGCTCCATGTAACAAGCCTTTGTAGATTTAATTCCTCTCACTCTTTCAGAGTAGGCATCAGTTAGTATACAGTTGAACAGCACACACACCATTCAAAGTACTTCAGCAGATTGTGGCAATCTGACACTTAAGCTGTGAACTAAATAAAAGAAGACATACATCATCAAAAAGCACTACATCTCCATGGCATTTACTGCCCCCTTCACTGCCCAGAACCAGGGCCGGCTCTAGGCTCACGGAGGCCCTGAGCAGGGAGTGTAGGTAGGGGGCACGAGGCCGCCAAATCCCTGCCAGGGGCCGCCACGCAAATATGTATCTAAGGATATATATTGGCTTGGCGGCCCCTGGGGTTTGGCGGCCCTGTGCAGGTGCACAGCTTGCACATGCCTTAGGCCGGCCCTGCCAGAACTGAACTGCACCCTACAACTAAGGGCCTCATTACGATGCGGTCGGAAACGGCTCTGACGAACGGTCAGAGCCTTTCCAACAGCATTGTAATCAGCCGGTCGGATTCCTTTCCTAATTAGTTGGTCGGGACCGCCGCCTGGCTGTTGGTCGGTCCCTTGACCGAGACGATGTCAGGCGTAATTTCCTCCGCCCAACATTGTAATTAGGACCTTAGTATTTCTGTTGGAATTCTTTTTGCCTTTGACTTTGATCAGCATTCCTTTGTCTCTGGCTAGTTTTGTGCTTTATAAATTCCGAACACATACATACATATATAAACTTGTAAACATCTAAAAACTGGGGGTAAAGAAGTACACATTTAATGCAAGACATTTAGAAACAGATAAAAGGTGTAATGGATATCTCAGCGACTTGCTAAGGAGTAGGGAGAGAGTTTGCACTGCGACTGGTTTGGAAAAACATGAACAGAAGATGGCTTGAATATTTTTTAATATGTGGACATATCTAGGTTACTTCAAATTAGTTTATAGTGAGTGGTATGTGTGTGTATGTGTGTGAGAGAGACTGTAGACTGTGTTAGTGACTCTGTATCTCACAGTTAGGTTAATGCTGATAGTTAACATATGATTAGTCATTATCAGTTAACACTATGTTCTTGTTGTGTTCAAGCATAAAAATGCTCAACTGTTCTTTAAAGCATCATCTACAAAGCAAACCTGCCTCCCTGGCTGAGAAGCTAATTGTGTCCAATGGATCTTAGCACACCCACCACCAGATAACCACCAGACTAGAGACGAAGGAGTGCAAAATAAGTAAAACGAGTCCGCAGGCTTTATGCACCAAGGATCTGGAAGGATATCGCTGTATTCATAAAAAACACCCAATCCTTCTCCAGTTTAGGAAAGAGCTGAAGGTGCAGCACTTTAAAGAACACTACATCATGATGCATCAACAGACACGTTTGTTCTTAGAAAACAGCTACCCTTCCAATCTCATGTTCACTTTGCCTTTGTGTATGACCCTGCTCCGCTGCCTCTCGGCTAGGTATGTGCTATATAACTTTCACATACATACATATACGCATACACACATATATACATATATAAATACATACATACATGCACAAATACATGCATACATGCATAAATACATACATACACACATACATACATACATTGAGAATGACTAAACTTCATCTATAATTATTACAAGTACGAGCTGTTGGCTTCTGTGAGATGTTTGAGTACCTCCCCACCAAGAATGACAGCCAATGCAGTGGTAAGACGCTAGCTACTATTATAAAAGTTTGCATTTTACCGGGCTGTCAACAATATATTCACGTTTATTGAGATCCCTGCTGTTGTAGTCATTGCTCATCCACCTACATTCGAGTTGGAGCCCAAAGAATGGGCCCTTAATGTAAGGTTTATACTACAAGTCCAAAGGTCCGCATGTCCTAGCCCGCATGCGGTCCCACAGGTGACCTCCTCATCACTGTGAGTTCAGGGATACTTTGCCTCTCCCTTCTCTTTGTCAAGGTGGATTTGCAATGGTGAAGGGCCATTTTCTTCTTTCTCTGGTAGTTGCTACAGCATCGAGGCAATCTCATCTGCTTCGAGGTGGGCCTCAGGTCCTTTCTTTAATGAAGATCTGTCTTGATAGCGCTGACCTTGTCTAGAACAAGCAGTTGACCTCTCCTTTGCAGGTGGAGAGAGGCCTGGCTGGATGTCTGTTCTTTAGTTCTCGCCCTCTCGGCCTCAGAACCCCAGGCCTCTATGAAGCTGTTCTCTTCGAGGTGCCCTAATGCACCTCCTAGTCCCAGCTAGTCCTGGGCTAATTTCTGTCATCTCTTTAGCCCTGTCTTCGGGTGTTCTGGCACTCATTCAAAATAGTCACCCTAATGACAGTCCCCCCCTAGGAGTAGCTCCACTCATCGTGGCCTCCGAGGATTCCTTCCGAATGTAGCCGTGCACCTAGGCACCATTTCCAGGCAAACCCCCTTGCAACCTGTATCTGCTTTGCTGCGGCACTAAACTGTGCGCGCGCCCCCTCTACATCTGTCATTGACCCGGGCCCAGAGTTTGGGATTAGCTGCAGACATACATGCGGCTGCGTTCTGTGCAGAACCTGCTGGGGGCAGAGTGAGCTTGCTTTTGCTCATCTCTACATCCTGGCCGTATCCCCTAAAATCTTTTTTTACGGGCTCGGCGACGTCACCACGAAGTGGGGAGGAGCTGCGAGCCGTATTGTAGCAAGTTTCTTGCTCATGCTGGATACATTCTTTTTTGCTCGTGCATTTGCAGTGCTTAATTTTGTAATCTGAATGGTCATTGGTCCTCGCGGTGGTGTTTTTTTATTAGTCTTGATGCGATAGGGCATATGTAATGTTCGTCCGCCATTTTTGGCATTTTCTGTGCGGTTTCGCGCACGGCAGACCATTAATTTTAATTAGGAGCTGTCAGGGTGCCCTTCTAATGCAATCCAGATGGTGGGAGCGCGTTCACCATTCTGCATTGCATGTATAGGGCGCGCGTTCGTCTGCAGCCTTTTTGGGGCTGAAAAAGAGGCAGTATTTAAATACAGATTACCGAGTACCACCACCACCAGTACTACCACTACCAGTACCACCACCACCAGTACTACCAGTACTACCACCATCAGTACTACCACCAGCAGTACTACCACTACTACAGCCACCAGTACTACCACTACTACAGCCACCAGTACTACCACTACCACCACCACCACCAGTACTACCAGTACCACCACCACCAGCACCACCACTACCAGTACTACCACTACCAGTACTACCAGTAGCACTACCACCACCACCACCACCAGTACTACCACTACCAGTACCACCACCACCACTACTACCAGTACCACCACCACCACCAGTACTACCACTACCAGTACCACCACCACCACCAATACTACCACTACCAGTACCACCACCACCACCAGTACTACCAGTACTACAGCCACCAGTACTACCACTACCACCACCACCAGTACTACCAGTACCACGACCACCAGTACTACCACTACCAGTACTGCCACTACCACCACCAGTACTACCACCACCAGTACCACCACCACCAGTACTACCACTACCAGTACTACGGCCAGCAGTACCACCACCACCAATGCTACTGCTACCAGTACCACCACCACCAGTACTCCCGCTACCAGTACCATCACCACCAGTACCACCACTACCAGTACTACCACCACCAGTACTACCACCACCAGTACTACCACTACCAGTACCACCACCACCACCAGTACTACCACTACCAGTAACACCACCAGTACTACCAGTACTACCATCATCAGTACTACCACCACCAGTACTACCACTACTACAGCCACCAGTACTAACACTACTACAGCCACCGGTACTACCACTACCACCACCACCAGTACTACCACCACCACCAGTACTACCAGTACCACCACCACCAGTACTACCACTACCAGTACTACCACTACCAGTACTACCAGTACCACTACCACCACCAGTACTACCAGTACTACCACCATCAGTACTACCAGTACTACCACCACCAGTACTACCACTACTACAGCCACCAGTACTACCACTACCACCACCACCAGTACTACCACCACCACCAGTACTACCAGTACCACCACCACCAGTACTACCACTACCAGTACCACCACCTCCAGTACTACCACTACTACCACTACCAGTACCACCACCACCAGTACTACCAGTACCACCACCACCAGTACTACCACTACCAGTACCACCACCACCAGTACTATCAGTATTACCACCATCAGTAATACCAGTACTACCACCAGCAGTACTACCACTACTACAGCCACCAGTACTACCACTACTACAGCCACCAGTACTACCACTACCACCACCACCACCACCAGTACCACCACTACCAGTACTACCACCACCAGTACTACCACCACCAGTACTACCACTACCAGTATCACCACCTCCAGTACTACCACTACTACCACTACCAGTAACACCACCACCAGTACTACCAGTACCACCACCACCAGTACTACCACTACCAGTACCACCACCACCAGTACTACCACTGCCAGTACCACCACCAGTACTACCAGTACTACCATCATCAGTACTACCAGTACTACCACCACCAGTACTACCACTACTACAGCCACCAGTACTACCACTACTACAGCCACCGGTACTACCACTACCACCACCACCAGTACTACTACCACCACCAGTACTACCAGTACCACCACCACCAGTACTACCACTACCAGTACCACCACCACCAGTACTACCAGTACTACCACCATCAGTACTACCAGTATTACCACCAGCAGTACTACCACTACTACAGCCACCAGTACTACCACTACTACAGCCACCAGTACTACCACTACCACCACCACCACCACCACCACCAGTGCTACCAGTACCACCACCACCACCACCACCACTACCACTACTACCACTACCAGTACTACCAGTACCACTACCACCACCACCAGTACCACCACCATCAGTACTACCAACACCATTACTACCAGTACCACCACCACCACCAGTACTACCACTAACAGTACCACCACCACCACCACCAGTACTACCAGTACTACCACCATCAGTACTACCAGTACTACCACCACCAGTACTACCACTACTACAGCCACCAGTACTACCACTACTACAGCCACCAGTACTACCACTACCACCACCAGTACTACCACCACCAGTACTACCAGTACCACTACCACCAGTACTACCACTACCAGTACTACCACTACCAGTACTACCAGTACCACTACCACCACCACCACCACCAGTACCACCACCACCAGTACTACCACCACCAGTACTACCAGTACCACCACCACCACCAGTGCTACCACTACCAGTACTACCAGTACCACTACCACCACCACCACCACCAGTACTACCAGTACCACCACCACCACCACCACCAGTACCACCACCACCAGTACTACCACCACCAGTACTACCAGTACCACCACCACCACCAGTACTACCACTACCAGTACTACCACTACCACCATCACCACCACCAGTACTACCACCACCACCAGTACTACCAGTACCACCACCACCAGTACTACCACTACCAGTACCACCACCTCCAGTACTACCACTACTACCACTACCAGTACCACCACCACCAGTACTACCAGTACCACTACCACCAGTACTACCACTACCAGTACTACCAGTACCACTACCACTACCACCAGTACCACCACCACCAGTACTACCACCACCAGTACTACCAGTACCACCACCACCAGTACTACCACTACCAGTACTACCAGTACAACTGCCACCACCACCAGTACCACCACCACCAGTACTACCACCACCAGTACTACCAGTACCACCACCACCACCAGTACTACCACTACCAGTACCACCACCACCACTACCAGTACTACAGCAACCAGTAATACCACCACCACCACCAGTACTACCAGTACCACGACCACCAGTACTACCACTACCAGTACTACCACTACCAGTACCACTACCACCACCAGTACTACCACCACCAGTACCACCACCACCAGAACTACCACTACTAGTACTACAGCCAGCAGTACCACCACCACTAGCACTACCACTACCGGTACCACCACCAGTACTACCACTACCACCACCACCAGTACTACCACTACCAGTACCACCACCAGTAACACCACTACCAGTACTACCACCACCAGTACTACCACCACCAGTACTACCACTACCAGTACCACCACCTCCAGTACTACCACTACTACCACTACCAGTACCACCACCACCAGTACTACCAGTACCACCACCACCAGTACTACCACTACCAGTAGCACCACAACCAGTACTACCACTACCAGTACCACCACCACCAGTACTACCAGTACTACCACCATCAGTACTACCAGTACTACCAACAGCAGTACTACCACTATTACAGCCACCAGTACTACCACTACTACAGCCACCAGTACTACCACCACCACCACCACCACTACTACCATTACCACCACCACCAGCACTACCAGTACTACCACTACCAGTACTACCAGTACCACTACCACCACCACCAGTACTACCACCACCAGTACTACCACCACCAGTACTACCAGTACCACCACCACCACCAGTACTACCACTACCAGTACCACCAACACCACCAGTACTACCAGTACTACAGCCACCAGTACTACCACTACCACCACCACCAGTACTACCAGTACCACGACCACCAGTACTACCACTACCAGTACTACCAATACCAATACCACTACCACCACCAGTACTACCACCACCAGTACCACCACCACCAGTACTACCACTACCAGTACTACGGCCAGCAGTACCACCACCACCAATGCTACTGCTACCAGTACCACCACCACCAGTACTACCGCTACCAGTACCACCACCACCAGTACTACCAGTACTACCACCATCAGTACTACCACCAGCAGTACTACCACTACTACAGCCACCAGTACTACCACTACTACAGCCACCAGTACTACCACTACCACCACCACCACCAGTACTACCAGTACCACCACCACCAGCACCACCAGCACCACCACTACCAGTACTACCACTACCAGTACCACTACCACCACCACCAGTACTACCACTACCAGTACCACCACCACCACTACTACCAGTACCACCACCACCACCAGTACTACCACTACCAGTACCACCACCACCACCAATACTACCACTACCAGTACCACCACCACCACCAGTACTACCAGTACTACAGCCACCAGTACTACCACTACCACCACCACCAGTACTACCAGTACCACGACCACCAGTACTACCACTACCAGTACTGCCACTACCACCACCAGTACTACCACCACCAGTACCACCACCACCAGTACTACCACTACCAGTACTACGGCCAGCAGTACCACCACCACCAATGCTACTGCTACCAGTACCACCACCACCAGTACTCCCGCTACCAGTACCACCACCACCAGTACCACCACTACCAGTACTACCACCACCAGTACTACCACCACCAGTACTACCACTACCAGTACCACCACCACCACCAGTACTACCACTACCAGTACCACCACCAGTACTACCAGTACTACCATCATCAGTACAACCACCACCAGTACTACCACTACTACAGCCACCAGTACTACCACTACTACAGCCACCGGTACTACCACTACCACCACCACCAGTACTACCACCACCACCAGTACTACCAGTACCACCACCACCAGTACTACCACTACCAGTACTACCACTACCAGTACTACCAGCACCACTACCACCACCAGTACTACCAGTACTACCACCATCAGTACTACCAGTACTACCACCACCAGTACTACCACTACTACAGCCACCAGTACTACCACTACCACCACCACCAGTACTACCACCACCACCAGTACTACCAGTACCACCACCACCAGTACTACCACTACCAGTACCACCACCTCCAGTACTACCACTACTACCACTACCAGTACCACCACCACCAGTACTACCAGTACCACCACCACCAGTACTACCACTACCAGTACCACCACCACCAGTACTATCAGTATTACCACCATCAGTACTACCAGTACTACCACCAGCAGTACTACCACTACTACAGCCACCAGTACTACCACTACTACAGCCACCAGTACTACCACTACCACCACCACCACCACCAGTACCACCACTACCAGTACTACCACCACCAGTACTACCACCACCAGTACTACCACTACCAGTATCACCACCTCCAGTACTACCACTACTACCACTACCAGTAACACCACCACCAGTACTACCAGTACCACCACCACCAGTACTACCACTACCAGTACCACCACCACCAGTACTACCACTGCCAGTACCACCACCAGTACTACCAGTACTACCATCATCAGTACTACCAGTACTACCACCACCAGTACTACCACTACTACAGCCACCAGTACTACCACTACTACAGCCACCAGTACTACCACTACCACCACCACCAGTACTACCAGTACCACGACCACCAGTACTACCACTACCAGTACTGCCACTACCACCACCAGTACTACCACCACCAGTACCACCACCACCAGTACTACCACTACCAGTACTACGGCCAGCAGTACCACCACCACCAATGCTACTGCTACCAGTACCACCACCACCAGTACTCCCGCTACCAGTACCACCACCACCAGTACCACCACTACCAGTACTACCACCACCAGTACTACCACCACCAGTACTACCACTACCAGTACCACCACCACCACCAGTACTACCACTACCAGTACCACCACCAGTACTACCAGTACTACCATCATCAGTACTACCACCACCAGTACTACCACTACTACAGCCACCAGTACTACCACTACTACAGCCACCGGTACTACCACTACCACCACCACCAGTACTACCACCACCACCAGTACTACCAGTACCACCACCACCAGTACTACCACTACCAGTACTACCACTACCAGTACTACCAGCACCACTACCACCACCAGTACTACCAGTACTACCACCATCAGTACTACCAGTACTACCACCACCAGTACTACCACTACTACAGCCACCAGTACTACCACTACCACCACCACCAGTACTACCACCACCACCAGTACTACCAGTACCACCACCACCAGTACTACCACTACCAGTACCACCACCTCCAGTACTACCACTACTACCACTACCAGTACCACCACCACCAGTACTACCAGTACCACCACCACCAGTACTACCACTACCAGTACCACCACCACCAGTACTATCAGTATTACCACCATCAGTACTACCAGTACTACCACCAGCAGTACTACCACTACTACAGCCACCAGTACTACCACTACTACAGCCACCAGTACTACCACTACCACCACCACCACCACCAGTACCACCACTACCAGTACTACCACCACCAGTACTACCACCACCAGTACTACCACTACCAGTATCACCACCTCCAGTACTACCACTACTACCACTACCAGTAACACCACCACCAGTACTACCAGTACCACCACCACCTGTACTACCACTACCAGTACCACTAACACCAGTACTACCACTGCCAGTACCACCACCAGTACTACCAGTACTACCATCATCAGTACTACCAGTACTACCACCACCAGTACTACCACTACTACAGCCACCAGTACTACCACTACTACAGCCACCGGTACTACCACTACCACCACCACCAGTACTACCACCACCACCAGTACTACCAGTACCACCACCACCAGTACTACCACTACCAGTACCACCACCACCAGTACTACCAGTACTACCACCATCAGTACTACCAGTACTACCACCAGCAGTACTACCACTACTACAGCCACCAGTACTACCACTACTACAGCCACCAGTACTACCACTACCACCACCACCACCACCAGTGCTACCAGTACCACCACCACCACCACCACCACTACCACTACTACCACTACCAGTACTACCAGTACCACTACCACCACCACCAGTACCACCACCGTCAGTACTACCAACACCATTACTACCAGTACCACCACCACCACCAGTACTACCACTAACAGTACCACCACCACCACCAGTACTACCAGTACTACCACCATCAGTACTACCAGTACTACCACCACCAGTACTACCACTACTACAGCCACCAGTACTACCACTACTACAGCCACCAGTACTACCACTACCACCACCACCACCAGTACTACCACCACCAGTACTACCAGTACCACTACCACCAGTACTACCACTACCAGTACTACCACTACCAGTACTACCAGTACCACTACCACCACCACCACCACCAGTACCCCCACCACCAGTACTACCACCACCAGTACTACCAGTACCACCACCACCACCAGTGCTACCACTACCAGTACTACCAGTACCACTACCACCACCACCACCACCAGTACTACCAGTACCACCACCACCACCACCACCAGTACCACCACCACCAGTACTACCACCACCAGTACTACCAGTACCACCACCACCACCAGTACTACCACTACCAGTACTACCACTACCACCATCACCACCACCAGTACTACCACCACCACCAGTACTACCAGTACCACCACCACCAGTACTACCACTACCAGTACCACCACCTCCAGTACTACCACTACTACCACTACCAGTACCACCACCACCAGTACTACCAGTACCACTACCACCAGTACTACCACTACCAGTACTACCAGTACCACTACCACCACCACCAGTACCACCACCACCAGTACTACCACCACCAGTACTACCAGTACCACCACCACCACCAGTACTACCACTACCAGTACTACCAGTACAACTGCCACCACCACCAGTACCACCACCACCAGTACTACCACCACCAGTACTACCAGTACCACCACCACCACCACCACCAGTACTACCACTACCAGTACCACCACCACCACTACCAGTACTACAGCAACCAGTAATACCACCACCACCACCAGTACTACCAGTACCACGACCACCAGTACTACCACTACCAGTACTACCACTACCAGTACCACTACCACCACCAGTACTACCACCACCAGTACCACCACCACCATAACTACCACTACTAGTACTACAGCCAGCAGTACCACCACCACTAGCACTACCACTACCGGTACCACCACCAGTACTACCACTACCACCACCACCAGTACTACCACTACCAGTACCACCACCAGTAACACCACTACCAGTACTACCACCACCAGTACTACCACCACCAGTACTAGCACTACCAGTACCACCACCTCCAGTACTACCACTACTACCACTAGCAGTACCACCACCACCAGTACTACCAGTACCACCACCACCAGTACTACCACTACCAGTAGCACCACAACCAGTACTACCACTGCCAGTACCACCACCACCAGTACTACCAGTACTACCACCATCAGTACTACCAGTACTACCAACAGCAGTACTACCACTACTACAGCCACCAGTACTACCACTACTACAGCCACCAGTACTACCACCACCACCACCACCACTACTACCATTACCACCACCACCAGCACTACCAGTACTACCACTACCAGTACTACCAGTACCACTACCACCACCACCAGTACTACCACCACCAGTACTACCACCACCAGTACTACCAGTACCACCACCACCACCAGTACTACCACTACCAGTACCACCAACACCACCAGTACTACCAGTACTACAGCCACCAGTACTACCACTACCACCACCACCAGTACTACCAGTACCACGACCACCAGTACTACCACTACCAGTACTACCAATACCAATACCACTACCACCACCAGTACTACCACCACCAGTACCACCACCACCAGTACTACCACTACCAGTACTACGGCCAGCAGTACCACCACCACCAATGATACTGCTACCAGTACCACCACCACCAGTACTACCGCTACCAGTACCACCACCACCAGTACTACCAGTACTACCACCATCAGTACTACCACCAGCAGTACTACCACTACTACAGCCACCAGTACTACCACTACTACAGCCACCAGTACTACCACTACCACCACCACCACCAGTACTACCAGTACCACCACCACCAGCACCACCACTACCAGTACTACCACTACCAGTACTACCAGTACCACTACCACCACCACCAGTACTACCACTACCAGTACCACCACCACCACTACTACCAGTACCACCACCACCACCAGCACTACCACTACCAGTACCACCACCACCACCAATACTACCACTACCAGTACCACCACCACCACCAGTACTACCAGTACTACAGCCACCAGTACTACCACTACCACCACCACCAGTACTACCAGTACCACGACCACCAGTACTACCACTACCAGTACTGCCACTACCACCACCAGTACTACCACCACCAGTACCACCACCACCAGTACTACCACTACCAGTACTACGGCCAGCAGTACCACCACCACCAATGCTACTGCTACCAGTACCACCACCACCAGTACTCCCGCTACCAGTACCACCACCACCAGTACCACCACTACCAGTACTACCACCACCAGTACTACCACCACCAGTACTACCACTACCAGTACCACCACCACCACCAGTACTACCACTACCAGTACCACCACCAGTACTACCAGTACTACCATCATCAGTACTACCACCACCAGTACTACCACTACTACAGCCACCAGTACTACCACTACTACAGCCACCGGTACTACCACTACCACCACCACCAGTACTACCACCACCACCAGTACTACCAGTACCACCACCACCAGTACTACCACTACCAGTACCACCACTACCAGTACTACCAGTACGACTACCACCACCAGTACTACCAGTACTACCACCATCAGTACTACCAGTACTACCACCACCAGTACTACCACTACTACAGCCACCAGTACTACCACTACCACCACCACCAGTACTACCACCACCACCAGTACTACCAGTACCACCACCACCAGTACTACCACTACCAGTACCACCACCTCCAGTACTACCACTACTACCACTACCAGTACCACCACCACCAGTACTACCACTACCAGTACCACCACCACCAGTACTATCAGTATTACCACCATCAGTACTACCAGTACTACCACCAGCAGTACTACCACTACTACAGCCACCAGTACTACCACTACTACAGCCACCAGTACTACCACTACCACCACCACCACCAGTACCACCACTACCAGTACTACCACCACCAGTACTACCACCACCAGTACTACCACTACCAGTATCACCACCTCCAGTACTACCACTACTACCACTACCAGTAACACCACCACCAGTACTACCAGTACCACCACCACCAGTACTACCACTACCAGTACCACCACCACCAGTACTACCACTGCCAGTACCACCACCAGTACTACCAGTACTACCATCATCAGTACTACCAGTACTACCACCACCAGTACTACCACTACTACAGCCACCAGTACTACCACTACTACAGCCACCGGTACTACCACTACCACCACCACCAGTACTACCACCACCACCAGTACTACCAGTACCACCACCACCAGTACTACCACTACCAGTACCACCACCACCAGTACTACCAGTACTACCACCATCAGTACTACCAGTACTAACACCAGCAGTACTACCACTACTACAGCCACCAGTACTACCACTACTACAGCCACCAGTACTACCACTACCACCACCACCACCACCAGTGCTACCACCACCACCACCACCACCACTACCACTACTACCACTACCAGTTCTACCAGTACCACTACCACCACCACCAGTACCACCACCATCAGTACTACCAACACCATTACTACCAGTACCACCACCACCACCAGTACTACCACTAACAGTACCACCACCACCACCAGTACTACCAGTACTACCACCATCAGTACTACCAGTACTACCACCACCAGTACTACCACTACTACAGCCACCAGTACTACCACTACTACAGCCACCAGTACTACCACTACCACCACCACCACCAGTACTACCACCACCAGTACTACCAGTACCACTACCACCAGTACTACCACTACCAGTACTACCACTACCAGTACTACCAGTACCACTACCACCACCACCACCACCAGTACCACCACCACCAGTACTACCACCACCAGTACTACCAGTACCACCACCACCACCAGTGCTACCACTACCAGTACTACCAGTCCCACTACCACCACCACCACCACCAGTACTACCAGTACCACCACCACCACCAGTACCACCACCACCAGTACTACCACCACCAGTACTACCAGTACCACCACCACCACCAGTACTACCACTACCAGTACTACCACTACCACCATCACCACCACCAGTACTACCACCACCACCAGTACTACCAGTACCACCACCACCAGTACTACCACTACCAGTACCACCACCTCCAGTACTACCACTACTACCACTACCAGTACCACCACCACCAGTACTACCAGTACCACTACCACCAGTACTACCACTACCAGTACTACCAGTACCACTACCACCACCACCAGTACCACCACCACCAGTACTACCACCACCAGTACTACCAGTACCACCACCACCACCAGTACTACCACTACCAGTACTACCAGTACAACTGCCACCACCACCAGTACCACCACCACCAGTACTACCACCACCAGTACTACCAGTACCACCACCACCACCACCACCAGTACTACCACTACCAGTACCACCACCACCACTACCAGTACTACAGCAACCAGTAATACCACCACCACCACCAGTACTACCAGTACCACGACCACCAGTACTACCACTACCAGTACTACCACTACCAGTACCACTACCACCACCAGTACTACCACCACCAGTACCACCACCACCAGAACTACCACTACTAGTACTACAGCCAGCAGTACCACCACCACTAGCACTACCACTACCGGTACCACCACCAGTACTACCACTACCACCACCACCAGTACTACCACTACCAGTACCACCACCAGTAACACCACTACCAGTACTACCACCACCAGTACTACCACCACCAGTACTACCACTACCAGTACCACCACCTCCAGTACTACCACTACTACCACTACCAGTACCACCACCACCAGTACTACCAGTACCACCACCACTAGTACTACCACTACCAGTAGCACCACAACCAGTACTACCACTACCAGTACCACCACCACCAGTACTACCAGTACTACCACCATCAGTACTACCAGTACTACCAACAGCAGTACTACCACTACTACAGCCACCAGTACTACCACTACTACAGCCACCAGTACTACCACCACCACCACCACCACTACTACCATTACCACCACCACCAGCACTACCAGTACTACCACTACCAGTACTACCAGTACCACTACCACCACCACCAGTACCACCACCACCAGTACTACCACCACCAGTACTACCAGTACCACCACCACCACCAGTACTACCACTACCAGTACCACCAACACCACCAGTACTACCAGTACTACAGCCACCAGTACTACCACTACCACCACCACCAGTACTACCAGTACCACGACCACCAGTACTACCACTACCAGTACTACCAATACCAATACCACTACCACCACCAGTACTACCACCACCAGTACCACCACCACCAGTACTACCACTACCAGTACTACGGCCAGCAGTACCACCACCACCAATGCTACTGCTACCAGTACCACCACCACCAGTACTACCGCTACCAGTACCACCACCACCACCAATACTACCACTACCAGGACCACCACCACCACCAATACTACCACTACCAGTACCACCACCACCAGTACTACCACTACCAGTACCACCACCACCAGTACTACCAGTACTACCACCATCAGTACTACCAGTACTACCACCAGCAGTACTACCAGTACTACAGCCACCAGTACTACCACTACTACAGCCACCAGTACTACCACTACCACCACCACCAGTACTACCAGTACTACCATCATCAGTACTACCACCACCAGTACTACCACTACTACAGCCACCAGTACTACCACTACTACAGCCACCGGTACTACCACTACCACCACCACCAGTACTACCACCACCACCAGTACTACCAGTACCACCACCACCAGTACTACCACTACCAGTACTACCACTACCAGTACTACCAGTACGACTACCACCACCAGTACTACCAGTACTACCACCATCAGTACTACCAGTACTACCACCACCAGTACTACCACTACTACAGCCACCAGTACTACCACTACCACCACCACCAGTACTACCACCACCACCAGTACTACCAGTACCACCACCACCAGTACTACCACTACCAGTACCACCACCTCCAGTACTACCACTACTACCACTACCAGTACCACCACCACCAGTACTACCAGTACCACCACCACCAGTACTACCACTACCAGTACCACCACCACCAGTACTATCAGTATTACCACCATCAGTACTACCAGTACTACCACCAGCAGTACTACCACTACTACAGCCACCAGTACTACCACTACTACAGCCACCAGTACTACCACTACCACCACCACCACCAGTACCACCACTACCAGTACTACCACCACCAGTACTACCACCACCAGTACTACCACTACCAGTATCACCACCTCCAGTACTACCACTACTACCACTACCAGTAACACCACCACCAGTACTACCAGTACCACCACCACCAGTACTACCACTACCAGTACCACCACCACCAGTACTACCACTGCCAGTACCACCACCAGTACTACCAGTACTACCATCATCAGTACTACCAGTACTACCACCACCAGTACCACCACTACTACAGCCACCAGTACTACCACTACTACAGCCACCGGTACTACCACTACCACCACCACCAGTACTACCACCACCACCAGTACTACCAGTACCACCACCACCAGTACTACCACTACCAGTACCACCACCACCAGTACTACCAGTACTACCACCATCAGTACTACCAGTACTAACACCAGCAGTACTACCACTACTACAGCCACCAGTACTACCACTACTACAGCCACCAGTATTACCACTACCACCACCACCACCACCAGTGCTACCAGTACCACCACCACCACCACCACCACTACCACTACTACCACTACCAGTTCTACCAGTACCACTACCACCACCACCAGTACCACCACCATCAGTACTACCAACACCATTACTACCAGTACCACCACCACCACCAGTACTACCACTAACAGTACCACCACCACCACCAGTACTACCAGTACTACCACCATCAGTACTACCAGTACTACCACCACCAGTACTACCACTACTACAGCCACCAGTACTACCACTACTACAGCCACCAGTACTACCACTACCACCACCACCACCAGTACTACCACCACCAGTACTACCAGTACCACTACTACCAGTACTACCACTACCAGTACTACCACTACCAGTACTACCAGTACCACTACCACCACCACCACCACCAGTACCACCACCACCAGTACTACCACCACCAGTACTACCAGTACCACCACCACCACCAGTGCTACCACTACCAGTACTACCAGTCCCACTACCACCACCACCACCACCAGTACTACCAGTACCACCACCACCACCAGTACCACCACCACCAGTACTACCACCACCAGTACTACCAGTACCACCACCACCACCAGTACTACCACTACCAGTACTACCACTACCACCATCACCACCACCAGTACTACCACCACCACCAGTACTACCAGTACCACCACCACCAGTACTACCACTACCAGTACCACCACCTCCAGTACTACCACTACTACCACTACCAGTACCACCACCACCAGTACTACCAGTACCACTACCACCAGTACTACCACTACCAGTACTACCAGTACCACTACCACCACCACCAGTACCACCACCACCAGTACTACCACCACCAGTACTACCAGTACCACCACCACCACCAGTACTACCACTACCAGTACTACCAGTACAACTGCCACCACCACCAGTACCACCACCACCAGTACTACCACCACCAGTACTACCAGTACCACCACCACCACCACCACCAGTACTACCACTACCAGTACCACCACCACCACTACCAGTACTACAGCAACCAGTAATACCACCACCACCACCAGTACTACCAGTACCACGACCACCAGTACTACCACTACCAGTACTACCACTACCAGTACCACTACCACCACCAGTACTACCACCACCAGTACCACCACCACCAGAACTACCACTACTAGTACTACAGCCAGCAGTACCACCACCACTAGCACTACCACTACCGGTACCACCACCAGTACTACCACTACCACCACCACCAGTACTACCACTACCAGTACCACCACCAGTAACACCACTACCAGTACTACCACCACCAGTACTACCACCACCAGTACTACCACTACCAGTACCACCACCTCCAGTACTACCACTACTACCACTACCAGTACCACCACCACCAGTACTACCACTACCAGTAGCACCACAACCAGTACTACCACTACCAGTACCACCACCACCAGTACTACCAGTACTACCACCATCAGTACTACCAGTACTACCAACAGCAGTACTACCACTACTACAGCCACCAGTACTACCACTACTACAGCCACCAGTACTACCACCACCACCACCACCACTACTACCATTACCACCACCACCAGCACTACCAGTACTACCACTACCAGTACTACCAGTACCACTACCACCACCACCAGTACCACCACCACCAGTACTACCACCACCAGTACTACCAGTACCACCACCACCACCAGTACTACCACTACCAGTACCACCAACACCACCAGTACTACCAGTACTACAGCCACCAGTACTACCACTACCACCACCACCAGTACTACCAGTACCACGACCACCAGTACTACCACTACCAGTACTACCAATACCAATACCACTACCACCACCAGTACTACCACCACCAGTACCACCACCACCAGTACTACCACTACCAGTACTACGGCCAGCAGTACCACCACCACCAATGCTACTGCTACCAGTACCACCACCACCAGTACTACCGCTACCAGTACCACCACCACCACCAATACTACCACTACCAGGACCACCACCACCACCAATACTACCACTACCAGTACCACCACCACCAGTACTACCACTACCAGTACCACCACCATCAGTACTACCAGTACTACCACCAGCAGTACTACCAGTACTACAGCCACCAGTACTACCACTACTACAGCCACCAGTACTACCACTACCACCACCACCAGTACTACCAGTACCACCACCACCAGCACCACCACTACCAGTACTACCACTACCAGTACTACCAGTACCACTACCACCACCACCAGTACCACCACCACCAGTACTACCACCACCAGTACTACCAGTACCACCACCAGTACTACCACTACCAGTACCACCACCACTACCAGTACTACAGCCGCCAGTACTACCACTACCATCACCACCAGTACCACGACCACCAGTACTACCACTACCAGTACTACCACTACCAATACCACTACCACCACCAGTACTACCACCACCAGTACCACCACCACCAGTACTACCACTACCAGTACTACGGCCAGCAGTACCACCACCACCAATGCTACTGCTACCAGTACCACCACCACCACCAATACTAACACTACCAGTACCACCACCACCACCAATACTACCACTACCAGTACCACCACCACCAATACTACC
This sequence comes from Lissotriton helveticus, assembly GCF_964261635.1. NCBI lineage: Eukaryota > Metazoa > Chordata > Amphibia > Caudata > Salamandridae > Lissotriton > Lissotriton helveticus. The sequence continues at coordinate 576,848,927 of NC_136063.1, forward strand.
ACTACCAGTACAACCACCACCACCAATACTACCAGTATCACCACCACCAGTACTACCACTACCAGTACTACCACTACCAGTACCACCACCACTACCACCAGTACCACCACCACCAGTACTACCAGTACTACCAGTACTACCACCATCAGTACTACCAGTACTACCACCAGCAGTACTACCACTACTACAGCCACCAGTACTACCACTACTACAGCCACCAGTACTACCACTACCACCACCACCAGTACTACCAGTACCACTACCACCACCACCAGTACCACCACCACCAGTACTACCACCACCAGTACTACCAGTACCACCACCACCACCAGTACTACCACTACCAGTACCACCACCACCACTACCAGTACTACAGCCACCAGTAATACCACTACCACCACCACCACCAGTACTACCACCACCAGTACTACCAGTACCACTACCACCAGTACTACCACTACCAGTACTACCACTACCAGTACTACCAGTACCACTACCACCACCACCACCACCAGTACCACCACCACCAGTACTACCACCACCAGTACTACCAGTACCACCACCACCACCAGTACTACCAGTACCACTACCACCACCACCACCACCAGTACTACCAGTACCACCACCACCACCACCACCAGTACCACCACCACCAGTACTACCACCACCAGTACTTCCAGTACCACCACCACCAGTACTACCACTACCAGTACCACCACCTCCAGTACTACCACTACTACCACTACCAGTACCACCACCACCAGTACTACCAGTACCACTACCACCAGTACTACCACTACCAGTACTACCAGTACCACTACCACCACCACCAGTACCACCACCACCAGTACTACCACCACCAGTACTACCAGTACCACCACCACCAGTACTACCACTACCAGTACTACCAGTACAACTGCCACCACCACCAGTACCACCACCACCAGTACTACCACCACCAGTACTACCAGTACCACCACCACCACCACCAGTACTACCACTACCAGTACCACCACCACCACTACCAGTACTACAGCAACCAGTAATACCACCACCACCACCAGTACTACCAGTACCACGACCACCAGTACTACCACTACCAGTACTACCACTACCAGTACCACTACCACCACCAGTACTACCACCACCAGTACCACCACCACCAGAACTACCACTACTAGTACTACAGCCAGCAGTACCACCAGCACTAGCACTACCACTACCGGTACCACCACCAGTACTACCACTACCACCACCACCAGTACTACCACTACCAGTACCACCACCAGTAACACCACTACCAGTACTACCACCACCAGTACTACCACCACCAGTACTACCACTACCAGTACCACCACCTCCAGTACTACCACTACTACCACTACCAGTACCACCACCACCAGTACTACCAGTACCACCACCACCAGTACTACCACTACCAGTAGCACCACAACCAGTACTACCACTACCAGTACCACCACCACCAGTACTACCAGTACTACCACCATCAGTACTACCAGTACTACCAACAGCAGTACTACCACTACTACAGCCACCAGTACTACCACTACTACAACCACCAGTACTACCACCACCACCACCACCACTACTACCATTACCACCACCACCAGCACTACCAGTACTACCACTACCAGTACTACCAGTACCACTACCACCACCACCAGTACTACCACCACCAGTACTACCAGTACCACCACCACCACCAGTACTACCACTACCAGTACCACCAACACCACCAGTACTACCAGTACTACAGCCACCAGTACTACCACTACCACCACCACCAGTACTACCAGTACCACGACCACCAGTACTACCACTACCAGTACTACCAATACCAATACCACTACCACCACCAGTACTACCACCACCAGTACCACCACCACCAGTACTACCACTACCAGTACTACGGCCAGCAGTACCACCACCACCAATGCTACTGCTACCAGTACCACCACCACCAGTACTACCGCTACCAGTACCACCACCACCACCAAAACTACCACTACCAGGACCACCACCACCACCAATACTACCACTACCAGTACCACCACCACCAGTACTACCACTACCAGTACCACCACCACCAGTACTACCAGTACTACCACCATCAGTACTACCAGTACTACCACCAGCAGTACTACCAGTACTACAGCCACCAGTACTACCACTACTACAGCCACCAGTACTACCACTACCACCACCACCAGTACTACCAGTACCACCACCACCAGCACCACCAATACCAGTACTACCACTACCAGTACTACCAGTACCACTACCACCACCACCAGTACCACCACCACCAGTACTACCACCACCAGTACTACCAGTACCACCACCAGTACTACCACTACCAGTACCACCACCACTACCAGTACTACAGCCACCAGTACTACCACTACCATCACCACCAGTACCACGACCACCAGTACTACCACTACCAATACCACTACCACCACCAGTACTACCACCACCAGTACCACCACCACCAGTACTACCACTACCAGTACTACGGCCAGCAGTACCACCACCACCAATGCTACTGCTACCAGTACCACCACCACCACCAATACTAACACTACCAGTACCACCACCACCAATACTACCACTACCAGTACCACCACCACCACCAATACTACCAGTATCACCACCACCAGTACTACCACTACCAGTACTACCACTACCAGTACCACCACCACCACCACCACCAGTACTACCAGTACTACCAGTACTACCACCATCAGTACTACCAGTACTACCACCAGCAGTACTACCACTACTACAGCCACCAGTACTACCACTACTACAGCCACCAGTACTACCACTACCACCACCACCAGTACTACCAGTACCACTACCACCACCACCAGTACCACCACCACCAGTACTACCACCACCAGTAATACCAGTACCACCACCACCACCAGTACTACCACTACCAGTACCACCACCACCACTACCAGTACTACAGCCACCAGTAATACCACTACCACCACCACCAGTACTGCCAGTACCACGACCACCAGTACTACCACTACCAGTACTACCACTACCAGTACCACTACCACCACCAGTACTACCACCACCAGTACCACCACCACCAGTACTACCACTACCAGTACTACGGCCAGCAGTACCACCACCACTAGCACTACCACTACCGGTACCACCACCAGCACTACCACTACCACCACCACCAGTACTACCACTACCAGTACCACCACCAGTAACACCACTACCAGTACTACCACCACCAGTACTACCACCACCAGTACAACCACTACCAGTACCACCACCTCCAGTACTACCACTACTACCACGACCAATACCACCCCCACCAGTACTACCAGTACTACCACCATCAGTACTACCAGTACTACCACCAGCAGTACTACCACTACTACAGCCACCAGTACTACCACTACTACAGCCACCAGTACTACCACTACCACCGCCACCACCACCACTACTACCAGTACCACCACCACCAGGACTACCAGTACTACCACTACCAGTACTACCAGTACCACTACCACCACCACCTGTACCACCACCACCAGTACTACCACCACCAGTACTACCAGTACCACCACCACCACCAGTACTACCACTACCAGTACCACCAACACCACCAGTACTACCAGTACTACAGCCACCAGTACTACCACTACCACCACCACCAGTACTACCAGTACCACGACCACCAGTACTACCACTACCAGTACTACCACTACCAATACCACTACCGCCACCAGTGCTACCACCACCAGTACCACCACCACCAGTACTACCACCACCAGTACTACAGCCAGCAGTACCACCACCACCAATGCTACTGCTACCAGTACCACCACCACCAGTACTACCGCTACCAGTACCACCACCACCACCAATACTACCACTACCACCACCACCACCACCAATTCTACCACTACCAGTACCACCACCACCAGTACTACCACTACCAGTACCACCACCACCAGTACTACCAGTACTACCACCATCAGTACTACCAGTACTACCACCAGCAGTACTACCACTACTACAGCCACCAGTACTACCACTACTACAGCCACCAGTACTACCACTACCACCACCACCAGTACTACCAGTACCACCAGCACCACCACTACCAGTAAAACCACTACCAGTACTACCACTACCACCACCATCAGTACCACCACCACCAGTACTACCACCACCAGTACTACCAGTACCACCACCACCAGTACTACCACTACCAGTACCAGTACCACCACCACTACCAGTACTACAGCCACCAGTACTACCACTACCACCAGTACTACCAGTACCACGACCACCAGTACTACCACTACCAGTACTACCACTACCAATACCACTACCACCACCAGTACTACAACCACCAGTACCACCACCACCAGTACTACCACTACCAGTACTACGGCCAGCAGTACCACCACCACCAATGCTACTGCTACCAGTACCACCACCACCAGTACTACCGCTACCAGTACCACCACCACCACCAATACTACCACTACCAGTACCACCACCACCACCAATACTACCACTACCAGTACCACCACCACCAATACTACCACTACCAGTACCACCACCACCACCAATACTACCAGTATCACCACCACCAGTACTACCACTACCAGTACTACCACTACCAGTACCACCACCAGCACCACCAGTACTACCACTACCAGTACCACCACCACCACCACCAGTACTACCACCACCAGTACTACCACCACCAGTACTACCACCACCAGTACTACCACTACAAGTACTACCACCACCAGTACTACCATTGCCAGTACTACAGCCACCAGTACTACCAGTGCCACCACCACCAGTACCACCACCACCAGTGCGACCACTACCAGTACCACCACCACCAGTACTACCACCACCAGTACCACCACCACCAGTACTACCACTACCAGTACTACAGCCAGCAGTACCACCACCACCAATACTACTGCTACCAGTACCACCACCACCAATTCTAACACTACCAGTACCTCCACCACATATACTACCACTGCCAATACCACCACCACCACCAGTACAGACCACTACCGGTACCACCACCACCAGTACCACCACCACCAGTACTACCACTACCAGTATTACCACCACCACCAGTACTACCAGCACCACCACCACCAATACTACCACTACCAGTACCACCACCTCCAGTACTACCACCACCAGTACTACCACTACCAGTACCACCACCACCATTACTACCACCACCAGTACCACCACCACCAGTACTACCACTCCCAGTACTACAGTCAGCAGTACCACCACCACCAATACTACTGCTACCAGTACCACCACTACCAATTCTAACACTACCAGTACCTCCACCACATATACTACCACTGCCAGTACCACCACCACCAATACTACCGCTACCGGTATTACCAGTGCCACCAGTACCATCAAGCATTTGCAATGCAATAGGTCTCGCATTTGCGAGAGTTTAAGATATTGGCATTGTAAATGACAATGCCTTTTATTTATGTTTCAAAAACCAATACATAAATAAAAGGCACTTGCATTTAAAATGCCAATAGCTCAAACTCTCACAACTGCGAGACCTCACAAGAAGGACATCACAGGCAGCATCTGTGCAAGCTTCTTACACTCACAAGGAGACCACAGGCAGCAGAGGTGCAAGCTTCTCACACTCGCAAGAAGGACATCACAAGCAGCAGTGGTGCAAGCTTCCCTCACACACTCACAGCAGGTACTGTGCCAAGGCAGCAGCAGCAACAGAGCAAGAGTCCCTTACAAAGAACAGGCACAGCGCAGAGATGCACAATGCAATCTTCTCATACTCACAGGCAGCAGCGGTGCAAGCTTCTCACACTCACAAGAAGGACATCACAGGCAGCAGCTGTGCAAGCTTCTTACACTCACAAGGAGACCACAGGCAGCAGAGGTGCAAGCTTCTGCCACTCACAAGAAGGACATCACAAGCAGCTGCGGTGCAAGCTTCTCACACTCACAAGAAGGACATCACAGGCAGCAGCAGTGCAAGCTTCTTACACTCACAAGGAGACCACAGGCAGCAGAGGTGCAAGCTTCTCACACTCGTAAGAAGGACATCACAAGCAGCAGTGGTGCAAGCTTCCCTTACACACTCACAGCAGGTACTGTGCCAAGGCAGCAGCAGCAACAGAGCAAGACTCCCTTACAAAGAACAGGCACAGCACAGAGATGCACAATGCAATCTTCTCATACTCACAGGCAGCAGCGGTGCAAGCTTCTCACACTCACAAGAAGGACATCACAGGCAGCAGCAGTGCAAGCTTCTTACACTCACAAGGAGACCACAGGCAGCAGAGGTGCAAGCTTCTCACACTCACAAGAAGGACATCACAGGCAGTAACGGTGCAATATTCTCACACTCACAAGGAGATCACTGGCAGTACACGCCACATGAACACACTCCATAACACATAGCAACAATACATTGGCATTTACAATGTCATTAGCTCAAACTCAAATAAATCCGAGCCCCATTGCATTTCCAATGCTTGTTTTTTTTACATCCACTCTTGTATAATAGCAGTACCTATGTGGAAATGGATCTTTGCACCTGCCCTCAGTTATCAAATGCATCTTTTTGTTATTTAACTAACCTCTGTGGAAACGTTGTCTTTAAATACGTTCTTTTAATCGTGAGCGAAAGTTTTCCCGGTCTGTTTTCTCTAAACGGGTTGTAATATAAAAGCCTGAGGCCAAAACTCTTAAAATGTAATTGCACTGATATAACTTGTCATTGTTAAGAAGTTCATAAAATTCAAGTACTGAACCCAAGAGGTGTGTGATATATGAGCAGCTATTATTATTGCAGAAAGGAACGCTCTGTGCATCCTATTTTAATAAACAATGGAATTGATTTTAGACAAATTGATTTTTTTATGATTACTCTTTTAAAAATCTCTTATATTGCTCTTCTTCTTTACTGTAGCTGATCCTGGATTGTACGGTTGAAAGAAGGATGGCATATCTTTGTGCATGCACAAAGGGGAATTGTCGCTTGCACACCACTAGGTAAACAAAATTAATCCTGAGTGTTGTTGAAAAATATGTAGATAAAATGATCAAACAACCGCGTGCTGGACGGTGTCAAAGGGCTGCCAGTCCCCTAGGTAGCATGATAATGTGAGGTAGTTCAAGACAACACGTCTTGAGTGTACCGTACTGTGCGCACAGCTGTGTGGAAATACTCTCAATTTATCAATTTTCACTTGAATTGACGTAATTTCAAGCAATGTAACAAAAACACAATGATCTCACAATGATGTCACAGTTCGTTTTTATTTGCTTTCAATGAAATGCGAATTTAAACATCATCAAATCTGTGCTGATACATTTGTCATTACTTCATGACAATCAGTACAAAGATGAGATCTCATAATCAGAACATTATAACAGAACAGTATGCACCAAAATTATACAAATACAAAAGTTAGTGGAGCCATCCAATTCCAGAGTCACCCTTAGGGGCTACAAGACCACAGTGGAGGAGATGAGACGTGTACACCATGGTGCTAAGTGCGCATGTATACTGGAGTTAACAGAAGACACTCAAACTCAGTAAAGTGCTGTGAGTTGCACAGGATAGATGTGACGGAAAACACTCCCAGGTATTCCTCGGGATGCATGAAAAAGACGTTGTAAAGGCATGTGGAAAAAACATTGTGAAGAATTGAGCGCTCACCATTATACTTCTTGTGTTATAGAAGTTCGAGGACAGTCATACGTCTCTCAAGGAAGCCAGCATCTTTCTGCCGATAGAAGCATACATATTAAAGCTTCAAGGTTCGTTTGTTCGTTTTTTTGGTCCTCACTAGCTTTTGGGTGATTTTTTACTCATTTCTTCACAATGTTTTTTCCACATGCCTTTACAACGTCTCTTTATTCATGCATCCTGAGGAATCCCTAGGAGTGTTTTCCATCACATCTATCCTGTGTAACTCGCAGCACTTTGCTGGGTTTGAGTGTCTTCTGTTAACTCCAGTATACATGCGCACTTAGCACCATGGTGTACACGTCTCATCTCCTCAACTGTGATCTTGTAGCCCCTAAGGGTGACTCTGGAATTGGATGGCTCCACTAACTTTTGTATTTGTATAATTTTGGTGCATACTGTTCTGTTTGTTTGCCAACCGTGACATGTGTTTAAATCTTTATCCATAGTGTCCCCTGAGGAAGGAACATGAGGTCCCAAAATGCATTGGGCCGAAGGTCTTCAACCGCCACTTTCTGAATTGATACTGTTATAATGTTCTGATTATGAGATGTCATCTATGTACTGATTGTCATGAAGTAATGACAAATGTATCAGCACAGATTTAATGATGTTTAAATTCGCATTTCATTGAAAGCAACGAAAACTACCTGTGACATCATTGGGAGATCATTGTGTTTTTGTTACAATGCTTGAAATTACGTCAATTCAAGTGAAAATTTGATATAGTTAGAGTATTTCTCACAGCTGTGCGCACGGTCCACTCAAGGCATTTAGGGGCCGATTAGGATGGTGGACGGACGTGCGTCCATCCGCCACCCCTGAGTAGGAGGGACCGTCCGCATGGGCAGCGGCGGTCCCTCCATGGCAATTAGGATGTGGCCGCCACCCTGGCGGTCACATCCTGGATATTTAACATTGCGGCGGGTGCTGCTTCAAGCAGCACCCGCCGCAATGTTAAAAGTGCAGGTTTTACATTTACATGCACAAAGCGGCAGGCACCGCGCGGTGCCTGCTGCTTTGTGCATGTAAATACTGGGGGGTACCATAGGTACCCCCCATGTGCACCCCCCACCCGCCTACACCCTGGGGGCCCGCAACGGGCCCCCAAAATCAAAAGTACACATGCTTTTCCGCGGCGGAAAAACCGCCGTGCAAAAGCATGTTTACTAATGCATCCTAATTTGGCTGGCGGTGTCTGATAGACACTGCCAGCCAAATGAGAGCTTTTCCGCCGCGGTTGTAATCCGACCGCGGCGGAAATGCAGCGGACAGAAACCAAGACCCACCAGCCATCGTAATGCGGCGGTGGGTCTTTGGTGACTCCGCAGAGGATTTTCCGCCTCCTCCGGGCCGGCGGTGGCTTCCGCCGGCCCGGAGGAGGCGGAAAATCCTCCATCCTAATCGGCCCCTTTGTCTTGAATTACCTCACAATATCTTTGTGCATATTATAAATCTATATCAAAATAACCATTCTCGTTCAATATTTTATAGTAATTATTTACTGGAAAGCGTAATGAGGCACACACAACTCCCTTTTGTGCCTGTAGGTCTTGTTCGAAATGTTAACAGAATAAATATATGTTTGCCCTACACCTTCAGTCATACCACAACAATTCACATGCACACTGATCTCACATTGACATGCACCAGTCACACACATTGCTTACATAATTTCGAGGCACCTTTTAACATTGGTCATAATTTCACTGAGCTCTATCAGAAAAGAATTATTGACGAAAAACAGCCATTTGTCATTGGTTTGCCATAAATGTATGTGTAGTGGCTCGTTAGACCACCCAAGATATTCATAACTTGTCTTCCACCCTGCAGACTGATCGGCAAAGCACTGAGCAGAATAATTGCTCCGTAAATCATTGACGAATGAACCACAGTAAGCGTGTAATTCATCCCAGCACTGTTATTCAAGGAGCTGCCCACTGGCGAAGCAGCTTGAACATGTTCTTAAAACATCACCTGCAGCGCGAGGCATCACTTTACTAGAGGTTTAAAATAAAGGTTTCAGCAGAAATTCAGTTAGCATAAGAGGTCCTATTGTGAAAGGGTGCAAAGAGCACTGTACCGCCGTGTGAAAAACATGGAACCCTTTTTCTATCCGTTTGGAAAGTGTGCTTATTGTATTTTCCATAAAATACACCAGACGCATCCAGCCTGTGCACCTTCCCAGTGGTGTAACATAAGCCCCCGCAGCCCCCGGGGTGGAGCGGGGTCGAACTCCATGGGGCCCCCTCAGGAAAAGTGCTAGGTGGTCGGCCAGGCAGGAGGAGCCCCTATATGCACTTTGCAGGGCAGGCCTCCTCAAGTTTTGTTTCGCCACTTCACCTTCCTGATCTCGCACTGGCCCTGCAGTGTGCCTGCACCCAGGGCTGGACTGGCTGTTGTGGGCATCGGGCATTTCCCCAGGAGGCTGGAAGGGTGGGAGCCGGTTATCCACCGGTGGGGTCCGATTTTGTTACTGGGGGGCAGTTTTCCAGCAGTGCTGCTTTATTGGCCCTGTTGTGGCCTGGATATACACTGGCGCAGCGCTGCCCCGCTGCGCAGGACACCAGGACACGGGACACGCAATTACTTCTCTGCGTGGTCCGGACTAACTCCGTGACCATGTGGTAAATAAATAAATAATACCCTATTTTTGACTAGACATATATCATAACAGATAGCTCAATAAATAAGAGTCAAGATTCGAGGTAGTAGGAGTTTTGCAGGTTTAATACAGCATAAGGACAGGAACAGGACAACCTGCATAGGAATAGGATGACAGGGCCCAGCAGGGCGACAGGGGCCCAGCAGCTGCTGGGGCTGGGTCTGGGATGAGCGCGCTAACTTTTGATAACAATACACGAGCATATATACATAGCGCAAACACATAGCATTACATTGCAGTAGGCGTAGCAGTGGGTGGAACAGAAGGCGTGACGCGTAGCAGTCGCGAAAGATAAGAGTAAAAGTAGGTGTAACTGGGCGTATACATAGACATGTGGTGCAGACGTAACAGAATATGTCATGAATGGGCGGAAACATAGGAGGGGGCTACCTAAGGAGCCGGGACCTCTAACCTGGTAGTGCGCGCAAACTGGCAATGACGTGTTACGAGAAGAAGCTGGGGCTATGAACTCTGTGCTAGGAGCAGAGACTAAAGTCTGGAGGGTCGGAGCGACATGTACCTAAGCAGTATCTAGTATCTGATGTTTAGAGAACATGTTGATATAAACTAGAAGTCAGGAGGGGAAAGGCTAACTGACTCTAAGACTGGACCATGCATTATTCTACATGTAGTGCGTGATGAAGAATATTAAATGACCATGAAATACAGTATTTCTCTTAACATGGAGCCCTGAAGGCTAGACAATGACGGAAACTATTGATGCAGTTCAGTAGCTTAGGAATGCAGAGAAGGAGGACTGAACTGATAACTGGAACTATAACATAGCCTTGGCAGACTCAGAGGCAGAGCCAAGCTGCACCGGGCACTGCGAGGCAGGAAGTAAGTGAAAGGTCGAGGATACAGGTGGGGGCTGTATCGCTCCTCAGCGAGGCTTCAGGAGACAGGAGCTGAATCTGATGTCCAGGCCCTTTTGAGGCCTAGAAACGGGGACTTTATAATGAAATAACGTGCACACTGAGAAACATGGCAACATTACTTTACATAGGCCTGGTATTCGTAGTATTCACGGGGACTGGGAAATGGCATATCAGAGGTGGACACAACTGTAATTGCGTCTTGAATCGGACATGGGGAATAACATATGCATATTGGTCATGCACACATAACATATGATGGATGACACGTAGGGACACAGAACATGACAAAATTTACTTTTCCACATTCCCTCCTTGTCACTACGTTTCCATCAGGAAACATCAATATTCATGATACCATCTATCATTTCATACAGTACCATTTGCTCGTCTCGAATTGTCTTGGAACGGGATTTAGAACGGGGCTTGGGACTAGGAATACAAGAGGTAGCACACATGCCGCAAATCGCAGGGCCACATTGTATACAGAGGCAGCAGCTGAATATGATCGCTACTGCAATACCTAAAAAGGACAATATTTTCCATCCCCATGCGGAAATTATATTCCAGAACCAACCGGACCATGTCCAGGTGCCTGGATCTTGGTGTAACAGATGGGCAATTTTATGGAGTCTGGTTATAGCTGAATAAACAGACGGCGCGTTATTTGGAATGAAAATGCAGCAACTAGATCCGAGGACTCTACAGGCCCCGCCCCTATCGGCCAGTATGACGTCAAGGACGAGACGATTCTGGAGCACAACAATTCTCATAAAGGATTGCTCTTCGGTTAAGTTACCTAGAGCGGAGGCAGTCTCATCTACTACTGCTTCAAGGGTTCTTGTTAACCTACGGATTAGCTTACTGTTTACAACTGTACCTAAATAAGGGAACACACCTTTATCAATATCAATGAATTGTTCTGCAGCAGTTTCAGTATAGTCGACAATCGGGAGGTTTCTCTTGTGTCTAGTATGTACTAGGAAGGAATTCCTATGGTAGTCAGGTGGGGCTAGGAAAACAGGTGGCAGTAGGAAGGCAATGTAACAGGTTCCCTCCCAATCGAGGGGCAGACGAACATATGCGGTCTGACCACAAACAAAATAAGAATGACGTGAAGCTTTAAAAATAGATTTCCCACTGTCACTATACTTGACAATAGTAGTACAATCACTATGTCCTACGTGTACGGAACCCTTATTTCGGACACATAATTCGCCTTTGACTGGTAGTACTGAAATAGCAGGTGAGTCTGGAGTAGTATCAGACTGAACATTCAGGACCATAAAATTCGACGAATAATTACCTAAATTATATACTTCATTTTCTAGATCTAAACCTGTTCTGTGGGGGAGACCTTGCTTGTCTGGGAAACATGTACTGTTAAGAAAAGACATATCTGTTGAGGATGACGTTAACGTGGACCATGCTCCACACGAACCATTATGTGAGAACGGATAAGGAAAGAGTGGCAGAACTCCCTTTGACGTCTGGAAAGGGGGGAGTCGACCACACACCCAACAATTAGTGGCATTGCTGGTCTGGTGTGAGTAATGTAACATGCGGATAAATGAGTTATTACGCATAGCGAGGCGGTATGAATATTCGTGAGGAGGCAGATCACTAAACGTGTGCTCTACGGTAACATTAGAATGCTTATTTACATGAGGAACTGGAAAACACAGGAAGAATGCGTAACTAGTGCAGGAAATCAAAAGGCTGAGAAATGATATGAAACTTAGAAAAACGATACATCGGTTTGAGTTATGACTGACTCTCTCACTGTGGGGGTCTATTTTATACATGTCAGAAACAGTCTAACCGTTTCACCTAGGGGAGGACTTAGACAATCAAACTGGCTGACTTATTTTACTAGACCGGAGTTTTTGCTTATACTCCTGCTGCGGAGTTTTCTCTACCAAGGGAGGGGTTGTATCAATGTCATTTGCGGGACAGTCCTTAGGAACAATGTTTTGACAAGTCTTGATATCCTGGGAAATGTTTTTAAAGACCGGCTTTAATCCGTAGAATTTCTTGACGTGCGAAAGATGCACCCAGCCGCGGCGTCCTTCCAATTTCACGGCTGTACGGGTGGTGAGGAGGACCTGACGGGGCTCTTTCCAACGTGGCTCCAGCGGACTTGATCTGTCAAAGTTCCGGACGAGCACCATCGAACCTGGAACGATTTCATGCGGTGCCACCTCGGTATTGTCTGGAAATGCGGCAGCAACCTGTGAACGACATGAGTTGAGGGCAGACATCAAGGAAGCTAGGTAATCTGTCAGCATATTACATGAAACATCAGTAATACTTCGGGGTCTAGGAGTACCCCACATGTTAGGGGGGCGGCCGAATACGACCTCATACGGGGACAGACCTGATCTGGAATGTGCGACCATGCGCATATAAAACAAAGCGACTGGCAGAGCTACTAGCCAGTCCACACCCTTATCTTTACATATTTTTGCAATTCGAATTTTCAGAGTCTGATTATGTCTCTCGACTAGACCAGCTGCTTCGGGATGGCGTACACAATGGAACTTCCACTGGTACCCTAACAACAGGGAAACGTGCTTCATCAACTCAGATGAGAATGGCTGACCGTTATCAGAATATACGACTCTAGGGAGTCCATATCGAGGGAAGAACTCACGAACCAACTGCTTGGCAGTGGTCGCGGCTGTGTAATCTGGGACTGGATATGCTTCTGTCCATCTGGACAAAGCGCATACAACTACAAGGACATACTTGAAACCTCGACATCGCTCCATCTGAATATAATCCATCTGGAGGACTTCAAAGGGGTGGTCAGGAGGCTGGAAACCACCTTGTTCCACCGGGACACTTTTACCTGGATTAAACTGACAACATATCATACAGGTACGGACTTTCTGCTTGGCTGCAGCTCGTAAATGTTTGTTGAACCAAATGTTCTGGATACTGTCTAACATAGCTTTTTCTCCTAAATGTGCTGGACTATGTGCGGTATTAATGATGACTTGAACCATAGAGTCGGGGAGAAACCATGTGGCTCTACCCTTCGTTAACCATCCTTGATCTGTCTGGACCCCTCCTTGTTCAGACCATTTCTTGATTTCATCGGGAGTAGCATGTAACTGGATATCTATGACATCTTCAGTAGGGTCCTTAACTGTCATACATGTAATCGGATCTGGGGTGTGTGTCAGGTTAACTGGAATGTCTAGAGTCTGTGCTGTAAGCTTGGCTGTGCGATCTGCTAGATCGTTACCTTGAGAAATAATGTCAGTGACTTTCGTATGTGCTTTGCATTTCATGATAGCGATGGATGTCGGTAAATGTATGGCATCTAACAGAGCTTGAATGAGGAGACCATGCTGAATCTTGGTTCCATGAGAAGTCATGAAACCTCTCTCCTGCCAGAGCACTCCGAAGTCGTGTACAACTCCAAATGCGTAGCGTGAATCTGTGTAAACATTAACTTTCAGGTTCTTGGCGTGTATACAGGCTTGTGTCAGAGCAACTAGCTCTGCTGCTTGAGCGGACAGGGTATCAATACGGTGGGTTTCAATAACTTCGGTGTCAGTAGTCACTGCATACGCGGCGACTAGTTCTCCTGTACTAGTTCTCATACATGAACCATCCACATAAAGTGTCAGGTCAGGATCTGGTAACGGAATGTCTGTCAGGTCCTGTCTTGGCTTTGTCGTAATGTTGACTACTTCCACACAGTCGTGTGTGGCAGAATGTGAACTAACTGATGGTAACAGTGTAGCAGGATTCAGGATGTTGCAGCGTCTAATTTCTATGTGTGGCTGGAACAGTGTCAATTCATAACCTGTTAAACGTGCAATTGTCAAGTGCTGAGTTTGTGTTCGGTTTAAAAGAACTTCCACGGAGTGTGGGACTTGTACTGTCAAAGTATGTCCTAAAACTATGGAATCACTTTGTCTGATAGCTAGTGCTGTGGCTGCAACTGACTTGAGGCACGCAGGCAACGCCTGGGCGACTGGATCTAGTGTGCTCGAAAAATAAGCACAGGGCTTGTATTGTCCTGCTTGATCTTGTGTGAGAACAGATAATGCTGTACCTTCGCGTTCAGTAACGAAAAGTGTAAAAGGCTTACTGTAGTTCGGTGTAGCTAGAACTGGAGCTTGGCATAGGGCTTTCTTTAACTCGTTGAAACTAAGTGTATGTTCAGATGTCCAAGGGAGAACAGTCGATACGGCTGCCTCCTGTGTCGTTAACTGTATCAGTGGCTTGGCTAGAAATGCATACTGAGGAATCCATTGTCTGCAGTAAGAAGTGAGGCCGATAAAGGCACGTACCTCCTTCTGGGTCGTGGGCTGGGGAAGACTCGCTATCAACTGGATACGGTCTGGTGTCAACTGCCTACCCCTCTTGGACAGTAAGTGTCCTAAGTATACCACTTGCTGGACACAGAATTGAAGCTTCGAAGGTGACACCTTGTGCCCCATCTCGGCTAGGAAATACAAAACCGTGAGTGACGCTCGCTCGCAGTCACGTTCAGAACGGGTTGTGATCAGTAGATCATCGACATACTGGAGCAGGGCAGTGTCAGTTGGCATGTGAATGTTGTCTAGTTGTCTCTTGAGTGCTTGACTGTAAATACTAGGGCTTTCTGTGAAACCTTGAGGAGCTCGTGTGAACATATAGCTCCTCCCATTTAAACAAAATCCGAAAAGAAACTGGCTGTCTGGATGAATAGGAACACTAAAAAATGCATTCTTGAGGTCTATTACTGTGAAGAACGTGGCTTCGGAATCAATGGCTGTCAATAGGGAAGAGATGTCTGGGACAACTGGGTACTGCGGAATAATACATTTGTTAAGTTCTCGTAGGTCAATCACTAATCGATATACTGGGGGTGCATTTGGATCAGTACGTTTCATGACTGGAATGATCGGAGAGTTACATACATTGGAGTCAGTTTCTACAACTACTCCTTGAGCCATGAGCTCGTCTATAATTTTGGATAAGGCTGCTACAGCCTCGGGTGGCAATCTGTACTGTCTGATTCGTGGTAACACTACACCTGGTTTGAGAGTCACACGATAGGGTGTGATTTGCATGTAACCTACATCAGTTGGACCTTGCGCCCATAAATGCTGCGGGACATTAGACAGTCTGGAATCAAAATCTCGTAATACATAGTGACCCTTAAAGTCACGTAGGAACAGACGTATTCCCTCTGGGGAACAACATATAACGGCACCTAACTCTTTCAGTGTTTTAATGCCTAATAGGTTTTCTGGACATGACTTAGTAAGTAACAGATCAGTAGTGCGGGACAATGGACCTACTTCTAGAGTGACTGGCTTTGAAATCTCATTAACGATAGGTTTTCCTGAAAATCCAAGGGAAACATTTCTTGAGCCTGAGAGCGGAGCCCCTGGAACTTCGGCGTGACTAATTGTGGTCCTACTTGCCCCTGTATCAATCAAAAACTTTCTGTCTTTCCCTAATACTTGACTGTGAACATAGGGACCTTCTTGATCTACAGGTATCTCGATGAGAGGCAAGTCTACCTCCCTCTCTAGGCTGTTTCATGAATATGGCTGGTACTCTGGATACTCAGACTGTGCATACTGGTACATCTGCGATGTAACGTGCTGTGTTGCAGCAATGGGCTGCGGTGCTGTAACTGTCGGTGGTGCATTCTGTGGCTGAGGAATCTGTGAAACTTGTTCTTGTCTAGGCGGACGTGGTCTTTCTTTAGTCTTACCAGTAGCTATGTTATGTTTCAGAACTGCACACTCATTTATAAAATGACCTGGCTGTTTACAATAATTGCAGTTCCCTTTAACGGGAGCTGCAGAATGACTGGCTTGATTCGGACCCCTCTTCTGACTGTCTTGAGGAACAGATTGTGCAACTAGTACTTTCATTTTCGTGTCTTTCATACGTTTTCTTTCGTGTTCTTGCTCTTCCCTGATTCTATTCTGGTGATACTGGAGCATCTGGAGCATCTGGGACGGGGTATTAGCTTGCCAGGTGCTTTCGACTTTCAAAACTCGGTTTTTAATTGGTGGACTTGAATTCTCGACTAATTTAGTAACAAAAAGGTGAGGATATGACTCACTACTTGTCTTGAGACCACTGTTGATACTGAAACATTTTTCAAATCTAGAATAAAAATCACTAATATCTTCATCTTGTTTCTGTTTACAGGCTGAGATTGCATCCCAGTCTTCTTTTCTCGTTGTTAATAATCTGGGTAAAACTTGAATTAATAATTCTGGTAATTCTTTACATTTCTCTCCAAGACCAGTACCTGGTACACGTATCTTATCTTCTGCTTCTAGGACTGCCCAATCTATCTTTTTCTCTCCCACCTCCCATTCTTTTTCCTTTAGCTTTTCATACACCCCTGCGGGTAGCAGAACCTTTAACATTTTAATGATATCTGGGTATGTGTATTCTCCCATACGGAGCATGTCTTTTAATTCTCGATGGAACCCTGCTGGATCTTTGTCATGACAGGGAATTAATTTCTTCATTTCAAGGAGTTCCATCTTTGTGATTGGAGTGTATACAAACACTCGTTGCATTTCGCCACCCGTTCCTTTAACTGGGTGGACTTCTCGTAACGGATTCTGTCTGTCTATGTAGAATGATTTACTTTCTGGGGGTGAGACATGAACAAAATGCGGGTTCAAGAATGTTCTATATTTGTGACGCTGTTCTAAAATGACACTAATTAAATCGGTACCTAGACCTCTCCATTTATACTGGAGTAACTCGTTCAGGATATCATGTAACGGACCTGGATCAGAGTGCTGACCCTCATACAGAGTAATGAGGTGCTGAATCATATACATACCCACCAGTCGCTGCTCGGCTGGGGGCAATTTCAGAAACATTTGTGCCACTATTTCGTCTGGAAAAGTGGTAGAATCAGTAATCCATCGGACTGCTGATCGCACTAATTCCTGTTCATGCATAGTACTTAACTCACTATAACCGATTCGTGATTTCAGAATGTGATCGGTAGCTTGAAATACTTGTTCTAGGGAACCTTGTTCTGGTGCTGGATGATGGAAAGTAGACTTGTGTTCTAGACGTAAATGGCGATCTGGAAATCTAGGTTTTCCTACATACGCTATTCTGGCAGTATTCTCATTGTCTTCCTCTTCAGGATCAGAGATACTTTCTTTCTCGCTTACTTGTGCTGCTTTACGCTGTTCGTGTATCTTTATTATCTCTCTACGGATTTTCTTGTACATACTTTCCATGGCACCAATGGTATTGTGCTTTCCTTCGGCTATATTATCACTCCACTTTGTTAGAGTTTTCATTTCTTCCGGGTCTTTAGACGGATAATCTTGTTCTCTTATTAGACAGTTAATTAAAAACTTTAATATCATGCGCTGAATCTCGGCTTTCCTTTGAGACATGGCATTACTAATACTTTCTGGATCATCCCCTGTACGGATGAAACGATATATTCTGTCTAGATCTTCTTTCATATTCGGCAAGGTGACTAGATACTCGGTCACCCTCCTTATGCGTACGGAATATAAAACCATATTAAACTCGCCTGGAACTGGGTCATAGACACATTCGCCAAGGGTTTGCCTGATTTCTGCAACAGACTTATTACTCTTGGGAGTACGCTGTGATGCTTGAGCATGTAATTCGAGTGCTGATAAACGCTTGTATGGCGGCGGGGTTTGAGGAGTACCTCCCCCTGCGGCCCCTAAACTAGAATCATCAACTGATGCTTTTCGTCCTGGCAGGGTCGGTAATTGTAACGTGGGCTGGACTTGTATAGCGGGCTGACCCGGGGGGGCTGTTAAGGGCACCCCGGTGTCTGGAGGAGCAGGAATTACCTGATTTACAGGGACTGGCGGAGCGTGAACAGGATTTGCATATTCGGGGACTGTGTCGTCCAGATAGGACGAAATAAAAATATCAGCTGCGGTCGGTTTGTGACGTAGCTTGGTCGGAACTAATGGTGGCGGGAAATTACTGGATGCCTCTGGGGTCGCTTTTGGCAAGCCCTCAGCAAGAAGAGGATACATACCCTTATTAAGGGCATGCCTCTGTCTGTCTGATTGCTCAGTTCTAACTCGTTCACCTATCTCGATTAATTCTCTTTCTTGGGCTCGTTCTTGGGATTCTCTACTTAGTTCTGACTTTCTGATTTCTTTTTCGGTTCTTTTATGAGCTTCTTTGCGCCATAACTCGATGGCATCTTTCTGTGACTGTCTGGCTTTCTTTTTCCATAATGCTTCTTCTACTCGCATGATGCATTCGGCATCCCATGTACCCGATACGGGCCATCTATACTTTTCTTCTAACTGTTTGGTATAATCTACCCATAAATCTAGATACAATATGGCGCTTATGCCATGTTTCTGATACATAAAGTGACCTGGACTGTCCCTAGGCGGAACAGGAACTGCTTCTTCTAACAAACCCTTTCTAGTTTTTAACTGACGTAATCTCGAAAAGAGAGACATTGTAAACTTGAATCGGAACACAATACAATAGACGAGGAACAATAACAATTGGGAAAACAATTCAGGCATACCACGACATTGGAAATACATTGAACAACATCATAACATTACAGTTCGGACAGAAATATTACCTGGAATACTGAGAACAGAAACACAAGAATTTCTCGAGAACGGAACAGACTAGAGTTACTGGATGCGCTGCTGAAACAGTACGGAACATACCGGTCCCATAAAGGGACGCATCAAGACCCGTATCCACCTAGGTGAACACTTCGTTTGTGGGCCTGGGTACCACCAACCCACGGACCAGAGTCAATTTAGATTGACCCTGTCTAGATACTACCCCAGTAATGGTACTCACCGGGCAGCAAGAACGGAAAGCCTCGGACTGGACTGGACTGCTACGACGACGGACGACGAACTTCGGACTTCGGTTACGGGTGGGCCTCCGGATACCTCGGACCTTGGACTCTTGGCTTGGGCTCTGGTCGGGACTCGCCGCGTTCCTCCACCGTCTCGTTTGGATGCTGGACCGCCTCCTCCGTCTCCTCCGTGGGCCTGAGGGATACTTGAAGCAGAAATATCTGCACGTGGCCGGTATGGTTCCGTCACGGCTGCAGAGGGTCAGGGGGTCGGCGTGGCTTCACCGACGCGTGGGGAAAGGGCAAGTCCCTGTTCGGGCGCCATTATGTGGTAAATAAATAAATAATACCCTATTTTTGACTAGACATATATCATAACAGATAGCTCAATAAATAAGAGTCAAGATTCGAGGTAGTAGGAGTTTTGCAGGTTTAATACAGCATAAGGACAGGAACAGGACAACCTGCATAGGAATAGGATGACAGGGCCCAGCAGGGCGACAGGGGCCCAGCAGCTGCTGGGGCTGGGTCTGGGATGAGCGCGCTAACTTTTGATAACAATACACGAGCATATATACATAGCGCAAACACATAGCATTACATTGCAGTAGGCGTAGCAGTGGGTGGAACAGAAGGCGTGACGCGTAGCAGTCGCGAAAGATAAGAGTAAAAGTAGGTGTAACTGGGCGTATACATAGACATGTGGTGCAGACGTAACAGAATATGTCATGAATGGGCGGAAACATAGGAGGGGGCTACCTAAGGAGCCGGGACCTCTAACCTGGTAGTGCGCGCAAACTGGCAATGACGTGTTACGAGAAGAAGCTGGGGCTATGAACTCTGTCTTAGGAGCAGAGACTAAAGTCTGGAGGGTCGGAGCGACATGTACCTAAGCAGTATCTAGTATCTGATGTTTAGAGAACATGTTGATATAAACTAGAAGTCAGGAGGGGAAAGGCTAACTGACTCTAAGACTGGACCATGCATTATTCTACATGTAGTGCGTGATGAAGAATATTAAATGACCATGAAATACAGTATTTCTCTTAACATGGAGCCCTGAAGGCTAGACAATGACGGAAACTATTGATGCAGTTCAGTAGCTTAGGAATGCAGAGAAGGAGGACTGAACTGATAACTGGAACTATAACATAGTCTTGGCAGACTCAGAGGCAGAGCCAAGCTGCACCGGGCACTGCGAGGCAGGAAGTAAGTGAAAGGTCGAGGATACAGGTGGGGGCTGTATCGCTCCTCAGCGAGGCTTCAGGAGACAGGAGCTGAATCTGATGTCCAGGCCCTTTTGAGGCCTAGAAACGGGGACTTTATAATGAAATAACGTGCACACTGAGAAACATGGCAACATTACTTTACATAGGCCTGGTATTCGTAGTATTCACGGGGACTGGGAAATGGCATATCAGAGGTGGACACAACTGTAATTGCGTCTTGAATCGGACATGGGGAATAACATATGCATATTGGTCATGCACACATAACATATGATGGATGACACGTAGGGACACAGAACATGACAAAATTTACTTTTCCACAACCACACCTCCTTTATTTTATAGCTAGCGCGGACGCCACGTACTGCGTCCGCTCTGTCGCACGTCTACGTGCGTGAACACTAGACTGCGCACGGCAGTCTTAAACATTACAGGCCCCCTGTATCACAGGCAGCAGGGCTTCAAACTTCACGCCCCCTTGAGTCCTGCTTCAGGTGTAGGGCAGCACAGACAGCCAAGCCTGAAGCAGGGGGCAAGGTCACCTCTTCCCCTTATAACAACCTGGGTGGCATCAGCAAGTTCATTGACATCACCTCAATGTCACGGTGGCAGGAACCTGGCAATCCAGTTCCAACAGGAGCAATGCTAATATCACACACTTTTGACCATGCAAATAATATCTATTCTGGTGAATAGTAGATCAATCGAAGAAGAATGGGAGAAGAGAGAAGATGGATATCTTCACCTTGATTGTTCTTACTGCAGGACTCAACATGCGCTGCGAAGCATGGATATTTACAAAACGCAATAACTATTTTAGTATTTGGTCACTGACATTAGAGAACACTATTTCTAATATGATATCTCATATACCGCGTGACAGCCTCGGCATAAACCACTCTCAGTGATTGCTGGCAAATCTATGACTTCCTAGATCTGAAAGATGTAATAAACCTTTCTAATAAATACCTTTAAAAACCTGAACTATAGGGTGTCCGGGCAAGTGGGGGAAAATCTGGGGGGCGTGGAATACTTATCGGGGTGAGATCTGTGAGCCTCCGGCGCCACGGGATGAAGCGGAAAGGCCGGAATCCCCATGATCCTATCTAGAATGTATTGTTGAGAGTTATTCTGGACAAGCAATAAGGTTACCCCTGTATTGAGAAAATTTCGATATCACCCGATGTTTCTTTATTTTTGTTAATCTGTTAATAAAAAGATATTATTTTTTTTAAAACCTGAACTATAATGCACCTTTCTATATCAGAAACTGCCTTCAGGGAGTTAGGAATCAAGTCTATGATGTAAATGACTCTCAAGACACATAGTCCATTAGCTGTAATAAAATGAATACTCATTAGTATTATGTTTTCACTCTTGGCAACGTGCATTCACTTCTCCACCATCAGCAATACCTTAATACCATATGTGGTTCAAGTGAATTGAACAAAGTCTGTATAAATACATGATTCACTAGGTACTCTCTTGAATACGTAGAATATAGTTCGTAATCCTGGAAAGGATGACTCTGGTGAATAAAGGTCCGAATCCCTGGAAGGATGACTCCAAAACTAAAGTGCAAATCAAAGCCAAAATCGTTAACATTCAATGTTTATCCACAATACTTCACTGAGAACAAGGTCCTTGGTAACTCTTGATGAAACTGTGATTAATTCCAATCTCCTGGCAACAAGGTTCCAGTATCTCGATTGCCTAGCAAAGAACACTCTGAAATGCAAGGAACATATGCTCAACGGATCTAAGATGGCCACCACCATTCAAGACTCGATTGCTGCCACCAATTCAAGTCTCGAGAGAGTCTTGTGGCACTCTGGCAAATGTAGTTTGTTTTTATTCCACTTTCGTGTTTGACATAGCGCAAGAATCACAGCTGTGAGGCCTCACACCAAGAGGCACCCCCTTTTCTACATGCACATATGACTTCCTCTGCAGTGAAAGATTCGAGCACCATTGAAGTTCCGAAGGAGTTTGTCTCCATGCCTGCCCCACATCCACAGGTGAGTGTGGTCAGCAGATCATGACAACCAGATTGTGACAAAATGGGAAAATGTGCAATTATAGGTGTAATCTCTGCTGTCTGCTAGACTCTGACTCTAATGTCCATAAAGCTGCCTGCTCTCTTAAGCAACGGAAAGGCCTAGTGCCTCGTGGCTATGCTGGCCACGGGCTCTCAGTGCTGTTTTCCCACTAACATCTGCTTACAATGCCTACAGGTAGAGGATGGCATGGGAGCCAGGCGCCTAGAGACTCTGAAGCCCAAGAGATGGGAAGTAAGCTATGGGGAAGGGAAAAGTGTGACAGGGTATGGAGTCATGCATGTGTGTGGGTGAGTGAATATGTCAGCATATGTAGAGTGGGCTTGTGTGCACATATGTAAGTAATTGTGTATGCAGGAGTTTGATCAGGCACAGGGTGAGGCTCCTCCTTTCCTAATTGCCTATCCATGGGACATTGTGGGACTTTTTGGAGACAAACTGGCCCATCACTGATTTGGCTACATGCTGGCACTGCATCCGAAGGCACAGAATGAGGAAGAAGACATTCAAGAAAGGTTCAGAGGTCCCACCCCAAGATCCTCTTTTTTTATGTTTAAAAGCTTTATTCAGAAAATAATAACAAACATAGGCATCAGCAAGAACAATTCTAAAATATGATCAAATGCAATACAAAATACAAGTTATGCTGACAGCAATATTTAGAAACCAACAGCATTTTTTACATTTTGTAAAAGAGGAAAGGAAAGGGGAAGAGAGTGGAAAAGAAGGGAGAGGGAGGGAGAAGAAATAGTAAAGTGAAGCATAACCATTAATCATCAAATATTAAATAGTAATAAACTTATGAATAAAGGCATATATATAAAGAAACTAAATAAACCGTACATATAATTCAACTTGAAAAATTATGTAACTAGATGCTTATACAAAAGACAAAAAGATAGAGAGTCAAATGTTCAAGGGGGTTTCAAGCTCTCTGAACTAATGCATGAAAGTTTCTTCAAGGCCAAACGATCTAAATAGGAGGTGTAAGGCAACCAGAAAAGATCAGTATTGCGAATTGGTTTACAGGAGGAAGCAAAGGCAACATCCAATCTATGAAAGTGACATAGACCATTCCACCAGGCTTGTAAGGATATATTGGTGAGGGACTTCCAATTAGAGGAGATATGTTGAAATGCAAGAGTGAGCATGAGGTCAAAAAGGCCATGTGAATGAGCAGGAAGATCTAAAGAGTCAGAGAGACTACACAAGAAGAGAGTAATGTTGGAACAAGGGACAGTAAGCGTAAAGATTTGTGTAAGATAGGACCAGAGGTGAAGCAGGTCAGCATTAGGAGTACCACATGTCCAACATTTAGAGTCAGACGGGGTTGAGGTTGAGAAACGTGACAAAGAAAGAGGAGAGAAATAAAGTTGTGATATAAGAAAAATAGAGACTGAGTAAGAGAAGCAGAACAAGAAATTTTTAAGGTTCGTGACCAAAGTTTATCCCAGAGAGCAACAGACCAAGTGCAAATGAAATCCGATTCCCAGAAAGCTCTATCTTAGTTTTGATACGTTCCGGGTTAGGGGATGTGAAGAATTTGTAAACAAGAGACGCTTTAGGAATAGTGGCAAGAATTTTAAGGAGAGGAGAACTGGGTACAGGTACGGAGGAAGATGGTTAAGAATAATAAAGGTCAAGAATGATTGCCACGAGAGTGGAACATTTCTGCAGAAAGGATCGCGGGCAATGGAATAAGAGTTGAAATTGGGGAAGAGAATAAGGTAAAATTCCATCAAAGAGTTGATTGACCCAAATAATACCTTTTAATCTCCAAGCATTCCAAGAAATAGATCTGTTCAATCAATCAATCAGGTCATTTGTAGAGCGCACTACTCACCCGTAGGGTCTCAAGGCGCTGGGAGGGGGGGGGGTGCCGCTACTGCTCGAACAGCCAGGTCTTGAGCTTCCTCCTGAAGGAGAGGTGGTCTTGGGTCAGGCGCAGATTGGTGGGAAGTGAGTTCCAGGTCTTGGCGGCCAGGTAGGAGAAGGACCTTCCTCCTGTTGTCGCTCTTCGGATGCGGGGGACGGCGGCGAGGGCGTGGTTGGTTGATCTGAGGAGGCGCTTGGGAGTGTAGAAGTTGATCCGGTTGTTGAGGTAGCTCGGGCCTTGGTCGTGTAGGGCTTTGTGTGCGTGGGTGAGGAGACGGAAGGTGATTCTCTTGTTGACCGGGAGCCAGTGCAGATCTCTCAGGTGTCCGGAGATGTGGCTGCGTCGGGGGATGTCGAGGATGAGTCTCGCCGAGGCGTTCTGGATCCGCTGGAGTCTCTTCTGGAGTTTGGCAGTGGTTCCGGCGTAGAGGGCGTTGCCGTAGTCCAGTCGGCTGGTGACGAGGGCTTGGGTGACCGTCTTCCTCGTCTCGGTGGGGATCCACCGGAAGATCTTACGTAGCATGCGCAGGATGTTGAAGCATGACGAGGAGACGGCGTTGACTTGTCTGGTCATGGAGAGGGAGGAGTCCAGGATGAAGCCCAGGTTGCGTGCGTGGTCCGTCGGTTTGGGCGCGGTGCCCAGGGCGGGGGGCCACCAGGAGTCGTCCCAGGCGGAGGGCGTGGAGCCCAGGATGAGGACCTCCGTCTTGTCTGAGTTCAGTTTCAGGCGGCTGGTCGTCATCCATTCGGCTACGTCTCTCATCCCTTCGTGCAGGTTGGCTCTGGCGGTGGCGGGGTCGTTGGTCAGGGAGAGGATCAGCTGGGTGTCGTCAGCGTAGGAGATTATGTTGAGGTTGTGTTGGCGTGCGATGGCCGCGAGGGGGCTCATGTAGACGTTGAAGAGGGTGGGGCTCAGTGAGGATCCTTGAGGGACGCCGCAGATGACTTTGGTGGCCTCTGACTTGTACGGTGGTAGGCGGACTCTTTGTGTTCTTCCGTCGAGGAAGGAGGTGATCCATTCCAGTGCCTTCTCCTGGATTCCGATGTTGCTGAGGCGCTGTACTAGGGTGCGGTGGCAGACAGTGTCGAAAGCCGCGGAGAGGTCCAGGAGGATGAGGGCCGCTGTTTCTCCGTTGTCCATCAGAGTTCGAAGGTCGTCGGTGGCGGCGATGAGGGCGGTCTCGGTGCTGTGGTTCGCTCGGAAGCCGGACTGTGAGGGGTCGAGGGATCCATTCGTCTCGAGGAAGGCGGCCAGCTGTTTGTTGACGGTCTTCTCGATGACTTTGGCCGGGAACGGGAGGAGCGAGATGGGACGGTAGTTCTTGAGGTCGGTGGGGTCTGCTGTGGGTTTCTTGAGGAGAGCGCTGAGTTCGGCGTGCTTCCAGCTCTCAGGGAAGGTGGCGGAGTCGAAGGAGGTGTTGATGATGTCCCGTAGGTGGGGTGCGAGGACAGCGTCGGCTTTGTTGAAGACGTGGTGAGGGCAGGGGTCAGTCGGAGATCCGGAATGGATGGAGTTCATGGTGCGGATGGTGTCTTCGGTGCTGATCGGGGTCCAGGTGCGGAGGGTGGTGGTGGGTGGCGTCGTTGCGGTTGTGGCTTGCGTTGGTTGGTTGTTGAAGCTGTTGTGTATGTCCGTGATCTTGTTGTGGAAGTAGGACGCGAGGGAGTTGCAGAGTTCTTGCGACGGGGTGATGTCATTGTTTCTGTTATTTAAGAGGATCAAGGAGTTATACCAAATAGGGGAAATTAAAAAAGATTCACATGTAAAAGTGGAAGGGACAAAGAGGGGTTTTAAGATAGAGGACGTGTGTTTGAATAAAGGGAGTGAGGTATAGGGAGACTTGACAGAAAAGCATACTATTTCATCAAAGGAAAAAGGTAGTAGCAATGTCCGTTCAATAAGAAGCCAAAGTGGAGTAAAAGGGGAAAGATTTGAAGAGAGCCAACTTGAAGCTTGACATAATGAAAAAGAATAATGATAAAGACGGAAATCTGGAAAATTAACTCCTCCATTAGCCTTGGATTTCCGAACAGCAGCAAGGGAAATTCTAGATTTTTTATTCTTCCAAAGGAACTTTGAAAGAGAGGAATCAATTCGTTTAAAATAGAGTGCGGGAATGTGAACAGGTAACATAGAGAAAGTATAGATGAGGATAGGAGCTATCATCATTTTAATTGAATCTAAGCGGCCCCACCAGGAAAGGAACAAAGGGTTCCAGGAAGAGAAAGACTTTTCAATACGGGGACAATACAGCAGACATATTTAGGTAAATTGAAGAGGTGATAGAACTAGAAAACCAAATGCCTAAGTATTTTATATTTGTGTTATTCCAAGCAAAACCGGTAGAAGAGAATAGATGGGGAAGGCAAGTTTTTGTTAAAGGAAGCATTTCGGTTTTATCAGTATTGATCTTATAACCAGAGACCTGTGAGAAGAAGTCAAACTCAGATAATAAAGGGGGGACAGATGTCTCAGGATCGGAGATGAATAAAAGAATGTCATCTGCTTATGCAGAAAGTTTCAATTGATTCCCTCCATACGGGAAGCCAGAGATAGATTGATTATTACTGATAGAAGACAAAAAGGGTTCTAGTGCTAAAACAAAAAGAAGTGGGGATAAGGGGCAACCTTGACGAACCCCGCGTTGAAGAGTGAAAGAAGAAGAGATTTGACCATTCGCAAGAACCGAACCTTTGGGTGCTGAATATAAAAGGGAGATAAGGGATATGAATTTAGAATTGAATCCATGCACCCCAAGATCCTCTTGACTACACTATCCTCATGAATGTTTATTTTCCTCTTGCATTATCTCTTTCCATCTTGAGTGTGGCACTCTGGGCAAACAATATTAGGCAATATGAAATGTAGACATTCAGAACAGAAAATGAGGTGCAAATTAGAACGTAATAGGGTATAGACGTGCGGGGTACTGTGTGCTGTGTATGCAGGTGAATTAAACCACTACAGGCAGTGCGAAATTTCAAAGAGCTGACTGCTGTTGAATACTCATTACCTTCCGAGTCTAGTTTGTCTTGGACAGACATGTCAGTATTCAGTTCCTTATTTGAAGGAACGCAGAATTTTCCACTGTAATACATGGAAATGTCAATAAGATGTAATCTTGCAACGAAGGCACCTTCCCTGAATGGGAAGACAGAGTGAATGTGTATAGATGACACCTATATCTTTGGCAAAATATCAGATCGGCAGATTTTGATTCACAAGCAAATCAGTCATCATTATGATCGGACCACCCTCGTAGGGTTATGAAACCAATCCAGAAAACAGACAAATATGATTGAGGTGTGGGTGGTAGCTGTGGCATATGACTCGGAGCTATCCTGTGCTGAGGTCCAAATGAATTCATACAGTATATGTCACCACCAGAGTTAGACAATAACACAACCTCTTTGTTGTAGCACCTATCTATCATGCACATTACGATGACACCGTGGCACTACAATTACAGATACTGACTCATAAAAACCTCGAACTCAAGAGGACATTGTAAACATTATTGGGGATTCGCCCTACCAACCAAATATATTCATTCTGCCCCTTCAAGCAGATGGAAGTATTGAAAGTAATTAACCCTATAAGGAAAATTAGAACATTGGAATGTTGAGCGCTCCATTGAAGACAATGGATGTACTTCGGGCTTCTAATGGCTGGTAGAAGTTTGGAGCATCAACATTTCAATGTTTGTTCACAGGTGGTGCTGTGAACAAAGGCTTCACAGAGTCTGAGGGGATTTCAACCACATCAGGCTCCGTGAAAACTTTGTTTTACCAATTAGAACATTAGAACATAGAACATTCTGCCCTCTAGGGGCAGAATGTTCTAATAGCCTTAGAGCACTCCGTAGCGGGCTCTACTGGCCAGTAAAGACCCGCCCCCTTGTTAAAGGCCTGAGCTAAACGCTGGAGCTGGCCTTTAGCTGCCGGTAGAGCATGCTATGTCGGGCTCAAAAGGCTATATTAAAGCATCCAACATCCCTGCGGAGTTTTGCCCTGATCAATGTGCCTGTATATGCCAATTTAAATTGTACGCTACACAAAAATATCCTAAATGAGTGCCCATGATTACAGGAATACATGGAAGTAAGCAACCTCCTACACAGCAACCAATCAGGATTCAGGTCCATAAAAGGGACAGATAAAATGAACCTTCAATAGGTAGGTACTTTTGAGCAACATTGTTGAAAAACATCAAAGTCTTTATTCTCTTTGGCTTCAGTCTTAATTTTCTTTTACATCTCTGCAGTAAAATACCTTGGCATATATACAAAGCATGTAAAGTCATTGCAAAGTCACTGACTTAGTAACATTCAGTGCCCCACAATGACCCTCCTTAGACTTGAATCCGCCTTCTTGACCTCTTATTTCACCATCTAGAGGGTCATTAATTCAGGGCTATCTGGAGGCCTCGGGTCTGCATCCCACAAGCTGTGCCACTTATGGATGGTGCAGTGCTGGCTTACAGAAATGATGCGTTTCATCCTCGATCAGTAGCGTGTGCAAATCTGGTCAAATGAGGACCATTCCATTTAACGCTACACGCTTCTCTACAGGTACCACACTGGTAGAATCACAGAGCTTTTTACAGAGTCTTTTGAATTAAATTTCAACTCTTGCATACAAAGTGGGAAAACCTGTAGCTCACTGTGGACTCTTCATACAAAAGTATTTTGAACCAAAAGTAGCCCTCAATTATCCTTAATTCCCCTGGAGCTGAATGCTACATTAATGGTTTTAGTATACCCTATAAACAAATGTGTTAATAGGAATTTTCCTTATAGAGAACTCACGATCAGTTAAAATTCATGTGAAGGAGAACTAATAAAGAATGGTACTTAAAAAGGATCATCTCCAAAAGAGTCACAGGAAACCTCTCTCAAACGTCTCTAACAGTAGCATTCGCATGGTACGACTGAAAGACGATCACTGTGCTGCAGCCAGGTTAGCATGTAGAGTGAGAAAGTCAGATTGCAACCGCCCCATTCTAATAAATCGTCATTACTCCACTTGAATGTACTCTATTGTAAAACTGATATCTTGCCAACAAGGTGGCGCACGATTGCCTTACCAACACCTCCTCCTGAGATGATTTATCATGTCTGGATGAATTCACAAAGTAAGACTACACTCCTCCTGTAAATTCCTTGCTTTATAAAATCAAAGACCGTAACTCACTATTTCTCGATTGTGACTCTTAAAGACCCTGCAGTGTACACTTGTACCCACTTTAAGGAGGTTAGGAATAATTTATAAACTCTCTCTTTCTGCATACACTTTAGAGCATGGCTTGCAACATTATAGATAGTTCAGAATTATTTGCTGCAATTAATTTGTATGCTTTTCAGTTGAAAATACTTAGCAAAGGTTTTTAAAGATTATTTTAACATACCTTCTGCATTGTTTTTCTGATAAATGTGTGTTAAACATGTGTCAAACAAGAATGATAAATTAAATGCTAAAAATATGATTAGTAATACTAATAACAATATTGATAATGGTGTTTACGATGCAACCGTTCGTTAAATGTCTTTTATTTCGCCGGGAAATACGCAGAAACCTATGCTCAACAATTAAACTTGTTAAAGCTCAAATCCAGTGTATTTTTAAATGTATAAATCGCTCCCAGAAACATAGGCGGAAATCTTAATTTAGTTAGAATATGTATATAGTGCGCAAACACAGTAAACTGTATTCGAGGTGCTGAAACCTACCTGCAAGTAAGTGCAGGTATTTTTATCCAACAATCACACAAACACTTGGCAAAACGCAATACACATAAAAATACTACTAAAGAAGATCTGATGCAGAGAAATGCAAATGCCAATGTGGTAGGCATTGTGAAGGAGTTTCCCTCAAAGTCTGTGTTTCGGCATATCCATCCAATAATAATCAGAATTAAGAAATGTGAGAAGTTGGCCTGGTATATGATGTCCACAGTTCTGTGGGCACCTTGTATCAGTCCAAACAATCCCTTATGGTGATGGTTGTAAGTCAACCTTATAGACAAGCTATCCTAGGGGTAGCATGGACTAAGCAGCCTTAAAGGCTTAACTCAAAAGGACATGTGAAGCCAGCTGTTTTACCATATGCAATCCTGTAATACCAAATGAAAGGACACCACACAAGTTATATATTATAAAAATATATGTATTTATTCTCAGAATAATCCCCACTACTCTTTATGAGCAATGAAGCACAAGCGTTAAACAAAAGCACAATATAACATATACAAGTTGCACGTTTTTGGATGAGGCCGGTGGCCACTCAAACCATATATCAAAAAAGTGGTATAACAATCACTAATCGATGGGAGGTAAGGCCTAGGGCCTTGGGAATCGCTGGGACTACACTGGACTAACCACAGTTAGGACGGGAGTAGCCCGCGGGATTCGGGTGCAGTGCGGGAAGCACGGCTTGCACCAATGTAAAGTCAATGGTGCGTAAAAGTTATCGTTTCACAGATTAAAGAGTCTTCCGACTGGACTAGGACTACCAAACTTTGGACTTAGGCACTAGAGGTGTGTACCAGTGTGGGAACACCGGCGCTAGTAAGTTACCTCACCCACAGGAAGCGGGTGCACAGGTGCCAACCTGTGTCGGGTTTCGTCACGCAGTTCGATGGTGCCTGAGGATGAAGATGCTGCATGCGTCCAGGAGAGAAGTGTCCGGTGCGATCCAAGGGTGGATCGAAGTTGAAGAGTACCTGAAAGCAGAGGGGACAGAGTCTGAGTCACTAGCCAGTGACCAGGAAGGAACCAGGAAGGAACCAGGCAATGTTGGGCGCAGTCAGGTCGATAATGGGTGCCTTGTCTCCGCTGCCACGTAGACTCTGGGGGACCGAGGATGTCCTGGAGTGAATCACAAGCTGTCCCACAAAGGCTCTCGCTGTTGGCGGTGTTGGCTTCACGATCGGAGTCAACAGGCTTTGGCAAAGGCAACCCACGCAGGATGCGAAGAAGGCTTAACACTCGGACCAGCAAGGTCTGAGCGGGTGCTCCTTTTCAGGGGAGCTGGTGCCAATCTGGAGCAACCAGATCAGTGGTGTAAATTTGTAGGTTCGTCGGTTTTGGGGCCACTAGCCAAGGGGCAAGCGACCGGACCAATGCATCGAGCAGGAAAATGCAAAAGGGCCCCACGCAGCACTCGTCGAGTGTGGAGGGGTGAGCTTCGGTGCAGAAGCTGCTCGGGGCTGGAGCTTCTCAGACTCTAATGCACAGCTTCGAGGGGGCCTTGGATGCTGCACGGTCAGCGCTTTGTTGTTTCTCCAAGATGGCCGCTCCCACGCTTCAGGTCGCCTCCACGGGTCTCAGCTCTGCAGGGACTGTGGATCGGGCTGTTAGAAGGCAGGCACGCTGGGTCTTGTCAATCTCTGTCGCTCGAGTTCCGGCGGGAACTGCAACAAAGCAAACGTCGAGGTGCTGGATGGTGCCTGTTTGCACAGGGTGGTCACTCCTTGACCACAAGGGAGATTCTTCAGTCTTCCACGAGGAGTGGGATGTTGAAGGGTCCAGAGTTTTGTTTCATAAGTTTCAGTCAGCATAATCTGATGTGCATTGGCACTGCTCCCACCTATATTCCAAATCTGGGGGCTGGATTACCTGCTAGGTCCCTCCTATGGGTGGGACCCAGGAAGGGGGTGGTTACACCCCTTTCCTTTGTCCAGTTTGCCGCCAGGACTGGGGCTGGAGTGCCCCAGAACCGGTTTGACTGGAATCTGCCCAGTGACACCTTGTGTGCCCCAGGCAGTGTCTAGTTTCTTTTAACCCTCTCTGCTACAATCCACTATCTCCTGTCTGGGGTGGTGTGACACCTCCCTGTGACAGGAAACCCTTTGTCCAGGCGTCCTCTGCCAAGTTTCGGTCATCAGCAGGAGGTCAGACATGTGTCTGTGGCAGCAGCATCCATTTTGTGATGCTGGGGCTCTGGTTAGGATTAACCGCATTTGCAGTAAGTAACATGTCTTATCCCTCTAGAAGGGTGGAATGCTACCCCCGTCGCCAGAATTGGTGAGGGGGTAGTATTCCAAAATGTATGACACCAAACACGACATGTTTTGATAAAGCCAAACCAAAGTTAGCATTAACCGCGAGGATTATAATGCACTTAAGAGTATATGGTATGGCAGTATCACTGGAACAGCTATAAGGAAATGGTTCCGAAAGCTGCAGACAGGCTCAGCTCATGCTAGAGCACCATCTCACATCAAACCAAGCACTCTGCCTCCAGGATTGTTAAGGCCTGCCATAAGAGTGACTTATAGGTATATATGTGTCCAGATATAGGTTTAGACATAGGTATACTACATCTAAGCAAGGGGTGATTACACCACCTTGCCCCAGCTGTGTGAACAGACAGTTGTGTTGATTTAAGTACCAGCCAGGGGTGGCAAAAGATATGCTGCAGCCCCTGGTAGGCCTTGGATGCACCTATGCCCTTGGCACACATAGTGCACTGTATAGGGGCTGACAAGGTGTCCAGTACCAATTTGGTTATGCACCTAGAGTGCATGCAGTCCATTTTAAGAGAGAGCAGATAGCCTGGGGCCCTGATTAGCAGGATCCCAGGCCAACTAAGTCGAAAACCAGCTAAACACAAGGCGAAAAAATTGGGGTAACCATAGTCAAGTATCCACCTTCCTACATTGCCCCCCCAAACGAAAGGAGATGAGGCTATCCTTGACCAGGTAAGCCTATATTGCCTAAGTGGCCATATAAGGAAGTACCTGCACTAGCATGGTTACCCCCTGTGTCATGGTCCACTAAGCAATCCCTCACCCTAGGGGTATCAGAGGGTCTCCACCATAGGGAATCACTACCTTTGGTGTGTTTTGGCAAAGTAAAAGGCTGGTGTTGAGATGGAGTACTGAAGTGAGGCTCCACTAAATTAGGGCTCAGCTTCCTCCAATCCTCTTCCACCATGTGTGCCTTTCTTTCCTTGACTGAGTTGCACTGTGCTCTCAGGGTCAACCTCTGGCTGCCTACAGCTGGAGGCTGGGTCCCTTCTGTTGGCTTACTGGAGGGACAGGTCAGGTTTGGGGCCCTTAGGTCCCAGGTTTGGCTGTGCCCAACAGTTTCCATCTGTGGGAGGTCCGTAACTAGTGGTAAGGGGGATCCCTCAGGAGTTTTTAACTTTTTCACCTTGCTAGGGCTGCTAGCTTTGGTTCCCCTAATCTGCTGATGGGGGTGCTTTATTTGACAGGGGGCCCTTTGGGGCTCCCTGACCTCCTTGACCTCTGTAGCCCTGGGCTGACTGAGGCAGGGTAGAGAGGGGCAGGTTACCTGCTCCAGACTGGGTCCCACCTTGGAAGGGTCCACTGACATCAGGGGCTCTGTCAGGCTAGGCCTGACTACCTCTGGGGCAGTTCCTTCACAAGGGTAAGATCAGTTCCCTGAGGAGGCTGATCCTTACCTAATGTCTGGTGGGAGGGAGATTTCTCCTCCTCCTCCATGCTCTCTGTTTGTGTGGAATGATCCATAGTTTCAGGCTTCACAACACATTAATCAGTTTGAGTTTGGGCTGTGGCCATCACAGCCCCACCAACCTTTTCAGGAAGGGACTCAGTTTGGGTATGGGCTGTTATCATAACAGCTTTGCTAACCTTTTCAGGAAGGGATTCTGCTGAAGATGGGGCTGAGTCTTGCACAGCCCTACCAACCTTTTCAGGAAGGACATCTTGGATTGGGTCTGTAGTCATTACATCCCCACTAACCTTTCCATGGAGATTTACCATTTTATAATGGGTTTCTTGTTCCACCTCAGCCCAGGCAGAGATTTCTAAATCATTCCCAAGTAGACAATCTACAGGCAAGTTTGATGACACTGCCACTCTCTTTGGGCCAGTGACACCTCCCCAGCTGAGATTTACTACTGCCATGGGATGATTTTTCTGAACTCCATCAATGTTTGTCACCTGATATGTGGCACCAGGTGAAAGTTGCCTTGAGGGGACTAGATTCTCAGTCACCATGGTTATACTAGCCCCTGTGTCTCTGTAGGCCTCAACATTTTGACCATTAATGATGGGCTCCTGTCTATACTTGCTCAAAGTGTTTGGGCAATCAGTGAAGTTGACAAACCCCATGCCACTCTCATAGACAAGAGTATCTGGACTAGGGGACCTGGTTAGGCCAGAATCCACCTGAGCTCCAAAAATAAACCCACCCAAATTCTTGGGGGTGCTCCCACCACCTGGGGGATTACTGCTAACAGTAACAGGAGGTGCTGGAGCTTTACTTGGAGGTATGTTTTCCTTATTGTTATTCCTGGGACAACTGCTATAGTTTTCCAGTGGCCAGGCTGTTTACAGACATGGCAATAAGGTTTCTTCTGGTCAGAGGAAGTGTTTTGGGACCCACCCCCACCCTTGGAGTTTTGGGGCCCTGTGGGAGATTTGTCTTTAGATTTATCCCCACCCTTCTCTTGAGCCTTGGAAGTATCCTTCTTTTGGTCATTGCCCTGATTCTTAGGCCTAATCCTGGTTCTGACCCATTTGTCTGCCCTCTTACCCAATTCTTGTGGAGAGGTCAGATCTGAGTCCACCAGGTGCTGGTGTAAAAGCTGGTTCTGACAATTACTTAGGATCTGCTCCCTCATAATCAAATTATACAATCCTGTATAGTCATGTACTTTGCTGCCATATAGCCAACCTTCCAGAGCCTTAGTAGCACAATCTACAAAATCAGTCCAGTCCTGAGTCTGAGCTTTTTGGGTGTCTCTGAACAACAACCTGTATTGTTCAGTGGTTAATCCAAACCCATAAATAAGAGCACTCTTCAGGACAGTGTAATTTTTAGCATCCTCAGCTCTAACAGTGAGGAGCTTATCTCTCCTTTTCTCAGAAAAGTAGAGCCACAAGATTGCTGCCCACTGATCTGAAGGGACCTGCTGTACCATGCAGGCCCTCTCCAGAGCAGTTATCCATTTGTGGATGGAAACAGATACTTTTTTGTTTTTTGATCCATTTGTGGATGTCATCCCCATCTCTGTAGGGGGGCACAATCTTACTCAGGTTTCTAGTATCATAGGACCTGTTTTTATCCTTTGGGATATTGCTGCCACCAGTGGGAGTCTCCCCACTTAACCTTTGCTCTCTTGCAAGGGCTAGTCTAGCTTGGGCCAGGGCTAATTCCTCTCTTTCTATTTGGAGATTCACTGCTCTCATCATGGCCTTATGCTCTCTTCTTTGAGGGGAAGTCATTCCTCTCTGTGATTCTCTGGAGGCACTAGAAATGTGAGAATCCCTTGAAGGGCTTCTCTCTCTCCTATTGCCTGGGAGAATCCTGTTATGTACTCTGGGGAGGTGCTGGCCCTCTTCATTTCCATGTAGGTCCAAGTTGGCTTGGCTAAGCCTTCCAACTGGTACCTGGTTATCCCCTTGATCCAAATCTGAATCTTCACCATTAGATTCTGGGTCTGTCTCCACATATCCTACATCTGGGGAGGTGTTCTCAGTCTCTGGGGGATCTACTCCTTCTCCTGATCCTGAGGGAACTACCTTAGCTCTCTCTAAGTCATCTTTTTCCAGGATGGCTATCATGATGGGAATAGTAGGGTTGTGACCCTTTCTCAGCTTCCTTGCAGTGCACAAGGCACTCAAGTCTTTGTGGCTGAATTTGTCATAGCTGGAGGTTGCCTGTGGAGGGTCAACCTTCACAGGTAGAGAGCCTGTAGCTTCACCTGTGCCAGACATGACTCTAGTGTGGTGTAAGTGATGCACCTACCTACACTTAGTGTTTTCCTACTGTATCTTACTAGTGAGTTGTAGTCAGGGTGTGCTAAGCCCTTTCCTCTACAACTACTAAGTTCAGTAGAACTTAATAGGCTAAGCTTTGTTTATATGTACCTAAGTACTTAATGTGATCTTTCAATTTGATATAAAGATTGCAATGGTAAAACAACAGCAAGCTCAAATCCGCACCGCTGCTCACCAATGTGAGAAGTTGGCCTGGTATATGATGTCCACAGTTCTGTGGGCACCTTGTATCAGTCCAAACAATCCCTTAAGGTGATGGTTGTAAGTCAACCTTATAGACAAGCTATCCTAGGGGTAGCATGGACTAAGCAGCCTTAAAGGCTTAACTCAAAAGGACATGTGAAGCCAGCTGTTTTACCATATGCAATCCTGTAATACCAAATGAAAGGACACCACACAAGTTATATATTATAAAAATATATGTATTTATTCTCAGAATAATCCCCACTACTCTTTATGAGCAATGAAGCACAAGCGTTAAACAAAAGCACAATATAACATATACAAGTTGCACGTTTTTGGATGAGGCCGGTGGCCACTCAAACCATATATCAAAAAAGTGGTATAACAATCACTAATCGATGGGAGGTAAGGCCTAGGGCCTTGGGAATCGCTGGGACTACACTGGACTAACCACAGTTAGGACGGGAGTAGCCCGCGGGATTCGGGTGCAGTGCGGGAAGCACGGCTTGCACCAATGTAAAGTCAATGGTGCGTAAAAGTTATCGTTTCACAGATTAAAGAGTCTTCCGACTGGACTAGGACTACCAAACTTTGGACTTAGGCACTAGAGGTGTGTACCAGTGTGGGAACACCGGCGCTAGTAAGTTACCTCACCCACAGGAAGCGGGTGCACAGGTGCCAACCTGTGTCGGGTTTCGTCACGCAGTTCGATGGTGCCTGAGGATGAAGATGCTGCAGGCGTCCAGGAGAGAAGTGTCCGGTGCGATCCAAGGGTGGATCGAAGTTCAAGGGTACCTGAAAGCAGAGGGGACAGAGTCTGGGTCACTAGCTAGTGACCAGGAAGGAATCAGGAAGGAACCAGGCAATGTTGGGCGCAGTCAGGTCGATGTTGGGTGCCTTGTCTCCGCTGCCACGTGGACTCTGGGGCACCGAGGATGTCCTGGAGTGAATCACGAGCTGTCCCACAAAGGCTCTCCCTGTTGGCGGTGTCGGCTTCACGATCGGAGTCAACAGGCCTTGGCAAAGGCAACCCACGCAGGGTGCAAAGAAGGCTTAACACTCGGACCAGCAAGGTCTGAGCGGGTGCTCCTTTTCAGGGGAGCTGGTGCCAATCTGCAGCAACCAGATCAGTGGTGTAAATTTGTAGGTTCGTCGGTTCTGGGGCCACTAGCCAAGGGGCAAGCAACCGGACCAACGCGTCAAGCTGGAAAATGCAAAAGGGCCCCACGCAGCACTCGTCAAGTGTGGAGGGGTGAGCTTCGGTGCACAAGCTGCTCGGGCTGGAGCTTCTCAGACTCCAATGCACAGCTTCGAGGGGGCCTCGGATGCTGCACGGTCAGCGCTTTGTTGTTTCTCCAAGATGGCTGCTCCCACGCTTCAGGTCGCCTCCACGGGTCTCAGCTCTGCAGGGACTGTGGATCGGGCTGTTAGAAGGCAGGCACGCTGGGTCTTGTCGAACTCTGTCGCTCGAGTTCCGGCGGGAACTGCAACAAAGCAAACGTCGAGGTGCTGGATGGTGCCTATTTGCACAGGGTGGTCACTCCTTGACCACAAGGGAGATTCTTCAGTCTTCCACGAGGAGTGGGATGTCGAAGGGTCCAGAGTTTCATTTCATAAGTTTCAGTCAGGATAATCTGATGTGCATTGGCACTGCTCCCACCTATATTCCAAATCTGGGGGCTGGATTACCTGCTAGGTCCCTCCTATGGGTGGGACCCAGCAAGGGGGTGGTTACACCCATTTCCTTTGTCCAGTTTGCCGCCAGGACTGGGGCTGGAGTGCCCCAGAACCGGTTTGACTGAAATCTGCCCAGTGACACCTTGTGTGCCCCAGGCAGTGTCTAGTTTCTTTCAACCCTCCCTGCTACAATCCACTATCTCCTGTCTGGGGTGGTGTGACACCTCCCTGTGACAGGAAACCCTTTGTCCAGGCGTCCTCTGCCAAGTTTCGGTCAGCAGCAGGAGGTCAGACATGTCTCTGTGGCAGCAGCATCCATTTTGTGATGCTGGGGCTCTGGTTAAGATTAACCGCATTTGCAGTAAGTAACATGTCTTATCCCTCTAGAAGGGTGGAATGCTACCCCCGTCGCCAGAATTGGCGAGGGGGTAGTATTCCAAAATGTATGACACCAAACACGACATGTTTTGATAAAG
This sequence comes from Lissotriton helveticus, assembly GCF_964261635.1. Lineage (NCBI taxonomy): Eukaryota > Metazoa > Chordata > Amphibia > Caudata > Salamandridae > Lissotriton > Lissotriton helveticus. Next base: position 576,888,347 of record NC_136063.1, read on the forward strand.
CCAAACCAAAGTTAGCATTAACCGCGAGGAATATAATGCACTTAAGAGTATATGGTATGGCAGTATCACTGGAACAGCTATAAGGAAATGGTTCCGAAAGCTGCAGACAGGCTCAGCTCATGCTAGAGCACCATCTCACATCAAACCAAGCACTCTGCCTCCAGGATTGTTAAGGCCTGCCATAGGAGTGACTTATAGGTATATATGTGTCCAGATATAGGTTTAGACATAGGTATACTACATCTAAGCAAGGGGTGATTACACCACCTTGCCCCAGCTGTGTGAACAGCCAGTTGTGTCGATTTAAGTACCAGCCAGGGGTGGCAAAAGATATGCTACAGCCCCTGGTAGGCCTTGGATGCACCTATGCCCTTGGCACCTATAGTGCACTGTATAGGGGCTGGCAAGGTGTCCAGTACCAATTTGGTTATGCACCTAGAGTGCATGGAGTCCATTTTAAGAGAGAGCAGATAGCCTGGGGCCCTGATTAGCAGGATCCCAGGCCAACTAAGTCGAAAACCAGCTAAACACAAGGCAAAAAAATGTGGGGTAGCCATAGTCAGGTATCCACCTTCCTACAAGAAATGTTATCCAAAATTGTGTCTAACTTTTTGTAGCCTGAGTCTGACTGGAAGGGCCACAGACTCTCCAAGGATGAGAGTCAGGAATTGCAAAGACGAAACTGAACGAACTGAAAATCTGAGAAATGACAATGACTGTAATGGCACAATGATTTGAAAGAGACAATACTTCACTAGACTTGCTGGAAACACAAAAACAAGCACTGGTAATGCCAAAAGGTCACGTTTATAAATGAAAGTGCCTCCTCCGTTAGGTATTCACAAGTCACAAGTAAAAATACTTGCCCTCTGTCATTGATGTTTGAGCCCATGAATCCCATCATTCATGCGTTCACTTATTCGTACATTCACGCACTTACACAACACAATATAATGCACGCACACTCAACAACATGTGCAAGATAAATTACAAGAATAAAAGCAGACCAGGCCCTGCCGCCAACGCATGCCGCGCACAGCCAGAGGTTGTGCGCAGCATGTGGTTGGCTGCCTGTGCATAAACCCCTCCCAAGCTTGGCTGAAGGTGCACACGGCATGTCGTTGGCTTCCTTCGAGGGGGTTGGCCCGAGGGTCATGGGAGCAGGCCAGGCCCTGCAGCCAACACCCCAGCATGCGCGGCCACAGGCAGTGTGCAGCGTGGGGCTGGCTGCCTTTGGCTAGGAGTTGACTTTAAGTGTAGTAACCAAATATTACTTTACATAAAAAAAAATCCTAGCAATTCATTGAAAAAACCTAAAGGATAAATTAACATTATAGTTAGGTGATAAGTTAAGTGATGTTGTAATGTTTTAAACATACAAAATCACTGAAAGTCACCAGTTACAGTTAGCTCTGATATTTATAACTCGTGCCTTAAGGTAAGTATAACTCCTGCCCTTGCCACACACTGCTAATTACCCCGCATATTACATAACTGATGACATCTTCTATGACGTCATTGATAATAGCACTACAACATTTGCAGTGAAATTACTGATGAGAAAACTGTGCATGACAAGGGCATGAATTATAGTTACCTTAGAGCACAAAATATAGAACAACTCAGATACTCTCACAGCCACTCACAGACCCATTCACTCATGCACCCACTCACAGATGAACTCAGACAAGTACACCTACTCACAGACAGTCAGACACCCATGCACCCACTTACAGAATCAATCAGACTCTCTCTCTCAGACACTCACAGATCTACTCAAACTCAGTTATTGACTTACAGACCCTCTCAGAGACTCACACACCCACTCACAGACCCACTCAGACTCTCACATACCCACTTACAGCACCTCTCATACTCTCACACACCCACTTACAAACCTACTCAGACACTCATACATCCATTGAGACACTCATGAACTCACACACACACTCAGTATCAAAGGTTAGTGGATACAGATAGGAAATACAATTTAAAAAACCTTACGAATTCACTTAAAAAACCAAAGGTTACAGAGACGTCAGACTTAGAAAATAGAATTAAATTTTTTTTAGAGATTCACTGAAAAACAAAGGTATACAGGGATGTTACTGTTAGGAATGTAATTAAAAAACAACCTTAGGAATTCATTAAAAAAAACAAAGGTTATAGGAACATTATAGTTAGGCTCAGATTTCACTCGTACAAAAAAGGTGAGATTCAGCAGTTATAGTTATATGGGCTAACTTACACCCAGCAATGCATTGCTTATAACCCCACATATTACATCACTCAAGACATGGTTAGTGATATCACTGATGACATCTCAAATTACATCACTGATTACATCATCCAGTGATTGTTATTGTTTTCTAAATGTTTATGTGTGTTAAACATATATACTAAGGTATCACAAACATTAAACTCTTGAATTCCTGTGTTTTTTTAGTTCAAAACGTTAATGTTTTCAGTGAGAACTTCACCTAGCTACAAAGTTGCTTTAACCTTTGCTTTTTAGTGAGTAACTACGTTTTTTTTTAAAACATCCTTTTATCACACCTAACAATACACGTTACATTAACCTTTTTCTTCTTCAGTGAAGTTCTAAGGTTGTTTTAAAAACAAAAACAGATTTTATTTTTTATCACACCTAACTATAATGTTACTTTACCCTGTGTTTCTTTCAGTGAATTTCTAGTGTTTAAAAAAAAAAGAAAATTACTATTTTAATATGTTTGTTTGGTAGAATAACTGATAATTTATCTTGTGTGCGGACATTATTTGGAAAGGGAATTTCTTTTGTATTTTTACTTAACAGGAAAGAGTGCACACTTTGTAAAATGTTTCTAAAAAATTATGTTTGAGTATAAAACAGAGTAATGCAACTAAATTCAAATTAAAAAAAGCTTTATTTCGATATAAACTTTGATATCATAAAAGCATACATTTTAAAAACAAAATCGATACATAACACAAAACAAATATAAGTCAAATGGAGCCAGTACAATATCATTTTGGGTGAAAATAGGGGAAATATAAAAAAACGAATTTATACATATAAATACAATCGGAGTTAAAATCTTATTTATCCTTAAAATCTTATACGTTATAAAAATTTCTAAAATACATACAATCAGTTTATATATTACATCGAATTCCTAAATTTAACCAAGAGTTTCAAAAATTTAGCTAAAATGTATATCATTTCCAGGGTTTCCATCCTTTGTAGTCTAAAAAAAGCATCTCTACATGATCGGAGACCCCATTCTTTAAGGATAGGTTTGAGAAGGATCTTTCTAGGGAGAATTTACAAAATAAAGTGCAGTGCAGGTTAGATTGAGGGGCGAGGTCATCACAGGGACAAGGCGGCATTTGCCTTGACCAATCATTGCAAATTGGGAATGTAATTAAACGAAAAAAAAGAACCCAATCTGAACCTTGAAAGACGCATTCTGGCATAGCAATTAGTGTCACTAACAAGGTATAATTGCAGACCCTGTTCCGTAGTAATTTGTTGGTAGGCTAGGACTGATTTTTTCGTTTTTTCAGCGATCCATCTTTTGTTCGCTAAATGGTCCATAGCCATTTTACGTAACACTTTCCTTGATACTATTTCCATACTGGATGGGTTTTAAAAAAACTCTGGATGACCAATATCATTCATCATTTTTTCCACCACACATAGCCATTTAATTCGCTTTACACCGTCAAGTTGCAAACAGTCAGTTATGGTATTGCGGTTAAAGGCTGTTTCTGGTGTTAACCAAAGCTTATGCCATAACAGAATGGGTTCGGTCGTTATAATATCGGAGATATAGGGGAGACCAAGTTCTATATGTATAAAATAATTAGGAGTTGATTTTGGGACCCCCAGGAGGTACCGAAGGAAACGATTCTCAGGTTGTTGAATAAGAATTGGAGAATCAATCCCCCATATACCAGAACCATAGGTGGCCGTGGTAACACATTTAGCCTTATAAATGACAATCAGCTCCTTGACGGGTCTACCCCCAATTTTTATTGCAAAATTCTGTAAAGCTCCAATTGCTTTAGAAAAGGCTAATCTTCTGGCTTTGATAGCAGTTTGCCAGGTGCATTTCCTATGAAAACAAATCCCAAGATAGGGGAAATGATCTATTGTCTCTATCTTTCTGCCTTCTATAAAAATGGGACAGGGTATTTTCTTTACTCCCTGTTGGCAGGACATGGAAAAAGATTTTAAAATGTTAACCTTCAGTCCCTTTTCCCTCATAAAAAGTGTAAACTTTGAGACAGCCCTTTGTAGGCCCAAACTGGTTTGAGACATAATCGCGGCATCATCCGCATATAAAAGGATGGGGACAGGGCGGCCCTGGACTAGAGGATAATCATAATGAAAGCTTTTGAGGTGGTCACCAATTGCATTTATATAGAGGGAGAAGAGCAGGGGGGCTAAAATGCACCCCTGTCTCACTCCCCTCTTAATAGAAAATCTTGGGGAGCACTCTCCTCTTTGACCGAAACGCACCCTTGCTCCTGCATCCTTATATATTTCCTTAATGAAATTAAGGATTGGAGGGTCTAAACCAAGATTCTTTAACGTGGCCCACAATTGATTGTGATCAACACAATCAAAAGCTGAGCTCAAGTCAATAAAAGTAATAAAAAGGTTCCCTTTTTTGGCTTCGATGTATTTTGAAATTAAAAAATATAAATTTAAGCTCTGCTCAACCGTGCCCATGCCTTGTCTGAAGCCATATTGAAAAATCGAAAGGATATTAACTTCCTCGTGCCTGTCCCCCTTTTTAAATATGGGGACTACTATCGCTTCTGACCGTGTTGATATTAATCCATGTGTATTGGCACAGTTCATCACCATGGTCAATAAAGGGGCCCAGAGATCGAGTTTGGCTTTAAAAACATCTATTGGTATTGCATCCGGGCCCGGTGCCTTTACCAGACGGTCTTTCTCTTATGGCCAGACTCACCTCTTCGCATGAAAAAACGATGTCCAGCGGGAGATTTCTCAAATGAGATCCAGTGTTATCGGAGACTGTAGTGTAGCCCTTAGAAGAAGAACAATCGGAGTCTGAGCTACCATACAGATTTTGAAAGTGGGTAACCCAGGTATCCCCATTTATTGCAATATCTAGCATCTCCGGTTGTTTTCCTTGTGCAAAGGGTGCATTTACAGCCTTCCAGAAGGCAGTTACATCTTTATTTTTTGAGGAAGAAATTAGGGCTTCCCAGGCCTCTTGTTTCAGAGTTTTCTCCCTATTCTTAATTGCACCACGGTATTGATGTCTGGCCTGGCTAATTGCCTTAGAGGATCTAGGAATGGCATGCAAAGCCTTTTTTAGGGATTTTAATGCAGCAGTACAATTTTTATCAAACCAACCTCTGGGTTTATTAGGTCCTGATTTAAACTGACGGGACAATAAAAGTTTTAATGTCTCTTGTATCTTGGAAAAAGAGTCCAATATTTTTAGAGTATCTTCTGTAAGAAATAAACAAATGTTAATCTCTGACTTTCTTTAAGAGAATAAGGTTTCAAGAAACGTCTCCGGGACCACCTTATCCCATTTAAGAGTGTAGCCATTGGTACATCCAATGGAGATAGGTTGTTGATAGATAATATTTTTTTCCCTAATTAAATGCATCTCTATATGCTTATTTATGTTAAATACTATAGGATAATGATCGCCATGAATAGCATCCAAGGTTTTCCATGCCGAGAGCAAGTAAGCATGTGATTTGGAAAACAGAGTGAAATCAGTCACGGTGTTTGAGCCTCTGCCGTGGAAAGTTGGATGGAAAGGCACGGACGGTGAGCATAAATCATTTACATAATCCAAATTAAAATAAAATAGAAAACTATTTAGAATATCCCGTATTTTAGAATGAATAAAGTGGTTCAAAGTATCATCCATGGAAAAATCAAAACCACAAATTTCCTTTGGGCCATACTGGCAAATATTACAATTGAAATCACCCAGTCAGGCGAGCATACACTCCCTGCCTATAGATTCTTTTAATGTAACAATTGTATGACTTAATTCGTTTAGAGATTGTTGAAGAGCTTCTGAGGCAAGATTGTTGTAAAAGTTTACTAGGATGAGGTTAAGAGAACTCCCCCACCCAATCACGACTATCTGATAGAATTCTTTATGTATGTGTTTTAACACGGTTAATCCTCTAACAATATTAATATATATGCATAATCCACCCTTATTTCTTCCCTGATTGCACGCCGACGCCGGGACATGAAACGTCTGATACCCTAGTAAGTGCACTGGACTTAATGCCCAGGTTTCCTGGAAACATAAGATGAAGTGACTGTTCACCAAATCCAGCCATGATTGTATACCGATCTTTGTTGCAAGACCGGCCACATTCCAATTGAGTAGCAAATTTTGGGAATAAGCGGGTATAGATGTAAAAAATTTGGGCACAGCCCCTTTTCCCCCCTGATGCTTGAAAGCAGATTTTTCAGACAAGGATACCATGTCATAACTATCATGGGTGCAATCAATTACCCCCAGGTTTAGTTCCAGCTGTTTTACAGGCGGACTTACAGAATTTCCGGCGTCAAGGTTAAAAGAGGTAGACACCCTGGGAATACTATTGCATGACAAAATCTCCCCCCCTCTCCCCGCAGAACAATCATTTTTTGCCTCTATGGGAGGTAGAGGAGTCACCGTATCTTGCAGTTTCGTTAGAGTAGGAATAACATTGCAGGTCACATTCAAGTCTGTTTTTGCTACACAGTACTCCCCCCTCATATCTTGTAATGGCTCAGTGAGTCTACTCGTCGATATAGGAGTTACAGCGAAAAATTCATTTAGTATGTTACAATCACTCATACATTCTCGAGTAGTGCCTACGTAAAAGTTTGGGAAATTGAGTCATTCATTAGCATCTAAGTGTGAAAGGGGTTCGAATAAATTGTGTAGCGGGATATTCCAATACTCATTTGGATTTATAGGTTGATGGTTATTATTGAATGAACGGAAGTATCCATGTGGGCGTTGGGGTGGAAAAAAGGGGGGAAAATTGTTGATATACTGTGTGGGAGCAGTAAAACGTGGGATACGATGGATACAATTTGGGGGATTAGAGTTACGGCGGGTTGCCAGGTGGTTGGGGGGCATCATCAAGGCTTCAGGGTAGAAATACCTCAAATTATGAGATGATACGCCACCCTCACTTCTCCCTGGAAACCAATCACTAATATACGTAACCACTCTATGGTCCCTAAAATTTACTATCACCACGTCCCCCTCAATGTCTTTGGGGCGAAGACCCACCCAATAGCACCATCTCCATTTAGATGTAAAGGGAGAGGTCTGTTATTTCGCATCCAAAAAATAACTTTATTTTTAAGACTTGTGTTAGATTCAATGTTTCCTGTTGGCACGACCGGCACTCCAGTTAAAATGATAACATAATTAGATGATTCTGGGGGTAGGTCTACAATATTGCTGAAGTTAGGTTTTTCTCTGTTGGTTTTAGTTGCCTTCATTAGGGGGTTATTTCTAGAAGGAGGGACCTTTGGGGGACCTAGTTTAGTCTTCTCTTTATGTATGTCTTGAGCAGCCATCGATTTCTTAGGATCGGTGTGGACTGGCATGTTTTTAGGTACAAGATTAACATTTTCTAATCTAGTTGGTTTCTGTATTTGATGTTTATTTATTGGACATATTTCCTTGGATATAGCAGGTTTAGAGTTATCGATTATAATTAGAGGCTGCCAAGATACAGTCCATTTTTTCCCCCAGCCTTTTAACTCTCTCTATAGGTGGAAGTAGGAGAGATTTTAAAAGACATTCGATAGTCTCCATTGTATCTTTAATTGGCAAGACTTCTGGACATAAAGTTAATGTAGTTGGGGACCCTATTAATGTGTCACTCTCTCACTGGTTAGATGTCTTATTTGTTAGATCCACTGGAGGAGGGAGAATATATGGAGTTTTTTCCCCTTTTCTAACCCCTCCCTTTCTTCTTCTTTTTCTTGGTGGAGAACGATGCACTCCCAGATGCTTCTTAGTTTGTAACTTAGTTTGTAACTTATCTTTAATTTCACTAACTACATTCGGCTGTTGTATCTCCATAGAAACCACCGACTTAACTGGTGCATTAGGAGCTGGAGATGAAGCATTTGTATTACACTGAAAGGCTATATCTAGGACTATAGGGGAATTTAGATATATTAAAGAGTTAGAAATAGCAGGCAAGCCATTTAAAGTAAGATCATTACTTATTTCCATGACAGGTAATGGTGGTGTCCGATCTTGAAAAATTAGTGGGATGTTATTAGTGCCAAACAGCTCTGCGTCTGCATCGGCTGGGCTGTTATTATATAATTGTGTAGAGGGTGCTACCTTTTGAGGGGAGAGTAGTGGGTTCTTTTTAAAAAGTTCAATAGAGAAACGGCGCTCCGCACGTTTTTCCGCCAACATAATCTCTTTATCTATTTCTTTGGTCGCCCTAGCAAAATATTTATCTAAAGGACCAAGTATGGAGACCCCAACTGAAGAAGGTAAAGAGTTCGGTACACCTGTGGACATCTTAAATCCTCAATCTAATGACGGTGTAGATATTAATCTAATATAGCCCAGACCTATGCCAATACAGAGTATGCCTAATGGCTATTAGCGAGTCAGTAGATAAGAACAGACAAAGCTCGGCTTACTACCATATACTTCCAGCTGAAGAATAGAGTCTAAGGCAAAACGTTAGAGAAGGGGCCCAGCCCAACCTCCTGCAACCCCTGACAGCCACAGACGACCCGCCCTTTGCCCGGGCTTCGCCCGGCGTCCCGCGAGGCGGGGATGTGTCTTGTTTTATGCACCTCCTGGCTCGTTTGAGTCCTTTCGTGGCTTCCTGCCGCTTGGAATTCTGGGGATAGTAGTCCCACTGGCCCCGTACACCACACAGCGGCCGCACCGATGATCGTAACAGTGCAGCGGCGGGTGTCGGGTTCACAGCGGGAAGGCGGCAGCACAAAAGGAATTCTGCCAGGGGTAAGGTCAGTCCTCAGAAAAGCTCCCCGCTCAGCCGAGGATGTGTCTTGTTTTATGCGCCTCCTGGCGCGTTTGAGTCCTTTCGCGGCTACCTGCCGCTTGGAATTCTGGGGATAGTAGTCCCACTGGCCCCGTACACCACACAGCGGCCGCACCGATGATCGTAACAGTGCAGCGGCGGGTGTCAGGTTCACCGCGGGAAGGCAGCTGCACAAAAGGAATTCTGCCAGGGGTAAGGTCAGTCCTCAGAAAAGCTCCCCGCTCAGCCGAGGATGTGTCTTGTTTTATGCGCCTCCTGGCGCGTTTGAGTCCTTTCGCGGCTTCCTGCCGCTTGGAATTCTGGGGATAGTAGTCCCACTGGCCCCGTACACCACACAGCGGCCGCACCGATGATCGTAACAGTGCAGCGGCAGGTGTCGGGTTCACAGCGGGAAGGCGGCTGCACAAAAGGAATTCTGCCAGGGGTAAGGTCAGTCCTCAGAAAAGCTATATTTGTGTTGCGATTGTTTATCTCCTCAGTTCTTATATCTCTCATATTGAGATAGTTTTCCAGTAAGTTCATAATGTAAAGGCATACTTTTCATAGTGTTTGTATATTTTTTACATTAAAGTTGTGATTATAATTCAGAAAGAGAGTTATCAGTTTTAAAATATTTTATTGTATTAGGGTTCATTATATACATTGCTTTTTCAAATTTGTGATTACTCTAGGTTGTAGAGTTTTATATTTTGTTTTAATCTACTATTTAGAGTTCTTTTTAACATGTTTATTTATTATTTATTGTTAATCTGTAATAATAGTCATTACAATATCGTTTTAATTATATATATATATATTTACAGTGGTGACTCTTGTGAGACTCGTGGGAGTCAAACACGCACTTCCCTGCATGGACTACGAGGGGGAGGTTACTTTCTAGTCAGAGCTCTCGACCCTCTTATGAGATCTTATATTTGGGACTGAGGTAAGAACAATGCTTTCCTGTAATTCTGAACACAGTAACAGATTAGAGATGCTGATTAGGTTAGTTAAATTGATTATGATTTGTTCCATTGAATACATAAAGCAATAATATTTTTACGCTCTTGTGAGAAGCTTGTTGGAGTCAAACACACCATTCCCTGTATGGACACTGAGTGGGTTGTACTTACTGTTCGGTTCTTATGATCTACTTGCGAGATCGTACATTTTGAATTAGGTTAGTAATTGTGTTTTCTTGTAATTTTGAGCAAATTAAGACATTAAAGATGTTAATTACCTTGGTAAAACCGAATATTAATTGTTCCATTGAATTTGTAAGGCATAAATATTTTTAGGATCTTGCGACATGCCTGCAGGAATATCGTGAGAGGTCCTTGAGAGGAAACACACTGAAGGAAAAGTTGTGATTGCTTCACATATATATCTTTATTTCCGAAAGGTAGATTCCATCCTTTTGGTTTATTTGCCTTTCAGAGTTTGCTGTGGGTAGACCTTGTTGCCTTGCTTTGTTTGCCTTTTTGTTTTGGGACAGAAACATTTATTTCTCAGATTCAGATGATCAACCTGGTGCTGTTGCAGCACCTCAGGCTCCTCAGCATGCCACCGAGTCTTTGATATGACAATTTCTTTGCAAGTGACCAGGTGGGAAAAAAGGCTCTGCAAACTATGTCATGTGCAACCTTTGCAAGAAAGAGTTCAGCCACGGGAGTTGAAACTAACAGTACAGTGTGAGTACCAAAGGCATGTGGACGCAACTCAGGTCTGGTCTATGCACCCACAAAGTCTTGCTCAAGCTGCAGAGCTAGACAACTCTTCAGGGGCTTCCACCTTATTTGAACCTGGAGACACTATGCTTCCCCAGGTAGGGAGTGATGTACAAGATAACAACCCCAATTATCTAAGTAAACCACTTGCTTGCTCCTTCTATAGTCAGATTCTTTTTCATCAAAGACGAACAGGTCTGAAAGAAGGAATGACCAATTTATAAAGCGCAGACAAATGCCCAAAGGTGCTAAAGCGGTTCCACTGCCGGGAGGGCAGGAGTGGCAACCCTCTATAAGAAACTGTTACAAGGCAAAGATCCCGGTCTTCATGTACTCACGAAAACAAAGGTGTGACTCTAGACAAGAGATCAATATGGGAAGATTGCTCCAGAGATTAGAGGCCACTGCAGCAAATGTTTTTCCTCTCCATCTTGCTCTCCAGAACCTGGGGATAACCAACCAATTTATATCAGCAGAATGCAGCTGTCTAGTGGGGACAAAATATTGGAAGAGGTGTTTAATTCCCTCTGGGCCCAAGTTTTGAAGCGTATTGTGAACAATGCAGAGGGCCTTAAACAGGATTTGTTTCTCATCTGGGAGCCAGTGCAATTTCTGAATAGCATGCAGAAACTGAGTGAGATTTCGGAAGATCCAAGACAAGTCTCAATGCCGGCATTCCAAGCAAGTTGCAACTTACTAATAGAAGCCTTATTGATGTCCAAGTAAAGTGCATTACAATAATTCATCTTGGATAAGATCAAGGCCACAGCTGCTTGTTTCCGTGCGGGGAGAGTGAGAAGCAGAAAAATCTTCCTACGGGTCCTTATAACTCAGAAGCAGGATGAGACAGTCCTATTAACCTGGTGATTAAAAGACAACTTGTTGTCAACTAGGAGACCACAATTCTTTGCTGAAGCAACAGGACAAGGACATAGTTCAAGCATTTCTGGTCACCATGAATGGGTCCATGTAGATTGTTGGTTACCAAAGACCAGAACCTCAGTTTCGTGCCCATTCAGTCAAAGGTAGTTGTTTACCATCCAAAATGCCACAGCCTTCATGCAGTTGTTAAAATTGTCTGTGGAGCTGTGGAGGCCTTTATATCCTTTGTGATGGATAGAATTATTTGTGTATCATCAGCATAGGATACTGCCTCCAGCCCAAAAGATCTAATCAGTTTGGCCAACGGTGAAACGTATGTATTGAATAGTGTGGGGCTCATAGAAGAGCCCTGTGAAACTCCACAAAAGGTGGGTGTGGAGTCAGAGTAGAATTAGTCTATATTTACTTTCTGTGGTCTGGGTGTTAGAAATGAGGACAAGAGCTTTAAAGCAGAATCGGTCATCCCAACTTCCTGAATAAGGTCAATCAGCCTTGTCGGAGAGATAGTATCAAAAGCCATGGTTAGGTCCATAAGAATCAACAGTGCAGTCTGTCCAGCATCAACCAAGATGTGAATGTTGTTGACTGCAGATATTAATGCTGCTTCAGACCCATGGCAACTCCTGAATCCATACTGAGAGTATGTTTCCCTTTTTCCGTCTTAAAAACTCTTGTGAGAATCTTACAAGAGACAGAAACCCCTATTAACATTGACGACTCTCATGTGCCTCAAATATCTCAAGATGTACCTATTAGTTCATCAACATTTCACAGATAGAATCAGCTAAGGTTCAATAGGAAGCACTCTTAATTTACCTATTGTTAGCATTGGATCGATTTATAAAAAGGTACTGCTTTTAATGAGTCCAGCACACCGCAGAACAACCCAAACTCACAGTAAAACACCTGCTACAGTTTCAGAGTAACTTTTTCTCAGATCACCAGAACCCAGCTGTCCTCTGTCCACCCCTAGCGCTTTCTATGATGGAAACACCAGATATGAAACAAGCCTCAAACTCACCCGGAAGATTGCAGCAATAAATCACATATGGCCCCAGGATGTAATACCTAAAGAAAGAATCAGGAACACACTTATAAACACAAACAAATGCACTGCAGAGACTGCATTTGGCCTACGGATGTAATACCAGAACAGCCGGTCAGTTGCATTCATCAGATAAGGCCCAAACGATGCCTAATAGTAAGTGTCACCCTAGATAAGCCACACACACAACTGGCCGCCTGAACCTCAGAATGTGACCTCCTGTTGGTATTTATGATCCCTTCTATCAGGTTGGGATCATGCGTCTATACACACAATTTATGGCCCACTGTACCAGTATTTCCAAAGGAGGACAAGCTTCTCTTTATGGCACCCGTTGTACAGTATAAAGCATATCATGTGCCTATTGCGAGTTGAATTCCAGCACGTAACTGTAAGAGATCTGGCTGCTATTCCGACCTGTTATTGTTTGATTAAACTTAAACTGTTCCTGACTGGCAAGCCTCGCAGTTCTCCTTTTCAATGGTCAGAACCTGCTTCAACATTTGGTGAGCCATTGAGGAGCTGATCACGGAGGATACTCAGACTTCAGCCTGGGGACAGGAGAATCTAGCCGCCTGAACCCACTTTGTGTACATTTCAGAAGAAATAGGTAGAGAAGGCATCTCTTTTTACTGCAAGCCTGCCCGTCCATTGCAGGCTGGATCCATCCACTGGCAGCCGTCAGAAATGGTAAGGCCTGCGATTAGCTTTTTATTTCCCAAATAATACGAACATCAGCGTGTGGCAAACAGAAGCGGTAAGCATAGAAATAGATTCACCCAGCACTCATAGATATGAGTATCCTAAAGGTACTTTTTTGTTTTATTACTTATTGTGGACTACTCACCCAGCACTCCTGATCAGAGTGGCCTGAAGATACTCTTAAGCATACAAATGGTTTCACCCAGCACTCCTGATCAGAGTGGCCTGGTGGTACTTTAAGTGTAAAAATGGTTTCACCCAGCACTCCTGATCAGAGTGGCATGGAGGTACGTTAGCCTCAACCTCATATTTTTTGTTAATCATGAACTTAGTGCAAGAGGGTTTATTAACACCCCCTATATCCAAAAGGATTGTTGTTAGGAGAAAACCCCCCATAATAAGCCATTTTCAGACCAGGGACAGTGTACCTTGGTGACTAGGCCTGACTTTAGAAGAGCCCAGGAGAGGTTGTACAACAATTGTGCCCTTGAATTAAGGAAAATATGTACATACATGCTGTATGAACAAAGGATGAGGGTTGCCTGAATGAGAGAAGCCTGCACAGCAGGAATGCATTGATATTGTTTGCGTCATTGTTGTCTGAGCAAGAGAAGCCTGCGCTGCCGAAGCGCATTCTCATTGTTAGTATTGTTGTTTGTGTTCAAAAGAGCCTGCTTAACAGGATCGCATTATCGTTGAGCCTCACTTTTAAGTTTTATCTCGATCAACTGTTTACATTGGCGCGTGTACCCGATTACTACACCCCACATTTTGTAGCTGCTTTTTATGCGCCAACTGCTTACGAAGCCCTCGCATGCACTCTTAAAGGGTGTGCCCCAGCTGGCATGACAAACACCCTACAAACGGTCATGCAGTTCACCCCACTTTCCAAATGTGCATTTTCTTGTGTGTGCAATATTCTTTAGGGTGCTTCATAGGTGAATTCTGGTCATACGTGCACTCACTGTTTTCCTGCACATATTGACTATTTGCTCATAATTTGATTGTTGTTCCATTGTTCACCCTGCTTTCAAAACGCTCTTTTTCTTGTGTGAGCATTATTCTTTTGGGGGTGCTTCTGTGCTTATTGACTACTTGCTCATCATTTGATTGTTGTTTCACTGTTGACCCGGCTTCAAAATGGATATTTTCTTGTGTGCGCGTTGTTCTTTGGGGTGCTTCATATGTGAATTCTGGTCATACGCTCACTCTCTGTTTTCATGTGTGTATTGTTGCCATGTTCCTAATTACATTTCTATCACATGCACCCACCCGGGTCTTTCAAGTCGCACAGTCTTGTGGGCACATGATTCCTCAAAGATTGCTTCATGCATCCTGCTAATATGCAGACTCTTGCTTTTCATGTGCACCTTCTCTTGTTCTCTCGTTATATAACTCACCTCTCTGTCCTATCACCAGCCTCTTCCCATTGTTATTACTAAGATAAAGCAAGGCAATTGTTTTTGAAATTTATGTGATTTTAGACATGTAAAAGGTACTTTTTTGATTACCATTGTATTGCCTCAGGTTGAAAAGTGAACTTTTTTTTCCACGCAGGTTTGAGCTACTAGCTCCTGACAACAAAATGCCCCAGCAGACCTCCCTACTCCCAGCCCTACCTATTTAAATCACCAGGAAACCACTGACCGCCCTCACCATCACCAACCAGGGTCAAACCCACACCCCTCTCATGGCCCCTCAAACCACAAAAGTGTGCTCTGCTCTGGAGCACATGCAAGGAGCCTTCCCACACGAAAGGACAACAGTTGTGAACATTTTCAAGAGTGCAGCTTGCAAACCAAAGCACACATGTACCCGTTGCCTAAGGAGGGAACGTTCTGGTCCAAAATAATTGAGCATAACAAAACACACATAATTACCAAACATAAAGGACATAAGGGTGAAAAGAGGGAGGCAACCCTTCACCCCTGACTCTGTTAGAAGAAAAGGCAATAAAGGACAGCCCACTGTCGAGGCTTCAGCACCGCCCCCTCCATACACCATTACGTCTAATGGGATAACACAGTATCCACAGAACCTGGGAAATCTACTGGTATGTAACAACAATTGGTTCTGTAGGGGATGCACTATTTCTTTTACAAAAATTATTTAATATCCTGTTTCATTAGGAATTGACAAATAAATTGTGCAAAGCAACATATTAACAAATAGAGAGCAAACTGACACCAACAGCAAATGAAATTAAGCCTGGTATATAGTCATTCATATATCGTGCCGTGATACAAATAATAACATATCATGGGAACACACAGAACTGTCATGTAACATATAACGAAAAAATAAAAGATTGACAAAGTATATCAAGACTGAAACACATTAAATACAAAACACATTACACAGATTAACATAAAATACATAAATTACTCATTAGGTGTCCATAGAAAACATATATATGTTCGGGCAGATATCCTTTTTTGCTAGGATGTGAAGTATACCCAACAAAGGTGAGGAGCACCTCTAATTATCGTCGATATTTCAACCCATTAAGATTATGTGCTTATATCAAACATCACCACGAGTCTTCCTCAGGACTGAGAAACAATGATACAGACTGGTGAAGGCAGCTTCATTCGTAGGCATCCTGTTCCAACAATAAATGTTGTATCAACCAAAGAAAAGGCCCTTTAAATTTGAGAGGGGGGACCTTAAGCCCCTTGAGAATCTTCCTCAGGGATGGTGTGTAATGGCAGAGCCAATGATTAGACTCCCATGAGAGTATAGTGCAATGGCCAATACCTCAGAGATCCAAAATTGATTCTTGTATCTTTCATAAGTGAATGTATCCTGTCTTGCCTGCCGGGTAAGCATTCTCTATTTGCAATCTATTCATTAGTGAGTTGCTTTGCACAATTTATTTGTCAATTCCTAGTGAAACAGGATACTGAATCATTTTTGTAGAAGATATAGTGCATCTCCTACAGACCCTATTGTTGTTACATACCACCCACCATACACTGCCATGTGTGTGGTTACACCTGCAACACCAGGCTTGGGGTACTGTAATCCCACAATAGTAGAAGCAAAGGAAACACCCACAAAAAGGGATCTCGCACATGTTGAGTCACCATAGACAGAGAACGACCCCAACACCCTCACACTTCATGTAGCCTAGGTCTGCCCCAGTCTACGGCCACCCTGCATGGGAGACCAACTCGAAGTGCACCACAGAGAGGAGAGAAACTACTGTGAGTCGCTCTGTGTGGCTGTACCCTTATGCTTGCTGTCTGCTGCATTTTTAAAGAAAACTGTTATCTGTATTAGAACGCTGTTTAATACTGTGAAGCTTCCAGGAAGCCTTTTAATTCCTTGCGCCGCACGCCTCCCACTCCGACCCCGGTCCACCGCAGCTGTGGCTGTTTGAGTGGAGGGCGGACTGGGCAGAGTGAGACACACCCCCACTGATGACGCCTCACTGTGTATAAATTAGGACCATGACCAGACCGCGCAGCAGACGTGCGCAGCGGGCGCGCCGGTGGCGCGCCAAAGGCAGGCCCGTCTGCACGTGTCTACGCCAGGCCGGGACCAGGGGCCGGCCATAATGCCCATTTGACCTCTTACCCCCCTTGCGAGCTCCTTAAACTTCAGTGCAACTGGCCCATTAGATCTAGCACCAGGCTAGCCGTAAAGGAAGAAGGGACCTTGCGCCTGAGTCATATACTCCCTCGACCTCCGCCCTCAGTGTACTGTCTCTTCGGGGCCGCAGGCATCAATCATTCCCTGCTCCCAGGAGGCAAGTTCTCTTGCCATCATCTACTTAAATACCCGCTCGATGGTAAAGCACCAGCTTGAAATCTTTCAATTGCTGGATACAGACAAACCTGATATTTTATTCCTGTCGGAAACATGGCTTACGGCCGACTCCAATCCCGACGTCCTGACAGCATTGCCCACGGGCTATTACATACTCCATGCCAACAGGGCATTGGGTAAGCCAGGGGGTGGAGTGACAGTCATCATCCAACTCAAACATAAATTTATCACCCTCCAGACCATCGCACTACCCAGTGTCGATAGCCTTATTTTAAAATTCGACTCCCCCAAGTTCTCCTTTGTCTGTGCCTTATTCTATCGGCCTCCGAGTCATATGCCTCTGTTCCCTCAACTTTTTGGTGAACTTATCTCCAAGCTAGTCATCAATCATGCTAGGATCATCATCCTTGGTGACTTCAACTACTGGCCCTCTGATACTCATGAGAGCTCCATTTCGGTTGAGTTCACGGAAGGCTTACAGGGCATGAACTTCTCCCAACACGTGCACCAGCCCACCCATACCAAGAGGCAAACTCTGGACCAAGTCTGGACCTCTAACTTAGAAATCACATCATTTTTAATTTTCCCCTGCACATGGTCGGACCACCACTGTATCTCTTTTACCACAGCCTATACTCCCCCTACACCGTTGCCCCCCATTAGCAAACTCCTGGCCAGAAATTGGAAACGAGCCAATCTGGACGAGTTCCACGTAATCCTAACAGCCACCTCCCCTTCAGAACAGGCCCCTCTCTCGCTTCAAGTCTCCAACCTTGACCACTGGCTAGAAGTGGCAAGTGACAAGGTAGCTTCTTTGAAAAAGATTTCACTTAAACGCCCCCATGACGCCCAACGCTGGTTCTCTGACGCCGTAAAAAATGAAAAACTAGCACTTAGGCAGGCAGAACGCCGTTGGCGCAGAGCCTATGCACCTGAGGAGAGAGCGACTTATGTCACCTAACGAAAAAACTATAAAGATTCCATTCTCCAGGCCAAATCTGTCTACCTCTCCCAAAAAATCACAAATTCTTCCACGAAGGTTAAAGACATCTTCTCGATCGTCAATGAGCTTGCTCAACCTGATAGGGTTACTCAAAAATCCGCGCCCTCACAAACATTATGTGATTCAGTAAATTCATTCTTTATAGACAAAATAACTCTTATCAAGAACAATATCCCTACCCCCACTTCCCCTTCCACTCTCCCCGTCACTTGTAAAAACCGTCTCACGTTCGATCAAATCCCCCTAATCTCTAGAGAAGAATTCCTGACCCTACTAAACAGAGTGGGATCCGGCTCCCCCAACTATCGTTGCCCCTCGGACATCCTGAGAGAGGCCTTCATTGCCTTCCCCGACCCGCCTCTCTCACTTCTCAATAACTCCCTCAAAACAGGCGTTGTCCCGGACATCTTTAAATGCGCCGTTGTCGTTCCCATACTAAAAAAAAACAACGCAGACTCCTCGGTGATTAGCAACTTTCGTCCCATCTCTTTGCTCCCTTACTTAAGCAAAATCCAGGAGGCTCACGTTACGAACTGCATCGGCTCATTTATTGAGCATTCCCAGTTCCTTGATTCCCGGCAAGTGGGTTTCAGGCCTGCTCACTCCACAAAATCGGTCATCCTGGCAGTAATGGATGAGCTCAGGAATGGAGCTGACAAAAACATCACCCAGGCCCTGGTGCTTTTAGATCTCTCAGAGGCTTTTGACACGGTCGATCATCAACTTCTGATCGACTGTGTCAGCAACGCCGGCATCCAGGGCATGGCTGTAAAGTGGATTACCTCTGTCCTTGAAGGGCGCTCCCAGGCAGTCCGCTTGGATAACTTTTCGGCGGAAAAAACCCCACTGACTTGTGGGGTTCCCCAGGGCTCTGCCCTTTCACCCCTGCTTTTCAACCTGTGCATGCAACCTCTGATTGTATCCTTACGCAACGGTCCTGCCACAACCTTCAACTATGCTGATGACCTTCAGTTGGTCTTCAACATTGACTCCTCCAATACATCCATTAGTAACTTTCAAACCACTATAACTCTCATTAGTGAATGGATGTATCACAGCCAACTAAAACTCAACCCCGATAAAACCGAGCTGGTTTTAACCAGAGGCTCCATCAACCCTTGGAATTCCAGCTTCTGGCCTTCATCACTTGGCACCCCTCCTCACCCAGTAAACTCTGTAAAGAGCCTTGGAGTTATCATCTGTTGCGATCTGTCCCTAAAGCCCCAAATTAACGCAGTGGTCTCTTCCTGCTTCTTCCACCTCTGCAGAATCCGTAAAATCTTTAGATTCTTGACCAAAGAAGCCCACACTCTTGTTATTTTGGCCCTTGTTACTTCCCGCATCGACTATGCGAATGGTCTCTATGTTGGCATCCCAGCTTACCAACTCCATCGCCTGCAACTCGTGCAGAATCAGGAAGCTAGGCTCATCTTCTGCCAACCTAAGCACCAACACGTTAGTCCCCAGATGAGGAGCCTGCACTGGCTTCCGGTAGCCAAACGCTGTGTTTTTAAATTAGGCTGTACCATCTTCAAAGCACTTGTTGGCCAAGCCCCTGCTTTCATCTCTTCCCGGATTCAACGTTATACCCCGTCACGTGAACTCCGGTCCTCTTACCTTCACCTGCTCACCATTCCCACCTTCAGACGGAAAAAACTTGGAGGTCTGAGGTTTTCATTTGTAGCCCCCCGTCTCTGGAACTCTCTCCCTAATGACCTGAGACTGGTAACATGTTACACCAAATTTAGAACTCTTCTGAAAACTCTTCTGTTCTCACAAGCCTACGAATAACATTCCTAGACCCTCACTGCCACAGTTCTTCTCTCAGCGCCATGAAACTGCTTGGTGTAAGTGCACTTAATAAATACTTTTAACATAACATAACATAACACAGTGGAGACAGAGCTCAGCCCCATAAGGGTTAGATGAGACAGGGTGGCTATCTAGGTGATTCTCAACCATCCTAGAAAGCGATCCATTAATTCGGGCAAAAAAGGAAACTCTAACTCCCTATGGTCATAAAGCAAAGGCGGAGCTACAGGGGGCATACGTGTGACAGAAGAAGAGACACCCAGTGGGCGGGAGCACAGGAAGGTCCAGGACAAAGACAGACAGATCTGAACGCAGGGATGTAGCTAGGAGCCTCAGGGAAGAGAGAAGAACTACCAGTGCCCTGGAATAGGAAGAAAGAATTGAGCCAAGGCGCAAAGAGCGAAGGGAGCAGAAATTGAATGATGAGAAGCTACTCGCTAGTCTAGGGTCAGCGTGCAGCGGACCACCACCCATCTCCAAATCCATGAGACATAGAGCAGATCAGGAGATCATGAGGCAAGGCCATCTGATCATCACTGAACCTCGATACTCTAAAAACAAGATACTGATAGAACAAAGACATAGCCCCTCCCCAGAAATATCAACCAATGGCATGACACGGAGACTTAGGAAGGGTAACCACACCCCAAAAGAGATAATTGCACTGAAGGAAGGCAATTTTTAAGTGAACACTTTTTATAGTTTGCTAGCCCAACGGACAAGGGGAGAGGACGAGTGTGCTAGGCCCTGGCCACGAGAAGGGTCTTTTGAACCATAAGACATGATCATGGTAGAGGATTGCATTCGGCATGAGGGGGTAAATCCCAACTGGGACTTCCTCTACATGCAACAATGTCTTGCGAAGTGAGAAAAATAGCTTAAGAACAAGCCCACCACCCGTTCATCAGCAAGGCAATTTCCCTCTCTTCAGCGGATGTCCGCAGGGATTTTTTATGTCCCTTTGGCCCAGAAGGACAAGCAAGGGCTTAGGACTAAGCTTCAGTTGTATTGGAGGGGGCGGGAAAGTGGATAACCTCTTTTGAAAAGACCACAGCAAGCATCACACTTGCTATAAGGGACATTAAAAGCCTACTAAGTAGCCTGATAATGCTGTGTTTGCCTTAGCTTGCATACCAGCATAAACTCTGACCAATACCGATAGGGCACTGTTTAACACGTATTGACAATAGATCTGGACAGCCCTGAGAGAAATGTTCCCGATCGCTCAGAACTAGGGGGAATGATGGCTGAGATTATTAAGCCTGAAGAAGGGATAAACAATTACCTCAGCAGAATGAAGGAAAGATGGGGCCAGGAGACAGGACAGCTATGGGTTAATGCAGGCTCGCAGCTCCTATTTTTCTTTAACATCCTTAAAAAGGGACTGCCCACTGAAGTACAAAATGGACTAGACAACATAGTTGGATTGGACACAAAACCGTGGCCAGAGGTACAGGCCAATATCATACATTATTACAATAAGAAAATAGAAAGAGACAAAGACAGGTAGGACCAAGTACAGTGGTACACAGCCAATTTGGTACAGCAGACATTAAAAAGGCAACATTGGAGGGAGCTGCAACCATGCAGACGGGCGCGATCCCCATGGGAAGAGACACACAGTACTTGCAGGGATTCTAAACCGATTATCAAAGGGCAAGGGGAGGTTTCAATGAAAGAAGAAGAGGAGATCCAATGAAAGACAATAGAGAGTGTTTCTACTGCTAGAAGATGGGATACCTTGCAGGAGATTGCAGGACCAAAATGTATCATATGCAACATAGATCCAGGTGAGAGGCAAGAAACTCATACAACAACCAGCCCAAGCCCAATAGCAACCCACAGCACCTTCAAACCAGACACAGAACACTTATACTCCCCAGTGGGCCACACCCCAAAGAGGGCATAAAGGGGCCCCCTCCTCACAAAAAACATGGGTGGGTGGGCCACACCTATGGCAGGATAAGCAAACAGCAGGGAATCCATCCCAAGCTTTGGCAAAGGGCCCAGGGTTCCCCGCTGCACAAGGAAGAGCAACAATATGGGGAGGGAGCACATTGTTCCAGCCCCAGAACCCATACTGGGTCCAATGAAGGTGCCCAGGAAACTCCATGTGCCCTGTATTTTCAGTCACGCACAGGTCGGATGAGGAACCCACTGTGATGGTGGCTATCAATTACATACCTTACACCTTCCTAGAGGACACCAGGCCGCAAGATCTCACATCAAGGAAGTGAATGTTCCCCTATCACGGAGCACTATGGACACACAGGGATTTTCAGGGATGGTGTAAAGGGTTCCCTTCATCTAAATACTTGACTTACAGATGGGTATAAACCAACCCCAAGTTCAACTACTATATCATCCTTCATCCCCTACCAATGTTCGGGGGAGTGAACTAATGGCCAAACTAAACATGACCATCCACTTTTCAGAAGATGGAACCATGACTTGCTTAACCTCCAGGGTCTCCCCCTTACGACTTATGACCCTAAGACCCAACTTTGGTAAGTATGACACAAACCGGGTCTTACCAACAGACCAGAACGCATTCTTCAAGGCAGTCCTGACCCTCATCACCAATGGCCCAACATATCAGGAAGACAAGTACAGCTGCCCAAGAAATTCTTATTTCATAGGGAATTGTGCCAAGAGTGGGAGCCCCATGAGGAGGAATCAGTGGTAGTCGAGCCAGTGGAGATCAGACCCAATTACCGGGCCTTGATGGCCTCTGATGACAATAAGGTTCCATGGGCATGCATCATTTTCTTAGACCCAGGTCTCTGCATACGGCACTTATCAGATAAACAACTATTCGCCGATTACCCAGAAGACTCTATAATAGTCTTTGAAGATCCCATAGATATCAGAGTGGAACTGCAGCTGGTGCTCGGTGCCTGCCATCACAGCAACTTCCCTCAGGGATCAAGACTACACACAGTTACCCCCACAGCTATCAGCAACTGGTCAACATGATGTGGGGCTCATCAACACGGCTGAGCCAGTTGGGATCACACTCAGGGAAGGAGCCATCCTTCCCTGAGTGAAACAGTACCCACTGTGTAGGGAAGCAGAGAAAGTCATAGCCCCCATGATACAGGCCCTCATCGATCAGGGAGTACTCAGTGTGGGAGTGTCATCCTGCAATACCTTATATGCCCTGTGAAGAAGGCAAGTGGGGAAACTTGGCATATAGGACAGGGCCTACACCCCCTCAATGATATAGTGGTTCCAGAATTCCCTGTGGTACCAAACCCCTACATCATACTGACCAACATCCCAACTGATGTATTTCTAAGTAATAGCTGTTAAAAATGCCTTCTTCAGCATTTTACTTCACCCGGACAGCCAATACCTAACAACAATCACCTTTATAGGAACTCAATTGCTCTTTCAAAGGTTGCCTCAGGGGTACTGTGAGTCACCCAATATCTTTAACCGGATATTGCGGCGTGACATGTCCAACTGCACCCTGTTACAGTTAGCGGTGGGCGGAGAACGAGTTTTGGTACTTGGTTTGGAACACGGAGTTCAGCAAAAAAAAAACTCTGCCATTCGCCGGTAGAGTGGGGTTTAGTTTACCAGCGCGTGCCGATTTATGCCCTGAGCGTCACTAAATTTACATGTTTGTGGTCTAATGTACGAAATGCCTGGACTCATTCCACACCTAATACTCTTCATTGGCATCTATATTATGCACACAGTCTGATTGGTTGGGGGTGGGTTCAGGGTCATTTGTTTTACTAATTGTCAGCGGGGTTTTGGAGTTGCTGAGTGGAATACCGCTGTCTGTGAGCAGAGGTATAGTACTGTGTGGTGGTTAGCATGCTACAACACAGACAGGATGCTGGACAAACATGTTGCCATTCTGCTGATGAGGGCAGGGGAGTGGGTGGTGGAGGAGTGGACAGTGTCCTGATAAGGTATCATTTCATTTACGTCATTTTTTGTAAAACTGAAAGAAAACGATATTGTAAATGAAAATGTGCTGATAACATGTAAAAAAAAAAACCTTGTATGTTGCATTAATATTTTTAAGGGAAATTCTGTTTCAGTAAGATAATAAATTAAAGCATAGTAAACAAATTGGCCCCTTGTGAGATAGCCAGTGGCACGCGCTCCCTGCACAGGCTATATGCAGTTACAAAGGCTGGGCTGTAGCCTGGTGCACATGCCTGTGCTGCTGTTTTTTCCCCTCCCTCCTCTATCGCAGGTGACTCGAGCCCCGAGCTTAATTTGCAATCACCAGCTCCCTCACGCTGCAGCACCGCTTTGCCTTGCTTCGTTATCCCGAAGGCTGGCCTGTGCAATGTGAGAAATTATCAAGCGTCCCACACCACAACATTACCGCAACAGGAGGCGAGACACCACTGCGGATCCTTGCACCTTGATTACTTCTGGTCCGACCCGCCTTATATGTGCGAGACCATATGAACTTAGCTGTTATCCGAAGCCCGGTTTCTTTTATCAATACAATAATTATTGCCTTATTTATACCAAATAGACTGGGAACGTTGGTTTCCATTTTCCAACGCTGGTCGTGATTCACAACAGACACTATGACGTGATAGGTCAGGAGTGCTTTGCACTAAGCATGGGCGTAAAATCCGCTCCGCTCGCGGATTTTTCGGATTTTCGGCAAATTCGCAATCCGCGAACTCTCGCGAATTTGTCGAAAATCCGTGAATCCGCTCGCGGCGGATTTTTTGCTTGGTTGCGGCGCGCGGCGTGGTGCACGGCGTTCACTTTCCGTCATTAAGGGTTTGCCGAGTTGTTTTTCTCGATCATATTTTGCGAGTGCTGCGCCATTTTGGATCTTGCTGCGTGATCCCGCGGGAGTTTGGCGCCTGCGAATACGTAATCACGGCTTGCCACCTTGCACAGCACACCTCGCGAGAGTTCGCAATTGCGAACACGTAGTTGCGGCGGAAAGGAACAATCTCGCACTCGCGAAATAGAGATTTTGCAATTCTGCACAAGAAATCCACCAGCAAACAGGATAAACCTTCAGAAAATAATGATTTTTATCAGAATCACTCCTCAGGTTGACATTTGCATGGCCTTTTTTTTGCAAGGAGTCCATTTTTGGGGGGGGGAGGGAAGGAAGTGCCCCACAGTCTCCAACTTCCTGTTCCTGACCAGCAGGCTCCTCCCAGTGCTTTGTCCATCTCCTGGTCACTTTCATTTGGATCTGGAGCTGGAAGGATTACTTTTTGTGGGTGCTGCTGGATATTTGGATTTGAGGCCTTTTTGACTTTCTTTGGATCACTTTTGGATTAGAAATCAACTTTCACAATTAAGTTTGTTTGGGGCATTACAGTTGCTGCAACTACAATTTTGGAACTTTTTCAGAACATTAAATAAATTATATTGTGGGTAGCCACAGTATCCAGTAGGACCAGGGTTGGTTATGGGTGCATGATACAACTGTTTTGTTGAATTTAAACACCATTGAGGCCATGGATGGGCTGGGATTGTGCTTATTTTTGTTGTTTTTGTCGTTTTTTTGGGGCTGCTGGTGGGGCCTTTTGCCCAGGGGTGGTGGTGCATGGACTGAGTGTGCCTGTGGTGTGGTCTCACTCTCTTTAATGTAAACATCATGGATGGCATTGGATTGTGGTGATTTTGGGCTGTTTTTCTGTTTTTTGGGGGTGTACTGTTGATGTTGGCTGGCCATGTGGGTGGTGGTGGTGGCCATCTTGAGTGCTGGCTGGTACAGGCAACATGTGCTTGGGGTGCAAGGGGCCATTTTGAAGAGAGGCAGTGTCTGAGGCCTGCACTTATTTTGCCTACTTTTCATCCATTATGCCCAGGGGTAGTGAGTGTTGCATGGGCCTAGTCTTTCTGAGGGGAGTGAGTGTTGCATGGGCCTAGTCTTTCTGAGGGGTGTCTTCTTGAATTTAAACACCATTGAGGCCATGGATGGGCTGGGATTGTGCTGATTTTATTGTTTTTTGTCGTTTTTTTGGGGCTGCTGGTGGGGCCCTTTGCCCAGGGGTAGTGAGTGTTGCATGGGCCTAGTCTTTCTGTGGGGTGTCCTCTTGAATTTAAACACCATTGAGGCCATGGATGGGCTGGGATTGTGCTGTTTTTTGTGGTTTTTGTCGTTTTTTTGGGGCTGCTGGTGTGGCCTTTTGCCCAGGGGTAGTGGTGCATGGACTGAGTGTGCCTGTAGTGTGGTCTCACTCTCTATAATGTAAACATCCTGGATGGCATTGGATTGTGGCGATTTGTGGGTGTTTTTCTGTTTTTTTGGGGTGTACTGTTGATGTGGACTGGCTTGGGGTGTAAGGGGGGGCCATTTTGAAGAGAGGCAGTGTCTGAGGCCTGCACTTATTTTGCCTACTTTTCATCCATTATGCCCAGGGGTAGTGAGTGTTGCATGGGCCTAGTCTTTCTGTGGGGTGTCTTCTTGAATTTAAACACCATTGAGGCCATGGATGGGCTGGGATTGTGCTGATTTTATTGTTTTTTGTCGTTTTTTTGGGGCTGCTGGTGGGGCCCTTTGCCCAGGGGTGGTGAGTGTTGCATGGGCCTAGTCTTTCTGTGGGGTGTACTCTTGAATTTAAACACCATTGAGGCCATGGATGGGCTGGGATTGTGCTGTTTTTTGTGGTTTTTGTCTTTTTTTGGGGGCTGCTGGTGTGGCCTTTTGCCCAGGGGTAGTGGTGCATGGACTGAGTGTGCCTGTAGTGTGGTCTCACTCTCTTTAATGTAAACATCCTGGATGGCATTGGATTGTGGTGATTTGTGGGTGTTTTTCTGTTTTTTGGGGTGTACTGTTGATGTGGACTGGCTTGGGGTGTAAGGGGGGGGCATTTTGAAGAGAGGCAGTGTCTGAGGCCTGCACCTATTTTGCCTACTTTTCATCCATTATGCCCAGGGGTAGTGAGTGTTGCATGGGCCTAGTCTTTCTGTGGGGTGTCTTCTTGAATTTAAACACCATTGAGGCCATGGATGGGCTGGGATTGTGCTGTTTTTTGTCGTTTTTTTGGGGCTGCTGGTGTGGCCTTTTGCCCAGGGGTAGTGGTGCATGGACTGAGTGTGCCTGTGGGGTCTCACTCTCTTTAATGTAAACATCCTGGATGGTATTGGATTGTGATGATTTTTGGGTGTTTTTCTGTTTTTTTGGGGTGTACTGTTGATGTGGACTGGCCATGTGGGTGGTGGTGGTGGCCATCTTGAGTGCTGGCTGGTACAGGCAACATGTGCTTGGAGTGCAAGGGGCCATTTTGAAGAGAGGCAGTGTCTGAGGCCTGCACTTATTTAGCCTACTTTCCATCCATTATCCCCAGGGGTAGTGACTCAGTGTTGCATGGGCCTAGTCTTTCTGTGTGGTATCTTGAATGTAAACATCATGGATGGCATGGGATTGTGCTTATTTTTCTGTATTTTTCCATTTTTTGGGGTGTATAACTGAACTGATGTTCCTCTGTCTTCCATTGCTTTTAGGTGCACAAGACTCTAGAGAACCACCAGTGCCAGGAAGAAGTCCTGCAGCGATGTGTGTGTGCAGCATAACGTCACGCGACGTCACGTCTGGACACAGACAACTCTGCAACTCGTGCAACTGCTGCCTGCTGTTCTGAAGAAGATGGCCCCAAAAAAAGTTACCCGTAGCTCCTCTAGCAAGAAAGTTGCCAGTAAGGAGCAGAAGAAGCAAGTTACCAAGTAGACTGGTGTGCCGGCCGCCCCTTTTTTTGGAAGTAAAAAAAAAAGTATGCCTGCAGCAGCAGCGGGATCTGCTGGGGACCAAGCTGGGAGCAGCACCCCCGCTCCATTGGGCTCAGTGCCACCACCACCACCACGCCAACTTAAGTCCAAGCCCTTCAGTGCTGCAGAGGCACTTAGTCTAGTTGTTCAATCACCATCGACCAGTGATGTTGGCTCATCGCAAGAAAGTAGCAGCAATGTCCCTCAATCAACACAGGTTGTTGTAACTCATCTGACGAGTGTTGAACAACCACAGCCACAATAAAAACCACATGTGCAAGTACAAGCCCAAGTACATGTGGAAGGAGAGGCAGCGCAAGGAGATGCGCAAGCAGAGGTGCATGGAGGGTCACAAGTGCCCACAATAGTTGTTCCTCCCGAAGTAGGGGCACATCAGGAAATCGACAATCAAGGCGAGGTATCATTTGAGGAAGACACTCCTCCTGATGATCATTCATTGTCTTCCACACCCCTAGCAAGGAAGAGATCAAGGGTGGTGTCTACATCTTCTTCAAGCACACCTCCTTCTGATGATACGGATCAAAATTGGGAACCAGCACCACTGCCGTCTGAGAGTGAGGCACATGATCTGACAAAGGTAGTTAAGCGTAAAAGGAAGCTCGTCCAAAGTCTCAGAGTTATGGAGTGTGATGATGAGGCTCAACAAGAAGTGGCGGATACTGCTGCTGATGAAGACTCTGACAACGACGACCCAGTCATCATAAAGGTCACTGCAGCCCCAGCGGGCATGCAGCAAACAGACATTTTGACCCTAGCCCGAAAAGCTGCTGAGCGTGATGATGATGATGTTGTCGACGAGGAGGCAGTGGAAACACCACAATCATTGGAGTTAAGTACACCAACTCGTACCGCTTCCATATTTCTTTCTCACAAGAAGGGACCTCCATCCACCTCGACCTTAATTAGTGGCGGTGAAAGTGCACAACGTACAAAAGTTGGGCAATCCAGATCCTCCACTTCATCTGGCATTAGCAGCATGACCACCACCACCAGTATCGCCGCCTCCTCCAGGCCCCACAGACACTTCAAGTCCCCAGTTTGGGACTTCTTTACTGTTTGCCCAAAAAGGGAAAAGTTTGCCATTTGTACCCTTTGTAAGCTTGCAGTTAGTCGTGGTAAGTCAGGTACCAACTATGGTACCGGAGGCCAGAGAGGTCATCTTGAGAGACAGCACACTGTCCAATGGTTTGCGCACCTAGATGCGATCAAGGAAGCCCGAATTGGAAGTCAAGAAAACGTTGATGTTGCATCTGATGATGACGAGGAGGAAGAAGACGTGTCAAACACTTCACTTACACCCAGTACCCCTGTCAGCAGCACACCCCGTGTGAGGCACACTAAGAGTGTTGGAGCGAGTGAGACACCAACGCGCAAAAGTTCACCAGCGAGCATAATTGGGTCAACGAAGTCATTATCATCCCGTAAATGCTTGGTCCAGGGCAACATTAGAACCATGTTTTCTTCAGACGCGCCATATGAACGCAACCACCCACTGACGCGTCTGTATAACACTAAGCTGGCTAAAATGCTAGCTGTGGACCTTCTCCCTTTTTCTTTTGTAGAAGCGGTAGGTTTTCTAGAATTAGTGGCAACGCTCTGCCCTAAATGGAAGGTTCCTAGCCGGTTCTATTTTGCCAGAGTTGCGGTTCCAGCACTACATGAAGATGTGCTGGAGGCGATTGGGGCAGCTTTGCAGAAGAGTGCTGTTCACACTATACATCTGACAACAGACATGTGGACCAGTGGCGCAGGCGCTGATTACATGTGCATCACTGCACACTGGGTCTCTTTTTCAGGTGTTAAAGCAAAGCTAAACGCAGGTGTTGACCCGGACCAAGTTTTTAAAGCTGCTCGGAAACATGCAACACTAGCCATGTTTGGCTTGGAGAAAAGTCACACAGCAGAAAACATTTTGGACGAGTTTAACAAAAAGGTCTTTCACTGGCTGTCCCCAAAAAAACGCCAGATTGGTTATGTTTCCACGGATAATGGCGCCAATGTAGTTAAGGCCATGGCGATGGGTGCATATTTCAGAGTGCCGTGTTTGGCGCACTGTATCAACCTGGTAGTTCAAAAATTCTTGAGTGATAGAGACAGTACAGCGTTCGAGGTAATGGCCACCTGCCGCAAAATGTGCAACCATTTCAGCCATTCTTTTAAGGCCCGGAAGCATCTGAGGAGGCTGCTACTTGAACGTCGAATGCCAGTGAAAGCACTCATCCAGGAGGTGGCAACACGTTGGAACTCAACCTTCTACATGCTTGAGCGTCTGTATGAGCAGTATACGGTACTCGATCACTATTTCTTAACAGAGGGTACAGCTCAGAAGGACCTGCGGATGGGTGCGGCGCAATGGGACATAGTTAAAAGCCTGACAGACATGCTTTGTCCTTTTGAGTTCTTCACGCGTGCAGTCAGCCAGGAGGACTGTAATTTGGGACAAGCTATGCCATTGTTGTGCATGCTGGAGCACCAACTGAAGGCGGTGTCTTCTGAGTTAGAAAAAGATGAAAAAAACAAAGACCCTTTTCTTTTGTCGGAGAAATTATTAGAGCGCCTACGTGGTGATGAACGTCTTAAAAAGATCAACTCAGAACAGCATTACATTTGTGCTACTATTCTGGATCCACGCTACAAAAAGGCGCTGGCAGGCCAAGCATTCTTTCCTTTTGCTGATGAAGATGTTAAAAAGTACAAACGTTGGCTAGGCTGGTCAGCCAAGAGGTTTGAAAAAGAACGGCAGGATATTGAAGGAGAAGGCAGTACATCAGCATCAGCATCAGCAGGCCATCCCCAGTCAAAAGAATCCACTTCTGCACCTGTGGCTGTGGCACAAGTGACCTCTCAGCCGTTAAAGACACCGGCAACCGGATCTTCTGCACCACACACAACAGTAACAGTGGCTGCTGTAGAGGATTGGCTAACTTTGCTTGGGTATGGTTCTCGAAAAAATGTCACAGGCACAGCAAAAAGTAAGCAAAGTGGAGGAACCGTTGGGGACCTTGAGTCGATGGTGCAGGACTATCTGAATGACTCAACAGAGGTCTTTCTTAATGATGAGCCATTGCAGTATTGGCATGGGAAAAAACAATTGTGGCCACAGCTCTCCAACCTGGCTATAAACTATTTGTCTTGCCCACTCGCAAGTGTGTCTTCTGAACGTGTTTTCAGTGCTGCTGGTGGCATTGTAACTCCCAAACGGAGCCGCCTCTCGCCCAAAAATGTGGAGCGGCTGACAATGATCAAGATGAATCAGCACCTCATACCACCAGATTACAAAGTACGAGAAAGCACGCCGCATGAAGACGAGGAGGACGGCAACGTAGATGAGGGGATTTGTTCTCTGTTCGGTGAAACTGACCTCATCCTGCCTGAATTCGCAGAGTATGATGACGAAATCTTCTTCTTATTCCCTGACACCGAGCCCTGAAAATTAGACAATGAATCAATAACTTTCTTTTTCGTCCTTATTCACTTTTATTCCTGTGTGTCTGTCTTTCTTTGTTTTGCACAGTTAATTTAATTCAAACTTTAATCACCTAATCCCAAAAACAAGCCCATCAGCAGAACTGTCTTCACTTGTTTGCTTATTGATTTGAAGGTGCCGCAGTCTACATTCCTCAGGTTCACAAGTTCAGAAGAACATGCTCCTCTATCCTCCTCCTCCTATTTCCCTCAAAGCAGAGGGCTGGATTACGCCCAATGAAGAAAGACTCAGCACTTGTGGGGGTGTTCTACTTCTTTGCGGGTGAGTTGACGGCTCTGGGCCCATTGCTGTGAAGCTCTAATAACGGATAAAAGTGTTTAGGACCAAATATGAGGCGGAAATTTCTTGCCGTTTTTGCTGACTTCCTTGCCTTTGAGGTGCTCTTTGGCGGGGTTCCGGGTGTTTGTGGGTGAGTTGCGGGGTCTGGGAGCACTGCTGCGACAGTCTAATCTTGATTGCATTTGCTTTTCAGGAAATCCGTGGTGGAAAACAGGAGTTATGATGATGATGACCTAGCTGCACAGCGCGTTTGGACCGAAGGCCGAGAGATATTGTAAGTATGAGATTTTGCTTTTTGGCTGTTTGGGGGTGTTGTCGCGTGCTTTTTTGCGGGTGGGTTGGCGGGTCTTGGGGCATTCCTGGGAAGGTCTAATACCGGATAGAAGTGTTTTGGATAAAATCCATAAGGAAAAGCCTTTTTTTTGCTATTTCTTCTGACATCTTGCTCAATGTAGCGTTTTGGGGGGCTTCCTGGTGTTTGTGGGTGGGTTGCGGGGTCTCTATCGAAGCACTGCTGCGACAGTCTAATCTTGATTGCATTTCCTTTTCAGGAAATTCGTGGTGGAAAACAGGAGTTATGATGATGATGACCTAGCTGCACAGCGCGTTTGGACCGAAGGCCGAGAGATATTGTAAGTATGAGATTTAGCTTTTTGGCTGTTTGGGGGTGTTGTCGCATGCTTTTTTGCGGGTGGGTTGGCGGGTCTCTTGGGGCATTCCTGTGAAGGTCTAATACCGGATAGAAGTGGTTTGGACAAAATCCATAAGGAAAAGCCTTTTTTTTGCTATTTCTTCTGACATCTTGCTCAATGTAGCGTTTTGGGGGGCTTCCTGGTGTTTGTGGGTGGGTTGCGGGGTCTCTGTCGAAGCACTGCTGCGACAGTCTAATCTTGATTGCATTTCCTTTTCAGGAAATTCGTGGTGGAAAACAGGAGTTATGATGATGATGACCTAGCTGCACAGCGCGTTTGGATCGAAGGCCGAGAGATATTGTAAGTATGAGATTTAGCTTTTTGGCTGTTTGGGGGTGTTGTCGCGTGCTTTTTTGCGGGTGGGTTGGCGGGTCTTGGGGCATTCCTGGGAAGGTCTAATACCGGATAGAAGTGTTTTGGACAAAATCCATAAGGCAAAAACTTTTGGCACTTTTTATAACTTAGGGTTCGTTAGGGTTAGCCCTAGCAGCAGGATTGCATGTGTTTCGGGGTGTTCTATTTCAACTCAGTTCTGGGGTTTTAGAGCACTCTTGGAGCGATGCTGGCTATGGATACTTTTGCTTGCTTGCAAGTGGTTTGAATACAATCCACGGTGGGTAAGGGTGTATTTGGGCCTACTTTTACTTTTAAAGTACGTTTTGTCACCATTTTTCTGCTAGGCCTCGTTTTTTGAGATCTGATTGGGGGTCTTCTACATTTGCGACTGGCTTTAGTAAGGGTCTTGGTGGGAGCATTGCTGGGAAGGTCACATTTTGTTCTAAAACACAGTTTACAGTACACCTACCTTGAGGGGAAAGATCCGCTATAATATTTTGGCCATACTTATTTATCCTTAAAAAGGTGACTCAGACAGAGTACGCAATTTCAAAAATATTGTACTGTCTATTAGGGAAATCAAAGTGTGACTTTTTGCACCACACAGCGTACATACCTTATATTTATTTATCAGTGGTATTGTAATAGCACTTCCTGTTTTCCGTTCAATAATTACAGGCCGGGTTTCAGTCAACATCCGCCAGGCAGGCAGTGGACAGGGTGTCTTCTGTCAGTGGTCACCAACATTGATGGACGAAGCGTCAGCTGGAATGGAGGAGTGCCGCTAATAAGAGGAATTGTTTGCTGCATGCAACTTACTTACCAAATTCAACAGGACAACTCCAACAACATACAAAATACAGATACAGTATCCATTGTTTTCTTCTATGAGTGTGACTGCATGTGGTTAGCTTTAGTTTGTACCCAAAGATTTCTTTATCTTCAATTATTGTTTGTCCATGCTGTGCTTTTTTTTTCTTCTCTCAACAAAACCTACCCAAAAAGAAACCCCCATTCCCATCCATTTTCCAAACCCTAACCCTCTTCCCCCGGGCTGTGTAGTTTTGCTTGATGTCTGACTAAATGACATCAATAATTCCACACACTTGCTGGGGAGGATAAGGTCATAGCAACAGGCTGGTGAAGGAATACGAGGATATATTCTAGACTTACTCAGCTTCAGTACTATTTCTTGTAGTAGTAGGAGCCAATGTCAAATAAATTCAACGCAAGTACTAGTTATACTTGCAATACTTTACCATTTGTTAGGCTATATTGTGGCACTGTTCTAGTGTACTGTCACCTGCTATATTCTCGAGCGTATCGTAACCGTTGTAATGCTACAGTAAGGACAAACCAGGTTTCGTTTTCTTTTTTTCCATAGGCATGCAACTGCCACTGTGTCACACCACTAGTACCACCGCAATGAGGAAATTTCATCCGCCCAGGATTGCCAACCTTAATCCCCATTTCACGTGGAGCCAGCCCTGGGCCTAGCCCTAATTTCTAACACAAATTACAGGTAAGATAAGCGTTTGGTGGGAGGTAGTATAATGGAGTATTAGGACTAGACGAGAGATTGACGGTAGTACTACTAAAGTCCTAGGACTCTTCAGGAAAACAAACTTACTGTTACACCCCCACCCACCAGACTGAAAAGCAGTAAAAAACAGGTATGGTCAGATAAAGTTTAAAAAAGTATATTTATGTAGCCCTAACAAAATAATCTCCCTCAAGACCCTCCCTAACCCCAACGATTGTCTTTGAAAAGTCCCAAAAAGCACCCAACTCCCAAATCCCACCCCCCAAAAGTCTCTAAAAAAAGGGCAAGGGACACTCCACTACTGGAGGGTGCTGGTGAATTTTGCGGCCAGGGCATCATACTCCTTGCGGAGGGTGGCATGCTCGAAGCAAAGGCCCTCCACCAAGTTCTTGTACCTATGGACCTCCTGCTCCAGGTAGGACATTCTCACTCCTAGGCGGCGCTGGCGTGCCTTGCAGCTCCTGTGGGGGGCAGCTGGTCTTTTTGCTGCTTGGCGGTGGCGGTTGGCTTTGTTAGCCCGGCTCCGTACCACTGGAGCACTGCGCTGGCTGGCAGCCCGTGGGGTCACGGAGGAGGATGCAGCTGTCCCAGTCGAGGATGTTGTGGTTGCACCGGTCGACTGCGTGTCCTCCGACTCCTCCAGGGCCACCAGCCGCCGATATTCCGCGACAGTGGCATCCAGCCTCCGTTGCGGGCCATTCGAGCCTGCTCCCTCCGTGATGTCGATTTGGAAGGAGCAACTATATGAAGAAAGAAAGACATAGTCTGTAACCAATGCTCCTTAACATTAATAACACAAAGTGATTGAGCCGAAAGTTGTGTCACAGTACAAGTAGCAAATTGAAAGCACAGTACATAACTATTGAGGACAGTATCTATCTAACCTCCCACTTCTGCATCCTTGCTCTAACATTAGTGGTAGTTTAATGAACAAATTCTACGACCACTATGGACTTCCATTACAGTCGACTATGACAGTACACCAGTCTTATTCTTCTTCTTCTCTCTTGTTTCGGAAAATTGGTACGTTATCTTATGCAAGCCGGCAGAATGCCAGCGCAGTGAACTTGCACCCGAGAAAAACAGACGCACACCATGATGAGTGAGACAGACTTGCGTTACTGTACCGGTCCAGTACATGCAGGTGGTGAAGCTATTACTTTTCTATTACGGGTGGCACTGAGAATACTCGGTTACAAGGGCTACTGCTTAATTAATTTACCTTTCACCCTACAGTGCAAATGAGTACTAGAAAAGGAAAATGAAGAAGCTAAATAATTAGATTATCTATCACTTCACATGGGATGTATTTGATGACATATGGGATGACTTTAGGTGCTTTGCTTATTATTGAGTGAACAGTGATACACCCACACATGAATGACGTACTACTACTAAACTAAAGTTATTAAGAGAGGTACGGAGTGTCCACGTAATAACCGGATATATGCTGTGCTTGCAGTTGCAATACAAACTATTGCTACTATTCATGGTAGTATTGGACAAATTTACAATTTCTTTTCCTTGCCTTCCCTACACTGGAACGGACGTGCGGGTGCGGTGTTACATGCTCTTCAAGGTAACACTTAGTTCATCCAGTGACAATCTACTCTCTCTAAATACACATGTGCTATCTAAGAGTCAGATAATACCATGCTCCAGGCATCCATCCATTCAAAGTATATGCACACATACAGTTTATGTTTCACCCACCCAGGCTGTTGGCCTTCCACCCATCCTTGCTTCATCATTGACCCAGCCATGCACCATACCATATTCTTTCCTTCCCAGCGACCTCGGGGGCCAAGCAACCACATATCATTCTTCTTTGCCAGCCATCATAAAATTTCTCGTCCTTCCACACTTACTTACACCCTTCTTTCGCTTTTCGAATATATAGCTTACCTGTGCCCGCCACCACCGTGTCAACCCTCACAGGCACATCGGTGTCGTCCGGCACTCGCACCGCCTCCTCCCCAGAAGTGTTGTCCTCCTCATCCACCACCTCCGCGCTGGCCCCGCCACCAGATGTTCCACCTACAAAGTAAATTTTTAGAATGTTAGAATACACCACTCACTACTGTATAATATTTGGTCTAGGAGGAATAAAGAAAGTTAAAAAAAACGAAATACAATGTAATAATTTGTAACTGTATACTCTACAGTAAAAATGTCCCTTTTTCCAGGGAAGGCTGTTGTCTTGCTGCACTTTTTGGCACAACTGATGAATGCTTGCTTTTTATTTTTAACACACAACACTTTTTCTCCTAACAGAAGCTTGACTTCTAAGAACACGATCAGGGTCAAGCTCAAGTTCAAACCAGGTGAGAGCTCAGCTCGACCACAAGAAACGTGTCAAATTAATCGTTAGCACTAAGCACTTTTCCATTTTCAGTTAAACGGTTACTTTTATGACAAAGTTGATTTTAATAAATGTGTTTAGTTTTAATAAAGCTTTTAAACTTAAATAGACTATGTGGTTTTTGGTCCTCCAGACTAGAGTGGATGAGCTAAAGGTTTTGGAATTTTTGCAAGCATGAGTGCCTCTGACACTTCTTGACTGTGACTCCGTACTCTTGCCCTGCGTAGGATAATCTAATGATCATTGGGGATCAATCATCGGTGACTTAGGGAGCTAAATGACTCTGCCACACTATCTAGTCAGTAAGGAGATTGGGGGTTCTTCAAAGTCTGATATCACTGAGGTATGTGGAAAGAAAGTCTACCTGCGCCTATTATAATTGATAAACAATGCACTATTTAGTGTTCATAGTTCGGTTTGTGCAGATTTGTCCCTGCAACAGTAGTAGAATGGATTGTCCTCCTATCCAAAACAAAAGTAAAGTAGTATCTTATTCTTTCTTGGTGGTCATTCACCTTTTTATTGTTGGCAATTGTCAAAGCATAAACATTTAGAAGACTTGAAAAGACATTATGGACAATCCCAGAGGACTGCTCTCAGTGCATAGAGCTATTGCTGACTAGAATGGGAGTCCAATGGAATTGCCAAATGTGCAATCTTAGTTAGCTACACACACAGACTAATAAGAATAATCTAGTAATACCACAGGGAGTCATAGTCGAGGCAGGATAAGAATTTAGATCCAGTCTACAAGAAGATCAAAGACGATTTAGAAAAAATCGAATGAGGAACGCTAGGAAAAAATAGGTACTCTTTATTAAAATTAAAACTTACTGGGGCCAGCAAAGGAGCCCTCGCCTGCCCGATCCTGGCCTGCATCCTCTTGAACAGCACCCTCCTCCTGTGTCCTCTTGCCCTTGGGGGGAGCTGATGTACAACATGAAAGAAAGAAAGACCAGAAAACATGGATGAGATTTGTCAACCAAATCAAACATTTCAAAAGAACTATAACAAAATATTTTTGAGAAATAGCAAATAGATAGACAACTATTCCACGGGATATATTGACCTATCTCATGTGGTATACTACGTTAATCGTATTGCCTGATTTGCGGACCGTTGACTTTCAAAGTTCCTATGTAACTCAATAAACAGACTACTAAAAAGGTTTGCCTAGGCCTGGCAGGCAGCAGTCCGCAGCACGCAAAGTGACAGACAAGGTCCATCCTGCTTGCAGATCAGTGAATACTCAAACTATCAATCCACCGACCACCACCACTATTTCTTCTTATAGCCATGTGTCTAAAGGAAGGACTGGACTTCAGTCTGTTGGGGCTGATTTAGAAGTCCCTTGCGGCTCATTTTCCTCCATTGTTGCGTGACTTTTGTGACGCAGCGGCAGAACAAAAGAGTCGCCATGGTGCGACGTGTAAATTAAAAACAAACGCATATGGGAGATGCATCACGTTGTAAAGCCCTGCACCATCAGGGGGCGTTCCGGCGCAAGGGAGGGCGTTCCTGCGCAGGAACGAATCCTAGAAGTGGGTGAGGGAAATGTACAAGATGTCAATCAGTCACTTTTAGGACAATGATGCGTGACTCAAACCCTGCGCCTGCTTGAAGCCGACGTACGGCTTGATGCAGCATTGGGGAGATAGGGCACCCCAGAGCATTGCTGGAGCTGCGCCATCGTTGGCACGCAACTCCAGCAATGCGCCGCCTTTACGCCACAGATGCGTAAGGCTTCTGTGACGTTTTGGGCCAATGGGTGGTGGTGGCATGGCGCACAATTACTTCCGCATCCCTGCTACTTTGCAGGGATGCGCCAGTAATTGAAAATATGACCCTTAGTGTCTAGCATTACCCAGTTCTTTACACTACACTCATACATAATTTCTCAGGCCAATGAAATGAACACAAAATACAAAACAAATAGGCATAGTAGCAAGCAAGGCTACTGAGAAGGAGAGCAGTGCACCTGAAATGCATAGAAGATTTTGAAATATAATTTACCTAATGTAATCGGCAGCATTATTGCTCTTGGTAAAGAACAAACATTTGCAAATAACAGAGCCGGATAAAACAGATTAGTGATGAAATAGCTAGAAATGGCTACTACTACTCACCAAGCCCGGGGACCTCTACGCCGAGCGCGTCCAGCAAGTCCCGTTCCCGGTCCATGACATCCGTCCAGCGGTGGTGGCCTGGTTATAGGTGCGCCGGACCCCAGAGAGCTTAAACATGGCCCGGCACACCTTCTCCCACCGCTTCCGGCGCTCCCGGATGCCATAGCCGGTTGCGATCTTGCCGCCTCCCAGGATCGTCTTGGGGAGGCGGCGCTGGACGTGGAAGATGAGTGCGGCCACCTCCTCCGCGCTAAAGATCTCCCGTGGCATCACTTGCTCCCCCCTCAAACGCCCGCATGGGAGCCGGGCACGGGGTGCGGGACCCTTCCCCTTCTCAGGGTGCTTCCCGGCTCCCTTTACCATGGTCTGGGCAGAAATGAGTTAAATAATAAAGAAGAAATATAATAGGGAAGAAGAAAATAAAAGAGTTTAAAAAAGTAGTTTAAAATTAACAAAAAGTAGCAGAAAACACAAAAAATTTAGAACTAGAAAAATAGAGGGATAGATAATAAGTAAAATAGATCAAATAAACTTCAAAAAAGCAAAGGATGGCAGAGATTCAGAGAGGATACAGAAAGCATGCCCAGAACCGTAGCAATGAATGAGAAACAAGATGGCCGCGCCCATTCACGACCGCGTGGGTAAGTTCGCGCGAGATTTACCTCGCGAGCACGTGCGAAATTGTACTAGCGAGCAGCACACTTTGCGAGATTACACATAGCGGCCGGAAACGGAATTACGTCACGCAAACAAGATGGCTGCGCCCGTGTACGACCGCTAGGGTAACTTCGCAAACGTATAGCTACAAGCGCCTTGCGAACACGAAAAAAATCACGCGAACATACACGGCGCAAAAAAAAAGTGTATTCGCTCGCATTCGCGGCTTCCGAAATCGATCTCGCACGGATTCGCGCCCCGCAAATGACGCGAAATTGCAGAAAAACGATTTTTGCTAAACTGAAAGCAATCAGCAGGTGCAAAAGTTCAAACTTAACATTAGTAACCATTCACTCTAGTGCTTCCTGAGGGGCCCCTCCAGAGTTCAGTTGCCTATTTGCAACTATTCAATGACCCTGCTATGACCCAAACAGCAGGCTCATAGAATAGCTACAAGTAGAACATAAAGGTCCTGTGAAAAGAAATTGCACTGCAACAGAAAGCAAATTACAGATAAGGAAGGAAGCAGGTGCCAGCCAGACTGAAAGTTTCAAAATTACTGACACATTAATCCCCCCCTAATTAATTCATGGCAGTTGAAGAAGGGCAGGTGTGCTTGCTTTCACTGCAACAGAAAGCAAATTACAGATAAGGAAGGAAGCAGGTGCCAGCCAGACTGGAAGTTTAAAAATAAGTGACACATTAATCAACCCCAAATTAATTCATGGCAGTTGAAGCAGGGCGGTGTGCTTGCTTTTTTTCACCCCCATAATCTACAGTGATAAACAAACCTAATGGGTGGCAGTCAGGATGTACCAGAGGGTGGCATGGGTGTACCAGAGGGTGGCAGTGGTGAAACAGAGGGTGCTGTGAACTTGTGATGATAAACCAGACGTAGAAACAACATAGTCGCGGCCGTTGCGAGCTGAAAAGTAAGTTCGCAATTGCGAAATGGTCCACAAATCCTCGCGAACGCTCGCCAACAAAAAAAAACAGAAAAATCCGCTAATCCGCGAGAGTTCGCGGATTTTGCGGATTGCGAATCCGTAAATCCGCAAATTCGCGTACGCGAGATCTGCTAGATCCGCCCATGCTTACTTTGCACATGCCCTGAAGAAGCCCATCTCTTTGGACGAAACATGTTGGCTGTTCTTTTTCAACTTGATGTGTTTAAAATGAATTAGGATTGAATAAAGGAAGATTTAAAGAATAAAAGGAATAACATTGGGAGACGCGCAAGCGCGTCAATCAAGATGGCCGCCGCCACCGGAGCTCCGTGAGCACCACAGCCCATAAATCCATTTTAACGACGAATTTGGCACAGAAAGTCGGCAAAAATACCGGCGCTTGTCTCCCTACACTGCTCCTTACCTGTGGAGTCTTTTCTGAAGCATTTCGTCGACGGGGGTGATTTTGCTGACTTCCTGGTTCCTGCTCCCAGCTTCACTTGAAGGTACTGCCGGCTCTGATTGCCTGGGGGCGGAGTAACTTCTATGACAGAGCCTGGCTTGGGCCTAGCCACGCCTCCAGTCTAATTTAGCTGCTGCAGCTGCTGTTTTACAGAGTTTTTTTTACATTTTTGTCCCTATTTACGTCATTTTCATTATTATTTTAGGTGAATTTGCTTCATTCTGTTATTTCTACGTAGTAGTGAATATTTTTTTACCTCAGAATGGATTCTAAACAAACCACTACTAATAAAAGAAAGCAGCAGGTCTCTCCTCCTCCAACTAAATCTAAGGTGGTGGAGTCCTCAGAACTAAGCATGAGCGCAAAATCCGCTCCGATCGCGGATTTTGCGGATTTTCGGCAAATCCGCGATCCGCGAACTCTCGCGGATTTGCCGAAAATCCGCAATCCGCGATCGGAGCGGATTTTGCGGTCAAAAGTTCAAGCGCGCCTAATTAACGATGGCGCCGGCAAGCTGCCAGCGCCCATCCTGCAATAGTTACTTAATTAGCTTCAACAGGAAGCTCTAACAGATAAGATACAGCAGGGGCTCGAGCGCCTGCTTTATTTTAGCAGTTGGAGCTTCCTGTTGAAGCTAATTAAGTAACTTTTGCAGGATGGCGCTGGCAGCTTGCCGGCGCCATCGTAAATTACTTCAACAGTGGTGTCTTCTTGAATAAATATGAAGGGCAGGGTTCATTCGGGCACGACGGTCCTGGCACAATTAAATAATTAATCTGCTGCTCTGATCGGTCTCTGACCTTTTATACACACAAGAGGCATGCTCGCATGGACGCCCCGTCCGTTTGGCCCCGCCCACACACTCAAGGTGTGCACCGTCTTCCCGCCATTTACCCACTATGATGGACATTTCACTCAAGGGACCCCTGCGCACTTCGGCGCGATTGCATAGTGACACACACTTGGTCGCTGGAACTAGTTGAAGCGCAAATGCAGTGACTCATTCAGCAGCCCAAAAAAAAACGTGAGCGTTGGGAGGCTGGGCATCTTTGACTTTTACGAGCGCAACCCCCGTGCTGTTCCTGTGACCAGGGGCTTCTGTCTCTTAATCTGCTGCTCTGATCGGTCTCTGACCTTTTAGACACACAAGAGGCATGTGCGCTCGCGTGGAAGCCCCGTCCGTTTGGCCCCGCCCACACGCTCGAGGAAGCCCCGCCCCCAAATCCGCAAATCCGCTGAATCCGCGGATTTTGCGGATCCACGATCCGTGAATCCGCTGAATCCGCGAATCGTGGATCCGCAAAATCCGCCCATGCTTACTCAGAACCTTCTCTTACGCTAATTTTGGAAGAAATGAAAGCACTACGTTTGAATACTGACACTATTGCCTCAGAAGTCAAAAATGTTCGGAAAGATATGGCTTCCATTTCAATGAAAGTCTCTGACAATGTCATCAAAATTCAAGATAATAAAAACAAGTTAGACGCTTTTACTCCTTTAATGGCCAAAATTGTTCCAATGCATACTCAATTATTGGACTTGGAAAATCGCAATAGGCAATACAATCTTCGCATTTTTAATTTGCCTGAAGATGTTGAAGGGACCAACTGCCGACTCTATCTAGAATCTCTTCTGCCTGGTCTTTTGAATATTAAATTCTCTGAAAAATTTGAGATTGATAAAGCCCATAGAGTCCCATCGCATCGGAACCCTCGACATACTAAGCCAAGGCAAATGATATTTAAGGTGCTGCGCCATCATCATTTGGTTCTCATTCGAAAAGCTGCGAGAGAAATTCCATCGTTATTGGTGAATGGAACCAAAATCTTTATTCATCAGGATTTTGCTAAAGAAACTGTGGCTATCGTAAAGAGTTTTCTTCTCTTCGTCCACAACTGAGGAGCCTTGGTTTCAAATATGGACTGTTTGATCCCTCTACAATGCGTGTGTAGAAAGACAAGGTCTCCAAGTCTTTTCAACGCCCAGAAGATCTCCGGCTATTCATTGATCAACAAGTTCCCCCACCCATGGATACGCAGGATCCTAATTCTTTAATTAGTATCGCCTGACTTCGTGTGTCACATTTCTGCATAATTTTCTTCATGGGCTCTAACGGTTACTGGCCATGCTTGAGGAACGGGTGTGCGTTTCTTTATCTTTATTCATGATTCTTGTTTGTTCCTTTCTCTCTCTTTTTTGTTTTTTCCCTTCCTATTCTCCACATAGAATTACTCTGTTAACTTATCTTTTTCTTCCTCCTTCTTGTTCTGATTTCCTTCTTTCCTTCCTCTTAAATCTCAATGGCTGCTATTCTTAATATTAAAGTTGTTTCTCTAAATGTAAAAGGTTTACGACACCCAGTAAAACATACCAAGATTCTGGATTATTTAGGTAATTGCAAGGCTGATATTTGTTTTGTTGAAGAAACGCATGTTGAAGATAACGTTTTACAATATATGAACAAAAAGTGGGTAGATTGTATTGTCACTTCACCTGCTAAAAGTAAAAAGAATGGGGTCGCTATTTTCTTTGCTAAGAGATTACATTGTCAAATTCTTAGCAAGATTTCAGATTCTGAAGGTAGATATATTATTGTGAAAATCAAAATACATGACACTATTTTCTTTTTGTTTAATGTTTATGGTCCTACAGCAGATGACCCTGCTTTTTGGACTACTGT
Source organism: Lissotriton helveticus (assembly GCF_964261635.1). Lineage (NCBI taxonomy): Eukaryota > Metazoa > Chordata > Amphibia > Caudata > Salamandridae > Lissotriton > Lissotriton helveticus. The sequence goes on from NC_136063.1 coordinate 576,931,613, forward strand.
TACAACTGAAGTTTTAAAGTTGGGAAAAGTTCCCTTGATATTTGGTGGAGATCTTAATGTTTTTGCAGACCCCTTGCTAGATAGATTATCTACCTCTAGGTTTCGACCTTCTAAGACTTTCCATGCCTTTAAGACTTTTCTTCATACCACCAGGTTAGCTGACATTTGGAGGCTACACTACCCCACTGGTAAGGAATTTTCCTTTTTCTCCAATCCTCATAATTCTCATTCCAGAATTGATTATTTTTTACTTTCCCCCTCTCTCATTCAATTTGCAAATACTCCTACCATTGGTACTATTGACGTATCAGACCATGCACTGATTTCTTTTGTTTTGAATGATTCGTCTTCTTTTGCTAAGCAATCTAGATGGCGTATGAACACTGACATTGTCCTTAATGGCACTCACAAACCCAAGTTGTTGCAAGCGATTCAAGATTATTTTACATTTAATCCGGAAGACTCTACTTCTGTTATCAATCGGTGGGATGCTTTTAAAGCTTCTATCAGAGGTTCTACAATTTCTATTATGGCACATGAGAATAAGAAATTTAATTCTAATATCACATCTTTAGAGAAACAAATAGCTCATTTTGAACGTTTATTTATTACTTCTAATGATCCCCAATATAAACTTAAATTACAAAAACTTAGATATGAATTTAATGCTATTCTTAGTACTAGGGCTGGGGTCCAGCTTTCTAAATCCAATGCTAGATTCCGTTTTAATTCCAATAGGTCTGGTAAACTCCTTGCTAATTATTTACGTATTAAAAAGGATAAAAGACAGATCACTTCCATTCAAGGTCCTCAAGGTAATATCGCACTTTCCCACAATGATATTGTTCAAGAATTTTTACATTTTTATTCCACCCTGTATAATAAACCAGATTTTTGTGATGAATCTCTAATTGATGCTTTTTTAAATTATTCTAATTTACCTCATATTTCTCCCTCGGATAAACTTGGATTGGATTCCCCTATTACTACTGATGAAATACTTATTGCTATCAAATCACTTCCTAAAAATAAATCTCCTGGTCCTGATGGCATCCCGGCCGAATTTTATAAAGACTTTCAACATCATCTATTGCCTTATTTGTACCAGATTGTTTCCCACTTTTTTTCCACAGGTGCCATTTCGGGTTCTTTTTCAGACGCCCTAATTGTTGTACTTCCAAAACCTGATAAAGACCCTACCCTTGTCTCCAATTACCGTCCCATTTCGTTGATTAATCAAGACTGTAAATTATATGCTAAAATCCTTGCCTCTAGACTAGCTCCTGTCCTTCACTCTATTATCCACCCTGACCAATCTGGCTATATGAAAAATAGATATTCTGCTAATAATACTAGAACATTATTACATATCATTGAACAAAGCCCTACTCTCCTTGTCCCTGCTGGTGTTATGGCATTAGATGCTGAAAAAGCTTTTGATAAAATCCATTGGCAGTTTTTATTTAAAACTTTATTATCTTTTAATTTTGGTCCATCCTTTATTCGTATGATTTCCGCTTTATACTATGCTCCCACTGCTTGATTATTTATTAATGGTCAAATTTCTAATCAATTTCCCCCTTTTTAGAGGTACGCGTCAGGGTTGTCCCTTATCCCCCCTTTTATTTTTATTGGAATTGAACCATTTCTTAATTTCATTTGTAAATCTGAACATATTCAGGGTATTACCATTAAAAATGTTACTGTCAAAACTTTGGCATATGCTGATGATGTGTTATTATTTATTAGTAATCCTGCTTCGTCTGTACCATTTTTGCTTGATGTTATTTCTAAATATTCAGCTGTATCAGGATATAAATTAAATGTTAGCAAAACTGAGTTTTTTCCTTTAAATATGCTTTGCACTCCTGATATGTTACCTTCACAGGATATTGTTTGGCAAAAGAATAAGTTAAAATACCTTGGTATATTATTTTCATCATCCTTGCCTGCTACCTTGAAACTAAACAGTGATTTCATTCTTGACTATATAAAACAAAAAACCTCCAAATGGTCTTCCCTTCATCTTTCCTGGTGGGGGAGAATAGAATCTATTAAAATGAATATTGCCCCGAAAATATTTTATTCTCTTGCAATGTTACCAGCTCAATTTCCACTCAACATTTATAAAGCTATTGATAAACTATTATCGAAATTTCTTTGGAATAATAAACCTCCTCGTATCGCTTATAAAAAATTGAAAATTCCTAAATGCCAAGTTGGTTTTGCCCTACCTGATTTCCATTTATATCATAAAGCATTTATCTTAAAACAGAGCTCGTTATGGTTTAATGTCTCACCTATTGCTAATCCTCCTATTTGGTTTCATATTGAAACTTCCCTTGCTAAACCTTTTCCTTTTCCATCCTTATTAACCATGTCCCCTACCTCTAAGATTGTACATTCTTCGTCCATAATCAAATCCTCAAGATTAATTTTTAATGATTTGGGCTCTAATTTTGCATCTCCTTTACTTTCTACGGTGCATTTGTCCTTATGGCATAGTGCTTTAATAAAATTAAACAGAAATGTTTCTTTTTGGTCTTCATGGATTGCTGAGGGTATTTTCTTTCTTAATGATGTTTTCCTAAATGATGGCTTTATTCCTTTTGCTCAACTCCAATTAAAATTCAATTACCAATGTCCGACTTGCTAAAATACCTATTTCTCTGTAATTCCATTTTAGATTCTTTCCCAGATGGTATCCCGTCTACGTCCTCAGCTGATTTGTTAATTTATATCAAAACTGTTTCTGTATCTTCAAAGGCAGTCTCTGTATTTTATAAGTAACTTACTTCTTCCTTAGGTTCCAACGTTGATATAATTTCCACTTTTTGGAATGCTGAACTATCCATTTCCCTATCAACTGATACATGGTCATTAATTTGGACCAATAGTATTTCTGGATGGTTACCAGTTTCGCTTTATCAAACTAATGCTTATATTTTGTTTAATTCTTTATGGACTCCAGTACGTTTATTTAGGGCCAACCTATTACCATCAAACTTATGTTGGCATTGTAATTTACATCCTGGCTCTTTACGTCACATGTTATTTGATTGTCCTATTATTATGAAATTTTGGTCTGATGTATGGAATGTGATATTGAAAATGTTGCCTATTTCTGATATGCTTTCGTATAAATTGTTAATATGTAAATCAGTTGTATTGGCTACTCCTCTTGAGGATGCTCAAGCAAAGTTATTTAATTTTTTGGTTTTCGACAGCGCTAAAATCAATTACTTTTTGTTGGAAGGATGCTACTTCCCTTTCTGTTCATGCTTGGTGGTCCTGGATTATCTTTACAAGAAGAGGTGCTCAATTATCTCTACAAGGTGTTCATCATAATTCTCTGCTATTTCAATCCTTTTGGTCTCCTATAGATTCATATATAAAGTTATGATTTTTGCTCTTTCAATGTTATTATGATATTCATTGATTATCATACTGTTTTTGTAATTGTTTATTGGTAATTCTATTTGGTTAATTTCTTATGATATGAATTGTATATTGCCCTTTTCCCTTCCTTCCTCCCCTCTGTTTTAAGTTCTCCTGTCATTGACAATGGTACTATGCAATGGAATTTATTTCTGACTGCTTATTTACGATTGTCCTTACTTGCTTTCATGTAACTCAATGAATTACCTTCTCAGTTTTCTGTATGTACTTCTGTGTTTTTCCCTCTGTCTAAATTCAATAAAATAATTTTGAACACAAAAAAAGAATAACATTGGAGCCAGATCTCTTAACTTTTGTGTTACTGTTCAAGAAGTGGTGCACCGTTTGCTTTTGCTTTACTATACCTTGTTGAGTCCAGTGTTTGACGGCACCATGACAATTGGTGCATATACTGTGTGGTAAATAAATAATTAATTACCGGTACTATTTTTGAATACATTGAATAAAACAGATAGCTCAATAAATAAGAGACAGGATTCGAGGTATCTGAGTCTAACAGGCTTTAATCGGGCATAAGGGAAGGGACAGGAACGGGATAGCCTGCACGGAAATAGAATGGATGGCAGCTGCAATGCCTCATCGACAGTGCAGCATATATATAGTATCATACATTACATTACATTGCATACAATAGGCGTAGCAGTAGGCGTAGCAGTCGCGAAAGATAAGGACACATTGATGGAAGAAGAAGGCGTGTACAGGGCGTATACATGGACATGTGGTGTAGACGTCACAGAAGTGTCATAACTGGGGTGGAAACATGGAGGGGGCTACTTGAGCAGCTGGGACCTTTAACCTAGTGGTGCGCGCAAACGGGCAATGACGTGTTACCAGGGAGAACTGGGGGCTATGACTTCTGCACTAGAAGAGGAGACTAAAGTCTACGGTGTCAGGACGACATGTACCTATGGCATATCTGGTATCTTGTGTTTGGAGTACATGTTGATAGAAACTAAAAGTTATCAGGGCAGAGGCTACTTGACTCTAAGGCTGGTGCATGCATATATTCTTCGTGTAATGCGTGGGCTATGAATCTTCTATGAATATTAATACAGTAATTCTCTTGCATGGAGACATAAAGACTAGACCATGGCTGAAACTGTTGATGCAGTTCAGTAGCTAAGGAATGCAAAGACGAGGAGTTGAACTGATAACTAGAAGCATAACATACTCTTGGCAGACTGGCAGGCAGAGCTGGGCACCGCGCTGCGCGAAAGGAAGTAAGTGAAGGGTCAGGGATGCAGGTGGGGGCTGCATCGCTCCTCGGAGTTCAGGAGACTGGAGCTTGAATCTGGTGTCCGGGCCCTTTTGAGGCCTAGAAACGGGGACAATTCAATGAATTAACGTGTACACTGTAAATCGTGGTAACATGGGCCTAATACTTGTTGCTTTCACGAGAACTGGAAACTGGCATACTAGAGTTGGGCACAACTATAATTGCGTCTTTAATCGATCATAGGGGGATACATGCATATTAATCATACACATATAACATAGGATGGGGAACACGTAGGCACATATAACATGGCAAAATTTACTTTTCCACATTCCCTCCTTGTGCCCTACGTTTCCATCAGGAAACATCAATATTCATGATACCATCTATATGTTCATATAGCATCATTTGCTTGTCTCGAATTGTCTTGGAACGGGACTTAGGACTAGGAATACAGGATGTAGCGCACAAGCCGCAAATCGCAGGGCCACATTGTAAACAGAGGCAGCAACTGAATATGATCATTACTGCAATACCTAGGAATGACAATACTTTTCATCCCCAGGCAGATATGATACTCCAGAGCCAACCGGACCATGTCCAGGTGCCTGGATCTTGGTGTAACTGATGGGCAATTTTATGAAGTCTGGTTATAGCTGAATAAACAGACGGCGCGTTATTAGGAATGAAAATGCAGCAACTAGATCCGATGACTCTACAAGCTCCTCCTCTATCGGCCAATATGACGTCAAGAACGAGACGATTTTGGAGCACGACAAATCTAATGGCAGATTGCTCTTCGGTTAAATTACCTAGAGCGGAAGTAGTCTCATTCACTACTGCTTCAAGGGTTCTGGTTAACCTACGTATTAACTTACTATTCTGGACAGGACCTATAAAGAAAAAGAAACCTTTATTGAAGTCTTGATATTGTTCTAGAGTAGTTTCAGTTTGATCGACAATTGGGGACTCAGTCTCCCTTCTATGTCTAACGTGTACTAGATGTGTGTTTCTGTGATAATCGGATGGGGCTAGAAAAACTGGTGGCAGTAGGAAGGCAATGTAACAAGTTCCATCCCAATCGAGGGGCAGACGAACATATGCGGTCTGACCACAAACAAAATAAGAATGACGTGAGGCTTTGAAAATAGATTTCCCACTGTCACTATACTCGACCACAGTAGTACAATCACTATGTCCTACATGTGCGGAACCATTCTTTCTGACACATAATTCGCCTTTGACGGGTAGGACTGAAATAGCAGGCAAATCTGGAGTAGTATCGGACTGAACATTCAAAACCATGAAATTCGAGGAATAATTACCTAAATCATATACTTCATTTTCTAGATCTAACCCTGTTCTATGGGAAAGACCTTGCTTGTCTGGGAAACATGTTCTATTCAGAAGGGACATATCAGTGGAGGATGACGTTAATGTGGACCATGCTCCACACGAACCATTGTGTGAAAACGGATAAGGAAAGAGTGGCAGAACTCCCTTCGGTGTCTGAAAAGGGGGAAGTCGACCACACACCCAACAATTAGTGGCATTGCTGGTCTGGTGTGAATAGTGTAACATTCTGATAAATGTGTTATTACGCATAGAAAGACGATAGGATAACTCGTGAGGAGGCAGGTCACTAAATGTGTGCTCTACTGTAACATTAGGAAACATATGTACATGTGAAATAGGAAAACATAAATGAAAAGCATAACTTATGCAGGTAACCATAAGACTCAAAAACAATAAAAAGAATAGAACGATAATACATCTTTTAGAGTTTTGACTAACTCTCTCACTGTGTGGGTCTGTCTCATACATGTCAGGAACCTGTCTAACCGTTTCACCCGAGAGGGACTTAGACAATTAAACTGGCTGACTTATTTTACTAGACCGGAGTTTTACTTTATACTCCTGCTGCGGAGTTTTCTCTAACAGGGGAAGTTTAGAGTCTGTGTCTGGACAGTCCTTAAGAATAGGGCAGTCTTTGATAAATGTCTTTGGCCGCAATCCATGGAATTTCTTGATGTGGCTGGTATGCACCCAGCCCTTGCGTCCTTCGAGCTTGACTGCGGTCCTTGTTGTTAATAACACCAGCTGGGGCTCCTTCCAACGGGGCTCCAACGGACTTGAACGATCAAAATTGCGCACCAGGACGAAATCCCCTGGAACGACTTCATGCAGTTTCACCTCAGTGTTGTCTGGAAAAGCAGCGGCAACCTGTGAACGACAAGAGTGTAGGGCAGACATCAAGGAAGCTAGGTAATCTGTCAACATATTACTGGAAACGTCTGTAATCTTTCGGGGCATAGGTGTACCCCACATATTAGGAGGACGGCCGAATACGACCTCGTACGGGGACAGACCTGATCTAGAGTGTGCAACCATTCTCATATAAAAAAGGGCAACTGGCAGTGCTACCAACCAATCTACACCTTTCTCTGCGCATACTTTTGCAATGCGGATTTTCAATGTCTGATTATGTCTCTCTACAAGACCGGCTGCTTCAGGATGGCGTACACAATGGAACTTCCACTGGTACCCTAACAGAAGGGAAACTTGTTTCACGAGTTCAGATGAGAATGGCTGGCCGTTGTCTGAATACACGACCCTTGGTAAACCATAGCGGGGGAAAAACTCACGAACCAACTGCCTGGCAGTGGTCGCGGCAGTGTAATCTGGAACCGGATATGCTTCTGTCCATCTGGACAAAGCACATACAACTACGAGGACATACTTGAAACCTCGACATCTCTCCATCTGAATATAATCCATCTGGAGGACTTCAAAAGGGTGTTCAGGAGGATGGAATCCACCTTGTTCCACCGGGACACTTTTACCTGGATTGAACTGACAACAGATCATGCAGGTACGCACTTTCTGCTTGGCTGCTGCTCGAAAATGCTTGTTGAACCAAATGTTCTGGATACTGTCTAACATGGCCTTTTCTCCTAGGTGTACTGGACTATGTGCAGTATTAATAATGACTTGAACCATTGAGTCGGGGAGAAACCATGTGGCTTTTCCCTTCATCAACCATCCCTGATCTGTCTGGACCCCTCCTTGTTCGGACCATTTCTTGATTTCATCTGGAGTGGCATGTGACTGTATATCTATTACATCTTGTGTAGGGTCCTTAACTGTCATACAAGTAGTCTGATCTGGAATGAGTGTCGGTGTCGTGTTAACTGGAATGTCTGAAGTCTGAGCTGTAAGTTTGGCTGTTCGATCTGCCAGGTCGTTACCCTGGGAAATGATGTCAGTAACTTTCGTATGTGCCTTGCACTTCATAATGGCAATAGCTGTCGGTAAATGTATTGCATCTAACAGAGCTTGAATGAGGAGACCATGCTGAATCTTAGTTCCATGAGAAGTCATGAAACCTCTTTCTTTCCAGAGCACTCCAAAGTCGTGTACGACTCCGAATGCATAACGTGAATCTGTATATATGTTAACTTTCAGGTTCTTGGCACGTATACAGGCTTGGGTCAGAGCGACTAGCTCTGCTGCTTGAGCAGACAGGGTATCAATACGGTGTGTTTCTATAACTTCAGTGTCCGTAGTCACTGCATACGCGGCTACTAGTTCTCCTGTACTTGTTCTCATACATGAACCATCCACATAAAGTGTCAGGTCAGGATCAGGTAATGCAATATCTGTCAAGTCTTGTCTTGGCTTTGTCATGGTGTTAACGACTTCCACACAGTCATGTGTGGCAGGATATGAAGTAACTGACGGTAACAGTGTAGCGGGATTTAAAACGTTGCAGCTTCTGATTTCTATGTGTGGCTGAAACAGTGTCAGTTCATAACCTGTTAAGCGTGCAATTGTCAAGTGCTGAGTCTGAGTTCGGTTTAAAAGAACTTCCACGGAGTGTGGAACTTGTACTGTCAGGGAGTGTCCTAACACTATGGAATCACTTTGTCTGATAGCTAGAGCTGTGGCTGCAACTGACTTGAGGCACGCAGGCAGAGCCTGGGCCACTGGATCTAATGTGCTAGAAAAATAAGCACAGGGCTTGTATTGTCCTGCTTGATCTTGTGTGAGAACAGATAATGCAGTACCATCACGTTCAGTGACAAAAAGTGTAAAAGGCTTACTGTAGTTCGGTGTTGCTAGAACAGGTGCTTGGCATAAAGCTTTCTTTAATTCATTAAAAACAAGTGTATGTTCTTGGGTCCAAGGGAGGACAGTCGATACGGCTGCCTCCTGTGTCGTTAACTGTATCAGTGGCTTGGCTAGATATGCGTACTGAGGAATCCATTGTCTACAGTAAGAAGTGAGGCCGATAAAAGCTTGTACCTCCTTCTGAGTCTTGGGTTGTGGAAGATGCGCTATTAACTGGATACGGTCAGGTGTCAACTGCCTACCCCTCTTGGACAGTAAGTGTCCCAAGTAGACCACTTGCTGGACACAGAATTGTAATTTGGAAGGGGACACCTTGTGCCCCATCTCGGCCAGGAAATACAGGACTGTAAGTGACGCACGCTCGCAGTCACGTTCAGAACGGGCTGTAATTAACAGATCATCGACATACTGGAGTAGGGCAGTGTCAGTTGGCATGTGAATATTGTCTAGTTGTCTTTTAAGTGCTTGACTGTAAATGCTAGGACTTTCTGTGAAACCTTGAGGTGCTCGTGTAAATTTATAGCTTCTTCCATTTAAACAGAATCCGAAAAGGAACTGGCTGTCTGGATGAATAGGGACACTAAAGAATGCGTTCTTGAGATCGATAACTGAAAAGAATGTGGCTTCAGAATCAATGGCTGTCAAGAGTGATGAAATATCAGGGACTACTGGGTACTGGGGTATGATACACTTATTAAGTTCTCGAAGGTCGATCACTAATCGATAAACTGGAGGTGCATTGGGATCAGTACGTTTCAGGACTGGAATGATAGGAGAATTACATACATTGGAGTCAGTTTCTACAACCACTCCTTGAACAATAAGCTTGTCAATAATTTTGGATAAGGCTGCTACAGCCTCAGGTGGCAATTTGTACTGTCGGATTCGTGGTAATACAACACCTTGCTTCAGAGTCACACGATGGGGTGTGATATGCATACAACCTACATCAGTTGGACCTTTCGCCCATAATTGCTGTGGTACATTCAATAATCTTGGATCAAAATCACGTAATACATAATGACCTTTAAAATCTCGCAGGAACAGTCTTACTCCCTCTGGGGAGCAACAAATTATGGCACCTAATTCTTTCAGTGTCTTAATGCCTAATAAATTTTCTGGACAAGACTTCGTGAGTAACAAATCAGTAGTTCGGGACAGTGGACCAACTTCTAGAGTAACTGGTTTCGATATTTCATTAACAATAGGCTTTCCTGAAAATCCAAGGGAAACATTTCTTGAGCCTGAGAGCGGAGCCCCTGGAACCTCGTCATGACTGATGGTAGTCCTACTTGCCCCTGTATCAATCAGAAACTTTCTGTCTTTCCCTAATACTTGACTATGTACATAGGGACCCTCTTGATCTACAGGAATCTTGATGAGAGGCAAGCCTACCTCCCTCTCTAGGCTGTTTCATGAATATGGCTGATAATCTGGATACTCTGACTGTGCATACTGGTACATCTGCTGTGTAACGTTTTGTGTTGCAGCGATAGGCTGCGGTACTGTAACTGTCTGTTGTGCGTTCTGCGGTGGCTGGGAAGTCGGTAAAACTTGTTCTTGTCTAGACGGACGTGGTCTCTCTTTAGTCTTACCAGTAGCTATGTTGTGTTTCAGAACTGCACACTCGTTTATAAAATGACCTGGCTGTTTACAGTAATTGCATGTCCCTTTAACGGGAGCTGCAGGATGACTGGCTTGATTCGGACCCCTCTTCTGACTGTCTTGTGGAACAGATTGTGCAACTAATACTTTCATTTTCGTGTCTTTCATACGTCTTCTTTCATGTTCCTGCTCTTCCCTGATTCTGTTCTGGTGATACTGGAGCATCTGGAGCATCTGTGACGGAGTATTAGCTTGCCAAGAACTCTCGACTTTCAATACTCGATTTTTAACTTGTGGACTTGAATTCTCGACTAGTTTGGTAACAAAAAGATGGGGGTACGATTCACTACTTGTTTTCAGACCACTATTAATAATAAAACATTTCTCGAATCTAGAATAAAAGTCACTAGTATCTTCATCTTGTTTCTGTTTACAGGCTGAGATGGCATCCCAGTCTTCCTTTTTCGTGGCTAGTAATCTTGGCAAGACTTGTATTAACAGTTCGGGCAAAGATTTAGCTTTATCCCCAAGACCGGTACCTGGTACTCGTGTGTTATCTTCGGCTTCTAATGCGGACCAATCTATCTTATTCTCTCCCACCTCCCATTCTTTTTCCTTGAGTTTTTCATATATGCCCGCAGGCAACAGGACTTTTAACATTTTAATGATATCAGGATACGTGTATTCTCCCATACGGAGCATGTCTTTTAATTCACGGTGGAACCCTGCTGGATCTTTATCATGACAGGGAATTAACTTTTTCATCTCTAAGAGTTCCATCTTTGTGATAGGGGTGTAAACAAATACTCGTTCTAGACCACCTCCCGTTGTCCTAACTGGATGTACTTCTCGTAACGGATTCTGTCTATCTATGTAGAATGACTTCCTTACTGGGGGTGGAACGGGAATAAAATGCGGAGTCAGGAACGTACTGTATTTGTGGCGCTGTTCTAGAATGACATTAATTAAATCGGTACCTAGACCTTTCCATCTGTACTGTAGTAACTCGTTCAATACATCATGTAAAGGACCTGGATCAGAATGCTGAACCTCATACAATGTGATGAGGTGCTGAATCATATACATACCCACCAGACGCTGCTCGGCTGGGGGCAGTTTCAGGAACATTTGTGCCACGATTTCATCTGGAAAAGTGGTAGAATCAGTAGTCCACCGGACTGCTGATCGAGCTAGTTCTTGTTCATGCATTGTACTGAGCTCACTATAACCTATTCGTGATTTCAGAATTTTATCGGTAGCTTGGAACACTTGCTCAAGAGAACACTGTTCTGGTGCTGGAGGAGAAAAACTTTTCTTGTAATCTGGACGTGAATGTCTGTCGGAAAGTCTAGTTCTACCTACATACGCTATTCTGTCGGGATTCTCGCTGTCTACCTCTTCACTTGAAGAGTCATTCTCTTTCTCGGCTATTTTCCTTGCTTCTTTTTCGTGTATGTCTAGAATTTCCTTACGGATTTTCCTGTACATAGCGTCTATACAATTCTGTGTCTTGTGTTTTCCCTCGGCTATATTATCACTCCATTTTGTCAGGACTTTCATCTTATCTTTATCTTTCTCAGGATAGTCTTGTTCTCTTATTAAACAGTTAATCAAAAACTGTAAAATCAGATGTTGAGTCTCGACTTTTCTGTGTGCCATAGCTTCGTGAATACTTTCTGGATCCTCCCCTGTACGGATAAAACGATATATTCTATCTAGATGGTCCTTCATGTCTGGCAGAGTAACCAAAAAGGTGGTAACTCGTCGTAAACGTACTGAATACAGTATCATGTAATCTTCACCTGGTACTGAATCATATACGCAATCAGTAAGGTATTTCTTGAGGGCTGCGTAAGTAGAGACTTTCGGTGTACGTTGTAACGCTGCTTCTCTCAGCGTCATTCGTTTCATTTGAGGCGGGGTGGTAGGAGCGCCTCCCGCCGCCCCTCCTGAGCTAGAGTCGTCAGGTAATACCGGACGTGCGGGTGCTGGTAACGTGACTGGTAAAACGGGTGCATTTACTGTAGGCTGGGCCGGGGGTACTGTAACGGGTGCTGTAACATGAACTGAACCCACGGAACCAGCAACTGGAGGAGCAGGAATTACATTATTAACGGGAGCAGGCGGAATGGGATTTGTATATTCTGGAACTGTATCGTCCAAATAGGACGAGAGAAAAGTATCAGCTGCGGTTGGTTTATGACGTAGCTTAATCGGGACCAATGGCGGCGGGAAATTACAGGGTGCTTCCGGGGTTGCTTTCGGCAAGCCCTCGGCAAGAAGAGGATACATGCCCCTAATAAGGGCATTCCTCTGTCTGTCTGACTGTTCTGCTCTAACTCGTTCACCTTCTTCTAGAAGTTCCCTTTCTTGGGCTCTCTCTGAGGATTCCCTACTTAACTCTGTTTTTCTGATTTCTTTTTCGGTTCTTCTATGAGATTCTTTGCGCCATAACTCGATGGCATCTTTCTGGGACTGTCGGGCTTTCTTTTTCCATAATGCCTCTTCTACTCGCATGATGCACTCGGCATCCCATGTACCTGATACAGGCCATCTATATTTCTCTTCTAGATCCTTGGTATAGTCGACCCATAAATCTAAATACAATATGGCACTTAAGCCATGCTTATGATACATAAAATGTCCTGGACTGTCCCTAGGCGGGACAGGAACTGATTCTTCGAGTAACCCTTTCCGGGTTCCTATCTGACGTAACTTGGAAAACAGAGGCATTCTAGACTTGAATCCAAACACAATACAATACACAATAAACGTCGGACTACGAACTTCGGACTTCAGTAACAGGTGGGCCTCCGGATACCTCGGACCTTGTACTCTCGGCTTGGGCTCTGGTCGGGACTCGCCGCATTCCTCACCGCCTCGTCTGGATGCTGGACCGCAGTCTCCGTCTCCTCCGTGGGCCTGAGGGATACTTGAAGCAGAAATATCTGCACGTGCACGGTATGGTTCCGTCACGGCTGCAGAGGGTCAGGGGGCCTGCGTGGCTTCGCCGGCGCGTGGGGAAAGGGCAAGTCCCTATTCGGGCGCCATTATGTGGTAAATAAATAATTAATTACCGGTACTATTTTTGAATACATTGAATAAAACAGATAGCTCAATAAATAAGAGACAGGATTCGAGGTATCTGAGTCTAACAGGCTTTAATCGGGCATAAGGGAAGGGACAGGAACGGGATAGCCTGCACGGAAATAGAATGGATGGCAGCTGCAATGCCTCATCGACAGTGCAGCATATATATAATATCATACATTACATTACATTGCATACAATAGGCGTAGCAGTAGGCGTAGCAGTCGCGAAAGATAAGGACACATTGATGGAAGAAGAAGGCGTGTACAGGGCGTATACATGGACATGTGGTGTAGACGTCACAGAAGTGTCATAACTGGGGTGGAAACATGGAGGGGGCTACTTGAGCAGCTGGGACCTTTAACCTAGTGGTGCGCGCAAACGGGCAATGACGTGTTACCAGGGAGAACTGGGGGCTATGACTTCTGCACTAGAAGAGGAGACTAAAGTCTACGGTGTCAGGACGACATGTACCTATGGCATATCTGGTATCTTGTGTTTGGAGTACATGTTGATAGAAACTAAAAGTTATCAGGGCAGAGGCTACTTGACTCTAAGGCTGGTGCATGCATATATTCTTCGTGTAATGCGTGGGCTATGAATCTTCTATGAATATTAATACAGTAATTCTCTTGCATGGAGACATAAAGACTAGACCATGGCTGAAACTGTTGATGCAGTTCAGTAGCTAAGGAATGCAAAGACGAGGGTCAGGGATGCAGGTGGGGGCTGCATCGCTCCTCGGAGTTCAGGAGACTGGAGCTTGAATCTGGTGTCCGGGCCCTTTTGAGGCCTAGAAACGGGGACAATTCAATGAATTAACGTGTACACTGTAAATCGTGGTAACATGGGCCTAATACTTGTTGCTTTCACGAGAACTGGAAACTGGCATACTAGAGTTGGACACAACTATAATTGCGTCTTTAATCGATCATAGGGGGATACATGCATATTAATCATACACATATAACATAGGATGGGGAACACGTAGGCACATATAACATGGCAAAATTTACTTTTCCACAACTGTGTGAATACGCTATTTGGGTATATCCCATTGTTTACTGTATATAGGGGATAGTGGGTTAGATGCTAGTTTCTCATAGAGTTCCACTTTCATTGATTACATGGATATTGTGAGAAATTATATATTTGTCTCATCAAAAACTAATGTATTGCAATATGGCATGAGAATTTATGCTTTTGAACCATGCTACTCCACTGTAAACGATGGGCTGTGAAAGTGCACTGCACCATACACCTATGTCAGTAGTATAGCAATAGACTTCTTTTACATTTGCAGCAAGTGAGAAACTGACCCAAGAATGGGCGAGCAATACTCAGCACCTGCAGAAGTCTGCAGAATTTGGCGGGGTTTTTCAGATACTCCACAGAATTCCACGGAGTGAAACTTCGTGAACTCCGCAATATGCTGATGACAGCCCTTTTCACTAAGATAACACAGAGAGGCTACAAAGTGGACAAGGAGAAAGTACAATACGTACTACAGGAGGTCAGCTATTTGGGTCAGCTAATCTCAAGAAGACGTGTCACACCCAAGCAAACGCACACCATTATTGTAATAACACCACCCAAGACATGAAAGGAGAGGGAAAAATTCCTCGGGTTCTGTAACTACGTCAGGCAATAGGTATTTGACTACAGCACCCTCATAGCCCCCTTAATGGCTGCAATGAAGAATGCAAATTCGGGTGGTACCCAACTGACATGGACCCCTGAGATGTAGCCAGTCAATTGTATTTATCAGATAAGGCCCAAATAATGCAAATAGAAAGCGTCACCCTAGATAGCCCACACAACACACCTGACCACCTGTACCACCTCAGAATACGAACTCCAGTTTGCATTTATGGTCCCTTCTATCAGGGTTTAATCATGCATCTAAAGACACATTTATGGCCGACTATACCAGTATTCCCTGCCCAAAGGAGGGAAAGCTTTTTTCGATTGCACCCACTGTACGGTATAAAGCATGCCATGTACCTAATGCAAGTTGAATTCCAGCACACAACTGTAAGAGACGTGGCTGCTATTCCCGCCGGTTATTGTTTAATCAAACGTAAACTATTCCTGATTGCCAAACCTCGCTGTTTCCCTTTTTGACAGTGAGAACCTGCTTCAACAATATGACTCTTAATTTTGTAAACCTTCTGAAATTTCTGAAGCAACTAACACGGCAAATATATACAGAAAACAAAGACAAAACTCCAATTACCACCAACACAACAGTATGCCTCTAATATTTTTAATATTTATTTCTCATCATTATGCATTATGGTACACCTCTGGATTTTGGGACACAGCTTCACCCACTGGGCTTGAGAATACGCCATTAATTGTGGTATTGACAAAAATCTTGGATTTCCAAACTTGGAAATGACATGGATTAGCCGAAAAGGTATCAGGTGGCATCAATTGTTACCAATGGTTGAGAACATTTTACACTGTGAACACTCAGACCTGATGAGGCACCGGCTGGAAATCCAAATGAAGGAGCCCTTTTCACAATTCATGTCTCTCATTCCTCACACAGTATTTGTGAATTCTAAAATATGTCAAATATAAAAATGGCAATGGGAAAAACAGTTTTGTCTTAAGATTGATAGATCCAGGAAGTATGTCAATAAAACAGTATCTACATTTTTTCGCGACCATGACATTGGCACTATATATCATAACAATATCTGTTTTGATATACCAGGTGTCTATCGGTGAGATGGAGTGCATTTTACTGCAGAAGGGAACAGGATCTTCTTTAACAACATCACAGAATGCATTCAGTTCTATGTGTAACTGAGCACTACACACTATAAACCCTAAGGCTCTTGTCAGAGTTACCCTATTCCTACATTATGTGATTATTTCATCTTATAACTCCATGGTTTTTCAGATACTGACCCCCACAAGATTCTCATGAGAGAGGTTGCACCAAAACGCGCCTGCCTCCACTTGTGTATTTCTCTGACTCTCATGAAAATCTTGCAAGCTCAAACACTTAGCATATATCTAATGGGCAACAGTCCTGTATTCTTGGTTCTGGATGGTAGAGTGTGCAGGCAGATAATCCTCTCTGTTGAGACCTCTCGCTTCAAACACATTTTCTGTACCCCTCCTTACTTTTTTACAATTCCTCAACAGTCCCGTAAGATCATAAACTTTTTTGGGGGATACATTTTACACTTTCTATATTTCCCACTAACAGTATGGGGAGAAAGAGACCTCTCCTCTCAGACCTTTCCAGAGTATAACAAAAGTGCATAGTAGGGTATAAGGAGAGACTGGCTTCTCCGCTGACACCTCTTCTCATGGTAAGCAGTATGTATAGTAGTGTGTGGAAGGAACTAAGCTCTCTGCTGAGTCTTCTCCTCCAGATGATGGGTGATCACAATAGGGCGTGTGAAAGGATTTGTAGTGTAGTTCCTATATTCCCAATAGGCTCTGCGCATTGGAATAATATATTCAGGAGTGTAGACGTAGGACTGAGGTCGACTAGGTCTCTACAGACTATATTAGACTTACGTTTTTGCCAGCTAGCTCAGAGGTCACTAGAATCTTTCTCGAATAAGCGAGGAGGAGGTTTAACCTCCCTGAATAGACAAGAAGGGATTAGCTTCTGACAACCATATAACATGACAACTTTGCTCCCTCAGAATAAGAGTGTATCTCTAGAGTCGTGTGAAAACAATAGACAGCTGTTTCACTCAGTCAAGTGTGCATACTTGGTTTCACCAGAGTGCAGAGAAAAGAGAGATGGGCGTTTTCAATAAAAGGTTGTTATTTATTGAGCAGTCTTCTTTCTCATACAAGAGAAATGAATTGCCACAATTGCAATACTCATAGTAAAGTAAAGTGCGAACAGTAAAAGGAGGATTAAGAAATAATACTGTAAAAGCATTGATATGGTTTCTTAGCCATAAGATACTTTAAAATAGATAAAATATATACATACTTATATACATTGACTAACGTACTCAACTGGTGCTTCTAAATACGCCTACCCCGGTGTACCTGACCTAAGCCTAATACGTGGGAAGGAGTAAGTAAGTAGCAGTTTAAGTTAAGTTGGTTTTGCCAAGAATCTGAATCAAGAATTCTCTCTAAGGTTTTAGTCAGCTCCGTACCTGGGTATTAGAAAGCAGGAGGTCTTGTATCTCTCTCTCAGGACTCGATATCCCAGTAACCCGCGAAGGTATCTGGAAACACCGGAGCTGGATTTCTCGGCAGGAGAAAAGACAGCGTCTCTCTCAGTGCGTCAAAGAGGAGGGTCAGTGTCCGTGGGCTCTCGCATCAGCTGGGCTCTCGGGCAAGTAGATAGCTGCTCTGCTCCAAAACCACCACCGTGTGTTTGCTTAAGGCAGCGTTGGTATATTTATACCTGAAAGGTGCTGGGTTTTGACGTAAGGTTGGACATAAGACGTCAATAAAGATGTCACTAAGAACTGGCCGTTCTTAGAGTGCTCACAGGAGTTCTAGGACGAAATCAAAACAAAAGCAATGGGGAATTCCCAGGTTGCTGGAGGTTTGGTTTGTTTACAGAACTCGTTGTACTTTCTAGGAGCCTGGGGAAGTAGCCTTGCTTAATTTGGACAGCATGGGCTATGACTAAATATGGATATGATTCTTATGCCTTTATAAGGATATTATTGATTATAACCACATAAGGGCATAAGTCAGGACTATAGAATTTAGGGTCCTAGATAGAACTACAACACCCACTCCACGATCTAATGTCCCTCATTACTTAAAACTAAGCAATAGTAAACATATAAACATATAATGATGCATGTGTTTTCCAACCCACCCCAAAATACAAAAATTTGCATATTGAAATGGTATATGGTAAAACACGAAAGTGAGAATAAGTGCTGAACGCTTTTCAAGCAGTGTTATCATTCAGAAAAAAGGATTGCATATAATTATCAGCTGAATGATTTGCGAAAATTACACATGAAATGGCTCATAATACAGAAAAGAAGGTCGAGACCATTTCATCACATATTAATACAAAATGCTGTACATGTGCTAGAGGCTGAGGTAATATATTGTCTCTAGAGTTCCTAAAATAGAAGCTCTGTTCTCTAAGAATAGTTCTACTTTAAGCAGAGTACATGTGCCAGAAAAAGGTAAATATTTTGGAAGTGGAAAAAAAAAAAGAAATTTCGCTTCAGTGGAAAAAATAGTTCCAAATATTTTCTGTAGCTTTTGTTTATCAAAGCTGAAGGCCGAATTCAGAGTTCAGGGAACGCTGTGTGCTCGTTGCTTAAAAAGTTATTCTTTCTGCTCAGGGGAGAACATCATTTCAGACAGACTCTCAAAAAATTGGTCTACGGCTTCAGGTAAAAGTTCGACCAAGTTTGAAAATGCTGCAACAGTGCAGTCGTGAGAATGATTGCTATCATCGATGTCAGGATCAGCAATGCTCACAGAAGGTCGTACCTGGGTGATGTTGCTCTCATCTCGTACTTCACTACCCCCTAATCGTATTGGTGAAGTCTCAACGAATGCCGTCATCAGAATGGGTAGCCTCTGGGGACAACACGATGCATGAGCCGTTATCGGACTTAGCAAAGTATTTGTTTCCAATGGTACTGCTGTTGGTAGTGTAAGACAGACGTCCAACACGCATTCTTCTCCGCATAGCATACATCAAAGCACAGGTAAGATGCAATTCTGCTAGATGGGTCTGAATGAAAGAAACCAGGTCATATTCAGATCTCTTAGCCGGGCTAATCCAAGGACTTTAGTTATGCGGTCCCGAAAGCGTATAGCTAGGATCGTTTCTTCCATTGTTGCCGGAGTCTTGTCTGCGACTTGGCTTGCCATATCGGAGCAGAAGGATCAAAAATAAAATGCCTGCTACAAGTCCCAACAGAAGTGGTAGGCCGCCAAAGACAGAATGGACAAAATTAGGAAAAATGCCCAGAACTGTTTTGAAGGGTGATAACAGTCCCGAAAATTTTTTCTTAAATATATGTGGGATACCACTGGTATCAGACATATTTAGGATTTGGCTTAGCATTTCTACGAAATGCATGGGGCAATTTGTTGATAAAAGGGTATGTGTCCCTGCCGTTGTCCTTGCGACTTGCAGATCATACGTTTATTTTGATGACGTTAAGGGCACAGTTGTCTGTAAAAGGACAGACATTATTCTGCTTAAAGTATCAATTCGAATAGAAGAGATATTCAAAGAAGGCCAAATTGTTGCCTCCGTATCTGGAGTGCTGTTTGGATACAATACTTTCATACAGCAAGTGACCATGAATCACGAGATAGGCTTTTACTGGCACCATGCCACAACAGCTGTGGTCCACTATTAGAATGTAACTCCCGTTAGAAAGTCGTCTAAAGAATGGCTCTATTTGTGTTGCAGGTGTGCCGTGCTGGTGACATTAAAGGTTATTTGAAGTCCCCTCACAGGCCCCATGCAGGTCAATACCTTGACACAGAAGTATACCGCTTAGTTATTGTTTACAATTTTTTCCACTAAAAAATACATTCTGTTTCTTTTCACTGTAATATGTGTGTGTATAAGGTAATTTTCATGATGACTTAATGTACCCTTTACCCAACCTTTCATACTGGCCCGCTGGTGTATACTCTTGACAGTATTTAAATTGGAAAGTTGTTATCTGAATTGTGCACGTAGCCTGAACGCAGATTTTGCAACGTCCAGCCAAGCTGTACAATAGAACGTAATTGGGACTGACCGTGTTGTAACATTAGTAAGTCCTGCTCTATAATATCAATAGCAGAGGATACAATACTGTCCAGTGAATATATTCTGGAGGACAGAGTCATTAACCCGTTGTCCACAACAGAAAATGATTTTTTCAAATTAATACGATCAATTTCTCGTATTTTTTCTGCTGTTTTGATTTGCATCACTTTCCAAGCTTCGTTGTAAGTAGCATATATACCGGCCGCTATGAAACGTTTTTGACGCTGTTTGCATGGTCCCATTATGAAATCACGCAAGTCAGCACCGTCTTTAAGTAAAGTCAAGTGTTGCTTAATTTCAGCCAGTGTGGATTTCTGTAGCCATTAGAGGCAGAGTTTCCCTACACTGTATGTTGTGACTATCCCTGGATGTTGTCTCTGGGAGTATCTTGGGTCTGGCCTGGTCATTTGTAACCCCTGTGTTTTGTTCAGGAACCTATCTTGACAGTTATTTGTGTCTGTGGGCCAGATCAACCATTGTTTCCAATCAGGATGTGTTCTGTTTTGGTTAAAAATATGGGATACGTCTATCTCAACATCTGTAGTGCTATTACTGTCAGGTGTTGGCTTTGGAATAGACGGTTTGTTTAAGTCTTTAATTTTGGCTAGGCCAAGACAGGTTGTCTGTTGGATGGTGTCATTCAAGAATATAATTTGTTCTGGGATCATGCAGGCTCTAAATAATGCTTCTAAACCTTGGACCTGCCAATCTTTGGTACCCCAGATGGTTTTTGTTTTAATGTTGGTTTCCAGTAATCAAAACCAAATGTGATCTTTTTTTTTTCATAAAATGTCTCAGAATAGCTCAATTTAGTATTTGTCAGCATTGTTTTCATTCCTGTCTTATTTAACATTTTGAAATAAAACGTTTCTGCATCACTTGTGTTAAATCATGAGAAGTACGGGAATTTCCCGAAATGTTTTTTGAACTACCTTTCGGTGGAGTTGCACAATGTTCCCATTGATTATAATTAAAAACATTTCTAGGTAGAGCAGATTTATGCAAATAGTGATGTGCAAAGTGGTTGTAGCAATACATTTCTTCATAATTTGATGAACCCTGTAAATAATCATGTTCTGTAAATTTTGCTGACATTACTAAATCTGACATCATATCATTAATACTTTCAAAGTCCCAATCATCAGAGAATGTACTTGGCTTTACAAAGTCACTTAATGAAATCTTTAACTGATGTGGATATTTCAAGAGCTCAACCGGGCCATAGATTTCGTAATCCGTTTTGTCCCATGCTACCCCACCGAGTATTGGATTGGCTGTGACATTCACTGATGATAGTTCTCTTTTCTCGATGTGAGATGACTTGTGTGGCTTTAGGACCAAGTTGATGTTCTGACTTGCTGTGTCCATTGTACTGTATTTTCCCTCAATGAATTTTCCCCAAAAAAGAACCATGATGAGCCAAAGCAGGAGGAAAAGTACACCTAACACAATCCAAAATTCAATCCATGGAGAAATCAGATAGGTTTCTTTGAGTTGATGAAAGAGTTCTGTTACTTTGTCTTTAAAAGTTTCTGTTGTTGGCTGTTCTTCAGGCTCGCTTGGATCCTCAGAAAAGTCATCGAAACGAAATTGATGAAGTAGCCAGATGCAGTTCTGTTGATCGTTGGAATCGCTTCCGAATTTTCATTTGCTTTTGGATTTTTCTTTGTTTCACTAGCATAGTCTGAGGCTACATCGTTGTAGACTGGTGTTTCTTGACGAACTGTTGCAATTTGGGTTTCAAGAGGCACAAGTTCCATGGCATTGTTGCATAGTCCTTTTTTATTCACTGCAGGTTTATCAAATGTGATTAGTCTCTCAGTTTGAACCTCTTGTATTGTAGCAGGTTTTGGTACTCTGCTATTTCTTGGGAGTCCACTGGGCCTACTACTTATTATTGGCCACATGATTGTGGTTTTACCAGGTCGATGGCTACAACTCGGTTCTCCTTTTTACCAGCAAGGGGCGGTAGTACAACTGATCTTGTTCCGCTGACAGCTAAGACAGGTACTGCTTTTCTGTAAGAAGGCCCAAATTCCTTCTTCACCGCGATCTTCTCTCTGACCAGATCCCCAATCTTTGGAATCCAGGCAGGCCTTGCTGGGACAGGTGGTTTATCTTCAGTGACTGTTGGATGCTGTTTTAACTTTACGTTGCTCAGGACTTTTCTTGTTTCATTTAAGTCCTGTAAAATAGCCAAACGATCTTTGATATCAAAGCATTTTTCTTCTACCACTGAAGTCTGACTATCTAAGTCCTGAATATGCATTCTAGTCCCGAACAATAGTTCGTACGGACTGAAACCTTTTAGAGAATTTCTTGGCAGATTATTAAGACTACGTTGGACACTTGTTAAATGTTGGACCCACCCATCACCCGAACCTAATACCCTCGCCGTTATAGATTGCTTTATGTCCCGGTTTTTTCTTTCCACAATCCCATTTCCCTCAGGATGGAAGGGACAAGAGTACCGCAATGCAATGACCATGCTGGTCATGGCCTCCTTATAAGCTCAAGAGCTAAAAGCAGGACCCTGGTCAGAATGTAGCATGCCAATTGCGTATGTGCCAATAAAGACTCGCAAATCTTTTATAACAGTTCTGGCGTCAGCCGAGCGCTGGTGTCTACATTTTAAGTGAATCTAGTCTTAAACATAAATGGGACGCATTTCTCCTATTGGATTTCTGCGTATAGATAGCCTTATGCTTTCTAAAAGAAGGGTCCTGGCAATACTCCAGCTGGTTCGCCACTGCGATCTCTGTTGCAGTTTTGACAGCCCATTGCAAATTTGTAGTTATGCAGGCTCATCCCCGGCCACCAGTAGTCTGATTGAAATTCTTTCAGAGATGTCAAGATCTCCTGGTGCCTCAGACCTAATCCCATATGTGCTTCTTGAATCAAGAAGATGCTCCTGTTCGTGTTTGGAATCACTCTATCCCCCACTCCAGGGATTCGAGCAAAAGGAACGGAGTTTGCATCGATTATGTATGTATAATTGAGTGGATAGTTCACAGGTAATGCTGCACAGTCGCCTTTTGAAGACGTTTTTACCGCCAGCATGGTTTCCCCGTCTATGTATTTTTCTGAACGCTTTTTTGTGGCTACGGAAGCCGGATTAGTTGCTTCCACTGTGGCTGTGTTAGCCAATGAATTCCCTGCAGCGTGAACGCCATCACGCTGATGACTCAGTGTATGGATCACGTGATTCTTTTGTAGTTCTTTCTGCAAAAGAACTACTTGTTCCCAAAGCTTTTTATGCTTTATTGTGGCACCTGTGTCATCTTTGTAATCGTTTTGAACCCAGTTCTGCAAGTCATTATGGTAAGATTTGAGGCAGTAATGCGAATCGCACACTATTAGTGTGGGGAATTCGTGATCCGCATTTTCAAGCGCCATCTTTAAAGATCTTATTTCAGCTCGCTGAGTTGAACAGTTTCTGAGTGATTCAGTTTTGGTAATTAACGGTCTGAATTTACCCAAGCGCCAGCGACCTTTAACAATCGCGCACGCTGCGTTGTAGGATTTTTTCTCTACATCGTAGTGTTGTGTAAATCTGTCCATGTAGATTACACATTTGTATTTTTCGAGAGGCAGAATGTCGATTGGCAGAGGATATTCTTCTTTATATTCTAGATTTTCTAGTTTTTTCATGTTCGGGTCAAAATAGTATTTCACGTCTTCTGCAGCAAGAGAATTTTCCCATTCGATCTATTTTGGATCTAATGCCACATTAGTCAAATTGCGTGGGCTTGTTAATGCCCCTGATTCTGCTGTTAAAACAGTTATCCTTTTGCCTTGTGCTTGGGCTCTTTCTTTTGATACAGCAGTTTGAACCGCATTTACAATGTTTTCCGTAAGACTGAATGTTTTTTTTCAGCTTGTGTGTACAAGTGTGATTTGTAGGCCATTGGTACCTTTTCTCCCTCATTAGTGGTCAGGTATGTGAATCCGCATCTTCCTGGGATGACTCGGATTACAAGGTTGCGTGTATTTTCGCGTGTTTGTAATTTTGTTTTAGCTAACATGTCTGTTTGCAATGATCTCAAAATTTCTGTGTGTTTTTGAGTCCAATTGATTGATTTGAAATCAGGTTTTATTAATTCATAGAGAGGTTTAACCCTCTCTGCATAATTTAGAATGTATGTTCTTCCGAAATTCAGGAATCCTAGTATTGATTATAAGTTCTTCAGCGTTTTAGGTGCTTGGAGTAAGTACAGCGCACTTCTCTAAGAAGTTGTCTGCTAGGCTTTTGCCTTCACTTGATAATTCATATCCTAAAAACAGGACAGTTAGATGGGCAATTCAAGACTTTTTAAAGTTGAATTTGTAACCCTCTGCTGCGAACCCCAGTGTTATGGTGTTTACTCTTTTCAAGTGAGTCTCCAAGTCATCATCTGTGAGATAGATGTCATCGACATAAGATAATACCTCATCATCATATATTTGTAGTAACTCTGTTACCCTTGCTGAGAATAATCCTGGGCTATTCTTGAATCCCTCTGGTAGTCGACAAAAAATTCCCTGTGACCCCATTATTGAGAAAGCGGTCAAATACCTGCTTTCAGGTGCAATGTTTTGACAAAAGAATCCATTAGAGATGTTTAATGTCGTTTTGTATTTTTCGCGCACGATGTTATTCATTAGTGCTGCACTGTGTGAGTTTTGTACTGCAAATGTTTTGCAACATGAGTTAAGATGTCTGTAGTCCAAAACTAGACGATATGAATCGTCTTGCTTGGAGACAGGAAACAAAGGATTGTTCATTTGAGAGGTGCATGTTTCAATCACCCCCTGGTATTCAAGTTGATCTAAGATCTCCCTGACTTGTTTTTTTAGCTTCTTGCTTAATTGGGTACTGCCTCTGTGCAGTTGGTTAACATTTTAACTGGATTTTGTGAGGAGGAGAGTCCTCATCCCATCCTACATGATTTTTGTATAATGCAGGGGCTTGGGCTACTGCCCCTTTTCTTGCATATGTATATTTTCTATGAATTGGAATATGATTTGAGAACGCAGGCATAATCATTTCTTCGCCCTGAGGGCACTCCCTGCCAAACTCTGGTGGCCAGTCTTTCTCAGCTAAAAGGATGTCATAGCCTTTTGAAAGGTTATCCCAAAATAGACCCCTTACTTTCCTAGTCTTATCTCCCTCTATACGCAGTGTTATTTCGTATATTTTATGAGGTTTGCTAACTCTGGTATCTGCAGTTTCCACTTGAATGTATTCATTCGTGTCCACTGTCTCCAGATGATTCATCAGGATCTTGCGAGCTATTGTCACTTCTGCTGCGCTGTCTAGCATTGTCTGGGCCCACTCTCCGTTTTTCAGTTGTGTCCTCAGTATCCTCGGCATGTTTAATTATTTTAAAACTGGCTACCTTCTTTCTTGGAAATTGTAATTTTTTACTTTGATGAGCAGGTTCTTTGTCTTTGGACTTGACGTGCTCTTCCCTGTGTTCTGACCGTCCTCTTCTTTCCGATTTCTGCGAGGAAGTCTGAAAAGATCGAGAGGGACGTGTATCAATATCTTGATATCTATCAGGTTTCTTCAGATTATCCCTATTCCTAAGGTTGTATCTTTACTCAGAGGGCTCCCTCTGGGGAGACTTGTGTCCTTGGTCCGGAGATCTTTCTCTCCGCCGAGGAGACCTTCCTCTGGACTGGAATCTTTTTTCTTTGGGAGTGGATTGTTTATATCCATCCCAGCTTTTTTTTTGGAGTGTTTAAATTATTTTTAATAAATATCTTTTCAGGATTTTCAGTTAGTTGGGGTTTTACTGGTTTCCCACCCAAACTATCTCTACCTAGTTCTTCATAGGATATTTCTATGATTCTGGCAAGTTCAATTGGTTGGTCTGCTATATCTGTCTCTCTCAATTTCTGGCGGATCGCTACAGATGCTGCTTCTCATTTTATGTTGGCTAATAATATAGCCGAGACCTGCTTGAAGTCTTTCAGTAGTTTCATACCCAGAGTTAAAGCAGGTTCTGGACCGTATTCATTTTGAATCTGTCTTAGCACATCTGGTATAACCGCCATGGAGGGAACACCATGTGTTTTTGTGTAAATGGAAGCAAAGACTGTGCCCCAAGTGTCACAGTCCTCCACATGTGGTGCGATCCCTATTGGAAGACAGATAGTCAGAATTCTGTGTTTCTCAGTAGGGGTAGTATCCGGAAATACTGCCTCTATTTGAGTGATTTTTTCTGCTAACCAGAATGAAATTTGTTCCCGTTTTGCGGGTGTTTTACCAAGACAGGATTGTATGTTCTGTGGTGTTATTTTGTTTGTGTTCCCCTGATGAGGGGTCAGCTGTGGAATGTTAATTGCTGGTTGGACTGTTGTAGTCCGCATTACATTTTGGACCAATTGTCTATGTATTTTAATCAGTTATTTTAGCTGTGCTAAAAGTTCTGGTACTGACATTTTTTCGATGTCTGGATGTGGTGTGTAGCTGGCTAGAACCGGCCACGTTGTTCCTGGTCTACCTAGTGGACCGAGCCTTGTGATCTGATTGTTATGTTTTAGGGCGCCATTAAACCAGAACAGGTGCTCTTGGTAATTTAGTGGGATTTCCACCTCCTCGAAAGGGGTGTACTCTTCCGGAGGTTCCTCTATTTTGTAATAGTGGAACTTGTGTGTGACTGCGTTTGCTGCTGGAAAGTTTATCCATGAATAGAATACCTCTGTCTGCCGATATTCATGGGCCTCTATCACGAATATGACTATACCACCTCGTGATGTCAGTCCGTTTTCTATAAGTTTAAGAGTTATAGTTTTTCTTATGTTGACCGGAATGAGTATAACATTCGGGTCGTTTTCTCAGAGACTTGTGTCATCCGCTAGGAGTTGAGCTGCTATTCTAGCTGCCTCCCTTTCATCTTCACTTTCTGACATTTTTACTGACAGAAAGGTTTTTGTTGCAAATCAAGTTTCAAGGAAACAAAGATTAGGTGCACAATATTTTGGAACACTGTATCCTTCAACGTTGACTAAACCAAAAACTATACATAGGAATCTCTTCCTACTAAGTTCCGGCGGATTTTAACCTTTTACCCACTCCAGACGTCTTTTGGAGTATTTACGGGAAAAGTGTTCTGTGTGAAAAAGCACGACTGAGTTACTCTAATGTCTTGCGTTAGATTTATCGCCTTACCAAACGTTGGGCGCCATGTAGTGTAGTTCCTATATTCCCAATAAGCTCTACGCATTGGAATAATATATTCAGCAGTGTAGACGTAGGACTGAGGTCGACTAGGTCTCTACTGTCTATATTAGACTTAAGTTTTTGCCAGCTAGCTCAGAGGTCACTAGAAACTTTCTCGAATAAGCGAGGAGGAGTTTAACCTCCCTGGAAGACAAGAAGGGATTAGCTTCTGACAACCATATAACATGACAACTTTGCTCCCTCAGAATAAGAGTGTATCTCTAGAGTCGTGTGAAAACAATAGACAGCTATTTCACTCAGTAAAGTGTGCATACTTAGTTTCACCAGAGTGCAGAGAAAAGAGAGACGGGCGTTTTCAATAAAAGGTTGTTATTTATTGAGCAGTCTTCTTTCTCATACAAGAGAAATGAATTGCCACAATTGCAATACTCATAGTAAAGTGAAGTGCGTACAGTAAAAGGAGGATTAAGAAATAATACTGTAAAAGCATTGATATGGTTTCTTAGCCATAAGATACTTTAAAATAGATAAAATATATACATACTTATATACATTGTCTAACGTACTCAACTGGTGCTTCTAAATACGCCTACCCCGGTGTACCTGACCTAAGCCTAATACGTGGGAAGGAGTAAGTAAGTAGCAGTTTAAGTTAAGTTGGTTTTGCCAAGAATCTGAATCAAGAATTCTCTCTAAGGTTTTAGTCAGCTCCGTACCTGGGTATTAGAAAGCAGGAGGTCTTGTATCTCTCTCTCAGGACTCTATTTACCAGTAACCCGCGAAGGTATCTGGAAACACCGGAGCTGGATTTCTCGGCAGGAGAAAAGACAGCATCTCTCTCAGTGCGTCAAAGTGGAGGGGCAGCAGCCGTGGGCTCTCGCATCAGCTAGGCTCTCGGGCAAGTAGATAGCTGCTCTGCTCCAAAACCACCACCGTGTGTTTGCTTAAGGCAGCGTTGGTATATTTATACCTAAAAGGTGCCGGGTTTTGACGTAAGGTTGGACATAAGACATCAATAAAGATGTCACTAAGAACTGGCCGTTCTTAGAGTGCTCACAGGAGTTCTAGGACGAAATCAAAACAAAAGCAATGGGGAATTTCGAGGTTGCTGGAGGTTTGGTTTGTTTACAGAACTCGTTGTACTTTCTAGGAGCCTGGGGAAGTAGCCTTGCTTAATTTGGACTGCATGGGCTATGACTAAATATGGATATGATTCTTATGCCTTTATAAGGATATTATTGATTATAACCACATAAGGGCATAAGTCAGGACTATCGAATTTAGGGTCCTAGATAGAACTACAACAGATTGGCTTTTCTGCTGAACCCCCTCTTTTGGATGACAGGTGTGTATATTAGGGTGTGTGGCAGGATTGACCTCTCCGCTGAGACCTGTCTATCACAGGACAAATATGCATAGTACGATGTGAAGAGGGACTGGCCTCTTTTTAGAAACCTCTCTGTCAGATGACAAGTCTGCATAGAAAGGTGTGTCAGGGGACTGGCCTCTCAGCTGAGACCTATCTCTCAGATGAAGGATGTATGTAATAGGGAGAGGGGAGAGACTAGCCTCTCTGTTGAGACCTCTCTCTGGGCTGATAGGTGTGTGTAGTAGGGTGTGTGGAGGGACTGGCCTCTCCGCTGAGACCTCTCTGCTAGATGACAAGTATGCATGGTAGCCTGTGTTAAGACAAAGAGCGCACAGCCAGCCATCTCGTGTACACACAGCACGAATGGTTTTGTATAGTCAGGCGTACCAAGCACAGGCACAAAGCACAATTTTTAGTTGCTCAAAAGACTGCTGGCATTCAGGCATTTAAGGTAAGGGTTCATGCACATCTTTAGTGGTTAGGGAAAGCAGGGGCTTTATTAGTAATGAATAATTAGGGATCCAATGGTGACAGTAGGAAGTGATGCCAATAAAAGCGCGCACATCCCTCTGAGTTTTAGGGATAGGCATTTTCACAATGGCTTTGATGTGCTGAGGGTTCAATCTCCTACCCTCCTTCGACAGTAGGTCACCGAATAAGGTGACCTCCTGTCGACAGTATTGAAATTTAGAAAGGGGCACTTTATGTCCATGGTGAGCCAAATGGAGCAACAACTTAACTGTACTGTATTTGCATCCCTGTCCAGTGTCAGAAGATATTAGTATGCTGTCCACGTATTGAAGCAATACATTACTTGAGGGAAGCGTGAGGAAGTCCAATTGGGCTTTCAGGGCTTGGCTACATATACTAGGGCTCTCAGTTTAGCCCTGAGGAGCTTGACAGAATCTAAAGCTTCTGACAGCTAGGGTAAAACCAAACAGATATCGGCTAGCGGAATGGATTGGGATACTAACAAATGCATTTTTCAAATCAATAACAGAGAAGAATTTAGCAGAGAGAGGAATCATTGTCAGAAGGGCCATAATGTCAGGTACCACTGGTAAATGAGGGACCACTATTTTATTAACTGCGCGCAAATCAATCACAAAATGATAAACATCTGGGTGATCATCAGGGGAGTCTTAAGATGCCTTTTTCAGGAAGAATAGGGCTATTACACGCATTCACCGTTGTCTTCTCAACCCCCCGTCTCAATCAAATCCTAGACAATCCGCAACAAAGCATGCTTGCCCGCTTGTGGAATGTTGTACCGGGGAATACGAGGCAAAATGGCATTGTCTTTAACTTTAATGGAAATTGGGGGAATTTGCCACAGTCCTACATCTGAATCACCTGTGGCCCACAACGAGTATGGCACATCTTTAAATTCAGCAGGGACGGGTGCAGGTTTTGACAGACATTCTTTAGTGCTACCTACGTTTGTGCCCATTGTCATGTAAACCACTCCCAGGGAAGAAAAAATTGTAGCATGCAACCTCTTTAATAAATCCAAGCCCATCAAATTTTCTCCGCAATTAGACGTCGACAGGAATGGAGAATCCACCGTAAAAGGGCCAATAGTCAAGGCAAGAGGTTTGGAAATGGGGCTCACAATGGGGCTTCCATATCCCCTAGATGCCTGCTGTAACAACACCTTCGTCTTCAGCTCCTTGTGCTTCTTCTCCACCTTCTCCTTCTCCTCATTCTCCCTTTGTTCATAATACTGTGCCATACTCAATATAACAGAAGGGGAAGATGTCGTCCAAGTGCTCTCCGACGCCTGCAAGCGAGACACAATCTCTGGGAGCAGATTCATAACAAATCTATTAACGAACAATCGGACACCCCCTTCCAGTGACAAATCATGTCCGCTAAAATCCAAGAACACTCTTTCAAACCGAGTAAAAAAAACAGACACGCTTTCATCTTTCTTCTGATGACATGCCGTTAACTAGTCCCAATCTACCCTTCTCGGTGGAATAATAGAGTGCATATAAAAGATAATTCGGCCAGGCAAAGCTAGTATTTCAGCCCTAGGCTACTCACCAGGCTTTCTCTACTGATCCCATTCTTTAATTTGATCCAAGTACCACCAAATTCTGCACTGTGGTCCTGTGTGTGTACCTGCCTACAAATGTCAATGGGTACCAGTAAACCAAAGAACATTTCAATATCTTCTAGCGTCATCACTGTTGATGAAGCAGCCTCTGTCAATTCCTTATAATATGCAGTAGGATTTTTCCTAGGGTCGGGTAACTGATTCTTAAGGACAATACTTCACTCCTCTTCCACGGGGTATAGACTCATTGTTCTTGAAAACGGGCCTCTACCCTTGGTCTAACAACAGCATTATCCTGATCTCAGGGCTCCAGCAACTCAGGGTGGTATATGGAATGGGCTTCCCTCATTGGAAAATGGGATACTGCCTTCGGGCTCTTCTGAAACTGCCTACTTCGGTAAGCTACCAACGTTGCAACAATATCGAAAACCTCCTCAGGCACCATACCAGCAGCATATACATTTTCCCTGAAATCATAAATAATCTGGAGTGCCACATCGTTGAAGCACTGTTGCCACAATCCAATCGGTGTAGCCAACATGTGCACACTGCTGCACAAATGGCTCATAATCTCTCATCACACTCCACACATCTTCCGTACTATAGATGGGATGATGAGCCCACTGAGTGGCCTGATTGGCTACCATCCTTTTTTCTTCCTTTCCCCATCAGATTTTATCAATATCCGCCCCAGTTGCTCCCTAGCAGTTGCCCAGTCCCCGTCCCCTGATCCACGTACAGGCATTCCACTACCCAGTACAGTCAGGGAATGACGGAAAAGGGAAGGAGGAGGAGTAGTAACAGAAAGAGCAGGCGCCAATGTCGTTAGTTGCTGGTTTGTGGGTGTAAGGGCTGGAGAGAGAAGAGATTTTGACACAATAGGTGTAGCAGGGAGACTAGCAGTCATCGCAGAAGGTGAAGCCACAGAAAGGACAGGAGGCGCGGTGGCCAAAGCAGCTGCATCAATAACAGAAGAAACAGAGCCAGCAGGGGCAGAGAGCCAGATGACTTAGGCAGGATATATTCTCTGCAGGGCGTATGGAGGTGGAGGTTGAGTGTCCTCCACAAATGTATCATTTTTTTCTCAAACCACATAAGAATTTTCACAGTGCAATTGAAACTTCCTATCGGCACACTCTATCCCCCTCTCAGTCTTCTCTTTATCATATGTTTGCAACTAAATGCTAACAAAACCGAGGTTTTGCTGGTTGGGAAGAATGCTAGTCTGTGGAGCGAGCATTGGCGGCCAACTGCTCTAGGTGAAATCCCCACGCCTAAGGCAGCGGGTAAAAATCTTGGGGTATTGATGGATTCATCTCTTAGTTTTCAGGCCCACACAAGGCAAGTTGCCGCTACCTGTTTTGGCCTTTTTTTAAAAAAAAATTCTTTATTGCTTTTATGGCATAAGAAAAACATGAACAGTACATTTTCTCATCATTCAAATACAGATGTATGATACAGTCTCATAAATGACATCCACCTAGAAGGAAGCGACATGATCAGGTCTGCAATAATACATATAGTGCAATACTTCAGGGAGGTAACACATGAGCCCAGAGGCGATCAATCATTGTATATCATAAAAGTAATAAACAATATTACGGTAACGTACACAGAGCTTCATGTCTATAATGGGTCAAATCCTCAGTACATACCCCCGGGGTAACCTCTCTGTACCCGACATAAGACACAGCAATTAAGGAGAAGGGGCCTCCGAGTGTCAGGCCTAATACATGTGGATCTATATATGTAACCCCTCCTAAACTTTAATAAGCTCAGCAGTTGCTTGTTCTTCAGCACTTTTTTGTAGATAAACGTGTAATGGGCCCCAAATATCCTTGGGCCTACTACAAACAGGTTGTAGCTCAGCATAGACAGCATTTTGATCCTGACAGTAAATAACGTCTTTCAACCAGTCCTTAAATTTCGGAGCCCTCCCCCTACCCCATCGACATGCAATCTTTTGTTTCGCCAGCAGTAAAACAATATCAAGAAATTTCCTAGTGGGCCGGGGAGTATGCAGTGTGTACCCCAGGAGCATGATGAGGGGGTCCTTATCCAAGTGCCGCTCAAGCATAACTTGCAGTGCAGCGTGTACCTGGGTCCAATAATCATATACCCCTGGACACTCCCAAGCCAAGTGAAAGAAACCTGCCCCCTCTGCGTGGCATCTTTCGCACCTGTCATTATCAGAAAGGCGGAATCGTAGTTTCCTGGCAGGCGTGTAATAAAACCTCTGCAAGAACTTGTAATGAATTATCTTAAGTCCACAACTAGATGAGATGTTGGCAGTAATGCCACAACAGTAGGTCCACTGTTCGTCAGAGATCTCACTACCCAAATCAGTGCTCCATAACTGGCAAACATTGTTCTCTACACTAGTGCGTTGTAGTCTGATAGCATTGTACAGTCTAGAAACTAGATGACTACCGCCCGTCGGCGTTAACATAGTATGAAGTGGCATCACTATTTCCGGCTCATCCGGATAGTGCGGCAATATCTCTTTCAGTGCTTGCCTTAATCATATGTAATATAAAACCTCTAAAGGTGTAGGGTGCATCTCCTGAAACAACTGCTCTTGTGTACGAAATTGCCCATTGAAAAACAGGTCTCCCCATGTGGTAATCTTGAGGCGCCTGCATAGTAAGGGGGAGCCTGTTTCCTGCAAAAGAGCTATCCGGGGGTGATAGGCAAGCGGCATGCGTGGCGAATACAACAGATCAACGTTTAGTACCCTGGCTACCCTCCTCCAGGCGTCAATGGTGCAAGTCACCATAGTATACGGAGTCTCAAGTACATCTATAGAGCCATGAATCAGGCCATGGAGCGGAAGAGGCTTTGCTATCCAGTCTTCAACCGCTAATTGCGGCATGAACGGCGTCGGGTTGATAAGCGTATTGTGCCTGTGCACTCATATAATATATCTCAAAGTCTGGGACATCAAACCCTCTTTTGCTATACGGTTGTGTAATGACGGACCACCTCAACCGCGGTTGTTTGCCACCCCAAAACGATCGAAGGAGTTCCGAACGCAATCTTTTAAAGAAATATGCACCTGGGAAATAAGGAATGTTCTGAAATAGATATAAAAAACGTGGCAGTATGACCATCTTGATGAGAGATGCTCTACCCGCCATAGACAACGGCATCGTCATCCAACGTGTAATATTATCTGCCAATTTGGTAATAGCAGTGCCATAGTTCAATCGAAGAGTCTCCTCCCGGTCCAGAGTCAGGTTTCAGGTTTTAAAGTCTTTATTTCGATTAAAAGAAATCATAAAAGACAGATAGTAACAAACATTAATTAATTAATAATAAATACTTATTCATTAACATCATAAAATGAGCATTAAACAGCGTAAAAGACAATCCTGAGACAAAATTACTATAAGAGAAAAAGGTTTACAAATAAGTTCCAAATAGTAATTTGTATGGAAAGAGGAAAGGGACAGTACAGTTAAATAATATAAATTGATTCAAAAACAATCATTATCAGGAGCAAATAGACAAACTACAAAGAATGCTCAGACAGAGGTACGTCACAACAATCTCCAAGGTTAAACTATTGTTTTGCCCTGAGTATCCAGGCCCAGCCCAGGTATTTGGCCAGACTCACTGTGATAATTTGTGATGTGTTGGTTTTTAATACACGAATAGCCTCTTCAGATTGTCTAATAGGCAAGCGCTGAAACAGTGGTTTTAGCCATTTGGCCCTTGGTGCCAAATATCTAGGACAAGCAAACAAAAAATGCCCCACAGTTTCCTTGTGGCCTGGACACCATCTACAGTGATCCGTGGTGCCTGTTGACCAGTTTTTCGTGAATGTGTTCAGTGGCAGTGCTCCCACCCGGAACTGGTGGTAGAGTTTCCTGTCCAAAGATTTAGAGACTGTATCCCAATATTGTTCACGGGATGGGTCCAACTTGAAAGACAGGAACCTACCCGTGAGGTTGGTGGAGCTGGAAGCATTGACTCTATTCTGGCGGAGCGTAGCCCAATACAGTTCTTTAAGTGCCAGTTTAGATGGAAAGATACTGGTGGCGGGAGATGTCCAAAGCTGCTCTAGACCCATGTCCGTCAAGATGGATTTTACCATTTGGAACCAAGGGATTTTCCCTGAACCCCTGATTGACCTAACTTCTGCTACCCCATTTGCGAATAAGGTGAGGTCAGGGGAAGTCCATAGGCGCCTCCAAAAAGCAACCAATCTGAATCTGGCCATCTCAGTAATCGGAGGACATCCCAGGCCCAGGCAGAGGGGAATAGAAGGGGACGACTGTGGCAGGCCTACCAAGTTTCGCAAAAATGTACATTGTATTTTAAACAGACCCGTGAGATCCATATGGCCCCACAGATCTGCACCATATAGATGCTCCCGGTCCAGAGTCACTATAATACCCAGGTAGCGCAGGTCTGAGTCACACCACTCAATCGGGTAATCCAGCGGAAATCGTGTAACCGCTGGCGTGAGTGGAAAGAACAAGGAATTTTTCCAATTGATATGTATACCTGAAATAGCCCAAACACCAAGAATTCCCGCAAGATAGGGTTAAGGTTTGTTTGTGGGTTCACGACATACAGGGTCACATCATCCGCATATAGTGACACTCCTATTTGTCGTTGAAAACATCTAAAGGCACTTTCCTTATGTAATTGCCGAATGCGACACGCCAAAGGCTCAATCGCTATCGCAAAAAGCAAGGGGGATAGAGGGCACCCCTGCCTAGTGCCCCTTGTGATGGACATCTGCTTAGATAATTCTCCGTTAATAACCACCCTCGCCACAGGTTCAGTATAAAGCAATTTTATCCATGCTATAAACATCGTAGGGAATCCCATCATATGTAATATGGCGAAGAGGTAATTCCATTCGCCCGAGTCAAACGCTTTAGTAGCGTCGAGGAATACTGCAGCTACCGGCAACTCTGGAGCTATTGTGTGGACTAAAGAAAAAAGAGTGCGTAAGTTATGGTTGGTGGACCTACCAGGGACAAAACCGGCTTGATCCGGCAAAACAATTTTCTGCATTATAAGGGTTAAGCGCGTCGCGAGGACTTTTGCCAGTATTTTAGCATCACAATTAATAAGCGAAAGCGGACGATAGGAATCGCACTCCGCAGGGTCTTTGCCAGGTTTGAAGAGCGAAGTTATCACCACCTCCCGCATTGAGCGAGGCAGCACACCCATCTCTAATGATTCCTCAAATACTTCTTTCAATACAGGTGCCATTATGTCAATGTAGCATTTATAGAACTCGACAGGAAGACCGTCGAGTCCGGTTGCTTTACCATTACTTAAGGACATTATCGTGTCCCTTATCTCATCCACTTCTAGTGGGGCACCGAGGAATGATCTGTGGTGATCCCTGGCAGCCTCCTCTTCATACAGTGACAATTTATCTCTAAACATTTTATGTAATTCCGCATCTGCGCTTTGCGCCATCAGTAGTTCAAGCCCCTTCAGGTCCATCTCCAGTTTCCTGATAGTATTCTGTATGTCTCTCAATACTCCACAACTCTTAGCTATACAGCACCCCCTCACTGTGACCTTAAAAGCCTCCCAAATCACTTCCTATCCCCACTATCAACGGAGCCCTTGTTCCTAGGAAAGAATGCCTCAATCTCCTCACCAAGCTCAGTCTTAAAAACCTGATCCAGCAGTGCCATAGGTATAAGACGCCATTAGGGTCGTGTTCGTGTTCTGCTATATCCGGGCACAGCAACCTAAAGCAACACCGGGCAGTGATACGAATAAGTTCTAGCCAGATGTGCAACTTTACCCAAATCTACAACCAATCCTCGAGACAGTAGACAGTAATCAAGACGAGCCCAGGTATTGGCATATGTCGTAAAATGTGTGCCTTCTGTGCGCATGGGGTGCACAAACCGCCAGCCATCTATTAATCCACCCTCTTCTATAATTCCAGTCAACACCTCCCTGGCTTTCCTGTTATATTGCGCATTTCCATCCGATCTGTCCACGCCCGGCTTCAATGCCACATTAAAATCTCCCCCCAGAGGACATGCATTGATCCAATGCTGACAACCCTTCCCCACAGTGCAGTGAAAAAATCAGGTGTATCCACATTTGGAGCATAGCAATTGACAATAGTAATCGTGTCGATGCCAAGTCTGCCCCACAATACCACATAACGACCATCAGGATCTAACATATCCCCAAGGACCTGAAAACGGACCGAGTTCTTAGTTAGCACCACCGTACCTCTGGCATATGAAGAGTATGAAGAAAATCTCCTAATCGAGGCCCATCTAGCTGCGAAAGTGGGACTGGAGCGTGGGTGTAGATGCGTCTCCTGTAGCATGGCTATGTGCACACCATGCCTGTCCAAATATGCCAACACGTTTCTACATTTTCTAGCGTCATTCAAGCCCCGCACATTCCAGGACATCACCGATACCTTCCCCCCATTTTCATCATTCATTATCGTTAGTGATCGTATCAAAGCAAAATATTCGCCTAAGACCTAGCACATAGTCGCTTCCAGCATCAAACATCTGCATAGAGCCATGTATCCGCACTTTCATCCACTCAACTGTGTAACTGCCCACCCCGTCCCCACCCTCCTCCCACTGACAAACCCCAACCTTGTCAGAGCGCCCCCCCGTGCCCGCCCCCCACTCCAAATGTCCCCGATCCACTCCCATTCAGCAAACAACAGAAACCACAACTCAGTGGAAGCCCACCATACTGTAAGCACCCCCACCCCCTCCCCACCACTCAGACAGCCCCAACGTTCCAATATATTGTATCCCCCCAGTCCACAACTCCATACAAAAGTTTAGCAACTCCCAATCAACTGATCGTAGTAATGGGGATCACCCGATGGGGGACAGAACTAGTCGACAACACAGCCACCTCCCCTCTCCAAGCCCTACGACCCAGTATATTCCCAGGCCCTATGAGAGAGGGGAAGGTGGGGGCCTGGTTTACATTACCACCGGTATAACCGGAGCCTGCAAGCTGGAATAGTCTTCCGAATATCCGTTTCTCAGCAACATAGGCAAATCCTCGCCCATCAGCAGTGTGCCGCCCTCACGGGGGGGGTACCCCCCGGTCAGTCAGCAGAGTCTCAAGATTCGTCATCGTCCTCAGGATGCTGCGCCCGACCTTCTGCACCTCGATCCGTCGGCCCACGCTTCGCCAGCTTCAGAGAGCGCAGATAATCCTCCACCTGTTACGGATTATTGAAGAATCTCTGTTTCCCTTGATGGGTAATCCGTAGCTTGGCAGGGTATAACAAAGCATAGTCAATTTGCGCAGTCCTCAACTTTCTCTTCACTTCCAGGAATTTGCGCCGTTCCTCCTGGACCATCGGAGTGAAATCTGGGTATATAGAAAAGGATACTCCATCATAGTTCAGTGTTTGTTTAGTGCGGGCCGCCCGCAGCGCCACATCTCGATCTCTATAGTTCAGTAGGCGTGCAATGATCGGCCTAGGCAGCGTGCCAGGCTTCGGCCTAGAGAGCGGTGGGCTCGCTCCACTATAAATTGAGCACCAATCGCAGATTTCAGTAGTTTCTCCACATACTCCTCCATACGCCCAGTATTTGTGGACTCCGGTACACCCATTATGCGTATATTATTACGTCTACTGCGAGCCTCCAAATCCTCTTTCTTCGCCGCTATGACCCGCAGTAGGTTCTCCATCCTCTATAGCTGTGTCGTGTGTCCTGTGGTGATATCAGTATTTTCAGATATCCGACGCTCCGTTTCGACAATGCGTTATTCATGCTGGTCCATTTTATGCACTATGGCGTCCATTCGGAAGGACATTCTATCCACCTTGTCCACTACCGTGGCAAAGCCTTGCCTGATTTCATGTAAGAGTTGCTGGTTATTCATCTCCGCAGTCGAGGACCCATCAGGCGCCTGGTCAACCCTCTGTGATTGTGCATTATCCTGACTTGACGTCGAGCCTTTTTTAGAGTTGTCAAATGTGAGTTTAGGTTGACGGGAGTCCGGACGTCCCATGTCTGCAACCTGACACGTGATAAGCACACAGTGGGCTCCTCGTGCAATCAGCGATGACCGTGCACTACAGTCACTTCAGAACCTCTACTGGCTATCGAGTAGCACAATGCAGAGCCCTACCCGCGTTCTGCTAATGCCTGGGCCAGCAAGTTAAACTGTAGGGGAGAAAGAGCAAAGAAAGAGCGAAGAAAGAGCGATTCCGCTGTAAATCCCGGTGCCACAGTTCTGCGCAGCGTGATACAAGTCGAATTTGCCACCTAGGTTGTAAATACGCGAAGGATCAGCGTGCACCCATTCATTAATCAGTGTAGACTGCACCACTGCGCCGTGATCATGACCTAACTCAGACTGGGAGGCTGTGAGCACCAATCCACTGTGACCGAACGCCACTGCACAGTCCACTATGGCTCCCAGTGTAGTTCAATCAGGTCATTATTAGCAACATCATGCCACCCACTTGGAGGATCAAACATCGATTTCCTTGTCCTAGTTCGTGGAAAGCAGGTCAGCCCCGCAGCAGTGCAAAAACATTCAAAATATCGGTGCTCCGGCCAGCGCGCCACATCCACCAGTATACCGCCTCTATTGCCAGCCTTATACCGCGCAGCCTGTACTTCTCCGCTGCATAAGCTGCCCCGCAAGGATCTCCGAGGTGCCTCCCACCAGGTGACCGTATATTGGGACCGAATCCCGCTGCCGTGCACGATAGCTCACCACCGCGTTATGGGACAAAAATGGCGCCCTCGGTCCACCTCAGCATTCCAATCACGTATCTCATCAGGCATCAAGGGCGCCCTCTGCCCAGCGCACACATCGTATCAGCTCCGGGTAGGTGCACAGCTCAAAGCTCTTCTCCGGGATCCTTGGCAGCCCCCAATCGCCGATAGTCTCCGCCTCCCACAAGGTGACCTCAGTGCGGCGCGGCCTACCGCCCGCGTGTGCAGCCGCGGTGTTTCCCAGCCTCAATCCCCAGCAGCGGTCACTCACAGCTCTCCAGCGCTAGTCCCGGGGAAACTTTAGTGGCACCGACGTACCAGTTCCCGACGTCCGATTTCCCCGAAACGTCCAACAAGTGCAGATTATGGCACCCTGCACAAACGTGCACAATTTCGGCAGGCTAGGACACCGGACAGCAAGGATAGATGCAGGATTATGAACCAGGCTGCAGGAGCCTCACCCTTAGGCGGCCATTCTGCAGTGCGCCCTCTAGCGCCCCCACCTGTTTTGGCCTTTTGCAGGGCCTTTGGCCCCTTCTGAAGTTTTTTGATCCGCCAATATGGTAGCTGATTTTACAGGCGACCATTTTATCTTGCCTGGATTATGCTAGCTCCCTTCTTATGGGGGCAAACAAGGCGGAAATACTCCGGATGCAACGTGTCCAAAATGCTGCAGCCAGAATTTTGGTGGGTCTCCCGCGTTTCTGCTCCGTTGCTAGTACCATCCGCGGGTTGCATTGGCTTCCTATGGAGAAGCGGATTCATTTTAAGACACTGTGTCTATCCTTTAAGATATTGAAATCTACTAGTCCCGACCTTTTGAGCAATCTGCTCACCCCTTATGTCCCCTCACGCCGGCTTCGTTCGGCGGGACAACATCTGGTTGTCATCCCACGGGTTAAGCTCTGCCGTGCAGGTGGGCGTTCTTTCCGTTGCCTTGCTGCTAGGCTGTGGAACTCCCTGCCTGAACATATTCGTGGCATAGACTGCCTGTTTGCTTTTAGGAAAGTTTTTAAAACCTTCCTCTTTCCTTTAGTGTAGTTTTGGCTGCTAGATGGCTGTCATGGTTTTTAGACTGTTGTGTGTGTTTCTGCCTTCGAGCTGCCAGCGCCGGGACGCCCCTTTGCTGGGGCAGCTGTGCGCTATACAAAACCCAATAACATAACATATGCAACAGCTTTCAGAGTCACTGTCTGCATCCTTCCCTTTTGGGCCTCCTTTTCTACTTTCATTCATCTCTGTTTAGCTTCCTTTTGCCATGTTCTAAGGGAATTAAATATCAACTGCCTACTTCTTTTCGCAAACAATTTATCCTGCAGAAAATTATACTTTTGCTTATCAAAAGTGCCTGTTAACGGCCACTGCAATTGGCATTGTCCCTCGTATATTTGTGCCATAATGTACTAAACATAATGGGGCCAAGGCCATGCTTGACATACATCTCAAAATTTGGAGTGCCTTCCAGAGGCACAGGCTGACTCTCTTCCAATCGAGCATCAGTAGAACAATAACTACAACTCACATAGCAAAACTAACTAAAACAGGGCATTTTTCAAACGAAATCGGCTTCACTATTTATGCCGAGCAGATATTTGCAAATATCTTACCAAAGTTGGTCCTCAGACCTCACCAAATCCAAACCAAAGTGGTACCATATTCACAAAGAACTTAAACAAATTCAAGCACTTGTCCAAAAACAATCCTCAGACCATACCAAACACTAACCAAAATGTCACCCCAAACTCACCTGGTGCACACAGGTCAAACAAATGTATTCTCCATGGCTGACGCTTTGGACCAAATGGTCAGATCCAAGGGTTTCGCTGTTCAGGACCCCAGTTGGGATGACCACTGGCCGAGGCACTGCCCGGTCAGACAGAAGGGACAGCTGTGAGTACCAAATTCTCTTGTGCAGGGATCCCCAGTCTGCCTGTCAGACCTGATGCGGCCGTCCTCCTCACCCGTCCACAGGCAAGGAAGGGTCACTCACCCAATGTGGTCCCTGTTTAGGCACTAACTGAAGGAAGTGACCTGATTAGGGTCACCCAGGTCACTAGCGGCCACCTCAGCCTTCCACACAAATGAAGAGTCGGTCAGACAGTAGAGAATACAAACCAAAGATATTTATTAGAATGAGCTCGAGCGGAGTCCGGTCTGACCAGCCTCCTTGGATTGCTGCAGAGGGACCGACCCCCAGCATCATAGTGATACAAGATATACATTTCCAGCACCCCTACAGACCTGCCCAGACTGGAATTTTCTAGTCTGGGAGCTGGTGAACAAAGGAGCTACAGAAGGATGAGCTACGATCCTGAGACCCGGTACATCTTAGTTTCAAGGTTACTCTGCCCGTGCCCATCTCTCTGAGAGTGGGAGCAGGCCTTCCTACTGGGAAAGGCAAGCAGTGACAGAACAATTTATTTATTAGTGCAGTGAAGCTCAACCTTGGATGAGAAAGAGAAACAATCGAGGCTGTTTTCTGCTGAGGCAGACAGTATGAAACAGAAGCTTAGTTTTGATCATGGTACAAAATGGCGGCTGAATACAAAATGGTGCAGCAAATGCTAACTTAACTCGCAAAATACTACAAGGAGTCGACTAGATGCATTTTTCAGTCCAACACCTTTGGGACCTCTCTGTCAAATGATAAGTGTGCATACCAGGGTGAGTGAAGGGACTTAGTCCTCTGCTAAGACCTCCCCCTGTATTGATAGGTGTGCATAATAGGGTGAGGAGAGAGACTAACCTCTCTGCTGAGAACGCTCTCTGGGCTGATGGGTGTGCGTAGTAGGGTATACAAAGGGACTGGCCTCTCTTGTGACAGCTCTCTCTGGGATGACGGTTGTGCATAGCGGAGTGCATGGAGACCTCTGTTTCGGATGGCGGATGAGCATAGTACAGTTTATGAGGGACTGTCTTCACCGCTGAGACTCTCTTTTTAAATTACTGATGTTTATAGTACAGAGTGGGGCTGACTGGCCTCTACACTGACATCTCTGCTCACACCTGTTCCCATAGTGATGGGTATGTGTAGTAGGGTGTGGGAATGTACTGGCCTCTCTGCTGACACCCCTGTCTTGGATAACGGGTACACCTCTCTCTTGGATGATGGGTATGCTTAGCACGTGTGGGGAAGGGCTTACCTGTCTGGTCATACCTCTTACCGAGGTGACAGATGTACAACAAGGGTGTGGGGAGTATTTGACCTCAATGCTGAGAAGTTTCTCTTGGATGACAAGCATAGAGACTAGGGTATGGAGAGAGACTGCTCTGCCAGCTCATACCTCTCTCCAGAGTAAAACATGTGTGCAGTAGATTTTGGAAAGAGATGGCTCTTCCTGCTGCTACCTCTGGTTTTGGTGATAAATGTCCATTGTACGGTAAAGGAATAGAGTATGCTCTCTGCTGGGAATTGTTTCTTGGTTTAATTGGTGTGGACAGCTGAATGTGGGGACATGCTCCCCTCTGCCTCAGACCTCTCCATATGGGGACATGCAGGTGTAGTAGGGTGTACAGAGGGACAGACTTCTTCACTGAAACAACCCTCTCTCCAGAGTCACAAGCATATATAGTAATGTGCAAATGAACTGCCCTTTCCACTATCACAACTCCACCAGCTAATAGCAGTGTATAGCAGAGTATGAGGATGCACTGGCCTCTGTGCCAAAACCTCTCTCTTGTATGAGAGGTCT
Source organism: Lissotriton helveticus (assembly GCF_964261635.1). NCBI lineage: Eukaryota > Metazoa > Chordata > Amphibia > Caudata > Salamandridae > Lissotriton > Lissotriton helveticus. The sequence continues at coordinate 576,974,852 of NC_136063.1, forward strand.
GTATACTACAGTGTGGACAAAGACTGATCTCTCAGCTTAGACCATGCTCTTGCATGACAAATCAGCATAATAGAGTATTCAAATAATTGGCTTCTTCATTACCAAGTAGCTGCACCATAAAACACTTGCATAGTATCTTATAGATGCATGTACATGCAGGAACACATCTGCAGTCCCTGGAAATGGAACAGACAGTTTTAGTCAACATTGCAATGCCGTAATATTGAAATCTATAATAACTATTAAGCAAAGGAAACACTAGTAATTTTTTAACTTTTTTTATTGCAACAAAATAATTTAACAAAATTACAAAAATACAGTGTTATTAATAAACTATTTCAACAATTGTAAAACAAACTAAACATTCACCTTCACTAATTAAAAATGTCTTCATTAGATTATGATGAGCAGCCTGGTGTAGATGCAGTACCTCATCCTGTCAAGTATGGCAATGCTTTGTTTTGAGGCCAGCTAGCAAAAAAGTCTCAGGAAGGTTTCTCATGCGTATATGTTTTTTTAAAGGAGTTCACAACGGATAGGTCTGGGAGAGTTAGGTCATGCTGCTGAACTGGAGAGTTCTTCATGTGCTTCCATATCTTTTCAACCAGGATACATTGTGCCTGCTCAAGGACTTACTGTTGAACAAGACAATAATCCTGCTTAACACAATAAGGCCCTTTTTCACTTGTTATGTAAGCAGATACTTTTTTCATTAGAGACAAGTAGACCTGCACAGGGCAAGGTTGTGCAATACCACAAATGACCCCCAAGGCAATAAGAACATAATCACTTCTCCATTTAATAGTTTTTTCATGTTTTTACAGAACGTTTTTGTTTCTTCAAAAGTGAACACGTTTTCCTGTTCTCCTCCATTTTTTGGCATGGTAGTTTTCTTTTTCACAATCTGTGTTTTCTATTTTCTTACTACAAAAAGGCCAAATATCCAGAAACTCCCTAAAGCTTGCGTTCTATTCTCACAGTACTCTCACGATATTGAAACAGCATTGTGGGGAAACAGTAGTATGTTGAAAGGACAAGCCTTTCCAATGACAACCCTTGCTTGCATAATGGGTGTGCATACTAGGATGAGAGAAGGGACTGCCCTCTCCTTTTGAGACGTCTCTCTCAGTTAACAGGTGGGATAGTGGGGTTTATGGAGAGTGACTGGCCTCTCCTTTGAGTCCTCTCTCTCAGATCATAGGTGTGCGTATATGTATATATATATATATATAAATTCACTGAAAAAACCATAGGTTTGACACCAGTTATAGTTAGCTGGAAATTTTACTGACATAAAACCATTGAAATTCCCACGTTATGTTATGTTATGTTATTCGAAATGTATCAAGCGCACGGTCACCCAGGGGTTTCATGGCGCTAAAATGAGACAGATGGTAAGCAATACCCTAACCGTGCGCTTGCTTGAATAACCAGGTCTTCAGAGCGCCCCTGAACTCCGCCAGCTTAGTGCAGCTCCGGAGTGACAGGGGGAAGGAGTTCCAGGTCTTAGGGGCCAGATAGGCGAATCGGCATCCGCCAAGTCGTTTCTTTTTGAACATAGGCAAGGTGAGGAGGGACAAGTGGGCAGAGCGGAGGTTGTGGGTCGGTTCGTATATATTTATCAAATGGTTGATGAACCTAGGACTTTTGCCATGAAGAGCTTTGAAAATCAGGCAGCCTACTTTAAAGGTAACCCGGTGGGCTATGGGAAGCCAATGAAGAGTGGCTAACAGAGGTTTCGCCGAATTCCTGCCATTGCTTTTAAATATTAATCTGGCAGCTTGATTTTGAACAATCTGCAGGCGTTTAGAAAGAGCAAGGGGGAGGCCTAAATAAATGGAATTCGAAAAGTCTAGTCGGGAGAGGACCAAGGCAATTACCACCTGGATAAGGGCAGAATGTGTGAGCAGATAAGCAATTTTCTTGATCTTTCGCAACTGGAAAAAGCTGGAAGAGATCACCGTTCCGACCTGACTTTTCAGTGAAAGGTCGGAATTGAGGGTGACCCCGAGGCTCTTCACCGACTGAGAAGGAGATGGGGGAGATCCCTTTGAGGTCGGCCAAAAATGAGGGCCCCCGCTCATTACACTATTGCCTGGGAGTACCAGCTCAGTCTTTCCAGGGTTGAGCTTTAGATGGTTCTGATCCATCCAGCCCTGAATGTGCAGCATAATAATCTGGAATTCCTCGACAGAGTCCGTTGAATTTAGTGGGAATACCAGCTGCAGGTCGTCCGCATAATTGTAGATAGTGACCTTCCTGTTTTTAGAGATTGCAGCAGCGGTTTAAGGTATAAATTAAATAGGAGGGGGGATAATGATGAACCCTGCGGAACACCGCAGGTGGTGGAAAGTTTAGGTGCCATAAAGTTCTCGAGCTTGACTGCCTGGGATCGGTCCTTCAAGAAGGACTTAACCCAGCCAAGAGCCGAGCCGCTAAGGCCGGCTTGTTCGACACAGTGTAATAGGATGGTATGATCCACCATGTCGAACGCAGCCGACAGGTCCAGGAGTACAAGGGCCTGGTGTATGCCATTATCGGCATTGGACCTTAGAGTATCCTGGACAGCGAGGATCACCGCCTCCGTGGAATGTGCCTGGCGGAATCCGGCTTGGTTTGGCTCCAGGTAGTCAGATGTCTCTATAAAATTGGAAATGCAGCTAGCCACATGGGCTTCGAGCAGCTTAGCACCATACGGGAGGAGAGATATGGGACGATAATTTGATAAATTGGATGAATCGGCACCAGGTTTCTTAATTAATGGAACTTAAGTGGCGTTTTTAAATGAATTGGGGACTATTCCCTGTGATAAGGATTTGTTCAAGAGGGGGAGTATTCCTTGAGGGAGTGTTGAATAGACTTCCTTCAATATATGCGGAGGACAGGGGTCATTGGGGGACCCGGACTTTACACGGTTCATCAACTCCACCAATTTGGATGGGTCAATAGGAGGAATAGCCTGAAGGTTGTGGGAGTTTCTACAGATTTCCGCGCTAACTACAGTGATAGGGGAGGTTTGAATACTATCCTTTATGATGGCAATCTTCTCCTTAAAGAAATCATTAAGCTGATTACACATCAATTGAGTCGGGGGTTGAGAAGGAGAGGTTCTGACATCGTTACATAGATTGTTTACGACTCTAAAAATTTCTCTCGATTTATTTTGGGCGTTGGAAATTTTTTCTGAGAAAAAGGCTGCTTTAGCAGATAAAATGGAGCTCTTGTAATTCCTACGGGCTGTCGTATATAACAATCTATCTTTATCAAGGTACCCGTGTCTCCATTTTCTTTCCAGTTGGCGGAGTTCTAATTTTTGATTTTTTAGGTCTGTAGAAAACCACCTGTGGGCATCCATACGACGAGCACGAGAAAACTTGGTTAAGGGAACATGTACGTTACAGGCAGATAAGAGCCAATCAGTGAGTGCTTTGTCCATCAGATTAATATCAGGGGCGGAAGTCGGAAGAGAATTAGCCAAGGTAGATAGAAAATCTTGGGTGTTTAGAGATCTCCATTTCCTGACTAACCCTCCCATGGGCACAGGGTTTTTTAAGTTACCCTGAAAGGTGATGGAAAATTGCAGTAGATGGTGATCAGACCATATACAAGGTAAGGCCGTGGGGTGGAAATAGGGATATTATATGACCAAATCTGGTCCAAGATATGTCCTTTTTCATGGGTAGGAGTCAGGACATATTGAAGGAAGTTCAAATTGGAGAGAAGCTCAAAAAGTTCTATGGCATGAGGTCCTGCTTCCAAGTTGTTATACCAGTAGTTTAAATCCCCTATTAACATAACTTTATCATAATCAACGACCAGACTGGCCAGTTGCTCAGACAGGGAGACTGGAAAAGTAGGCATGGTTATAGGTGGACGATAAATCAATACCAGCACCATAGTTCCTTTGTCAGTATCAGATTTGATTACTAAATTTTCAGTCCAAAGAAGATAAAGTGGTGAACGTATGATCTTTGTGAATGATGGCGGCAACGCCACCACCAGGTTTTCCTGGTTTTCTGTTCACTGACAGGATGTAATAATCTGCCGGTAAGGCTGTAAGAATATCCGGTAAGGAATCTGCTGTGAGCCAGGTTTCGGAGACAAACAGTATGTCTGGTCTATCCGATTTGAGCAGTAGAAAGATGTCTAATTGATGTTTTACCAGAGATCTGGTATTAAGATATAGACAGCGGAGGGCCAGAGCATTAGGACTTAAAGAAAAGCTAGTGGAATTAGAGCTTTGAGGTAAGGTAGAAGAAGGCTCCTGCATAAAATGGGGAGGTAGATGTTATTGGCCTTTATGCGGGCACATGTAGTGGGATCAAGAGAGGGAAAGCCAGAGTTTTGTAAAGAGTGAAGTTCAAGGGAGGTGTACCTGGTAATTTCTCCATTCTGCCTAGTCCCTTGGCCCGTCCAGGCACGGACGGGCGCAGACGGGCTTGCCTTAGGCGCGCCTTCGGCGCGCAATCGGCGAGCCCGCTGCGCTCGTCCGCTGCGCGTCCTTGTGAGGCACATGATTATATGGAGGCGAGTAGGAAGAAAGGGGCGTGGCCTCGCAAGAGTGGGCGTGGCTTGTGCGTGGCCCGGGGAGATGGCGGCAAAATTAACCTGAGCTCCGTGTCAGCGCTAAAGTCCACTGCGCGTCTGCTCTAGGAAGTGCCCTGTCACAGGTATGAGTGCTCAGGGGAAGGTGGTGAGATTAAACTGAAGCAATTTAGACACAAGTAAAAACAATAGCAACAGTACGATTCTCCCGGCTTTCCGCCTCAGGAGTGTGGAAGGTCTCTGGCGCGCTCGTAGTCAGCGCGGGTTAAATACGGCAGAGAAAGGGGCGTGGCCTCGCAAGAGTGGGCGTGGCTTGTGCGTGCGTTATAGTTAGTTGGACTCACTATAACTTGCACGCCTGCAATGCACTGCTGATGACGTCACATATTACATCACTCATGACATGGTCAGTGACATCCCTCATGACATCACTGATGACACCATCCAGTGAATGTGTGTCTTTCTGAAAAATAAATATGTTTTATATATGTGTATGTAAAAGTCGATGGAAGAATAAATGTTTAAATAAGTGTCTTAATGGATGTTTTTTTTTTAAATTGATTGGTTAACTGGCTTATTAAGTGTATCTTAGTGAATACATATATTAGCGAGTATTGTTTAAATATTTAAATGTTTGTATCAGTGTTTCACTTTGTGTATAAGTGGCTGCATGGGTTGGTGAGTAGCTACATGTGTGTGTATATGGGTTATTAGATGTTTTTTTTAGTATCAGTATGAGTGTCTGTATGGTTTGGTGGGGGTGTTACTTAGCACATAGATGCATCAATGACTGACTCACTGTTTGTATGTGTTTTGAAGACAGCATATGTGAAGGACTGTATGGGTGGATGAGTGTGTATATGTGTGTGTTAGTGAGTGAATGACTGTCTCACTAGTGTCTTTATCAGTAACTACATATGTTTTAATCTAGTATATGTGAGTATTGATGTATATAAGTGAGTATATGTGAGAGTGAGAGATTGAAAGAGTTCTTGTTTAAATAAGTATGTTTTTCTATAAGTGATTGTTTAAGAGAGTAAGTATGTGTAAGTTTCCTTAGAAGAAAGGTGGTAGTGTGTGTATAGCTGTATATGCAAATAAATGGATGTTCAATAGTTTATTTGCTTGTGTGATTATGTGTGTGAGTAACTTTTGGATGACTGTCGGTGTGTAACAGGATGTATAGGTGTTTCACTACGTATGATGAGTGAATATATGTATGAGTGACTATATAGAACTGTTTGTGAATGAGTGGATGTGTATATAGATGGTGGTATTACTGAATTGGTTGTTGTAACTGGTATGGGTATCTCTATTTTTTTGAAAATTTTTGTTTCTATTTTTGAATATGTGTTTCAAGGGTTACATTACACTGAAAGGAGGTCTGTCACTCTGTCACAAGGATGGTGTCATCAGTGATGTCATGAGTGATGTCACTGACCATGTCATGAGTGATGTAATATGTGACGTCATCAGCAGTGCATTGCAGGCGAGCAAGTTATAGTGAGTCCAACTAACTATAACGTGGGAATTTCAATGGTTTTATGTCAGTAAAATTTCCAGCTAACTATAACTGGTGTCAAACCTATGGTTTTTTCAGTGAATTTAATAGGTTTTTTAAATGCTAATTCCTAACTATAAGTGGTGGGAAACCTATGTTTTTTCAGTGAATTTCATAGGTTTTTTAAATGCTAATTCCTAACTATATAAGGCCTGAAACCTATGTTTTTTTCAGTGAATTTCAAAGTTTTTTTTTAATGCTAATTCCTAACTATATAAGACCTGAAAGCCCACCAGGAATCGCCAGTATGCGCCAGGGGACTGCATTGCAGAGAGGTGTAATGAAGCCACGCCCCTTTTTACACCTCTCTGCAACGCAGCCCCCGTGCATGTTTGAAGAGGGGGAACTAATTCCCCTTGCATACTGGGGGCCCCTGGGGGCCAACTAGCCCACCTGGAACCTCCAGTATGCGCCAGGGGGCTGCATTGCAGAGGTGTAATGAGGCTATGCCCCTTGTTACACCTCTCTGCAATGCAGCCCCCTGCAGCGTTTGCAGAGGGGGAACTAATTCCCCTTGCATACTGGGGGTCCCTGGGGGCCAACTAGCCCACCAGGAGCCTCCAGTATGCGCCAGGGGGCTGCATTGCAGAGAGGTGTAATGAGGCCACACCCTTTTTTACACCTCTCTGCAACGCAGCCCCCGTGCATGTTTGAAGAGGGGGAGCTAATTCCCCTTGCATACTAGGGGTCCCTGGGGGCCAACTAGCCCACATGGAACCTCCAGTATGCGCCAGGGGGCTGCATTGCACAGAGGTGTAATGAGGCTATGCCCCTTTTTACACCTCTCTGCAACGCAGGCCACTGGCGTGTTTGCAGAGGGGGGACTAATTCCCCTTGCATACTGGGGGTCCCTGGGTCATATCTGCCCAAACACCGATATTCCGAACGATTGAAAATGACTTTTCTTGAGAAACATTTGGATTTGGATTATCATGTCCTATACTTTGGAATTTTTGAAAGACTGACTTTGAGGATGCTATACATTACAATGATGCTATAAATTACTCAAGTCTGCCCGAATTGTGTGGGTAAAATTGATACCTAGTCACTTTGAATAAGAATGTACTTACGTCTCGTCTAACATTTGGAAGAAATATCTAGTTATATGACAACAGGATACCGACATAACTTGAAGGAAATAAGAACGCCCTGAAGAAGTTCTGTTGTACAGAACGAAACGTTTCGGCTGGTTGTGGTACATAAACTTAAGGAAAATAAAAGCATTTGAATATACACCAAGATTCAGCGCTTCAATAAGGACTCTAAGTGATATGATTTGATTGGACTTATTGTGCAAGTGGTGCTGTGCCAAACTTTGGAATATTCTCCACTACTCTCTACTACTTACTCTCTCCTACTCCAATACTCTCAAATACTCACTCTCTACTACTCATTCTCTACTACTCTACTACTCTCTACTACTCTCTATCTACTACTCACTCCCTACTACTCACTATCTACTACTCTCTACTACTCACTCTCTACTACTCTCTCTCTACTACTCACTCTTTACTACTCACTCTCTACTACTCTCTACTACTCACTCTCTACTTCTCACTCTCTACTACTCTCTACTACTCACTTTCTACTATTCTCTCTCTACTACTCACTCTCTACTACTCACTCTACTACTCACTCTCTACTACTCTCTACTACTCACTCTCTACTACTCTCTCTCTACTAGTCTCTACTACTCACTCTACTACTCACTCTCTACTACTCACTCTCTACTACTCTCTACTACTCACTCTTTACTACTCTCTACTACTCACTCTCTACTGCTCTCTACTACTCACTCTACTACTTACTCTCTACTACTCTCTACTACTCACTCTCTACTACTCACTCTCTACTACTCTCTACTACTCACTCTACTATTCACTCTACTACTCTCTACTACTCACTCTCTGCTATTCTCTCTACTGCTCTCTACTACTCTCTACTACTCACTCTCTACTCTCTATTACTCACTCTCTACTCTCTACTTCTCTACCTCTCTCTACTTCTCTCTCTACTAGTCTCTACCTCTCTACCGCTACCTCTCTACCTCTACCTCTCTACCTCTACACATCTACCTCTCTACCTCTCTCTACACGCACACATATACACATATATATATGCATATATATGCATATGCATTTATATATATGTATGTGTATGTATATTCATACATATATAAACATATATAATCTGTATATCTATATAAATACAAATATAAATGCATGCATACATATACATATATGCATACAGATGCATGTTATTTACATGAACGTTTAAAAAACACTAATAAAAGCAAAGCTAAAAAGCCACCTCATTACAAACAGAATGGCTTAAACTTAAACGAGGGCGAGATCTATTGCATTTTCAATGCTTGTTTACTTTGGTTCCATCAAGAAGGCATTCAGATGTGTCACACATTTGCCATAAATTCTGAATGTTAGCACTCTAGTTGCTCATTAGATCACTGTAGTAAAGCTACTGCTCACCAGGGAAGTCTGCTGCTGGTATTCAAAGTGCATGTTTCAGTCTGCATGTCAGAATTTCCTTAATGAAATTGAAGAGGATTTGAGAAGTCACTCAAAATGTGCCCTAATTTTTCTTTCTGCAGCACTACTCATACTTTCTATGGCAAAATATACCCCCTCATTTTGTTCCTTTTTAAATTAAATGTTTTAAGAGTTACCACTTTATTCCAATCAAGATGGCTTCAGGTGTGCCATACCTTTGTAATAAATAGGACTGTTAGCGCTCTAGTTGTTCTTTAGAACACTCTGGGACATTCTGTCATTGGGCTATACTTGGGCTACATCTGGATGATATTTGGGCTACATTTGGGCTCTTTTGTCTCTGGTGGCCATCTTGGGAAACTGCATGTCAGAATTTTTTAATGAAATAGAAGAGGATTTGAGAAGTCACTCAAAATGTGCCCTAATTTTTCTTTTTGCAGCACTAATAATACTTTCTATGGCATAATATACCCCCTCATGTTGTTCCTTTTTAAATTAAATGTTTTAAGAGTTACCACTTTATTCCCATCACGATGGCTTCAGGTGTGCTATACCTTTGTAATAAGTAGGACTGTTAGCGCTCTAGTTGTTCTTTAGAACACTCGAGGAGGCTGCAGTAGAACACAAAGGAATCAACTGACAGTCTCTGTCCTTGTTGGATGTACATGTTTTACTGAGAATGTCAGACTTCATTTTCACATGACTGAGAAAGATAATGTGAATTTACAGAAAATATGCTTTCAGTTTAGCTTATAGATCCCCTTCCAAACCACTGTGGGAAAATCATGAGATATTAGTTTTCTTTCAAACATGATTCATGATATCACAGCAGAAGGCTTTTTCACATGGTAAAATCACCTTAGAACACACCACAATTCCTAAAATGAGTATGGTACCATCAACAAATGATTTATAATGTAACTAAAGTCCTAAAACCCTCTATTAACTACAATGCTTTTTAATGAGGTGCTATCATGTATATTGGTCCCAAGATGGGTGCCAACACTTCTTGGATGAAGTGCTGACAGCCAATCAGATCAGATGCGTGGTTAGGCTCTGCCCAGATATATATATTTTTTTTAACCTAAATTACTCAAAATCCACTGGAGACATAGCAAAGGCACATCGGGCTACCAGTCCCTACAATTTTGCCAAGTTTTGTGGAAATCCATTCAGCCGTACGGGCTAAAAGTGAGTCCAACCGCCCTATGGAAATTAACATGGGGAAAACACGTTTTGGGACCCCCCTTTTATCTCGGCCCCCGTTTGACGAATCCCCCCAAACTTTCAGGGAAGGAGCAGAGCGGAGCGGGCCATCTTCTTTGAGAAATTTGCGAAGATTCGTCCACCGGTGCCAAAGTTATTCCCAATAGAATGTTGCGGATTTCCTATGGAAATCAATCCTAACTATAACTACCTACTGGCGACCGCCAGTAGGTAATATATATATATATATATATATATATATATATATATATATATGCATGTGTGTGTATATATATATATATATATATATATATATATATATATATATATATATCCAAGCTCCCAAAGATCCTGAGAATACCCAGCCGGGTTCCAGGAAGAAAAAGCACTCACAGGCACGGCACAGCTCGTTTCACAGGGCAAATTTATTAAAGACAGACGCGTTTCGGGAGAGCCCTCCCTTTCTCAATGTCTTTTCATCAGACAAGACGTGCGCAGCGCCATTATGAATGTTTTCAAAACATTAAGGAAAACAAACAAAGGACTGATTCTAATTTGCAGCTCGGGGCGCCATCTTTGAATGTATACATTTAACATATATAACGTTTGATAACTAGTGAGTTGTACCACATGCAAATACTGCAGTGTATCGGCTATCTTGGTGTCTTAAGACAAGTAACCAGGTACTGTATAAATATAGTACATTGCATGGCTAAGACAGCAGAAACTGTTGGGAAATACCCAACCTACGACATAAGCACAAAACTAGAATGTGATCAGGTCGGACATAATCTTGCCGTATATATATATACTGAAAAAAACTAAACAAGAGAAATTCAGCCAATGCACTGCTTATGACCTCACATAAGACATGACACATCACATGTTCATTGACATCATTGATTACATCTTAATTTACATCACTGAGGACATCATCCAGTGACTATGAGTGTTTCTAAAAAGGTTTATGAGTGTTAAATCATATTCCAAGGTGTATTGCTTAATCAGTGGGCGTATGAGTGCCTATATGGATGATTCAGTGGGTGTGTGACTCACTGTATAAGTGAGTGATTAGATGTCTCAGTGAATGTATGGGTGAGTGACTGGTTGTGTGAATGTCTGTATCAGTCTGTCCGTTTGTGTCTAAGTGGCTGTATGGGTAAATGAGTGTGTAAGTGAGTGGCTGTATGGATGAGTGATTGGTTGGAGTACCTGTATGGGTGTCTGAGTGTCTGTGTAGGTGGGTGAGGATGTGTATGACTACCTATATGGATAAGTAAGTGGGTGAGTTAGTGGGTGTATGGGTTAGTGAGTGTGTATGGGGGGGGCTGTATGCATGACTGGGTGTGTGTATGGCTAGGTGAGTGATTGAGTGAGTGAGTGGATGTGTCAGTGCTATATGGGTGCGTAACTGGCTATGTGAAAGGCAATACAGGTGAGTGATGGTGAGTGATGGGGAATGTGAGTGACTGTATGGGTGAGTGTGTGCTTGTGTCACTGACTGTATAGGTGGGTGAATACATATTAGTATCTGTTTCAGTAAGTAAGTGGGTGTATGTGTCATGGTATGGGTGAGTAAGTGCCTGTGCGATTGACTGTATGGGTGAGTGAATAGGTGTGTGAGTAGCTGTATGGGTGACTACGTCAGTGTGTGAGTGGCTGCATGGGTGTCTGAATGGATATGTCACTGGCTGTATTAGTGAGTGTGTGAGTGTATGAGTGGCAGTATAGATGAGTGAGTGGCTGTCTATGTAGATCAATAAACCACTGAGTGGGTGTAAAAGTACTGGTATGGGTCTGGGAATGGGTTTGTGAATGGTTGTGTGGGAGTGGGAGTGGGAGTGTGAATGGATTTATGGGGTGTTAGTGTATGAGTTAGTAATTTTGTGGATGATTTCATCAATGATGTCATTTGAGATGTCATCAGTGATGTCACTGACTGGTATAATGTCCCGTTTTTTATACGCCCAAATGAGACTACTGGATCCCAACGTAGTCTCATAATACTACAATCCCCAGAATGCACCTTGACATACTTTTTATTTTATTTTATTAGCTGGACTGCAATTCCTTTTCCTTATTGTTAATTTATATGGGGTCATTACAGTCATTGCATTCCCTTTTCAAAGTACTTTACAAGGAACTATTTATCATGCTCATAAAAAAGCATTGCTGCCTCCAAAATGATTATCTCCGGCAGTGCCCGCTTATATGTCTGTCTATAGTAGGTAGTTATAGCTAGGATCTAGTTGCTGTCAGAAAGATGATTTTCAGTGACCTATATCTTTAGCACCGGTTAATGAATCTTCATGAAATTTTCAAAAAAAGGAGGGGGCCAAACACATTTTCTCCACGTTAATTCCCTAATTCTCAGAGGACCTTTAAGCAAGCCTACAGCCCGAACTGCTAGACGTAATTACACCAAATTTGGCAGTGCTTTTCGTCCACGGATCATGCTTTTTGTGTATATCCATTCAGTAGTTTTAGAAATATTAAGGGAAATCCAAATTTGTATATTGGGACGTGGGTCCTCTGAGGATCCAGCAGTCCCCCTATTGAAATCTGAATTGATTCCAACACGTGATCAAGGAAGTGTTGGCAGCCATCTTGAGATTTGACTTGAGCTGAGTCCCACAAAAATGAAACAATACAGAAATGGGCAGGGTAGGAATACCCTGTCCCACTAGAACTTGTCCGATGTGGGTTACAAACATGTTTTGGGGCACATATTACAGCAAAATCGCAGCTGGATCTGCAGCAAAATTGTCCAAAAAAATAAGCTTGGGTTCCTGCCATTCTTTTCAAGGAACCCCTCAGATGTGCTAAATCGCAGGGGCACTGCTTTCTAATTATGCAGGAGTGCTGACCCGGTACCCCCGGGCCTCGGGTACCACCATTTCCCCGGGCATAAATTTGAAATCAATGTAGGGGCAGCATGGACCCTCCTTTAGCCCTGGGGATGGGGTTTTATTTGAAATCAATGCGGGGTTGTGCCTACCCCCACAGCCCCAGGGGCTGCTACCTCCCCGGGGCTTTACTTTCATTTAATGCGGGGGCCACACGGACACCCCCTCAGCCCCGGGGACAGCCACCTCCCCAGGGCACTTTAAAATATGGATGCAGGCAAACCCGCTTGGCGCGCCCATACCCCAGGGCCAAGCGGTCGCCCTCCTGGAACCACAAATGGCCCTGGGGACCACCAGGTCCGGCTTCTTCTATGTCCCAGGGTGCCCAACCCCAGGACATAGCTGTTGGCTGTGGCTTGGCGTTAGCTTTACAACTCCCTCCAAGCCACAGAAAATCCTCTGCTTACAACAAGCAAGAGCTCGGAAATGCTGTTGCTTGCTGGAAGCAGAGCAGAATTGCTTTCAGACACAGGGAGCTGCATGTTTAGCAGCTCCCTATGCCTGAAAGCAATGCCTGCTCCTGTAGGAGGTGGGAAGCCAGCAGGGACCTTTCAGACATTCAGGCTCCCCCATGGTCCCAGTGGAGACTGGGTGCCTTGGTGGCACAAGCAGACATGGCCGGGTCCTGTAGTATGGGGTTTCCGGCGCCAAAACCGACCAGGGGAGGGGGCAGCACAGTCCCCATCCCCAAAAAAAGATATCCATGGCTCCCCTTCCCTATCACTATTAGGCTGGGCCGTGAGGGACGGGGTCCCCAGGGCTGAAATCGGCATTGGGGAGGGGGGCCATGCGGCCTACTTTTCCTAATAAAATGTAAATATCTTTTAAAAGCCTGGCCAGGGAAGTTGCCGGAGGCCTCAGCCTGTTTCAACACCATTCTGCAAACGTGCCTCCTGGCGCACTACTAGTTGGGGGACAAAGTTCCCCTGGCTCCTGAGGGCCCTTGGGGGCCAACTACCCCTCCAATTACCTCCAATCAATTCCACACAGCGGGATTGCTAAGAGTTTTGGGAGTACCTGCCCCCTGCAAACATGACTGGTGGTGCACTGCTGGTTGGGGGATGACGTTCCCTTGGATGCTGGGGGTTCTTCATGGCCAAGAACCCCTCCTGTTATCTCCAGTAAGTCCCATGCAGCGGGATTGCTGAGAGGTCTTTTGAAGCCCGCCCCCTTTGTCCACCACTCTGCAAACATAGATGCTAGTGTACTACTGGTTGGGGGATGATGTTCCCTTTGATGCTGAGGGTCCTTAAGGCTAGGCACTCCTCCTGTTACCTCCAGTAAGTCCCACACAGTGGGATTGCTAAGAGCTGGTTGGAGGTCCCGCCCTATTTGTCCACCCCTCTGCAAACACGTCACCTGGCACACTACTGGTTGGCCGATGAAATCCCCTTGGCTGTTGCGGGTCGTTGGAGGCCAGGAACCCCTCCTGTTACCTCCAGTAAGTCCAGGACAGCAGGATTGACAAAGAGCTGTTCGGAGGCCTGACCCGTTTGTCCACCACTCTGCAAACGTGTCTCCTCACACACCACTGGTTGGAGGATGAAGTCCCCTTGACTGTTATGGGTCCTTGGGGGCCAGGAACCCCTCCTGCTACCTCCAGTAAATCCCACACAGCGGGATTGCTGAGCGCTGGTTAGAGGCCCTTTCCCCACCACTCTTCAAAAGTGACTACTACTTCAAAAAAACCTTAGAAATTCCCTTAAAAAAACTAAGGTTACAGGGACCTTATAGAAAAAAGAATTAAAAAAACTTAGACATTGGGGAGGAGCCTAGCGCGGAACCAAGATGGCTGCATGAGTGTCTGGCTCCGTCAACCCAATCCTCCAGCAGAAGTATTCTGCTATATATCCTGATCCTAGCCCCCACCACCTGACGGCTAAGCGGTAGCAGTGCCTTCCGCTGTGACCCCGGTCCGCCTGGGACACTCAGCTCCAAAGATACGACGTCTGGCGGTATGCAGCCTCCACACAAATGAAGCCGCGAGCTGGTGTGAGCGCAGGACCCGCTGCCTGCGCCACTGAGGACGGGCCGAAAACCAGAAGTTGCTGGTTTGGCCCCGGAACTTGGGACCTGTTGACCATCGACTGCGGGGGCCCTGTGGAGTATTGAAGGGTGATCGCGCTGCTCTCTGCGACCTCCTGCTCCGGGTGGAGTACCCGACCTGCCCGCGATTGGCGGGTAGATTGAGGGAGTAGCGCGGCTCCGTGAGCAGTCTGGAGCGGGCGCGCTCCCCTGAACAGTAACGGAGGAGAGGGGGGGGCCTACAGTGGGGGCGCATTGCCGGCTGGAGCAGCAAAGAGAGGTGGATTGACTGTGACGGCCCTCGATGCTGGTGACATGCAGCTGCACTGCCTCATGCGGACAGGAGGGCCAATGCTGCGGCGGATCTGAGGCGTAACAACCGGGGGCACAAGGGGCCCGGAATTCTCAGCGGCAAGTCTGTGTGGCCTGTGACTGGTAGCAGTAGGGACATCTGGCTCCTGGGAGTAGTCCCGCAGTACAATTTGGGCAACTGGACTTCGTACTGCCCCGACAGCGAAGATAAGACACTGTGGTGAGGCTTTTTGATAGCGGCGGCATAAGGGGGCAGTACTTACGTTGTTGATGCCGCAGCGCTGCTGGTAGTGCTTTTAGTGGTACAAAGGGGGGTGGTGATGGACGGAGCATCTGAACCAATCAAACACTCACATCCAGTCAACAGATCTGGGCAGTTCAGACATGGCCATATGCAAATCAGTCTAACCCTGTGCCTCATGGGAAGAGCCCAGCCCGAACTGCCAAGCCAGATCTTTTGACTGGGTGTGAGTCTTTGATTGGTTCAGATGCTCTGTCCATCACCACCCCCTTTTGTACCGGTAGTGCTTTTAGGGCCCTCACATATCAGGCCTCAGATGCTGATGACAAGGGGCTGCACAGATCAACTGACAAATACAGCGGAGCCTCCGGTACTGGGGGCCAGGCATGGCCTGTAAATTCGCCACCCCGCGTTGCGGACTGTAGGCAACGCTGCACACATCTGGGATTGGGATCGCGGCCCCTAGCGGTGTTGGACCGGCCATCAATGGATAAGGGGAGAGACCTGGATTGGCGTTTTGACCTCCGGAATAACCGCTTGTGTCTCTTCTGGCTGAACCAGGAGCTAGTGAGACTGCTGCACTGGATATCTGGAACGGGACGAAGCTGCGGAGCTTCACAGGGCTGCCTGAGAACGTGCGGTGAGCCCTTGGAGAATAGTGGAAACCAGTTACCTGGAGCAGTAATCGGTGGACGATCAGATGGTGACCAAACCATAAGCTGATAAGGCCTTGTCCAGATCCTCTAAGGGGTCGAAACATATTCAGTCCAACAAGTTAGATCGATACACGATGCCTAAGGGCTCCCCCACGGACCTCAGGAGGGCCCAGACGATGGGGAGACCTTCTGGGCTCTCCTACTAAACCAACGCTCACAGATGTAATGGCGGTGATCAATGGAGTCCAGACATCGCTGGGTCAAAAGATGGAAACGTTGGACTCCAAGATGGACACCGTCACGATTGAGGTCAATCTGCTACGGGCAGACCTAACGAAAGCAAGTGAGAAAGTCAAATCGCTCGATATCAAAACGGCCAGCCTGATCGACGACGTGGCGTTGCTGCAACAGGAGGTACGTGATCTCAAGACCTCACAGTACCTGACGGATCAGAAGCTTGATGAATATGAGGGGAGGGCTAGGCGTAACAACATACGCATCCTTGGGGTGCCCAAAAAATCAGAGGGCCCTGCACCAGACCTGTTTGTGGAGGACATTGTCCTTAATTATCTCAAGGCCAAAGGACTGAGCAACCTTTTTACGACTGAACGCACCCACAGGGTGCCAGGGGGGAGGCCCAGGCCTGGGGCCCCTCTCGCCCGATGATTGCGAGAGTTTTAAACTTTCGAGATAGAGACGTGATTTTGCAGGCTTCACGGGCCGGGCCTCCTTTGCGATACGAAAATGCAACGCTTTCCTTTTTCCCTGACTTCACAGATGGTACAGAAACAGCGTCAACATTTTCTTCCGGTAAAGGAGAAACTCAGGGACAGGGGATTAAAGTATGCCATGATGTTCCTGGCTCGTCTGCGGGTGGAAGTAAAAGGGAAGGCCTGGTTTTTTGATAACCCCGAGGTGGCGTCGAACTGGCTAGACAGCAGACATTCGAACGGGCCAGAAGGGAGAGACCGAGGTGGAGAAGATGACTCGCAGGAGCAGGAATGAAGAAGGCCGTGAGAACTTTCATGCAGTATTGAAGTGACAGGTGGTGAGGCGGCTTCACAGTTTGTTCTTTTACTAGACTCGGCGCTTGTGTTATGACAGAGGAGTACCCCGTGTTCCAGGAATGTGTTTAGGGGGGCTGAAGGAGGGGTGGGTTTACGACTCCCTCCACATCACTACCTTTAGTTAGTTAGTAGATTAGATAAAGGGCGACAGGCACACTGCTAATTGGGGATGGGCGACGGCCTTATGCAGGGGTGCAGGGTGGGGGGATGGGGTCTGGGGCGGGTGGGGATTTCTGAGTTCAAATACGTATTGTGTCCAAAAATGTTTGAACTGGGTTGTTCCTTTATGTTTTCTTTTTTCGCATCAGGAGACAAAGCTATGATTGTGGTGCATCCATACCGTTTAAATGTCAAGTGTTAGAAGTGGATCAGGGATAACTGTGATTAGTTGAAATGTGAACGGTCTTGAGGACAAAATCAAGAGGGGAATGGTGAACCAGTTAATTATGCGGCACTCCCCAGATGTGGTGCTACTACAGGAGACTCATCTTATAGGTAATCGCTGCATGGCCCTACACAGAGGGGTTATAAATTAGTAACACACACTGGATTTACCGCAGGGTCTAGCAGAGTTGGAATCTTGCTGAAAAATTATTTTCCCCTCTCCATACAGGCCATGTGGTCGGACCAAAGAGGCCACTACATTGGGATATCGGGGCAGTGGGAGAGGAGGACAGTTACTTTTATGTCCATTTTTGTCCCGCCTGGCCTACAATCTGACACCTTTTTTGCTTACACTGCCGTTGGGTCTCCTTGTGGGGGAAGACTTTAATGCAGTAGTGAATGGAGAGGTTGACAGACATCCGGCCCGAACGCTACGACCGGTGCAGAGGTGGCTCCCCGAATTCTTAGAAACAACAGGACTTGTCGACAGCTGGAGGGTCAGTAACCCGAGTGGGGTACACTATACACATGTGTCCGCCCCGTGCCACAGCCTGTCCAGGATAGACTATGTAATGTTACCGGCAGCTCAGGCTGCGACGATTCGGGAGGTGCGGCACCTGGGAAGGGGAATCTCCACCCACTTTCCGATTTGGCTCCAGTTGGAATCCGGTCAATCAAATGTAGGTAGGGTAGCCCCAATTAACGCATGGCATCTGAAGGACCCTGCCACCAAGAAAGAAATGATTTAGATTTTGGAAAGATATTTCCAAGAAAACAGGGAAACAGTGGATTTGGCGCAAACTCTGTGGGAGGCATATAAAACCGTTATGCGGGGGGAGGTCTTGTCCCTTGTCGCGGGAAAAAGAAGGAACGACAGGCAGAAATGGAGAGGTCAGAGGCGGATGTAATGAGGCAGGAGGAAGCAGTATCTAGGGCAGCTACTCCAGGAGGTATACACCGGTTAACGTTGCACCAAGACGAATATAGAGACCTCGCTAGAAACAGAGCTACAGCTCAGAACAATGAGACTCAAAGCAGGATTTACGAGCATGGAGATAAGAGACGCAAAACAATCGCATGGCTTGAAAAGGGAGATTGGCGTCGTGGCTGGTCTCGGAGTTGCAGGGAGAAAACTCCACCCTGATCAAGGACCCACAGGCCGTGGCAGATGAATTCTCGGATTATTATAAGGGGGTATACACCTCCGCGGGAACATACTCGGAAGCAGACAATATGGCAATGATCAATGATATCCAGATGCCCGCACTATCAGACGACGACAGGAAATATTTAGATTCCCCACTTACAAATGATGAGGTAGCAATGGCCATCAGGGGAGTACACTCTGGAAAGC
Source organism: Lissotriton helveticus (assembly GCF_964261635.1). Classification (NCBI taxonomy): domain Eukaryota; kingdom Metazoa; phylum Chordata; class Amphibia; order Caudata; family Salamandridae; genus Lissotriton; species Lissotriton helveticus. The sequence continues at coordinate 576,993,616 of NC_136063.1, forward strand.
CACGGGCCCAAACGGAATCCCCATAGAACTTTATAAACTGAGTGCAAACAAAATTGTTCCGTTTGTTCACTCCATGTTCTTAGAGAGTAGAGAGAGGGGACAGCTCCCATACGTCCAGCGAATGGCGAACATTGTGGTCATCCATAAAGCAGGCAAGCCCAAGACGCTATGCTCTTAATATAGACCCATCTTGTTGCTGAATGCTGAACCTAAGGTCCTAGCCAAGTTGCTGGCGACTAGACTTGTCAAAGTCATTAATACTTTGGTGCACCCGGACCAATCTGGCTTCATGCCGCGCCGTAACACTGCTCTTAACCTGTGAAGGCTGCACGGAGTACTAGGCAGGACCCCAACGATCCAGGAACCAGCTGTACTGGTATCATTGGATACCACTATGGCATTTGACAGGGTAGAGTGGCCCTACCTGTTTGCAGTGTTGGGGAAGATGGGCTTTGGACCAGAGTTCACTAATTGGGTGCGCCTATTGTATGCTCATCCTCTCGCTAGAGTAGTGGTAAACAACCGAAAATCCGCTGACTTTCCCCTTGGCAGGGGAACGAGAAAGGGATGCCCCTTGTCCCCGCTCCTGTTCGCTTTGGCGTTGGAGCCCTTGGAGGCATGCGTTTGCTGGGACCGGTCGATCCGGGGATTGCAGTGGTTGATGGAATGGGAGGACAAAATTTCACTATACGGCGACGATATCCTGCTTTACCTTACCAACCCAAGGGAGTCCCTAATATGTTTCCTGGATGTGCTTGCCATATTCAGGAGATACTCCGGTTTGCAATTAATTGGTCAAAATCAGTGGTTTTTGTTCACAGAGGCGATCTTGCGCTGATCCTGGTGGCCTGCCCGATACAAATTGAACAGACAGGGTTCCGATACCTCGGCATCTATGTCACACTAGACCCGAAGTTAAGATATGCCAACAATCTGGGCCCCCCTTTGGCTCGAGTTAAGGGTGACGTGATGCAATGGCGGGCACTTCCGCTCTCACTTCTGGGGAGAGCAGTGCTTTTCAAGATGATTGCCCTTCCCCGGTTCTTGTACGTACTTCAGAATGCGATGGACCCAGTTCCGGCGTCCTATTTTAGGGAAATAGAGGCCCTTCAGAGACAGCTTCTTTGGGACAGCAAGCCCCGTATAGCTGTCTCCAAGCTCACTCTCCCGTGGTATGATGGAGGAATTGGGTTGCCGGACCTACGGAAATATTATTGGGCCTCCCAGTTGGCGGCGGTGAATCATGTCATATATGGACCCCCTATGGACCCGGGATAAGCGATGGACCGCTGGCAGGCGCCCAGGGGTGACATCACTAGGGTGCTGTACTCCAGACCTGGTAGGTTTCCCTTTGCGGGACCTATGGCCCACGCAGCACAGGTGTGGCATGCGGCCAATAAACATCTCAAGTGGGAAGGAAGGCTCACGCTCGCCACCCCATTATGGAGCTCGGAGAAGCTGGGAAGTTTGTGGAAAACTAAGGGATTCGACAAGTGGGAACTCATCGGAATCACATAGATCAAAGACATTGGGGAAGGGACATAGTCTACACATTTTACTCTCTCAAGCAGCAATACCACCTTCATGACAGGGAGCACTTCCGTGGACTTCAAGTCAGACACGCTCTGCTTACACACATCCCTGGAGACACAACGCTCCCTGAGGCTTCCCCCTCTGAAGACCAGGTGCTAGACAGTCACCTCCTAGAGAAGACCATCTCATTAATATATAAAAAAACTCATTAATAATATGGAAGACCCACTAGCACTTATTAAGACTCAATGGAGAGCAGATGGAATGGAACTAGATGACAAGGACTGGCAGGAGGCGGTCTCCCTTCCACGGGTGGTGGCCATTCAGATGAGGCTTAGATTAGTGCAGCTAAAGATTCTGCATAGATCGTATGTCACTGGGCCTCGCCTGGTTCGAATGGGTAGAGCGGAGAGTGGGGAGTGCCGTAGGAGGTGCGGAGAACTTGTCACTTTTATGCATATCTTATGGCACTGTACGGAGGTGCAGGACTATTGGGTAAAGATACACGATGGCTTGCGGGATGTCCTGGGGACGGAGTTACGGCCAGAGGTCCGCAGATGTATTTTAAATGTTTGGGAACCCACGGATTTGTGTGTGTATAAGAAACAATAGGCAACGTTAGCATGTATGGTTGCCAAGCGTAATATTGCTCAGTTATGGGGAGCCACCCCGTCTTGACAAGTGGGGGCAAGATATGGATTGGTGCATGTTTAAAGAGAGGTCAGTTTACATCGCTAGAGGTTGTCCCCAAAAGTGGGACAAGGCTGGGAGGATTGGAACCGATACAGAGGAGACATCTGTACCCCCTCGAGAGGCCCGGAAGATCTAGAGACACACGAGTCCCTGTGATCCCTTAATCAATATTTTGTATGTAATATTCTGAAGTATGGAAATGTATATATGACAAATGCGTGATCGTCTGAAGCCACCTGATGTTCTTTTTGTTGAAATGTTAATAAAAAGAATTTTTAATAAACTTAGAAATTTACTGAAAAAGACAAAGGTTACGGGGACGTTATAGTTAGGCTCAGAATTCACTCAATTCAGCAGTTATAGTTACCTGAGCTAACTATAATGTACACCCCTGCATTGCACTGTTTATGACCTCCCATATTACATCACATGGTCAGTGACATCACTGATGGCATCTCAAATGACATCACTGATGACATCAACCACAGAACCACTCACACACCCACTCACTCCCCATACAACCTCTTGTATGCTGACAGACACCCACACAACCAGTCGCATACCCATTCACAGACCCATAAAAGTACTCATACAACCACTTACTCATCCAAAGAGTCACTAACATACCCACTCACTCACTCATACAGCTACTCACACAACCACTCACTCACCCATACAGTTACTCATACAACTAGTCACTCACCCATACATCCACTCACACAGCCACACACTCACCCATATTGCAACTACATACCTACTTATTCACTTATACAGCCTCTCTCACACCCACTCACTCACCCATGCAACCTGTCAACACAGTCACTCACCCATACAACCAATCACAAACTAACTCACACACCCACACAACCACTTGCATACCCATTCACACATCCACACATCCATACAAGTATTCGCACACCAGTTCACTCACCCATAGTCATTCACACAGACACATAATCTCCAATACAGCCACTCACACACCAACTCACTCAACCAAACTCCCACTCAAAGAACTACTCATTCATCCATACAGCATACTTGCACACCCAATGGCTCACTCATACAGCCATTCAGACACCCACTCACTCACCCATACAGTCACTCACACACCCACTCACTCACCCATATAACCACTGACACACCCACTCACTCACCAATACAGCCATTCATACTGCCACTTCATCATCCACACAGCTACTCACACATATACTTACACACCCATACAGCCACTCACACATCTATATATACACTCAGACACCCATTCAGACATGGATACATGCAGCCATTCACATATTATATGTTAAAAGTAGTATCACTCCTTAGAAGTACATCTATTATACAAATTAAACTTTTTTAGTAGCTTAGTATACATGTTTAACACTCATTAATTCTTTTAAAACACTTACACTCACTGGATGATGTGAACAGTGATGTCATCAGTGAGGTCATTTGAGATGTTTTCAGTAATATCATCAGTCACCTGTACCAGAACCAGCTGCTCGACTCCTCCCAATCCAGTTTCCGCACAATGACAGCACGGAAACCGCCCTGATCATAGCCACTGGCGACTTCCGAACCATCTTCAACCGAGAAGAAACAGTAGCTTTGATCCTCCTCAACCTCTTGGCAGCCTTTGACACCTTATCCCACCACACACTGATCAAAAGACTTCATCACATTGGCATCCTAGGGGGCGTGATGGATCACCTCCTTTGTCACCGGAAGAACCCATAGGATCCACCTGCCATCTCTAAACCCAAGGAGATCACCTGCGGTGTCCCCCAGGGCTCATCCCTAAACCCCACACCCTTCAACACGTATATGACCCCTGTGACCAGCATCATCAGATCCCACAGTCTCAACATAATTACCTACCCAGACAACACCAAACTCATCCTCTCACTCACCGACAACTCCACCACCACCAGAACCAACTTTCATAGATGCATGACAACTGGATAAAGAACAACTGCCTGCAGCTGAACAAAGACAAGACAGAAGTACTGATCTTTGGCAACAGCAGTGACACATGGAACAACTCCTGGTGGCCATCAGACCTAAGACTCGCACCCACTCCATCCAACCACGCCGGAAACCTTGGCATCATCATTGTCAACAAGCTCACCAAGAAATCAAAGATCAACACCGTTTCCTCCACCTGCTTCCTCACTCTGTGCATGCTATGTAAGATTTTTAAGTGGCTACCTCTACACACGAGACGTACCGTGACACAAACCCTCATCACCAGCTGACTGAACTATGGCATTGCCCTTTATTAAGGAATCACTGAACACCTTCTGCAGAGACTTCAGAACATGTAGAACGCCGCAGCCAAACTCATCCTTGCCCTTCCCCGATGAACCCACATCACACCCTACTTCAGGAGACTCCACTGGCCCCCCGTACAGAAGAGATGCCAATTCAAGCTGCTGATCTATGCACACAAGGCTCTATACAAACAAAGACCTGCTTACATTAATTGCCACCTGAATTTCCACCAACCATCCAGAAGACTATATTCTGCCTCCCTTTCACTTGCCAATACTCCCGTCATCTACTGAAGCAGAAGTGGAGAATGCTCCTTCTCCCACATCACAGCAAAGACCTGGAATAGCCTCCTCACCCACCTCCGAACCATCACCTTACTTCTGGAATTCTGAATGGCCCTCAAGACCTGGCTGCTCGAATAAGCCTCCGGGGCCTGCTAGCACATGGTTACCCGATCAGGTGATTTGCTGTGCTTTATATATCCTGGTTGATTGATTGATGTCACAGGCCATGTCATCAGTGATGTCATATGTGAGGTTATAAGCACTGCAATGCTAGGGCGTAAGTTATAATTAGCTCTGATAACTATAACTGCTGAATTTCTATGGTTTTGTATGATTGAGAACTGAGGTTGACTATAACATCACTGTAACCTTCTGTCTATTCAGTAAATATATATACTTGTACACATACACACACACACACATGACAAGTAGGGGTTTTACTCAACCTTATATATATACTTAGCTCGTGTTGTAAAGACATGCAGGGTAAATGTATATGCTTGGTAAAGGCATGCATAGTGATAGGAATGTGCGTAAAGGCATTGCACAGTAAAAAGGCTGTGTGGTACAAGCAATGCAAATGCATGTGTTGTAATGTCATGCAACCCTTTTTTAAACAGCACCACTAATGAAAAGAACAGGTGTCATTGTAACATTAATGAAGTATTCCACCTCTCTTCAAGTAATTTCTTCAAGAAGAGGCCAATGGTTCAATAGACACTATTTTTTACATCACACATCGTTAGTATTTAATACCTAACATCTGAATGTGCAGGATGAATCCATGAATGGTCTTTAAATGCAAGCGGAAAAAGACATTTTAAACTCTTCATTTTTTATGTAGCTCTCTTATTTGCTTATGAAAGGCTTGAGGAGAGGAGGCCTCTGCCACAGCTTGAATTGCAATTTTTTTTAAATGCACACATGTACAATGTGTATTGTGTGTCTTCTAATCAGATCTTTTTGAGTTGGACAGCAAATTTGTGAAATCCTAGCAACACCTGTCTGCATTTATTTCACAAACAGATACAACAACTACCACTCATTTTGCTCCTATATTCCAGGGTACAAAACGAACATAAGATAGCCGCTCACCCGCTCTCGCTCACCACCACACCCAAAACCACTTCTCAGCTAAATCATGCACCTGAGTCTTGAGACAATGCAGTATGTACTTCATGTTGTCTTTAGAGATGAAGCAACAGTTCTGAATCGCACTTGATTGCTGTCCAGCTTCAAGTTAACAGGGGTCATACACAGGCAATCCTCCAGCATTTGACTATTCAGTTATTGTAGCTCTCAACATTTGCTTATAGAACTACAAAAATACACTACAGATACTGATTATGAGTAATGTCCTGTTTATTTGTTAATGTTTCGATGCCTGTCTCAATTCAAAATAAAGTTAGACCGCATGAACTGCTCTTTTGGGTATATTAAGACATCCATCATGAGTGTGTGATTGTTCTGCCAATTATATATTACAGAATGTGTGTCTGAGCAAGAAAGTGTTCCAAGGCACAAGCACCGTCGTTTTAATAAACCCACTAGTATCCTGCAGTCATGTTCTTCATTTATGTCACACGTCATTGAACTACTGCGGTGGTGCGTGGAGCAGGGGCCGCCATCCTGATGTACAACAATAGTTATGATTAACTTGCAATATTTATCTCTAGATTTTCCCCCAGTAAATCATACACTGTTCAAAAATGCTAAAATCTGACTTCTGGGACTTGCCCTCAGAACCTTACTTACACCACTATCAAAGTAGCTTATGTGGAGCATGAGTAGCTTGGGGTCAAACATTCTTTGTGAAATAGATGAAGATGGTGAGCACACGGTTCTCAGAATGTAGTATCCAGGTTTCTATGGTTTTACCAAAGATGTTCAAATCATTGTGTAATGCAGCTAGGGCAGTATCTATGGCAACTGGTTGATGAAAATAGAATGTTGGAATATTGGATGGCCCGCAATTTGTATAAATTCTCCCAGGAGAATGCTGTTTCACATCACGAAGAGGCCCGACGTGGCGGAGCAGCTCCGTTAGACGGCCATCTTGCCAGGCGCAGAAACCACACCCCCTGCATACTTACTTATTAACATTTAATCTTAAATTGTTAGTTGAATTATAAATATTCAAGGCTTTAAGAGCTTTCTGAAGACCTGCAGCTGTTTGTCCAAAATCATTTTGTCATCTGCATGCAGAGACTGTAGCTGTAGGGACACTAATTTGTGGGGACAGGTCCCTTGAACCTTAATAGCCACTGGTAGTTCTGCTGTATAATGTCTAAAAAGCAGAGGAGCCAGCACACAACCCTGTTTTTGCCCTCTGATCATTTTTATCTTCCTCAATCTGTGCCCGTTTTCTGCCAAATTCACTTGCACCCAGGTGTTCCAATACAGTGGCTGAATGGTTTACAGTAAGGGGGTCAGAATCCCCCATCTGTGGAGTTTGGACCAAAGGATTGAGCGGTCCACTCCATCAAAGGCCATTTTGTAGTCTATAAAGCAATAGAGCAACGTGGTCCTTTTTAGTTTTAGCGTCTCCTGGGATAGGCTAAGTTTATTATCTAAAGTGTTGCTGGCTCCTCACAACCCAGTTTGTGTCGGTAGTATGAAATTAGTTGGGCCAGCTCAGGTTTCCAGTGCTTTTAAGAGTGTTTTGGCATAATGCTTGGCCTTTACGTCAAGCAGGCCAATATTCCTGTAATTTGCAGGAACTGCGCGGTTACCTTTTTAAAACAAGCATTTACAATGCAATGGTCTCGGCATCATTAAAGGTAGAGCTATTGGCATTGCTCATGACATTTCTTTTTTTTTTCTTTAAATCATAAATAGATGGCATTGTCATTTACATTGTCAATACACACCACTCTGCACTCAACTGCACTCACCTGCACTGCACTCACCTGCACTCACCTGCACTGCACTGCACTCAACTGCACTCACCTGCACTGCACTCACCTGCACTGCACTCACCTGCACTGCACTGCACTCACCTGCACTGCACTCACCTGCACTGCACTCACCTGCACTGCACTCACCTGCACTCACCTGCACTGCACTCGCCTGCACTGCACTCACCTGCACTCACCTGCACTGCACTCACCTGCACTGCACTCACCTGCACTGCACTGCACTCACCTGCCCTGCACTCAACTGCACTGCACTCACCTGCACTGCACTGCACTTACATGCACTGCCCTGCACTCACCTGCACTGCACTGCACTCACCTGCACTGCACTGCACTCACCTGCACTGCACTCACCTGCACTGCACTGCACTCACCTGCACTGCACTGCACTCACCTGCACTGCACTGCACTCACCTGCACTGCACTCACCTGCACTGCACTCACCTGCACTGCACTCACCTGCACGCCACTGCACTCACCTGCACTGCACTGCACTCACCTGCACTGCACTGCACTCACCTGCACTGCACTGCACTCACCTGCACTGCACTCCACTGCACTGCACTCACCTGCACTGCACTGCACTCACCTGCACTGCACTCACCTGCACTGCACGCACTGCACTCACCTGCACTGCACTCACCTGCACTGCACTCACCTGCACTGCACTCACCTGCACTGCACTCACCTGCACTGCACTGCACTCACCTGCACTGCACTCACCTGCACTGCACTCACCTGCACTGCACTCACCTGCACTGCACTCACCTGCACTGCACTCACCTGCACTGCACTGCACTCACCTGCACTGCACTCACCTGCACTGCACGCACTGCACTCACCTGCACTGCACTCACCTGCACTGCACTGCACTCACCTGCACTGCACTCACCTGCACTGCACTCACCTGCACTGCACTCACCTGCATTGCACTACACTCACCTGCACTGCACTCACCTGCACTGCACTCACCTGCACTGCACTCACCTGCACTGCACTCACCTGCACTCACCTGCACTGCACTCACCTGCACTGCACTGCACTCACCTGCACTGCACTGCACTGCACTCACCTGCACTGCACTGCACTCACCTGCACTGCACTGCACTCACCTGCACTGCACTCACCTGCACTGCACTCACCTGCACTGCACTCACCTGCACTGCACTGCACTCACCTGCACTGCACTCACCTGCACTGCACTCGCCTGCACTGCACTCGCCTGCACTGCACTGCACTCAACTGCACTCACCTGCACTGCACTCCACTGCACTCACCTGCACTGCACGGCACTCCACTCACCTGCACTGCACTCCACTCACCTGCACTGCACTGCACTCCACTCACCTGCACTGCACTCACCTGCACTGCACTGCACTCACCTGCACTGCACTCACCTGCACTGCACTGCACTCACCTGCACTGCACTGCACTCACCTGCACTGCACTGCACTCACCTGCACTGCACTGCACTCACCTGCACTGCACTGCACTCACCTGCACTCCACTGCACTCACCTGCACTGCACTCCACTGCACTGCACTAACCTGCACTGCACTGCACTCACCTGCACTGCACTCACCTGCACTGCACTCACCTGCACTGCACTCACCTGCACTGCACTCACCTGCACTGCACTCACCTGCACTGCACTCACCTGCACTGCACTGCACTCACCTGCACTGCACTGCACTCACCTGCACTGCACTCACCTGCACTGCACTGCACTCACCTGCACTGCACTCACCTGCACTGCACTCACCTGCACTGCACTGCACTCACCTGCACTGCACTCACCTGCACTGCACTCACCTGCACTGCACGCACTGCACTCACCTGCACTGCACTCACCTGCACTGCACTGCACTCACCTGCACTGCACTCACCTGCACTGCACTCACCTGCATTGCACTGCACTCACCTGCACTGCACTACACTCACCTGCACTGCACTCACCTGCACTGCACTGCACTCACCTGCACTGCACTCACCTGCACTCACCTGCACTGCACTGCACTCACCTGCACTGCACTGCACTCACCTGCACTGCACTGTACTCACCTGCACTGCACTCACCTGCACTGCACTGCACTCACCTGCACTGCACTGCACTCACCTGCACTGCACTCACCTGCACTGCACTGCACTCACCTGCACTGCACTCACCTGCACTGCACTGCACTCACCTGCACTGCACTGCACTCACCTGCACTGCACTCGCCTGCACTGCACTCGCCTGCACTTCACTCGCCTGCACTGCACTCGCCTGCACTGCACTCGCCTGCACTGCACTGCACTCGCCTGCACTGCACTGCACTCGCCTGCACTGCACTCACCTGCACTGCACTGCACTCCACTCACCTGCACTGCACTGCACTCACCTGCACTGCACTCCACTCCACTCACCTGCACTGCACTCACCTGCACTGCACTGCACTCACCTGCACTGCACTGCACTCACCTGCACTGCACTCACCTGCACTGCACTGCACTGCACTCACCTGCACTGCACTCACCTGCACTGCACTGCACTCCACTCCACTGCACTGCACTCACCTGCACTGCACTCACCTGCACTGCACTGCACTCACATGCACTGCACTGCACTCACCTGCACTGCACTGCACTCACCTGCACTGCACTGCACTCACCTGCACTGCACTGCACATACCTGCACTGCACTGCACTCTGCACTCACTACTCTGCACTCTGCACTCACTACTCTGCACTCACTACTCTGCACTCACTACTCACTACTCTGCACTCACTACTCGCTACTCTGCACTCACTACTCTGCACTCACTACTCACTACTCTGCACTCACTACTCTGCACTCACTACTCACTACTCTGCACTCACTACTCTGCACTCACTACTCTGCACTCACTACTCTGCACTCACTACTCTGCACTCTGCACTCACTACTCTGCACTCACTACTCACTACTCTGCACTCACTACTCACTACTCTGCACTCACTACTCTGCACTCACTACTCTGCACTCACTACTCACTACTCTGCACTCACTACTCTGCACTCACTACTCTGCACTCACTACTCTGCACTCACTACTCACTACTCTGCACTCACTACTCTGCACTCACTACTCTGCACTCACTACTCTGCACTCTGCACTCACTACTCACTACTCTGCACTCACTACTCTGCACTCACTACTCACTACTCTGCACTCACTACTCACTACTCTGCACTCACTACTCACTACTCTGCACTCACTACTCTGCACTCACTACTCACTACTCTGCACTCACTACTCACTACTCTGAACTCACTACTCTGCACTCTGCACTCACTACTCTGCACTCTGCACTCACTACTCACTACTCTGCACTCACTACTCACTACTCTGCACTCACTACTCACTACTCTGCACTCACTACTCACTACTCTGCACTCACTACTCACTACTCTGCACTCACTACTCTGCACTCACTACTCACTACTCTGCACTCACTACTCACTACTCTGCACTCACTACTCACTACTCTGCACTCACTACTCTGCACTCACTACTCTGCACTCACTACTCTGCACTCTGCACTCACTACTCTGCACTCACTACTCTGCACTCACTACTCTGCACTCACTACTCACTACTCTGCACTCACTACTCTGCACTCACTACTCACTACTCTGCACTCACTACTCTGCACTCACTACTCACTACTCTGCACTCACTACTCACTACTCTGCACTCACTACTCTGCACTCACTACTCTGCACTCACTACTCTGCACTCACTACTCTGCACTCACTCCTCTGCACTCACTACTCTGCACTCACTACTCTGCACACTCTCTCTGCACTCACTACTCTGCACTCACTACTCTGCACTCACACTCTGCACTCACTACTCTGCACTCACTACTCTGCACTCACTACTCTGCACTCACCACTCTGCACTCACTACTCTGCACTCTGCACACTCACTCTGCACTGTGCGCGCCGCTGATATCATGGAATCTTCCACCACACTTTCTAAAATGCTATAGTCCGAAGCATAATAGGTACAAACCAAAAGAAGGGTAGACATTGCTTAAAATATTCTTATTGTATTTATGAGAAGCAAAAGCGAGACTGTGAAATGTGCTGAATATCAGTTTGTTACGAATCAACAGAGTGGAGTTAGAGAACCAAGAAATAGTAATTTAGAATCCGGGTTAGAAGGAGTAGTAATCACAAGCTGAGGATCAACGGGCGCGAAACAGCGTGGTGGGCGCGCAGGAGACGCAGCGTGAGCGTGCACATCAGCTGAAGATCGCCGGAGAAGACACCGAGCCTGCCTGCTGCCGTGACTGACCCCCTGCAGAGGGAAAGAGTTCGGTGAGTGGGGGTAGAGGGGGGGGGCGGCAGAGAGGGAGTGGTCAGAGAGGGAGGGTGTGTGTGTGTGTGTGTGCGTGCACGTGCGTGCGTGTGTCTGTCTGTGTCTGTGTGTGTCTGGTGTGTGCCTGCCTGCCTGCCTTTGTGTGTGCGCGTCCACAGACCCTGGTCGGCTCGTGCACCGCTCTGTACTCCCTTGCGAGCTTACTCGGTGACAATAGTTCTCGTTGCCGAGACCTAAAAATGGATGATGAATAGAGGTAGAGACACTCTGTGGCAGATTTACAAGGCCCGCCCCTTGCGCCACTTTTGCGTCATTTTTATCATAGGAAAAGTGACGCAAAAGTGATGCAAGGGCCATGTAAATAAGCCCTGAATGATTATGATGCTAAATTTCTTAGAAGTGATCGCCATTTAGCTACTCTTGATTTAAATAGTTTGTTTGGGAGCCCATCGGGACCTGGAAGACCTTCTGATTTGGAGCAGTTGATAATAGACCGCAATGAATTAGCCTCCACAATGTAAGGCGCACAAACTGGTATGTATGGGCATATCCACCTCTTTAACTGATCAACATATAGTGACTCAATGTGAGAGATCCAGACGGACTCAGCTACAGTGTTACCCATATCTGCGGGATGCTGTGTACCAGCGTGTTTATAAATTGCCAGAAATGTTTTATTGAGCCTTATTTTCTCATTTCCACTATCTTTAACCACTGATTATCTGTATGAGTTCCCTTTGCCTCCCATATTTTCTGCTTATACTGTTTACGTATACTTTGCGCTCATCTTGTGTATGTTGAATCAAAAGGTAAACCTCTTACTTGTTTAACAACTCTGTTTAGGTTCTTCTAATCTCTTCATTAAACCAAGTATTCTGAGGTTTGATTCTTTGAACTAAGTGGGCGTGCTGCTTACTTTCTGGGGTTGAGAGAGTAATAAGGTGTTTACCAAACAAGACTATATTTCACAAAGGTTTTGCTGAGGACATCCAGGGTCACTTAATGCGAATATATGATGTTACAACGCATGCAATTACAATGCATGCACTTACAACGCAGTCCTTACATCACAACTACCATTACATTGCTTGATTTTACAACGCATGCCATTACAACACATTTTTAAAAAGCACCATTAGAACACATTCCATAACAATGCATACCATTACAAGGCATACCATTACAACGCATTACTTTTAGGGCAACAGTAGGGTAAGTGTTAGATAGTGTAGGGGTCAAAATTACTATTCCCACTCCAGTGAGTGCAACAATAGGGTAAGTGTTGGATAGTGTAGGGGTAAAAATTATGACTCCCACTCCAGTAAGCACAACAATGGGGAAAGTGTTGGATGGTGTACGGGTAAAAATTACTATTCCCATGTACCCCCAAACCCATAACCACCCTAACACTAAAGAAATCTACATTACTTACCTTATAATGCGTTGTAATGATATGCATTGTAATGGCATGCGTTGAAGTGACATAAGTTGTAATGGCATGCATTGTAATGGTATGCGATGTAAATGCAGTTGTGTTGTAACAGTTGTGAAGTAAAGGTAGGTCATTGTAATGACTGCGTTGTAATGGATGCTGCCCCTTAATGCCTGTGTGAGGCCATGAACATTATCCTTACCAAGCCAAGTATCAATTTCTGTACCTGTGGTAGGTGACCAAACAAGCTGCCTTAAAAACTGTGAGCCAGTTTGGGCTCTAGTGGTCTGATAGGTTAAGTGCCTGGTCGGAGAATACAAAGTGCAAGCCCGCTGAGCGCCATAATCGCTTTCACATCGACAGATAATTTTGAAGGCAGAAAACCAATAAAAAAGCTCTGCAGAGACAAAGGTGTAGTCTATGATAGCTTTCCAATCCCTAAACTAATGGGTATAATTCATTGGCATACCTCCCTCAAGCCTACCATTTAGAGAACGAAGATTAAAGCATGTAACATCCTACTAAGATGGCGGCCCTTTGAGTCGCTATGTTGTACGGGGGATGCGACGAGGGAATATCACAAGTTCGACCAGTGTAACCGTGTGTTGGATTCTCTGTTGTATCATAAGAAAGATTAAATTAAAATCACCTGTTAGTACAGTGCAAACATTAAAGTGCCTAGAAGCATATGTGCTAAGAGTTGTGAGCAAGTTGCTACTCTGCACTCACTACTCTGCACTCACTACTCTGCACTCACTACTCTGCACTCTGCACTCACTACTCTGCACTCACTACTCACTACTCTGCACTCACTACTCACTACTCTGCACTCACTACTCTGCACTCACTACTCTGCACTCACTACTCACTACTCTGCACTCACTACTCTGCACTCACTACTCTGCACTCACTACTCTGCACTCACTACTCACTACTCTGCACTCACTACTCTGCACTCACTACTCTGCACTCACTACTCTGCACTCACTACTCACTACTCTGCACTCACTACTCACTACTCTGCACTCACTACTCACTACTCTGCACTCACTACTCTGCACTCACTACTCTGCACTCACTACTCACTACTCTGCACTCACTACTCTGCACTCACTACTCACTACTCTGAACTCACTACTCTGCACTCTGCACTCACTACTCTGCACTCTGCACTCACTACTCACTACTCTGCACTCACTACTCACTACTCTGCACTCACTACTCACTACTCTGCACTCACTACTCACTACTCTGCACTCACTACTCACTACTCTGCACTCACTACTCTGCACTCACTACTCACTACTCTGCACTCACTACTCACTACTCTGCACTCACTACTCACTACTCTGCACTCACTACTCTGCACTCACTACTCTGCACTCTGCACTCACTACTCTGCACTCACTACTCTGCACTCACTACTCTGCACTCACTACTCACTACTCTGCACTCACTACTCTGCACTCACTACTCACTACTCTGCACTCACTACTCTGCACTCACTACTCACTACTCTGCACTCACTACTCACTACTCTGCACTCACTACTCTGCACTCACTACTCTGCACTCACTACTCTGCACTCACTACTCTGCACTCACTCCTCTGCACTCACTACTCTGCACTCACTACTCTGCACACTCTCTCTGCACTCACTACTCTGCACTCACTACTCTGCACTCACACTCTGCACTCACTACTCTGCACTCACTACTCTGCACTCACTACTCTGCACTCACCACTCTGCACTCACTACTCTGCACTCTGCACACTCACTCTGCACTGTGCGCGCCGCTGATATCATGGAATCTTCCACCACACTTTCTAAAATGCTATAGTCCGAAGCATAATAGGTACAAACCAAAAGAAGGGTAGACATTGCTTAAAATATTCTTATTGTATTTATGAGAAGCAAAAGCGAGACTGTGAAATGTGCTGAATATCAGTTTGTTACGAATCAACAGAGTGGAGTTAGAGAACCAAGAAATAGTAATTTAGAATCCGGGTTAGAAGGAGTAGTAATCACAAGCTGAGGATCAACGGGCGCGAAACAGCGTGGTGGGCGCGCAGGAGACGCAGCGTGAGCGTGCACATCAGCTGAAGATCGCCGGAGAAGACACCGAGCCTGCCTGCTGCCGTGACTGACCCCCTGCAGAGGGAAAGAGTTCGGTGAGTGGGGGTAGAGGGGGGGGCGGCAGAGAGGGAGTGGTCAGAGAGGGAGGGTGTGTGTGTGTGTGTGTGTGCGTGCGCGTGCGTGCGTGTGTCTGTCTGTGTCTGTGTGTGTCTGGTGTGTGCCTGCCTGCCTGCCTTTGTGTGTGCGCGTCCACAGACCCTGGTCGGCTCGTGCACCGCTCTGTACTCCCTTGCGAGCTTACTCGGTGACAATAGTTCTCGTTGCCGAGACCTAAAAATGGATGATGAATAGAGGTAGAGACACTCTGTGGCAGATTTACAAGGCCCGCCCCTTGCGCCACTTTTGCGTCATTTTTATCATAGGAAAAGTGACGCAAAAGTGATGCAAGGGCCATGTAAATAAGCCCCGAATGATTATGATGCTAAATTTCTTAGAAGTGATCGCCATTTAGCTACTCTTGATTTAAATAGTTTGTTTGGGAGCCCATCGGGACCTGGAAGACCTTCTGATTTGGAGCAGTTGATAATAGACCGCAATGAATTAGCCTCCACAATGTAGGGCGCACAAACTGGTATGTATGGGCATATCCACCTCTTTAACTGATCAACATATAGTGACTCAATGTGAGAGATCCAGACGGACTCAGCTACAGTGTTACCCATATCTGCGGGATGCTGTGTACCAGCGTGTTTATAAATTGCCAGAAATGTTTTATTGAGCCTTATTTTCTCATTTCCACTATCTTTAACCACTGATTATCTGTATGAGTTCCCTTTGCCTCCCATATTTTCTGCTTATACTGTTTACGTATACTTCGCGTTCATCTTGTGTATGTTGAATCAAAAGGTAAACCTCTTACTTGTTTAACAACTCTGTTTAGGTTCTTCTAATCTCTTCATTAAACCAAGTATTCTGAGGTTTGATTCTTTGAACTAAGTGGGCGTGCTGCTTACTTTCTGGGGTTGAGAGAGTAATAAGGTGTTTACCAAACAAGACTATATTTCACAAAGGTTTTGCTGAGGACATCCAGGGTCACTTAATGCGAATATATGATGTTACAACGCATGCAATTACAATGCATGCACTTACAACGCAGTCCTTACATCACAACTACCATTACATTGCTTGATTTTACAACGCATGCCATTACAACACATTTTTAAAAAGCACCATTAGAACACATTCCATAACAATGCATACCATTACAAGGCATACCATTACAACGCATTACTTTTAGGGCAACAGTAGGGTAAGTGTTAGATAGTGTAGGGGTCAAAATTACTATTCCCACTCCAGTGAGTGCAACAATAGGGTAAGTGTTGGATAGTGTAGGGGTAAAAATTATGACTCCCACTCCAGTAAGCACAACAATGGGGAAAGTGTTGGATGGTGTACGGGTAAAAATTACTATTCCCATGTACCCCCAAACCCATAACCACCCTAACACTAAAGAAATCTACATTACTTACCTTATAATGCGTTGTAATGATATGCATTGTAATGGCATGCGTTGAAGTGACATAAGTTGTAATGGCATGCATTGTAATGGTATGCGATGTAAATGCAGTTGTGTTGTAACAGTTGTGAAGTAAAGGTAGGTCATTGTAATGACTGCGTTGTAATGGATGCTGCCCCTTAATGCCTGTGTGAGGCCATGAACATTATCCTTACCAAGCCAAGTATCAATTTCTGTACCTGTGGTAGGTGACCAAACAAGCTGCCTTAAAAACTGTGAGCCAGTTTGGGCTCTAGTGGTCTGATAGGTTAAGTGCCTGGTCGGAGAATACAAAGTGCAAGCCCGCTGAGCGCCATAATCGCTTTCACATCGACAGATAATTTTGAAGGCAGAAAACCAATAAAAAAGCTCTGCAGAGACAAAGGTGTAGTCTATGATAGCTTTCCAATCCCTAAACTAATGGGTATAATTCATTGGCATACCTCCCTCAAGCCTACCATTTAGAGAACGAAGATTAAAGCATGTAACATCCTACTAAGATGGCGGCCCTTTGAGTCGCTATGTTGTACGGGGGATGCGACGAGGGAATATCACAAGTTCGACCAGTGTAACCGTGTGTTGGATTCTCTGTTGTATCATAAGAAAGATTAAATTAAAATCACCTGTTAGTACAGTGCAAACATTAAAGTGCCTAGAAGCATATGTGCTAAGAGTTGTGAGCAAGTGATTGAAGGACACTGATTTTAGCTCAGCATTGGGGTGCAGGTATACATTAATAAGCAAGAGATTAGAATTATGCTTCCTCCCCTCCTTTAGATGAATTAGTGCAGCCTGAATATTATCATTGCCCGTGTCTATATTAGGGGAGTTACAATCCATAGTATTCAGAAGCCCCCCTTTGTCCTGCACCCGTCAGTCCCCTTGATTGTATTCATATGAAAAGTAAGGTACCTGGAAGTACAGGCAGCTCGAGGAGCCAGGTTTCTTGAGTACATATGATGTTGTTCTGTGCTAAGAAGAAACAAGAGTCAGCATCTTGCCATAGCTTACACAAGCCTGCAACATTCCAGGATAGCAGGGAGATATTTGGATATTAATATGACATGACTTGGCAATGGGCGGTGGGCAACGCCTCTAAATGGATATAATTTCTTTGCTACATTGGTGATGTTGTGCCTTGATTAAGGGTTAATGCCAGCCAAACCCATTCCTTCCCTGGCTTTTGGAATTGGTACAAACTTTGCTGGGAAAAAAAAATTCTGATCCCTTTATACAATGTATAATGATGTCCTTTGTTACATGGGAAGGCTCAGATGCACCTATATGATTTTTTAGAAACAATCTGGTGATGTTACTTGTGTGTGAATTAACCCCCGGAGTATCTTTTAAAGGGTCAGGATACCCAACTTGAGTTGGCATGGATATACCAACTCAAGGCCCCCCAAGGTATAGTATCTCCTAGTTAAACGACCCTCTCTAATCATCTTTTTCTCATGAGACCCTCGTAGACTCCTTGTCAGGGAGCACTGTCCCAGCCACAACGTCAATAGGCACAGTGACCTTAGAAGTCATTGAATTCGGGGGGCGTGGCTAGCGCCCGATGAGTATGGCGGCGGCGGAGTGAAGCTCCCTGGACCGGCACGACGGATTTGCGCTTAAAGGCTACTTGATGTGAAGCTAACCAGAGGAATGCTCCTCGGAAATATCGTGCATCTCCAAGAAACTTCGCTCGCCGCTCCCCAGAACAGTAAAACAGCTATTTTGTAAGGTATTCTCCTGGACGCGAGGCCGTTGTTATCGCGGCCGCCATTTTGTTTTTTAAGATACTGCCGCGCACATCCTTATTTACCTCAGAAGCGGCAGAAATAAAATAAAATGGTCAGCGCTTCAGCATGCTTGGCCCATAACCGTTGCACCACATTCTTTTCTTTGAATTGAAAGGGGTGAAGCATCCACATTCACCTCTTTAAATTACGCATTATGTGGATTTCTAGTTGCAACCGCCATTTTGAGGAGCGTTTTCATACTCACTCAAATTGATGAACTTATGGACCTTGACTTGGATTTTCTATGTCTTCAAGCATTTCTTCCCGTATAATGTTTTGTTAGAAGGGCTCCTTGTGTCCTGTATGGTTTTCAAGGAAAAGCAGTGCTCGCAATATTCACGCCCATGTTGCTGAAGAAAATACAGTGGATTTTGAATTGGAATTTCTATGTCTTCAGGGTTTTTCTTCCTGCATAATGTTACGCTAGATGGGCTTTCCTATGTCTTGTTTGTTTTCAAGGTAGAGAAGTATCCGCATTATTTACGCCCATGTTACTGAAGAAAATACAGTGGTTTTGGCTTTTAAACTTTCCTAATTATCTTTCGGAGCATAATATAATATCATACTTCTTCTGGCTGCTCAACTTATTCTGTGTTGTTGCTCCTTATTGAAAGTTCAGCTGTTCCGTTTGGTCTGGGTGCTTAAATTCTTTATTATACAGACCTTATAACTGGATGGGAAGGACGAAGGACTCTCTTTATACTGCTACTAAACCAAAACGGTCCTTCATTAAAAATTAAAAGCTTTTCTCAGAATTATCTAAACTGGAAGACTCTGGTCTATTAGCCTCAGAAAGCTACAGTACAACAATGGGTCCATCGCCAGCAATCTCAGGAAAGTCCAATACAAAATGCCTGAAAAAGGACCCCCTTCACCATCCACACCATCTTCTCCAGTCTCAATGGAGTTATTGTTGCAAGAGATAAGGGCTCTCAGACCCTTTGTTGAGGAGACGAATTCCAAGTTACAAGTCTTATCGGACAATTGGTCCCAACTTGGTACAAGACTCACAACTGTGAAACAAACGGTCTCCTCTTTCACCGAAACTACTAAAAGTGTAACGTTCTTGCAATCGCAAGTATCATCTCTTCAAAAACAGATTGAGGATCTTAAAAAGCGCAATAGGAGAAACAATGTAGGTATTTACGGCCTAGTGGAAGGGGCTGCAGGTGCGGACCCTATTGGTTTCTTCAAGTCCTTTCTTCCTAAAATTCTTCACTTACCAGATGACACTGTGTTGAACATACAACGCGCTCACAGATTAGGTCGAGTTTCTACCAACAACTCATCTTCACAGCAGCCAAGAGGGGTCATCCTCTACTTCCTTGAGTACACTGATCTATTGATAGTACTGTCTGCCGCTAAAGCTATCCAATGAATCTCCTGGTCTGGATCGACTCTGTTCTTTGCACATGATTACTCTAAATCTATGGCAGCAAGGCGCAAAGCTTTCCTCAATCTGTCATCTGATCTGCGCTCCATGGGAGCTAGATGTGGCCTTTACCACCCATGTCTATTCAAAGTTACTTATAACAATAGAAAAACTTCATATGAGGATCCACTACGTCTGCAAAGCTTCATTAACTCTCACAAGACAGATTTTATAGATTCTTCAAGATCTCCCTCTTCACATATCACTTGATTTCCTTGACTTTACATTTGTCATCTCACTGTTACATACAGGAATATGCTTGTACTTTTACGAATTTGTTGCTAACCTACTTCTAATGATTTTATAATTGAATGTTAGTTATGCTGTTCTTAGTTCAAGTTAGTGTTTTTAACTTCTTATGTTCATCGTTTAAGATCTAGAATAGTGCTAAATATGTTATTTTTTGCTTCTACAGTTATGTCTTTGTCATGCGTGATTCTCCCCTGGCCCGGTCCAGTCTTCCCTAGACGGTTGTCTGCTCCATGTGGTTCTACCCACCCCCACACTCATGTTCCCCTTTTGTAGGTACGTCATTTGTTTTGTCCTTTGTTCTTTGTTTCGCATTTCATTTCCATATTTCTTTCTCCTTAGATGTCTGTAGTCTGTACCTTCTCTGCTTCTTCTTCCCTTCACAATTTTTTTTTATCAATACATTTCTAAGCTACCTTCTCTCAACAGTTTCTCACCATCTATCTATAAACTTTCTTGTTCTGTATGTTGTTTTGCTTGTATTTCTTCCTTGGCTCGAACTATTTGTTTTTCCTAATCTTCTTTGGTTTGGGATTTTTTTCTTACATTTATCTCTTTCTTCTCTGTCGTTGCATTCCTGAACTTCGCTTTAATGAATTTGAATCTTATCTCAGTTTTCTCTATCAAATCATTGTTGATATTTCATGTCCTTAAAAATAATCTCTTGGAACGTGAGGGGATTAAATTCTCCCATTAAGAGACAGAGAGTTTTAACTCACCTAGCTAAATTAGGTGCTGATATTGTGTTTTTTGCAAGAAACACATCTTACGGAGGCTGAATCCTTGAAATTAAAAAAAGGTTGGGTAGGGGAAATTTCCTTTCCTCAAGGTGATGGTAGACTTAATGGAGTTATGATTTTGTGTCGTAAATCGATCCCAGTTACATTAATATCGCAAGATTCAGAGGCGGAGGGCAGATGGTTAATTGTTAGAATGTCATTAAGAGGTGTTCCAGTCTCTTTCCTTAATGTATATGTCCCCACTGGAGGTAATATCTCTTTTTGGCCTACATTAGCTAAACAGATTTCCCAATGTATTGAGGACAATTTCATACTAGCAGGCGACTGTAATCAGGTGATGGACACATTTATAGACAGGAACTCTAAAGTGCCCTTTGTCCCCAACAAACCCCACAAATCCTTTGTTCATACTATTACCCAACATAAACTTTTGGATGCCTGGCGTCTATGTAATACGGTCACCAGAGAATGCACCTTTTACTCCCCTGTGCATCAATTTATAGACAGGAACTCTAAAGTGCCCTTTGTCCCCAACAATCCCCACAAATCCTTTGTTCATACTATTACCCAACATAAACTTTTGGATGCCTGGCGTCTATGTAATCTGGTCACCAGAGAATACACCTTTTATTCCCCTGTGCATCAAACTCAATCGAGGATTGATTATATATTTGTTTCTCACAATCCCTTTCTTATGCTGACATTGGTCCCAGTTTTTTATCGGACCATGCTCCTGTTTCAATTGGCCTAGATATTTTACCCAAGGCTAATGTTCCTAGAAGGTGGCGTTTTAATAATGCGCTCCTCTTAGATCCAAAGTTTACTGCTTCCTTCACCACCTTTTTTGATGATTACTTTGCGATAAATCAAAATGAGCCCTGCCTCTTTCCACTATATGGGAAGCTTTCAAAGCTTCAGCAAGGGACTTCATTATTAGTTTTGTTGCAAGGAAACGAAAAAACGCACATAAACTTATCAACAATCTCCTTAATAACATTAAGAGGCTGGAGCACTCCTATTATGTTTCTCCTTCGCAAGAAAGTTTAACAGCTCTTATAAAGGCCAAACTACAATTCAATAAGAATTCAACTGATGAGGTCTCTCTGTATCTTTTAAAATCGAGTGCGAAATTCTACGGGGGCAAAAATAAGGCAGGGAAAATATTGGCAAATTAGTTAAAAGTACGGCAAAACAAATTAAATATTGAAGCTGTGTATGATGATCATTCTGTTTTAAAATTCAAAGATACTGAAATTTTAAACAAATTTTCTCTCTTTTACCAATCACTATATACATCTGAAACACAACCCTCCGATCATTCATTGTCACAGTTTTTCTCAAATATCCAAAAGCCTCATCACGATCCACCGGATTTATCCTCATTAGAAGTAGAACTAACACAACAAGAACTTCTACAGGCTCTCCAATACCTTAAAAAGGAAATGGTACCTGGCCCAGATGGCTTTACTGTTGAGTTCTATCTTCACTTCTCTAAACTTCTATTACCCAAATTGCATTCTCTACTGTGCTCTTTTTGCTCACTGAATAGCTCCACAGGTTCCTTCTCAGAAGCACACATATGCCTCATTCCTAAAGAAGGTAAAGACTCAAATTACTGTAAAAACTACAGACTGGTCTTCCTGGTTAACATTGATTACAAAATCTTTTCTAAAGCACTAGCTATACGTTTGGACTCCCATTTGCCATCTTTGTTGGGGAGGGAGCAGTCCAGCTTTGATAAAGGGCGTGTTATAACAGACAATACACAACTTTTTTTTAATGTCTTATCCAAGTCTTCCCATCTAAAACATTCTCTGGCAGCAATAGCATTGGACGCAGAAAAGGCTTTTGACAGGGTTGAGTGGAAATATTTATTTCACACTCTTAGATGGTTTGGTTTTGGCCCGAATGTTATATCTTTACTGTCTCTTCTTTATTCTAATCCTCGTGCCACAGTCTGTGCCAATGGCTTGATCTCCCCCTTTTTTAATTTAGGTAGAGGGGTAGGCCAAGGATGTCCCCTCTCCCCTTTCCTATTCAATTTGGCTTTAGAACCTTTTTTGTCAAAATCCGAACATGTATGGTTTTCGAACTTCAAACGCCCATATTAAACTTGCAGGCCGGATGACTCAATTCCAGCTTTTTTTAGCAGAGTTGCAGTCATACTCCCTCATTTCTGGTTATAAATTGAATAACGACAAATGAGAAATTTTGCCCTTAACCAAATATACTTTTAAAGCAGAATTTAGTGCTTCTAATTTCACACGGAGCTCCAATCATATTTAGTATCTAGGTCTATACTTTACCTCTTCAATTCCGGATAGAATAGCATTATGCATGAATAAATGTACTAAAAAAATCTCAGACTTAACTGCTAAATGGCATCCCCTATACTTATCTTGGTGGGGTCATTTAGACACTATCACCCATAGTCTTATATACGATTTCTAATATTCCAGTCCCTGTCACCGCTAAACTTTTTAAGAAAGTTAATTCCATCCTCTCCTCCTCTTTGTGGAACAATAAGAAACCTCGAATGTCTATTTTAAAATTAACACGCCCCAAGATAGAGGGAGGAGTCAATTATCCTGATTTTCTTTTTTTCACAACAGATTTTTATTGATTGATCAGGTCAAGGCATATACACAGCTCTCCACAGTCAGGAGATCACTGCCAAATAACAACACATGGCACAGCCTCTTGTAAACCCAATCAATAAAAGGAAAAGGAACGACCCTCCCCAAACTCCCCCCACCTCCCACAACCACCCAACAAACCCTCTACCCACCCCTTATCCCTCCCTAACCCAGTGTACGTGATCACAGTAAGCCTCTAGTAACAGTTTTTATCATGCCAGGCACCATGCGCCTCCCTATGCCTGAGGTCCAATGTCTAAATCCGGACTTTCATCAGGGTCTGTAGGGGGCTCCAGGGTCAAATCCCTATAGTCGGCCCATCCTTTCCAAATTTTGTAGTGTTTGCGGGGGCATCCTCTGGCTTCAAATACTGGGCGCTCCAACCCCATAAAATAGTCTAGACCCGCCTTCCATGCGCACAGGGGGGGAGCTCGCTCATTCTTCCATGCTCGCGCCAGGTCCCGCTTGGCCACAACCAGACCCAGCAACAAAAGGTGACGTTTATAAGCATTCCCTCCCACACCCTCCAGGACATGGCCCAAGCGATGGGTGCGGGGGAGATCCCAGCCCAATACCTCCGACAGACAGCTCCATACACCCGTCCAGAAACTAGTCAGGCCAGCACAAGACCATACAGTATACAACAGGGTACCCCTTTCAGCTCCACATCTCAGGCACTCCGGGGACGCAATCAGGCCCGCCCTCCACAGCTGCTCCCGTGTATAGTAAGCCCTATGGAGATATTTAAATTGGATCAGTCGGAGTCGTACGGCGATAGCGGTCCCACGCAGGGACTCCAAGGCCTCCCTCCAATCATTGTCATCCAGGAGTCCGACATCCTTCTCCCAGGCTGCCTTCAATTGAAGTAGGGAAGAGGAACAGTGAGTAATCAGTGTTTGGTAAATACGGGATACCTTCTTATCCCCGAGTTCTCCCATGAAAACTTTCGCTTCCACTGGGCTGAATTCCGGCAGCGACTCCAAACCAATCAGACTAGGCGCAAGCGCGTGACGAAACTGCAGATACCTGGAAAATTGGGTCTTGGGCATATGGAACTCATTCCTAAGCTCCTGGAAAGACTTGAGAGTCACTCCGGTCACAACATTTCCAAGCGCAGAGATCCCGATGGAATCCCATCCGCCAAATCCCGCTAGCGAGGCCAGTGCGGGGAGCCGCCCATTATTCCACAACGGGGTCTCCGCTGTCAATCTACCCCACCAGCCCATGCGACGCAGAGCCTGCCGCCAAATCGCAAAAACCACTTGCGTGGCACATGGCAGCTGCCTCCGCAGCCTGGCTGAGTATAGGATTGTGTGTAGCGTGTTGTCCCCCATTAGCGAGCGCTCCAGGGCGTACGCCGGGTCCCCTCCGTCCCCGTACCACCACTCATTTAGCACCAACAAGTGGGAGGCCTGGTAATATGACAGTAGGTCCGACGTAGCAAGACCACCACAATACGTAGACAGGAAGCAGGTACGCAGCGCCACCCTAGCTGCACCCCCAGCCCACAGGAAGCGGCCAAGGACCGAGTTGACCTGCCGGAACCACCGAGACGCGATCTGGTGCGGATGGTTCTGAAGCTGATATAAAAGGCGTGGAAGTGCTACCATTTTAAAGATCGCAGACTTACCATATATGGTAAGAGGCATCCGGGACCATGTTTTAATATCCGTCTGGACCTTCTCCCACACCGGTATCACGTTGCGCTCCCATGAGATCGCCGCGGACTCGGACAGGAACACTCCAAGATACTTCATGCCTCCGGCCACCACCTGTAGGGCCGACGCCCACGAGCTCGCCACCGCCCCGCCACCCAGCACCCATAGGGTGGACTTTCGCGGGTTAAGACAGAGGCCCAACACCTCGCCAAAGATGCGCATGATCTCCAATACTCGGGGCCCTGATCTATTTAAGTCCGTGAGGAAGAAGAGGACGTCGTCCGCAAATAGTGCGATTCTGTCGGTGAGTCCCCCATTCCACACGAAGCCCCGTAGCTGCGCGTCAATGCGTACCCAAGAGGCAAGGGGCTCCATGGCTAGTGCAAATAGATACGGGGACAGCGGGCACCCCTGACGGGTCCCCCGACCGATCGGAAACCTCTCCGACACCGCTCCGGAGATGCGCACGGACGCCGTAATATCAGTATATAGCAGTTTGATGTACGAGATAAACACCGGGCCCAGATTAAGATGGGGCAGGAGCGCAAATAAGTAGGTCCAACTCACAGAATCAAAGGCCCTATCGATATCAGCCAGCAGTAGGGCCGCTTGCTCCCCGGTGGCTCCCATTGCGTCCACAGCTGTCTGCGCCCGTCTAATATTGTGTCGGGTCGCCCTGCGCGGCATAAAACCAGCTTGATCTGGGTGGACTAGGTCAGCTACGTAGGGGAGAAGGCGGTTCGCCAACGCCTTAGCCAGCAGTTTAGCTTCAATATTAAGCAACGATATAGGGCGATACGAGTCATGTCGATCCGGGGGCCTACCCGGCTTCTGAAAAACCAGCACTTCAGCGTGGCGCCAGTCTGCTGGCAGCCGACCCAGTTCCCGCGCCGCCTCCAGTGCAGTCCTGTAATGGGACCCCAATTGGAGGTGAAATTTCTTATAGAATTCACACGGGAAGCCGCTCGGCCCGGGCGCCTTCCCCGTGTTGAGCTGCCCCAGCGAGTCCCCCAGCTCCTCCGCCGTAAGAGGAAGGTCCAACGCTGCTCGCGTCTCAGCGGAGACTGCCCTCGGGGGCAGGTCGGCAATAAATTTATCGACTGCGTCAACCGGAAGGCAATCCTGCGGTGCATATTGCCCCACATAATATCGGGCAAAACTCACTGCCAATTCAACAGGGTCTGTGATAGCGACACCATCCCCATCCGTGAGTCCAGGTAGGGTAAGAGGCTGCAAGGTATGTTGACATAACCTATGGAGCATAGTACAGGACTTGTCTCCCCACTGATACACTCTACTCCGCGTGGCCAGCCACGCCTGGCGAGCCTCATCGATCAACACGGACGCATAGGACTGTTGCGCCTGGAGGAGCAGCCGCACCGCTACATCGCCTCCCTCACTCTGACACCGCCGCTCCAGGATTTACACCTGCGCCGCAGCCGCAACTATGGCTTCCCGACGTCGGCGATGGGCCGCCGCGCACCACGCTATGTCTATCCCCCTCAAGGTGGGCTTCATGGCTTCCCAGACCACCGTCACGTCCATGTCCGCCACAAGGTTTTCCTGCCAATAATGGGCGATCGCACCCCGCATGTGCCGTACTTATTCAGCTTGCTGGAGATGCCACGAAGACATCCTCCATTGGAATGGTTGTCTCTTCCTGTATAATTCAACCTCCACAGCCACCGGGGAATGGTCAGACAATCCCCTAGGTAGGATACCTGCCTCCCGCACTCTACTCAGATACACACAGGGCACAAAAACATAGTCCAGGCGCGAGAAGGAGCCATACACAGCAGAAACATAGGTGTACTCACGGGCCCCGGCATGCATGTGTCGCCAAACATCTACCCAGCCCAACCCTTCCACCATCGCACTCAGCCGGGTAGGGGCAGCAGCAGTCAGCAGCTCCCGCGGTCGCCCACGGTCCATATGCACATCCATCACATCATTCCAATCTCCTCCCACTACTGCTAGGGACTCTGAGATTTCCGCCCACACCGCAAACAACCTCTCAGCCAGGGACCACTGCAAAGGGGGAGGGGCATATATACTCCCAAACACCACGGGTTCCGTACCCACCATTCCTTTTACAAAGACGTACCGGCCCTGCGGGTCAATCCACTGTCGTTCATGAATGTAAGCCAACCGGCGATGAATCAAGATGGCGACCCCCCTGGAGCCCCTGGAGAACCCAGCGTGGAAAACCTGTTGGTAACCAAATCTTTGCAGGCTAAGCACTTTCGTCCCCATCATGTGAGTCTCTTGTAGCAATAAGACATCTGCCGCCTCCCTCTTCCCCCACCTCAAGATTGCCCCCCTCTTGATTTTATCCAGCATCCCTCTGACATTCCAACTCAGTACGCGCATGGACTCCCCGGGGAGCCCCGGAGGTGCTGTATCAGCCATGGTCCAATGGGACCCAACACAGAAGCACCCAGTCCCAGGCCCAGGCGCACAGCACAGTCAGCAGTAAGGCATTAGAGATCACGTGCACCCCCCACCCACCACCCTCAACCCCCCATCCACTCCCCCCCCGAACACACCCCTCAACTCCCTATCCCTCTTCCCCCATTCCCCACCCCTATACCTCATAGAACTCTGAAGTATCTGTCGCGGCATGGGCAACCTCGGGCCCAAAACAGAGCGCCCAAGGCCAACCACACCAATGGATCCCATCTACCCACTCAACCAAAAGAACCCCCCCCCGCCAACTCCCACACGTGTAGGAGGCAAGGAGCCCCTGCATAAAAGCACCCCGAACCCCACCCCGCCGAATTATCCTGATTTTCAGGCTTACCAGAAAGCTTTCCTTTTGTGTCAAGCTTCTCTTTGCCTACTTGAATCCACGGATGATTGTCCTCTTTGGACTTCTCTTGAACATCTTTTTCTATCTCCCTTTTTCTTTCATGAATATCTTTCCTTCTCACGCAAGCGACAATCTCTCTCTACCCTATAATAAAATATACTTCCAAACTCCTCGACTTAGCTCCCCCTTCAACTCATCTCTCCATCGGTTCTTTCCTTGAATCAACAATTTGGCATAATAAAAATTTAACTATTCGAGGTAAATCATTCTATTGGAAGACATGGAGACATAAGGGATTAATATGGGTTCACTCGTTATTTTCACATTCGAATTTTATGCCTTTTAATACGCTTAGCCACTCATTTAGTTTGCCTACCTCTTTTATTCACAAATATGACCTGCTCAAGAAAACGGTTATGGATGTGTACATTCAACTCCCTTCTACACACGACACTCCCGCTAATCCAGACCCTTTACCACAACTCCATACTTTATTAAAAACCAAACCCAAAGCATCCACTATTTATAGATATTTACAAGATATCTCTATTGTTAGACAAAAATCCAAAACAAAAGAGGCATTCAAACGAGATTTCACAATTGACTGGCCAATATCTCTCTGAAAAAACATTTGGACCAAGTTACACAAATCTTCCAGGGCAGCTAACACAACACAAACATTGTTTTTTGTCTATAATAGGCTCCTACTAACAACCAGCTACTTTGAACAAAAGGTTTCCAAATATACCAGACACTTGTTGGACACGTATGAAATCAAAAGCTGATCTATTTCACATGCTATTTTCTTGTCCATCTGTTTATACGTTTTGCCAACAAGTTTGGTCTCAAATTAATTTGATTTTCGATACTAAGTTTTCTTTTTCCTTTACTCACGTTGTCTTGGGTAGTCTTTCCTCTATTTGGGAGAATGTTCTATTCAATGTCAATTTATTGATTTATTGTTAGCGATTGCTTTCCAGCAAATTACTATTAATTGGAAGGACTCCAAACCCATTTCTTGTAAGGCCTGGTGGTATGCTGTTGGCCATAACCATCGATTGGATACCACCTTTGTTTATCCCTCATGTATGGCGATGAAATGTTCAAACTTGTGGTCACCAGTTACGATGTATATTGATGGAAGTGCCCAAAAAAAATTCCAAGCAGGAAGTTCCTAAGCCACCTTGACTCCCCTAACATGTTCCTAAATTGTTTACACTTTAATGGCATTTATATTTTACTCAGCTTGTTTGATTTTTCCACTTTTATTGATGGGTCCAATTCATGTACTTTTATTGTAAAATTCCACAATGTATTGATATGAGCTCAATATTTGGTACTGTATACAGACATCTTTTATCTCTTTAATAAAAACTTCTTTGAACTGAAGAAGTCATTGGATTAAATTCTGGTAAGTGATTTAAAATGTTAAGTATGTTTTCTCTGTTTGGTATATCCTGCCCCCCACCCCCTCGTTTTATATTCTAGAGTGAGAAGAAATATATGGAATTGGGCCTCCTAAGCGCGGTGTACCTCACATAAGTAATTTGGAACACTAATCTGTGGTCTCCAAGGAGAGTTGGAAATGACTGTGTTGGGGGCGGGTCTCAAGGGGACGCTGGGCTGTTTGTAATGTCACTGGATGCATGACTCCACCTTATTGTGCAGAGTTAAACGCCTCTCTGAGTGGAGTTTGCTTTTGTGAGTGGCCTACCAAACCCCCTGGATGACCACACTGTGTGGTTTAGAAGAATCTGGTAGCTTCCCTGATGTAAGAGGCGTGTGGGGGGGGGGGGCTCACGAAGTTGTTAAGACATCAGTTTCCTGTAAATTCCTGGGTACCTGTTGATTGTACAGAATCTTTTTTGTGTACTGAAAGTGACTGTAGGGCCAATGTGCCTTGGAAGTCAGCCGTTGAGTTGGTAAGAGTTTTAACAATGTCAGTGTATGGGGCATTTGTGGCTGGGGATTGTAAAGGGAGAGAGCCGTGGGAGGTGGAGGTGGGAGCTCTTCCCACTGTGATTCTGAGGTCAGATATAGTGTCTATTTTACTGCATGTGGAAATTGGATACATTTTGGTGTTAGATCTTGAAGTGGTGGGAGAACTTGATAGAGTTTTCAGGCACTGAGCCTTTGAGCTCTTGAGCACTTTTTAGGTCTCGCCTATGCAGCGCGCAAGTGATGCTTTTGGAGGGGACCTTTAGCAATTGCTCAGGACTCTTGCACATTTGGCGTTTCCCTTGCGGGACCGAGCAGCAGCGCCATCTGTTAGCAATTATTGCGCTTGCTCCCGCAAGGTAAATGCTGCGCGTCGCTGCACTCGCCCGCCGCAGTCACGGTCACACCTTCCAGATTGCCAATCTGCCTGCCCCTGTCCCTGCTCTCAGCCGCACTCCCCCCACCCTTCCCACTTGTTTATTTCACGCCGTCACGTAAATGAGAATTACCCGTTATGGACATGGAATACGTACAGTTGGATTTATAAAGTGCACCGCCTTATTAAAATCAAAACGACAAGATATGGAAAAACTTTAACTGAACTTGCAGATGTGCTGCTTATTTTGCTTTTTTACGACTTAATGTGTTCATTCTAAAAGAACACAATATGCTGTAGTAGTTAGTCCGCTATAATCAGCCAAAAGGAAGCAAAGCTGCTTTTCGACAAGGAAATTGCTGGAGCCATGGAGGGTCTGGGAGTCCAGCCACGGTGCAAGGTAGAAAGAACATCTGGCGCATTAGAGACACACACAAAAACTGTATTTTGCATAAAAAACACGCTACCAGAAAATGAGAATGTTGCAAATCACAGGCCTCTTAACTCACTGTGAAACGGTCATTAGTTAGGGAGATGCATTTAAGAGCATCTGTTGGGTCAAGTTGGAGAGAGGGCTTGGCCTGGTAGGAAATAGGAGGTTCTGACAGGCAGGCGGGCAGTGGCATAATTACACACCTGTGAAGTACTGAGTTACCAAAGCTCTTAAGCATACTCATAAACTTTATTCACATTTAAAACGCTAAAATAGGGCGAGGTGTGGCACCAAATACAGGACCTATTGACGCCTTGAGAGAGGGAGACTGCTTAATGATCGTGGATATGTTCTCCAGGGGGAAAATAAAACCGTCTGAGGAGTGCAAAAAGGACTTTGCGAAACCAAGGGAATGTTTCAATTACTTTCCGACTAGGCTTTCAGTGGGCCGGATTGCTCTGGGTTGACAACCCCTTAGTAATTACAAGCATTATCATAGCCAATAGGTCTTGCCTTTGGGACCTTATAAGTGTTTAGCCATGTAACAGTTAATGTTGTTGCACCAAGGATATTGTGCTGGATAACTAAACACTTATAAGGTCCAAAAGGCGAGACCTATTGGCTATCCAATGGTTGTTTATTTTGGTTCCTTGTCCCTATAAGCCAGTCCAACCCTGTCTGTTCGTGTTAAAACAGACAGTGAAAGCGAGATCAAATACTGAAAACTCACCTTCACCATGAAGAAAGCCGCGACAGTAATACACTAGTCAGCCAGTGTACATGTGCACGACTTGTGGCAATGCCGTGGATTTGCCCTGCTGAACGAAGGTACAGTGGAACTGCCCACTACCCACAGCACTACTTCAAAAGTGTATGTCTAAACATTGTTTTAAAGTGCTTACAGAGTCTAACTCTGTGAGCCCTAGTGCATAAAATGAGCTTCAGTGGTGCCTAACAAAAATAAGACAGTCAGGGCATTTTTTTAGGTAACAAAAGCGTTAGTAAGGTTCCAGAGAGGTGAGTCCTCCAGTGCTGTAAGAGTTGTGAGTGCTGCAAATTAGGACAAAAGCCCATTGTCTCTTAACTCTTACAGGGAGCCCCACACTGACAGGCAGTTGACCCACAGAGCACACACCTGCAAGCGCAATAGGATAGCGATCATGCACCATAAGATAGTAGTTTTCAAGTGGTCTGACCTGTGGGGAATCAAAGTGGTGTCTAGGGATTCAAGCCTGCGGCAAGAAGGAGGAATGGAGCATTTTCAGCCACACCACAAGTGTCCTGAAAACCAACAGCATTTTGCCAAAGTCCTTTTGGTAAATGTATTTTTAGAGAAAAGCCCTATACATAATTGCAGTGTCTGAAATGTTGTGTTAGCAATGTAGAGTAATGTTTGTCAAAATCTCAAGGACGATAAATGGCCACCACATCCCATCCCTCAGGAATGTCAGCTCCCTTGCTGGCGATATATAATTTTAACTTCATGAACTGCAGTCATTATTTTTCAAGGCGACTCCCGATTCTTTACCTGGACCGTTTTAAATGCATGTTTTGAAAGGTCCACTCACTTCAAAATAGCAGATATACCATAGGAAGCTAGTCTATGCCCTCAGTTGGAGTATAACAATCATAGGACACCAGCATATCCTTTTCTCCCGGCGTGTGGGGGACATTGACCGACTGTTGCTGTTCATGGCTGTCCCAGGCACAACAACATGGTGGGCCCACCCCTCCCTAAACAGGAAAAGCATTCTGACGCCATGTCTGCTGTCAAATGCCAATGCTTGCTATGTCTGAGTGTTTCCAATGGCAGAGGCAGCATAGGCCTCACCATAGGAAACACTGTGGTTCTTCCACCTCCGAATGATGGGGGTGAGGGGGTGGGGAGACATAGGCTTGCGAATGACATCTGTTTATTTTTGACTGATTTCCTGTTACCTCTGAAATGACAGCCTAATCCCTGAGAATGGGCTACAAGGTCATCTCTCCGGAGCCAAGAAAAACTATCATCCAGATTCAATGGACAAAAATATATATTTTTTAATCTGGTCACATTCCACTTTAGCTCCATCGAGTTAGTTTAACCCCAGACATCTGTGGGCTTTCATCCTTCCATATGAAGCACCTAATTTCAGATTCAAGCTTCAATGGTATATATTTATTCAGATAGATTGAAAGGCATTACTGATGTAAACCTGTGTGTATATTACTTGAAGGAAGCATCCTCTAGCCTCGGGCTAAAGTTTTGGCTTGTTTGCAACCTTTGACATTTTCCATAATCAATGTGAGAAAATGCTACTATTACGTATTTCTTCATCCCCAAGGCCCCATTAATCAAAACTAAACAACTTCAAAACGAGAGGCAGGGGGTGGCGGGGACACGGCATAAAAACGTGTGCATGACTATTTTCCTAAGATCTCCCACCGAAGCCTTTTGAAGTGCCTCTGCTTAGTAGCACTTAACCTCTTAAAGTGCCCCTGTTTGGTAGCACTTGACCACTTGATGTGCCCCTGTTTGGTAGCCCTTAACCATTGTTATCTGGGAACAAGTCCTAAAAAAAGAAGTGGGTGAACTAACAAAGTTAGGAAGCATGAAAGTGACATCATGGCACGTGACAAGAGGCACGTGGAAAGAATGAGTAGACGCCGTCTACCAGCATGCGCCCTTGACATGTGCCCTGCTTGTAAACATTTGGGGGCAGATTTATGATAACTGGCGCATCCCCAGGGATGCGGCAGTTATTTTTCGCGCGCTGCTCCGCCACCCATGGTGCACCACATTTACAATGCGGCGCACCATGGGGCAAAAACGGCACAGATGCGTGACGCATCTGTGCCGTAAAGGTGGCGCATTGCTGGAGTTGCGTCGCAAGCGCGACGCAGCTCCAGCAAGGCTCGGGGGTGCCCCATCTTTACAATACTGCGTCAAGACCTACGCCTGCTTCAAGCAGGCGCAGGGTTTTGACGCAGCATTGGCCTGAAAGTGACTGAGTGAAATCTTATAGATTTCACTCAGCCACTTTTGCGAGGCGCACCTGGACCGGAACGCCCACCCTGCGCCGGAACGCCCACAAGTGGCGCAGGGCTTTACAACGTGACGCATCTGCCTAGATGCGTCACGTTGTAAATGGGTCGTAGGGATTCACCACGTTTACGCCGCAGTTGCGTGACGCAAACGTGGCGCATTCCCAACATAAATCTGCCCCTTGCTCTCTCTGCCGATTGAAAAGCTGAGATCACTTTAAATGCATCCAAAAATATAGCTGCATTTACATGTTCATTTTCTTTATCACTCGCTGTCTGGATATTCTGGCTCTAATGCTGCCAAGTTGGAATCTGGCCGTCTAAGAAGGGCCGAAAATCAAAAGGCAGGTGTCCTTGAGCGAACAGCTACAACCTGGGCCAAAACTACTGCAGATGCTTGAAACGTCTGCGTATTCGCAAGGTACCGGTAGGAAACACATGACACATTGGTGTATACTGACCTCTAGTGGATTTTTGTTGAAATCATTTCAAAGTATGTGTGTTGTATTTTCATGTTAAACTGATAAAGCTTTCAGTGCCAGGTATTTGTCACAAAGCAAATAATTGTGTAAAATGCGTTGTTAATAGTCAGAAGTGATGCTCTTATGTGCCGATGGATGGGTGTTAATATACCGTTTATTGTGAAGCATTTCAATGATTTAAAATGCAAAAATGCAATTACAGCATAAAGTACTTTATCAAACATGTGCAGCAGAACATAAGAAATTGGAGGATTAGGAGGCGGAGCGCTCATTTCCGTGCTCCTCACACGGTCCTCATTTCCTCCATTACAGGGGTAGTAACTTTTAAAAGATCCTTGAAAACGTACTTATTTAAGCTTTAATGGGGCAGCTCCTACCTGACAGTTCGTCCACCCTCTCACCTGCTCTTTTATGCCAAGCACATGCACACTTACCAAGTACTCGTGCGCTATATCAATGTAATCATTCATTCATCAATTCATTCATTAATTCGTACCGTCCTTTTCCTTGGTAACGTAGGGGCATATTTATATTTTCCTTGGCTTAATGCCGCACACCGCCACTTCTGAAAAGTAGGGCTGCAACATATTTACAACAATATGGTGCAGGCCTGCGTTTCCCCGTGTGCTGGCGCTAAATTTAGCTACCTAGCGCCAATGCAGGCACCCCTGCACCATAGTGCAAGGTTGTCTGCATTGCAAGGAAAGATTGTTTTTGTGCAGGAAGGAACACCTTCCTGCACATAAACAATCTTTAAATGACATTTTGTAACTTCTATGTGTGCGGCTTAATGCAGCACACATAGAAGTTGCAAAACATCCTTTTTTAATGATTGTTTATCTGCATATACAATCAATGGCGTTTTGCTGTTTCCACGTGTGCTGCACAATGCAGCATACCTGGAAACAGCAAAAATGAGGAGAAATTAAACATTTCTTCTCGTTGCGCCAGAGTAAAACCAGGTTTTCCCTGGACTTAATATTGGCGCTGCCCTATATTTACGCCACCCTTGTAATTATGGGGCAGTGTCAAAATCAGTGGGTGTTGCAGTGGAGACCCCACCGCAACACCCATTGCCCTTCCCTTTCACTCTAAGAGGTCGATTATGATGCCGGATGGATCAAAGTCCGTCCGGCATCGTTCTGGAAATGGAACCGAAGGACCTCATGTCATCGGTTCCATTACAGGAATTAGGACGGGTTCAGTCGCACTCCTATTCGTTGCTAAGGGAGCATGCATTTCGAATGGAATGCATGCTTTGCAACCCGAGGCAGTCACCTCAAGGTGCCTGCCACCGGGTGCAGGGATCAAGAGGGGAGCAACATAGGTGCCCCCTTTGCTGCCATTCGGCGGCTTTGCACGGATGGAGGTCCTGCAGGGGGCCCCAAGGCCGTTTAGTAGTGCCTTTTTGTGCTGTAAAAGCTGGCACAAAAAGGAAGTGGGAAACTGCCATCGTAATCCCTCAGACGGAAAGAGCCAGTCGGAGGATTACAGTGGGCCTTCCGAATGGCAGACGAGCCATTCGAAAGACTGAGTTGGGTTCCCTTTCGACCAAACCCATCGAAATGGCTTGGTCGGTAGGAAATACGAATCGGTGAATACGATGCAGGCAGGAGGGCTCCGACCAATGGTCGGAGCCCTTCCTGTCCGCTCGTAATTGGGCCCTAAGTATAGTGTGAAAGGGGGCCCTATTTACAAGGCAGCACTAAGCCACTTACATGGCTTATTGCTGCCCTGTAAATAAGGTGAAGCCCCTATCGCCACCACAATATCGTGAAGCTGTGGTGACAATAGGGGCCTGTAAATATCCCCCGCAGTTTGACAAAATGTGTGTGTCGTGGTCAAGCAGTAGAGTATTGACGTTGTGTTATTTTGGTGCAGAACTGGGACACATACAGAAGTGCAAGGCTCCCACGTGAGTTTGGGACCTTGATGTGTTTCAATCTTATATTTTTATCAGCAGAGGCTGCCATCTTACACCGCAAGCATTTTTTAAATTAGCTTTTCTTCAGCAATAAACACATGGGCATCAGTTTCCTATGTGTTCCTTTTAAAGAAAATACATGTTAACGCAAGCCAGCAGTATAGAAAAGGAGCTGCTGACACGACTGGCGGCCCTATCATGATGCTGTTAGGATCTGTGATTTTTTTGGGGGGAAATTGTTGCACATATAATAACTCGAAATATCGAGTTAATGCATGTTTTGCTGGAAGCAGAATCTTGGAAACAAAGGGCAGTAATTGTTTATTTGTGTTTCCGAGCTCTGCTGAAAAAATTGCATAAACTAAGAGATATTTCGGAGCAGTGCAGAACATTTGCATTAAAGCTTACTTTTTTAAGCACCGTTGGTTAAGTGATTTGCCCAGAATCACAGGCTGATGAGCCGAGGTCAGGATTCGAACTTGGTTCCCCAGTTCCACTTTTGGCAGCTCTGGCCATATCCTCATTCTTGTTGCGATGCCAATTAGAACCTAACACTGCAGGAGCAATGCATCGCAGGAATGCAATACACGTTGCCTGCCAGAACGGCACATGAACGCACTCAACTGAAAGGGTCATTTTCAGTCGTTTTTGCATTGCTCATACCTGTAGTTCAGGCCCTGAGCTATGCTGCTTCTGGGAGTTCCAGTACTATTCTCGCCCGAAAAGAAGTTCCGGTACTCCGGCGAAGGAAACTGAGAAGTGCCATGACTTTATACCAGCCCATTTAAAGCACTGTTTCGGAGTAGGCTAACTATAAGGTTGCCTCGAGTTGCGCCAGCCAACAAATCTGTGGTTGTGTTTACGTCTGTGTAAAAATTTAGCAAAGTGTCATATGTACCTCACGATGTTCTGCGAAGATGCACCAGCAAAAAAAAAGCATGATGACACAACACTAGCGGGTCGATTTACTTAGATTTGACACCATTTGCGTCACACAAGTGACGCAAATCTGCGCAAAATCTTTTTTTCCGATTTACTTTCCAGGGAAAGTGCTAGATAATAAACCATAACAAATTACTGTTCCATCTCCAAACTAACTAAACTCAGGGAAGGTGCTGGATAATAAACCATAAAATATTACTATTCCAACTCCAAACTAACTAAACTCAGGGAAAGTGCTAGATAATAAACCATAAAAAATTACTATTCCCACTCCAAACTAATTAAACTCAGTGAAAGTCCAGGATAATAAACCATTAAAAATGTAACAATTTAAAAAAAAGAAAAAGAAAGATAAAAATTTAAATTTGAAAAATTAACACTATAAAATTACCATATATAATATTTTAAATATCAAAAATGATTCAAGATTTTGCTAATATCTATTAATGACATTTTTTAAATTTCGTTTTTATGGGTTTTTTTCAAATTCCCAATCTTTTTATAAATAACAATTCAAAATTAAAATGTATTCTAAATTTCAAAACATTATTAAATTCTTAAAATGCAATATTTAGTATTTTTCTTTTTTCTTTTTTTCCTTTTTTTTAAAACAAATACAACAAATAATCATATTTTAGATATACAAATAAAAACAAATAAAGAAATTATAAAACTGAGGGGCATATTACCAAGGGTGGCGATAGGCAATTATCACCGGTTTAGCGTCCGTTTTCGGCCGCTAAGCGGCGATAATTCTATCGCTCTATTAGCAAGCTGTCGCTAACTGATGTTAGCGACAGCTTTTAGGCGATAGCGAGCCGTTTGGGGCCCGCTTTGCAAGTTAGTGATATTTATCGCTAATGGCATGCAAAGTGGGCGTACCCAACCTGTTAGCGACTAAATGCAGTCGCTAACGTCGCTATCGCCTATTAGCAAGGCAGGCGTAGCGATGGAAATATTCCCGCTATCGCCAAAAAACAACGCCTGCTCAGACCAGTTCTTAGCCATGTTATCCAATGGGAGGTGGATAACATGGCTAAGAGCATTTCGTCGCTAATGCGTGAATATCGATGTAATCTCAGCGATAATCATGCATTTCGCCGCTATCGCTGGATATTTTAGCACAATGGAGAAAAACGTTGCTAATAGCATGTTTTCTCCGCTAACATATCCAGCCATAAAAAAATCGTCGCTAAGCCTATTTAGCAATAATTATCGCTACTTGTTGGTAATATGCCCCTTTAATTTTTATAAATTAACTAAAATAACAACTTTTAAAAAATGACATTTTTTAAATAAATGTAGAATACTTTTTTTTTACAAAATATCAACACCTGAAAAACGAAACAAAATACAAAGAAAGTAAAAAAGTTTTACTTTTATTTATAATTTATGAAATGTATTTAAAATTGTAATTTTTTTTAAACAATATATATTACTTCAAAGAAATATATTTGAAATCACTTCCCACCCTTCTCACTGTTCTCCCCTGTAAACCAACATCCTACTCCTAAAAATATAAATTGAAATGTAAAAGAATATATTACTTAAAACAAATATATTTTAAAATGTCTCTCCACCCTTATCCCCTATAAACCCAACATCCTGGTCCTTAATAAAATAAATGTAAATACAAAAAATATATATTACTTTAAACAAATATATTTTAAATTACTCCCTACCCTTATCCTCTATACACCCAACATCCTGCTCCTAAAAATAAGAAAAATATTAAAAAAACATATTTTAACATTAAAAATAATATTTATACATAGAAAACAACTGAATTAACACAAAAATATATTTTAAACCATACACAAAAAATAACTAAATAATCAATATTATTAACAGCTATATTTTGACATCGATATTTTCAAATTCGATACTTCTTACTTACACAAATTTTGATATTTTTTACCACGATATAACTTACCTCGATATTGTGCTTCGCCGATATTCTTCACTCGATATCCATTGCACTCAATATTCAAAATTCTGTATGTTCACCGTGCCCCACATCTCTCCTACACTCATCCAGATCTCATCTCAAATTTAGTCTAAGAAAGTTTTGGGGGTCTAATGTGAAATCAGTTCCCAAGAATTTAAATTCCTCCTTGGACCACTGTAAAGAGTATTGCCAGTTAGCCAGTGGGCTCCAGGGATTCTGTGGAATCACCACAGACGTATGTCAGTTTTTGCTGATGCCCGAATATTTCCCAAAAACATCAAGGATCTCTAGAGCACTATGGATGAAGTATAGTGGGTCTGCCAGATATAACAGATTGTCATTTGCATAAAGGAAGATGACATCCTCCCACTCATGACCCTACCTTAATCCCTGAATCTGGGAGTCCAAAAGGTTAGTGACTCCACAGCTAGAGCAAGCAAAAGAGGGTAGTGAGGGATCCTGGTCTTGTCCTTCTCCCCAACTGCTGCATCATCATCCCATTAACGCCTGACTCTGGCCACTTGAACAGTATACCATAGACGGATCCCAGAAAGGAATTGTGGTCCAAACCCCATCATACCCAAGACTGCTTCAAATGGCTCTATGCCACAGAGTCAAGGTCATTTGCTTCATCCAACACCAGTAGAACTGCTGGCTCTTTCATAGCCTATCGTCTCAATAAGGTATACAACCATTACAACGCAATTTTTACCACGCAATACCATTACCACGCATCTTTTACCACGCCAATACTTTTACAACGCATACTTTTACAACGCAGACTATTACAACGCAAATACTATTACAACGCATGTATTTTACAACGCAATATTATTTTATTAATATTTTATTGTGTAATATTATTATTATTTATTTAAATTATAAAAAAATAAATTATTAATAAAAATTATAATTTACTAATAATTAAAAACACAAGTATTAATAGTTTAATATATAATTTTATTAAAATATATAATAAATATATTATTATAATTATATTAATATATTTAAATATTTAATAAATGAGTATTAATTTAAAAATTAAATATTAATAAATATTTATAAATTAATAATAATTAATTATTTATTTAATTTAATTAATATATATAATTAGTTATTACAATAATATATTTTAAAATTTAATACTCGAGTATTAACACAAGTATTAATAGTTTAATATATAATTTTATTAAAATATATAACAAATATATTATTATAATTATATTAATATATTTAAATATTTAATAAATGAGTATTAATTTAAAAATTAAATATTAATAAATAATTATAAATTAATAATAATTAATTAATTATTTAATTTAATTAATATATATAATTAGTTATTACAATAATATATTTTTAAAATTTAAAACTCGAGTATTAATTTTGCAAACATGTATTAAGTATTAATAATTTAATATATAATATTATTAAAATATATGATAAATATATTTTTTAAATTATATTAATATGTTTAAATATTTAATAAATTAGTATTAATTTAAAAAATACGTATTAATAATTTATTATAAATTAATATTAATTATTTAATTATTTAATTTATTTAATATATATAATTATTTATTACAAATTTAAATAAAAAATAAATCAATTAAAAATTAAATATTAATGATTTATTATTTAAATTAAATAAAATATATAATGAAAAAATTAATAATTATATTAATATATTTAAATATTTAATATTCGAGTATTAATTTTATAACCAAGTATTAAAAAAAATTATATTTGTTACCAATAATAAATTAATAAAAAAATATTATTGATTTTAAATAATATATTTGATTTTTAAAATACTAAAGTATTAAGTATGGAAATATGTATTTATTTATGTAATATTTATATTTATTTATTTAT
This sequence comes from Lissotriton helveticus, assembly GCF_964261635.1. Lineage (NCBI taxonomy): Eukaryota > Metazoa > Chordata > Amphibia > Caudata > Salamandridae > Lissotriton > Lissotriton helveticus. Next base: position 577,034,974 of record NC_136063.1, read on the forward strand.
AATAAATTATTTAAATATTTTATATATCTTTACATGATTTAATTATTTTATTTTATATATCTTTACATGATTTAATTATTTTATTTATATATTTAGATATTATTTTATGTAATTAGTTATATATTATATTTATTTTATAAGGTAAAACAGTATTTGTAAAACATTTCAGTAAGAAATAAATTTATATATTTTGATATTATTTTATGTAATTAGTTATATATTATATTTATTTTATAAGCACGTAATTATAATTTAAAAAAAATTATTAATAATTGTAAAAATTGTATAACAAATAAATGTTTACATTTATAATAAAAAATTAATATATGTAACATTAAGCAACATTTTATGATATTTTAACTTAAAATAAATTATTACTAATATATCAAAATTTTTGGTTCCCACGGTTTAACATTGATTTCTATGGAAGAAATTGTCCTTCATTTATTTCCATGACATAGGATATAGGTCCCGCGAAACAGATAAAGGATGATTAAATGAAGAGGATAGAGCGAGAAAAGAAAGAAAAAGAAGCAAGAAAACAGGTAAGGAGACATTATATTTAATATATATACATTTATTTTAATTAATAATAAATAGTTTAAATAAATATAAACAAACAACAGAGGCAGAAATTTATTTGTAAATATTTTATTTATAAAAATATATTTTTGAGTGAAAGTACTTTTTTTTATTACATTTAATGCATATTTTTTGAAATTTTTGTAAAACACATACAATTTATTAATAATAAAATAAACTTTTTACATTTTGTAAATAAAGTAGTCCTTTGTTGATCGTTGTATCCAGCCATGACGTCACGCCGTTGAAACACGCGTTGGCGGCCATTTTGAGGAGCATCGTTGGTGGAAGCAGCAGGAAGCTGATCTGCGTCCAGGTAGGAAACTTTTTAAAGTTTATATTAAATTAAAATAATTATAATCGAATACATTTATTGTACGGGAAGAATAAGTCGAGGTTGTTTAAAAAAAAATATATTTTCTGTAAATAATGCATGTCGCTAAACATATAACGATAATATGTCTAAGTCGGGTTCCGTGTTAACTAAAACGATAGGTATATTAAGTACATTACATTGTACATATGTAAATAGATGTTTAATTTTATGCAACTTGTATATGCTTACATTTTATGCTGCATTTATTTTGTGATCAAATGTTTGTATAAAAATGCATTTTTGATTGCACTAAAACATTTCGGAAAATGATATAAAGTAAATAGAGGTTAATTTATTGTTTTGTAAAGCTTCATTTACAAAATATGAATGAAATTTTTTTCATTTAGGCAATTGGATTGTGTATTTTCTTCGTGTTTTTGGAAAAAGGAAAAATAGATTAGTAAATGTTTTTGGCATTTGGTTGATTTCGGTGCTTGAAATTGGAAGATAGAAAGTTATGTTTTATTTATGGAGAGCGTTTATGCTTGATTTATTTCACGATATGTTATTATGAGAATGAGATTGACTTTGAGAAATATGTGTCTGTGATTTCATATGTGCTTTTGAAAATTTTATTGATTTCAGATAATGCTTGAATTATTTCACGATATGTTGTTATTAGAATGAGATTGCTTTTGAGAAATATGTCTGTGATTTCATATGTGCTTTGAAAATGTTAATGATTTAAGATAATATTTGTTAAATATTATGCATAATAATAGTTGGATAATGCGATAATATTTGAAATTAATAAAACAACTGAATACAATAGCATAATATGTGTATAATTGGTTAGAAAAATTGTATTTTTTAAGTTAAAAAAACAATAGCAATCTGTAGAGGAAAAAATGTGTAGCCAATATTAGAAAAAAATGCCGTTCCTAATTTTGCGAATAATTTAATATAAAAAAAATATTAACCATATAATCCATTTGCCATTATAAAAATATCTTTGTAGAAGCTTTATAAAAACAATTTATTAAGAAATAGGAAGGAAAAGAAGAGTTTATAAAATTTTATCAAGAATGCATTTTTAAAAAAATCGATTTGGAAAAAAAATATTTCTTTCCAAAATAAATGGAATCTTCACTAAATACAAAAAAAACACTCTAAATAATGTAATTAAAGAGTGTACACAAACATTAGGAATAGAAAGAACACCGACTTCATTTTGGAAAAAATAATTGATTTAAAAAATAAAAAGCCAATTTCTAATTTAAAGAGGAAATAATTTTGGAGCAAAGCAGGAAAGTAATTCTTTAATAATAACTAAAAAGAGAGAATGTTTGCAAGGTTTTCCAAGTAATCCAAAGCCACGCACAACGAAAACTGTTGCAGTACCGCCAATAGTCGTTCAGACATTTCCTTTGTTTTTAGAGTAATCCGTGAGTTTAGTTTACCTGTGAGAGTTTGAGAAATTCTCATTTCTTGGAAACTTTGCTCCTTCTTCAAAGTTTCCAAAAAAGAGTAGAAATTAGGATGATGTTTGCCAATTAAATGATTGAAGGAGTTATGCCATCCCTCTATGGCATTATTTGTTTTAGCCTCTCCCTGTAAGCAACTCGAATAACAGTTCCACCACTCCACATGAAACCGTGGCTTCCTCCTGCGACCCGATCTGCTTAGGTGTCCAATCCATGTGTCTTCCATATAATTTAGAATAGGTGCCAATAATTCTTCATTTCTTAAATAATAATCAGATTCTATAATGGCAGTGTAGTATTCGTCTACACTTTCGGGAGGGACAAAACAAAGTGCAGTTAATTTTTTAATTTCGACTTGTAGTTTGCTGTTTGATGAATATTCTGTAACAAGGGGTGTTTTTTGTACTTTACGCCAGAATGCCTGGGAGAAATGGAAAAAACACCCCTGAATTTGGGTATCCGTGTACATTTTGGAGATCACATTGATCATGCTCAATTCAAAATCAATTATTATTTTCCTAGGACTTTGGTGAGTTTTGGATTTTATAACAGACAAAAATTCTGTGTATGTTGCAGAAGTTTTATCAGGCAGCAAACTATACACTAGGGGTATTACACTATTATTAATTTTAGCATGTATTGTATAAATTTGGGTGAATGGATGGGGTGTGCTTTTAAACGTCCCATCCATCATCCAAATTTCACTGCTTTCTAGTTTCACAAGGTTACGGGGAGTACTAAATATTAATATACGCTTCTGAGGGTTTTCATTGTCGTGCAAAAGGAAAGATTCATCAGAAAAAGAAATAGTAAGCTCATGAGGTATAACTATGTCTGAAAAGGTATGTGGTGTATTAGTTTGGGTATTACTTGCCTGCTTTTGTCGTTGAATTATTCTACGCAAATTGTGGATTGTAGGCATATTACTTGCTATATGTGTAGGGACATGTTGAGCAACCTCTCTTAAAATTGTTCCTGTGGAATCATTGGAGGTGCTTGCCAATACTTTCATCTCATTCACCGTTTCCCTTACATCAACCTCCGTTGCAGAGGCAGAGTGGTTGTGGTCTGTTGTTTTTACAATAATATCATCAACCGTTACCGCTCTGCCACTGCAACGGGTTGAAAAGTAATTCACGCACCTCCAATGATTCCTTGTTAAACTTATTCTTTCCCTACAATAAATGTATCCTCCATGATTTAAGAGTCTGTTTCCTTTTCTGGACATTATAAAATTGGCTGTTGGATGAGTAGTCATGTTCTAAAAGAGAAAAAAAAGAGTTTTTATGAATGATTAGAGATTGTTACTAATTTATAAATGCATTATTTACTCAGTGTTACAATATTTACTTATTTATTTGTAAGATTAAAGAATATCATAAATGTTGCATTTTTCAAAAAAATTGAATAGTATCAAATACATATACACTTTTAAACAGTTTAATGACTGCATTCTTTACTTGAGTATTAATAGTAAGTCATAGCCTCAGACAAACAAGCACTTTCCCCACTGCAGCACTTATCTGGAGTTGGAATAGTAATTAATACCCTTACACTATCCAGCACTTTACCTACTGCAGCACTTAAATGGAGTTGAAATATTAATTAATAACCTAACACTATCCAAAAATTTAACCACTGCAGCACTTAACTGGTGTTGGAATAGTAATTAATACCCTTACACTATTCAGCACTTTACCTACTGCAGCACTTAACTGGAGTTGTAATAGTAATTAATAACACACACTATCCAACACTTTCCACACTGCAGCACTTACCTGGTGTTGGAATAGTATTTAATAACCTCACACTATCCAGCAATATCCCCACTGCTGCACTTAATTGAAGTTGGAATAGTAATTAATACTCTTACACTATCCAACACTTTCCCTACTGCAGCACTTACCTGGAGTTGGAATAGTAATTAATACTCTTACACTATCAAGCACTTTACCTACTGCTGCATTTAACTGGAGTTGGAATAGTAATTAATAACCTCACACTATCCAGCAATTTCCCTACTGCAGCACTTACCTGGAGTTGGAATACTAATTAATACTCTTACATTATCCAGCACTTTCCCTACTGAAGCACTTACCTGGAGTTGGAATAGTAATTAATACCCTTACACTATCCAGCACTTTACCTACTGCAGCACTTAACTGAATTTGGAATAGTAATTAATAATCTCACACTATCCAGCACTTTCCCTACTGCAGCACTTACCTGGAGTTGGAATAGTAATTAATACCCTTACACTATCCAGCACTTTACCTACTGCAGCACTTAACTGGATTTGGAATAGTAATTAATAATCTCACACTATCCAGCACTTTCCCTACTGCAGCACTTACCTGGAGTTGGAATAGTAATTAATACCCTTACACTATCCAGCACTTTACCTACTGCAGCACTTAACTGGAGTTGGAATAGTAATTAATAATCTCACACTATCCAGCACTTTCCATACTACAGCATTTAACTGGTGTTGGAATAGTAAATAATACCATTACAAAATACAGCACTTTAACTAGGATAGCACTTCAAGAATTGATTTACCTTATTTGTATCTGTTTCTTTGTGATGAAAAATGTAATCAGATTCTTCTTTGGTTGGTTGATATCTCTTTGGCGGAATATAAGTTGGTTTCTTTTTCTAAAAAAAAAGGGAAAGAAATGTTGTTTATTATTATTCAGTTATTGACTTGGTTTGTAAAAAATTGTGTGTCTTCAATTGAAAATGAAAAAATAATCATCTTTGCAATTGTACAATATTTCAAAGTATAATAGTGGCAAATTGACATGTTTGAAATATCTGGCACTTTCTCAGATGCAGCACTTACCTGAAGTTGGAATAGTAATTAATACTCTTAGACTTAACCTCACACTATCCAGCACTTTACCTACTGCAGCACTTAACTGGAGTTGGAATAGTAATTAATAATCTAACACTATCCAGCACTTTCCCTACTGCAGCACTTACCTGGAGTTGGAATAGTAATTAATACACTTACACTATCCAACACTTTACCTACTGCAGCACTTAACTGGAGTTGGAATAGTAATTAATAATCTCACACTATCCAGCACTTTCCCTACTGCAGCACTTACCTGGAGTTGGAATAGTAATTAATACCCTTACACTATCCAGCACTTTACCTACTGCAGCACTTAACTGGAGTTGGAATAGTAATTAATAATCTCACACTATCCAGCACTTTCCCTACTGCAGCACTTACCTGGAGTTGGAATAGTAATTAATACCCTTACACTATCCAGCACTTTACCTACTGCAGCAATTAACTGGAGTTGGAATAGTAATCAATAATATCACACTATCCAGCACTTTCTCTATTATTGCACTTAATTGGTGTTGGAATAATAATTAATACACTTACACTATCCAGCACTTTCCCCATAGCAGCACTTACCTGATGTTGGAATAGTAATTAATAACCTCACACTATCCAGCACTTTACCTACTGCAGCACTTATCTGGAGTTGGAATAGTAAATAATACCCTTACACTATCCAGCACTTTCCCTACTGCAGCACTTACCTGGAGTTGGAATAGTAATTAATACCCTTACACTATCCAGCACTTTACCTACTGCAGCACTTAACTGGAGTTGGAATAGTAATTAATAATCTCACATTATCCAGCACTTTCTCTACTGCAGCACTTAACTGGTGTTGGAATAGTAAATAATACCATTACAAAATACAGCACTTTAACTAGGATAGCACTTCAAGAATTGATTTACCTTATTTGTATCTGTTTCTTTGTGATGAAAAATGTACTCAGATTCTTCTTTGGTTGGTTGATATCTCTTTGGCGGAATATAAGTTGGTTTCTTTTTCTAAAAAAAAAAGGGAAAGAAATGTTGTTTATTATTATTCAGTTATTGACTTGGTTTGTAAAAAATTGTGTCTGTTCTTTTGAAAATGAAATATAATTCTTCTTTGCAATTGTACAATATTTCAAAGTATAATAGTGGCAAATTGACATGTTTGAAATATCTGGCACTTTCTCAGATGAAGCACTTACCTGAAGTTGGAATAGTAATTAATACTCTTACACTTAACCTCACACTATCCAGCACTTTACCTACTGCAGCACTTAACTGGAGTTGGAATAGTAATTAATAACCTCACACTATCCAGCACTTTCCCTACTGCAGCACTTACCTGGAGTTGGAATAGTAATTAATTACAACACACTATCCAGCACTTTACCTACTGCAGCACTTAACTGGAGTTGGAATAGTAATTAATAATCTAACACTATCCAGCACTTTCCCTACTGCAGCACTTACCTGGAGTTGGAATAGTAATTAATACACTTACACTATCCAACACTTTACCTACTGCAGCACTTAACTGGAGTTGGAATAGTAATTAATAATCTCACACTATCCAGCACTTTCCCTACTGCAGCACTTACCTGGAGTTGGAATAGTAATTAATACCCTTACACTATCCAGCACTTTACCTACTGCAGCAATTAACTGGAGTTGGAATAGTAATTAATAATATCACACTATCCAGCACTTTCTCTATTATTGCACTTAATTGGTGTTGGAATAATAATTAATACACTTACACTATCCAGCACTTTCCCCATAGCAGCACTTACCTGGTGTTGGAATAGTAATTAATAACCTCACACTATCCAGCACTTTACCTACTGCAGCACTTATCTGGAGTTGGAATAGTAAATAATACCCTTACACTATCCAGCACTTTCCCTACTGCAGCACTTACCTGGAGTTGGAATAGTAATTAATACCCTTACACTATCCAGCACTTTACCTACTGCAGCACTTAACTGGAGTTGGAATAGTAATTAATAATCTCACACTATCCAGCACTTTCTCTACTGCAGCACTTAACTGGTGTTGGAATAGTAAATAATACCATTACAAAATACAGCACTTTAACTAGGATAGCACTTCAAGAATTGATTTACCTTATTTGTATCTGTTTCTTTGTGATGAAAAATGTACTCAGATTCTTCTTTGGTTGGTTGATATCTCTTTGGCGGAATATAAGTTGGTTTCTTTTTCTAAAAAAAAAAGGGAAAGAAATGTTGTTTATTATTATTCAGTTATTGACTTGGTTTGTAAAAAATTGTGTCTGTTCTTTTGAAAATGAAATATAATTCTTCTTTGCAATTGTACAATATTTCAAAGTATAATAGTGGCAAATTGACATGTTTGAAATATCTGGCACTTTCTCAGATGAAGCACTTACCTGAAGTTGGAATAGTAATTAATACTCTTACACTTAACCTCACACTATCCAGCACTTTACCTACTGCAGCACTTAACTGGAGTTGGAATAGTAATTAATAACCTCACACTATCCAGCACTTTCCCTACTGCAGCACTTACCTGGAGTTGGAATAGTAATTAATTACAACACACTATCCAGCACTTTCCCTACTGCAGCACTTAATTGGTGTTGGAATAGTAATTAATACACTTACACTATCCAGCACTTTTCCCACAGCAGCAATTACCTGGTGTTGATATAGTAATTAATACTCTTACACTATCCACCATTTTCGCCACTGCAGCACTTATCTGGAGTTGGAATAATAATTAATACACTTACACTATCCAGCACTTTCCCTACTGCAGCACTTAAATGGAGTTGGAATAGTAATTAATAACCTCACACTATCCACCACTTTACCTACTGCTGCACTTACCTGGTGTTGGAATAGTAAATAATACCCTTACACTATCCAGCACTTTTCCTACTGCAGCACTTAAATGGAGTTGGAATAGTAATTAATAACCTCACACTATCCAGCACTTTACCTACTGCTGCACTTATCTGGAGTTGGAATAGTAAATAATAACCTCACACTATCCAGCAATTTCCCTACTGCAGCACTTAAATGGAGTTGGAATAGTAATTAATAACCTCACACTATCCACCACTTTACCTACTGCTGCACTTACCTGGTGTTGGAATAGTAAATAATACCCTTACACTATCCAGCACTTTACCTACTGCAGCACTTAACTGGAGTTGGAATAGTAATTAATAACCTCACACTATCCGGCACTTTACCTACTGCTGCACTTATCTGGAGTTGGAATAGTAAATAATACACTTACACTATCCAGCACTTTCCCTACAACAATACTTAAATGGAGTTGGAATAGTAATTAATAACCTCACACTATCCACCACTTTACCTACTGCTGCACTTACCTGGTGTTGGAATAGTAAATAATACCCTTACACTATCCAGCACTTTTTCTACTGCAGCACTTACCTGGTGTTGGAATAGTAAATAATACCATTACAAAATATAGCACTTTAACTATAATAGCACTTCAAGAATTGATTTACCTTATTGGTATCTGTTTCTTTGTGGTGGAAAATGTCCTCAGAATCTTCTTTGGTTGGTTGATATCTCTTTGGCGGAATATAAGTTGGTTTCTTTTTATAAAAAAAAGGGACTTGGTTTTTAAAATATTGTGTATGTTCTTTTGAAAATGAAATATAATTCTTCTTTGCAATTGTACAATATTTCAAAGTATAATAGTGGCAAATTGACATGATTGAAATATCTGGCACTTTCTTTGATGCAGCACTTACCTGAAGTTGGAATATTAATTAATACTCTTACACTATCCAGCACTTTCGACACTGCAGCACTAAACTGAAGTTGGAATAATAATTAATACACTTACACTATCCAGCACTTTCCCTACTGCAGCACTTAACTGGAGTTGGAATAGTAATTAATAACCTCACACTATCCACCACTTTACCTACTGCTGCACTTACCTGGTGTTGGAATAGTAAATAATACCCTTACACTATCCAGCACTTTTCCTACTGCAGCACTTAAATGGAGTTGGAATAGTAATTAATAACCTCACACTATCCAGCACTTTACCTACTGCTGCACTTATCTGGAGTTGGAATAGTAAATAATAACCTCACACTATCCAGCACTTTCGCTACTGCAGCACTTATCTGGAGTTGGAATAGTAAATAATACCCTTACACTATCCAGCACTTTCCCTACAACAATACTTAAATGGAGTTGGAATAGTAATTAATAACCTCACACTATCCACCACTTTACCTACTGCTGCACTTACCTGGTGTTGGAATAGTAAATAATACCCTTACACTATCCAGCACTTTTTCTACTGCAGCACTTACCTGGTGTTGGAATAGTAAATAATACCATTACAAAATATAGCACTTTAACTATAATAGCACTTCAAGAATTGATTTACCTTATTGGTATCTGTTTCTTTGTGGTGGAAAATGTCCTCAGAATCTTCTTTGGTTGGTTGATATCTCTTTGGCGGAATATAAGTTGGTTTCTTTTTATAAAAAAAAGGGACTTGGTTTTTAAAATATTGTGTATGTTCTTTTGAAAATGAAATATAATTCTTCTTTGCAATTGTACAATATTTCAAAGTATAATAGTGGCAAATTGACATGATTGAAATATCTGGCACTTTCTTTGATGCAGCACTTACCTGAAGTTGGAATATTAATTAATACTCTTACACTATCCAGCACTTTCGACACTGCAGCACTTAACTGAAGTTGGAATAATAATTAATACACTTACACTATCCAGCACTTTCCCTACTGCAGCACTTAACTGGAGTTGGAATAGTAATTAATAACCTCACACTATCCACCACTTTACCTACTGCTGCACTTACCTGGTGTTGGAATAGTAAATAATACCCTTACACTATCCAGCACTTTTCCTACTGCAGCACTTAAATGGAGTTGGAATAGTAATTAATAACCTCACACTATCCAGCACTTTACCTACTGCTGCACTTATCTGGAGTTGGAATAGTAAATAATAACCTCACACTATCCAGCACTTTCGCTACTGCAGCACTTATCTGGAGTTGGAATAGTAAATAATACCCTTACACTATCCAGCACTTTCCCTACTGCAGCACTTACCTGGAGTTGGAATAGTAATTAATACCCTTACACTATCCAACAATTCCCCACTGCTACACTTACCTGGAATTGGAATATTAAATAATACCCTTACTATATCCAGCACTTTACCCACTGTTGCACTTAATAATAGTTGAAATAGTAATCAATAACCTAACACTATTCAACATTTTCTCTACTGCAGCACTTTCCTGGTGTTTGATTAGTAAATGATAAAATTACAAAATCAAGCACTTTAACTACAATAGCACTTAAAGAAATAATTTACCTTATTTGTATCTGTTTCTTTGTGATGAAAAATGAACTCAGATTCTTCTTTGGTTGGTGGAATATAAGTTGGATTCTTTTTATAAAATAAGGGAGAGAAATGTTCATGAAAAATATTAATATATTGTATAGGTATTTAAAATATTATGTATGTCATTTTGAAAAAGAAAAATAATTATTGGTTGCAAATGTATAACATACATATAACAGGTAATGCACAGGCATAAGCAGAATAAAATCCCATAATAAATGGAGCAGATACAGCACAGGTAGCAGCAGTACAAGATTCCCTCACACACAGAGCAGGTACAACATACGCAATAGCAGTGAAAGCTTCACTCACACACAGAGTAGGTACAGCACAGGAAACAGCAGTGCAAGCTTCCTTAACATATAGAACAGGTACATCACAGACATCAGCAATACAAGATTCTATTACACATAGAACAGGTACAGCATACAAAGCAGCAGTGCAAGCTTCTCTCATACACGGAGCAGGTGCAGTATAGGGAAGAGTAGAGCAAGCTTCCTTCACACATATATCATGAACAGCATAGGCAAGAATAGTGCAAGCTTCCTTTAGAAATAGAACAGGTATATCACAGGCAGCAGTAGTGCAAGCTTCCTATAAAAATAGAAAAGGTACAGCACAAGAAACAGTAGTGAAAGCTTAACTTATATACAGAGCAGGTACAGCAAACATAACAATACTGAAAGCTTTCTTTACACACGGAGCAAGTACACCATAGAAAACAGTAGCGAAAGTTTCTCTCACGCATGGATCAAAAAAAATACAGGTAGCAACAATAAAAGCTTCATACACACATAGAATAGGTACAGCACAGGTAGCAGCGAACTTATGTCACGCATAAAAGAAACAAAACACATACATTCAGTACTGCGCAGGCAGCATCATTGCAAGCTTATCTCACGCATGGAGCAGGTACAGCACAGATAGTAACAGTGAAAGATTACAACACATATAGGATAGGTACAGCACAGGTAGCAACAGTGCAAGTTTATTTCACGCATGGAGCACATACAGCACCAACATATGTATATACCACATATGCTAAATTTTTACTTATTTTACATTAAAAAAATTTAAAACGCTATTAATAAATCTGATTACTCACATAGTATTAAATATTAATACAATAAAATATTTTTATTTTTACCTTATAAGGTGAAAACCTTGAGAAAGTCGATGTTTGAATAACAATATATTTTCGATAAAATATTGTACCTAAATAAAATTTGAAAAATATTTTAATTATTAATTTTATTTGCATTTTACAAAATCACAAATTATGAATAATAATAAATATTTTTTACCTCGTAATTTTTTTAGCACAGTTTGGTAGCTGTAATTCTTAGCGTCACTGTTTTAAGTTGTTCTATTAATGGAAAAAATAAAGTGTGAGGAAAAATTTTAGAACTTAAATAAATAATATTAATTTTGAGTAATTCTATTACTAATTGCTTGAATATATTGTTAGCTATTTCAATTACTTACTTAGAATAGAACAAATGTACTCCGAAGATTTGATTTCTATTTTGAAGAGGTGAAAAGGTGAGAGAGTCAGATTTACCGTCTGGTCACTCTGATAGTTGCGGATCAACTGATCTTAAAATGGTGTCTGTCTCATATTTATATGTATTGGGTTATTCTGTCAGTTTTTTTATATAAACACAACGTTGTAATGTAAAAATTAAACTAAATAAATTACTGTGTAAACATATAATTGTAATTATGATTTTAAGAAACGTAAATCGGGTTATTTCTGTCGTTTTGGCATCCATTTTGTAAGTACTGTTATGATGTTATTGTCATTGAAATTGTTGTAGGACTACTTTTTCATTAACTTACTTAAAATGGCGATAGCTTTTCGAAACGTAAACAATGAAATATGGTAACCTAATTATTATTACTCTTCTTAAATCGAAAAGTTTAAATGAATATATTAATTATTTTATTTCAACATGCGTCATTTTAGTAATAAAATATATCATTTTGTAGAAATGAGTAATGAAATATATTATGCTTTTGAATAATCAAGTATTATTTTTATAGTCGATTTAAAAATATGCAAAAAATACATATAGATAAATTATTTCAATTTTTTAATTTCATATTTTAAAGCATTTACCAACACAAAACATATACTTAGTGTATTTGATCAATCTATATTTCTATTTATTTAAATTATGTAAATTATTTAAATTTATGTAATTTAATATATTTTAATTTAAAAAATTTAATATAATGTTAATTAATTTTAAAAATCAAATATAAAATTTTATTAAAATATATACTAAATATATTGTTATAATTATATTAATATATTTAAATATTTAATAAATGAGTATTAATTTAAAAATTAATTATTAATAATCAATGTATATTTCTATTTATTTAAATTATGTAAATTATTTAAATGTATGTAATTTAATATATTTTAATTTAATTAATTTAATATAATGTAAATTATTTTTATATTTAAATATATAATTTTTAAATATTCGAATATTAATTTTAATACTCGAGTATTAATTTTAATACTCGAGTATTAATTTGCATATATTACACATTTTTTGTCTTATATTTTGTAGTTTAATCAACATTTTTTAAATTACTTCCCCACCCAAAACCCCTATTTTCCCTACATCCCGTCCCAGTGGTTATTGTACTTAAAAAAATATATATTATATTTAATTTGCGTTGTAATAGTATGCGTTTTATTAGTATTCGTTGTAATAGTACTTTTTTAATAATACACTATATTGCGTTGTAAAAGTACTCGTTGTAATAACATGCGTTGTAATAGTATTAGCGTGGTAAAAAATGCGTGCTAAAAGTATGCGTGCTAAAAATATGCGTTGTAACGTCATATATCCTCTCAATAAACACCCGAACAACCATCAAAGATTATGGCAGGTGTATCGCAGTGGTATAAAGTCTGACTGGTCAGGTGCAATACGCTTCTCAATGACCTTCCATAGCTGATTGGACAGCACGTTAGCTAGAAATTTTACTTCCTTGTTTGACAAAGTGATCACCCTATAGGAGGTGAGTTGAGTAACTAGTTTGGCCCCTTTATGGATCCGAATGGTGGTCACTGTTCAAAGATCTCTAGTCAAGCTCCCCTATGACCTTGTCTCATGCAACATATGGCGTGGATGCCTCAGACCTGTCTTCCCACACATTTAATCATGAAACATTATCATGTGGAGTTTGTGCTGGATGGGTTTGTTTTTCTTTACTGCCCTCAGGATAAGATCCGGATCCCTGTAGTTTATAATTCTAGCTGTCAGGTGCCTTGGTCTGGCTCAGGGCTTGGGTGGCATCCTAGGAACTTTGTGGGCCACTCCCAAAGTCCTCAAGAAAGTGTTTCAGGTCTCTTCCTTCACTTGCCTCCGGCAGATACACAAGTCAGAAGTTATTGCAGCAGGAACTGCCGACTGCATCTTCAGCTTTGGCTTGTAGTCTTTGGGTGGTTGTGTGGAGATACTGAACCCTAGTTTGACAAGTTTTCAAGGAGGCCGAATGTTCTTGAAATAGTGTTTCAGTGGCGGATACCCTGGCAAAGATATTTTTGAAATCGCCCCATATCAGGGTGACATCCAGGGCCACTGTGTCTATTTTGCCCTCTAGGGTGAATCTAGTGTCTCTGATAGCCTCTATAAGGTATTTAAGGAAGGGGCTGCACCCTTTGTTGTCTGGTGCCTATGTATACTTAGCCTCGCTCGCATCACAGTGAAAGGCATATTTCTCCATCCTGGCCTCCGTGATTATTGGGAACCTTTGCCATGCACCACTGCCAGATGTTGTGTCTGAGGAGGAAAGTGGGAGGATAGGTTGAAGTTGGGCCATAGATGCAGGTCAGTGTCGGCTCCCCTCTTTCTGGAAGCCAGTCGCCATGTATGCTCTGATGCCATCGCAGCTCTCACCCTTCAGGCCGTGTGCTGTCAGTTGAAGGGGCTCCACCTGACCAACACTGGAGGCAGAGTCCCACCATGACACTAGTAGGTCACATGCATCTCCAACTGAGGGTTTCAGGGCAGCCTCCACCCACCGCTGACTCTCTACATCTCCTCGCTTAACAACCGATAATCAGGAGAGTGGGCCTGTGATATGACAACAAAATACCTTCCTATGAGAGGCGACCCTCACTCATTCCTCACCTCCATCAGCCACAACAGTCTTGAACGCGTTGGTGCTTCTTGCTGGGTCTCCTAGCCCCAAGTGTGTGATGGGGTCCACTAGGATGGGCCAAGTCCCAGGACCGGACCACTCCCCCCCTCGATGTTCTTGTGCCACCCGATGCCTTTGCTTAGCCCCTCCAAAGCTGCTTTCATGTGCCTTTGCGGCTCCTGTACTCGAGATGAAGGGGGCAGGCTGTGGTCATCAGAACTTGGAAGCTGGCCCAGACATGGCCCCGAAATTTCTATTACTGTGTCAGCCATCAGATCCCCTACCTGTTAATACCTTCTCGGGCGCACACAACTCTGGGAATCAGGATTTTTCCCAGGAAGTGCCAGCATTAACAGGAGCTGGTACCTAAGACCTCATGTTGGTTCAGCATCCAAGCCCCCAACTAATCCAAATAACGAGTCATCTGAAGGTTAAGATTTTGTATATCGTTCAATTACTCCAATTTGTTTTTAAAAGAGTAGTGGTTTGCAGGTATAAAGCAAACAAAAACATTGTTTAACTCTGAAAGCTCATGCTTCATGCGTTTTCAGACTTATTGATATTTTGTGTTAACATTGCTGTTAATGTTTGTTCTCTTATAATGCCCTATTTTTATATTTTTTATTGGACAGCATAATAGTATCTTCAATTATAATTTTGGCTTACTTATACATCTATGTGTTTTTGTCCTGCAGCAATGTCAGGTACTTGCAATGAGTAATAATGAAATCATAGTTACAAAATAGTCTTACGTAATTCCTCATAATTATTTGTCTACAAATATAGTATAGTTAAAAAAAATATTTTTTTAGGTCTCGCGACCTATCAATGCACGCAAGCGCATTGAGCGGAGCGAGAATTCAAGTGGTCAAAAAACTCGTGAAACCAAGGGTTTCGTTCGTGCGGTTTTCTTCGAGTTCACGTGGCCACAGGCACGCGCTTTTGGGCCATAAACTTTCACGGCCATCTGTTCCCCAGCTCCAGCTCCAGCACCTCCCCTCTCTCTCCCCGCACACAGCCTTACTTGCATTTCTCCTCCCCCTCCCCAGCCAGCTTCCGGATCGAAGTATAACTTTGTACATATTGAAATGCCTTTGAAGGCATTTGCCTTCAAAGGCTTCAAGTTAATTTGCTTTCTCGCCCCCCGGTGTTTCTGGCTTTTGTCTGCTCTGCCCTGTCGCCCCTCCCCGGTGTTTGTGGCTATCGTCTGCTGTTCCCTTAGGCTCTTTTCACCCCCTTCCTCTGTTTCACAGCGCTTACTGCGTATTTTGTTGTTCGTTTCGATTTGCTTTCTCGCCCCCTTGTTGTTTATGGGTTTTGTTTGCTCTCCCCTCTTTTGCTTTTAGTTGTATACATACGTATACACAGACACTACGATGCACTGAGTATCACATACATTTAAACACACTATAATGTCTCTGTGGTCACAGTTACCCACAGCCTCTGATCCCCCTCCTTTTCATCATGTCTTTCGCTTCCTACAAATGAATCTATATTTCTCCCGGGGGTTAACGTCTCGAATAGGGCATGTTTTTGCATACGCTGACGACAATGAACCTCATTCGTGAGTCAGGGCATGTTAGGCTAATGATGGAGTATAAGCAAATTCCACAGCACACCACGGGATCTCTTGGGTCTATGTTCCAATTCGTGATAGAACAGAACGTGATATCACATGCGCATGCAGCACTTTGACATGCACGTACTAACAAAATGCAGAGATATCTGTATGATAAACAAACAGAATAACATGGCTTGCATCGCAGATGCTCTCCTCAAACTGCAGTTATTTGAGCTTTACAGTCACACTAGAGGAGTCATAAGTATCAGAAACTTACGTAACGAATATGAACTTTAATATCCTTTCCCTTTCACAAAATTAACGTTCCCTGGTTGTTTGCGCTGTAGCAGAGACTTCACAGAGCGAACATCTACTAAATTATAGTACAGCATTATTAAAGACAAAAGGGGGCAACTCGGGCACCATTTGCATTTGGGCATTTAAATTTGCAGCCTTCTGGGACCAGTGGATTATACCACAATGTGTTACTGTACATAAAAACGTTAGACAATAAACACAGAAATCGTACAATTGGGGATTGCATGTTGTTTAAAGACAAACAGTTAGAGAATCTGCACTTGGATTTATATTATTTTTAAAGGAAACTTAACACGAAATGCAAATGTGCCCAGACAGCGTGTGATATTTGTTTTTAAAACAAAATCCAGAGACAATTTTGGAATGCGTGTCTGTAGGCAACTTTGTAACACATCACATGTTTGGTTTTTACACTGCGCTTAACGCAACATACACTCCAAATACCACTCAGTACCACATAATTACACGCCACATAATTACACTGCACTCAATGGAACATACACTCCAAATACCACTCAGTGCCACATAATTACACGCCACATAATTACACTGCACTCAATGGAACATACACTCCAAATACCACTCAGTGCCACATAATTACACGCCACATAATGACACTGCGCTCAACGCAACATACACTCCAAATACCACTCAGTGCCACATAATTACACGGCACATATTTACACTGCACTCCATGCATTATACACTCCAAATACCACTCAGTGCCACATACTTACACGCCTCATAATTACACTGCACTCAATGCAACATACACTCCAAATACCACTCAGTGCCAAAAAGTTACACTGCATTCAATTCAACATACACTCCAAATACCACTCAGTGCCACATAGTTACACGCCACATAATTACACTGCACTCAATGCAACATACACTCCAAAAACAACTCAGTGCCACATAATTACACGGCACATAATTACACTCTACTGAATGCAACACACACTCCACACAATACCACATAATTATATGCTACATAATTACATACACTCAATGCAACATACACTCCAAACAATACCACTCAGTGCCTCATAATTATATGCTACATAATTACACTGCGCTCAACGCAACATACACTCCAAATACCACTCAGTGCCACATAATTACACTGCACTCAATGCAACATACACTCCAAATACCACTCAGTGCCACATAAGTATATGCTACATATTTACATATGCTACATATTTACACTGCGCTCAACGCAACATACACTCCAAATACCACTCAGTGCCACATAATTACATGCCACATAATTACACTGCACTCAATGCAACATACACTCCAAATACCACTCAGTGCCACTTAGTTACATGCCACATAATTACACTCTATCGCATCACCACAACATCACTCAGCACAACCAAGGGGCAACACCACATCACTCAGCACCATCACAGCATCTGTGCAACCATTCAACAACTGGTTCAAATGTTCTCTCAATGTTTCAAGCTTTATTACAAATGTCACATAAAGATGTTAATATTTCACTTCTGTTCTTGGATTTTCGTCACAATAAAATACACTGAACATAATCTTCACAAAAGTTATTTACAAAAGTTTAATCTATTGCCATTATAAATTACAATAACTTTTATTAATAAAAAAAATTAAAATCAATGGTTATTCGTAATATCAATACATCCAAGTCACGTAAATACAACACATATTGCATTACAAATGCTATAGGTGTCACATTTGCGAAAGTTAAAAGTATTGTCTTTGTAAATGACAAAGCTATTAATTTCGCTATTTTCAAAACTAACACATAAATAAAAAATGTATCATTTACAATACCAATAGCTCAAACTTTCCTAATGCGAGACCTATCGGCAACGCCAGTGCTTGTTTATATATGTTTTCTAATGCTTACATCATCTCCAAAATGTGTTGTAAACACGTAATCTAAGATGACTTTATTGAAACAATTGCATGTTTTGGTGTGTAATAGATGTTGCTAATAAAACGATTCACTAAAGTTGCAGTTTTATGGAACATTAAATTGAGTGGAAATTGCAGCTTTTTAATAATACAGCAGTGAATGATAAAATAGAGTTTACACAAGTTGGCATCCAAACTGGTTGTATTATTAGGACTGACCTCATTTCATGTTTTTTTTGCTTTGTAAAAAAACAAAACAACTCGTCTGGTTATTAAATTCGTTTTTTAGTTGACGAAACAGATTTCTCATCAAACAGTTTATAGATTCAACATATTTTATGTTGTATTGTTCTTGGATCATTAAACATTGCAAAAAAATCAGCCAACACTACTAAGTTATCTTTTAAAAGTTATTTATTGTAGTGTTATTTAACAATTACTTGACTGGTATACATAAAAATATAAACTATTAAACTCACATAATATTCGAATTAACACAATAAGAAACACAAACAATATATGTAGAAATAAATGTAACTCAACATACAGTAAAATTAAAAAATATGTCTAACACAACCCTCAGATCCCACCTATGGAGAGTAATTTGCTTTAATCTTTGTTACAGCGCTGGGGTATTTGCATTTGTATTGGCAACTGTTGTGGTAGTATGGCCAATGGTCATAGAGCTCATGCTGGGCACCTATAAAAGGTTGCTACCAGATGGCTAATGTCCACCCACAGGCTTCCCAGTACTCCCTTTTGTGGTGGAGGATCTTCTGTGTATCAGAGTTTCTAGCTTTCCTTTACTCCACTTTAGCAACCATCTTTCTAAAATGACTTGCAGTTTCACTCATATGTTGGAGCTTGATTTTTCGCTTGTTCTTTTCACACTTTGAAGTATTATCCACAGTAGCTGAAGAAATTATGCACAATAAGAAAATGTTTAGATTTTTATCAAGTTCTCTACACAATGTTTCTGAAGTGTATTTTCATTAACAATTAAACATTATACAAGATCAAAGTATCCTTAATTACACACAAGCAAAGAGCTTGCAAACTGACAGTACTTGTTCTTTATAATGCATTTTGACATTTTATTTTCACATTTCTCATGCAAATTTTTCAATGGCCATGTGAACACAAACTTGGTAGAACTGTTTTATTTTCACAAACACTTACAACTAGAAATTACCCAAAACAGACTGGCTTTTAAAAATTATTAAAGAGGATCTCGCTTTATTGGGCCCATGGAGGGTAGATCATCCAGGTTGAAAGTGTTTTTCAGCGAGATTTAAAACAACATCCTGTTTGGATTTCGTCTTGTCTTGATAAGTAATCTGTTCACAAGGGGGGAATCCTTGATTCTCTCTAATCCATTTTCGGATCACTCTTTAAAGTTAAAGTTAAAAGTTTTATAAAGCGCTCGTAGACCAGCCGGTTTCTTGGCACTCTTTAGTATCCTTAGTATTAACCTTTCCCACCCCCAGGAGAAAGAGAAATATGTGGCATTTTGATAAAGCACTGTTATCATATCAAAAATGGATCGATGAAACCCGGGATATTATAGGGTGGTTCTTCAAGGAGAATGTGATTATGGTGCCAGGTTTTATAGTGTGGAGGCTTTTAAGGCCAAGTTTAGGGGACAGGTGGTGGCATACAAAGCTAATCTTTATAAGTTAAGGAAACTTAAGATTGCTGGACTCCAGGATGCGGTGGAGCGGGCTAGGAGAGAACTTTCGGGGAGGTCAACTGGGGAACAGGAGGAAGAAGTACTTCAGCAGGAACTATTAAGGGCTAAGGAGGAGTTGCAAAGTTTTTTTCTGCTTGAGGAAATTGCTAGAAGTAAAGCTGCTCGTCAAAAGGCGTACGAGGAAAGCCAGCATATGGGGACATTTTTAGCTTGGTCCACAAAAACACAACAGAGCAAACAGTCCATTCCACAAATTAGAAATCCAAGAAATAGGTGACTGGTGAATAATAAAGACGGAATTGCTGAATTTTTTATATCACATTTTAGCAAGATATATACGGCAGTCCAGACAGTTGACCCTCAAGCTCTTGCGGATTATTTTATGACAGTTCACCTGTCTAAAATCAGAGAGGAAGACTGTATGCTTTTGAGTGTACCGATTATAATCACGGAACTAAGGGGCCTATTATGATTGCGGTTTTTCCGCATCCCCCGGGCCGGCGGAAGCCACCGCCGGCCCAGAGGATGCGGAAAAACCGCAGCGGACCCACCAAAGACCCACCGCCACATTAGGATGGCTGGTGGGTCCTGGTTTCCGTCCGCAGCTTTCCGCCTCTAATATGGTGGCGGTGTCTCTCAGACACCGTCCGCCATATTAGGAAGGGCTTTAAAAGATGCTTTTCCGCGGCGGGTTTTCCGCCGTGGAAAAGCATGTGGAACTTCACTGCGGGGGCCCATTGTGGGCCCCCTAGGTGAAGGGGGGGTGGAGGGTGCACATGGGGGGTACCTATGGTACCCCCCTGCATTTGTATGCAGAAATCGGCAGGCACCACACGGTGCCTGCCGCTTTCTGCATACAAATGCAATGTATGCATTTTTACCATTGCGGCGGATGCAGCTTGAAGCCGCACCCGCCGCAATGGTAAAAATAGAGGATGGGAACGCCAGGGTGGCGGTCACATCCTAATTGCACAGGAGGGAACTCCGCAGGCAATGCGGAGGTTCCCTCCTGCTCTATGGTGGCGGACGGACTCAGGTCCGTCCGCCATCATAATCGGCCCCTAAGTGAAATCATTAAAAGAAATGGCGAATGGGAAGGCGAGTGGCAATGATTGGATTCCTTTTGAAGTATATTATCTGTTTTTAAATGAACTCACCCCTTTCTTGGTATCACAGTACAACCAAGTTTTGGCTGGAACAGGAGTTTCAGACAGATTCAAGGAATCAGTGATGATCTCAATTCTAAAGAAGGATAAGGACCCTAAAGATCAGAGGGGCATATTAACAAGCAGCAGCAATAATTATCGCTGGCCGCTCTTAGCGTGAGAATTGTTATCGCCGGCTATCGATGGTAATTATCACCATGCTAGCGCTGTATTTACAATGCATAGCAAAATGGCAATAATTAATCCAGCGATAGCGGTGTATTCCATGGAACATCGCTGGTTTTCCAGAGATGTTCCGTGGAAAACGGAAATAAACTTTGCTGATTCAACCCTGCATAATCCACCCCCATTGTAAAGTATAGGTAAGTCAGCATTTTAGCAGACATTAGTTTTTGGCGAAAACCGCAGTTTTCGCCAAAACGTAACGTCTGCTAAAATGCGTGGGCCTCCTTGTAAATATCGCGATGTGCACATCAGCGATATTTTACAAGCAGTACTGCCCAGTGACGCCCACTCTGCATGTCATTAGAGATGCAAAGCAAGGCGTCTGGAAAAGGGGTGCTAACATGCGCTAATGCATGTTAGCATGTTAGCATCCCCTTGTAGATAGGGCAATAATATTATCTCCGCTTTTTGGCTTTTAAAGCTAAAAGAATGGAGATAATGCCCTTGTTAATATGCCCCCAAGTTCTTATTGCCCAATAAGTCTACTAAATGTAGACTATAAGCTTCTCAATAAAATCTGGGCAAATACAATTACGGGCTGCGCGCATTACTTGGTACATGCGGATCAAACAGGTTTTTTGCCTGGGAGATCTATGGCTGCGAATACTTTCTATCTGATTCAAGCCATTGACTACTTTTTTGCTACAAAGGAGGCTGCGGCCATTTTAATGATGGACGCAGAAAAAGCACTCAACCTGGTGGACTGGCAGGCCCTCTTCTTTATTTTGGGAGAGTTTGGCTTTCCACGCCATCTGATCGAGATGCTGGAGAGAATCTATAGGGGAGCCATTGCAAAAATTATTATAAATTCAGAAGAGGCAGGAGATGTAGTAAGAAGGCGGGGTACTAGGCAGGGATGCCCCCTCTTCCCCCTTCTCCTCTCACTCTTTATTGAGCCATTAGTTATAAAAATCCGTTCTAACATACTAATCCAAGCCCTCCTATTAAAAATGGCCAAAATGAAGCTGTTCACTGATGATCTGATCCTGTACCTCATTCCAGAGAAATCAAACATTCAGACAGCTTTGGGAGAAATCCAGGGATTTACAGAATTGGAGGGTTACAGGGTCAATCAATCTAAATCGGTGCTTCTTTTATTGAATGCACTAGGAATAGAGATGCCAGAAGGGCTGCCATTTTTACCTCTTAAACCCATTAGATATATGGGTCTGTATGTGACAGTGGACTTCCTTCAACCTAAATTATGGTAGAACGCTTGACAAAATAAAAAGTCTCTTAGAAAGATGGACGTTATTGCCTTTGTCAATAATAGGTTGAGTCTCCTTGATAAAAATGTGGATTTTTCCTCTGTCATTATTTTTATTTTAAAACCTTTGTTTAAAGATTCCAATGTCATATTTTAATCAAGTTGATAAGGTGTTCTATTTTACAATTGGATGTAGACCAGGGAGGTCGTGCAGTACCTCATTTAGCTACTTATTACGAAGCTACATTACTTAGCTTAACAACTCAGCTTCTGTCCCCTTTTTTGAACTTTGATAATTTTTTATTTAATCATATGCTAAGGGAGTGCTGTTAAGTTACCAGCATTCTTGGGCACTGCAAAGTTGCCAAAAAAAACAAGATATAAGGTGGTGAATATAATATTAAGCTGCATTCATCGATTCAATAAAAATTATAATATTCCATCATGCCATGCATATTCCTCTCTTTACGACTGCGAGGTATGGGGTCTCAAACTCCCACAAAAGAGGGTACAGCCTTATATTCTGGTGGGCTTTTGTAAATAGGCGACTTTATAATGGTACTAATCAGATAACTTTTGTGACACAATTTGAAATGCAGAGCTGTGACCGCTGGCTATGTTTTAGGCAGATTTCGTGCTTTCTCCAGACTAACTTCAGAGGAAATAAGTGAGAGCACTAGAGTAATTTTAAAAGCTGCCTTTGAGTCAAACTTATCGGACATTGGCAACTGGTTTAAGATATTACACCAGGAGAAGAACAAGAACCTCATTGAATTAATGATCCCAAAAATTGCTCAGTAAACTAACTGCAGATTCAATAGACAGGATTGGCTACAAGTCTGTGAGCTTGGCCACATGGCACTGAGAGTGGCTAATTTACAAAGAATGTCCTTTCTTTCTAGATGGGTGGCTTATTACACTCCCTCCAGGCTCCATAAATGGTTCCCCAGGCTATCGAATGATTGTTTCAGATGCAATCTGCCAGAGGCAGGGGACTGGACACATATATTTTTCACTTGTCTGAGATTACAACACTTTTGGGATGAGGTTTTTAGGTTTATCAGTAGATGTGTTTCATTAGATATCCTTCCATGTGCATCGCTGGCGCTATTTGGCTTTTCCTATGTAACTGATCAGCTCTCACTATATGAGCATTTTTTTGTTTCCCTAGCCATAGCAGTAGCCAAATCTTTAATTCTACAAAATTGGAGACCTCAGAAATTACCTACAATGGCCCCGTGGCTACACAAGATGGAGAGGACTTACAAATTCGAGGAGGCCTACGCGAAGATGATAGGGGCGGTGCAGAGATTTGGGATGACATGGAAGGGCTATGTTGCAATCACACACATAAATGATACTATGTGACTTATCTATGGGAAATTTTCAGGTGAAGATTGTAATCATATAAGTTATTAAGTTAGGGGTCAAATGCTACCACAGATTTGATGTTTAAAATGCTGGTTTTGTACATCATGTAAAATGGGGCATGAATTTACGTCGTCTTTTACTGTATATTTTAATGTGAGACTTAAACATGCAATAGGTTTTATCTTTTTAGCCTCTTAGTATATTTTGAGTATCATATTTATCATGTACCAATGGATTATGAAATTTGCTAAACTTATTGTCTATTTATTATATGTGATTGGAGAGTCTGCAAATTTGTCTGTACTATGTTTGTTTTCTATGCTAAAAAAAAATATTAAAACTAGCAATTCACAATTATTCTTAACACAATAATATGTAATTTATTAATGTTGAAGCAAAGTGTGAAGTTCATAACAAATAAAGTGCAGTGCAGAGAATTGGGCCACAAATATTTATCATGGAAAAATCTAAATCCTGCTGTAGAAGGGTGTGTCTGTCTCAATACTGCACAGTGAATAATGGACTTATCTACTGTTTAGACTTTCCTGCCCCATTTGTGTTCAACATATAAATATTTCTGGGAAATTTGAATTTTTTAATTGTTAACACTAGTTGCTTTTAACGCACCACCGTGCAAAAACTCATTTAGACCATGTATCTTAAAGTTGTGCTTACATTGTAACTCAAAATTGTGGCCAAAGTGAATTTAACAAAGAAAATTCCGGAGAGGGAATCATTTTCTGTTATTAGTTTCATAGAGCACGCTGTTTCCTGTACATGTGTCTTGATGCTATGATAATGCCAATGAGAGAATAATAACAATAAATTAAACAAAGCCATACTATTGAGTTCAGAGCCATGTTTACCATGTGTAATGGGCAGTAGCACCAATCTGATAGCTACATTTTATATCCTCTGCAACCAGTTAAAAAAGCCAGTGAAAGAGAAAATTATTAAGGAATTACAGTCGTTCAGTTAGCTCCAAATAGTTGACTGCACTAACAAAGAATGAGAGGAAACATGATGAAGAGTCAACAATTTCTGCAAAACTCACAACGGTGAAAAACAAATGACAGGTAACTGATTGATCTGCTTGGAAAGCAGTAGTTTGTCCTGCATAAAGAAAACCAAGGTTTCAGACTGACTCAGCTGGGAAGGGAGCATAAATTGTGGGACAGTCAAGATGTGACAGCGGTCATGCATTGATTGAGCGCCCTCAAAAGATGAGGCACTATGTAATCAATGGAGATGACCAATTGTGTATCAGCTGCATAATTCATGAAGTTCACCCCATAAGATGTAATGAGTTGCTTCAGGGAGTGGTCATAAAGATTAAAAAGGATGGCACTGAGAGTGGAACCCTGAGGAATGGCCAGTGCCTTAAAGTTCAATTGGAAAGGGCGAAGATGAACAGCCTGACATCTGTCTTCTAGATAGGACCTACACCTAGGCAAAGCAGAACCACAGATGCTTACCGCAACCATTCTAGAGAGCAAGATGGAATGGAATGCCATATCTTACGCAGCAGATAAATCAAGTAACACCAAAGCAACTAAGTGACTATTATCTGCTGACCTTCTCAAGTCATAAAGTACAGGCAGATACTAGAGCTGTTTCTGTTCCATGAGTAGGGCAGAATCCAGATTGAAGTAGCTCTAATAACTGATGTTGTTTTAAAAATCACAATATCAGCCGATTTACATATTTTTCCAGATTCTTAATCAGAAAAGGCAACAGAGTCATTGGACAAAAAGTACTCAGCATAGACGGACTGGTGTTGACCTTTTTCAAATAAGGTACAGCCAAAGTCATTTTAAGCTCTTTTGCCATCAACACATCAACTAAGGATCTGTTACATATATCCAACAGACGTTTAGCCAAGAAAGAAGAAACTCTTTTCTAGTCCATGGAGGAACTGTATCAATTTGAGAACCTGAGAAGATTGAATTGGCTAATTCCATCAACACTTCTGGACTTGGCAGGTCACATTCAGAAAAATGAGGGATATTCACTGGAGAAACCTTGATCAGCCAACAATCCCACTGCTCAACAACCAGCCTGAGGCTACTGAAGATATTGCTACTTGTTCAAGGTTCCTACATATTCTAAAGATTTTCTCTATGGAGAAATTAGATAGCTCATCACAAAACAGTGAATTATGAAGAAGATCTCCTTGAAAGGATTACATGATACCAGAATGTTGTTGCATAGTAATCTGTCTCAGTGGCTATGAGAATGTAATAACTATTATGTTTGTAGTCAGTCAAGCATTACACATAATGAACCACTGATACTGCAACACTCTCCCATATAAAATAATGAAGGTAGGGTCTTAAAATAAAACCCAATAGGAAACAAAATTACATTATTTTTAATAGTTAATCATATTAATAAATATTTAAATAATACATTAATAGCAGTACATATGTATTGCTTTATCATAATTAAATACTATATATAGATGTATGTACATTAATGTATATTTATTCATATTTTTAACAATTTTAAACATTTAATTTAATTTGAACTGTTTTCTATGGGGTTTTATCTGGTTGGCATGTGTAGTGCTGGACATAGTAAGAAAGAGTAAGTTACTGTAAAAGTGCAGTTTGTGACTATCAAAAAGTAGTAAACTTACAGAAAATTCTAAACTTTTTCAAATTTGCAGTTTGTGAATCACACTCATGATTACTAGTGTCTACAAAATCAAATACAAAAATGTGTTAAATCTTACAACATATAACTCTTTTCTTGAAGACAGTAAGAAAAATTGTGCGTGAAAGGATGAGGTCTGCAAATGCATGCATGTGCATTGTACAACGACGTCATATGTTTGTGTGACTTTGAGTGATTTTTTTGGTGCGATTGCTTGGTTTCGTGAGAAACAAATGATGCAATCTGGGAAAACATGTTGGGAAGAGAAGGATGGAGTTTATGACAATAAGAGTTGTAAGACTAGTGTAAGACTAGTTCTCATATCTGAAGAGCCATTCGATCATTGTACTCTATGTATTATATAAATAGACATATGAACACATAGCAGTGCTCAATCTTAGCACAACATTTTAATAAATGACAAACACATTACAAACCGGGGGACAGATTTATCATGGTTTTTGTTGTACTTGCACCACACAAGGGGCCTCGAGGACAACACAAAACCTAAGTGAGATTTATCAAGCCACGCTAGGCGACCTTGCCTTGCCCTGCCTTGCTTGATAAATCTAGAGTAACGCAAGGCTGCTTTGCTTTACTCTGCAATATCACAAAGAACAATGGTTCCTATTGGATTTATATATGTATACTTGATGCAATAATAAGCACAGTTACACAATGAGACTGTTGAAGCATATAGACAGAGAAATAGTCAAACACTGGTTGTGGCAAAAAGAACAATAAGCTGTATTTTATAATACAGATGCAACCAGAAAACAAACCAGGAAGGACAATACAATTATATAAACAATACAAACTGTAACAAACGGCCAATGGATTATTTTAATACCTATTGCAAGTAAGCCCTTTTAGCAATCAAAGGAGTCAGATAATTGGTTTGTTTTGAAAAATCTTGATGATGTTTCGACCTCCTTGCAATGCCAGGGCCAATTGATAGGGGGACACCTGATGGAAGCAAGGAGAAAGTCATGGAGAAATACATAGAAAGTGCACACTAAGTAAGGGCAAGGGGTGCTCAAATGGGGTACACCTGGTGGCAACCCTAGCAACTGTGATGCTGGATTCTGCAGCCCACCCCTCATACTACAAACAGCACGGACAGCATGCTTCACATAAGTGAATGTTGCTGGGAGGCTTGATTGCTGCACCCCACCTAATTGGTTATGCTGACTTACACAAACAGCGCAGTCCACAGAACTTCGGTGCCAACCACTACACTTAACCTGGGTCATGCAGCTATAATTACTTCCGTCTCCCTGGGGTTCCCTCCAAGGGTACCCATTGTGAGTACCCCTTTCCCGTAGCATGTTGTTAGTGTGCACTCTATGCATTTCTCCATGTTTTTCTCCATGCTTCCATAAGGTGCCCAATTATATTAACTGGCCCTAATGAGACTCCGCATTGCAAAGGGGGTCAAAACCAACCCATTATCCAACCCCTTTGATGGCTCCTTTTTTATTTATATATATATCCATATCCTTACTAATATTATAAAGAGAGAGCCCAAACCTTTGAGGCGGGTAATCTCAGTAACCACAGCACCAATCACAACACCCAATACAGTGTTGGAAAGGGCAGTTGCAGCAGAAGGACATAGGCTATGCAGACGGCCACTGTTGGACCTAGAGTTGTCAGGTCACCTAGGGTAGCCTGGCCTAGGGTAAGACAATCTCTAAGTGAGGCACATGTGTAAAGATTGCGTACAACCCAGCAGTAACATCAAACAATTCCACTCAAAAATGACGCTACACCAATCTTTGTGTAAAAATACGAGCTGGTTTATAAAAATACTCTTTGTTCACTTGTCTATTATTTACCTCTAGTTAGCACAGTTCAATACAAAACATTCCAACAGTGAAATTAATAATTTCTTCAGAATTGCCAAGATATTTCACCATTCCACGTTCCGGCTTTACAACACATCACATTGGTTTCCAGGGAGCAGTGTCTGCACTCCTCTAAACTTAACTAACTTGACTCCTCTGATAAAGGTTATCACATTTACCCCCTTCCCACCTTTGTCACCAAGAAGAATTGGCTAGCCCTTCTCACTCCACCTATTCTGTGTAAGCTCTTCTCTAGAACTATCTCAAAAAGGGGGGGGGGGGTTATTCATCAAAGGTAAACAGTCAGCATTCAATATTAGTTCTAATATACTTTTTGTAAGAATCGTAACAGGCTTTGCCCCGTGTTAGTCTAATCCTTGTGTGGCTGACCGGAAGTCTCTGCTCCTCCGTAAGGAAAACTATGGCCTCCAACTTCCCCCTCTCATTCTCTCCTTACTTCCTTTGTATTGGGCCCACCGGGCCTGTGTCTCCGTTCATCAGGGGAGGAAGGAACCAGTCTTTCCAGGCACTTGACACGGCTCTCGTCCCTCCTCTCCCGCTCAAGACCGCTCTTTCTTGTTGGAGCTTATGCAGGGAGAAAGGGCACACAAGCGGAGAAGAGCTGATGCTCGCCTCCCGCCCGCTTCCTCGGGGATCACCCTTTAGACTGTCTTCGATGTTTCCCCCGCGGAGGCACTACCGCGCATGTCCGGGGGACTAGTGGACCAGGTACAGCGCCTGCTCCGCCCGCCTGACGCTGGCAGTGGCTCTACCATGGGCCTGCTCGATCCTAGGCCCCTCCTGTCAGCAAGGACTGAATCTGCTTGGGGCATGCGCAATGGCGCCCGGCTTCTGCACCGCCAGTCCCCTTTTTCCTCAGGAAAGTGGCGCTGCCACAACTACGCTGTTGATGCCCCAGGGGTCCCGCTCACGGCGGAATCAGCGAACACAACGTAGCCACCAGAACCCGACACACCTCCCCTCTTTCTCGCGAGTGGAGAGGGTGATTCACCGGCTGCACGATCAGTCACCGGTAAGGGGGCCTCAGTGTCACGAGGGCAGTAGCCTGCTTCAGCACCCAAGGGAAGGGGTTTAGAGATTAATTCTCTCACGTTTGAGTCCCCAACCTCTATCCTCAGCAGGAACCCACTAACCCTCCATTCTGGACAGGAGCTGGTGAAAGGGGGGCACTCAGTTCCGTTCTCACAGCAGGGATCCCCGCAGCTCCACAGTTAACTGGAATTAACCCCTTCACCTATCTTGAGGCAACTCTCTCTCTGTCCAGGGTAAGCAGGACGGGACTAACACGGTTAGGTCAACAGGAATGGGGGGTGGTGATCCCAGTCAGGAGGCAACCCCTGTGAAGCAGTCCACCCTGTGAGGACCCTACCCCTTCCAGACCTCAGCCTTTACTCTAGCTGTTCCTCTCTGTCAAGACAAAATGGCTGTCCAGCATTCCGCCTTATATAGGCTGACCCTCAGAGGTCCAGAAGGGACCAGAAGGTTCTGGAATGCCCTACTCTATCCTATGGGACAAATCCCAGGTGTGACAGTTGTGTCAGTTGACAACCACCATTTTGTAAACCTGGGTGAATTCCTGTCAGGAAAGGCACCTAGGCCTGAGATGAAAAACTAGGAGGGCAAAAGAACACCTATCCCCCAGGCCAACACCATAAAAACCTAGTGGACATAAAAAAAACACAAAGGCATGAGGGGCGAAAAGGGGACAAAATAAATAATAAATTGGAGGAACTACGCAAAAGGCCAGACAGGTCTAACACGCGTCCCCCCCAGCTGAAAGTGGGGAGAACTACCCAACCCCTTGGAAGTCCTCTTCACTAAGGCGGAAATACCTAGAGAGACCGTCTGCATTGGCGTGGTCCACTCCAGGCCGATGTTCCACCCGGAAGTCCATTCCCTGTAGGGAGATGGACCATCTCAGCAACTTGGGATTCTCCCCCTTCATCTGCATCAGCCAACGAAGGGGTCGGTGGTCAGTCTGAACCAGGAAGTGCGAGCCAAACAGGTATGGCCGCAGCTTCTTCAGAGCCCACACCACCGCGAAAGCTTCCCTCTCAATGGCACTCCACTTCTGTTCCCGGGGAAGCATTCTCCTGGAGAGGAAAACTACAGGCTGATCCAGGCCCTCTTCATTCAGTTGCGATAACACTGCCCCAATGCCATGTTCTGATGCATCTGTCTGGACAATGAACTCCTTGGAGAAGTCTGGGGCCCTCAGGACCGGTGCTGCACACATTGCCTGCTTCAGTTTTTCAAAGGCCTGCTGACAAGCCTCTGTCCAAACTACCCGTCGAGGTTGTTTCTTTGAGGTGAGCTCTGTGAGAGGCGCTACAATAGTGCCATACCCCTTCATAAAGCGACGGTAGTAGCCTGTGAGGCCCAGGAAAGCTCGGACCTCAGTCTGCATCTTGGGGGGTTCCCAGTCCATGATTGCCTCAATCTTTGCCTGCAGGGGCTGCACTGTCCCCCTACCCACCAAGTGTCCAAGGTACACAACCGACCCCTGCCCAATCTGACATTTGCTGGCCTTGATTGTCAATCCAGCTTGTTTCAGGGCCTGGAGAACTGCTTGCAAATGTTGCAAATGATCCTCCCAACTGCTACTGAAGACAGCAATGTCATCCAGATAAGCAGCGGAGAAACCCTCCATTCCGAAGAGGACCTGATTCACCAGCCGCTGAAAAGTGGCAGGGGCATTTTTGAGCCCAAAGGGCATCACACAAAATTGGAAGTGTCCCTCAGGCGTGGAGAAGGCTGACCTTTCCTTTGCTCCATCTGTCAGGGAGATCTGCCAGTACCCTGAAGTGAGGTCAAAGGTACTTAGATATTGGGCTGCTCCCAGCCGGTCAATTAATTCATCCGCCCTAGGGATCGGATGAGCATCAGTTTTTGTAACTGAGTTCAGTCCCCGGTAATCCACACAGAACCTCAGTTCTGGAGTGGTGCCTGGTGGAGCGGCTTTTGGCACTAGAACCACCGGACTGGACCAGGGGCTGTTGGAAGGTTCTATAACTCCTAGCTCCAGCATCTTGGCAACCTCACCATGGATGCTAGCCTTCACCTTGTCGGACAGCCGGTAGGTCTTTGACTTCACTGGTGGGCTGTCCCCTGTGTCCACATCATGGGTACACAGATGAGTCCTTCCCGGGACAAAGGAGAACAGCGTAGAATACTGCTCCAGTATCTGGTGACAGTCCTCCCGCTGTTCAGGAGTTAGGGTTGGAGAGAGAATCACTCCCTCCACTGACCCATCCTTTTCTTGAGACGAGAACAAGTCTGGGAGAGGTTCGCTTTCCGCTTCCTCTTCCCCATCAGTCACCATCATTAAGATGACTTCGGGCCTCTCATGGTGGGGTTTGAGTCGGTTGGCATGAAGCACCCGTAGGGGCTGTCGTGGGGTCTTAAGGTCCACCAGGTATGTGGCCTTACCCTTCTTCTCCAACACCTCAAAGGGGCCTGTCCAGCGATCCTGGAGGGCACTTAGCTCTCCAGGCTCCATCACCCACACTTTCTGGCCAGGCTCCAATTCCACCTGGTGAGCGTTGTGGTCATACCACTCCTTCATTACTGCCTGGCTGGCCTCCAAGTTGTCAGAAGCTTCCTTCCACAACTTCGCCATTTGGCTCCTGAAGGCCAGCATGTAGCTCACCACATCCTGGGGGGGTTTCCTGGGAGACTTTTCCCATCCATCCTTCACCAGGCTGAGAGGACCGCGTACAGGGTGCCCATACAGAAGCTCAAAGGGGCTGAAGCCCACTCCCTTCTGTGGCACTTGCCTGTAGGAGAATAGCAAACAGGGTAGGAGGACATCCCATTTCCTCCGCAGGCTTTCAGGCAGACTTCTAATCATGCCCTTCAAGGTCTTGTTGAACCTTTCTACCAGTCCATTGGACTGGGGGTGATAGGGAGTGATGAACCGGTAGGTCACTCCACACTCCTTCCACATTGCCCGCATGTACGCTGACATAAAGTTGGTCCCCCTGTCGGACACAACTTCCTTGGGGAATCCCATTCGGGTAAAGATCCCCATCAGGGCCCTAGCCACCACAGGTGCAGTGACAGTCCTCAGAGGAATTGCCTCTGGGTACCGTGTGGCATGATCCACCAGAACCAGGATGAACCTGTGACCAGCTGTTGTTGGTGGATCCAATGGCCCTACAATGTCGATGCCCACCCTTTCAAAGGGGGTGCTAACGACAGGAAGTGGTTCTAGGGGAGCTTTCAGCTTCACCCCTGTTTTCCCACTGGCTTGGCAGGTTACACACGTCCGACAGTAGGTGTTAGACGCCACTTTCATCTGAGGCCAGTAAAAGTGGGGACAAGCCGAGCAAAGGTCTTGTCCTGACCTAAGTGTCCTGCCAAGGGAATTTCATGAGCCAATTCCAGCAGAAAGGCTCGGTACCGTTGCGGGACTACCAAGGCCCTTGATGAACCAGGTAAGGGTACCTTGGGTTCACTGTAGAGGAGTCCATCCTCCCAGTAAATGTGGTAGTGTCCCGCAATGTCCCCTGCTGCCTGGGCTTCAGCCTGTCGCCTCAGTCCCTCAAGGGTAGGGCACTCCTTCTGGCCCTTACAGAACTCTTCTCTGGTAGGCCCTCCCTCCACATGCCACTCAGCAGGGATGGGCAGGTCCTCCAGAGAAACTACTCCCCCCTCCACGGACTCCTGGTCCACCACCGCAGGTGGCCGATCTGTCACATGGGGTGTGGAAGCCGAAGCAGGCTTCTCCTGTCTTCGGGTCTGTCCCTTTTTGGCAGCGGGTTGGGCCATTGTTCCAGGCTCCAACCCAGGCGAACTCCCTCTCCGGGCAGTCGCAGACCTTGTGCTTACACAGGCCCAGTCAGGTGTACCCAGCATCGCAGAATGCGTCCGGTATTCCACCTCTCTCCAAGCATTGTGCTCCATATCATTCCCCAGCAGACAATCAACTGGCACGGCAGGGCTTACGGCAACTCGAAGTGAACCTGCAACCCCTTCCCACTCAAAGGGAACCTCAGCCATGGGATAGTGGCCCATTCTGCCGTCAGCCATCGCGGCGGGGTGGAGTACATTGGGAACCACCTGCTCTGGAGACACCAGTTGACTTCTCACCATAGTCATACTGGCTCCTGTATCTCTCAGAGCCTCCCCTCTCTGGCCATTGATGGTGATCCATTGCCCATACTTAGCAGTATTTGGGGGCACCTGGATCTTAGGAACCATCTCCCGTTCTCCCAGGGACACTAAGGTGACACCCGCCCACTCACCCCCCTTATCTAAGGGCAACTCCTCCCTAAGCGCTACACTAGCTACTCCCGGGGCTTTTCCTCCGGTGGGAGGGGGTGGTCTCTTTGGGCATCTGACATCTCCCTTATAATGTCCGACACCACCACACTCGAAGCAGTGGACAACCCTTGGCTGCTGGCTTTGGCCAGGATGAGGGTTTCTGGGCGGGTTAGCCTTAGGGGTGAAACCTGTTCCCTTTCCCTGGAAACTGTTTTGGGGACCTTTAGAGAACTCCCGCTTTTTATCTCCCCCCTCCTTCTTCTGAGGGGCGCCCTGTCCGGCCTTTTGGGAATCCCCTCCAGTCCCCTTTGAGGACACCCGGGTACTCGCCCAGATGTCCGCCTCCTCTGCAAGCTTCCGGGGGTTAGTCAGCTTGCTGTCCACCAGGTATTGGCGCAGCTCGGGAAAACATTTCTCGAGTAGATGCTCTTTCAAAAAAAGATCATACAACCCCTCATAAGCCTTCACCTCACTGCCCTGTACCCAGCCCTCCAATGCCTTCCTTGCATAATCTAGGAAGTCCACCCAGTTCTGGGTGCTTAACTTGTGGCTCCCCCTGAACTTCTGGCGATACTTTTCTGGGGTTAAGCCAAACTTCCTGATCAATGCTAGCTTCATGGTGGGGTAGTTAGTCTGCTCTAAGGCTAACAAGGTGTCTCGACCAGTGGGAGGCATATACTTATACAACCCACCCCCCCAGTGCTTTTCCTGGATCCCATGGGCTCTTAAGGAGACCTCATAGGCAGCCAGCCATTTGGCTATATCATCCCCCTGACTATAGCTGGCAACTATGTCCTTAGGCAAGTAGGGTCTGGACTCCCTGGTTGGTTCTCTGGTTTCGCTGCCACCATTTGGAGAGTTGGCGAGTCCTAACTGTAGAGCCTTGAGTTCTAGCTCTTTTAGTCTAAGCTCATGAGTCATCCTCTGTTCCTCCTTCTCCTGTTCTAACCTGGCTAACTCCCACTTCAGCTTCCTTTTTTCCCTCCTGTTTGTGAGTTCCGCTTCGGTCAAGCTTCCCCCGGAGACACTACTGCCCCCCCTAGAGGAGGTCATTGGTCCTGGGAGTAGGTTTCCCACCTCAGGGTGGAATAATCCCTCTACCCCTATGACCGTGCCCCAGTCTGTCTCCTCATCCTCCTCCTTCTCTTCTCTGCGCGCTTCCACCCAAGCCCTCAAACTGGTCTGGAGTTCCCCCTTCTTGGCACCACGCTTAAAGAACACTCCCATTTGTTGACAGAAGTCTTTTAGCTGGGCCACTGAATAAGTGTCCAGTTTTTCCAGTGCAAATTCCATTTTGCTAAAGGCAATTCAAGGTCAAGCACACAAAAAGGATAGAGTTGCAAGGGCAACCTGAAGCTACCTCCACCCCACCACCAGGAATAAATTTGGAAAAATCAAAAGTAAAAATTAGGAAGGCCGCCAGGAGAAAACTCCAGGTGTAGGTTAGTGGATTACACTTAGTTACTGCAGAGTAGTCGCAACCACAGTTTTCATCCCACCGCTAGACACCAATATGTTGGAACCTAGAGTTGTCAGGTCACCTAGGGTAGCCTGGCCTAGGGTAAGACAATCTCTAAGTGAGGCACATGTGTAAAGATTGCGTACAACCCAGCAGTAACATCAAACAATTCCACTCAAAAATGACGCTACACCAATCTTTGTGTAAAAATACGAGCTGGTTTATAAAAATACTCTTTGTTCACTTGTCTATTATTTACCTCTAGTTAGCACAGTTCAATACAAAACATTCCAACAGTGAAATTAATAATTTCTTCAGAATTGCCAAGATATTTCACCATTCCACTTTCCAGCTTTACAACACATCACATTGGTTTCCAGGGAGCAGTGTCTGCACTCCTCTAAACTTAACTAACTTGACTCCTCTGATAAAGGTTATCACATTTACCCCCTTCCCACCTTTGTCACCAAGAAGAATTGGCTAGCCCTTCTCACTCCACCTATTCTGTGTAAGCTCTTCTCTAGAACTATCTCAAAAGGGGGGGGGGGTTATTCATCAAAGGTAAACAGTCAGCATTCAATATTAGTTCTAATATACGTTTTGTAAGAATCGTAACGGGCTTTGCCCCGTGTTAGTCTAATCCTTGTGTGGCTGACCGGAAGTCTCTGCTCCTCCGTAAGGAAAACTATGGCCTCCAACTTCCCCCTCTCATTCTCTCCTTACTTCCTTTGTATTGGGCCCACCGGGCCTGTGTCTCCGTTCGTCAGGGGAGGAAGGAACCAGTCTTTCCAGGCACTTGACACGGCTCTCGTCCCTCCTCTCCCGCTCAAGACCGCTCCTCCTTGTTGGAGCTTATGCAGGGAGAAAGGGCACACAAGCGGAGAAGAGCTGATGCTCGCCTCCCGCCCGCTTCCTCGGGGATCACCCTTTAGACTGTCTTCGATGTTTCCCCCGCGGAGGCACTACCGCACATGTCCGGGGGACTAGCGGACCAGGTACAGCGCCTGCTCCGCCCGCCTGACGCTGGCAGTGGCTCTACCACGGGCCTGCTCGATCCTAGGCCCCTCCTGTCAGCAAGGACTGAATCTGCTTGGGGCATGCGCAATGGCGCCCGGCTTCTGCACCGCCAGCCCCCTTTTTCCTCAGGAAAGTGGCGCTGCCACAACTACGCTGTTGATGCCCCAGGGGTCCCGCTCACGGCGGAATCAGCGAACACAACATAGCCACCAGAACCCCGACACACCTCCCCTCTTTCTCGCGAGTGGAGAGGGTGATTCACCGGCTGCACGATCAGTCACCGGTAAGGGGGCCTCAGTGTCACGAGGGCTGTAGCCTGCTTCAGCACCCAAGGGAAGGGGTTTAGAGATTAATTCTCTCACGTTTGAGTCCCCAACCTCTATCCTCAGCAGGAACCCACTAACCCTCCATTCTGGACAGGAGCTGGTGAAAGGGGGGCACTCAGTTCCGTTCTCACAGCAGGGATCCCCGCAGCTCCACAGTTAACTGGAATTAACCCCTTCACCTATCTTGAGGCAACTCTCTCTCTGTCCAGGGTCAGCAGGACGGGACTAACACGGTTAGGTCAACAGGAATGGGGGGTGGTGATCCCAGTCAGGAGGCAACCCCTGTGAAGCAGTCCACCCTGTGAGGACCCTACCCCTTCCAGACCTCAGCCTTTACTCTAGCTGTTCCTCTCTGTCAAGACAAAATGGCTGTCCAGCATTCCGCCTTATATAGGCTGATCCTCAGAGGTCCAGAAGGGACCAGAAGGTTCTGGAATGCCCTACTCTATCCTATGGGACAAATCCCAGGTGTGACAGTTGTGTCAGTTGACAACCACCATTTTGTAAACCTGGGTGAATTCCTGTCAGGAAAGGCACCTAGGCCTGAGATGAAAAACTAGGAGGGCAAAAGAGCACCTATCCCCCAGGCCAACACCATAAAAACCTAGTGGACATTAAAAAAAAAACACAAAGGCATGAGGGGCGAAAAGGGGACAAAATAAATAATAAATTGGAGGAACTACGCAAAAGGCCAGACAGGTCTCACAGCCACCATATATATATTTTTTTTTTGCAGAGTTTTATATAGCGTGAACTTGACCCGAACTGAATCAGGTATCAGAGCGCTTTACATAGCACCAGTTACGTTACATGAGGACACACATTCATTTTTGTTAGGCAAGGGGAGATTAAGTGATTTGCCCAGAATCACAGGATGTTTGGCGTCGTTACCAAGACTCGAACCCAGATCCCCAGGTCCGAGGTCGAGCGCCTTAGCTGTTAGGCCAACTCCTCTATACATTTAAAAGGTAAAAGAACCGTGCCAGCAAAGTAGTCCCTTGTGGGCGTGTCTGCGTTGTGCTTTGGGCATGGGCTGGGGGCATGTCTAACGCTGGGGGCGTGTGGTACGGCCATCACATCGTGGGTTGTGGGCGTGTGCTGGGGGCGTGACAAACGCTGGGGGCATGACAAACGCTGGGGGCGTGTCCGCCTTTCATGCCATGTGAGTCGTACATACAAGCGCCAATTACGTTGCTGCGCAGCATCAAGGGGCACGCTGGGGGCGTGACACACTGGGGGCGTGAGAAACACTGGGGGCGTGTGTCCGGCCTTCATGCCATGTGAACGCAATTGCGCCGCATCAAGGGGCACGCTGGGGGCGTGAGAAACGCTGGGGGCGTGTGCTACGTTCCGCCCTTCATGCCATGTGGGTCATACATTAATCAGAAGATCATCTGCTGTGGCCGTGTGCTGGGGGCGTGACAAACGCGTTCACATGGAGGCCTGGTAAGTAACGTTACTGCAGCCTCTCTTACGCGCTGTTACTGCACTCTCTCATTCAACGAAATTACACGCGCCTGCTACCATCAACCAGGGCTCTAGCTGGGCTCAGACGGCGGATCAGTACACTAATTACACGCACCTGATCACATCAACCAGGGCTGCAGCTGGGCCTCAAGCGGGGGAACACGCGCCTGCTAACATCAACAGGCCTGCATCTTGGCCTCAAGCGGGGGAACAAGCAAATGAGCGTGTCTGCGGGGACAATTACTGCAGTCTCTCCTACTCGCTGTAACTCAACTCTCTCATTAAATAGATTTACCCGCGGCTGATAACTCTCTCATTCAACGACATTACACGCGGCTGCTAACATCAACCAGGGCTGTAGCCGGGCTCAGGCGGCGGATCACTCCACCAATTACACGCGCCTGCTAACATCAACCAGGGCTGCAGCTGGGCCTTCTCTGTCCCTATTCTAATAAAACAAAAATTTTTGTCTACCGCGAGATTTTAAAATAAATTGCCCTTGCCAAATACACACAATATACACATTCTATTTCATACCCGGACAACGTTGGGACGGGCTGCTAGAATATATATATATAGAGAGAGCTACCGGTAGTAATGGTAATATTTAGGGTACTCTCTCCAGAAATGTATGATGGGTTGGTTAGGAAAGGTATTCCAGATAGGCAGTTAAGAGTTAACCTTTCGGTAAATGAAAACAAAAAAAGGGGCTCCCTATATCTAGCTGCAGGGTCCAGCGCTCGAATACTGAAATATACAGAGAATTACCAGTAGAAATGGTAACATTATGGGTGCCCCCCCCCCCCCAGAGATACAAGCAAGCAAGGGTGGGTTAGGAAATGAACTTATTGATAGATAACTGGCAATCGTAATTAAGAGTATCCGCTGCCATCGGTTTTTTATTAAGATCAACCTTTTGGTAAATTGTAAAGATATTTCCTTATAACGTGTGTATAGACTCTGGCAGCAGGGTCACCAAGGGTGTCATTTCATGATACCCAGGCAGATAGATGGGAAGGGTAAAATGTGGATAGCGTGTGGGTCGTAGGGTTTTTTCCACATTTCAAGTGGTGGGCATTTCCTTTTCGGGGTGGGAAGGGTGGGACAGCAAAAAGAGTAAGAGCAAAAGGTACAGATATCGCACAATTGAAAGTTCGAGGCTATTTTACAATTAGAAACCTTGATAGAAACTAATAAATGTAAGATCTTATCAGTCAACGCTAATGGAATTTTAAATAAACAAAAATATGGCACCCTTATAAAATGGCTGATATCTTTTAATCCCCAAGTGGTTTTCTTTCAGGAGACACATTTAAAATCAAATTCTCCTAAATTATTTTTACCCAGTTTTTTTTCTCATGTATTTTTTGCGTCAGCTGGCCTTGCCCTGAGAGGAGTTGCCATCTATTTCTTCAGAAAATTATCCTGGGAATTTCTATAAGTCCAGAGAGATCCAGAGGGAAGATGGCTATGGGTAGTGGCTAGGTTACAGGGGAAAATCATGAATTTGATAAATTACTATGGTCCGGTCTCTGATGACATTTCCAGTCTGGTCAAAATTATTGAGCTTTTGAGGGGAGTTCCAGGGCAGAATATCGAAGGAGGGGATTTTAATTTCATACAGGATTTAAAGAAAGACACTTCAAATAAAAATAAAAAAACAACTGAAACCAAACACCAAAAGAATTATGGAAGCCTTCAAGCTAGAATATCAATTAGTAGATCCATGGCGAAATAGCAATCCGGATAAAACTAATTTTACCTGCTATTCGCATAATTTTCGAACTGCATCTCAAATTCATTTGTTTCTTATATCAAGATCTCTCCAGGTCTCTAAGATAGATAGTGGGTGTAATCCCTTCTCAGATCATGCAAAAATTGAGCTCGAAATTGTATTTGGTGGGGAGAACAGAGAGCGGTCCAGGTGGCAGCTGGACACCACCCTGCTCC
This sequence comes from Lissotriton helveticus, assembly GCF_964261635.1. Lineage (NCBI taxonomy): Eukaryota > Metazoa > Chordata > Amphibia > Caudata > Salamandridae > Lissotriton > Lissotriton helveticus. Next base: position 577,075,226 of record NC_136063.1, read on the forward strand.
AAGATCAGAATTGGGTGACGGGCTTTAGACAATGGATCTCTGAATATTTCAAGATTAACGAAAATACTGCGTTGCCTTTCTCTGTGTGGAGGAGTTCAAGGCGGCAGCTCGCGGTCAGATCATTGCCTATACGGCTGCCCAGGCAAAGGTTAGGAGGCTTAAAATAACCGAGCTACAAACTGCAGTCGAAAAAGAATATGCCCTCCAGCTCCAGCAGTATCCCAACCAACTTTAGCAGGCGAGAACAGCTTTAAGGGATTTTTTTGTATTGGAAGAAATTTGCAGTTCAAGAATGTACCAGCAAAAGTTTATGAAGATAGCCAGCTAGTAGGGAAACTTTGGCCAATACAACAAGAAAAAAACAGGAAGCGGCAACAATATTGAAGGTACGGGACCCCCAGACTGGTCTGGAAGAAGTCAATAGTGACAAGATTCCACAGATTTTTTAGGACATTTCCACCAAATTTATTCTACGGAGTATTTAGTGGGGGAAGAATTGATCCAGGATTATTTTTTTAATGTAGACATTCCTAAACTCTCCGATAACCGGATCAGTCAATTAGGATCTGATATAAATTCCACTGAAATATTGACTTCTATTAAAGTAACAGCCGGGGCAAAAGCATGTGGACAGGGTCACTTCCCCATCGAATTTGATGGAAACCTTTTCAAATGAATTCTTGGTGCCTTTGAAATAACTATACAATTATATTAAACAGGGAGGTTTGGTTCCCGCAACTTTCAAAGAAGCGATAATTGTGTCATTTGTTAAAAAAGATAAAAGTCCTGAGGATGTAAACTCCTATAGGCCCATTAGTCTTTTGAACTCGGACTATAAGATTTTAATGAAAATATGGGCCAAACGTTTTTTATTCGCTGCCCAGGAGGTAATTCATAGAGACCAGACAGGTTTTATAGCAGGGGGATCTATGGCAGATAATACTGAGTTTTGAATACAAACCTTGGATTATTTTAACACCAACTCAACCCCAGCATGTATCATAACGGTCGATGCTGAAAAAGCATTTGACCTGGTTAATTGGCCAACTCTGTTCTTTGCCCTTAGTCAATTTGGTTTTCCATCTCAGGTCATTAATATGCTACGCAATATTTATCAGGGGGCCTCGGCCCAGGTATTAATTAACGCGAAACGAGCAGGATCTATAAAAATAAACCGGGGAATTAGACAGGGTTGTCCACTTTCGCCTCTGCTTTTTACCTTTTTTATAGAACCATAAGTAATTAAAATTAGAAATAATGCTGCTATCCAAGCCCCTATTCCCCGAATGGCCACGCTGAAACTTCTTGCGGACGAAATTATTTTATATCTGTTGCCCAGTAAAGAAAATATGGAAATTGTATTGAGGGAATTCAGGGATTTTTTGCGAATTGGTGGCTACAAAATAAATCCTAATAAAACGGAAGTCCTTGCCCTCAACACTGATTTAAATCTTCTTCCATCTTGTTTGAGGGTCCAAGCCGCTAATCAAGACCCAATTAGATACCTAAGGATAATTGTAACCAGCCAGTACCATCAGTTATATCATCTGAATTATACAAGAATGAAAAATAAAATCAAGAGACTCTTGGATCAGTGGCTTTTACTCCCTCTTTCACTAGTGGGCAGGGTTTCAGTAATTAAAATGTCGATATTACTGCTGCTTATAGTTTTGTTTAGTAATGTCCCTATAAAAATTAATTTGTCCTTTTTTAAAGAAATTGAGACGATGCTTAGAGGCTTTGTATGGGGCAAGAAAGTATCGAGGGTCAAGCTGTCAGTAGTGCAATTATCTAGCGATCAGGGAGGGTTAGCTTTACCTCATTTAAGAACGTATTATGAGGTGCTTTTTTAGATATAGTGGCGTATCTAAATATATTCGAGACAGCTTTTTCTTTGATAAAATGTTACAAGAAACTGGTTCTCAAACTCAAGTGTTTTTTAAAAACCTCCAGACTTCCAAAAAAACTAGATATAAGACCTAGATATAAGACCTTAAAGGAGTATGCTTTTAGACTTCAGTCCTTTTTAAAAAGATGGGCTCCTCGGGTATGCAATATCTGAGATTGAGAGAGTGTACCAGTCTTGGCCTCCAAATTAGAGTAAGCCATCTAACAAATTGGGAAAATTGTGGGCTACGGGAGCTAAGACATTTTGTTGTTCAAAACAGGGTGGTTTCCTGGCAAAAGGTGATGGCAAGGGCTGACAACCCTAGGAGACCCATCTATTTTGAATATTTGCAAATTGTTCATTTAAAAAGAAATATTAATGGGCTTTTTGATTCTCCAAATTAACTTGTGGTAGCCCTTTATGGGGCCAAAGTCAATGGCATAGGGAACTGGTATAGGCTGTTACATCGCCAGGGACAAGCACCATTGATAGAAAGTCATCTGGGTAAAATAGGTCATGAGACACAATGCATTTTCTCCTTTAAGCACTGGGAAACCCTGTACCATCTAGGAAGTAAATCCCTGCGTGCGGCCAATTTGAAAAGGATGGCATTTCTAGCACAATGGCTTGCTTACTTGACTCCGGAAGCCTTGGGGAAAAGATATTAGGAGGTCTAAAATAAGTGTTTTAGATGCCAGGCCAATAGTCAGGGCGGGTGGCACTATACTTTTTTACCTGTCCACGGTTAGAACCCTTTTGGGAGGCAATTTTTGCGGATATAGAGCTGACAGTCGGGAAGAGACTCCAGCCCGAGACTGAGGCAGCCTTATTTTGTGTATGTAAAGATAGAATGATGTTAACCAAGGCTGAGAAAGTGTTTTTGTTTATTTCATGCACGGTAGCCTGCTCCTTAATCCTTCAGATTCGGAAATCCAGTGATGTTCCCTCTCAAATGAAGTGGTTCAATAAAATGAAAAGAACTCACAACTTTGAAAAAGCATATGCAAGTCGGGGTGGGATCCATTAAGAAATTCGAAAAAAACTGGAAGTTCTTTGGAAACTTAGAAATGTTAAAGGGGGGAAATTGACACTTGATATTGATGTTGAAATTGTAGCAGATTTTGTGACTAAGAGCACTAGCACTTTTTTTCTGTGGTTGCACTTTAGAAGCAATAGCACTTTTTTGGCTGTTGCACTTTGTAATATTTTCACTTTTTCTGCTGTTGCACTTTATTGCAGGTCTTTGCACATTGTCTTTTTTCTTAAATTATTGATGGTGTCATTGGCTGCTGCAGTTATATCTCTTTTAATCTTGCTATAGAAAGAAGAAGCTATTTAAAGTTTTAACAGGTTTCAATAATTGTTTCTTTTAATTGTAAAATGTATGTTATTTACCTAATGCTCTACTCAATAAAAAATGAATTAAAAAAAAGAATCTGTGTCCTCACTGAGCATCTCTGGCATTAGTAACTGTGCCATTTGAATTTTAAAACACATGAACGTAGACCAATCAGTCACGAGTATGCTGCTTGGCTGGCAGGGATGGAGTCAGGAGTAAACATAGATAAGCACTTCCGGCACAAGGTGGAAACAGCCAGAACATCAGCGGCTGCTCCTGAGTTATGGCGGAGGAGCGCTGCCCTGCCCGCTGCAAGCACTGCAGAGACACATTAATAAAATGGTAATAAATACCATTTTATTTTGGTCGCAGGCTCGCACTGTTACAGCTCGAGGGAAGGTGGTGGGGCTGATTCATGCAACAGCCCCTGCCTCTAAGCATGTCAGATTGACAGGCTGCCTACAGCCAGCCAAACTGACATGCGCACTTCAGCCTGCACAATCCAGGGCTGATAAACAGCAGAAGGATTGCAGCCACAGGCCCCCAACCACAAAATTAGTTCTGAGGTATCTGCTCTGCAGCTTCAGGATTGGTTGGAATGATGTTGCACAAGGGAGGAAGTCCTTCCCTTTCATGCTGCCTGCTGGATTCACCGCCACGGAGAGAGATATTGGACGTGGCTCCATGCAACATATCTAGTGAGTTTTTTGGGCATAGCACCCCACCATATTTTAATGTTGCCAGCCGCCCCCGCAGATCTTTGCGAAAAAGTCAGAACATTCCGTAAAAAAATGAATATTCTGGCAGGACCTGAAAGGTTCCACACACTTCTGGTTCAGTAAGAGCTGGGATGATTGACGCACCAGTCACTACATTACACTTTGCCTGGCAATAGCAGATGATGGGTTCTCCATACTGGAATCGAAGTTCGCTCACTTTGTGTTCCCAGTGCCTTTTGGTTTTACCCCTCTTACGTTCATTCTGGTAGTTAGGGCAGCTTGTGTTACCCAGTACTTCCATAGATACTGAGCTTTGCTTGCTGCCATTCTAGATGTCATGCTCCAACTTCTAACACTCCAACTCTTCCTCCCGCCATCTCTACCATTGGAGGCGGACCTTCATATTCGGGTACCAGTCCATATCCTGGTCATCTGGAGCCTTGTCTTGGTGCCACAATTTCCATACCCTAGTAAGTCATCCTACGGATACTCACAACACATTGTTTACTGTCGTACACAAGTATACTTAGATTAATTGGTACGTTGCCTTAAAGGATTACAAAAGTTGCCAGCCAGCCCTTTGCAGATGTAAGGTCCATGCCGCACACCTTCCACCAGCCTGTGCTCCTGAGGTCAGCAGGCTGAGACGCTTATAGAGTGTTTCTTGTCTCTCTAATTCTCATCCCTTTTACCACCTGCACAGTTATTTCATATTCTGAAGTTCATTACAGATTTTATTTGAATGAAAGTAGGGTTAGCCTCAGAGTGTGTGGCTAAAATTCCTGGGAAAATCCTGACAGAAAGTGACCTTCCTGGCTGAAGTTTTATGAAAAATGTTACAACGTTATGAAGTTGCAAAGTTTTATTCATTTATACATTTGCAGTAAAATTTTAACTTTTGTAACATTTTATGTTGTTAAAGGTAAACTTGCATTGAAAAATTCTGAAATATTGGTTGAATAAGATTGAAAATTGTCTTGCAATGAGGGAAGCATTATCTCATACTACTGGAAGAAGAAATCTGGATGAGGGCTATAATAATAATAATAATTCCTATTTGAAAAGCACAAACATATCTTAAGGCGCTGGGGTCCGTCGGGTTGATGGAGCTATTGCCCAGAGTCACGTGATGCTGAGCTGCCACTGGGGATCGAAACACGAGCCTTGTGCTCCGGAGTCAGCCGCTCTGGCCACTGCACCACACCTCCTCGGCACCTACAAAAACACACATGTTCCTTTATTTTGGCCATTTTGATTATTTTTTCTCACAAATTCACTTTTAACACACCATCTGATACTTTATTAAAAATAGTCCAATGAAAAAGTCTCTCACCTACTGATAGTTGTTTTCATGGAATTGGAGGCAGCAGCAGTGCGGAGCAGGCAGAGAGTAGTGTACTGGATTTACTGGATCTGATGCATAGGGAATGGGCAGAGCATAGTAATCTCCTGTTTACACCCCTCCAACATGCAGCACGTTTTGGAGCGGTTACCAGCGTTCATCTTGGTGTTGCCGGTGGCAAGAATGCTCAGCTGTTTGCCTACAAGCTCCTCTTTTGGAGCATTGGGAGCACTCTGAGGAAATTGTAAACCATCCTTGGAGGCAAACAGACTGTATAACCATAGCAAGAGACAGGGTTTTCATAAGTAGGTAGGAAAAATTACGCTTGCCCACGGTGAAGCGCAATTCACTTGGTCAAAGTATTGAGACGGTGCATCCAGGAAGGGGTTAACCCGGAACCCCCTACCTTAAAGACTGGAGGTCTTCAACATGTGCAAACAAGCCTGTGCACATGTCATAAGAGTAAAGCAGAGAAAGTTCTTTATCTATCGCAATCCAGCAACACAGTACAGGTATATATTTTATGACACAATCACAGGTGCAAAGTTAAAATGTGTTCTTCTTTTATTCTTCGAAGATTGCCTAGCCAACACGTGTTTCGTCTGGGTGAATAACCCAAGACTTCATCAGGACTGGAGGCAAGTGACGGAGATCCGAGATCTCCTGCTGGTTGTACTTGCGTCCCGGCTGGATAATAAGGGTGAGTAAAACCACAAAGTCCGGATGCGGGTTCCAAAGGTGAACGGTAATATAATACACTTCAAATGGTGATAAGGTTCATGTCATACGGATGAATTCAAATGGTTTTGATGGCACTCGTATGGTCCATCACAAGATCCGATTAGATTGGAAACATCGAAAGGGCTGGAGAGGCTGACCAGCGAGTAAGCTAGAGCAGCGAGGACGATCACAGCGTCTGGGACAGGAAGAGACGCTGTTATCATCGTCGCTGCTCTAGCGTACTCGCTGGATTGTGATAGATAGAGAACTTCCTCTGCTTTACTCTTACGACGTGTGCACAGGCTTGTATTACCTACTGGCGTTCGCCAGTAGGTAGTTATAGTTAGGATTGGCTACCATAGGAAATCCGCAACATTCTATTGGGAATAACTCTGGCGCCGGTTGAGGAATTTGTGTGAAATTTTCCAAATTTTTGGCCAGCTCCGCTGCGCTCTTTCCCTGAAAGTTTCGGGGGGATTCGTGAAGTGGGGGCTGAGAAAAAAGGGGGGTCCCAAAACGTGTTTTCCCCATGTTAATTTCCATAGGATGGTCTGACAAGTCTACAGCCCGAACCGCTGAACGGAATTACGCCAAACTTGGCAAAATTGTAGGGACTGGTACACAGATGTGCCTTTGCTATATTTGGTGAAAATTGCTCCAGTGGTTTTCTCGAAAATTAACTTCAAAAACACATATATATCTATAGGCGCGCACCGAGCGCTCACCGGTACGCGTACCGGGGAGCGCACCCGGCGCGCTACGGGAGTGCGCGAGCGGAAAGCTGATTGGCTGTCGGGTGTCTGTCAACATTCTAAACAGTCCGGAGAGTCCGCCATCTTGTGTCTCTGTAGAATCGAGACACAAGAGGTGAAAAAAGAAAGGGGGATATAATTAAAAGGGGGTAGAGTAGACACCCCCTGACCCCCTAGGTTTTCTGAGGGGGGCCTAGAAGGACCCTGAAGGGCAAAAAAACGTTTTATTTTTTTTTAATTTTCGTAGGGTAAGCGCTGGGTGCGTTCCCGGGTACCCTCTCCGGTACGCGTACCCTGAGCGCACCACGGGGAAAAACAGTGTAAAAAAATAGAGTAAAAAAAATAATGTAGAGTGTTTAGAGGAAAGTGATGCATTGCTGGAATGTGTCACAAAAATGATGAAACTCCAGCAATGCATCCTTTCACATGGGGCCAGTCCCATGTGAAAGGGCCTGCGTCAGTCTTACGACTGTTGTTAAGCAGGCGCAAGATTTGGACGCAACAGCATCATAAAAGTGACGCGGTGATATCTCTTTGATGTCACTGCGTCACTTCTACGACCCTTCCTTATGTCAATATGCCCCCTTTGCATACATTACAGCTGGCGTAGGTATAATGTGGCGCCGGGGTTTACAAAGTGACTCAACAAGGTGTATTTTTTTACAGCACTGGTGCGTCACAAAAAATGACGCATCAGTGGCGTAAAAGTGACGTGTGACCTCATAAATGAGGCCTTCAGTCTTCTACTCATGCGTCATATTTAATGTATGATGCGTTATGTCGCAAGTAGTTACAGATACGTCAGTATTTCTGACGTATCTGTAAACGCAAAAGTGATGCATTGCTGGAGTGTATCACAAAAGTGACACAACTCCAGCAATCATCCTTTCACATGCGGCCAGCCCCATGTGGAAGGGCTTGCATCAGTCTTACGCCTGCAGTGAGGCAGGCGCAAGATTTTGACACAATGGCGTCCTAAAAGTGACGCAGTGAAATCTCATAGATTTCACTACGTCACCGCTACGACCCTTTCTTGCGTCAATACGCCCCTTTTGCATACATTACACCTGACGTAGGTATAATGTGGCGCAGGGGTTTACAAAGTGACACATGTACCTAGATGCGTCACTTTGTAAATATGACTCAACAAGGTGCATTTTTTACAGCACTGGTGCGTCACAAAAAGTGACGCACCGGTGGCGTAAAAGTGACGTGTGGCCTCATAAATGAGGCCTTCAGTCTTCTACTCATGTGTCATATTTAATTTATAACGCATTATGTCGCAAGTACTTACAGATACGTCAGTATTTCTGACGTATCTGTAAGCGCAAAAGTGATGCATTGCTGGAGTGTATCCAAAAGTGACACAACTCCAGCAATGCATCCTTTCACATGGGGCCAGCCCCATGTGAAAGGGCTTGCATCAGTTTTACGCCTGCTGTGAGGCAGGTGCAAGATTTTGACACAACGGCGTCCTAAAAGTGACGCAGTGAAATCTCATAGATTTCACTGCATCACCTCTACGACCCTTTCTTGCGTCAATAAGCCCCTTTTGCATACATTACACCTGACGTAGGTATAATGTGGCGCAGGGGTTTACAAAGTGACGCATCTACCTAGATGCGTAACTTTGTAAATATGACTCAACAAGGTGCATTTTTTACAGCACTGGTGCATCACAAAAAGTGACGCACCGGTGGCGTAAAAGTGACGCATGGCCTCATAAATGAGGCCTTCAGTCTTCTACTCATGCATCATATTTAATTTATGACGCAATATGATGCAAGGAGTTACAGATACGTCAGTTTTTCTGACGTATCTGTAAGCACAAAAGTGATGCATTGCTGGAGTGTGTCACAAAAGTGACACAACTCCAGCAATGCATCCTTTCACATGCGGCCAGGCCCATGTTAAAGGACCTGCGTCAGTGTTACGCCTGCTGTGAGGCAGGTGCAAAAATGAGGCCTTCAGTCTTCTACTCTTATTTTTTTCTTTCACTTTCTCTGTTTCTTCACTGCCTTACTTACGTGGTCTCACACTTACTTGTCTTTATCCAGTCTGTATCTCCACTCTTTCCAAAACATCACTGCTCTTTTCTTACCCTTCCACACCCCCGTTCCTTTAGTACATTTTCTTCGCATATCCACATTCCCCATGTTCACTCTTCTTCTCCTCACTCTCCTTCCCCACACTCACCTTTTTTCAGTCCCCCTACTTCACTTCCCTTCTCTTCTCGTCCCTTTCTGTGCTTTCTCACTCATTTTCCTCTCTTTTATCAATGCACTCCACTTCACTTACTCTTTTTCATTTTTTTAAGAACACAGCTCTTTGATGAGAATTGGAGGTAGTTCTGAAAAGAATTTTTTTTTTCTTCTTTTTTCCTTTTTTTAGAACAAAAACAAAAACAGGGAATGGGAAACTGCTCAACAGGAGCAAAAAAACAAAACAAAATTAGGGCTGGGAACGGCAGCGATGGTTATCCAATGCTCGAACCATGAGCAGAACACTTTGTTCTGCATAGCAAATTAGCTGATCGCAATATCTGCATTTAATAACGCCTTTATTAAAAGCAGGCTGAATGTTGGAAATCAGCTCTTGTGATTGCTCCCTCCCTGATGCAGTTTGTCCTCCGGTTGAAGTAGAGGCCCCATCACTGGGAGCCTCTCGTGCCATAGCCCTGACACTCTCCCGGGCAAAGTTCTGGGGGTGCCTCCTCTCGACGTGGCGAATCATGGTGGAGTTCCCAAAACTGTATTTTTTCCTGGGGTCACCACGTGAAAGAATAGTATGGCATATCTTGCATTCCACCTTTGGAGCATTTACTTTCTTCTCACCTTCTGGAATGCTGAAAAACTTCCAGATGAAGTGCTCCTTAATTTTTGGCTGAGGAGGGTCCTCATTGAGAAACTCATCAGAGTCACTGCTGCTTGGTGCTCTTGCAGCCATTCTTTCCAAAGAATTGAAGAGGAGAAAAAGGGAACAAGTCTTGCTCTCTCCAAAGTGAAAGAGGTAGTGAAGGAAATGGGTGGGGTTTTCATTAGTTGTAAAAAAAACTGTTAGCAACCAATGAAAAGTGTTATTTTAAGGTCACATGACTTGACGCGCTTACACTGCGTGCACCGGAGCGCTTCCGAGGGTGTTTACGCGGCGCGAACGTAGGCGCTTCCGGGGGCGCTTATGCGGCGCGAACGTAGGCGCTTCCGGGGGCGCTTACGCGGCGCGCCTGAGTGACGTTTTCATAGCTTAACGGAAATGCAAAATCATTTTCATTTCGTAAATCAAAAATACTGCTTTTATAAGTATGGTACTAAATGTCTTGCATTATTATTTACTTTTCATACATATTTTTTTACGAACGCAGAAATAGCGTTCTCGCTGCGCTCTCGGGAGAGCTTACCGGTGCGCGCACCCTGAGCGCTCCAAGACAAAATGATACAGTAAGCTTACCGGTGCGCGCACCCTGAGTGCACCAGGAAAAAATTATTTAAAAAAATATACATTGAACAAATATTTTTTTTTTCAAAAAATATAATTAATAGTTATAAAAAACAGCTAATAAAAAAATAGCAGGTTACAAAGTCGATATACAAAGGAATTAGGTTTTAAAAAAACTATAAAATTCACTGAAAAAACCATAGGTTTCACAAACGTTATACTTAGGAATTAGCTTTTAAAAAACCTTTGAAATTCACAAAAAAAAAAAATAGGTTTCACAAACGTTAAACTTAGGAATTAGCTTTTAAAAAACCTTTGAAATTCACTAAAAAAAACATAGGTTTCACAAACGTTATAGTTAGGAATTAGCTTTTAGAAAACCTTTGAAATTCACTAAAAAAAACATAGGTTTCACACCAGTTATAGTTAGGAATTAGCATTTAAAAAACTTTTGAAATTCACTGAAAAAACCATAGGTTTCACACTCGTTATAGTTAGGAATTAGAAATTAAAAAACCTTTGAAATTCACTGGAAAAAACATAGGTTTCACACCAGTTATAGTTAGCTGAACATTTTACTCATACAAAACCATTGAAATTCCCACGTTATAGTTAGTTGGACTCACTATAACTCGCGCGCCCGCAATCCACTGCTGATGATGTCACATATTACATCATTCATGACATGGTCAGTGACATCACTGATGACATCACTGATGACATCTCAAATGACATCACTGATGACATCACTGATGACATCATTCATGTGATAATACGATGCACCTCCTCACACTCTAATCTAACCTTTGATTCACCCAGTGTTAAATACAAACTACTATTCCTGAAATTATTGACACACCAATACCCGTAACTACATACGCACTCACTGATTACTAGGTCGACACACACATCCACTCATTCACCCATACAATCACTCATACATACAGTCACTCATCCATAGAACACTATCATATCCACTCATACACCTATACAGACACTTACATGCTGACACTCATCCACAAAGTTACTCAAACACTTAGTCAGTTATGCAAAGAATCAATCACACTCCCATTTCCTCAACTACAAAGTTATACACACTAAACCTTACTTATTCAAACTTATACTAACACATACTTACTCTCTTTTACATTCACTGATACAAGTACACATTGATCCATACAGTCACAGGCTCTCATGTATAGTAATTGATATATGCCAACTGTCACATGCACTGTTTTTTACATATGTACTTACTTGGACATGTAGCACTGAGAAATCCATTTACTCACCAACACACCCATGCACACAGTCAACCGCGCATACAGCTGTTTCCACACGTACTCTTGAACCCAAACACCAAGCGAATCAACTGCTCACACATCTATGCACAGAGTCACACACCTCCCAGCCACTACCACACACACTCACCCTCAGATACAAATACTTGGGCAACCAATTATTAACCCATATAGCCAGTCATATAGCTACTAATCAACACATGCAGCAGCTTACACAACAACAGACATAATGATGCACACATTCAGACAGTTTAGTCACTAACCTATGCATTCAGTAAGACACATTTAATCATTCACTCATAGTCAGTTACGCACCTACTAAATCCTTCATGCAGACACTCATGCATACACTCATTCTTCAATATGTAAAACATATTTTAACTTTACAGGAACACAAATTCACTGGATGATGTCATCAGTGATGTCATTTGAGATGTCATCAGTGATGTCATCAGTGATGTCACTGACCATGTCATGAATGATGTAATATGTGACATCATCAGCAGTGGATTGCGGGCGCGCAAGTTATAGTGAGTCCAACTAACTATAACGTGGGAATTTCAATGTTTTTTTTTTTAGTAAATTGTTCAGCTAACTATAACTGGTGTGAAACCTATGGTTTTTTCAGTGAATATATATATATATATATATATATATATTTATGTTTTTTTTTTAAATCAATTATTCGTTTGTTACAGTTTAGAAACCTGTCTTTCTTTTTTTATAGTTTCTATAATTGTATTGTACTTCCTGTTTTTTGCTGGTTCCGTTTCATGTGGACATTATGCACTTTTATGCATTTGTATTGTAAAATACAGTTTATTATTCTTTTTCCAAAACCAATGTTTGACTACTTTGTGTTGCTTTCTCTATCTACATCCTTCCGCAGGTCCAGAAAGTGAACTGAAGAATGGTTTTGAAGGCCCCAATTATACCTGGTGCCTTCTTCGAAGTAGGGGAATGTTCTAGAGAAATTCGCCTTTGAACTCCTTGAAGTTTCCTGACTCTTCTGCCCTGGTTCCAAGCTGGCTTCACGAAAAATACTGGGGTGGCAAGTTCTTTGTGCGAAGGCTGGACAAAGCCTATTAAGTTGCAAGTGGAGCTGTACCTAGCTCTGATCCCATCCTGCCAGTCGATGACCCATCTAGACACACCTAATCCTTCTATTGCGTGGCTGTCTGAAAAGAATAAACAAAGTCCGACCATCAGCTACACCCAGTCATGTGACCCAGGAGCAGGCTACAGGAGCCAATAAAGTAGGAAAATGCCAGCTTTCTAAAAGTAATGTATTCAAAAAGTGATGGATGGAATGTTATGTTATGTTATGTTATTAGTATTTGTATTGCGCACGGCTGCTCCAGCGAAGGAGCGTCCCGGCGCACCGACAAGGTAGCGAACACAACACAACAGGACACAGAAAATATTATTAAAAATGGGGGGTATGAATTTTAACAGAGCTCGGAAAACAGAAAAGTTTTGGCAGCCTTGCGGAAAGAAAGCAAGTCGCCAAGGGTCCGGAGTTTCAAGGGAAGAGCATTCCAAAGTGCAGCTGCCCGCACCCTAAAAGAGCGACCCCCCGCCCGACTGAGTTTGAACCGAGGGGCTGCCGCTAATTCTTGGTCCAACGAACGCAGAGTGCGGCCCGGGATGTAAGGGCACAAAAGTTGGCACAGTAAGGGAGGTGGTAGGCCCTTCAGAATCTTGAAAGATATGCACAATACTTTGAAATGGATCCGCTGCCTGACGGGTAACCAATGCAAGGCTCGCAAAGTTGGACCGGCCGAGCAAAACCTAGGAAGACCTACGATTGCTCTGGCCGCTGCGTTCTGTACTCTTTGAAGTCGGGTTAGCTCGGCCTGGTTTAACCGTATAAAAAGGGAGCTGGCATAATCCAGCCGAGCTAAAACCGTTGCTTGTACCACAAGTTGACGGGTTGCGGCATCAAAGTATTTAAGGGCAGGTCGCAGATTGCGCAAAATGCCAAAGCAGCACGCCGCCGTCCTTTTGGTATGGCCAACAAAGTTGAGGGAAGGGTCCAGCCAGACACCAAGATTTTTGATCTCCGTAACCGGAGTGGGGGTGGGACCCAACTCAGGGGGCCACCAGGTATCTCCCCATAGGTCCGTCCGTTTCCCAAAGACCATCACCTCCGTTTTTTTGGCGTTAAGTTGGAGACAGTTGGACGTCATCCAACCAGCCACCGCCCTAAGTCCTTCTCTGAATCTTGGGGCATCCACCCCAGAGTCCCCGCTGATCGTGACCGCTAGCTGGGTGTCATCTGCGTATGACACCATGGTCATACCACAGAGCTTCACAACCTCAGCCAGCGGCCTTACGTAGATGTTAAACAACGTGGGACTCAGCGAGGAACCCTGCGGGACCCCAAGAGACAGAGGATGACATTTGGACTGATAGGGCGGGGACGCCACACAGAAGGACCGATCACTGAGAAACGAACGAAACCACTGGTGTGCAGTGCCGGTCACCCCTATCTCCTCAAGACGCTGCAGGAGAATTTCATGGGAGACCGTGTCAAAGGCGGCGCTTAGGTCTAACAAAACAAGCGCCGCCGTTTGACCTGCATCCAGAACTGCCCGCAGGTGCTCGACCATAAATAACAATGCTGTCTCCGTACTGTGGCCGGCCCGAAAACCATTCTGGGTATCATCCAGAATGTTGGCACGCAACAGATGGTCAGTGAGGGCGATGTTAACATGCACCTCCGCGAGTTTGGCTGGCCATGGGAGAAGCGAAATCGGGCGGTAGTTTTCCGATTTTGTAGGGTCGAGAGATGTTTTTTTCAAAATGGGCATAACTACCGCATGCTTCCATTTCAAAGGCACCTGGCCAGATGAAAGCGACATGTTGATCAAGTCGCAGACCGGGCGAGCAAAAGTCTGGTCTCTGAACATTGGTGGCTTGAGCGGGTCAACCGGCGACCCAGACTTGACTCGAAGAGCCAATGCCGTATAAGACTCCAAAGAGAGACAGGGGAGAGAGTCTTCCACCACCTGATCCAGCCGGATGGGTGGCCCCGTACTGGTTTGTGCAGTGGTGGGGAAGGCCCTATAGATGGTCTGGACCTTCTCCAGGAAGAAAGCCGCCAGCGCTTCACAATGGGTATTGGAGCTGATGGAATTGCCGGCAGGCTTCCTTGCCACAAGGTCTTTAAGAGCCTTAAAGATGGTTTTTACAGGATTCCCACTGCTGCGAAACTCCAGAGCGTAATATGCCGCCCGGGTTCTACAAACCGCGCGGTGATAAAACTTGACCGCAGCCATATACACGTTTTTTTTGCTGCTGTCATACCTCTTCCTCCAGTCTCTCTCTGCACGTCTGCAGACACTCTTTAAAGCCCTCAGATTGCCATCATACCAGGGGCTGGGGGCGCGGAGGCCACACTTACTGGAAACCACCGGGATAAGGGAGTCGAGGGCTCTGGTTACCCATCCGCAAAAATGGTCATAACCAGATTCCACATTCTCCACTGCACCCAGAGGGTCGTCAGTGAGAAGGCGATGGAGATCTTCCGCCTTAAGTTTGCTCCAGCGCCGTCTGGGCATGGCTCGCAGTGGCGCCTTAAGTGGGGCTTCTATAAGAGGACAGTAGATAGTCACGAGCGAGTGGTCTGACCAGGTCAGGGGGAGGGGGGGGGGGCCACTGTAGCCCCCTCTAAGTTGGAAAAAAAGGGGTCCAGAATGTGGCCACCCCTATGAGTGGGATCCGAGACCAGCTGGAACAGTTGAAGGGCCTCGAGATCCGCCACCATCCCTCCCACTGCAGAAAGACACAAAGTGTCAAAATGGAGATTCAAGTCTCCAATGATAGAAAAATTGGCAGACCCCACTGCTAGTGAACTGACTGCCTCAGGAAGAGCCTCCCTGAATGCCACGGAACTACCAGGTGGGCGATAAATAAGCAATCCTGACAAGGTAAAATGCGATGTAACTGCAACCTTGAACAGGGCGCTTTCGCATCCCGTGATGTTCTGCACACTCCAGGCGCAAGGATAGCAAGATTTAACTGCAAGAGCGACTCCACCCCCTCTCGAAGAGCGGTTGAGCGTGTAGATGGAATACTCAGCGGGGAGCGCCAGATTCAATACAGTAGAATCGGTATCCTGCAGCCATGTCTCTGTCAGACAAAAGATGTCAGGGGGGTCATTGTCCATAAGATCAGCGATATCCTGATAATGCTTGACCGCCGATCTTACGTTCAAATTCCAGATGGTAAGATGTCGTGAAGAGACATTACTGCTTATGGCCGGCTGCACTATGCAGGACCCCAAGCAAGATGGTGCCTCGAGTAGCCAGCCACCACAAGCACAATGGTGGGGGCCACACAAAGGATCGACACGGGCTCCAGCGCAGGGAGGCAGACAGTTGTTAATCGCCAGGAGAGTTTCCCTGGTGTACGTAAGCATAATTTAAGCTGTACCTGATGTTAGGGCCACCGCGAAACCAGCGCAACCGAGCGCGGACGGGCGCAGACGGGCAGGACTCTGGCACGACTCCGGCCACGCGAGGACGCGCCCGCTGCGCGATCCCGCTGCGCTAAGGGAGGAGAATTAAATAGGTGTTCCCAGGCGGCTCATGCGCAGTCAAGCGCTGGCAGCTGGAAACGCCTCACTCCACTCACCCCACTCCAAGATGTCCGCCAAAAACGAGCAGGGCACCCACCCCAGGACCAGACCCGCCCGAACGGCGGTGAGGGACACAAATTATGGTGCAAGTAAGGGGGGATGTTAAAAAGGGTCAAAATGACCAAAGCCAGCAGAACTTATAAAATAACGTTTTTAAAACAGCAGTTTTACTGCAAAAACGCGCGAAGCGCTCTCGCAGCAGCAGCTACCTTGTCAGGGGCTGAGAACAGGAGGGACTCGCCTTAAATAGGTGTTCCCAGGCGGCTCATGCGCAGTCAAGCGCTGGCAGCTGGAAACGCCTCACTCCACTCACCCCACTCCAAGATGTCCGCCAAAAACGAGCAGGGCACCCACCCCAGGACCAGACCCGCCCGAACGGCGGTGAGGGACACAAATTATGGTGCAAGTAAGGGGGGATGTTAAAAAGGGTCAAAATGACCAAAGCCAGCAGAAATTATAAAATAACGTTTTTAAAACAGCAGTTTTACTGCAAAAACGCGCGAAGCGCTCTCGCAGCAGCAGCTACCTTGTCAGAGGCTGAGAACAGGAGGGACTCGCCTTAAATAGGTGTTCCCAGGCGGCTCATGCGCAGTCAAGCGCTGGCAGCTGGAAACGCCTCACTCCACTCACCCCACTCCAAGATGTCCGCCAAAAACGAGCAGGGCACCCACCCCAGGACCAGACCCGCCCGGACGGCGGTGAGGGAAACAAATTATGGTGCAAGTAAGGGGGGATGTTAAAAAGGGTCAAAATGACCAAAGCCAGCAGAAATTATAAAATAACGTTTTTAAAACAGCAGTTTTACTGCAAAAACGCGCGAAGCGCTCTCGCAGCAGCAGCTACCTTGTCAATGCTTGAATTAATCTCAGCCATTGGTATACTCAGGCCCCATCCCAATGGTTTGTTATTTTGCACACCTTCTCACGTCAGTTTGGATCCAGTCACGTGCACTGCAGTGGCAAGGAAGGAGCAGATGAGTGTTCCCTCATGTGTCGGGTGGGGTTTTCAGACAGGATGCATCCCCACATTTGAGAGTGGCTTCTTTGGAACCGGGGAGTGCCTTTCCTTTCCAATTATGTATTTCTCACACAAATTCCTGTTCATAGAGCATGGCTGGACTGGGATCCATGTGCAGAAACACCACTAGAACCCAGGAACATCTTGTTGGCTTTTGTGGGATCGACCCCTCTCATATTGGCTGATGCCTCTGGGGGCCATCATTTTTTGTTGCATGTTTGCATGGTGTGAACAGCTCCCAAAGGGTAAACAAAAAAGGCACATATATTTTTAGGTGGGTTGGCCTTTCTGGCCCACCAATATAGCAGATGGGCCAACCACAAATGTGGGCCACATTTTAGGTCTATTGTTAGCCATGACCTCTTGATGTTACCAAAATAAATATAGTATACTTATAGGGTTTGCAGCTAGCCTGTTAAAGATTGTAGGAATAGCTGTTAGCATGAGCTGAAAGCCATTTTATTCTTGGCAGCCATTTTAGTTAGCCATGTGCTCGCCATGTGCTTTCTCCCTCTTCCAGAGCCCTGCACATGCTCAGAAAGGCCTAGCAGATAGAATGCACCTGCTCCTAGTATAGAACTGTCAGGCTATTCTTAATGATGTGTTCAGTTTAGTCTCCTCTCCCACTTTGTTAAGCAAGCAAATTTGGTATACCCATATTGGTTAAAAAAGCATGCTTGTATGTGCCAGGACCTCCCCTTGGTTTTATGCTGACTATGCAACCTATGCATATATAAGGCCCCTGTTCCCTGTACTCCTTAGACTGATTCCTACAGTGGCCTGAGGGTACTGTGTGACGCAGTCTCCTTCATGTGAGATTAATAAATGCATTGTTTTTATATTACAGCTTCCGTGCCAATTCCTTCTTTGTTGGTTTAAAGGACCAGGTGTATCAGTAAACCCCTTAGAAGGTTTTTATTTCTTCAAGACCTCTTCATTCAATAGTCTGCTGTTGAGGCATTCACATTTTTCTTCCCACTACAGCTACAGCTTCAGCTTTGGGCAATGGGTCAGTCCAATCCAGTCAATATTGTGGTTTGGCCCGTTTCCGGTCACAAGGGCTCGGCCCACCCACACAAATTGGTAACCATTTTGTGTCTGTAGACATGAAGGGAACAGTGACTTGTAGGAAATCTGTTGATCCTGGAAGATTCTTGAATTTTCCCTCACAGAATTGTGAGGAAAATATGTGCTTTTAGCCAATGTTTGAGGTTGCAGGGACTTTTGGGTGAGATAACTTCATGAAAACTCCATAAGACTCCCTGGGTGTCTAGTTTTCAGAAATTCTCAGCTACACACATTCTAAAATTTTGATTTTGGTAGGTATGATGTGTCCAGGTCACGTTTTGGGGCATTTTGTGTCTCAGGCAGACACGTAGGGTGCTGTTGTTATTGGGAGATGTGTGGAAATATAAAATAGTATAATATTTATTATTACCAATTGTGTTCCTCTGCATATGTCATTTCCAAATCTAAGTCAGTGTGCAAGAAAGAAGACATTTTACAAAATGCCTTCTGAATCACTGATAGTATGGGCACCCACAATAACAGAGGTGTACAAATAGCCACTAATCCTAAAATCAGTATACTGCGAACATTTCAGAAATTCTTAAGTTTTCATCAAACCCATTTTTCACTCTATATATTTTACCATATGGCTTGATGTGTATGGAGTACGCAATGAGAAACCATTGTAAGAAGCAGCTCAGTTGTTGGCTCTGGGGATTTTGTGATCCATGGCGAACATAAAACTCTATATATATACTGAAGACCTGAAGGGTCTATAGCAGAGGTCTTCAAGAGATCGATCAGGAGCTACCAGAAGCTCACAGCCTGTCCCTGAGTAGTTCACCCATAATTGCCTGTCAGCTCGTTTGAGAATATGCAGCTGCAGTTTTCCTATGGCAGTTCTTTAAAATATTGTGGTTCCCTTCAGTGATGCCTGGGAAGTTCGCAGTGCCGGGCACCCTTTTCTGAAAATGTTCATCCTTTCTCCTTCTTTCTCAATTTGCTTTCTACGCTCTTTCTTCTTTTCTTATTACTTTCCAGATTTTGCTTTCTTTCCTTTATTCCATCTTCAATCACTTTTTTTCTCCATTTCTTACTTTCTCGCCTTTTTTTATTTTTGTCTTTCTTCCTGCCTTTCTTTCTCTACTTCGACCCTCCTTTGTTTCTGCAATGCCTCTCTTTTTTTTATCTTTTCATCCTTTTGTTGCTGTTTGTCTTTCTCTACTTTTTCTTTCTTCTTCCCCATTTCTTTCCCTATGTTTCTCATTTAACTTTTCTTTATTCTTTCCCATTTTATGTTCCTTCTTATTTTTGTGTTTCCTTATTTCTTTTAAATGTTTCCGTTTATTTTGCTCATTCCTTCATTGTCTTTTTCTAGGTCACCTTTCATTTGTTCCGTTTCGCTTTTATTCTTATTTTTAAAACTCCTTTACTATTTTTCTTGTTTGCTTCTTTCTTTCATTCTTCTTTATTTCTACATCTGTTATAATTTTCCTTTCATTCCCTTTTTCTTTTTCAATATTTTCTTTTATTCTTTCTTCCTTTTTTCTGATTTTCTTTTTCAGTTGTTGACATTTTCACCTACCTTCTTTTATTTTTGTCTTTCTTTCTATTTTTCAGCTTCTTTCTATTCGTTGCTCTTTCCTATTTCTTAATTTTGTTCTGCTCCTTTACTGTTTCTTTCATCTTTATTTTCCTTTTCTTTCTTCCTTTTTTGCTCCTTCACCTTATTCCTTTCTTCAGCTGTTTCTTCTTTTATTCCTTTTATTATTTCCTTACTGTTTCTTCCTCACATCTTCCTTTCATCCTTTTTTTCCCTTTCCTTGTTTCCCCCACATTTCTCTCTTTCTTTCTTCCTACCGTCCTTCCCCTTACATTCTTCCCTCCTCCATCGCTTTTCTTCCCTCTTTCCTTTCCCTTTTATCCTTTACCTCCTACCGTCCAGCTCTCCTTTTTCTTCTCTCTTCCATTGCTTTCTTTCTCTTTCTTTTTTTTCTCTTTCTTTCTTTTTCTCTTTTTACTTTTTTTCTTTCTCCCTTGTTCTCGGAATTAGAGCATTGTCATTATATGTGTGGCATGACAATGAGAACAGAAGCATCAAGGAGACACTCACCTCAGAGGGTGATTGATAAATAAGAGTAAAAGTGCAAAACTGCTCCTTTCGCACCCTATAAGTAACTCTTTTATGATACAACTATTATGACATTAATATATACTCACTTAAGCAATACTGGGGCACTCTAGTGACAGAGTTTAGGTAATGTACCCTTTTTGATTCCTTATTTTGGGCAGTAGCTCAAGAAGGTTTTTAATGTTCAAAAGTAGCTCTCACCGTAGAAAAGATTAGAGGCCCCTGGTTTGCATGATGTAACAGTATATTGCTTTTGTAAATTTGCCATCATTACAAAAAGTTACAGATTACCATGTTTTATTTTTTATTTTAACAGTTCATTTCTTCAAGAATCCCTTGATGGAACTGCACAAAGGGCCCCATGCTGAATATATTATTTTGTCTACTTTTCAGAAATGTAAGGCTTTCCAGCATCACCCATTGGTTTCACACCTGTTTCCACCGCAAACTGCAAGTAGGTTGAAGCCACAAGAATTAGGGAAACATTGGCTATCTCTTGGAAAAATTACAAAACTTGGGTAACATTTTTTTTTTTTATACCGGTCTGCTTGCTCCTGAATGCTGAGAAAATAGTGGTCTTAGCACAGCACACCTTTCACTGATGCCATTTTTAGGAAGAAAAAGGCAGACACTTCCATGCACCGCATGTTATTTTTCCCAATTTTTTTTTTTTTAAATCTCTATATTTTGGCTATTTTCTCAGTTCCATATTGGTACATCAAAAAATTATGGGTACTTTTAAGAATGCCCAAGATGATGAAAAAAAAGAGAGATTTGGCGTAAATTCCTATGTGGAAAAAAAAGCTAGGGAAGCCTAAGCACAAAGTACTGCTAATAGCAAAAAAGGGCTATGCACTTGATTGGAAAAGCCTTAGCAATTAAAGGGTTACGTGTGTGGTTTGATCTTATTGTGTATGTCATCACTGCACAAACAGTAATTGTATCTGTATCGTCCAAGACAAAACACTGATGATGGATCTGAGACTGTTAATATTAGAGTCAGGCGCACACATTCACTCAAATATTAATTTTATTAGAACATAACAACAACACATTTTTACATTACTTATGTAAAATATTTGTAAAAGCACAGACATAAAAGCCTTGTTCCAATTTCATAAAACATTTATATTCAAAATAATTATGTTGTTCAAAAACAAATACATAAGTGACAACTATTGAGGCTGCTGAGTCATGTTATCACATTATCCATACCAGTCTACCTTACAGTTTAAATCATCCCAAATGATTACACAAATAATCATATAGAAGAATGATTATAAAATAAGTTGGAGTTGAGCAAAATTGAAGAAAAAAACCTTATAAGATTGTAAAAACACAAATGTTGCTCCTGAAGAATTTCTGTCAAGCATTTATTAGAAATGCATATTATTAATGAAATCAATAGCAACTATTTCTTGCCTTCGCCTGTCTTGGAAATCTGTTCCCGAGGTTGATAGAAGTTCATCATTTGTAATTTCTGATTGATTCTGTCTAGTATAGGGTTCAACATAAATAATAGCACCTCTCACAGCAATAATATGTAAGTTGCAACATAATACTGTCATAGCACCAACGGTGTTAGGCCTATACGAAAGACAGCCACCAGAAAGATCATGACATCTGCATCTACATTTCAATATTCCCCCAGCATCGCTCAGTCATTGTTTGTGTTCTACAGCACACACTGATATATTCGTCCCCTACAGAGTATTTTAGCCAGAAAAACAGGATCATTGTTGATGGCCTGACAGCATATCCCTTATCACCTTTGCTTGTATAAAAACAGAATAAATAGGTTAGTTCACCCATAATGGACAGCTATATCAAGTTCAACACAAAAAATAACAGCACCACATAGGTGCTTATTTTGAACATCTATTGACATACAAAAACTGGATCCATAATAATGTTGCAAAACAGTCCAACTTACAAGCTAAGATATAGATTTAACAAATTGGTCAAAAACAAAAAGTTAAATCACAAAAATCAATGAAAACATTGCAAATATAAATAATATTATCATACAAAAATCAATCGACATTTAACGTCAAACAATCAAATACTATTTTGAATATATCATATATATATCATTTTGAAACTTTAGTAAATTACTTAGATTGTACGATTTTAAATATTGAAAGCATTATAGTAAATAGATCTATTTTGGAATAAGTTTCCAAACACTTGCCAATCAGTATTCCTTGATCATACAGCCCACTTTCAAAGCATTGGTTGATTTTTGATTGTTGAATTGCATATGAATCATGTGCATTTCCTGAAAATGTCACTACAACATTGGTGAAACAATACTTGTCAACACAGATGGGCACTACATTGATATGATTCGCATGCTTCCCGTTCATATAGAGAGGAGCAGTTACTCATGGGGGAAGAAGGCTGACGTGCTCACCGAACAGCACCAATAACATGTGGAAAAAGAATAACTTGATGGAAACCTGGGTTACTTCTTGCTCTTGTCCTGGGTCAGGAAACCTGATGTGCTGCAGAGTTATTTTCCGTATACCATCCAAAACATGCAGCATAAAGGCAGGCAAGCCCCTCTGTGCACACCAGTCAATGTAGCAATTCTATTCTGGAAGGTTCCGATGGAGCACGGCCATATATTTTACATAAAGGTTCTGGCATAGCATGTGGTTTCTCGTGGTAGATTCAAGTGATAGTCCAATTTATTGAAGGAAGATCTACAATCATGTACCTGCTTAGCCTACATTTCCTAATAAAGTCCTCCTCATACTGGTCAAACCATGTGACAGTAGGTCTGTTGATTTTTTCTGGTTTGAGTTATATATGCGCTCAAGGAGCCAAAAGAAGCACGTGGACAATTCTGCGCTGGTGTAATGCTGAAAACGGCTTTGTGGTACAACCCTTGCATTCCCTTCCCCTATCTGCACTGCAAGAGAGGGTAAGGTTACACTGTAAGGGAGTAATGGGGCAATGTGCTTGAAGATGGGGGCACTGCTTCACTACTTCACAATTCCCCATTGTCCCTGAATGCCTGCTCTGAAACAGTCTGAAAATATACTTTCTGAAAGCCCACAGTCTAGTATGTATATTTGCCCCATTGGGGTCTCTCTGGGAACCCCTCCTACAAGGGGGCAGGGTATCCTTTCCTTCCCCCTTTATTTTATTTTTTTCAAAATTTAACCCAAGGCAGGGACTGAGTCCTGAGTCCTGTAATGGCTCCATATAAGTTTTTCTAGATGTTGCAGGCAGTCAGTCAGGGCATGACCTCCTATGTGAGTGTGTCTCTTGAAGGAGCAAATTGGCCCAAGGGAAAAAGAGCCGTCTGGGCCAATCAGAACACATGGGGCCCGATTCACAGAACTAACTTAAGACAAAATCCTAAACTTACTGCCATTTTGGTATTCTCAGAAGGCATTTACTAATTTTGGTATTCACAGAAGTCATTTAGGAGTCCTAACTTTACTACTCCAAAACTGAGAAAAATCCTAACTTTAAGACTTTCGGTATTCACAGAAGGCATTTAGGAGTCCTAAAGTTAGGACTCCTAACTATACTACTCCTAAACTGAGAACAATCCTAAGGAGTCCTACATATATATGGGTGTGTGTACATGTATATGTGTGTGTATAACATGGACATGTTTGGGTGTTTTTATTGCACAAAATGCATTAGCATGAAAATTTCCCAGGGAAACATGGTTCCCTGTGAAATATGGGTATTATAATGACGGCGCCCAAACCACTGTGCAGAGCTTTACCATTGTCCGAGTTACTAGGATTATGCGGCATGGATGACAAGCTAAGCCGTATGATTATCAAGCACAGGTACATTTTTTGGCAGTATTACTTTCATACATTTGAGCTAGAAACAACTTTTTGTGAAATCTGCAGATTACGTGGCAAATGTGGCAAATCCTCACTATTGCTACAGTCGCATGATTGCATAAATACAATGACACTCACCTTTGTTCTTTGTTTTATTAAAAACTAAACATGAAAGGTAAACAAAACCTAACCGGTCCAGTTCCAATTCGTGTCCATTGCAAGATGCACTTAGAAGAAAAAAACCTTTTCATGATACTTGATTCAAAATAAGCATCTAATATAAAAAAAAATCATAATGGGCAACGTGTGAAATATGGTCCTATATTGCTATCAAGGGACTCCGATGACAAATCACAAGCCGCAGGGCCTATGGCTGGATAGTTTACGATCACCACACCCTCTCCTTGGCAACAATGGACCATGTCGCTAAAACTGATAAATAAAAGCACGTCAATATTCCTTATGCATTCTGATGATGGCATTTCAGTAAAAACATTCAATATTCAGCAAGACCAGCAGAGGGAGATCACGTTCCAAAAAAGTATGACCGGAGCGTAAGCACGCTGATACATCTCACATCAAATGAAATCCGATGTGAATGGGACTATGTGGCTGCAAGGAAGTTCTCCATTCGCAGCATACCTTTTCTTCACCACATTCACGCGTTTAAAAATATATTCATATATAGTCAAGTGCGGGTTAAATGACGACATTCTTGCTTTCTGGAACATTAGCAATGCCTGCAAGACTTTGGAATTTCGGAGACACAGTGCCCCGTTCTGTTCAGCCGGCTGCCCTTTTCTCCTATCGAGGAGGCGTGTGACGTTTCTGCTCCTTCTCGGTGCGATGGTTAACAGTGAAACACAGAAATCCGTCCGAGTCATAAAACTAAGCCCCCAGAGCCCGCACACAGTCTTTATACACACGGTGGTCCTCGAGGGATCCCGGCTGCACAGAGATTTGTTTGTTTTTACAGGCTCGCTTGAAAACCCCATTTTACAACTCTGTCAAGGAAAAAATTCCAAATAAACAAAAATGTTGACAAAAATGTGGCATATGTATACATTAAAAAGTAAGCTTAGTGTATGCTTTTCTCTAAATAGTCTAGGTTTAAATCTCACATTACAGTGGGCACCTGTTACATCACGGGAACCTGAATCTAGCAGATATTTACATGGTGAACCATTGGAGGCAAAAAGAAAATTCGGGCAGATGTGGCCGGTTGGGGTCAGCCAGTATCTCCATTTAACGAATATTCCATAAGAACAGCTATGGTTTATTACTTGGGTTATTCTATGCTTCTAGTGTCCCTGTAGTTGAAGCTGGTGAACACCAACTCGCAGGCTTTGAGCCACACACAGCAAGAGAGACAAGCATTTGCAATGCAATAGGTCTCGGGTTAATTAAGTTTGAGCTATTGGCATTGCTAAATATTGCAACACCAACTGCAACAAAAGCTATTGGTGTTGCATTATTTAGCAATGCCAATAGCTAGCACTTTTAATGTAAAAGTGTGTTCCAAAGCTGCGTTGTACATACAGCTCCTCCCACCTTAAAATCAGGGTTGGATTGTGATAAAATAGGCCCGCTCACCCTAAAAAAGTGTCCCACATTTGCGGATTGCGCTTTATTACAAAACACTGCTTTTGTGTTTTAAGTGTAACAAAAGAGGATGGGGTCGCTAAAAGAGGCGTGTTTTTTCGAAACTTCGCTGAGATTAAAAAAAAAAAAATGCAAATGTTGCCGTGACTCTTTGTGCACGGATTATCTGACAGTAGCCCTAATGCCTCTTGTTTATGTCGTTATGCCCCTTGTGAACATGCCTTCGTACTACCTGTCTGTGAACTTATGCATATTGATTGTGTTTCCATGTCTCCTGTATCAACCGTTATGCCTGTTGTTTGTACCATTATGCTTCTTGAATGTATCTTTATGTGTGTTGTATTTAAGGTCGTGCTTCCTGTATGTTGACTTATGGCTTACCATTGTGTCTGCATGCCTCTTACTTGTACCGTAATGCCACTGGCTTTTCACTTATGGCTACTTCTTAATGGTGTTTCTATGCCTACTGTATTTGCCCTCATGCCTCTTGTTGATGTTGTTATGCCCCTTGTGAACATGCCTTCGTACTACCTGTCTGTGAACGTATGCATATTGATTGTGTTTCCATGTCTCCTGTATTAGCCCTTATGTCTGTTGTTTGTACCGTTATGCTTCTTCAATGTATGTTTATGTGTGGTGTCTTTTACGTCCGTGCTTCATGTCTGTTGACCTATGGCTCACCATTGGCCCTGCATGCCTCTTATTTGTATAGTAATGCCACTCGCTTGTGTTTGCATGCTTTCTGTGTATCTCCTGATTTCCCTTGTCTGTGCAGTTACTTGATTGTGTGTTCATACTTTAGGTGTTCCTGCTCTTTTTCATAATGTGTGCAGTAATGCAACTTGTCTTGTGTCCTTGAAGCGCCTTCCGAGTGGGTCCTGGCAGTTTCAGTGTTTACCATTTCTTGCAGTATTATTCTTGTACCTCTGTATGGTACCCTTTGGTAACTTGCACACGTAACTTTTGTCTTGTAATATACTGTATGCTACCTCACACTTTTTGTTTGCTTTAGATACTTACACAAGTGCCACCCTTGCCGTGCTTTATGTCTGTTTACTCTGAAATGCACTGTTCCGAAAGGGATGTATGACGTTACAACGCATACTTTTACATCGCATGCCTTTACAACGCGGTTTTTACATCGCATACCATTACAACGCATAATGCTTTTAGGCGCTGGATAGTGATTTATTTAATTTACTATTCCAACTCCAGTCCCCGTGGATAGTAGGGAAGGTGTTGGATAGTATATTAAATACATTCCCTATCCTAGAGCGCCCCCCAGCGCTATGCGTTGTAATGGTTTGCGTTGTAAAAGTTGCGTCGTAATGGTAGTGCGTTGTAAAAGTTTCGTTGTAATGGATGTTTCCCTTCCGAAAGTATTACATAATTAACATTACGCTGACTCCATGTTTTCTATGTTTGCCCTCATGTTTCCTATTTCGAAAAGCGTGTCGCAGAACGCAACGGCTGTTAGGCGCCTGTCGACAAAGAGGGCTTTTGTACTGCTGAAGATGTTTACTGAGGTTCTACATGACCTTACAAGCTGTGTGACCATAGTTTGCTATTCACAAAGCCCAAAAGCGAGACGCCACTTTACCGACAGCGAGACGCCATTTCATTGCAGCTCACTGCGGGAGTGCTAAGGGAGACGCCACTTCACATGACTTCGTAGCAAACGCTCTTAATAATGCATAGTTTGCTATTCACAAAGCCCAAAAGCGAGACGCCACTTTACCGACAGCGAGACGCCACTTCATTGCAGCTCACGGCGGGAGTGCTAAGGGAGACGCCACTTCACATGACTTCGTAGCAAACGCTCCTAATAATGCACCATTTGTTGTAAAGACTGATTACTTTGTAAATTGAATACGTGTGCATGGCCTGGGGCTATTTGGGGCTATCTTAGCGTAAAGTGCCAAAAACAACACGAGAGGGCTAAAACTCTTTGTTTCAATGGGGGAGTTTGTTTCAATGGGGGTTGTGCTCCTGTCCACAAGAGGGGGAGGGGGAATGAAAGGAAAGTAGTTTTATTGCAAAACAGAGCTGCTCCAGCAACAGGAAGGAGGGGGGGCGCTCAGGGAAGCTTTTATCAGCGCCGCGCGCCTCTCTGCAGACTCCCCCTGCATTCCAGAGAGGCACGCGTCGCAGTCCGGTCTGCCATGCCATGCTGTGAGACAAGACCTGGCCGCGCGCACAACGTTATCCTATGGGGAAACGCTGCACGCGACCAGGTCTTGTCTCCCTTCGTCATTCTGAGACTGCTGAGACGCCGACTATAGTTCTCTGGCGAGAACGCGCTTCGCGCGTTTCTAGCCGAGACCTAAAAAAGCAGGAAAGTGAGGGGGAAGGCGAACAGAAAGATAAGAAAACAGGTGCAAAGGGAGAAATTAGGGATTTAAAAGTTCCCTGAAGATAGAGAAACAGGAAGTGCAGGGTGGTTGATGAAAGAGGTATAACGTGGAAACCACAGCATTCAGTAACCTTGGATGCAGACTCCTTAATTCAACTTTGTCCACCTGTCTTACTTCATCACATTTTAAGAAGTGCCAAATATTCATGCATGCAGAATCAAAAGAGTCAATAGAGGTGGTTATTTAGTGTTTGGTGAGCAGCCCGCCATCCTGCAATTTGTGATTCCTTAAATGCAATGCAGGAAGCAAGAAAAAATTACGACTTTCCTTTAAGGAATCGCCAATTGCCACAAACTTCAAGTTAATAGTAATTTGCAGATTTTTGCATTTTTCTAAGTGCCATGTGGGCACACACATGCCCTTAGGGCTTGTGTGTGCGCCACATGGGCACATTTACCTTTTTGGGGGGTTAATCAGGGTGGCCTTTTGGCCCCCTATCACCCTTGAAATTGCATTCGCAATTTGCGATTACCAATTTGGTAATCGCAAATTGTGGATGCCTTCCCATTCATTCATATGGGCCTCTAGGTCTATAGGAATGAATGAGAAGGCATTCCTTAATAGCGAATCTCAATTTGTGATTCGCTAGTAAGGAATATGTAGGAATCGCAATTTTTCTTGCTAAACCTACATACATTGCAATTTGCGAGTCCATAATAGCGAATCAGTAAAATTCGCTATTAAGGACTCGCAAAATACAATGTTGATACATCTGGCCCTAAATTCATTATCTCATAGATAAATTGTATACAGAAATCAATTGTTTTTGTATCGGTTTAACATACCAGCAAGCTTTTTGATATTTTACTAAGGATTTAAAATGAAGGCCAGACATGCCGCCGTTCCCAGTGTCTGTTTTTCATAGCAAGTCAGAACTGCAAATACAAATAGGCCATGTTCTTCCACCTACAGGGTGATTAATATGGATATATTTTACATCTCCTCTATCATGTTTTGCACAACTGTACTGTGATGAGCGTCTAATGTTCTCTTTCTAATAGGTATTGATCTGCTTTCTACCTTTCATAAATGTTACACTTTATGAGTGTCAGATGTAGATATTTTCATCATAAGATATACAAATTCTGTCATAGTAATGAGTCAAATCCTCTTCACCTCCTGCCCGTCAAAATAAACTCTTTGTTACACATACTCGCATAGTTATGTTATGTACATTAGCAAAGTGGATGCGATTCACACAGTTTTTTGTGACTCACTCTTGGAGTACCCCTAATTTACTCTTGACTTCCAGTCCGTACTCATGGCTATTTCTCGGAATTCAGGAGTTCTCCAATCGTAAAACTCCCTGGTCAGACATATTCTTCAAATAATCATGACTTCCATCTAACCTGCCACTGTATCTCATCTCAAACACTTTATTTCCTTCCCTCCTCACTGGATCCCACAATCCAAATGACAAATTGTCTCTTGGTTCTTTCCTATTCATGCCGGGCCATCAAATACTTATCTCAAAACCTGGGCGACTGGCACGATAGTTTCTATTTTATATTGCCAGACAGTTCAAGAATGAATGAAAAGTGCACATGCAACAGAATTAAGACCCAGCTGTAGAATTACACTGGCCGCAAAAAACACATTGCAAATTTAGATTATTTTTGAGACCAGTGTGAATGTTTCCAAACCGATATATGTCAGTTCATAAAATTCAGAGCGGTCACAATCCTACCTACCTGATTAATTTTCACAAGGTAGGTTTCAAATGGCGACTGACTATGGCTAGATCTGAAACATCAAAGTCCCACCCATAGACAGGGTCACCTGCTCGATCCAGTATTTAGCAACTGGAACGGAGTAAAAGTGCTTCCTCCTGTGCCAGTGCCCTGGTCTGACCATTTTGTGGTCCCCTTACATATATTAGCAACTGAAACGGCAGTCAAAAATGAAAACCTGCAGACCTATTGCTGTCGCAAATGGAAAATTTTTAATCCCAAAACGTTCACCGACAAGCTTGAACTGGCTGGACCCCCTAAAGGCTCCGACTGTGAGACCGCCTATACTTGTCTAAAAAATATGATCCTCACGGTCCTGGATGAAACGGCTCCCATCCGTAGATCAGTGACCAACAAGAAATTGAGGAAACCTTCCCCATGGTTTACAGCTGAACTTCAAGATGCTAAAACCGCCTGTAAAAAATTGGAACGAGACTGGCGTGTCAACTTCTGCCCCACTGCTAAAGCCCTTTATAAAAATGAGCAAGCAAAATACTATAAATTGATCCGTTCCGCTAAAGCTCTACACTATAAGACCCGTATAGGTGAAGCAGAAAACTCCTCCAAGGAGCTTTTTAAAATTTTTAAGGAAATCTCAGTAGTCACCAACGAGAGCAATGCCCTTAATGATTCGGTGGCGAAATGCAATGATATTGCCAAATACTTTGCTAATAAAATTACTACCATCTATTCTAATTTCTCCACCGACCTGCTTTCAGGATCTGATTTTACTGAAAATTTGGAGCTCATCCATACAAAAAAATGTCTGACCAGTTTCTCTGTTCCTCACACTACTGCTCTTACCAGCATCTGTAGGAGCATTAAGTCTGGCTCGCCCCGGGACCCTGCTCCCCCCAAGATACTCACAGCTAGTTTAGAAGTCCTCGAGTATCATTTCAGGCACATCCTCCAACTTTCTTTCTCTACGGCTACCCTCCCTATGGAATGGAAAAAAGCTATTGTGCTGCCGATAAAGAAGAAACCCAACATCAGTCAGGACACTCTGGAAAATCTCCGGCCCATCTCGCTGTTACCCTACTTAGCGAAGGTGGCTGAGAAAATAGCTAATAGCCAACTTATGGCCCATCTAGAATCCAATGGTGCGTTTCACAGCTCCCAATCAGGTTTCAGGGCAGGCTATTCTACCGAAACCGCCCTACTGAGAGCGACAGAAACCCTACGGGCAGGTGTAGATGCAGGACAGACCATGGCACTTATAATGCTGGACCTGAGTGCGGCGTTCGACACTGTAGCACACTCCATCTTGCTACAGTGTCTGAACAAAGCCAGGTCACCCAGGAAGCTTTGGGTTGGCTAAAGGCATTTCTCACCAACCGCTGCTTTCAGGTTCAGAGAGGTGCTTCTCTCTCTGACAGCATTGCCTTGGAACAGGGGGTGCCTCAGGGCTCTGCCCTGAGCCCCACCCTCTTCAATCTGTATATGGCCCCTCTGGCTGAAGTTGTTCAATCGTTCGGCATTGAATTAGTCTCATATGCCGACGATACCCAACTTCTCATCTCCCTATCTCAAGCGCCCTCTGTTTCTTCTGACAACTTTAAATCTTGCATGCAAGCTCTGGCGGTTTGGATGACCCAACACTGCCTGAAGCTTAATGGCTCGAAAACAGAGGTTCTTGTTATGGGAGGTAGGGATTCTAGCTGGACCAAGGAGTGGTGGCCTTCTTGTCTGGGACCGCTACCCACCCCCTGTGAAGCAGCCAAAAATTTGGGGATTTGGGTTGACCCTAAACTCTCCTACGACTGCCACGTGAACAGGGTGGTCGGTAAATGCTACGGGGTCTTAAAGACCCTAAACCGCACCCTGGATCTCCTCCCTCTTGAAGCAAGGCGCACCATGACCCAAGCGCTCGTGTCTTCCAGAATAGACTATGGGAATGTGCTTCTGCTCGGAACATCGCAAAAAAACATCAGGAGACTTCAAGTCCTGCAGAACACAGCAGCACGTCTAGTCCTTAGGCTTCCCAAGAGAGCCCCTTCCAAACCTTCTCTAGATACCCTCCACTGGCTACCCATAAAAAAGAGAATTCTTTTTAAAGCATTATTAATATGCTATAGGATCATCTCCCAAAAAGCTCCTTCCTACATGAAAGACTTAGCCATTCCCTATGAGCCCAATAGAACTCTTCGCTCCAGGGGAACTGGCTTGCTCACAGTACCCCGTATCAGGAAGGCCAGAATGGGTGGCCACTCTTTTCGGGCTATGGCCGCCAAAGAATGGAATGCTCTCCCTATGGAGATTAGACTTGCGGACTCGGAGACTGCTTTCAGGAAAAGCTTGAAAACTCACCTGTTCTCTCTGTAACTCCATCTATGCACCTGATTTCTTTCTCAGCGCGGGGACACGCCGTGATGGCGTCACCAGGCGCTTTATAAACTCCTTTGTTGTTGTTGTTGTTGTTGACTCTGGTTGGTGCAATCACAGAGATGGTGGCCTGCAAGGGTGAGCAGGCCATCATGTCTGTGACAAGTAAGAAAAATTGATGCCTACGGTCTAGTTCTTTTTGAATCAATCGTGGGACAGATACTATTAATTACCTTTCCCTGACACACTTAGTTGTCTTTAGAATTAGATAAAAACTCATTTTTTCAAGGAAAACAAACTATATTCCTATATATGCATTTCCATCAGGTTCATGAATTGGAGAAATTAATGAATTTAGAAAAATAATTTCTTGAAAATGTATTTATATGTTTGTTGTATCTTTTCTTATTTTATCTTATTTAGAAAACACATACATATACAAACAAAAACCAATATATATACATATATATACACTATTTATACATACACAAAATACGAACATAAGAAGGAATTCAAAATCATGAAAAAACATGAAAAGATCATTCAAAAAAAGTTTAAACATAAATCAAGAACCTTATTTTCTGGTTCAAATGCCCACAATCGATTCAAGTCAGGGATGTTAATCCAACAATTTTATCCAAACTTTCCCTGTACTCGGGTCACCAACTATAAGTATATAGGAGTTTTTTAAGGATCAATTATTTCTCCCTCTATTGGTATCAAACTCCTTTTCTATACTTTATATCTAACTTCATTTATCTTATGTTGATGCCCTAACCAAGCAGTCAACGCGTTTCAGCCTCTGTTGAATTCCAGGCTTCTTCAGGACTTTAGAGCAATATAAACATATAATTCCTACAAAAATAAATATGCCTAATTAATAATACTCTTCTATACATGACTACCCTGAATACACACAACACATACAACACGACCAAAGTTGTTATTATATACAGCTGTAGTAGTAGAGTCTAATAACTCGAGGTATGTGGCAATCAAGTTTGACACCCATTGTGCGAAATCAATTCCACCACCAATTACTAATAAAAAAGAAAAAGAAAAAGAAAAAGAAGAAAGGGGAGTAACTAAAAATCAATAACCACCACGTGGGTAACTGAAAAGTTCTAATAGTGCCCTTGATGTTTAAAGGATCCTACCACAAATACCACCAACATCTAATCAACAGGTACCTCTTTTCCTTCCATTGCGCTGGAGAACGTAAATGAATCCCGGGATTCACTTTGCAATATAAATATCACTGAGAGAAGAAACGGAAAGAAAACACCAACACATTTTAAACCTAATCAAACTGTCCAACCACGTGGTGGTTATAGATTTTTAGTTACTCCCCTTTCTTCTTTTTCTTTTTCTTTTTCTTTTTTATTAGTAATTGGTGGTGGAATTGATTTCGCACAATGGGTGTTAAACTTGATTGCCACATACCTCGAGGTATTAGACTCTACTACTATAGCTGTATAACATCGTGCATCTTCCGAGAGCCTCATGCAGTGCAGTTGGGCAGGTGCATTGTACATTCGGTGCAGGAATTTCATGTGCAATAGGTGGAATATAGAGTTCAGTGAGAGAGTCAGCACGCAGCAGTAGCATCATTGTTCCATTTTCGGAGAGGCGTCAAAGTCTGTTTCCTAATTCAGATAAGCCTTAGAGGCGCATATGAGTGACTTCTGCATGGTGGCTTATAGGCGAGTTATTCGTGTATGGGGGACAGGCTGGCCAGCAGCATGTTTAGTGCCTGGAGCATGGTGGGCCTTCAGGAAGGTATTATTTGGGATTTGAAGCACTGCACACAATCTATGATATGTGAAGACATCAAGTGAGGTATGATGTGGAATCATGAGTATATGTTGTGCTGAAAGGAATTGCCCCTCTGGATAGAGATCGTACAGTGTGTGAATCTGTAGGTGATTTATCTGGTGACATATACCCTCATCTGATGCTGCAGGAAGCATAGGGTGACCAGCCAGAGGTATATTCAATGACTAAAAACATCCAATGTGGGCGCACAGTCTATCTCAGGCCCATACCTTGTAGGCCACAGTTTCTAATACGGTGCAGGGCTGGTGGACAGGCAGGTACAAGGTAGTGTTCAGATGGCAGGGGGAAATGCGATCCTAATCAACAATGAAATGTGGCTGGAATAGAGATGTATATAACCAGGAGTGTGCAAGTTGCACTTGTGAGCAACAGTAGTACAGGTCCATGTCTGGGGTGCAGAGACCACCCTGCTCAAAGGGTAGGGCCAATGTTTCAGATAGGTCTCTCAGCTGCCTGCCAACCCAGGCCAGTGTAATGAGGTTTGTACTGAGTCATCTAAGGGATTACAGCAGAAGCAGAGCAGGAATATAATGAATAGATACAGAAATTTGGAGAGGACTATAATTATGGCCATGGCAAGCCTCCCTGCCATAGAAAGTGGTAGTCGTGACCAGACCAGAACTCATTCCTCTGGCCAGGATATAAGTTTACCATAATTAGCCCTCCAGAGTTCGGCAATTTCTCTGCTGATCCAAATGCCAACATAGTGAACTGGCTCAACTGCCTATTGTAGGGGATAGTCAGAGTTGAGCATGTTGGTCTCAAGGGCAAGCAGAAATATCTCAGTTTTGGACCAGTTTATGTGGATACCAGGTTGATGGCCTAACCAATGATTTCTCAGATCACAAGGGAAATGTTGATCCAAGGATCTCTTACATATGGAGTGACATAATCCGCGTACATAAAGACCAGCACTCAGCTGGCTATAATGGCAAGCCCTCTATGTGAATGTTGTTGCTACAGCTGGGCAACTAGGGACTCAGTTGCAATGGCAAACAGGATGGGCGATAGGGACAGCCCTGTCTAATTGCCCAAAAGATAAGGAAAGGGATAGTAATCTCACCATTGATGCGCGGTCTAACACTTGGGAGAGTATAAAGGAGTTTGATACAGCCAATAAAGCGGGTACTGAATTCAAGGGACATCAGCATGCGGATCAAATACAGGCACTCTAATAAATCAAACACATGTGTGGAATCAAGTAGAATTGCAAGTGCATTAAGCCTGGGATGTATGGAGGGTATGAGTGTGAACATTGTACACAAATGATGTGTTGTGCTGCACCCAGGGAGAATTCCAGATTCACTGGGGCAGACAATGTCTGGTAACAGCAGTAGTAAGTGGGCCACAATCAATGTTCTAAGAATTTTGTTGTTCACATTAATTATTGAGAGTGGGCGATAGGAGTTTCATAGCTTTGCTGGCTTACCAGGCTTCTGAATGCAGATGATTACCATGCAAGGAGGGGGGTAACCTGCCAAGTCAAAGAGCTTCCTCATATACAGCTAGTAAGTGGAGAGCCAGAATCTGAGTATATTCTTTAAAGAAGAACTTGGTCAGACCATCTAGACCGGGTGCTTTATCCCCTGACATGCTTTAAATCACCTGCACAATGTCCTCAGCCAAAAAGGGTACATCAAGATATTGCTGATGGCAGTTCCCCTTCTAGATGAGTTGACTGGAGTAGAAGAACTCGTAAAGTTGCATGGGGTTGTGCACCATTGGCGAGCAATAGAGTTCCATATAAAAGGCAGTCATAGTGCCTGTGATTCCTTCAATCAGTGTGAGGGGTCCGTTGGTCATCGACCAATTGCATAATGTAATTGCTGGTCCAAGGTTTGCGGAGCAACCTGTCATGAGTTTGGCCGGCTCTGTCTCCTTCCCAACAGTGTCTAGCTACCACCTCTTTATTTAAATAGAAAGTCTCCCTAACCACCGCTTTATCATATTCATTAAGAGTTTTGCCTAAAAGGGGCAAAAGGGTTTGCATCGCCGGAGGAAAAAAAGGTTAACTCAAGTGTGTGGATATTTGCTTCCAGTTGAACAAGCTGTGCTCGCAACACTTTCAATAGCCCCGACTGTTTGGGTATGCACACTTCACGAATGACTACTTTGAACACCTCCCATAAACTGGAGGAGGATTCCACAGATAGCGAATTATTGGAAAAGTACTCGAACATGGCAAATCAGATTTCATCATGTAAGCAAGGATCCCTGAGGGCATTGGTGGGAAGCTTCCAGGAGAACACCCGGCTGTGGGCAGAGGGGATAGCAAATTCCAAAAGGACTAGGGCATGAGCAGGCAGTATTCTGGGAAGGTGTTCAATTGTAGTGGTCCAAGGGACAGCATCTTTTTTAACTAATTAGTAGTCAATTCTAGACCAAATGGTGCATGCGAGCGGAGCTATGCATGTATCTTCCATGCTTTGTGTTGTTTAAGTCTCCACATTTCTATGAGTTTATGGCCCCTTATGATCAGGTGGAGTTGAGCCAGAGCCCCAGGGTGCTGATGTCTTGTGTCGCTAGACTGATCAATAAGTTGGTCGAGACCTAAGTTAAAATCCACATCCCAAAGTACAGTCCTGGGCCCCACACTACAGATCAGTCACCATATTTCTTCAAAGAGGTCAGGACTATGACCATTGGGCCCATACACTGAGACCACAGTGAGTGGGTGGCCCTGGAGGACTCTATGCAATATAACAGATCTTCCCTGCTTATCATATATGGATGTCGACGTATGCCACAACAAACCTTTGCGGATAAGAATGGCTACTCCACAGGAATAATTCGAGTTCACAGCCCCATGTGTTTCTGCAAGCCAGCTGGTGTGAAGTTGGGGATGCCTAGCATTAGTTAAGTGAAGTTCCTGAAGAAAGCAGATGCCAATGTGATATCTAATGAGACAGGCCTTACGTTGGTCATTCAGCCCACGGATATTCCAGGTCAGGCACCTAAAGGTGATTGCCGATGAGTAGAGGGGCATGTATCCAAGCGACAGTGTCTAAGTGTCAAGTGCCTTGTGCCAGTGATCAGGGTGTGCGCAGCCAGCCATAGAAGTATACATGCCCTGTCGTGAGATAATAAGGGAAAGACTAAACGACCCCTCCACCCACGCACTTCAACATCCTCAGCGAGTTGGATGAACCATACCCACTCACCACCTTTTCCCACATTTTGGTTATATGAAAACATGGAAGAATGCATCTATCAGGGGCACCAGTAGTCCTAATGAACAACCAAGTGGTCACAGGGTGGGTGGCTGAGAGTAAGAGGGAGAAATATCAGAGGGCAGAGGTGAACAATCTGAAAAAAACAGAACCTTAGTTTAGGAAGGTGCCCTTTTTGACATGATCACCCCCACTTTTTGCCTGGTATTTGATGTAGTTTCTACTGGAAGTGCACTGGGTTCCTGTCAACCCGGCCCCCCAGTGCCAGATCTCTTTCTTAAAATGGTACAATTGTTTCCCTCAATTGGCAATACCTTTGGTACCCTCTTTAAGTCCCTACTAAATGGTTCTCCTGGTACCTAGGGCCTGAGGTACTAAAGGTACTAAACAATGTGTGCTGCTAAGGGCAGCAGCACAAATTGTGCCACCCAAGGGGCCCCTACACCAAGCTCATGCAAGCTTCCACTTCAGGCTGTGTGTCTTGGTGGAGACAAAACTGAAAATACAACATGGCACGCAGCCTGTCTGCCATGCATATCGACACTGCATGCAGTATAGGTAAGTCACCCCTACAACAGGCCTTACAGCCCTAAGGATGGGTGCATTATACTACATGTGAGGACATCACTGCCAGTTCCATTGCTGCCAGTACAAGTGAACAGGGAAGCCATTTTACAAGCATGTGCTGGACACTGGTAGAAAGGAGTTTCCCAGCTATGATGGCTTCACTGGAAAAAGGGATGTTTGATATCAACCATCTCGTATTAATAAACCTGTGCTGATGACAGTGTTGGATTGAATAATACATGCACACTGAGGACACCTTAGAGGTGCACCCTAAAAATGTACCATCCACTGGTGGGTTGACTGACTTGTTATTACCAGCCTACCACCAGAGACAAGTTCCTGGCCCTAAATGGTGAGGGCCTTTGCTCTCCTGGATCCATAAATCAAGATTGCTAGAGTAGAATGTGATTTGCACACCTAATCACATGATGGCCTGCGGATTAGCATTCCAAAGCTTCAACGAGGCCCACCGTCTTTAGTATGTGAATCCAGTTTCTCTTACAGGAGAGTAAACCGACCCTCTTTGTCCCGAGCTCTGGTCACCTGGACTTGTGGAAAAATTAACTAGGCAAGACAGGCGTGTCCACCCTCAGATGAGCACAACCACTGAACTGGGCTACCTGGTCTACCTGAAGTGGATGCAACATTTCAGAAGTGACCATCTTGGTGATGGCAAATTTAGGATCTCTGCGACAGAGTTATGCCCACTTCCCCCAGGAAGTGGTTATATAAGAGACGTAGTGACCAGAGGGGTAAGTAGCCCATTGGCTACTACCCTATATTCCCCTTACGCCCCTAAGTTCACTATTTAGCAGAGCTTTGGCACCAGAAAAAAAGATCTTGCCAACCAAAAGAGGAAGAAGGGCTGAAGAGCCGCATAAGCAAGAACTGAAGAAAAAGGAACTCACTTGGCACCAGCCCTGCCGGCCTGTGCCTGTTCACCTATTCTCGACAATTGTGCCATAGTGGTCTCATCCTGCAAGCTGCTGATCCCCCAGAGCCTGGGAGGATGGCCAGCTTACTCCAAAGACTCAGAAACTCCTGTGAAGCAGCGGAACTGTACCCCTGAATCTGGCAGGTACCAAAAACTGAGCTGTGAGACTCCAAGACTGCGAAAACCTGACACCGGAATGCACCACTGCACCCAAGCCACCTAGCCCGAGCTGAAGTGGGCCAGTGATGCCAACGTGGTCCCAAGATCCTGACGACCTACAAAGAAGAAGGACAGTAAAGAGCTGGAAGACCGAGGAAGATCAACTGACTTGGCACTAGGCCTGCCGGTGTGACTGCTGCTCCCCACCGAAACTATGCCAAAGACATCTCGTCCCGCAGCTGCTGTGCCTCCAAAGCCTGGGAGGACTGCCTGCCTTCAATAAAGACTCACAAACTCCTGTGAAGTCGCTTTTGAGTAGTCAAATGCAATACATGTTTTTCCTCCAGAGGACTCCGGGGCGGATCGTCCATTGGGGCGTTGGGGCGTTGCCCCACTAACCACATGGCCACCGGCACGCAGGAAGATTAACTTAACTGCCGGGTGCGTCCTGACTCGAAATCCGAGTCAGTCAGGAGGATGCGTCGCTGAAGGGGGTGGGGCAGCACTGGAGGGTTGGGTAGGGTTTGTTGTTGACGTCACTTCACTGAGTGACAGCAGCAGGGCAGGCCCAGTGCGCATGTTCAGGTTTGGATTGGTCTCACGCGACCACCCCCGCACGTAATGGGAAGCCACGACTGTGCATACATCCATACATGCGTCATACATAGATAGATTAAAAGAAGGCAAATCAATCCAGGAAACGATATTTTATTGTAGCATATATATATATAGCAAGGCAAGCAGTCAGGGTGTCTTTAGAAACAGGTGATCCTAAGGGTGTCCGCCTTCGTTATCTGGCCCCAAGCCCCGTTCCATAGTTTGACGCAGCTCACACATGGCAGCTGCTGAGTCAGAATGAGTGAACTGCTGCAAAATGTTTATTCACTCTGGCTGGGCCTCTAATAAAACGCTTGAGCCTTACACATTTAACCGGCTCTTCTGACGAAGACCTAATGGACGCCGGTGCCAGTCCAGGTCTTCTGTCACACGTGGTTATTTATTACCCACCCTGCCGCTGAAATGCTATTTTCCAGCTTTGGCCGAAGCTGTTGCCTGTTTTTTTTTCACATAGTGCGAGCGAGGCAGAGGGAAATGCATGTCTATTTAAAGAAAGAAATAAACACTCCCGGCGCTACTCTTTTGTAATTTGTGATCTGTGATGTAGTCAAAGAAATCTCTAAAGTTTCTATTCAACCAATTTTTGCTTGATGTTAATTCGTCCAGTCTGTTTTACTGCAAGTGTCATGTAATGGTGGCACACAAAACACTGTAAAATAGTTAAATGGTAAACAATACAACGTGTCACTTATTTATTTCCAATAACCTAATAATTGACATTATTACTTTGAAATTTACATTGGGAAAACACAAGAGGAAAGGTGACCTCATGCCATTGAGTTGAAAGACTTATGTAAGAGGCATCAGGTGGAAATAATGAAAGTTCCAGATAGCAGGGTGTTGAGGGTGAGGTTGATTGTGATTTTCTAATACGTTTTTACAGCCTGCAGTGCTGCCATAGCGCAGACGATGAAAGCAGACCGTGTAATATCGGCATTGTGGACACAGGCCGCCAGTTACCAGTAAATCACTCTCTGTATAAACTGCCAGGCTCCCCTCCCTGGCGGAATCTATGAGTTTGTTTCCCTCTCTTCATCACTGTACCAGGGGCCTGGCGGCACCGCACTTCTACAAGCTGCACCGCACCCTGCTGCTGGGTCACCTGCCAGGGAAGACCACATAGCGCCTTGCACCGAGTAAACCCTGTGGCTTCTGAGAGCTAGCGCACTCCTTTGCATTCTAGGCGGGTTCACACACTGCGCCTGGCGCTGAACTGCAGGAACGGGCCTCCATCTTTCACACCGAGGGCTTTGATTAATTTATCTCTTCCTCATAGTTCCTGGGAGGATGAGATGGGCTGCTGATTCACCGGAGACCGCTCTTTTCACTGGTAAACGCACCCATTCTTGTCTTTTTTGTAAAGTTTCTATTCGTTGCTATACTAATGCATATATGCATTTCACATTTATTTACACCGGAGGCGTATTGTGTACTTGAAGGGGTGCCCTGAAAGACATTCTGTCACCATCACCTTTGGGTAGGTGTTTTGACCCTCGCGCTGTGCCGTATGCCGGTGACGCAACAGGCAGCAGAAGCCAGCCAGCCAAAGGATGGATGGCACATAACTGTCCAAAACTGTGGTTCTGCACATTGCATTGCCAGTGATGCTGAAGCTTTTCATAGGTGTCTGTGCTAAGTTGCAGCAGGTCTGCTGATTTCTGCTGGGGTGAGGGGCTGCTGCGCTTATCTGTGTAAATCAGTCACTGACACCTGCAGAGATTCATTGTTGGGACCTTTGGGTGTTTGATGGCACGTGGGGCCACTTCTCTCTCCTTGTGATGGCTCATCTGTGCTTTCTACTGTCAGTGCATTTTGTTACATGGCTAACATGCTTTCTCAGGTGATTGATTAGGGACTCTCTCTGTTAAGGGCCCTAGTTTTGAAAATGTGAAAAGTAAACACTTCAGCTGTTGCTTGTGGTCTTCATGACAAGTGCTGATGGGAGGTGCACCTGCAACTTACACACATCTTCCTAACCTGCTGTGGAGTGGGTGTCATGAAGACATGATGTAATTTATACAGCTGTTTATGGCGACTAACTGCTGACTTCCAAAACATTACAACACACTATGCCTTATAAAGATTAATCAACCAGTTCAAACGTTTCAGTGGAAAAGAGAGGTTCTTCTGAAGATGAGCTGGAAGAGTTGGGATTGCCGTACAGTGACTTGTTGTTTGCGAGTGGTGCACATGTTTGCATATGTTCCCGGAAATTAATCGAATCTCAACAGGATTAAGAACAGTCTTTTTATGTCAGTTCTTTGGTAGAGAATGGCAGCCTTGGCCGGTTATTAAAGTACCTCAGAGGGAATCTGAGACATTCTGTACAAAGCAGCATAGCGTCATTTGGCAGTGATGTCATTGTATATACACAAATAACGGTGTGCTGGTGTGAGCTAACCTTCCTGCTTATTGCTCGACAATAGCGGTTTGAGATTTAGGGTTCATGTCTGTACACCCAGAAGATGTGCTTCGAAGCAGAGGTTGAACTCTGAACAAAGGGTGGCTCGTATTTGGCCTCAAAATGAAATTCTACAGACGGGGTCTGGGCAATTTACATACAATGGTAATGTAAATGTAATCTAAAGGATGAACAAGAACGTCTAGTTACAATCGTTAAGATCTAGTTTGCAGAGTTTAGTTTACATTTTGGGGAGAACTATATAATTAGCTGAGAGCTATGAGGGTGATATCACTTAACACTTTTACCAGAAATCTGTATTTGGGACGTGCCCTGTACTGGTCAGATTCATCCAGCTTGATGGTAGAATGAGGTAACTAACACTGATACGAAGATTTTCATGTCCCAGACAAAACTGCATTTGCCAATTTGGTTTTGCCCCTACCGTAGCAATGTAGGGATTTTTAGATTTTTTGTGAAATCTGGTGCCCTTTTGTGTAGGGGTTCTCTGTTGGATGCCTTCAACTGCTTTAACAACGGAAATGCCTTGGTCTGGGTACAAATACCAAGGATCTAGTGGCAAAATGTGAAAAAGCAAGCTGTACATGGAAGGTCCACAACTAGATAGTTGCATTAGTCAAGTCTGTGCATCAGTCAAGTGTTAATTATTTGTCCTCAAGACTAGGAGGTGGAACATTTCTTAGGCTAAGCAATTTGAACACAGCAGCTGTAACAGTGGAGGAGATAATACATTTATATCTCATGAAAAATATACATTTTACCGTGGGTTCTGGTGGCAGGTAAAGGAGAATGTGAAAGGTAATGTTGCAGGAAGAGTAGAATCAGGAAACTCAAACATTGGAGATCATTGGGCCATCCAAAGTTCAATTTCTGTAAAGCACTCTGAGACGTCTTTTAAGGCAGAAGCCTACCAGACAGCGCAGCTGTGTGGTTTTAAAAGACTTCTTGGGGACATTCTGAAAGTTTCCCTGGCAATGCAGTCCACACAGTGCGTACTACTGGTTTAGTATTTTTAACTTTCATTTGCTTGCTTTCTATTTGCTGGCTTTATTTGTTTTAGGCTGCCCGGCATGTCTTTGTTCCTCCTGTAGAGCATAGCCTGTGTTATACACACACTTCTCTGTCCCGGCTGCTTTCGTGAGTTTTTATGTCTGTGATAGACCCACAGTTTCCCTTGTTCCGTTGTTTTTTAGTTCAGTGTATTTGTGTTACGTACATGATTTCTTATGCCTGGTTTTGTTTGTTTATTTGCTGATGTTTGTTTAATACATGCTGTTTTGTTGGGTCTATTGTGTTTCCTATTATCTGCTTATGTTAAATGCCACTTGGAACGTCCTGAACCTCTGAGGGTGTGACTTCTTTCTTTTCCTCTGCCTCATTTATCTTAAACAGCTAACACCCAGTGACAAAGCCAATCATACTGACAGGCTTTAGGCATATGTCAGTTGTTGTGCCATTTTTTCAGGATAAAATTACATCTCAGAGAGAAACCAAAATACAGGTTGCACACTATGGTACTCACAGAAATGTATTTGGCATGTTCCTTTATGGGGAGCACCCACTTTTTTCATCTCACTTAAAGACCTGTCTGCACATATTTCTATATGACTGGTTACAGTCATCAGCTGTGGGTGCTTCCCAAAGTTTGGTTAGAGCATATTTTTCCAAAGTTAATGCTGCATGCAGTGCAAGACACGGAGCAAGCATACATTTTAAAGGGCTAAAGGTGTCATGCAGATCAATTTACATATTACAGTAACTGTTGAACAAATTAATGCAAAAAGATACAGGGCAGTTTTTAATGTGTTTAATATTTCAAGACTATACATTCCCATATGCTTTATCGCTGCATTCATTTGCTTTAAAATGCACCATTTGCCAATCTTTTTTAAATTTCTTTCTCAGGAGAGGGACTCTCCCTAGACCCAGGTTTGTCGATTGAACTTGTTCACATTGCTAACTAGTGTTATTTATTGGAAAGGGTAGAGCCAACGCAGTCTTGCTTAGTACCCTAGCCCTCTTCAGAAGTCAGACTTGCTTGGCAACCCAGAAATTCTCTGAAATAATGTATGAGTTTTCTTTTATGAATGCCTAGAAGAACTGAATTTTGTGTCCATTTATCACAGAAATAGTGCTGAAAATCACACCCAAAAAATGCCAATTTTAAAAAAAATTCTTCACGGGGGGAGAACCCCCCCGAACCCCCCTTATTACCGTCGACTTCGCTCGCTGCGCTCGCTCGCGTACGTAAATTCGCCACACCACTTTCAAATGTCTCCAGCCGCCACTGCCAGAGATTAACAGTACCATAGCGTGTTTCAATTATGATTTAAAGTAATAAAAACCTGTTACTTCTAACTAGCTATTTGAAAAAGTACT
Source organism: Lissotriton helveticus (assembly GCF_964261635.1). NCBI lineage: Eukaryota > Metazoa > Chordata > Amphibia > Caudata > Salamandridae > Lissotriton > Lissotriton helveticus. Next base: position 577,119,482 of record NC_136063.1, read on the forward strand.
GCCCTGAGTTTGATGGTTTTGGTGCCTAAAGTTATTTAAAGATAAATTTTATTTCCATAAATTAATGTAGATCTCCTTATTGAGTCGTATGGGCCATTTATTGGCTGTGTGTGTGCAGTGGATGTCGACCACACTCGCCCCGAGAAGAGCACCTTGGGATTGCTAGAGCAAACCTGTGTCCACTCATAAAGGAACCCCTGGACTCTTTGCACAATATAGATAATTTTGATATATCATATAAAGAACCAGCTTCCTACACTTAGGCTAGGGTGCAGGTCAGCATAAGCAAGTAGGGACATCTCAGGTAGTTGACAGTGGGCTAGGTCCAGTGAGCCCAGAATGGGCCAAAGGCCTGTCAGCCACAGAAGGTGGCTTCAACCTCAGTGTCCAACTTCCTCCCATCACCTCCTCTGCACTGTAACTCTGGGCCTAGTTTGCGTAGTAGCGCTACGCATAGCTACGCAAAGTGCACTTCGCACTACGCATGCTGCGCGTAGCTACGTGAACTGCGTTGTGCGGTAGGGAAATACTGTTCGCACTGATTGCACAGTGCGGAATGCTTCTCCGCACTGTGCAATCATTGCAAACGGCATCTTGCACAGTGAAGGCGGTCATTTTTTGCCGCTCGAGTAGATTTCTACTCGAGCTGCAGCTTTCTCAACGCGGACTGGTAGTTTCTCATCGCAAACGGCTGCGAGCATACACGATCACTCGCAATGAGAAACCTGACCTCCCTAGTTGAGAATCTCGCCTTGAGGTTTATTTTCCACACTCGCGATCAGCAACTTGATGTTGCTGATCGCGAACAAGGAAAAAGTCTCGCCGGGATGTTGATTTTGCTCACTCGCGGTCGCCAACTTGACTTTGAGGACCGAGAGCAAACAAAAATGCCCACTGCGCGTTTTTGCACTGTGCTACGTGCAATTTGCGTAGTGCGTAGTAGTGCAAACTACGCACGCTCCACGAGAGTAGCATAGTACTACGCCCAGGGTTACTCTGCAGATGCAATGTAGCCCTTCCAGGATCATCGTCAGTCATTATCATTATGATGGCTGCCCAAGGCAACCCCCTGCAAAGCTAAGCAGGCCCTCCATGAGATTGTCAGTTTGTGCTAGAATTTCAAAGCGGCCTTAGGATCCGTGAAAAGATGCAGCTAGCCATTCAGAGAAATTTGTAGCTTAACCAGGTAAATGACAACAACATTCAGGTCACCAGTCACATAATTTGCACTCATTTTTTAATCATTCCTACAAAGAACGGAAGCAGCTGAGGATCATTCAGTGTGCTAATAGAGTCCTTGACAAAGCACACATACAGGAGGTTCCAACACATTGCAAATTCACATGTTCTGCACCACCTGCTGAGCAGCACAGGCCTGTCAATGATCATATACTACAAAAGAGAGGGGATGCAAATGTCAAACCCATGATGATAGAGATGGATGAATGGGGGCTAGTGGAGTACCTGATAGAAATGCTACCGAATTTTGAGATTATGACCGGAAGTCAGCAAGGAGGTACCATTAGCCAGGCGATCCTATTGTTACATCTGTCAGCCCATTGTTAATGATGTCAATGAAGATACAGCTTATTTGGTCAACAGCTTAATCTTTTGCTTGAACACAAATCAAATGCTGCATAAAGAGAGTATGTCCTCCAAAGAGTACATATGTGCCATGATACTGGACCCATGGTACAAAAAAATGCTGGCCACTTTTTATCCCTTTCTCAACATTGGGTGCTTCTTTCTACAAGAAATCAATCATCAGAAAAGTAGGTGATCTAAAAGAGGAGCAATTGCAAAGGCATAGGCAGAGCTGTGTAGCCTCCGCCTCTGTAGAGGATGATGCTGTTGGCTCTTAATCCCCCATAATCCTGTTGTAACTGCAGCAGCAGCACCCAACATCATCGTCTACTACTAAAGCAACAACAACAGCTTTACTTCCAACATTTGTAGTAGGTTGGTTTCCTGTGGCAGGACATAAATCAAGTGCACAGGCAACTCTTATTAGCATGAGAATGAGGTACAGTGAGAAGAACACAGCAGGCTGGCAATAAAGTATCGAGCAAGTCCAGTAGCCACTGGACCTTCGGAGCATATGCTCAGTGAAGCAGGGCCAATTGTCTAATTTGGATGGACCAGTCTCTCTCCCTAAAAATGCGGAGTAACTGGCGATGATTCAAATTAATAAACATTTCATCCCCAAAAATGATCAGGCTCCTGAAGAAACATCCATGGATGAGGCCAATTGTGGTGATAGATCATCCACTATACAACCCCCTGATTTCAAGGATGAATAAAATAGTAACAATAACACAGCAACAGGTATGATCATTGTTCCCTGTAGGATGCACCTGTGCACACGTATGCAGCATAACTTCTCCAAGAACAGTCTTGATTCGCACAAGAGACTGTTTGCATCAACTGATTTTAAAAAACGAGCAGCACAAAAACATTCTCTTGCATGTTTGAGAAGCACATAGAGCAGTGGCGGCCATCTTGTGCAGAGGAGCAGGAATGCGGAAAAAGAGAGCACCATTTTAGTATTCCTTTTCCACAGCATTGTATGGGGGCATATGGGGGAGATGGTCTCAGGCAGCATAGCAAGTGGGTCCCACACAGGCCACTTGCTGCATAAGTTCTGGAGATAGTAGGGATGGCAGCTACACAGTTGCAGTAGCCGTGTCTCTAATAAATGTATGTTTCTTAGAGCCATGCACTAAGTGGCATTGTTCAGGGTCTAGGAGGCATGATGTGCAACTGGCTGCTAATGTTTTGCTTACATCACCTCAATATGAGCTCAAAATACAAGCACTCATTTGTTGAACCAAGGATAACTTTTACATCTTACGGCTTAGGGCTTGATGGTAATGTTTCCTTTGAAGTCTGTGCTCTGGGCATTGATCGTATTTACAAGCCCACAGTTGATGTTGCAAGGGCGGCTTCTGTTGTTCTTGGTCCACCCATTCCACTCCTGGGGGGGGAGGTGGGGATGATAATAAAAAAGATAAAGATCAGCCTGCTCACTCCTAGTGCTTCAGACCCGGCTGTCTTTTGGTGATTTTAGCCCTCGTACAAGCTGAGTTCTGAAAGGTTTCCATCTAAATCATGCAGCAAACATCACATAAATATGATAAAGTCTCTTTAACATTCAAAAAAGCACCTTACTTTAATATGCAATAGTTTTGACATGAATACAGCCCATTACATCACTGCTCTGAAAGGCACTTATTAAAAGTGAGAGTGGTATATTCACAAGAATGTGTGATAACTACTGCAAGAGTAGTGTAACGCAACTTTCAACATCGCAAACTATCGCGGGAAAATAACCCTGTGTCAACATGGAATTCATAACGCGGCGGTAGCATGCGATAGTCTGCCGAAACTGCAGCCAATGTCTGCGATACAACCACCTCGATGGAGACAAAAACACAAACCACAACATCAAAAAACCTGCGATGGGCCAAAGGGCGATGAGGAAATCAGCGATAAGCAGCGCCAGGCCTGCAACACACACCTAGGAGGCCGGAAAAAGCACCATAAAAGTAGAAAAAACACCCAAACACAAACTGACCAACACCCAAGCACCATGGAGGCAGCCGGAGCAGGCGCAGTGGATGAATGCAACCCCACAAGCACCCCGGATGACCAGCCCGGGACCTCGGGGACAGGGAAGGGCAAGGACAAGAAGAAGAGGAATATGAAGTTCAGTCCGCAGGCGAACAGGATCATAGTCACGGAGGTGATGGAACACCATCAACAACTGTTCGTCACCTTCAACGTGTCATTGGGCACCAAAAAAGGACAATGGACGAGGTCAAGAGAGGCGATGGAATGACATCAAGCGGAGGACCAAGGAGAAACTCTCCGCCAATCAGAAGGCAGCAACGCAGACTGGAGGTGGGGTCCCAGTGCCACAGCTCGAGCTGGATGACATGGAGGAGCTGGTGTCGACCGTCATCAATGTGGAGACTGTGGCCGAAGTCAGGGGATCGGACACTGCTTGACAGGACACAACACAACCGCAACAGGTTGAGTGACCACCAGGTACTGGGGGAATGGGTGGAGATTGGCAAAATGGCACACAAGCACAATCAAGCAGAGCACAGTGCACACCCTCAATGACTCTGGGTCCACGCTCAGATCTACAGACTCTCACAATGTACAATGCCATGTTGTCTGAATGTCAAAATGTACCATGCGGCTACATACATGTGGACACATGCACCATCTCCCCTTCACATTGTAGGGGCACCGTCAACACCTCCTGCAGAGCAGTCCCAGCCACTCTTCACTGATGACGAGGAGGACAACACCAGCATCGACACCCACACCATCCAAGACATCATTGACCTCATTCGCCACTCACCTCCAGGATCAGGGCAGCCCAACTACATCAAAAAGATCCCACCCACTACCCAAAGCACCCAGCAGGAGGCACCCACAGCCCCTGCACTCCCCCAAGACCCCAGGAAGAACACATGGATGGCCTTCCAACGCCGTGTGCTGGAGTGCCAGAGGGAGACCGCAGAGCAGGTGTGGTTGGGCTTCGGCATCATGGCAACCAAACTTGATACCATCCTTGGGTGTGTAGGCCTGCTCCATGGTCTCCAACGAGCCCTGACGAATATCGCTGGAGTCATGACGCGGAGAGAAGAACACCTGTCCGCTCAGAGTGGCTCAAGCAATACCAGCCGTGAGCTGGCACACATGCGGAGGCTCATAGAGGACATGGTGAAGGATGGCAGCCACTGTTGCACATCAGCCGAATGTAGCTAGGATCTACCATGCCCTGCAGATCCTCATTATGGCATTGCTGCCACAAGGTGTGGCGATAATGACTGCTGCTGCCCCCACACCATCCACAGCCCCGCCCCTGGTGTCTCTGCCTCCCAGTGCGGCAGGCCTAACCACTCCGGCACCTAATGTGTCAGTGGGACACACTGCGGGCAACAATCCACCTCTGGCCCCTGATGTGTCAGTGGGACACATTGCCGCAGCCGGGACAGCAACACCCACAGGTGGGGCAGAGCACTAATACGAGGACGTGGATGTGCCTGTGATCAGAAGGACTCAGTAGCATTCATTTCCACCACATGGCATGTTTCTGCTTGGTCCCGCACATGGCCTCATAACCTTCCACTGACCCCCGATTCACTCAGATGCACTCACCTTGGACAACGACATGGACAGCCACATCCTGTTTGATGACCAGTGACATGGCGACTAGACTGTGGACTGTACCCTTCCTCTTCCGCAGTACTTGTCAACCCTGGATGGACGCTGGCTGGCCCTCCAAGGCCCATATTGTGAAGTGTGCTCGGAATTGTCCTGTACTGCTCCAGCTGCAGAACTGCACTGGATGTGCAATTTCACATCCAGTGACGCACTGCTGTGTCATGTCTTTCATCGTTCATGTATGTATATGCGGATGAATGTAGGGTCAGTGATTTTCCTTGCGTCAATGATGCTCTAATCCTGTGGGATGCAGAGGGTGCTACATAGCAATTTGTGTAACGGGTCCTGTCGACACCACAACAGGGACACACGCATCAGCCACTTCCTTTTACGGACATGGACTGAACAATGCCCAGTGCCCCTGAGTGATTTTTGCAAGCCCTTTGCTGTTCGGGCGTACGGCAGGTCAGACCACTCTGCTAACACTCCAGGGGGGGGCCTCATTGCTACCCATCGCAGGCGTACTCGCTGGTGGTGTGCAGGTCACTGCTCTAGTTGTCAGCATGTCACAGCCACTCCCTGAGGGCAGGTTTGCATGTACATCACACCCATCTAGCAGAGGCATCACAGGCCATGTGACCCCGCATATATAAGGGGCCGACGACATCACATACCCCTCTGCCGGTGGTGACTGTATGACGGTCCCAAGGCCTTGAGGCCGGCACGGGCCTGCCACCATGTGGCGCTGACTGGGGTTGAACAGGGTTTGTGGCACACGGTGCATTGCGGCCCGCATGGGCCTACCACCACGTGGCTCTGACTGGGGTTGAACAGGGTTTGTGGCACACAGTGCATTGCGGCCAGCACAGGCACCCCACCACGGAATGCTGACTGGGGTTGAACAGAGTTTGTGGCACATATTGCATTGCGGCGGGCACATGCACCCTGCCACAGGATGGTGACTTTGGGTGCACTGAGTCATTGGCACCTTAAGCTGCTGAGCTGGTGTGCAGCCTGCGATGACGCCCCGTCCCGGCGGTCTGGACTGCTCAGGATTTGTGTGCCCTGCTGTACCGCAGTGTAGGCCGAGCCAGCGGGCAGTGCGGGCCTACCGCCATGTGGCCTCGCTTCCTGGATCACAGAGTTTGTGGCACCCTTTAGGCTGAGCAGGTGTGCAGCCTGCGATGGTGCCTGGTGCCCTGGTATGTCCTATGCCATGGAGTAATCAAGACCCAGAACCAGACGTGAGACCTGGTGGCCTGCGCAGCATGGCTGCATGGTGTGGAGGGTACCATGTCTGCAGGCCCCAGGCTTGTGGATTGCAGCAGCACGTGGTGGGACAACCTGTCTAGACGCCGGGGCCGAAGATGAGCTGTGAGGCCCGGGTGTGCATGGGTGGGCATGGTCGATGGGCAGCGGGAGGGGCTGGGGTGCCTCTGCCTGGGTGTGCATGGGCAGGCGGGCAGTGTTGTCTTGTGCAAGAGTGTGTACTCTGTTTCAGATGACGGCTCTGACTCTGATGTGTGACCTGGTGTACTGCTATACATACCGGTAAGTGGTTGGAGACTTACCGGTGGCAGCAGGTGAGCAGTGTGGCCTGGGTGCGCAGGGGCGGCACTCTCTCTCTCTCCCTCTCTTCTTCTCTCTCTCTCTCCCCCTCTCTTCTTCTCTCTCCCCTTTCTTATTGTCTCTCTCTTTCCCCCTCTCTTCTTCTCTCTCTCCCTCTCTCTTCTTCTCTCTCTCCCCCTCTTTTCTTCTTTTCTCTCTCTCTATCTCTCTTTCACTCTCTCTCTCTCTCTTCCTCTCTTCTTCTCTCTCTCTCTCTCTTCCCCTCTCTTCCTCTCTTTTTCTCCCTCTCTCCTTCGCTCTCTCTCTGTCCTTTGATGTGCGTAGGACACACCTTCTCATCATGTTTTTTGTCTTGCAGGCTGTGACCTACAGAGTGTGCCGAGGGGAGCCGCCATGTGTCTTCATTTAATTTTAGTGTTCGTTTCAATTGGTTGCTTCGAAAGTGAATGTGTGATGCTCATTTCTGTGACTGCAAAAACAACAAGTGATGGACTGAATGTGGATCAATGTCACACACTCCCCCAGTCAAAAGATCTGGGCCCAAATCCATCGTTTTTTTGCACTCCACACCACCCTGGGTTAGACAATGGCGATATGCAAATCAGCTCTGACCCTGTTGCCCCATGGGAACAGTCCAGTCCGAACTACAAAAGCCATGTCCTTCCCAGAACGGAATCAAGCATCCGAGGACCGGACCGGTTTCGAGGTAACACCTCTCTTCAGCCCGGCTAGCTTGACTCCAAGTGGTGTGGAGTGCCTGGGACCCACGTCTGGGCATCCCCAGCGCACTTAGGGCGGCAATTGCAAAAACAACAAGTGATGGACTGAATGTGGATCAATGTCACACACTCCCCCAGTCAAAAGATCTGGGCCCAAATCCATCGTTTTTTTGCACTCCACACCACCCTGGGTTAGACAATGGCGATATGCAAATCAGCTCTGACCCTGTTGCCCCATGGGAACAGTCCAGTCCGAACTACAAAAGCCATGTCCTTCCCAGAACGGAATCAAGCATCCGAGGACCGGACCGGTTTCGAGGTAACACCTCTCTTCAGCCCGGCTAGCTTGACTCCAAGTGGTGTGGAGTGCCTGGGACCCACGTCTGGGCATCCCCAGCGCACTTAGGGCGGCAATTGCAAAAACAACAAGTGATGGACTGAATGTGGATCAATGTCACACACTCCCCCAGTCAAAAGATCTGGGCCCAAATCCATCGTTTTTTTGCACTCCACACCACCCTGGGTTAGACAATGGCGATATGCAAATCAGCTCTGACCCTGTTGCCCCATGGGAACAGTCCAGTCCGAACTACAAAAGCCATGTCCTTCCCAGAACGGAATCAAGCATCCGAGGACCGGACCGGTTTCGAGGTAACACCTCTCTTCAGCCCGGCTAGCTTGACTCCAAGTGGTGTGGAGTGCCTGGGACCCACGTCTGGGCATCCCCAGCGCACTTAGGGCGGCAATTGCAAAAACAACAAGTGATGGACTGAATGTGGATCAATGTCACACACTCCCCCAGTCAAAAGATCTGGGCCCAAATCCATCGTTTTTTTGCACTCCACACCACCCTGGGTTAGACAATGGCGATATGCAAATCAGCTCTGACCCTGTTGCCCCATGGGAACAGTCCAGTCCGAACTACAAAAGCCATGTCCTTCCCAGAACGGAATCAAGCATCCGAGGACCGGACCGGTTTCGAGGTAACACCTCTCTTCAGCCCGGCTAGCTTGACTCCAAGTGGTGTGGAGTGCCTGGGACCCACGTCTGGGCATCCCCAGCGCACTTAGGGCGGCAATTGCAAAAACAACAAGTGATGGACTGAATGTGGATCAATGTCACACACTCCCCCAGTCAAAAGATCTGGGCCCAAATCCATCGTTTTTTTGCACTCCACACCACCCTGGGTTAGACAATGGCGATATGCAAATCAGCTCTGACCCTGTTGCCCCATGGGAACAGTCCAGTCCGAACTACAAAAGCCATGTCCTTCCCAGAACGGAATCAAGCATCCGAGGACCGGACCGGTTTCGAGGTAACACCTCTCTTCAGCCCGGCTAGCTTGACTCCAAGTGGTGTGGAGTGCCTGGGACCCACGTCTGGGCATCCCCAGCGCACTTAGGGCGGCAATTGCAAAAACAACAAGTGATGGACTGAATGTGGATCAATGTCACACACTCCCCCAGTCAAACGATCTGGGCCCAAATCCATCGTTTTTTTGCACTCCACACCACCCTGGGTTAGACAATGGCGATATGCAAATCAGCTCTGACCCTGTTGCCCCATGGGAACAGTCCAGTCCGAACTACAAAAGCCATGTCCTTCCCAGAACGGAATCAAGCATCCGAGGACCGGACCGGTTTCGAGGTAACACCTCTCTTCAGCCCGGCTAGCTTGACTCCAAGTGGTGTGGAGTGCCTGGGACCCACGTCTGGGCATCCCCAGCGCACTTAGGGCGGCAATTGCAAAAACAACAAGTGATGGACTGAATGTGGATCAATGTCACACACTCCCCCAGTCAAAAGATCTGGGCCCAAATCCATCGTTTTTTTGCACTCCACACCACCCTGGGTTAGACAATGGCGATATGCAAATCAGCTCTGACCCTGTTGCCCCATGGGAACAGTCCAGTCCGAACTACAAAAGCCATGTCCTTCCCAGAACGGAATCAAGCATCCGAGGACCGGACCGGTTTCGAGGTAACACCTCTCTTCAGCCCGGCTAGCTTGACTCCAAGTGGTGTGGAGTGCCTGGGACCCACGTCTGGGCATCCCCAGCGCACTTAGGGCGGCAATTGCAAAAACAACAAGTGATGGACTGAATGTGGATCAATGTCACACACTCCCCCAGTCAAAAGATCTGGGCCCAAATCCATCGTTTTTTTGCACTCCACACCACCCTGGGTTAGACAATGGCGATATGCAAATCAGCTCTGACCCTGTTGCCCCATGGGAACAGTCCAGTCCGAACTACAAAAGCCATGTCCTTCCCAGAACGGAATCAAGCATCCGAGGACCGGACCGGTTTCGAGGTAACACCTCTCTTCAGCCCGGCTAGCTTGACTCCAAGTGGTGTGGAGTGCCTGGGACCCACGTCTGGGCATCCCCAGCGCACTTAGGGCGGCAATTGCAAAAACAACAAGTGATGGACTGAATGTGGGTTCTGGGAAGCCATGTCCTTCCCAGAACGGAATGTGTGACATTGATCCACATTCTGTCCATCATTGTTGTGTTTGCAATTACCGCTCTAAGTGTACTGGGGATGCTCAGACGTGAGTCCCAGGCACTCCACACCACTGGAATCAAGCTAACCGGGCTGATGAGAGGTGTTACCTCGAAACCGGGCCGGTCCTCGGATGCTTGTTTCCGTTCTGGGAAGGACATGGCTTTTGTAGTTCGGACTGGACTGTTCCCATGGGGCACAGGGTCAGTGCTGATTTGCACATCGCCATTGTCTAACCCAGGGTGGTGTGGAGTGGAAAAACGATGGATTTGGGCCCAGATCTTTGGACTGGGGTGAATGTGTGACATTGATCCACATTCTGTCCATCATTGTTGTGTTTGCAATTACCGCTCTAAGTGTACTGGGGATGCTCAGACGTGAGTCCCAGGCACTCCACACCACTGGAATCAAGCTAACCGGGCTGATGAGAGGTGTTACCTCGAAACCGGGCCGGTCCTCGGATGCTTGTTTCCGTTCTGGGAAGGACATGGCTTTTGTAGTTCGGACTGGACTGTTCCCATGGGGCACAGGGTCAGTGCTGATTTGCACATCGCCATTGTCTAACCCAGGGTGGTGTGGAGTGGAAAAACGATGGATTTGGGCCCAGATCTTTGGACTGGGGTGAATGTGTGACATTGATCCACATTCTGTCCATCATTGTTGTGTTTGCAATTACCGCTCTAAGTGTACTGGGGATGCTCAGACGTGAGTCCCAGGCACTCCACACCACTGGAATCAAGCTAACCGGGCTGATGAGAGGTGTTACCTCGAAACCGGGCCGGTCCTCGGATGCTTGTTTCCGTTCTGGGAAGGACATGGCTTTTGTAGTTCGGACTGGACTGTTCCCATGGGGCACAGGGTCAGTGCTGATTTGCACATCGCCATTGTCTAACCCAGGGTGGTGTGGAGTGGAAAAACGATGGATTTGGGCCCAGATCTTTGGACTGGGGTGAATGTGTGACATTGATCCACATTCTGTCCATCATTGTTGTGTTTGCAATTACCGCTCTAAGTGTACTGGGGATGCTCAGACGTGAGTCCCAGGCACTCCACACCACTGGAATCAAGCTAACCGGGCTGATGAGAGGTGTTACCTCGAAACCGGGCCGGTCCTCGGATGCTTGTTTCCGTTCTGGGAAGGACATGGCTTTTGTAGTTCGGACTGGACTGTTCCCATGGGGCACAGGGTCAGTGCTGATTTGCACATCGCCATTGTCTAACCCAGGGTGGTGTGGAGTGGAAAAACGATGGATTTGGGCCCAGATCTTTGGACTGGGGTGAATGTGTGACATTGATCCACATTCTGTCCATCATTGTTGTGTTTGCAATTACCGCTCTAAGTGTACTGGGGATGCTCAGACGTGAGTCCCAGGCACTCCACACCACTGGAATCAAGCTAACCGGGCTGATGAGAGGTGTTACCTCGAAACCGGGCCGGTCCTCGGATGCTTGTTTCCGTTCTGGGAAGGACATGGCTTTTGTAGTTCGGACTGGACTGTTCCCATGGGGCACAGGGTCAGTGCTGATTTGCACATCGCCATTGTCTAACCCAGGGTGGTGTGGAGTGGAAAAACGATGGATTTGGGCCCAGATCTTTGGACTGGGGTGAATGTGTGACATTGATCCACATTCTGTCCATCATTGTTGTGTTTGCAATTACCGCTCTAAGTGTACTGGGGATGCTCAGACGTGAGTCCCAGGCACTCCACACCACTGGAATCAAGCTAACCGGGCTGATGAGAGGTGTTACCTCGAAACCGGGCCGGTCCTCGGATGCTTGTTTCCGTTCTGGGAAGGACATGGCTTTTGTAGTTCGGACTGGACTGTTCCCATGGGGCACAGGGTCAGTGCTGATTTGCACATCGCCATTGTCTAACCCAGGGTGGTGTGGAGTGGAAAAACGATGGATTTGGGCCCAGATCTTTGGACTGGGGTGAATGTGTGACATTGATCCACATTCTGTCCATCATTGTTGTGTTTGCAATTACCGCTCTAAGTGTACTGGGGATGCTCAGACGTGAGTCCCAGGCACTCCACACCACTGGAATCAAGCTAACCGGGCTGATGAGAGGTGTTACCTCGAAACCGGGCCGGTCCTCGGATGCTTGTTTCCGTTCTGGGAAGGACATGGCTTTTGTAGTTCGGACTGGACTGTTCCCATGGGGCACAGGGTCAGTGCTGATTTGCACATCGCCATTGTCTAACCCAGGGTGGTGTGGAGTGGAAAAACGATGGATTTGGGCCCAGATCTTTGGACTGGGGTGAATGTGTGACATTGATCCACATTCTGTCCATCATTGTTGTGTTTGCAATTACCGCTCTAAGTGTACTGGGGATGCTCAGACGTGAGTCCCAGGCACTCCACACCACTGGAATCAAGCTAACCGGGCTGATGAGAGGTGTTACCTCGAAACCGGGCCGGTCCTCGGATGCTTGTTTCCGTTCTGGGAAGGACATGGCTTTTGTAGTTCGGACTGGACTGTTCCCATGGGGCACAGGGTCAGTGCTGATTTGCACATCGCCATTGTCTAACCCAGGGTGGTGTGGAGTGGAAAAACGATGGATTTGGGCCCAGATCTTTGGACTGGGGTGAATGTGTGACATTGATCCACATTCTGTCCATCATTGTTGTGTTTGCAATTACCGCTCTAAGTGTACTGGGGATGCTCAGACGTGAGTCCCAGGCACTCCACACCACTGGAATCAAGCTAACCGGGCTGATGAGAGGTGTTACCTCGAAACCGGGCCGGTCCTCGGATGCTTGTTTCCGTTCTGGGAAGGACATGGCTTTTGTAGTTCGGACTGGACTGTTCCCATGGGGCACAGGGTCAGTGCTGATTTGCACATCGCCATTGTCTAACCCAGGGTGGTGTGGAGTGGAAAAACGATGGATTTGGGCCCAGATCTTTGGACTGGGGTGAATGTGTGACATTGATCCACATTCTGTCCATCATTGTTGTGTTTGCAATTACCGCTCTAAGTGTACTGGGGATGCTCAGACGTGAGTCCCAGGCACTCCACACCACTGGAATCAAGCTAACCGGGCTGATGAGAGGTGTTACCTCGAAACCGGGCCGGTCCTCGGATGCTTGTTTCCGTTCTGGGAAGGACATGGCTTTTGTAGTTCGGACTGGACTGTTCCCATGGGGCACAGGGTCAGTGCTGATTTGCACATCGCCATTGTCTAACCCAGGGTGGTGTGGAGTGGAAAAACGATGGATTTGGGCCCAGATCTTTGGACTGGGGTGAATGTGTGACATTGATCCACATTCTGTCCATCATTGTTGTGTTTGCAATTACCGCTCTAAGTGTACTGGGGATGCTCAGACGTGAGTCCCAGGCACTCCACACCACTGGAATCAAGCTAACCGGGCTGATGAGAGGTGTTACCTCGAAACCGGGCCGGTCCTCGGATGCTTGTTTCCGTTCTGGGAAGGACATGGCTTTTGTAGTTCGGACTGGACTGTTCCCATGGGGCACAGGGTCAGTGCTGATTTGCACATCGCCATTGTCTAACCCAGGGTGGTGTGGAGTGGAAAAACGATGGATTTGGGCCCAGATCTTTGGACTGGGGTGAATGTGTGACATTGATCCACATTCTGTCCATCATTGTTGTGTTTGCAATTACCGCTCTAAGTGTACTGGGGATGCTCAGACGTGAGTCCCAGGCACTCCACACCACTGGAATCAAGCTAACCGGGCTGATGAGAGGTGTTACCTCGAAACCGGGCCGGTCCTCGGATGCTTGTTTCCGTTCTGGGAAGGACATGGCTTTTGTAGTTCGGACTGGACTGTTCCCATGGGGCACAGGGTCAGTGCTGATTTGCACATCGCCATTGTCTAACCCAGGGTGGTGTGGAGTGGAAAAACGATGGATTTGGGCCCAGATCTTTGGACTGGGGTGAATGTGTGACATTGATCCACATTCTGTCCATCATTGTTGTGTTTGCAATTACCGCTCTAAGTGTACTGGGGATGCTCAGACGTGAGTCCCAGGCACTCCACACCACTGGAATCAAGCTAACCGGGCTGATGAGAGGTGTTACCTCGAAACCGGGCCGGTCCTCGGATGCTTGTTTCCGTTCTGGGAAGGACATGGCTTTTGTAGTTCGGACTGGACTGTTCCCATGGGGCACAGGGTCAGTGCTGATTTGCACATCGCCATTGTCTAACCCAGGGTGGTGTGGAGTGGAAAAACGATGGATTTGGGCCCAGATCTTTGGACTGGGGTGAATGTGTGACATTGATCCACATTCTGTCCATCATTGTTGTGTTTGCAATTACCGCTCTAAGTGTACTGGGGATGCTCAGACGTGAGTCCCAGGCACTCCACACCACTGGAATCAAGCTAACCGGGCTGATGAGAGGTGTTACCTCGAAACCGGGCCGGTCCTCGGATGCTTGTTTCCGTTCTGGGAAGGACATGGCTTTTGTAGTTCGGACTGGACTGTTCCCATGGGGCACAGGGTCAGTGCTGATTTGCACATCGCCATTGTCTAACCCAGGGTGGTGTGGAGTGGAAAAACGATGGATTTGGGCCCAGATCTTTGGACTGGGGTGAATGTGTGACATTGATCCACATTCTGTCCATCATTGTTGTGTTTGCAATTACCGCTCTAAGTGTACTGGGGATGCTCAGACGTGAGTCCCAGGCACTCCACACCACTGGAATCAAGCTAACCGGGCTGATGAGAGGTGTTACCTCGAAACCGGGCCGGTCCTCGGATGCTTGTTTCCGTTCTGGGAAGGACATGGCTTTTGTAGTTCAGACTGGACTGTTCCCATGGGGCACAGGGTCAGTGCTGATTTGCACATCGCCATTGTCTAACCCAGGGTGGTGTGGAGTGGAAAAACGATGGATTTGGGCCCAGATCTTTGGACTGGGGTGAATGTGTGACATTGATCCACATTCTGTCCATCATTGTTGTGTTTGCAATTACCGCTCTAAGTGTACTGGGGATGCTCAGACGTGAGTCCCAGGCACTCCACACCACTGGAATCAAGCTAACCGGGCTGATGAGAGGTGTTACCTCGAAACCGGGCCGGTCCTCGGATGCTTGTTTCCGTTCTGGGAAGGACATGGCTTTTGTAGTTCGGACTGGACTGTTCCCATGGGGCACAGGGTCAGTGCTGATTTGCACATCGCCATTGTCTAACCCAGGGTGGTGTGGAGTGGAAAAACGATGGATTTGGGCCCAGATCTTTGGACTGGGGTGAATGTGTGACATTGATCCACATTCTGTCCATCATTGTTGTGTTTGCAATTACCGCTCTAAGTGTACTGGGGATGCTCAGACGTGAGTCCCAGGCACTCCACACCACTGGAATCAAGCTAACCGGGCTGATGAGAGGTGTTACCTCGAAACCGGGCCGGTCCTCGGATGCTTGTTTCCGTTCTGGGAAGGACATGGCTTTTGTAGTTCGGACTGGACTGTTCCCATGGGGCACAGGGTCAGTGCTGATTTGCACATCGCCATTGTCTAACCCAGGGTGGTGTGGAGTGGAAAAACGATGGATTTGGGCCCAGATCTTTGGACTGGGGTGAATGTGTGACATTGATCCACATTCTGTCCATCATTGTTGTGTTTGCAATTACCGCTCTAAGTGTACTGGGGATGCTCAGACGTGAGTCCCAGGCACTCCACACCACTGGAATCAAGCTAACCGGGCTGATGAGAGGTGTTACCTCGAAACCGGGCCGGTCCTCGGATGCTTGTTTCCGTTCTGGGAAGGACATGGCTTTTGTAGTTCGGACTGGACTGTTCCCATGGGGCACAGGGTCAGTGCTGATTTGCACATCGCCATTGTCTAACCCAGGGTGGTGTGGAGTGGAAAAACGATGGATTTGGGCCCAGATCTTTGGACTGGGGTGAATGTGTGACATTGATCCACATTCTGTCCATCATTGTTGTGTTTGCAATTACCGCTCTAAGTGTACTGGGGATGCTCAGACGTGAGTCCCAGGCACTCCACACCACTGGAATCAAGCTAACCGGGCTGATGAGAGGTGTTACCTCGAAACCGGGCCGGTCCTCGGATGCTTGTTTCCGTTCTGGGAAGGACATGGCTTTTGTAGTTCGGACTGGACTGTTCCCATGGGGCACAGGGTCAGTGCTGATTTGCACATCGCCATTGTCTAACCCAGGGTGGTGTGGAGTGGAAAAACGATGGATTTGGGCCCAGATCTTTGGACTGGGGTGAATGTGTGACATTGATCCACATTCTGTCCATCATTGTTGTGTTTGCAATTACCGCTCTAAGTGTACTGGGGATGCTCAGACGTGAGTCCCAGGCACTCCACACCACTGGAATCAAGCTAACCGGGCTGATGAGAGGTGTTACCTCGAAACCGGGCCGGTCCTCGGATGCTTGTTTCCGTTCTGGGAAGGACATGGCTTTTGTAGTTCGGACTGGACTGTTCCCATGGGGCACAGGGTCAGTGCTGATTTGCACATCGCCATTGTCTAACCCAGGGTGGTGTGGAGTGGAAAAACGATGGATTTGGGCCCAGATCTTTGGACTGGGGTGAATGTGTGACATTGATCCACATTCTGTCCATCATTGTTGTGTTTGCAATTACCGCTCTAAGTGTACTGGGGATGCTCAGACGTGAGTCCCAGGCACTCCACACCACTGGAATCAAGCTAACCGGGCTGATGAGAGGTGTTACCTCGAAACCGGGCCGGTCCTCGGATGCTTGTTTCCGTTCTGGGAAGGACATGGCTTTTGTAGTTCGGACTGGACTGTTCCCATGGGGCACAGGGTCAGTGCTGATTTGCACATCGCCATTGTCTAACCCAGGGTGGTGTGGAGTGGAAAAACGATGGATTTGGGCCCAGATCTTTGGACTGGGGTGAATGTGTGACATTGATCCACATTCTGTCCATCATTGTTGTGTTTGCAATTACCGCTCTAAGTGTACTGGGGATGCTCAGACGTGAGTCCCAGGCACTCCACACCACTGGAATCAAGCTAACCGGGCTGATGAGAGGTGTTACCTCGAAACCGGGCCGGTCCCCGGATGCTTGTTTCCGTTCTGGGAAGGACATGGCTTTTGTAGTTCGGACTGGACTGTTCCCAAGGGGCACAGGGTCAGTGCTGATTTGCACATCGCCATTGTCTAACCCAGGGTGGTGTGGAGTGGAAAAACGATGGATTTGGGCCCAGATCTTTGGACTGGGGTGAATGTGTGACATTGATCCACATTCTGTCCATCATTGTTGTGTTTGCAATTACCGCTCTAAGTGTACTGGGGATGCTCAGACGTGAGTCCCAGGCACTCCACACCACTGGAATCAAGCTAACCGGGCTGATGAGAGGTGTTACCTCGAAACCGGGCCGGTCCTCGGATGCTTGTTTCCGTTCTGGGAAGGACATGGCTTTTGTAGTTCGGACTGGACTGTTCCCATGGGGCACAGGGTCAGTGCTGATTTGCACATCGCCATTGTCTAACCCAGGGTGGTGTGGAGTGGAAAAACGATGGATTTGGGCCCAGATCTTTGGACTGGGGTGAATGTGTGACATTGATCCACATTCTGTCCATCATTGTTGTGTTTGCAATTACCGCTCTAAGTGTACTGGGGATGCTCAGACGTGAGTCCCAGGCACTCCACACCACTGGAATCAAGCTAACCGGGCTGATGAGAGGTGTTACCTCGAAACCGGGCCGGTCCTCGGATGCTTGTTTCCGTTCTGGGAAGGACATGGCTTTTGTAGTTCGGACTGGACTGTTCCCATGGGGCACAGGGTCAGTGCTGATTTGCACATCGCCATTGTCTAACCCAGGGTGGTGTGGAGTGGAAAAACGATGGATTTGGGCCCAGATCTTTGGACTGGGGTGAATGTGTGACATTGATCCACATTCTGTCCATCATTGTTGTGTTTGCAATTACCGCTCTAAGTGTACTGGGGATGCTCAGACGTGAGTCCCAGGCACTCCACACCACTGGAATAAAGCTAACCGGGCTGATGAGAGGTGTTACCTCGAAACCGGGCCGGTCCTCGGATGCTTGTTTCCGTTCTGGGAAGGACATGGCTTTTGTAGTTCGGACTGGACTGTTCCCATGGGGCACAGGGTCAGTGCTGATTTGCACATCGCCATTGTCTAACCCAGGGTGGTGTGGAGTGGAAAAACGATGGATTTGGGCCCAGATCTTTGGACTGGGGTGAATGTGTGACATTGATCCACATTCTGTCCATCATTGTTGTGTTTGCAATTACCGCTCTAAGTGTACTGGGGATGCTCAGACGTGAGTCCCAGGCACTCCACACCACTGGAATCAAGCTAACCGGGCTGATGAGAGGTGTTACCTCGAAACCGGGCCGGTCCTCGGATGCTTGTTTCCGTTCTGGGAAGGACATGGCTTTTGTAGTTCGGACTGGACTGTTCCCATGGGGCACAGGGTCAGTGCTGATTTGCACATCGCCATTGTCTAACCCAGGGTGGTGTGGAGTGGAAAAACGATGGATTTGGGCCCAGATCTTTGGACTGGGGTGAATGTGTGACATTGATCCACATTCTGTCCATCATTGTTGTGTTTGCAATTACCGCTCATTTCTGTGACATCACATGCATGTCACAAGTTGTGATTGTGCGACATCAGGCGGATTATTTCGTACATGTTCAGGTGTAGCTGATGTGGCATGTCTTTGGTCGGGGGTGCCAGGGAGTGGTGGTCCTGGGTGTGGTGTCGGTGGGTATTGTGGCCCCCTTGGCTGTCTGTGCTGCTTGTTCAGTTGCTCTATGGCATCTGTTTGTCTTCAGGTGTGGCTCTGGGCTGTGCTCCCTTTTGTGGTGCAGGCTGTGGTCTGACTTTACACCAGGTCAGAGCAGGTGTTAATTTCCTGCTGCTAACGCGCCTTATAGCGTGTTTTGTGTTCTTATCGGGGATCTGGCTGGCCGTTGAGAATGTTGAGGTGTCGTGTTGTCGCTGCTTTTTGCACGGGGAAGGCCTACTCTGTATCTCATTAGCGATAGATATTTTTTGCGGCTGCTATCGTGGGTAAACTGGTGCTGTGGGCTGTTAACACCAGCTTGTGAATGGGGAGGAAAATTTATCACGACTTTGGCTGCGTTAAAGTGCCGTTAATTCGGCGATAGCTCCTTGTGAATATGCCCTCCAGTGTTTAAACAGGAACTTAGAACCATTCCTGCACCCCCACTTGCCCCAGGGGCATTTTTATGATCGAAGAGGAAAGTAAGTTGTCATGTGCACCTTGCATAAGGACAACATTCTTATGGATATAGCACCATTATAGTCAGTTAAATCAATCACAATACATCTTTATGCCTCTTATTCTGAACATTTGAAAGGACTTTCTCATGCAATAATGAAGAAAACGGAGGATTGCTGAAATAAATATTTGCTTAAAATCGCACAATTTGGTTATGCATGAGCTACAGAGAATCCTGTTTGATCAGCATTTTGAAGACAATCTGAAAACCCGTTCACAAACTGTTTAAAGTTGATGTGGTGTCATGAAGCTTTTTAAATATGCATGTGTTGTGCCTGGATTTTGACTTCACAAGATTCCATTCTTGGAATGGGGAAGAAGAGTCAAGAGGTTGGCAGTTGAACTGAGAGGTGGCTGAGAGAGGAATAAAGACGTAATCTCTTACTGCTCTGCATCTGCACCATTATTTCACATGTTCACACTGGCAATGAGTTGAACTTGAAGAATAAGCCCTACCCCGGCCTCAATGCGCTCAGCTGATCGTTCGTGGAATGACTAAAGGATGTGAAGGGTCATGCTGTGGGAACTGGCAGATCAGGATGAGCTCTCCAAAGTGTGGAGTAGAGGTTGTGAACAACCGCCCGTCCAGACGACCGCAATACAGAAATAAAAAGAAACTAACATGTAAGGAATACTGTTTGAGGGTTTGTAGCAGTAGTAAGAGGTGGGTTGGTTTTTACAAAACGATCTCACCGATGTGGGCACTGTTTTAGATGGTTGTGCTGCCAAATTAAACAAGCATTTGCAATGCAGTAGGTCTTGCATTTACACAAGTTTGAGCTATTGGCATTGTAAATAACAATGCCTTTTTTATGTTTTGGTTTTTAAAACAAAAATTAAAGGCATTGGGCCCGATTCACAGAATGAATTTAAGACTAAATCCTAAACTTACTCCTATTTGGTATTCACAGAATGCACTTACTACTTTCGGGATTCACAGAGTGAACTTACTACTTTCGGGATTCACAGAATGAACTTACTACTTTCGGTATTCACAGAATAGATTTAAGACTTCTAACTTTACGTCCGCACTCGGGCTGGAAATTCCGGCCCGGAGGCGGAGCTTCCGGCTTCGGGGCGGAGCTTCCGCCTCCAAGCCGCAAGCTCCGCCTCCATGTCGGAAGCTCCGCCTCCGGGCCACAAGCTCCACCCCAAGCCGGAAGCTCCGCCTCCGGGCCAGAACTTCCGGCCCTAGTGAGGAGGTAAAGTTAGTAGTCTTAAATCTATTCTGGGAATACCGAAAGTAGTAAGTTCATTCTGTGAATCCCGAAAGTAGTACGTTCATTCTGTGAATCCTGAAAGTAGTAAGTGCATTCTGTGAATACCAAATAGGAGTAAGTTTAGGATTTAGTCTTAAGTTCATTCTGTGAATCGGGCCCATTGTCATTTACAATGCCAATAGCTTAAACTTGCTTAAATGCGCGATCTATTGCATTGCAAATGCTTGTTTCTCTTTTCTCAGCATGAAACACGCGAGTCAAAAGTGACAAGCACCTAAAATGGATGCTTGCACAACTCTGTTGTAGCTCGAGTCACGCACAGTTTGTCATTTCTTCTGCTGTAGGACTTGTTTTCCATGCTCTGCATTTCCCTTAACACTCCCCTGGGGTCAGACACCTGTGAGGGTGGTCCTCTAAGCCTGTGCCAATTTTTATCCACCGTGTGAAAACTCAAGTCACAGCCAACTCAAGAATTTCAAGATGGCAGCTTTAAAAAAAAAAAAACATTCGGTGCACCCTCACCACCAAAAAATCCATACCCACCCTAAACCCTAAAATAACACTTACCACCCAAAGACTCATACCCACTCAAAACCCTAAAAAATATCAGTGCCACGCTATATATACAGACACACACATAGATCTATATATATATATATATATTCACTGAAAAAACCATAGGTTATAGACCATATATAGTTAGGAATTAGCATTTAAAAAACCTTATTTTACTCACACAAAACCATTGAAATTCCATATATAGTTAGTTGCACTAACTATATATTGCGCACCCGCAATCCACTGCTGATGATGTCACATATTACATCATTCATGACATGGTCAGTGACATCACTGATGACATCACTGATGACATCTCAAATGACATCACTGATGACATCACTGATGACAACA
Source organism: Lissotriton helveticus (assembly GCF_964261635.1). Taxonomy (NCBI): domain Eukaryota; kingdom Metazoa; phylum Chordata; class Amphibia; order Caudata; family Salamandridae; genus Lissotriton; species Lissotriton helveticus. The sequence continues at coordinate 577,140,816 of NC_136063.1, forward strand.
TCCAGTGACTATGTTTCTGTAAAGTTAAAATATGTCTTACATATTGAAGAATGAGTGGATGTATAAGTGTCTGGACGAAGGATTTAGTAGGTGCATGACTGAATGTATGAGTGAGTGATTAAATGTGTCTCACTGAGTGCATGGGTTAGTGACTAAACTGTCTTAATTTGTGCATCATTATGTCTGTTGTTCTGTAAACTGCTGCATGTGTTGATCAGTAGCTATATGAGTAACTATATAGTTATTGATTGATTGCCCAAGTATTTGCATGGGAGACTGAGTGTGTGTGTGGCTGGATGGGAGGTGTGTGACTCTGTACAGATCAATGTGTACTTGTATCAATGATTGTATAAGAGAGTAAGTATGTGTTAGTATATGGTTGAAAACGTAAGGTGCTCTATGTTTAACTGTATAGAGTAGAAAATGGAAGTGTGATTGATTCTTTACAGGACTGACTAGGTGTGTGAGTAACTCCATGGATGAGTGGCAGAGTGTGAGTGTCTGTATAGGTGTATGAGTGCATATGATTGTGTTGTAAACATGAGTGATTGTATGTATGAATGATTGTATGGGTGAATGAGTGAATGTGTGTGTAGACGTAGGAATCAGTGAGTACGTATGTAGTAACTAGTATTGGTGTGTCAATGGTTTCAAAAATTATACTCTGTTTTTAACACTGGGTGAAACAGAGGTTATATTAAAATGTGAGGAGATGCATTGTATTGTCACATGAATGATATCATCAGTGATGTGGTCATTGATGTCAAATGAGATGTCATCAGTGATGTCATCAGTGATGTCATTTGAGATGTCATCAGTGATGTCATCAGTGATGTCACTGACCATGTCATGAATGATGTAATATGTGACATCATCAGCAGTGGATTGCGGGTGCGCAATATATAGTTAGTGCAACTAACTATATATGGAATTTCAATGGTTTTGTGTGAGTAAAATAAGGTTTTTTAAATGCTAATTCCTAACTATATATGGTCTATAACCTATGGTTTTCTCAGTGAATTTTCAAGGTTTTGTAAATGCTAATTCCTAACTATATATGGTCTATAACTAGGCTGTGGGGTTTTAGGTTTAAACCTATAATAACTGATAAAACCCCACTGAAAGAAAAATAGCCCTCACCGGTGAAAACATATAAACACTGAAAAAACACCTGCACAACCACAAACTAAATGCCATTCAAAGAAAGGTAAAAGAAAGTGAAAGAGTCATTTTGTTCTTACTGAAGGGGTCAATTTACTTTTTTCAGTTTTATGGCCTATGGTCTAAAGATGCAGGGTTTAGTTTCACGTTTTAGGTTTAGTTTACATTTTTTATATACTGTAGAGAATCAGGACATATCAAGCTCACATTTGATATTTTGGCTGCATTTGATTCTTTCACTGATAGGTAAAATGGCTAGTTTCATTAAAAAAATTCCTAATATGTGTCATCACATTTGCCCACAGAGAATGGGTAAAAACCCTTAATACATCAGACCATAGTTTCTAGTGGGTCAGTATTGATAGTAGGTGAATTGCCAACACCTCCAGCTTTAAACATTAAATTTAAGGTATAGTGCCAAGTATATATATATCACCAAGCATCTGGCATAGTGGTGAAAACGTGACACCAGACTTTTGGAAAACATGGAACACAGTGTCACTTTTTATGCTCTTCAAAAAAGGTTCCTTCCAAGTTCAACAAAGATTGGAGTGATACTGTTTGTATTTGTATTTGTATTGATTCAGCTACCCTTATAAAAAATGTGTGTGATGACCTGTCAAGGGGCTATGAATGCTGAGAGGGCCTTTTCACAGAAGTTTACATGGGAAGGAAAGCGCGAGTGCACATGACCAACGACTCACTGAAGAAGTATTGTATGGTGTACTACAATAAGATTAATTTGCAAACATCTCTTTGGTCCTCATATACACTATACGTACACTGTCTATATACCATGTTCTTTCAGTGCAGAAAGCAATCAATGATAAAAGCAAAACGTTCCATAAACACCGGAAAAACACTTTTTCTGTTATTTTTAGTGACGTGAAAATGTGTAACCACTGATAACAACTGTTTTTTAAGATATTGAAAACACTGAAAAAACCCCACCAGAATTTACCAAAAATAGAAACTGAAAACAGGACAGCCTATCTATAACCTATGGTTTTTTCAGTGAATTTCAATGGTTTTTTAATAGCAAATATCATAAGCTGTCGAATGTCAAGTACGTGGTAAGAATTTTTTTTTTCGTGTTTATGCACACTGATCTGCTTTGATTGCTGCCCCCCACCCCTCATTTCTATTAGGAGTACTCTCTCTTTGCAGATAGTGAAGGGTAGTTAACGCAGCCCTTTCCCCCTTTGTAATCCGTCGTGCCTGCTTCTCTCTCCATTTGATTGATTGTTCTCTTTGGTTCATTCTCTATTTACAAACAAGCACAGAGTCGCAATACTCTGTTTAGTCTTTGCAGATAGCGAAAAATCGTGTAAAAAAACAAAAGGAATCGAGCAAAATCAGTAGGCCACTAATGGGATCTCTTTTGACCTCGCTAAAATAGAAACATTAGGAACAACCTGTTGAAAATAGCAATGCGTATGTATATAAGCGGCGTTCATTTGTGTTCACAGTACCCCTTGTTGATTGTTTCAATCGAGCATTGAATTGTTCGAAGTTAATTCTCTTAACGATCTTCTCTACCTGCAAACGAGGAAGAATAGGAATATTCTATCTCCCTTTGCAGATAGTGAAGGGTAGGTAACGCAAGCCTTTAACACGTCGTACCTATTTCATTCCTCATTGATTGATTGATTGTCCGAACATTGACTGTTTGGGAATTAGTTCTTTTTGGAGGTATTCCCTGTTTGCAAATAAACGTAGGAAAATCTTTGCAAGTAGTGAAAGGGTACGTAATGCGGACCGTTCTCCCCCGTTGTAATCTGTCATGCCTATCTACTCCCCACTGATTGATGCACCTTTTTCACCCGGACCATTTACTAGAGATACGTCATCTGGCCCGACCAGAGAGCACCCCTAGTGAAAAGGACATATGCAATAATAACGAAGTGATCACTGTATCCTGTTAACAGAAACTTTACCATGAAACAACCTGGAAAGAAAAAAATAGGAAAACGAAAATCAGTAGGCCACTGATGAACATGAACTTTTATTAAACAACGAACAAAGAAACGATAACATAACGTAATGATAAAACCTATTAATGTCCTAGAAACAAGAAAACGTTAAAATATGCCAGTGGTGAGAGACCAGAAAAACAGTAAGAGAAACCAAATCACCCCTCGCTGTCCCACCGCCTGCCACGCCAAAAAAATCGATAGACTAGGGAAAATGCAAGTCAGTAGAACATCCACCCCCACTCTGGAAACTTCCAAGGTGGGGCAGGGTTCCGGCTACGCCCAGCCGGGAGCAGCCCATATAAGGCAGGTCCTGCTGCCACGCCTCGGCCAGGAGATCCTAACGTAGGGTGTAGCCGGAGGAGAGGCCGAGACCAGCGGGACCCGGCCAGGGGATTGCCTTTACAACGCTGAACAGTTGCAGGGGGGGGGAATGTCTCCTCGACCCTCCCCTCTCTCTCCCAGTCCGGCCGCGGTGGCCCTTGAGAGTTGCAGGTAGTCCCGCCACATGCTTTTCCGGTCCGACCACCAACGGTCGGGGGGCCGAGGCCGACGGGATCCGGCTGCAGCCGATAAACCAAGAAACCCGTTCATGGGGCCAGAGCCAGGGGCGTCCGGCCGACATCCACCGGAAGCCCGGCCCGAAGACGGACGGGACACTTCTTTCTTTTATAATGGCTGCGACAACACTGGAGGGGGATGTCTTGCACATGCCTCCGACCCCCCCCTCGTCCTCATCGCCTGGTCCGGCCATAACAAATCTCAAGCGAGACGCCGTGGGGTGCACTGGGAGGGAGAGACGGTGCGAACAGGCCTCTCCCGCCTCCCCAGGTGGAGGCTTCCCAGCTGCACCCTCAGCGCTCCAGGCGGTGGCATCCTAACAACTACAGTGCTGCACAGTTTCGGAACGACCTAGATAACGGTTCTTCCACTGTGGCCATGCTGCAACGTCTCGCCCGGCAGGGTGGAGCCCGTCCGCTCATGTGACCCCGCGATCGCCGGTAGCTGCCGAACTCTCAAAATGGCGGTCGACCTGGCAAGAGCGGGCCCAACATAAAGAAATGGCCCGGTCACTGGTTGACTCCACCACCGTAGTCCTCCACGACCTTGAAGATTCTAGAGGAGCCGCGGGAGTCTCCGACCCCCGATGGGGAATGACTGCCATGATCGCCCGTGGAGTGACGAAACTGTATCCGCGGGACGTCGGCGCTCCCATGCTGGCGCCAGCCTCACTTTGAATTACTACAATCCTGCAGACCTCACTTCCGGTGAAAGCACAGTGTGACCCGGTAGGAAAAATTATTGCACCCCCTCCCCTTTTTGACTGATAGTTCAAACCACCGATCCTTTCCTTTGCCCTTTTAACGGAACTTTGGACTGCCTCCCCCTCTTTTACATTTTCTAGAGAAAACAAAACATTAACCACTACATTAGCATAGCAGTTGACACCAAAACTGTTTTCAAATTGAAAACCAACAACATCTTCAACAGAATCCTTTTTGTTTCTGCTGTGACCCTGCTACAGCACAGGCATTGTCCCCAGCAGTAATTCTGCAATGCCGGTAAGAATAGCTGTGGTGCCTACTGGACTCACTCACCCCCGCGGCGCCCCACGCCGTTTTTTGCTGGGCGGCAACTTACTAGACATCACTTTCGTGCCATCTAGATTTCAGCGCGTTCTGCTGCCTTGGAACTATTCGCACAACAGACCGCTACTGACAAGAATATTTCATTATTGGTGCTGTCAATTTCAATAAATCTATTGGATAATTAAAAAGAAATTGCCACGGTCTCTTCGTTGTTTAAATGTTTTTACTGTTTTTGTTTTGTTGTATATATTTATATGTTATTAAAGTTTTATATTCCTACTACTTTGTTGGAGTGCTATATATTTTTAATGTGACACATAATTGTAAAAACTTTGATGTACAAAGAGTCATTCCTGGAATCTTCCGCTTCAGGCTCGGTCCCCTCCCCAATCACAATACAGGATGGTTTTCAGATAGTAGGAACGCGTGTGCTGTGACGGATCACATCGGGTGTGGGCCTTGATCTACTATAACTCCTTTGAAGAGGGGTGATTCTTTACAGCTGGGGCCATAAACTACATCTGCAGGGCTAGCTGATAGCCTAGGACCGGCCTGGACATTCGGACACAGAGGAAGAGGAGTGTCAGAGGGTGCGGTAGTGAATAGGGCGAAAGGGAGGTGTCGGGCGGGCACAGAGTGTGATTCTCAGGGAAGAGCAGCGCAGATGGGGGAAGGTTTATTGCCCATGCATAAGACAGAGAGCGGTGGTGACCAGTGCCTGGGGGAGATGCTTACGAGGGTGAGGAGCCATGCTACGAATCGACAGCGTGCAGAGAGTGGGTCTGGTCAAGACATCTAAAATGGCTGCCGTGCACGACAAAAGTGTGGCATTTCAAAAAAGGCAAGATGGCGCAGACAATGTTTTTCAACACTTCCTCATTTCCTTCGAATCGAACGTTAACAGACGTTGGGGCATATTACCAAAGTTAAGCGATATTTATCGCTAACGATGCTTACCAACCAATTTTTTACCACTAAGCATCGTCAGAAATTATCGAAGATAAACCTTACTATTATCAAGGTTTATCGCAAATGTGATAATAAACGGCCGCAATGCATGAATATCGCTAAAAACTCAGCGATATTCATGCATTACCGAGCTAATACTCTTAGCCATGTTATCCACCTCCCATTGGATAACATGGCTAAGAACTGCTCAGGGCAGGTGTTACTTTTTGGAGATATTCGCGCTTAGCGCGAATATCTCCAAAAGTTGGTAATAGGAGATAGATATCTTGCATGTTGTAATGCAAGTTATTGTGGTATATGGAACTCATACCATAATCTCTCAGGAAAGCAGAAACTGATCCTTTTGGGACCGCCTAAAAAGGCCTAGGGGGTGAGGAGTACTCTACTTTGCCCCCTTTTCACGTTCCGAACTATTTTATTTTACTCTCTTCTGTAATTACACAAAATACCAGCGATAAGATGCATCGGAGACACACAGTGAGAGAAAGGAGGCCGGAGATGAAGAAGACATGTCAAATACACATTGGAGATAATATAGTGGCAGAAGGGAAGTAAATATGAGTAAACTTACCATGTAACATAAAAATGTTGCACTCTATACTATAAGTCTCATTTTATACTACAATCACTTCGCTACAACCTCATAAATTAAAAATAAAAATGAATAATGTCTCAAACAATTTTTGATTTCTAAATATAAATTTATTCTTCAGAATTTTCTAAATTTGAAAGAACTAGTAACATGTCCTCATCAGTAATTTCCTCTTCAATCATCTCATCTGGAATCTCCTCATTAAAAGTCTGCAATGATGATTCTTGTAACTCTATGGTCTCCAAACACTCGATAAATTCGCCATCAAGAGATTGATCAAAAAAATCATTCAAGTCATCTCCTCCTTCTGACAATATTTCATTATTGGTGCTGTCAATTTCAATCAATGTAGTGGAATCATTCAAGTCATCTCCTCGTGACAATATTTCATTATTGGTGCTCTCAATTTCAATCAATGTAGTGGAATCATTCAAGTCATCTCCTCCTTGTGACAATATTTCATTATTGGTGCTGTCCATTTCAATCAATCTAATGGAATCATACAAGCCATCTCCTCCTTGTGACAATATTTCATTATTGGTGCTCTCAATTTCAATCAATGTAGTGGAATCATTCAAGTCATCTCCTTGTGACAATATTTCATTCTTGGTGCTGTCCATTTCAATCAATCTAATGGAATCATACAAGTCATGTCCTCCTTGTGACAATATTTCATTATTGGTGCTCTCAATTTCAATCAATGTGTTGGACAATTCAAAAGAAATTGCCACGGTCTCTTCATTGTGAGCCATTTTATTTTGAAATTGCTTGCTGTAAATTGCAGAAAAAAATAATCACTTTCATTTATCGTCTTTAGTAATACATAATATAAAACTAACTTTATCAAGTATTTAGTATAACAGAAGGACTGCAAATAAATAACAGAAAACATTTTTCAAATTATCTTCAAGTGTACAACATAGTTCCCCATACAAATTAACAACTCACCTTTTTAAAAGTAGCAGAAGTGTTAGTACTGTGTAAATCAAACACCAGAAATTCACCACCAAAAATTCCTCACAAATGTACCTCAGACAGTAGTATCACAAAATGGCTGTGGTTTCCTCTCATTTGACATATATACATAACCAATTAACTTTCATCACACACAAATACAAAACCAAAGTAACATTTTAATTGGTTCTAAATTTCAACACTTTCAAATGTGTTTTCCCCATGCAATTTTCCATAGGACATTTACATACGTCTACAGCCTGAATGGCTGAACGGAATTACACCAAACTTGGCAAAATGGTACATCAAACCTAAGAGGTCAGGAAGGATCTACTATGCCCCCTTATGGTCATTTCCCCCTTCGCTTTGGCCTCCTCTTGTCTCTCAATCCTACCGAGGGACAAGATGGCGGCCGCTACGGACTGTTTGGAATGTTGACAGACGCCGGAGAACCAATCAGCTTCGCAAAGCTCCGTAACGCGAAAAGTACGCGAAGCGGAGCGCTGTTACAGATATATATCTTTTTTTCAACGTTAATTTCTCAAAATCCACTGGAGCACATATATTGAGACCTAGCAAAGGCACATCGGGCTACCAGTCCCTAATATTTTGCCAAGTTTCGTGCAAATCCATTCAGCCGTTCGATTATTATTATTTTGGTTTTTTTTTGCCCCGCGGGGCCCTTTTAAAACCTCCACATCAAACCTAGGGGGTCAGCGAGGATCTACTATGCCCCCTTATAGTTATTTCCCCCTTTGTTTTGACCTCCTCTTGTCTCTCGATCCTACCGAGAGACAAGATGGCGGCCGCTACGGACTGTTTGGAATGTTGACAGACGCCGGAGAACCAATCAGCTTCGCTTCACAAAGCTCCGTTGCGCGAAAAGTCCGCGAACCAGAGCGCTAACCGGTCCGCTGTTACAGATATATATCTTTTTTTAAACGTTAATTTCTCAAAATCCACTGGAGCACATATATTGAGACCTACAAAAGGCACATCGGGCTACCAGTCCCTACAATTTTGCCAAGTTTCGTGCAAATCCATTCAGCCGTTCGGGCTAAAAGTGAGGCCAACCGCCCTATGGAAAACTCAATGTTAAAAACACGTTTTGGGACCCCCCTTTTTTCTCAGCCCCCACTGGACGAACCCCCCCCAAATTTTCAAGGGCTGCTCAGAAACAAAATGTGCCATTTTCCTGAAATTTTCAGCCGATTCCGTCCACAAACGCCAAAGTTATTAGACATAGAATTTTCAAAAAACCCATAGAGAAAAAATCCTAACTATATATACCTACTGGCGACCGCCAGTAGGTAATATGGTACCGCCAGATATGGAGAAATAAAGCACTTTTCACCTCAAGCGCTTGAGTGGTCTGTACCTGCTTTGTCGTGTTGCCTCAAGCTGCTCCACTTCAGGATTTAGATTCCATATATATAGATATATATAGATATATATATATATATATATATATATATATATATATACACACATACATATGTATAATAAATATAGGGATGTGTGTCTATATTTATATATATATATATATATAGAGAGAGAGAGAGAGAGAGAGACACACACACATATATATACACACACATATATGTATATATATATATATACACACACACTTAAGTATAATACTTTACCTTATTTTTTTACTACAACTATGCCTATACCATTTATGCTTTAACAACAAAATTGGTTGTAAAGGCTTCCGTCGTAAAGGCATACTCATGGTAGAAACTTTTGTTGTTAAGGCAGGCATTGTAAAGATGTCTTTGTAACGCATTCGTTGTAAAGGCATCTCGTTCAGCCTTATTGTAAAGGCTGTTTTCCACGGAACAGAAGGACGCGGGTGAGGGGTAAGGACAGGTAAAGGGGGGCGGTGGAGCACATGGACAGAGGATAGACTAGGATACCCGAGAGGGGCTGAGGGCTACTACACTAACAAAGGAGAGTGGATGGGAGTGGAAAGGGCAACCACAGGAACAATGGAGAGTGGGTGGGAAGTGCAGGGTCAACCACATGAACAGACAGGAGTGGCTGGCTGCAACCATAAGGAAAATGGCAGGTTGGCAAGAGGGGTTGCAGGCAAGCAGAAGCACAACAGAGGGTAGTTTGGATATGCTGGCGCAAGCAGACTAATTGATGGGATGGGTGGAGGAACACTGAGGGGGAGAAGTACAAGAGAGATACAACTTGAAAACACACACTCTCGTAGAGTGCTTAAACAACAAGGCTAACGCCGCAGCAGCTGAAGGTTAAAGACAGCAGTCTGACCCGGTGACTGGTAGAGAGAATGTCTTCACCGTGGGCAGGATGCGAACCTGCAATTTTAGCTAAGGGCGGACGTTGCACGCTGTGGTCACTGAAGGGCAGAACGCTGGTGACGGCTGCGAATGGACGAATGCAACATTATTAATTGCAGCCAATCTGTTCTTCTGTCATGGCAGCAGGGCGTTTATCATTAGCCTTGAAAGAATTCTTAGGCATATTGTGCCAGGTGGTTGGAAATACAAATGTCTGGGATGCTTTTGTCTTGTGACGATGAGTGACGTAGGAGTATTTAGGGCTCGAGCAAATGCGCAGAGCAGGCCACGCGGTGGAGCGGTTTGCAGAGACAGATGATTCCCTCCCTCCATTCCGGTGTGTCAGTTTGTGAATGATCGCTTTTCCGGGTAGCAAGTGCTTGGTTTCCGGTATATGGCACGTGGTGTCAGTGAACTTGCCAGCCACGGAGGAAGGGCTGGTGCGAAAATACCTGTTTTGACAGGAACTCTGGGACAGATGGGCAGAACTACCCTGAAAGAAATTAAAGTAAAGGAAATGAATTTGTTGAGTGTCATTGCGTGAATATCCAGGCCCATCTGTCCATTTTGGCGACCTAATGTTACACCTAAAACGCTGACTGCCCTGTGTGCCTGAGCGAGGTTTCTCAAGTTCCTGATTTGGCAAATGGTCAGATGGTTACTGTAAATAGGGTGAGATAAGAGACTTGTCGGCACACACAGTTTTGAACACGAGTGACTGGGGTTGTTCCTGACTAACCCTCGCTCATCGGCGTTAGCCCCAATACCTAATTCGTGCCGATGTTTGCAGGTGGTGGGGACCACAACTTATTTTTGCATTATCAGGTTTCAATCACGAGTGACACAGAGGAAGGAAGAAATGGGAGAAAGTAAAAAACACCAAAGGTAAAACAGTGACAAAAGGGAAATAAGCCGATGGGGCTAAGGAAAGTGAAAGCGCGTGACGCGCGTATTCACCGGAACACAAACGCATTACGCACTGAGCATGCGTGCTGTCAACTTTGCATAGGGCCATCCAGGGAGCAGCGCAGAGCCCCCACAAGAGCCGGTAAGAGGGGCGTGTGGAGCGCGCGTCAGCATTTAAAAAATGCTATTGCAGGAGGCTGGCTTGCCTCGGAAGCGGGACAGGCGATGTGCACAGCGCATGTCTGTACGTGTGCGTACACCTGTTCAAATCGCCAAAAGCTCTGCGCGTGCCCATCTCCTGTCCCACTTCCGAGGCAAGTCAACAACAATAAGCCTTGCTGGCGACAGCGCTTCGCGCTACGTACGCCAGGCTCAACCTAAAAACAAGCTATACCGGCTCATGAAAATTATGCAGTGTGCATTGTTGAACATATTAAAGGCTTGCGCAAGTTTACAGCAGTTATAAAGGAAATCCCGGTGTTCTCATTGTTTCCCATCAGGAAGGTATCTATTAGAGAAAAAAAGGATATACGTTTCCTGACAAACAATTTGAGCTCACACATTCTTGTGTGACAATGTGGTGTGATGAGGTAGAGCTTGGCACTATATCTGAGCTGCACATATCAAGGTGACTATGTGTCTTCTTCTCCATGCTGATTGCAGTCTATGTGAAAGGAAAATGTAGCTTATTGTTATATTATCAATTTTCTGGCATTTATAAGGAGGAGTTTAAGGTAAGTTAAATAAGGGGGTTCCGTTTTTTTATTTCACTATGCAGAATGTTACACCACCAGGTTTTTTTCTGAAAAGCCCAGGAGACCCTCCAATGAATTGGGAAAAATGGAAAAAGGTATTTTATAACTGCCAGGGCATGCGTAACTAGTTTGATTGCAGAGCGAAAATTGGCATTATTGATGCATATTCTAGGCACCGAGGGGCAAGATTTAGTGGAAAGTCTGCCAGAACTTTGACAAAAGGATGCCTGGAGACTTTATGAGTATGAGATTGTAAACATAAAACTAGATCTGCATTTCCTTCGTCGTACAAATGCTATTTTGGAACGATACCACTTTGGTTGGTGCACACAAAAAGAAAATGAAACAATGGAGGAGTATGTGACAGATTTAAGGACACTAGCGGCATCTTGCAAATTTGGAACTTTACTAGATGAGCGCATTGGGGATCAATTTCTGTTACACTGCAAGAGTGACAGTATAAGAGATGACTTGTGGATGAAGGATGAGCCACCATTAGAGGATGTCCTTGTTATTGCAAAAAGAATAGAGCACATGCTAAATTGTGGGGAGTCATTGCGCAAGAAAAATACAGTGAAGGAAGTGGCAAAAGTGGTTGAAGTCAAGACCTTGAACGAGGATCTGGGAACATTTTAGGGAAAGTGTTTCAGGTGCGGGCAGTATGGACATATGGCTAACTATAGTGGTTGTCCTGCTCTGAAGGCTATGTGTAAATAATGTGGACGCAAAGGACACTAATGTAGCTTTTGTGACACTTCAGAGAAAGTTAGTACATCTAATGATTAATTAATTAAAAGAGGCAAGGTGAAAGAGATTGTGGAGGAGGTATTTCTACAAATAAACGAGTGTGTGGAAAATGAAGGAAGAAAGGATGTTTTACAGCTGAAGGAGAAGACAACGGCCTACCCTGAGGACAACGTTTTAGTGAACAATGTGGAAGCCTGAATGTTATTTGATTCCTGTTCTAAACTTACTGTCATTTCAATGCAGTGTATGCAAAACAGAGAAATAATCCACTACAGAGTATGGACATCAGGGCGGGCGGTTACGGTGGGCAAGATATTTGGATGAGTGGTTATTTCATGTGGAGTGTGGAATATGGTTCATGCATAATTCTTGGTAAGGTTTATGTTGCAATTAAAGGTGATAACATCCTAGGATAGCCACATCAGATGGCGTTGGGGGTCATTATTGATCCTTATGCTCAGACATAAGTTGTATTAAGGCAAGTTTGATGTTTTTTAGTCCTCATTCACAAATAAGTAATTTTCCTTTGAGAGGTTCGGGCTATTGAACGGAGCCTACAGAGAAAGATTTCGACTACTAACTGTTCTCCTGCCATCGCCAAGGTTCCCAAAGAGCCAACATCAAGAAAAAACAGGCGCTTAAAGGGGAGAGTAGCGACCTGAGAGTCTCATCCTTCTTCACAGCATTTACTTATTTCATAATCATAGAACAATACTTTGATATTATCTAGTGAGTCTTCATTACCCATTCTCCCAAGCCACTTACAACCTTGCACTATTTTTTAGATAGGCAACCGCAATCAAGCCTGTTGACTCTTTTAACGGAATTAACCCAGGCCAGAAATCCTGGGGCATAGGTGATACCCATTTCAAACAGATTTTCCTTCTTGCCAATAATATAAGAATAAACAATAGTTGAGCGTGTTGTTTTATAAGTTTGATATTAGGCACCTCTCCAGGCAAAACCCTAAAGATAGCTAAATCAGGGCTTACCTTACTCTCTTTTACCAGAATTTCTGAGACAGTCTTACCAACATCTTGCCAGAACTCCTGATTCTGAGGACACTGCCGGAACACATGTATCTCGTCTGCATTCACAGTAACACACTTTAAGCAGGCTTTAGCTCCTTCTCCTCCCAATGTTGTTAGCCTTTTAGGAGTCCAGTATGCTCTATGAACTGTAAACAAATGGTTTCTTCTCTGTGGCGCAGCTTTAACAACAGACCGTAAAGAAGGCATCAATACTTGCCATAAGTATGTTGAATGTGACGTCTCCATAGAGGTTGGGGGCGTGTCCCCTTTTACCAGTATCCAGTACCAATTGGAGACTTCTTTGCATTGGGGAAGGGGCCTGAGTAATTTATTTTCTCAATCTCCGTTTCCTTCCCCAGCTTTACCCAGGCTACGAGCCCAACTTGACAGTTGGTTAAACTTAAACCTAGAAAGCCCCTGATTCGTGATGGTGTTTATAAGTTCCCAGAAGACTACTTTGTTGTTCCGCAATAATTGACCCCATTTATTTATTCCTACTTCCATCAATGGGGCAGCGAGTTTATCCTTTAGGCAATATGGGGTTCTAGGAGAACCCCAAATCGGGGCACCAGCGCTATAATATGGTATCTTCAAGATTCTTCTAATCTGGTACCAAAGCTCACTAGCAGCTCTTAATGTCTTTAGTTCGACTTTCTTACAGAATTTGAGGTGTCCAGATTTGAAGAGGAACCCATCGCCGTCAAAAGGTACATTTTTAGACATAGCTTGGAAGCAGGGGGGAAAGCAAACTGAATTAAATAAAAGAGATCCCGAATTTTTTAACTGGAAGGCCCAACAGTAAAAGAGAAAATCGGGACCTGCGATGCCACCTTCTAACTTCGATCTTCGCACTTTCTTCCATGCGATCCTCACTCCCTTACAATACCAGATATAAAGCTTGATATTTCTCCTTGCAGAGATTTTATGACTTCGGGATTAAAGAACAGCAAACTCGCATCAAAGATAAATGTGGATTTTGGTAAAATTTACATTTTCACCAAGTTAGTACGACCTAGAATTGAGGACTGAATCCCCCCCCCCCCCCACACTAGGATCATAACAGTGCTCTAGCCTCTTTAAGTTTTTTTTCTCAAACTTTTCATGGGCCATCTTGGTAAGGTCCTGAGTTATCTGTACCCCTATATATCTAATCTCTTTTTTAATCAGAGGGTTATTTGATTGAGTATTCCAATACAGGATCTCAGTTTTTTGTCGGTTGAATTGGTAGCCCGAAGCATTCCCAAAGTCCATTAAAAGCTTTTCTAGCGCGGGCAAGATATGGGTACATTCCCTTGTAAAGATCATCAGGTCAAAAACATAAAGGGCTGCCTTTTTTATCCACCCGTTCCATTCAACTGGCAAGATATTTTAGCTAGCCCTAATTTTACATGCTAGGGGTTTGATATGAATCTATGACAGAATATCAAGAATGCAAATATCGACAGACAAAATATCGGCGCTGGAATATCGAAGGCAAGTATATCTACAACCTATCTACAACATGGTAAGTACAAAAATATCGAAAATAAAATATCGATGTTAAAAATATCGTAATTAAAAATAGCGTTTTTTTTACAGTAAAAAAAAGTTCAATTAAATAAATAATACTTATATATAATTTAAACTTATTTAAAAATGTATTATAATGTTTAAAATGAATAAATAATACATATTTATTTTTAATCATTTATTTAAAATTAAACATACAATATATAATATATACTTAATTAAGATATATATATATTTATTAAAGTAATTAAAAATATTAACACATACTATAAATTAAAAATACATCAACACTCATAAAATAATAACTTAAATAATAATAAATAATTATATTTAATAAATAACAACAATTAAATATACTTTTAATATTTAAAAAATTAATTAAATACAACATTATGTAACATATTAAATACATAAATAAATATAAATAATATTGGATAGCGTAAGGGTAAAAATGACTATTCAAACTCCAAAGGGTGCAACAGTAGGGAAAGAGTTGGATAGCGTAGGGGGAAAAATTACTATTCCCACTCCAGAGAGTGCAACAGTAGGGAAAGCGTTGGATAGCGGGTGGGTAAAAATTACTATTCCCACTCCAAAGAGTGCAACAGTAGGGAAAGCGTTGAATAGCGGGTGGGTAAAAATTACTATTCCCACTCCAGTGAGTGCAAAAGTAGGGAAAACGTTGGATAGCAAGTGGGTAACAATTACTATTCCCACTCCAGTGGGTGCAACAGTAGGTAAAGCGTTGGATAGCAGGTGGGTAAAAATTACTATTCCCACTCCAGTGAGTGCAACAGTAGGGAAAGCGTTTGATAGCGTACAGGTAAAAATTACTATTCCAACTCCAAAGAGTGCAACAGTAGGGAAAGAGTTGGATAGCGTAGGGGGAAAAATTACTATTCCCACTCCATAGAGTGCAACAGTAGGGAAAGCGTTGGATAGCGGGTGGGTAAAAATTACTATTCCCACTCCAGAGAGTGCAACAGTAGGGAAAGCGTTGGATAGCGGGTGGGTAAAAATTACTATTCCCACTCCAGTGAGTGCAACAGTAGGGAAAGCGTTTGATAGCGTACAGGTACAAATTACTATTCCAACTCCAAAGAGTAGGGAAAGAGTTGGATAGCGTAGGGGGAAAAATTACCATTCCCACTCCATAGAGTGCAACAGTAGAGAAAGCGTTGGATAGCGGGTGGGTAAAAATTACTATTCCCACTCCAGAGAGTGCAACAGTAGGGAAAGCGTTGGATAGCGGGTGGGTAAAAATTACTATTTCCACTCCAGTGAGTGCAACAGTAGGGAAAGCGTTGGATAGCATAGGGGTAAAATTACTATTCCAACTCCAAAGAGTGCAACAGTAGGGAAACATTTGGATAGCGTAGGGGGAAAAATTACTATTTACACTCCAAAGAGTGCAACAGTAGGGAAAACGTTGGATAGCGGGTGGGTAAAAATTACTATTCCCACTCCAGAGGATGCAACACCAGGGAAAGCGTTTAATAGCGTAGAATTTTATTTTAACATACTTATAAATTATTCTTATATTTGAAATAATGTATAAATATTTTTTTAAATACATCAACATCAATAAAATACAATTACTAATTAATAAAACCAATGAAATTTAAAAAAATTATTTGACAATAAATTAACAACAAACACCATTACATAATAATAATTAAATATTACTCACCAAATAATGAAAATATTAAAAATAACTATTTATCATAAAAATAAAAAATAAATAAAATTTAATTTACAAATAAAATTTAAGAAACAATATACTAAATATAAAAAACTTGTAAAAAAGTTTACCAATTAATTAATTATTTTTTCTAGTTATTAAAAAATTATTATGATTTAAAAATAGTAATTCCCAATTAAATACATTTATTATGTTTTAAAATAATTATTTGCCAATTAATAATTATTTTATACATTAATTATCAGTAAAAAATTTGTTTAAATAATTAAATATTTACTATTAAATTACTTCCCACCCAATACCCCTATAAAACCACAACACGCTCCAATACTAAAACATGACATTTAATAAAAATTAACAATAATTACCAATTAAATAATTAATTTATCAATTAAAATAATTAATTTCCAAATAATAAATAATTACAAAATACATTATACATCAAATTAATTAATTAATTACAATTAAATTACTTCCCACCCTATTCCCCTGTAAACCCACAACCCACTCTGGTACTAAAACATAACATTTAATAAAAATTAACATTAATTATCAATTAAAAAATAATTAATCAATTACAATAATTAATTGCCAATTAATAAATAATTACTAATTTAATTATACATAAAAATAATTAATTAATTACAATAAAATCACTTCCCACCCTATTCCCCTATAAACCCACAACCTGCTCTGATACTAAAACATAACATTTAATAAAAATTAACATTAATTACCAATTAATTAATTAATTTATCAATTAAAATAATTAATTGCCAATTAATAATTAAATTATAAATTATTTACACATAAATAAATCATTAATTATTTACATTTAAATTACTTCCCACCCTATTCCTCTATAAACCCACAACCCGCTTCGGTACTAAAACATAACATTTAATAAAAATTCACATTAAATACCAATTAAATAATTAATTTATCAATTAAAATAATTAATTGCCAATTAATAATTAAAATAAAAATTAATTACACATAAAAAAATCATTAATTATTTACAATTAAATTACTTCCCACCCTATTCCCCTATAAACCCACAACCCGCTCCGGTATTAAAACATATAATTTACTTAAAAATTAATTTATTAATATATAAAAAAAATACACATATAATATAAATTAATTTAAATACTTAGCAAATACATATAACACATACATAATAAAAAACATAAAAATAATACTGATATCGATATTAGTGACATCGAAATTAGTTACATCGATATTAGTGACATCGAAATTAGTTACATCGATATATATGCTATCGATATTACTAACTTCGATATTCCTTACATCGATATAAATAAATTCGATATTACTTAGCTTAGGATCGATATTCTGTCCAACGATATTCTTGACATCGATATTCATGACCTTCGAAATTTCAAACACGATATTTTGGTAGGTCGATATTTAAAACTCGATATTTTGACTGTGTACCATTTGGAATATATGTCAAAGAGCAAAGGGGATAATGCACACCCCTGTCTTGTCCCTCACTCTATATTAAATTAGTTTGTAAGATTCCCCTTAACCACAATCCTCACATAAGGTGTCTTATATTTGGCACTATTAGCCCTAGCAAACCTTTCCCCCTGGCCGAAATGATGGATTGTGTGAGGTAAAAAAAGCCAAGTCACTCTGTCAAAAATCACAGACTCTAACCTCTGAGCTAAAATGTGCGCATAGATTTTATAGTTGCAGTTCAGCAAAGA
The DNA here is from genome assembly GCF_964261635.1 of Lissotriton helveticus. Lineage (NCBI taxonomy): Eukaryota > Metazoa > Chordata > Amphibia > Caudata > Salamandridae > Lissotriton > Lissotriton helveticus. The sequence goes on from NC_136063.1 coordinate 577,158,746, forward strand.
AATCGGTCTGTAGGACTCACAGCTTTTAGGGTCCTTATTTGGTTTCAGAATTAAGCTGACAGCTACTTCGTGCCAGGACTTCAGGCTCTGCAGCTCATTTGAAAATATGCCATTGATCACCTTAGCCAAAACAGGCACAATTTCGTCAGAGAGACATATGTAAAACTCATTGGAAATACCATCCAACCCAGCGGCACTGCCTCTCTTTAATTTTTTAATGCCTCATTAACCTCATCTGAGGTAATTTTCTGGCTAAGCAACTGAGCTGACTCATCACAAAGTGAAGGTAACGCTATACTATTGACATACAGCTAGATTCATCAATATCCCAATCTGCGATTCCTTAATTGCGAGAAAATGCGAATCGCAATTAAGAAATCGCAGATTGGCATTCATGAAAAATTGTGTGGAAAAAAGCGAATTGCAATCGGCCGCAATCGCCGATTGCGATTTGCTGAAAATCGCTAAATATTGGCATAACCGGCCGAAATCCGTTTAGAAATTGCGATTTCGCAAATAGCGAGATCGCAAATTGTGATCTCGCTAAGTGCGAGATCGCAAAAACGGGAAGTCGCATCTTGAGCCCAGTGATGACATCACAACCAGGAAGTAGGCAGGTTCCACCCTCATTCAGCAGTGAGAGCCTGTACAGGGAGCATCACATTCAGAGGTCCCCTCCAGTGTGCCTACAGGAGTTGTGCAGGATACACCCCAGTGGCAAGCATGACTGAGGAAGCTGCAGCTGGATCTGCTAGTGGGCGCAAAAGAAAGATCAAATTTTCGGAGCAGGAGCTAGAGTTCCTGATAGAAGGAGTCTGCAAGGACTACAATCGCCTGTTTGGCAAATATTCGAGGAGGGTGGCCGAGGCGGACAAAAGGCGGCTATGGTTGCGCATCCGCGCAAAAGTTAACTCTGTGGGGGTGACCCAGCGCTCCGTGGACGAACTTAAAAAAACTGTGGTATGACCTCAGAGGGAGGTCAAAGTAGAGGATAGCGGAGAGGCTGGGGGAGCGTGAGGCGACAGGTGGAGGGGAGCCCACTGTCCCACCGAATACACCACTGGAGGACCGAGGGGAGGACACAATTAATCCACAGGCATGCGTGGCTGTGACACAGCTTGACTCCTCCCGACCCACATAGGACACACCAGGTAAGTGCCATGCGACTGCGACCCCCTGTCACCTAACAATGTCCAATATTCCAGAGCCTCCCATATCAAAGCCCAGTCATGCAGCCAAAGCACACCACTAAAGCCCTAATGCATTGTGGGACATGTAGTCTGACCACATTTACCATCTTGCCCCATTAAGCCACACATGTTTAGTGAGAGTCAATCCTGCAGCCAGTCAGGGAATGGTAGTCTGCATGCATGTAGGAATTCTAAATGGGTAAGAAACATGTCACTAATCAACGTCCACTTTACATCACAGGTGGCGCAGAAGTCCCAAGCACTGACAGCGATGGGCTGGTCATGGACATCACGGAGGACACAGAGGGAGACGCGAATCTCTCCCCACAGCCCGGACCATCTGTGCAAGCTCCCGCACCAGCGCTCATCACACCACCTGCCCCTGTGGCCAGTGCCACCCCCTGTGCCAGCACGCGCTGCAGTAGCACTGCCTGTCACACAGTCCCCAGTGGGACAAGCTACACCAGCTCCAGTTCGCCAACCAACCCGCCGCCCTGCGGCTGTGAGGAGCCAGTCCAGCGGACTGGTGAGGGGTCAGCGCTCCAACATTTCCCGTGCTGGTAGGGGGCTTAATCTGCAAGCAGGTGGGCTATCCATCGAGCGCAGGATGCTGCATGTGCATCAGACACAGGCACGTCATCTTGGGGCCATCCACCTGCAACTGGACAAGACTGCCCGAAATGTTGCATTGATGTCTGAGCGGATGACAGCTGCCATGGAGGCCAACACACAGGCCATTAACAGGCAGCGGGAACTCAATCGCCGCAGACACCGCCAACTGCTGACCCGCCTGTCGGCGTACACGCGCTCGAACTACATAATCGGCAACGCTACCTCGCAGCTCTCGCGACGCTCCTTGGCAATGCAGGTCCAAATGGTCCAGTGCTGCCAGGACGTCGCAACAGCTCTAGAGCATGTGGCTACTGCAGTCCAGACCATGCAGGCTGCCAACCATGGCCGGGGGGATGAGGGGGACGACACAAGTGAGGCTACATCCAGCCATAGCAGCCAGTCCATCCCTCCGGTGGTAGCACCCTGCCGCAGCAGCAGGCCCTCTGCTGCCTCACATCCTAATCAGGAGGACGATGGGGAAAGGAGGCTGGGAGCATCTGCCCGGAGGCGGCATTGAACATTGACATTGACTTGAGGGGCCATGCTGCTGGTACAAGCATGCCCTCCTGAAGGACAGGCATATGACGCAATATGTCAGTGATGTACAAGTTAGCTGAATGCCAAGTTTATTGTGCTTTAACAAATACAATTGGTTTGACTACCTTAATCTGACTCATGTCATTCTTAATGTCCTCATGCATGAGTCACGTAATGGGTGTGGGGAGTGGGTGCATTAGAAATGGTTCACGCAGATTTCGTTACGGCGCCTGTATCCCTCTGCTGGATTTTCCCCGCGTGCGTGATGCATGTGAGCAGGTGGGGGGTTGTCCCCTTCAGACTCACTGCCAGAGATGTCAACAGGGATCCTGCGCTTGGTAGGATCGCACACACGGCCACGATGCGGCAGCAGACCTCAGGATCGTATTTCATGGCCCCACCTGTCTTGTGCAGTATGCGGAACCTGATTTTCAACAGGCCAAATGTCCTCTCAATACAGTTCCTTGTGCGAATGTGTGATGCATTAAATCGCCGTTGCTGTGGTGTTGCAGGGTTGAGGTATGGGGTGAGGAGGTACTCACGGAGAGCATAGCCGCTGTCACCTGTATGTAAGGAGCAGTAGGTGAGTGCCTGTTCTGCGCAGCTACATGATCACAATGTACACATTCGGGGCATGTGTACTTACCTAGTAGGTGTCCTTCCCCAAAGTCTCCCCTGGCCAGTCGTGTGTGGATGCCGCTGTGCCTGAAGATGAAGGAGTCATGTGTGCTCCCCGGTTACTGTGCCACAATGTCCGTGATTATTGTTTTGGCATTGCACACCGTCTAGATGTTGAGGGAGTGGTAGCTTTTCCGGTTGCGGTACATGTACTCCGTCTCAGCAGGTGGGCAAATATGGACGTGCGTACAGTCAATACATCCAATGACGTGTGGGAATTGAGCTACATTGTAAAATTGCAGCTTTGTGTCATTGAGGTCCTGTTGGCTGGTGGGGAATGATATATAGTGGTGTAGCCGGGTCAGCATTGCCTCCAGGAAACTCCTTAGGCAGCGGGACATGGTGGGCTGGGAAATCCCCCCTGCAACTGCGACCATCCCCTGGTAGCTTCCGGAGGAAAGGAGGTGCAGGCAGCACAATACCTGCACATGTGTGGGCACGGCATTGGTCCTCCTTGTAGGGTGCTGCATCAGGGGGTCTAGGTCCCGGATGAGCCCCACTCAGGCGGTACTTGGCATAGATTTGCTCCCTGGTTTGGCCCAGAAGGGTGACCCGCTGGCGGAATATCCGCTCCTGTATCCTCCGTCTGTTGCGTGCAGCTCGCTGCAGCCTACGCCGCCTCACCAGCTTGTAAAGTCCAGGCATTGTGGGAATCCCCAGGCTCCAGCTGCATGTCCTTAAATGGGTTTGGTGCACCCTGCACCTGTTGGGAGTGACCTGACTGTTTTTTTAAAAATATTTTTTTTCATGACTGGTTACCACCTGATTTGAGTTCTTCTTCATTTGCGCGTCGCAAATAGCGATTTTCTAGTTTTTCGCTTTTAGCGATTTTTCATGAATGGCAATTATGACTTTTTTGCGACTTCGCTATTGAATTCGCAGAATCCATGGCTTCTCGCTATTTTCGATTCGCAAACGCCCATCCTCCAGGATTCTGCTAATTTAATAGCGATTTCGCTAATTTTTATTTGCGAATTCGCAATTTTGGGTGTTTGGGTTTCTTGAATTCCTTCCCGTCAAATTGCGAGCGCAATAGCAAATTCGCAGCTATTGCGAGCGCAATTTGGCTTCATGAATCTAGCTGATAGTCTTCTACCTGGCTCTCAGAGGCTAACAGGTCCTCAGTGTACAGATCTTGAAATAAACAAAACAATACTTGTTCTACCTCTGCATTCTCTGTGGCTCCCTTCCCCGACTCTTTGTCAATTATATCTTTTATTATATTTCTCATATTATTAATGCAAAATTTCGAAGCAAGAAGCTTTTCACACCCTTCTCCATATTCATAGTGGGGTAATTTACTAACCTCCCACTTCTTAATTAGAATACTATCTAAGTAGTCTGCTAAGGCCTGTATTGCTGTTCTGATTGTGTTATCCTTCTTAATCTGATCCTGCCCTTCTTATTGTTCAGTTCTCTCACTCAGAGCCCTAGAAATATCACGTTCTAGCTCTTTTATCTTATATCTGAACTCCTAGTGACTTTTTGCAGCAGTTGGAAATGCTTGTGCTGACTTTGTAAAACAATTTCCTGAAGTGTTTACAGACAAAATGGGTGGCGTGAAAAAAAAGATATACATTGCATAAAACTGAAACCTGGAGCTTTTCAAGTTACATCTTAGGTGAGGAGAATTCCTTTAATTATACAGGAAGAGGTTTGCAAAAAATTGAACAGGCTAGAACGAACCAGTGTAATCACTCCCAATTGAAGCCAAAGAGTGGCATGCGCCTATTGTTGTGGCATGTAAACCCACAGAAGCTATTCAGAGGAAGTGGAATGGTGATATGAGGGTGTGTGAGTGGTTGCTGAAGGGGCAATTTCAGAGGAGGAGTGGAAATCAGAGGTCAAGCTTGACAAGGTACCTGAGAGGTTTGTCCCTTTCGTCTTGAATAGTTTTCCCAAAATAAATGATTTGAAAGATGAAGTATGCCCATTTTTGATGATCAAAGAAGAATTGTCATTTCATGATGAGATGGATTTTAGAGTGAACTGTTTGGTCGTCCCCAGTGGTATCAGAGGGAGAATCATGTATATGGCTCATGAAGGGCACTTGGGTATTGTAAGAACTAAAGAGAGGTTAAGAGCTGATTTTTGGTGGGCAGGTTTAGATTTGGATATAGAAAGGAAAATACAAGAGTGTTGAGTTTAAAGACTGTGATAAAATACATAAAGTGAGGTGTGTTCCAATGGTGTGCAGAGAGTTACTTAATGAACCGTGGCATGAAATTGACAAGGATGTAGTAGGCCTGTTGAGAGAGGAAAGAGAGACTCATTATCTTTTGGTGTTAAATGACTTGTTTTCTCATTGGCCTGATGTTGTATGTGTGGAGACCAAAACAACAGGAGTGCCTATTGTTGTAGCATGACAACCCAAACGAGCTATTTGTCTGTGCATAAATTTGAGGGGTTCAAATAGAGAAATATTTTGGGATGTCTTATCCAACATCTCTGACATGATGACCACTTTGGTAGATGCAAGATTGTTTACTACTCTTGATCTAGCATCAGCAGATTTGGCTACATCCCTCATCATAACACCAATGAGGCCTACAAATTTCTGAGGATGCTGTTTGGACCAGCTGCAGCAGCCTCAGTATTTCAAAGAGTTATGAATTACATTGTTGGCACTATGGAGGGAGTGTGTTGTTTCTAGGATGATGTGTTAATGTATGGTGAAACCTGGGAGGAGCTTAATAAACAGGTTGTGGATGTTCTTGAAAAATGGTGCATGCACGGCTCACACTTGATTTGGAAAAAAAATAATTTGGGAAGAATGAAATCTATTGCCTGGGACACACATTGAAAAGTTCTGGTGTTATACCAAAGGAAGATCTGATTGACACAATTTGTAAACTAAAACCTCCTGAATATAAGGAGGAAGCTGTATCATTTTAGGCATGGTTGAGTTCTACAGCAAGTTGTTTTACCAATCTTTCTAGTAAAACTGAGAAAATGCTCAGATCATGTAAGAAGGGTGTTGAGCTTGAGTGGAGTACATATTGTCAGAGGGAATTTGTAACTGTCAGATATGATTTAAGACAAACTCCTAACCTTAAAGTGTTTAGCCAAGACAGGCAGACCAAGATTGTCGCTGATGCGAGTAGTAAGGGGTTGGGTGTTATACTAGTACAGATGATAGATGAAACAGAAAATATTATTGCACGTGCGTCTATCACTTTGAGAGGTGCAGAGTTCAATGATTCAGTCATCAAAAATGAAGCATTAGCGATATGCTGGGCAATCAAGAAATTCAAACATTTTCTGTGAGGGAGACATTTCATAGTGGAAACAGACCATAAGCTTTTAAAGGACATTTTTATGAAGACAGGGTTAGATTTTGTGTCTGCAAGAATATGTAAATGGGTTGTGGAATTGCAGGAGTTTAACTTCAAAGTGGAGTATATTCCAGGGATGCAAAACAGTATGGCTGACTGTCATGTCTGATTTCCGTAGGTGAAGCAGTGGATGAAACATCAGAGGAAGTGGAATGGTCATATGAGAGTGTGTGTGCAGTTACTAAAGGGTAAACTTCAGAGGATGAGTGTAAATCAGAGACAAGCTTGACAAGGTACTTGAAAGGAGTATCCCTTTCATCTTGAGTTGTTGGCCCAAAAATAATTAATTGAAAGATGAAGTACACCCATATTTGATGATCAAAGATGAATTGTCATTTCATGGTTTTTAGAGGAAACTGTTTGGTCGTTCCTAGTGGTATCAGAGAGAGAATCATAGATATGGCTCATGAAGGGCACTTGGGTGTTGTAAAAACTAAAGAGAGACTGAGAGCGGATTTTTGGTGGCTGTGTTTAGACTTGGATATAGACAGGAAAACATGAGAGTGTTTTGAGTGAAAAAAAGTGATAAAATACATAAAGTGAGGTCTGTTCCAATGTTGTGCAGAGAGTTACCTAAGGAACTGTGGCATGAAATTGCCATGGATGTGGTAGGCCCATTGAGAGAGGAAAGAGCTACTTGTTATCTTTTGGTGGTAATTGACTTGTTTTCTCATTGGCTTGAAGTTGTATGTCTGGGGGACATAATGACAGGAGCTGTGATCAGATTTCTGAGGGTTTGTTTCAAACAGAAGGTGTGCAATAGTACCATTTTGACAGACAATGGGGTGCAATTTTGTTCTAAATATTTTTAATGTTTTCTCGATAAATTAGAAATATAACACCAAATAACTGCACTTTATCACCCTGAGTCAAATGGCACGGTGGTAACATTTAATATAACGCTTAAGGAAGGGATTCAAATGGCAAAATGCCGTGGGATGGATTGGAAAAAACACTATTGCAAGAGCGGATATTGTTTTATCATCTTTCTCCCCGTATGACGACTGGAAAATCTCCGTTTGAATTGTTCAGATGAAGGAACCCTAATTCTATGTTAGTGCCGGGGTGGATGGACTGGAATAAGGGTTGGGTGAATATATCTATTGAGGATGATTGGAGGAAAAGAGAAAAAAATTGAAGTGAGGAAGAAGGAATTTGATGCCAGACATGTGGTGAGAGAAATTAAAGTGAGAGTTGGATCGAAATTCGTGCTCTTGTTGGTGGACGGCCTGGTTCTAAATTCACTAGGCCCAGGAAATTTATCAAGAATTTTAGAAACACAGTCAAGATGACTGATGGCCATATTTGGAATTTCATCCGGGTGGTGCTATTGAACAAAACTTTTCGTGATCTTGACAATTTTGATGTGAGAAAAGAGGGAAGAAATAACGAAAGCTGCTAAAAGCAATGATACCAATAAAGACTATAGTCTGTTCTTAAAGATTTTGTTAGACCAAAGACTATTTTTATAATGGCGGTGTACTTCAAAGACTACATTTTTCTATTAATTACTTTTCTATTAATTCTCGTCCCTCTGATTCTTTTTCTGGCCTACTGTTGTATAGGCAACCTGGCCGCAGATCCTCCTTTAGTCAGGACATTATTAAACAGCTAGAGCCTTTTATCGAGAGGCCTAATATTATTCTCCTTGGGGATTTAAATTTCCATTTGGAAAATACGGGATGTAGAGACACTCAAGCTCTTTTGGAAACTTTGGACTGCTGTAGTCTGGCCTAGTTGGTGGTAGGCCCTACCCATCTGGCAGGGCACACCCTCGATGGGTTCTTTTCAAATGACCCTAGGTTGAGGGTTGGACCTCCGGTCCCCTAAGCTTGGTCAAACCACTTTGCTGTACCACTAGACCTGTCTTTTCAGGAAGCAGTACTCCCCTTGGCAGACTCTAAGAAGCAGGAACTTAGAAGGAATTTTAAATCTATCAATAATGAGGTGCTCTTCCCCTTTCTGAATAAGCTGGAGTCTGCCGATTCGCTGGATGTTAATTCAGCTGCTCTGGAGCTCTCGCATGCTCTTTCAGGAGCCATGGATATCCTGGCCCCTTTCAAACAGCACTATTCAGCGAGGAAGAGCCCCTCGGCCCCTTGGTATTCAGATAGACTCAGACAGCTGAGACAAGGCTGTCGAAAGCAGGAAAGTCTTTGGCGGGTCCATCTTGAACCTTTGGAGAGAGAGCAACACAAATTATGCCTAAAGGACTATAAACTAGCTATCATGGATGAAAAAAGAGCCTATTTCTCTAAAGTCACCGCCTCCCTTAACTCTCCTAGAGATCTCTTTAAGGTCATAGATTCTCTAACTTCTCCTCAGGCAGTAGATTCAATAGTGGAATCTCAGGATCTGTGCGATAATATATCTGCCTTTTTTCATACTAAGATCCTGGATATTTATGTCACACTTGAATCTCTAAATTCCTGTATGGGACCTTCCAATCTTCCGGCCTCCTCTGGGGTCCGGAGTTTACTCGGGGAGCAGCTCCCGAGTCTTCTGTCTTTTCCACCTTTGTCTCCTGCGATCATGGCGCAGCTTCTAGACAATACTAAGTCGGGCTCCCCCTTAGACTCCTGCCCACTTAAGGTATTGAAAGCCTGTCGGGAAGTGGCTATTCCACCACTTATGAAGGTTATGAATCGTGCCATCTTGGAGGGAGTTTTTCCCTCCCTATGGAAGACGGCGGTTGTAAAACCTCTCCTGAAGAAACCTGCTCTGGACCCAGGTGTCCTGAAAATTTTTCGCCCCATCTCCCTACTTCCCGCTCCCGCAAAGATGTTGGAATCCTATCTTAATCTCCACCTTAGCACCTATCTCAGGGACTCTGCCCTTTTGGATAGCTCCCAACATGGTTTCAGGAGACATCACAGTACTGAAACCGCTCTCACTGCAGTTGTTAACAATATCCACTCTCAGGTTGACAAGGGCCACACCACTCTTTTGGTCCTGCTGGACCTTACAGCGGCCTTCGACACTCTGTCTCCAGCTATACTGGTGTCTCGTCTTAGGGAGATAGGTGTCGGGGGCCCTGCCCTGAGTCTTCTTGCCTCCTTTCTTAATGAAAGGCAACAGAGAGTGAAACTGGGTCAGTTTCTTTCCGGCCCTAAACCTGTGCATTGTGGGGTCCCTCAGGGCTCTTCTTTGAGCCCTACACTCTTTAACATCTATGTGGCCTGCCTTGCTAGGGTGGTGTGATCATTTGGGCTGGAGGTGTTGTCCTATGCAGACGACACCCAAATAATGGTTTCTCTTACTCATTCAGTAAAGGACTCTGCCCAGAATTTCAGGAGCTACATGGAGGCTGTTTCTCAGTGGATGGTTCAGAACTTCCTGAAATTGAACGGGGAGAAAACGGAGATATTAATATTTGGGGGCAATCAGGGAATCTGGTCGAGGGACTGGTGGCCGCCCTCACTTTGGGAATGTCCCTGTCCAGGCCAGTATGGCAAGAACCCAGGGGTGCTAATGGACACTGCCCTTTCCTTTGACCGTCAGATTAATGGGACCGTTTCCACCTGCTGTGGGATCATTAGAATCCTTAGAAAGATTTCCCACTTTCTTTCCCCAGATGCCCGCAAACAGGCTACGCTAGCTTTAGTCTCCTCCAGACTGGACTATTGTAATGCCCTTTATCTGGGCATTAACAAGAGTCTCATTCATCGTCTTCAAATGGTCCAGAATGCTGCTGCGAGGATGGTTCTGAATCTTCCTAGATTTGCCTCATCCTCAGCAGCACGTGAGAACTTACACTGGCTTCCGATACACTGTAGGATCACTTTTAAAATTCTATGTTTGTCCCATGCAGCCTTTTATGGTACTGGCCCAGAGGGTATCAAGTCTGTTGTTCATCTTTTTACCCCCAGTAGATCCCTTCGTTCCTCTAGTAAAAACTTTCTTGTTATCCCTAGGTTTGCCAAGGCAAGATGGGGCGGTAGAGCGTTTTCCACTGTGGCGCCCAGATTGTGGAATTCTCTCCCTCCTGAGCTAACAGGGCAGCCCTCTCTCTCTCTGTTCCGTAAGGCCCTAAAAACCTGGCTTTTCTCTGAGGTATATTTGTAAGGCTGACTATGTGTTGGATGACTCCCGTTAGCGCCTTGATGCCCTTGGGCTAAGTTGCGCTTTATAAGCTCCTATTCATGCATTCATTCATTCAATTACATCGTAAAGTACAGTAGTGTATTTCCCCTATGTAGTCAATATCAATTTCTCTGCTAGACCTATTTGTTCTTTCATGTTATAGTGTATTTCTTTGTTAGTGTTTTGAGCGGGAGGTGTGTGGTGTCCTGAAGCTTAATAAATGTTTATGTGTTGCAACAGGATTATGAATTCACCAGAGTCCAAATTTGAAGACAAGTCAAGAGGTTGGTTGTTGAACTGAGAGGTGGCTGAGGCAGGAATATACACTTTAATTTCTTATCGATTTGCATCTGCGCCATTATTTCAGATCTTCACAGTTGACCCCCTGCTCCATTCCTCGACCCCCCATAGCACGGTGCTACTTTTCAAATTGGACTTGGAAATTTACTGGGAATGGTGGGCTAATAGAAGATCATGTGGATGGAACAACTGTTTGTCATTGGTTCTCTTAGGTCATTCGATGTATTGTGTGCTGAATATAACTTAAACAGACGCTACTTTGGCAGTATAGCCAGCAAGCATGCTGTTTGCTCCACAGACTAGGGGCCTGATTCACAAAGGTAAACTGAGATGAAAGTCTACCTTTATGACTTTTGATTAAACAACTGAGAAACAAGACACTACCGGTCTTGACTTTGACGCTATTACACAGATAACCGTCAAGACGGCTGTACCCGCCCATCCCAGATTGCTTTTTATTGAGGTTGACTTCAACAAAGATACCTTCACTTATACCCGTACCTGCCGGGTCGGAATTATCACTGGCTAAGCGAACTTTCTACTTTTGACAATCAGCAACCCTGAAGAGTCACAAGTCCAGTGCCCGCATGATGAAACACGTGTCGGCTGGTTGTTTTTGTTTATGTCACCCTTCTTGAAAGGAAAGCTCATCATATTTCATTTGAAAGAAACTATACAGATTTGTCTACCTTGTTTCATTTGATGCGTTTTTTTGTTTACTATTAATGACTTGTTCATATACTCAGCTTAACGTGTGCACAGGTCTTTTGTTATATTCACTGAGTGAGCCCTTGTCAATCCCTGCAGAGGTTTTGGGGTCTCCTCTGACCTGTAGCACCGTCGTATTATTATTACTTTTCATTGAACACCTACCTCTACCACCCCAGGCGCCACTGTGGAGTAGTGTGGCTCACTGGTTAGAGGCGGCAGACCCAGGAGCAGAAGTCGGCCCTGGACCAGTGTTCAATTCCCGACGCGGCAGGGTTGTGGACTTGGGTCAGCGGACTTGATAATTCTCGCTTCGGTGCTTACTCTAATCAGGGGTTCCACTCGGCAACTCTGGGCATTAGCTTGCCTAATCTCTACAACGGCCCCATCAATTCCAGGGATGCCTGGCTCCCCCTTGGGGACTCCCAGCAGGGACCATCCCACAGGGAAAGCCAGGATGGGTTCCCCAGAGTTATACAGCACCAGGAAACCTACTGACGGGTAGCAGTGCGCTTTACAAGCTCAAATAGATTTACAAATACATTTACATCCTTCCTGCACACGCAGAAACCCTACACAGAACCATCTTAACGCTTGATGCCACCTTGAACGAACTTAGTGCAATTAATACTAGTTTGACAATAGTGAGGAAAAAGTTATGGTATTTGCATCAAAAACGCTTAATGGTCAAATTATTCTGTACTGGAGAGAGAGGAGTCATTGCATGTACTTGGTGAATCCCGCATTTTAAACTTTACTCTTGGGGTTTGTCTTTCATTGCAAGGACTGACCATCATCCACTAGTGAATTTGTTCACAAGTAAAGGTAGTAAAAAGGCCACTCCTGAAACTGGTAGATGGATTGAGGTAGTTAGGGAGTTCAATATCCAAGTTACGTATTTGGCTGGATTACAGAATTGCACTGCTGACTATCTACACAGGTTGAGGATGCTAGACAAGAAGAAGAAACATACACCTACCAAAGGAGGAGAAACGTTTTTGAACAGTAAGAGATGAACTGTGTGTGGGTAAAGGAATTTTATATAGAAGGATGGGGTGCATAGTTGATGAAGCGAGATAGAAAATACAATTTTGTTTAAACTCGTGAAGTCACACTTTCATAATATAATTTAATAATATTAATGATTTGTGATGTGTTATGCTAACTCAACTTAGATTAAACTTTACACATGGGGTTATTAACATGTGTGCTCATAAACGTGCATTATTGTTGCATCTTTTGTTTGTGCAAAAATAATAAATTAATTTTGTCGTTTTCATTTTTGTCATTACTAACGGCAGCAGATTTAAAAGTGGTATGCGCTTGTTTTGCTTTCCTTGTCTATGTGATGTTATTTCTACTATTATAGGTGCATATACGATTTCATGGATTTATGAAGACTGGTAGATATAAAATGCTGCTTTATTTGTTTGCTTCTTGCTAGGTAACACTAGACTAATAGGGTGGGTTAATTGATTAGTAAACTAAGGGTGGAAACAGAATAAAATAATATTTCTTTCATTAATACTTTTCTTGTGTTTGTTTTATACTAGAAAAATAAGTTGCCTGCTTTTGGGCCTAGTTTGCTCGAGTTTGCTAAAAGATGAATTCAATTTCTGCCTGAAGCACGATGTCCATTCTAAAGTTTTCCATGAAAGTTACATTCACTTAACAAAGAAGAAGCGCTGTCATTATTTTTGTCGGACGTGGCCAAGGTCAGAAACCGGCAGAAAGAACATTTTGATAACTTGGCATCTGAGGAAGTAAAATAAAGCCAGTGAGAACTCTCGTTCAAATTTGTTGCAAACTAAGGAAGTTTTGGAACACGTACAATAAAGACAATGGTCTCAAAGAATATGACAGAATGGAAGTTTTGAAATATGGGGTGACATGTCACTTGTCACTTTCGGACCAATGGGACATCGACTTTTGCAGAAAATTTTCCTTTACTTAGATTAGCTAGCGTAGAAAGGTATAAAAATCCGTGCCCTATGGTTAGGGCTGGCTGCTGCTTTTCAACTTTCAGATGAGGGTGTCGTGCTGACGGACTTTGCTTGGAGCACGTAAGAACTTATAAAGACTTTACTTTATTTCCATTTATTTTAACTTAGCTAGGGACTTAGGATTTTAGAAATGCTAAACTTTAAATTTCTTGTTTGAAACTGTAATTTCCTATAATGTTTTCAAATATGCTTACTATGATTCTAATAAAATTACATTTATAAAATTATATTCACAACAATCTAAATTAGTTAATAAAATCTTACTTTTGAAACAAGCTGGTCTTGATTATTCAGAAGTGTGGGTTACTATTAGCTAGATGCCATTGCCATGGTGGTCATTTAAATAGTTAGGATTTGTTCAAATGATGTTGTCTTTTACCGCGGATGTATATAAATTGTAAATAAGTTGTATATAAGTTTAATTTGGCCACCTGATTCAGTAGGTCAAAATATGTCATATTTGATTAATGGGTCCATGAGTTAGAGTAGTGTTTTATATAGTAGGTTATAGAGTTAGGTAGCGTTGCTTATGACATATTTCCTATAGGCCGCTGGATCAATTCTTCTGGTAGCAGAGATTGATGGGTGCTAAAGGTAACCAGTTTGTTATGGTATAGATATAGGATCGATGTTTAACACATGTTGAGTTCGTTTTTGTGCTATATGTGAGTAGTACCGGTACAGATTGTGTGATGAGAAGGTAGTCACACAGGGCATTTGATCTGTTTCAGAGTAGTGATATCGCCGTGTATCACAAGTGTTGTGGCCGTGCAACACATTTTAGGGCTAGGTGTGAAAGTTGTATAGTGAGGATTTTCTAAGAAATTGGAACAGCATGAGTAGAGGGACTGAGAGCCTGTTATAAAACTCACTGTGATGAACGTATTAGTATATATTCGAGCTCGAATGAGGGGTAGGGTAATGTCGGTGCATGATTATCTATAAACAGGTGAGAGTCCTGTAGGGGTACATGTTTTATATCTATAAACAGGTGAAAGTCCTGTACGGATAACGTCGTTATTCTACTAACGGTGCATGATTTCTATAAACAGGTGAGAGTCCTGTACGGATTTCATGTGTATTTGAAATTAGGGACATTTTTCCGTGTGAAAGTGCGAGGTTGTTTTGTAAATTATGTTCAAGTGGAACTTTCGAACAGTCACTTAGTTGTGCGTTCTGAGGAAAATGAGTTCATATTTACTTGTATGAAGGGTAGAGTAAAAAGATTACTGTACTGACAATTGTGTATTCTATGGGAATAACGCCTTCTATTCTGAGAAAGAGAATATTTGAGTGATTGAAATTCTATCACTTTTTAGAGAAACAGACAGATGAGTCTTTCTTGTCATTGTTAAAATTAATTTTTATCGAAAAGGTGCTTTAAAATGGCGCTGTGAAAAGATTTTGTAAAGGAGGGGTGAGCGCTGAGGGAGAGAGGTGAGAAACCGCAGCTGCTGTGTACGTCACAGAGCCGCGCTGTGATTGGGTGATATACGCCACTGGCTGTGTTCTGATTGGTTCTTGAGTTTCTGACAAGCTGTAAGCTAATTGGCTTTTCGGAAAAACTCCACATCTATTGGTTGAGCAAATTAGTGACGTAGCTCAACTCTCATTGGTTTGTTAGTGTGTTTCGCGCACGGATTGGTTAGTTGTGCGGAATACCCCGGAAATATTTTACGAACAAAGATTTTTAATTAAATTTGAATTTTAAAAATGAGTTATCATTTTAAACATGTTGAGAAAAAGCCAACATTATTTCAGAAGCTAAAATTTTGTATCTCACCTGACAAGAAAATCGAAACGCGAGGTGGTAAATTACTTCATAAGTACAAAACACCTGCAGCATATATGGAAGGTGAATATGGTTATCATACTGTTTTGTGGTTTGATATTTGGAAACACTACACTAAGGATGATGGTGTTTTGGTTTGGCCTGATGATGGTTCGTTTAACGTAAAGGTTTTGAGAAATTTGAGAGAGAGAATGAATGCTCTTATTCCAAAACCGAGACCTACGCAATTCGAAGCTTTAGTCGAATGGGAGGATGAAATGTTTCAATTACAAAGAGAAGCAAGTGGAATTAAAAGACCTCCTAAAACTCCAAGTTATAGAAGGGAGACACATGAAGACAGAATGCGAATGTGGAGACAAGGAAGTATGAGTGAGGGACTCTATTTAATTAGAGAGATGGTTTTAGGTTCTCCTGGTGAAAAAAGAACTGAAAAGAAAAATAATGCTCCTGTAGAGAGTGAAACTGAAGATACAGTTTTAGAAGAAATTTATACTTCCAATAAAAGAAGTGAGCCTTTGAGACCTCCTAGGTCATGGTCTACTCCGATGGTTTCTACAGAAATCACACTGAGTGCACCTCCAGTTATTGATTCTTCTAAGATTTATCCAAATAATTCTGAATCTTTTGAAACTCCAAGGAAATTTGAAACTGAAACAAATGCGGATGTCTGTATTGAAGGTAGACATTTTTCATTAATTCCAAGAGAAAGGGAAGCTCCAAAAAATTATGTGAGAGAAGTCAGAAATGTGGAAGCTGAGAATTCTTCTGAATATTTACGATCAAAAGAAGAATTAATTTGACAGATAACAAAAAGCATGGAAGCTGTGACAGTTCCAGTAACGATTGGTCCTGTTCAGCCTATCTTTGAACAAAGAGAAATTAATAAGCCAGGTTTAACTATTCCTTTAAATGCAGAAATTCAAAGGATTGCCGAAAATTGTTATTCAGACATTTCTAAAATTAATTCTTCAAAAACAAGAATGCCTAATCTAACTTTTAATGAGGATTCATTTCCTAAATCACCGATGGGTGCAGAATCTGATGCTGAGTGTTGTGAAGTCAGAGTGACTAAATCTAAACTTGATGTTGCAAAATTAAAAGCGAATTTAGAAGAATTAATAATTGGTACAATAGGTCCTGACAGTTTAAAATTTTATCGAGATGACGAACTTCTGTTCATTTGTAAGAGTATCCAGTGGAAAACGAAAAACAAATATGATCAGTTAGATGAACTGGCAGCAGAACTTGAAATTGATTTAAGCAGGCAAAAGAATTTTGCAAAACATTACAGATTAGACTTTTCAGAAAATGACATTGAGAATTTGAACTCAATGGGAAGAATAATGCACATAAAAGATTTGATTGTTTATATAAAAAAACTGGGAGAGTTGAGTAAGTGGAGAGTTAAATGGACAAGAAAGAAGGAAGATGAGAAATTAGAAAAATTGTCAAAACAATTACCAATGAGAGAGATTGCAGGTGGAGGGTATGTTCATGTCCCATGGTCAAGACAGGACATATTACTGTTTACAAATGATTTTCCAAGGCTGAGAGAAAAACCTGTTGAGTGGTATAGACAAGTAGACAGGTTCATTAAAGTCTCAAAAGTTCTGTGGATTGATCTGGATGGATTTTTTTACATAGTTGTCCCATCGGATCTTTGGACGGAATGCAAAATATCCATAAGTTGGCCAAAAGTAGAACCTGAACGAATAAAAGAAACAGGTGCTCCTAATCCGATTGTTATGGATTTTTATGAAAAAGTGATTTACTGGTTAAAAGAAAAAATTCCACCTAAAGAGGTTGATTGGGTTAAAATAGAAAGAACAAACCAAGAACCAAAGGAATCAGTTCATTAATTTTATGAAAGGTTACTGTTGATTTTTAAACAATACAGTGGCTATGAAAAACTAGATGAAAAAGACATGAGTCATTTCGTCTACAGATTTGTTTATGGTCTGAAACCAGAAATTGCTGATATGATTAGGAACAGTATTGTCGGATGGCAAGCACTTTCTGTTGATGACATTTTAAGGAAAGCTAAATACTGTAGTGATGAATTAGAAGTGAGACAGAAGAAGCTCAAGGAAAAAGCAATGTGGGCTCAAGTGAAAGTAGCTGAACAACAGATTGCTAATCTTGGAAATAAAAACACAAATTTCGTTCAGACTGCAAATTCAAATCTTGGTCAAGGAAAATTTAAGGGTAATAATATTATCAGAAAATTTAATCCTAAGATCGAAGAAATGAAACAGAAATTGCCTTGTTTTAATTGTGGCGAGATTGGACACTGGAGGGACGAATGTAAGAAACCACCAAGAAATTTAAAAAATCCATTGTTAAATCCACAGATGCAGAATGATGTTGATCTGCAGCAACAGCTACAGTTACAACAGAGTATTAATGAGTTGAATCTTCAGCGACAGCTGCAGCATCAGGTGAATCAACAGCAGAATCAGTTGCCACAACCTCCCTTTCCTAATTGTGGGGGAATACAAAAATATAATTCTGGTGTGGGATTTCAAGGAGATGAACAGGTAATAAAATCCCAAAGGCAAACTGTGCAAAATGCTTCACAACAGTTTTTGTTAACTGTAGGACAGGGAAGTGACTCTGATGATTATTTCTGACGGTGCCCGAGAGAGGAGGAAGAGTGTGTTATTGGAGCCACTCTTGAGGTTGACCAGTCTAGTCCTTTTGTAAACGGGAAAGTTAATGATGTAGACATCACTTTTCTAGTGGACACTGGTGCTACCCGTTCTACTGTTAGATCAGTAGAAATTGAAAACCTACCTCTCTCTGGGGAAACCATCCAAGTTGTCGGAGTAAGTAATCAACAGATTAGGACTGACCTAACTGACCCGGTACCGGTCGAAATTGGAAATTTTAAGGACAAACACAGGTTTGTGGTTTGTAATAGTAGTCCAGTAAATTTATTGGGCAGAGATATATTGTGCAAAATGAATTGCAGAATATATTGTTCTCCTGATGGGGTTGAATTACAAACAATAGAAGAAGATGGCTTGTACAGAATGACAATGATGTTGATGGAATCAGAGGAATCAAAATTGTTTCCCACATTTGAAAAAGAAATTCTGCCAGAAGAACTCAAAAATACTGTAAAATCTGAAATTTGGGATTTGACTGGAAATGAGATGGGTTTGATGAAACATGTCGATCCAGTCAAAATTACATTGAAGCAGGGAATAGAATTTCCTAATATTCCTCAATACAAGATGAAAGCAGAGACAATTGAGGGAGTTATACCTGTGATTGAAAAATTCATTAAACAAGGTGTTTTAAAGGAAATTGGGAGTAGTCCTTGTAATTCACCGATCATGGGAATTAAGAAATCGAATGGAACGTACAGAATCGTTCAAGATTTGAGAAAGATTAATCAAATTGTAGTTCCATGTTGTCCTGTAGTTCCAAACCGAGCAGTTATTTTGTATCAGATTCCACATGATGCTGAATGGTACACTGTCATTGATCTTTGCAATGCGTTCTTTACTGTTCCTTTACATCCAGAGAGTCAGGAAATTTTTGCTTTCAGATTCCAGAGTAGGACCCTCGCATGGTGTAGAATTCCTCAGGGGTATACAGAGAGTCCTTCAATCTTTAATGAGCTGTTAAAAAGGTCTTTAGAAGATTTAGATTTACCTGGCAGGTCAACGTTGGTGCAGTATATTGACGATTTGTTAATTGCTGCTAAAACAAGAGAAAATTGTGTGACAGACTCCATAATACTTCTGAACCATCTTGCAGATGAGGGACATAAAGTGTCTCCAGCAAAATTGCAGTTTTGTAAACAAGAAGTGAAATATCTTGGTCATAGAATTGCTAAAGGGAAGAGACAGGTGACAGTTGAGAGAATAAAAATGATTCAAGCAATGCAGCCACCGAGAACACAGAGACAAGTTAGGATGTTTTTGGGAATGGTTGGCTACTGTCGACAATGGATAAGTGGATTTTCAGTAATTGCAAAACCACTACAGAGACTTACTAAGTCTGATGTAAAAGATCCAATTATTCTTAATGAAGCTGAGTTGGAGTGTTTTGAGAATTTGAAAAAGAGCTTATGTCAAGCTCCGGCTTTAGGCATGCCAAATTATGAGAAAGGTTTTGAACTGTATTGTAGTGAAAGAGAAGGATGTGCATTGTCTGTGTTAATTCAGAGACATGGGAATTTGAAGAAACCCATTGCATATTTCTCTGCAGTTCTTGATCCTGTAGCTAAAGCCTTACCAGGTTGTTTGAAAGCAGTTGCAGCTACTAGTGTTAGTCTTGAACAGAGCGAAGGAATCATAATGGGATTTCCTGTGAAAGTTTTTGTACCTCATTCAGTTGAGATATTACTGACAAGAGGAAAAACTCAACATTTAACCAGCAGCAGGTTGACAAAATATGAGAAAATCATTCTAGGAGCAGACAATGTTTCCATTTCAAGATGCTTGAATTTAAATCCATCTACTTTATTACCTGATTCAGAAATTGTTGATGAGAATGAAGTGGAACATGAGTGTTTGGATGTCATGGAATTTTGCACCAAACCGAGGCAAGATATTAAAGATGTACCTTTGCCTGAATCAGATGTCGTCTACTTTGTGGATGGCTCCTGTCTGAGGACAGAAGGAGGTGTTTTGAAGGCAGCGTACTCAGTTTGTACAGTTGCAGATGTTGAAGAAGCATCATGTCTTGAAGGAATTCGTTCAGCACAAGTGGCTGAATTAATTGCTTTGATTCGTGCTTGTGAAATATCAAAAGATAAAAGAGTTACCATCATTACTGATAGTCAATATGGGTACGGAGTTGTGCATGATTATGGACAGCTCTGGTCCCAGAGGGGCTATTTAACTTCAGCAGGATCACCAATTAAAAATGCAGTTTTTATTAAAAGATTAATTGATGGTATACAATTGCCTAAAGAGATTGCAATTGTAAAGTGCGCTGCACATACAAAAGGAGTGGATTATATTTCAAAAGGCAATGCTTATGCAGATGAAACTGCTAAATTTTGTGCGAAAAATTGTCGCGCATACAATCGGGAAAAAAGTAAAGAATGTGATTCAAATTCATTGATGCTAACAACAACAGTAGAGACATGGCAGGAAATCAGAGACTTACAAAATGAAGCAGATGATGAGGAAAAAGATTTATGGTTGAGAGCAGAATGTAGACCACGTGATGAGGATGGAGTGTGGACTTACAAAGATGGTAGAATAGTTTTACCAAATTGTTTGATTGCTGACATGGCTAGATTATATCATGGTCCAGCTCACCTTGGAAGAGATGCTATGATCAGACTTTTTCGAGAGACTTGGTTTAACACAAAATTCAGAACTATTGCAGAATCTTTTTGTCAAAGGTGTTTGTCATGCCAACAAATGAACCCAAACAGAAAATCAGTTGTAGGAACAGGGGTAATTGGTCGAGAGGGTGGTCCTTTTACCAGGTTGCAGATGGATTTCATTGAAATGCCTCTACACAATTGTTTGAAATATGTCCTTGTGATTGTTTGTTTGTTTTCAAGATGGGTAGAAGCTTTTCCTACACGACATTGTGATTCAATTACTGTGGCAAAACTGCTGCTCAGAGAAATTATCCCAAGGTACGGTTTTCCAGTCACTATTGAGAGTGATGGAGGAAGCCATTTTGATAACAAACTTATGAAACTAATATGTGAGGCATTGAATATTGAGCAGAAGATACACTGTGCATACAGACCAGAGGCATCTGGGGTGGTAGAACAGATTAATGGAACAATAAAAAACAGGATTGGAAAAATGTGTTTAGAAACTGGTGTAAAGTGGACTGATGCTCTTCCACTTGTCTTGATGTCATTAAGAAGTACACCTGATAAAAAGACAGGTTTGAGTCCTCATGAAATTCTCATGGGAAGAGTCATGAGACAAGCTTTTGTACCTGTAGGCAAATTGTTAAGTATAAATGACAGTGCTATTTTGGATTACTGTAAGAGGTTATCTGATATAGTAACTTCTGTGTCTAATCAGGTGGGAACTGAAGTACAATCAAATGAGAAAGTTCAGACTCTTTTCTTTTCATCAACTTTTATTCGATTATCAATTGTATAATCATAAAAAGTATATAGAGAAAAAACTTTTCATCACATTAAATGAGTTTAAAAATAAGTCGAGATACAGAGAAAACATTATAAAATATACAATTTTGTATGCTTCTGATTAATTTAGCACATTTTGACGTATCGTGATGACTGCTTTAAGAAAAGTCACTATAAGTCTAGCTTCATGGGGCGTATTCAAAGACTGCAAAAAAAGAAACGCAGAATAGCATTGTCTATGGCCACTGGATCGAAGAAGTGGGATAATCCACATTTTCCGTGGAAGTTTGTAATATTTACAAAATAAAATAACGTGGATCGTTGACTGTGAGGAAATTCCATCACATGAGCAGTTCATCAAATTGCGGGACCAGTTTTGAGTTTCCGGAAATGAAACTAAACGGAAAAAAATATTAAAGCGAAGTCTTGTTAATAAAAATTTCTCATGATTTGATAAAAAATACGTCAAATATGGTTGTATGCCTTTGCAGGATTGTTGTACACACATTTTTTCGTTAGAGGGTTTTAAGATCTCAGCTTGATTCCGTAACTCTCTCAGGTGAGCCAAACACATTGATTTTAGTTGTTTCCTGGGGATATCTTCGATCGTGGGAGGATCTTCGAAGTAAGATTTGTGGCCCAGGTCTTTGAAGAAGTTCCAGATGTAAGTCAACCAAGGAATTTTACGCCAGCTTGACAGGGCTAAGCAATCTGTGATAAGAGAGCGAGTTAAATGGCATTCAGGGTTAGTCCATATTCGATGCCATAATAGAATTGGTTGGCATCGAATAGTGTCAACAATATATTCCATACCGAGCTCACGATGCGAAGCTAGTATCGGCGAGCTTTGGGGAAGGGCTAGAACATATTTAATGAAGCCATTCTCCGTTACTTGCAGTTGATCTATGCGTCCATATCCCCAAACGCCAGCTCCATAGGTAGCCACACTATGGCACTTTGCGTAGTATATGGTCAGAAGTTCGGGTGGCGCTGGTTTCCCCAGTTTCCTCGAGAAGGAAATCAAGGCCGATGTTGCCCGGCGAAAGTGAAGGTTTCTGGCGTCGATTGCCTGGCGCCAGTTAACCGCATCATCCACTAAGATTCCCAGGTAGGGATAGACTGAGGTTTTTTTCAGCTTCGTTTTGTCCACCATTATCGATTTAGTGTTTTTGACCCTGGGACCAATATGCATTGTAAAGGTTTTCTTTATATTGATTTTGAGGCCGAGTGAGTCCATGAATGTGGCATATTTGTTGATTTGTATCTGGAGTTGGTTCAAAGTCCGTGCTAAAATAACTGAATCATCTGCGTATAGCAGAGTGGGTATCGGACGATGGTTTATCTGGGGTAAGTCCTGGCTCCCTTTCAGCATAGCCTGCTCAAGCCCGTTTGTGTAAAGGTTGAACAGGAAGGGGGCCAGTACACATCCCTGTCTTACTCCCTTCGTTATTTGGAATGAGCGGGACAGCTCACCACTGGTACCAAATCTTACTCGCCCTGAGGCATTAGAATAGAGTTCACGTAAGAATGCTATTAATGGGGGGTCCACTCCAAGGTCACTAAGTATTTGCCAGAGTTTTGTATGTTGGACGCAGTCAAATGCCGCACTTAAGTCGACATAGACAAGGAAGATGTTGCCTCCTTTAGCGCCAACATATTTCCCTGCCAAAAGGGCAAGGTTAAGAGCCTGTTCCACAGTCCCAAGCCCCTTCTGGAAGCCATATTGTAGGTCGGTTATGATGTTATTCTCCCGGGCCCAAGATTGTAAACGGTCCAGGAGCACTCGACCTGCGATCTTACCCATGGAGTCCAGAAGGGAGATTGGTCTGTAGCAGGCTGGGTCGTTGCGGTCGCCTTTTTTAAAGATGGGTAAAAGGACTGATGTCGACCATGACTGGAAAAGCCCGACCGAAGTTACAGCTGACATAACCCGAGTGATTAACTGTGACCAAAAATCTACATTATGGAGGAAGATGTCCATTGGAACTCCGTCAGGGCCAGGAGCCTTACCAGATTTTGATGCCCTGATTGCTTTGATGACTTCACTGAGATGGAATTGAATGTTTATCGGGGAGATGTTGTTTTCCGAAAGATGGACCTCATTTGTTCCTGAATCATTGTCTATTGCAAGGTCCAGGGGTGGGCCAAAGATTTTTGAAAAATGGGTAACCCAATCTTCTTCAGTTACTGCCACGTCTAGGTGTTGATTTGCTGTGCTATTGGCTAAGAATGGAGATCTTATGACTTGCCAGAATAAGGCGCTATCCTTTCTTTGGGTGCTATCATGCAGTTGTAACCAAAGTTCCTGCTTAATTTGTTTTTTACGTTCCCTTCTGGCAGAATTATATGCTTTTCTTAGGTTAGAGATTTCCAAGGGGTCTCTCGCAGGTCTATGTAGGGCTTCTTTGAGAGTTGAGAGTGCCTTCCGACAAGCGGTGTCAAACCATCTCGTGGTAGGGGGCTTATTGTTGTTTTTTAACTTAACAAATAGTTAATTCCTTATTGTTTCTTGGATGCTTTGGAAACTGCTAGCGATTATTTGAGGTGATGCCTCCAGGGACGTGCATTCATATATCCAGTGCTTGGATTTTTCAAGGATCCTCTGCATCGTCTCTTCCGGGTCGATCTTAGCCCATTTGACCGTGTAGCCGTTTAGTTTATTCATAGTAAGTGAATTCTGAGTTAAAAGGCTCGGCTTTGCATGGTGGCCATTTACCAGTTTGATGATAATTCTTACACTGAGTGGGTAGTGGTCACTCGTTTCGTTAGTCCCAGTTTCGAAATCAACTAATTGCCCTTTGAGTGAATGGGAGGCTATTATATAGTCTATGGTTGTTGAGAAGCCTCTTCCGTGGAAAGTTGGTAAGAAATCTTGTTGCGGGTCTGCTAGTTCATTCACAAAATCCAGGTCTAAGGAGAATATGATGTCATTCAGTTTGCTTCCACATGTCGAATGCACAAAGTGGGGTATGGGGCTGCCGAGTTCGTTTTGCAACCCACAGATTTCTCTGTTGTAATTTGGGCACAGAGGGAGATTGAAGTCGCCACCCCACATAAGATGTATTATGTTTTTATTGTCGTCATGTTGCAGTGTTGCTAAGAAAGTGGCAATCTCTACTAAATTTGACCAACAATCCAATGTACCAGAGTTATTATAGTAATTAACAAAAATGTAAATGTTACCATTAGTAGTGATTATCTGCATAATTTGGTATGTTGCAGATTCTTTTAACAATTTTATCGATGTAAAGGGAAGAGTATTGGTGACATAAATCGTGAGCCCCCCTTTGGCCTACCCATATTTCCCTGCACTGCTGGGGTGAAGAAGGTTTTGTATCCCGTTAGATGTATCGGGGTTGTGCACCATGTTTCTTGCAAGCATAGTATCTGGTGTTCCCTGGCTGTATCAAGCCATAACTCTGTTGTTATTTTTGAGGACAGACCTGCAACATTCCAATATGTAATGGAAAGACTCAGGTTAGTAGGTTCAAGGGATACATGAGGAAGAAGTGGTTCCCTCAGGGAACTCACTATCGGGGTGTCTATTGAGTGCTCTATCTGGGTCTGAGAACGATTGATGGAATCTCTTGAGGCTTTTGATTGATGAAAATATGAATCAGGCCCAGTCCCAGAGGGATCGGTGAATATGGTAGGCATGGCGTTAATAGGATTAAGGGAGATATCAGTGTTTGTCCCCGGCTTTTGGTTTACATGGATAAGGGAAGTTTGTTGTGCTTTGAAGACAGGCTTAGGTGAAGCTCGCTTCTGGCCTAGATTTACTGGTGGGTAGGTAATAATGATGTTTTTACTCTTTGATTCAGACCAGGACGGTCAATCCACCATCTCTAGGCAGTCGAAGCGATTTTTTGTTGGAAAGCCCTGCCAACCTTCGTATGGTTGGCAGGGTTTATCCTGCCAGTACTGCCTTGGCCAATCTCTAGATATATTTCTGATTCCATGGTCGTAGGTATACCCCACCTGCTTCCACGGATCACTATGGGGCTGATGCCAGTTCCAGATTGGGGTATAATGGTGTTGTTTTGTTGGAGGATAAAAGAAGGAGAGATGTCGAGCATCGATTCCACCTTTTTTCTCCAGCGATGGCCAAGCGCAGATGTAATCCACAGTGGAAGGGTCTCTACACGTTACGATGATGCAGTCTCCGCGGGTTGACTTTGGTGCTTTCCCTACCCAAACCACCCTGCGGACTGTGGAGATCCCTCCAGAATGATGGAATTCTAAAGGCCTATTGATGCTTAGCCATTGCATGACCTTGTTTTTAAGTGACCAGGGAGTTTCTGGTGTGTCTTCAGTTAGTTTGGGTACACCAGTGAGTACAATTGTATATGGCGTGGCCTCTGGGGGCAGATGAACTGAACGCCTAGCTTCTGGTATTTTTTTGGGGGTCTTTTTTGATGACAACTGGTATGAGACCGTTGGTTTAGATGGTAAGGGTGTTGACTTTTTAGTGGAATGGATTGAATTCACATTTCCTGATGTGGCCCCTGTTGTGGCCCCTGTTGTACCTGGGATTTCCGGGCCTATGTTAGGTGTATGATGGATCGACACCACAGTTGTTTTAACCTGTTGTACCCGAGGCTTTACATTTTTCGGATTTTGCAGATTTTGCTTTGGAACATTTTGTTTAGAATTTTGTAGAGGTGGGATAGTTGGAGTTGGTTGTTTAATTACTATGGGTGGTTGTGGTTGATATGATGTTATTGGGGGCTGAGTCACATTTCGCGGCCCTTTTTTTTTAGAGTGTGCATTCGTAGCAAGGAGTGTGGTGGAAAGGATTGCCAATTGGGCTTCAATATTCCTGATACTTAATTGTATGGGTTTCAAGTGCTGTACCAGGAGATCTTTAGTTGCGATTAGTATTTGAGAGGTAGTTTTACATGATCTACAGAGGTTATCTGTAACCTCGTTAAAGGTAATAGGAAGCAAGGGATTGGTTTCTGATGGGATTGTTGTAATTAATTGCACAGATTGTGTTGTTTGATTTAGTGAATCCCTCCCTGGCTCCGACTCTTGACCAGGGAAAGGAGCCATAGCTACTGCATTATCAGTGGGATTTGTGCTACCTTGTTTAGAGATGGCTCCTTCTCTTACCCCTCGAAGGTAAGTATCTAAGTTGGTGTCAGATCCTTCGAGTGTTTGACAGGCTACTAAATCGGGAGATGCCTCTAGGTTATCTGATGTTGATGATAGGTCGGACTCGAATTGAGTTACAGATAGATCAACTGTGGACGGGACTGTATTGGTGTCTAGAGCTGTTACAGTCACGGGAAGAGAAAAGTTTGGGAGGGTTTGGTGAATAGGAGAGGTTGCAGTTGCTAAAGAGCCCAAAGACGAGCGTTTCGCATTCATAAGGTCCAGCGACACTCTTTTTTCAAGGAGAGAAATGCTCTGGTTGATTACCTCGTGGGTCCGTGAAATAAATAGATCGATTGGACCGGTTATTTGAGCTACATCTTGGGCATTCTTAGATTTGGTCTTGGCGTTACTTCTGGTTTTAGCAGGCATGGTACGAATATGCTGCAGGAAAATAAACTATGGGATGAGAAGATTTGATAGCTGTTGACAACGGAGCCAAAGGGAGTGGCCCCGGCCCGGTCTCTGCCGGTCACTAACGGGCAACAACGGGCCCGCCCTTGGCCCGGGCTTCGCCCCGGGCTGCGACCCGCGCGCGTCCCGCGTTACGCGGTAATGCACTCACTGAAATTCCTGTTAGATGAGAGGGGGTGTGGCACTGGGAGGGGGCGCGGCTCGCGCGGGAAGAGGACACAGCTGTTGGTGTTGCTTGCTGGTCCTCGCAGTCCCGGGGCCGCGCCTCTCACCTCCTCTGCGGCCTCGATGAAAGACTCCTCCTCACGCTGGGCACTGGATAAGCAAAAAAGGGCTGGAGAACAAGTAGGCTACTCCTGTAGCTCCGATCAGAGTTCGAAATGGCAAAAACCTCTGTGCGAGCGGCTCCCGCGAAGCGGGGGCCGAGAGAGGTAAAGAGCCCTGTTTGAGGGGGTGTGGCACTGGGAGGGGGCGCGGCTCGCGCGGGAAGAGGACACAGCTGTTGGTGTTGCTTGCTGGTCCTCGCAGTCCCGGGGCCGCGCCTCTCACCTCCTCTGCGGCCTCGATGAAAGACTCCTCCTCACGCTGGGCACTGGATAAGCAAAAAAGGGCTGGAGAACAAGTAGGCTACTCCTGTAGCTCCGATCAGAGTTCGAAATGGCAAGAACCTCTGTGCGAGCGGCTCCCGCGAAGCGGGGGCCGCGAGAGGTAAAGAGCGCTGTTTGAGGGGGTGTGGCACTGGGAGGGGGTGCGGCTCGCGCGGGAAGAGGACACAGCTGTTGGTGTTGCTTGCTGGTCCTCGCAGTCCCGGGGCCGCGCCTCTCACCTCCTCTGCGGCCTCGATGAAAGACTCCTCCTCACGCTGGGCACTGGATAAGCAAAAAAGGGCTGGAGAACAAGTAGGCTACTCCTGTAGCTCCGATCAGAGTTCGAAATGGCAAAAAGTTCAGACTCATGATTTGAAACCTGGTGATTGGGTCAGAACAAAAGTACATCGAAGAAGAAATTGTCTGGTTCCTAGGTGGCAGAAGCCTAGACAAATTATTCTGGTCACTACAAATGCAGTAAAGTGCAAAGGATTGAAAAGATGGATCCATCCTAGTCATACTATTCCAGTGCCTACTCCTGAAAATTCTGATGATGAGAGTGATACTACGGAAGATTCTGATTCCGAAGTAGAAAGTGAAACAAATCCAGATTCTGAAGATCGACAGGGAGGTCGACATCTGGAAAAACGTACCTGTGAATGAAGAGTTGAAAAGAAAAGAGTTGGAAATTATTGAAATAGATTCTGGAGAAGAAGAGAATCTATTAAAAGGGAAGATAACTGAAGATTCAGTTAAGAAGATAAATGGAGTAAAATCTATTGAAGACAGAGAAGCTGAACCAATTGAAATTTCTGACCAGGAGAGTATCGAAAAGCAGAAATCAAGCTCTGAAGCAAGGAACGGAAGACCAGAAACTGGGAAGTTGGAGGTAATTGAAGAAGAGGAGGAGGACGAATTACCGAGTACCAGTGATGGAAGACAAAGCATAGTTCCTGACAGAGTGAAACTGCTGAATAGAAAAATTCCTGAGTCAATCATTGAAGTTTCAGATTACGATTCTGGAGAAAGTGACATGGATGGTGAAAGTAGAAGTGCAAAGAAGAGATCCTGGAAGTCGGAAGTAAATGTTTCTGAACCAAGAAGAAAATTCTTGAGAAAAACAGATTTCTGGCCAGGTGGAAGATTGAGAGTCAGATTAATCAAAAAACCAAAGGAGCAGGTGGAAGAAATAAGTAGTCAAAAGGATTGTGAAAAGGAAGTTGGAGTTGGAAGAAAAATTGAAGTAGTGACAAGAAAGACAAGGAGGATTATAAAGCCAAATCAAAAATATAAATCTCCTGAGTGGTCTTATCTAGTGATTCCACCTGTTATTGATATTTACGATAGCAGCCAAGAAGAAGAAGAAACTGAAGAGATTAGTGACAATGATTGAAGTATAGAGATTTTAATTTGGATTTTTGAGTTCTTTAATTTTTGGCAAAAGGCTGAAGAAATCTTGTTAGGTGACATAAGGTCGAAGAAATTTTGTTTAGCTGAGAAAAATTGTTTGTGACATAAGGTCGAAGAAACACTGTTAGGGTTTTAAAAAAAAAAAAAAAATTCTTTTAAAAAGGGGGGTGTAAATAATAATTAATAAATTAGATTGTTTTTAAAATAATTTTTTTTGTTTTCTTTTAAGGCAAAGATAATAAAAGATGCCTTACGTCATGGAACAGAGTACTTCAAGGTGTTCCATTTTAAAGAGATGCTGTAAGATGACTCTGGTGTGTGTGCTCATTATGATTCTGCTCTGGTTAATTTTAGCTGTTGTTATTCCTTTTGAAATTAACAAAGATTCTCACAAAGTAAATATGACAAGCAAAGCTTCAGTTAGTCAAAACAAACATAGTGAAATAGGCAAAGTTATTGATCATCATCCTGACGTTCATCAGGACAAATCTATTAGTGATTTTTCAAGCAATACATTTACAAGGCTTTTGAGCGAATATGTCAAAGTAATGAATGCTAAAGATTGTTATGTTTGTGTTAAATTACCTGCTTCTGTTTCTGAAGGAGTGACATATAATATGCTTCCTCTTACATATGGTGTAACATGTAGTGTATTAGCTAGTCTGTTCTATCAAACTGGACGCTTAGAATATTATTATTCGAATTATGATGACATTTTTGCTAATTTAAAAATAGAGGCTACTTTAAATAAGCATAAAAAGGCTAAACAGATGAGGGAATTTTTCCTTGTTACTAATGAGCTCACATATGAGTATGCTTACAAAAACAATCTAACCTGCAAATTAAGTGTTGAAGGAAAGACATTTTTGAACCTAGTTGAGGAGAGGAGAGCAATTTACAAGAGAAATGAAATAGTTAAGCAGACTAAGTCTAGGTTCTGGCAAAAAGAGGATGAGAAGTTAAATGGTAAAACGCTTGATAATGCTGCAATTCACATAGACAAACCAATTGGTGGTAAGCTTTGCATTAGAAGAGACAATACACTTTTTGATAATTACTTTGTGGGTGCGAGCAATTGTGAAGATACATATCAGATTTTGGGAGGTTGGGGATTCAAAGGTGGAAAAGATCCAATTTTCCCTGGGATTTATTTTGTTTGTGGTGATAAAGCTTACTACAACCTTCCTGTCCATTGGTATGGGACTTGTTATGTTGGGATTGTTTTCCCTAAAATCTTTCATGTTGATAGAAATACAGAAGGTTTGTTCAAAATTAATAATTATGTAAATAGGGCTAAAAGAGAAACTTTTACAGAAATTTTGGGAGATATTTTTGAAGCAGTGATACCTTTAGTAGGTATAACCCTGAATGCAGGGAGAATTAGAAAATTGTCCACAATTGTTGACAGATTGTCGACAGATACAGCTGATGGTTTCCAATTAGTGAATGTTGAGGTCATTGCAATTAGATCCATGGTGATTCAAGATCGCCTTGCTTTAGACATACTCCTTGCAAAAGAGGGAGGAGTCTGCGGCATTTTACATGTGCAACATTGTTGCACTTACATTCCTGATGAGAGTAAGAACATTGAGATGTATATTAAGAATATTACTGAAATGCATTCAGAGATAATTCCATTGGAAGAAGAAGATTTTTCAGAAAGGCTTTCAAAGAGATTTCAAACTATAAAAAATTGGTTCCATGAAATTGGAAGTTCAATTCTTGGCAAGATTTTGGCACCTTTGATTGTGATAATATTCATATTTGTTCTGACGAAAATTGGTTGTTTATTGCATAAGAGAAAGAAACAAATGAAAGAAAAGAGATGAATTTATAAAATTAAAAAAGAAGAAGAAAGGGAAATCGAGTTACAAGAATTACACAGAGCACAGTATGACAATTGCAAGGATTTTGCAGAAACAAATTTCTAGAAATACTAACTCAAATGAATTTGAATCATTTTCCTAGTAGTCTAAATTTTCCAAATTTTGGGTTGTAGTGTGGCGATTTGTTAATCACCAGATGAGGGAGTTGATGAAGCGAGATAGAAAATAAAATTTTGTTTAAACTCGTGAAGTCACACTTTCATAATATAATTTAATAATATTAATGATTTGTGATGTGTTATGCTAACTCAACTTAGATTAAACTTTACACATGGGGTTATTAACATGTGTGCTCATAAACGTGCATTATTGTTGCATCTTTTGTTTGTGCAAAAATAATAAATTAATTTTGTCGTTTTCATTTTTGTCATTACTAACGGCAGCAGATTTAAAAGTGGTATGCGCTTGTTTTGCTTTCCTTGTCTATGTGATGTTATTTCTACTATTATAGGTGCATATAAGATTTCATGGATTTATGAAGACTGGTAGATATAAAATGCTGCTTTATTTGTTTGCTTCTTGCTAGGTAACACTAGACTAATAGGGTGGGTTAATTGATTAGTAAACTAAGGGTGGAAACAGAATAAAATAATATTTCTTTCATTAATACTTTTCTTGTGTTTGTTTTATACTAGAAAAATAAGTTGCCTGCTTTTGGGCCTAGTTTGCTCGAGTTTGCTAAAAGATGAATTCAATTTCTGCCTGAAGCACGATGTCCATTCTAAAGTGTTCCATGAAAGTTACATTCACTTAACAAAGAAGAAGCGCTGTCATTATTTTTGTCGGACGTGGCCAAGGTCAGAAACCGGCAGAAAGAACATTTTGATAACTTGGCATCCGAGGAAGTAAAATGAAGCCAATGAGAACTCTCGTTCAAATTTGTTGCAAACTAAGGAAGTTTTGGAACACGTACAATAAAGACAATGGTCTCAAAGAATATGACAGAATGGAAGTTTTGAAATATGGGGTGACATGTCACTTGTCACTTTCGGACCAATGGGACATCGACTTTTGCAGAAAATTTTCCTTTACTTAGATTAGCTAGCGTAGAAAGGTATAAAAATCCGTGCCCTATGGTTAGGGCTGGCTGCTGCTTTTCAACTTTCAGATGAGGGTGTCGTGCTGACGGACTTTGCTTGGAGCACGTAAGAACTCATAAAGACTTTACTTTATTTCCATTTATTTTAACTTAGCTAGGGACTTAGGATTTTAGAAATGCTAAACTTTAAATTTCTTGTTTGAAACTGTAATTTCCTATAATGTTTTCAAATATGCTTACTATGATTCTAATAAAATTACATTTATAAAATTATATTCACAACAATCTAAATTAGTTAATAAAATCTTACTTTTGAAACAAGCTGGTCTTGATTATTCAGAAGTGTGGGTTACTATTAGCTAGATGCCATTGCCATGGTGGTCATTTAAATAGTTAGGATTTGTTCAAATGATGTTGTCTTTTACCGCGGATGTATATAAATTGTAAATAAGTTGTATATAAGTTTAATTTGGCCACCTGATTCAGTAGGTCAAAATATGTCATATTTGATTAATGGGTCCATGAGTTAGAGTAGTGTTTAATATAGTAGGTTATAGAGTTAGGTAGCGTTGCTTATGACATATTTCCTATAGGTCGCTGGATCAATAGCACCCAAAGGTATGAGGGATAAGATTATATATTTGGCACACAAACATCATTTAGAAAAGAACAGAAGTAATGCACATTTCATGGTGCAATATTGGTGGCCTAGAATGGACCACGTGGTGAAAAGTGTGGGAAGAGACCTTAGGCAGTGTGCATGTTATGACAATCAAAAGACAGTGAGAAACGCTCAGTTGTCACTATGAAAGTGCCAGAGTGTTCCTGGAACAAACTGAGTTTCTATATAGAGGGTGAATTTAGATACAGAGGGTCAACCTGTTGTATTCTTCTGAGAGGTTTATTATAATTTTGGTACAGTACACCGCTATATGGATTTTTGCAGATTGTGTGAGCACAGTGACCATTTATTCAATTAATTGAATTCCTAAAGGATACATTTTCCAGAGTACCGATTCTGAAGTTTGTAATCTAGGATGGTGGGAGAATCTGTGAGCTCATATAACAACTACCAATCTTGTGACCGATGTGCTCTGGTTCCACTGTTAGAGGGTAGGTTATTTGGGACCAAGAATCTTGCGGAGCGGCTAAAGAGTTGTATTGAGGATGGTTAAAACATAAGCAAGAAGATGGAAAGAAAGATCCATAGCAAAAATCACTGATTGGATGAAGCCAACTGACTAAAGCTGCACACTGACAAGACTGAAGTCGTGGTCTATGAAAAGAGCTTCTCGCCGTGGGACCCCATCATGCTAGGAGTGACACTCAACCCCGATACTCACCCCGACAAGAACATTGGGATCATCATTGACTACAAACTCGACGCAATTGCCCAAGTCAATGCATCATGATTTCATAACATGAAAATGCTGAGAAAAATATTCAAATGGCTCCCAACCAACACCCAGAAAAACATCACCCAAGCCCTCAACGCCAGTAAGCTAGACTAAGGGAACACCATCTAAACGGCATCAAGAAACTTCTAACCAGGGGGCTGCAGACAATTCAGAACCTGGTGGCTAGAGTCACTCTCAACCTCTCCCACCACACATACATCTCACCCCACAGCATAGAGCTACATTGTTTACCCATAAAAAAACAAGCACAATTCAAACTCCTCATCCACACTTTCGAAGCACTACTTTACTCAAGTCAGCTTACCTTAACAGTCACATCTGTTTTCACAAACGCTCTAGACACCTGCACTCAGCAAGACTCCAACTTGAACACATTCCACACATTCAGAAAACCAGAGTTGGCAGCCGAGTCTTCTCTTACAGCATGAAATGGCCTGATGCTAAACATACGAGCGTCCCCCTAACTTATAAATGTAGAGCAACACATATAACAAAAAAGCACATATTGTAGATATTGGAAAGAACACACCTATCGGGAACTGAGTCAAGCCTTCCCTGATATTGTCAGGGGCAAAGGGAAATCAATTCCCCAATGAGAGGTAAAAATGTCTACCATTAAAGGAAGATAAATCTAAAATCGGCACAGTTTTAATGGGAGAACCAGCCTCATAGTCGTACCAGTAGCTCTACAACTGTTCACCATAGCCCTGCGGAGTTTAGGTTCTTAAACCAGCTATGTCACTGGTTGCTGATTAGGCCTGGACGTGAATTTTGCAAAATATCGTGACATTGGGCAAGTGTGAAAACCCGCATTTAAGTAATCTATGCCTTTGGTTGACTGGATCCACCAGAAAATGTCTTGTTTTTGATATTTGCTCCTTGAACCAGACTCCTTACAGCATCTAGTGTGACTTTTGAACAAGACAGGAAGCTGTCCAATGTATAGTGATAGATCATAGCTTTAAGACAGGATGGGACTGAAATATAATTCAGCAAAAATGCGGAGACATAACTTCTAGGACGAACGAATGAAGCGGGTATTGCAGTTAAATATTATGTCACTGTCAGTTTCTCAGATGAGGAATCTGTGCACTCCGTGCTTCACTCGCGAGTGCAATTCGGGTCGTATCCGATTTCGTGTTGCTCTCCTTGTGCTTCTAGGAACAGTACCCCGAGTCTGTCCAGCAGGGGGAGCAGCAGAGGCAGCCTGGGACCTTGTATCACTGGGCTGAAACCCCGCATGCCGCCTGGAAGCAAACGGCACCACACACAAAACTTCACCTTGTTGCGTGAAACTCTGCGTCGGCTCAGGCTCCCGGGCAGAAGTTCACTCGGTGCTGTACCTGGGGGTTCACACTATGGGCTGGATCAAGAATGTGTCCAGCTGGGCGGCTCCGGCCCTTGCCCTGTGCGCACTCTTTGCATTCAACACCTGGCTGCCGGTGCACTCCTCGCACTACAACAACCGCTATGCCGGGTAAGTGGCGCTTCTAACCGCTTTCAGTGCCCACTGGCATCCGTAAAGGTGCACGTCTGTAGCCGCTCCTCTCTGGTCTATTTTATGGAATTTGCGTGTCTTGACATTTTGTTTTTTGTTTGTTAAACAAATGTGTGTTATCTATCTCTGTGCGCAACAAGCTATTCACGTGTGGGGTTAAAATGCGAGGGCAGCTGATTCTTTTTATTATTTACTGTTGTGTCTGTCGGGAGTACAACATCTGTACCAGTGGTTTACGTTTTTTTTTAACGGGCGCGTTTCATTTTGGTACCAAATATATATCTTGTGAACATACGTTTTTGAATGTGGTCATTGAGTGTGCAACGTGCAGTTCTCTTAAACTTTTGTTCGGAATAATCGGGCTTTACCGAATTTTAAGACTGCATGATGGGGTTTGTCTTATAGTAATAGTATTGTACATTATGACAAAAACTGGGTTGCTGAAGCACATTTGAAAACACGCTACATCAGCTGAAAGTTTCGCATTAACCACGTTGATCTGGAGACATTTGACTAAACACTGTGCCCCATTATAAAGAATGTGACGTAAGAGGCTTGCGTGTTCATTTTGTTTAGTGTGGGGGCTCTCTGCAATGTCATAGAAGAAGGAAGACGTCCAGCAATTTCCCCCGTGTTGAACGCTCTTGTTATTCAACACCCATCACTGCATCCCAGATACACTTTGGATTTTATTTCTCAATTTGCACGGACGGTAAAGCTGTTAGGAGACAGGTTATTGCTTTCACGCCAGCGCATGAAATTGATACAGAATGAGTGTTGACGCTCTAATCGTGTGGATGTGTGACCCTGGGATCCCCAGACCCCCCAACCCCTTCCCTTTATTGTAGGGCAATTCGAGAAGGCCCGTGAAGTCCATTCAGCAGCGGTCGCTGCGCGCGGAGCCCGCCCTTTGAAGACGCCTCACATCTGGCAGAGCCCCCTTTTCTGCTCTCACGTTGGAGGCGAGAGCCGGAACCGTGGCCTGGCAGGTGTAAACGAGCGGCGCGAGCGGCTCCTTCATCCTGTCAGGCCGGGACGCCGCCTCATTAACATAAAACGCTTGACTGGGATGAACGGCTCGGGAGCTCATCATAGTCTGCGTGGCTGAGCCGGTGTGTGCTGTCCGCGTGGCCGGGCCGGTGTCTGTTGTCCGCGTGGCTGGGCTGCTACCGACAGACCGTATTCAGCTCATTCGCCAGGCCATGCACGCGCACCGTTACAGGTTACTGCGTGAAGAAAAGGAAGATTGCAGTAAATAAAATAACAAGGAAAGAACCCATGAAGCTTTTCTCACTGCTTCCTCTCGCCTTGTATTCTAGAAGGACTCAGAGCCAGGTGGATGCATAAATCGCACATGCTTAGCTCGGAAATTCTCCAAGTTAGCACATGCGCTGCAGACAGTGCAACACAGCAGGAGACAGGGTGCAGTGGTTTGCCTTTCGCTGTTTCTGCATTGTTAATCTGGTGCCCAGAAAACAACCTGGAGAATGACCGGGTACTAATTGCTTTAGACAGTGCAATGTCAGAGGGGCACTGGAATTATGCGGCAGGGAGTGTGAAATTATGCGGCAGGGTAGACTAGATTATGCTGCAAGAAAAGGCAAATTACGCAGCGTAATGCAGCACATTTTGTAATAGCATTACTCCATTATTTCATATTGTTTCTACTCACGTTAACACTCCAGGGGTGAAGGTGTTAGCTCATTGGTGCACGTTTAACACCCAAACATATCAATAAACAACAGAAAAATGACCAGTAAAACTTTGCAAAGGCCTTCCTAGTGCGCAGTAACACATGTTGCGCCGTCTTTGGTAACTTTTGAACCGATCAAACTAGCTTTGTTAGATCTGCAGATTATGCAGCAGATAATGGATTATTTGGCTAATGCAGCAAATCCATAGGTATGCAGAAAACAAAGCAGCCACATAATTGTATACTTCCTGTGGCCCTGCATATAAGTGAATCTCCACTCTGCAGCAGCGCACACATTCTTGATATAGCGTCTGATCTAGAACAGTCCAGGCCGCACTGCTGTGTTAGCAATAGAGATGAGCAAACCACCAATTTAACTGGAAAACAGTCTGGCTTGGCTGTAGGAACAGGTGCAGAGTCTTGAAAACATATGGCATGTTACAACTATAATGTGAAATATGATAAAGTCTCTTTAAACTTAAAAAAGCATTTTTCGTTATCTTATAATATTTCTTTTTTGAGAGAGAAGGTTGAAAGAGAACTATTAAAATTGGTGCAAGATGACATTATTGAAGAGGTAGAGTCTTCAGAATGGGTTTCCCCCATTTTAGTTGCCAGACATAATAACGGAAAAGTTAGGCTATGCATTGATCTTCAACATTTTAATAACAATATCCTTGTGAATCAACTTCCATTGCTTAAAATATCAGAAATGCTGGCTCTTGTGTGAGATGCTAAAGTTTTTACTACAATTGCCTTATCTGCAGCCTATCATCAGATTGTACTAAAGGAAGAATGCAGGTCACGCACCACATTTCTAACACCTATGGGTTGTTACCGATTCAAAAGAATGTTGTTTGGGCGCGCATCTGCAGGAACAGTTTTTCAGCAGCGATGCACCAGTTGTTTTCTAAAATCTCAAATGTTAAATGCTTTCAAGATGATATTCTAATATATGGTAAAAATAAAGAGGAGCATAACGTTATTTTGGAGAGTCTGTTAGAAATTTTGAATGAGAAAGGGTTAACAGTTGAACATACTAAATGCAAAGTTGCAGTAGATCCAGTTAACTAATTGGTCCACATGCTAAGTAAGAATGGAGTTCAACCTAAACCTGATTTAGTGGGAGCAATTCAATCAGCACCAGAGTGAGGATGACGTATGATCATTCCTTGGACTCACAGAATTTTAGTCAAAATATGTGAACAATTTTTATACAAGAACTTTTAATATTCGCCAGTTGCTTAATGACAAATGTAAATTTCTGTGAAATGATGATTGTCAAGAGAATTTGTCAATGTGAAAACAGCCATTGTCGAGGCCACAGCTTTGTGCAGGTTCAATACCAGCCTGAAGAGTGTGATTACCACTGATGCAAGTTGCAAGGGTATAGGCGCTGTATTGTCACACGTAAAGCAGGAAGGTGCTGAAGTTGTGAGTGCATATGCTTCTAGAGCACTTACGCCACCAGAAATGAAATTCTTTCTAATTGAAAGAGAGACTCTAACGTGAGTATAGGGACTGGAGCATTTTAGAGCATTTGTTGGGGGTAAAGAATGTTTGTTACGAAGTGTCCATAAGCCTTTGGTCAGACTACTTAGCATAGAAGGTATACTTAAAGCATCTGTGTGCATAGCAAGAATGTCCATGAGATTGCAGGATTACATGTACAAAATAGTTTCTGTGCCAGGAAAAGAAAATGTGGCAGCAGATGTCTTTGCAAATTAAAGAAGATTTGAGTGTAGAATGGGATGAGTGTAGATTTGAGTGTAGCATGGGTACATAATCAGGTTATCCGGCTACGGAGAAGGATATTTGGATGAAAGTGTATGGTGCAGATGTAGTACTGCAAAAAGTCTTGATGTACATGGTAGATGGTTGGCCTACAAAGGCGCATTTAAATCGGATATAAGAAGTTATTAGGAGGTTAGGAATGAACTGACTTCGGATGATGGTAAAATATGGAGAGGAGATAGAGCTGCCCCTCCTGCTACTTTAAGAAAAAACATTACTGTGGCGTATCATGAGGTTCACGGAGGTATTGTTAGAACCAAACAAAGAGTTGAAACTGGATTTTGTTGACCAGGTGTGGACATATTCATAGAAAGAATGGTTAGAAATTGTATTAGTTTCACTAACTCTGATAAGTCAGTCAAAACCTTTAGGCTTAATATGTGTGACCCGTTTATTCCTAAGGAACCATGGAATATGGTAGCTGTGGACATTATGGGGCCTATCGGAGCACAATCAAAGTATATTGTTGCTCTTATTGATGTTTTTGTAAGATGGCCAGAAGGGATGTACGTTGTTACAACGCATGCTTTTACTACGCATGCCTTTACAACGCAGGTTTTTCAACGCAAGTCTTTACAACAACTTGCGTTGGGGGGTGCTGGATAGTGAATAGTTTAATTTACTATTCCAACTCCAGTCCCCGTGGATAGTAGGGAAGGTGTTGGACAGTAAATTAAACTATTACCTATCCTAGAGCGCCCCCAGCGCAATTCGTTGTAATGACTTGCGTTGAAAAACCTGCGTTGTAAAGGCACTGCGTGGTAAAAGTTGCGTCGTAAAGGATGTTTCCCGGCCAGAAGTGCAAGTACTAGAGGAAGTGGACACACAAACTGTTTTGTGCTTCCTTGATAAGGTGTTCACTCGAGTAGGTTTACCTGTCACCATTATAACCGATAATGGTGTACAATTTGTCTCCAATAAAGCTAAGGATTATTATAAGAGGGAGGGAGTTAAACACATTTCTTTAGAATCCTAGCGGTAATGGTATAATTGAAAGGTTTTACCTGGCACTCAATGAGGCTATTCAGAAGGCAATGAGTGATAAAAAAGATTGGGAACTACACATTTAAATGAGGGGCTGTCTTCCTAGGAGCAAATATGATCCAGGGTGGTTGAAGAAGTCTACTTCTTGCATGGTAGATCTGGAGAAGATTAGGGAAACTCTTGAAGATACACATGCTAAATACAAGTTATGGTATGATAAAAAGAAGAAAGGATCGTTAGCTGATGGATCCAGCATTAAAGCTGGTATATCAGTCAAAGTTAAAAAAACATTGGAAAGTTAAAAATAGTGTGAGTAGGTTTACAGGTCCTTTTGAAGTGATTCTAGTTCCTAAGAATGCTGTGAGGTTAAGTGATGGAAAAATATGGAACCTCAAAAGAATTTCCATTTTGAAGGGTGAGAATCACATATATTGGAAAGAAAGTGGTGATGGTGCAAGTTTGACTTTTGATGGAAAGTTGTGGAAAGAAATGGAAACTCATGGGAGTAAAGAAAATAGTAGTACTACAAAATGAACTGATAGGGATGCTAATGTAGAAGGAGAAATACAGACCGATGATGATCAATTGGAGCAAGAAGTGAACAGTCACCTGTGGAGAGAAAAAGGGTGTGTAGGAATCCTGTTGGGATGTCTGATTATGCATGTGAGGGAGATGGTTGTATTTGGAAATTATTTTTCTTTAACATAATTTTTTTATTAGAACAGGTACTATAATATAATCTCATGTTATGGTTTATTTTATTTCACTTTTTTTAGGTTCTTCATTTGAATTTTATGCAACAATTATTGTTTCATTCTATTTTGTATTGTAATTTACTCTGCACTCCATATTCTTGTATTTCTAATTGTAACAGGAGGGGATGTGTTGTGTATAGCTTAACGCCCGTAGCGCTGTCATTTCACGAGCTATGGAATTGTTTTGTGATGTTTCACGAGCTATGGAATTGTTTTGTGATGGTTCCATGGAGCATGGAAGACAGTTGCAGAGGACTTGAAGAATGAAGAGGAGCGCACTATCAGTGGTGTTCATTTCCTGAGAATAAATACTCAGTTTCTCTATTCCTGTTTAGAGTATTACTTGGCAGTAACATAGTACAGTGTTTTCAACACCTTTTCCCAGAGACATATCACAAGCACAGCTGCATGGCGCATCTTTGTTTTGTGCATGGGGGCAGGGCAGCCGAAGGCCTCGTATTCATGCTGAACTCTCTGTGGGTGCATCCCGATTTCCGTACAACTTTCATTCCACACTTCTAGTCAAAACATGGCGGTCAAAACATGCACATCTCAATTTTTATGGCATTTGACTCTGCCACCTGTACCGGGTTTCCTTTCACGTTTTTGCTCGTTTCCAAACTTTTAAGACTAAGCATATGTTATTACAGGAAAGCTCATTTGAGGAGAATGACTAGAGCTATCAACAATTTGAAAAAATACGTTTAAATCTACTAAGTGTTCTTTCCCGCTTGCAAAGTGGAATCCTCTGGCAATTCAAATGCAATACTGTAGAAATATAGATGAATACATTCCTTAATGGATAGTTCTTACTTAAATGTGTATTTTCCTTCTTTACATACCGCCAACGTACTCTTTCGGAGTGCTATGGATAATGTCAACATATTGTGATAGGATGTTACCATTGTAGAGTGCTGCTTTCAGTGCCTTTCTTTCGGACCACAAAACTAAGAGAAACCTTGTAACTTTAGACACCCTCTCAAATTGCAGAACGAGGTAAGTAGATTGCAAATTGTTGTGTAGTTGAGGATTTATATTCCCATCATGCCATTCTGTTTTTGTCATGCCATTCTTTTATATTGTAATGTGGAATGTGGAATGCAGTTTAGATATAACAGCGCTGAGCTGGTAGCAGGAGGCTGTGCAGGCACCGCCCCTTCACCAGTGGGCCTTGCATGACACTTGTAAAAAATTATATATACAAAGTCAGCCTCCTTTTGTGTCGTTTGACCAGTATTTTTAAAGTGTCTGCCCACTATACAGATGCAAGTCAGTCGTCAACGGATCTTCAGGACTTCATGCTGACAATTCATGGCCATAACATTACTATATTGAACCTTAGGCCAGATGTACGACAGAAAATTCCATGCGCAAACGGGTTTGCCACCCGTTTGCGCATGCAATTTTCCTATGGGCCATGTACTAACACTATTTACGACTCGCAAATAATTTGCGACTCGCAGAATAGTGTTTTGCGACTCGCTATTAGGAAGGGGAGTTTCCTTCCTCATAGGGACTCACAAGCCATGCACGAATGTTTTGCGACCGGAATTGCAAAACACTCGCATAATTTTTCACTCCACTTTTCAATCATGCTTTTCAAACAAATATTA
Source organism: Lissotriton helveticus (assembly GCF_964261635.1). Classification (NCBI taxonomy): domain Eukaryota; kingdom Metazoa; phylum Chordata; class Amphibia; order Caudata; family Salamandridae; genus Lissotriton; species Lissotriton helveticus. The sequence continues at coordinate 577,200,308 of NC_136063.1, forward strand.
TACCAGCATCCTGGAGAGGCAGCGTTCTACATCCGAAATTCAAAGCGGGCGCCTGGTAGGATCCTGTGAACTTTAGTCTAATTGCGTTAATCGACGTAGAAGCAAAAATATATGCGTCAAATCTCCTGATAGCTCTGGAAGAATAGGTCTCTTCCAGTAAGTTCATCCCAGTCACACAGACAGCCTTTAGACCCATTACAAATACATTGGCCAATCTTTTGGTTTTGAATCTCCTCCTAGAAAATGTCAAACGAAAATCCACAAAATTGTACACCTGCTTCGTCGATCTAAAAGCAGCGTTTGACAAGGTACCCAGAGAACATCTGTGGCAAAAAATGGCAAAATGGGGTGTTCCTTCATTATTACTGTGGGCCATCGCTAACCTGTACACATCCACCTGGGTCCAGATAAAACTGGGCAATGGAGAAAGCACCACAGCAAGGATTCGTACGCGCACTGGCCTAAAGCAGGGAGGCGTGCTGGCACCTAGTCTCTTTAACATCTTTACCGCAGACTTAGATAAGAAGCTATCAGAAATGCAAAGTGGCCCCCCAAAGATCGCAAACCACAAAATAAGAAGTTTGTAGTACGCAGACAATATCGTCTTATGCAGACAGACGGCAGTAAGACTCCAGTGATTGATTACAAAGTTGGTGGAATACACTAAGGAGCTCGAGTTGTCTCTCAACTACAACAAAACTAAGGTTATGTGTTTCTCAGCTAACACAGCGCCCTATAGGGGAAAACATCAGTGGTATGCATCAGGAAATAGAATAGAGCAGAGTGCCTCCTATAAATACCTGGGAGTAGTGGTCGACACAAGGTTCACACTCAAAGACCACTTAAATACCAGAAAAGCTCAAGCAAATAAACTCCGATTTGCATTAAACATGTTATAACTGAAATTAAAGTGTCCATCTAGCGCTCATCTACTAAAAGTCATTGTTGCCAAGTTCCTCTCAACTCTCACATACGGCTCCTAACTATTCAAAGGACAATATGCCAACCTCTTGAATCTATTGCAATTATTCCGGATTCCAAAGTATGCATCTCAAGCCCAGTTCGCTTAGAATTCGGGTTATTAAATCAACACCCGATCAGACAAGCGGCAATAATAAAGATGTGCTGGAATTAAAAGCAGCACCAGAGAATTCCTAGTTGGGGTACTGCTGGACGGAAATAAAGAACCAACCCAAAGGAAGAAAAGCTTGGCACACCGTACATGAACAAGCATTGACAGCACTTGATATGCACGATGCTTTAGGTCATTGACTATAGTTTTAATGCATTCAAAAAATTCAAAAAAATTGTCAACAGTGCAGCAAAGCAAAAGGCCTGGAGAATGAATAAAGCCACCCTATCGAAAAAAAACATGGCTGATGTTCTTATCTTCTTATGAGATCCGATCGCCCCAACCGTACCTTGTCCAGCACATCATTAAATCGATCCAGCATCAGCTACTTTTGATCCGGTTGGGAGCTTTCACCACAAAAGACCAGGTTCCAAAATTGAAAGAATCATGGCCAACCATGCTTTGCAGACTTTGTGGCCAAGCTGAAGAGTCTCTCGTCCACCTAGTGTGCATTTGCTCAGCTGTGAATAAGCTGAGACAGCAATATATACTTCATGCACTTCGAGCTTTGCAAGTTAGATCATGTCGACTGGCCATCATGCAACTATTGAATTGCTATTCGCTTCAGACCTCATGCAGGGCAGCCACATTTCTGCAGAAAGTTAGCTTATTATTATCCAAATCAAACACATAGCGCTAGGAAATAGATGACAGTGAACTTCTTGAGATTAACTAGTTTTAAAACTCATAATGCACAATATATCTCATAGGAATCTGAGGTCTTGTAACATCTAGTTTATATCTGCACCTTGTCCATGATTATAGCAGTGTAGTCAAAGATTCATGCACACCAGAACTTTTTACACATAACTGCCGTAATGAAATCTGACGACCGCCTGCAACGAGAGACACACTGCACCGTAGGATTGTATGTTAAATTCATGTTCCCAGTCATGATGTAGCAGACCAGCAAAACTTGGTACAAAACACCATTTTGCACATGACTTTAGCCACAGAACAAAAGAAGTTAAACCTCGAGTAACAACTTGTATACTGATCATTGCTGACAAATTATGATGAATTTTGAACCTTTGCAAAAGGGACATATCCTCCTCTTTTCTCTTTTTAAACATAATTGCTGATTGTGCTTTTATTGACAAATTTCAATGATTTTTTGTAATGGTTTTAATTAACTACATGCAATAAAATTACTTACTTATATGTTTTAGGTGCAGGCAGTGGTCCCAGGGACCACTACCTGCCCTCAAAAAATGAAACGAAAATGTTTCAGTTTTTTTTTTAAATGCATCCTGTTTTTCTTTAAGGAAAGGATATTGTTGGATGGAATGTTGTGGGTAAACTTAGTGTGACGCTTTGTCCAGGAACTGATTAGCTGATTGTGTTGTCCCATCCGCCATATTACAAGTGCATTATATCCAATGGCATTGGTACTACGGCGGATGGGCTATCCATCACGTTTATAATGGAGTAACCCATCCGCCTACTATAAATCAGGCCCCAACGCTAGAATCCACATAAGGAGACTAAGGTCTGCTGCACACTATGTCAGGAAGATATGAAGTGTGCACTACCTGATTCAAAGACCTAAACCAAGGAGTCTCAATCTCCAGATCATAGTTCAACAATTGAGCTTGAGCCTGTGGGTCTTGGAAGGGGCCTGTGTATATGTGCCCCTGAGTGAGGTGTACCTGATACCGTTATCAATTTTGTTCCTCATCCTGAATGCTGCACAAAATTGGAAATCTAGCACAATTGCAAACAGTGTTTACACCCAATTTCCAACATTTAATGAATGGGTAATTTCCTTCTCACCTGAAGAATTTTTCTAAAACAAATTGTAGGTAATACCTGATGAAATTTGTGCAGGGAAAAAATGTACAATTTACAGTATTTCAGTTCAAAAGATAAAATGTATGATATTGCTATGTCATCCCTCATTCCGACCTGCAAAAAACAGAATGGGGAGGTAAAACGTAACCTGTAGTGTCAGTATTCCCCTGTGCCATTTTACCACACCCAAGTTTTGTAGCCCGCACATTCAGGGTGTTACTCTTTTCTTCATCTTTGCTTCACCAAAAGAGAAGCGAAATGGCGAATTCTTTTGTTACAATTTTGTTATGTTAAATTGATAAGTCCCTTAATTCTTAATTATGCTCCTTTTTGGACCCTCTTCCCATGCATCGTGCTGAAGATTGCTCGGATACACTACAGCGAACCGTGACATGTGCCCTTTGATTTCATTCTGAGTTCCCTGACCACGAACAATACAAGGTGGCTCAGTAAAGAGGAAGTTCCCTTCACCGGAGGCCACTGGATAGACAATTTTGTCCTGAAGAGACCCTCAGCTTTAATCCACGAGGGCCGAAATGCTGACATAATGTTGGGGGAATAATCTATGGACTTTTGTCAAACTATGATTCAAATAATGTGTATTGAATCAGTATGGTGTGTACCATAACAACACTTGAAGTTTTCTGAATATATATATAGGTTTCTACCATACACCAAGCACCTTTAATTGTTATACTATTTCACCTATATGTGGCTACTTCCTTTAGGTGGGTAGATCTGTGGATACATTTGACCCAGGGAATCATTGTCTACATTGTACCTTCTGGTAACAGAGTGTAGAGTAAAACATATCCAATAATCGAGGTGCCTGACATTTTTCCCACTCTATACTAGTACAAACATCTCTGGTAATCGGTGTGTTAAGTGGAATGAAAAAGGTGGGGGCTCTCTAAAAGGAGCTTGACCAAAGAAGCATAACCAGGAATCCTCTCAATCAGGTGTAGTTTATATTGTTACCGTCATGGTTTAAAACATGTGACCTAATCTCATGTGCTTCAACCAGCATGCCAACAGACCAGTGTTGGGTGCCTCTCTGAGTTTTCTGTTATTACGTCCAGGCATATCATGCTTGTTAGCAGTACTAGATAAATGATTAACAAAACAGATTTTGTTGTGAATATATAGCAATGATAATTTTCACTTCTGAAAAATGAGATTGCAAGTTAATCGTTGCTAATAGTGGTCTTTGGGACGTCTCAATCACTCCTGCTCTCTCCTTCACACCACTTTCCTCTACAATCTTTCACTCTGTTAGAGCTTACGCCATTTTTCTACTCATTCTCTCTCTCTCTCTCTCTCTCTCTCTCTCTCTCTCTCTCTCTCTCTCTCTCTCTCTCTCTCTCTCTCTCCCTCCCTCCCCCCAGTTCCGTAACCTCCCCTCCCCGTCTTTCTTCTCATCTTTCATAATATCAGTATTTTAACAGATGTTTATACCTTCTTTGCATACTTTTAATTGGCTCATATGTGACCATCTATCTGTGCGCTCTGCAGAGAGGCCAAGGATTGCACGAGATTGCAGTCGGAACAGCTTTATGATCCACTGAAAAGCACTGTGAAAGACTTGCACGGCCTTCAGCCTCAGCTCCAGAGCTCTCAGTCGTACCCCGGCATGAACACCCACCCACACACTGAGCTCACAGAGACATCTAGAGGTGACTCAAGCCACTAAGCATTATACGCAAGTCATATGTTAAACGGAAAAAAAAGTATAGAAATACATCTGCAAAAAGTAAATACTACTAGGCAGGATGAAAGCAAGACAAAGTAAAGCACTTGAAATTTTAACAGAGACTGCATCGCTCGTATGGATAACCTTAAGTGTGTCGTTGCCTGCAACGTTAAGGATATATATCTGGGGAGCTGGAACAACCAGAGGGAGTCATGAGATGGCTAGAGAGAGGGAAATGCAGAGGCTTGCCTTCATAGTTTGATGGAGACAAGCGGAAGTGACTTACAGTAAATGATAATTACGGAGGAGTAAGTGTCCATTAGCAGAGGTAAGTTGATAGAGTCTTTAGTGGTACACCTCTTAAGTGTCTGAAGTACAGTGCAAATGAAATTAATTTCAGGGACTTGTTAGCAACTGTATTGCTAAGTGCTGAATTTCCAACTCCAAAGAATTCCACCAAAGATTGTTAAAGGCACAAGATAACTTTTTGTTTCTGCCTATATAATCCTCTGCACTCTGATATTTTTAAGAAACATGTACAGATAATAACACAATACAGTCTAAAAATAAGAGCGCAACCCAAATTTTCAGGTACCCTGGAGGTGATTTAAATAGTAAGGAGTAGGGTAGGTTCTAATATAGAGGGAAAGCTGAAGCATTAGCAGATAGTGGAAAAGGAAAAGCAAGGGAGGTGGGAAGAGCAGAAGGACCCTCTGAGGCTGGCAAAGGACCAGAGAGTTGGACAAGATAGTTAATGAGGGCTTGAGGCAAAAGCTGGACAGGATAAATCCCCCACCGACAAATAAAGTGATGGAATAATATAAACCTTTTAGACCACACTGCTTCTTGATACTTCTGAGGAAGACTCTCGAAAGCCAATGTACTTTTTCATTTTCTACTCACTTTGTTGTTGGTCACATACAAAGCGTAACGTCGTCCAAACTATGCATTTCCTACTAAGACCAAACAATAAGTAGTGTAGGTAACAATCCAAAATGTAGCAACAAAATGTTTGCGAATGCTCTGTTTGAAATAGGCGGGAAAAGCAACTAAATAGCAAAAGGTCTGGGTTGCCAGTCGTAAGCATCTCTTGATGTTTGAATATCAGTCTCAAATTCCACTATTTGAACTCCGCATTTTAGTTTCTCCAGTATAGTTTGAATGTATCTACACTATTTGTTTGGCATCACAGTTTCCGAACTTTATGATCTACAAAGGCATTTGTTTTATCAGTAGTTTCTTACATATTTGAATTCTTCAGAATTTGACACAGTACTCAGAAGTATTAATTCTCAGCTGGACAATATCGTGTATGCAGGTATAAAAAATCTGTGTGCTGCTCCCTCAGAGATCTTGTGTGCTGCTCTGTCAGAGATACAGTGTGGTGCTCCCGCATTAATATTGTATGCTGCTCCCTCGGAGATGCTGTGTGCTGCTCCTTCAGAGATGCTGTGTGCTGCTCCCTTAGAGATGCTGTGTGTTGCTCAACCAGAGTTGCTTTGTGCTGCTCCCTCAGTGTTGATGCGTGGTGTTCCCCGAGAGATACTGTGTGCTGCTCCCTTGGAGATAATGTGTGCTGCTCCCTTAGATATGATGTGTGGTGCTCCCTCAGAGATGCTGTGTTGTGCTCCCCCATTAATATTGTGTGATGCTCCCTCGGAGTTCCTGTGTGCTGCTCCCTCGGAGATGCTGTATGCTGCTCCCTCAGAGATGCTGTGTGCTGCTCCCTCAGAGATGCTGTGTGCTGCTCCTTCGGAGATGCTGTGTGCTGCTCCCTCAGAGATGCTGTATGCTGCTCCCTCAGAGATGCTGTGTGCTGCTCCCTCAGAGATGCTGTGTGCTGCTCCCTCAGAGATGCTGTATGCTGCTCCCTCAGAGATGCTGTGTGCTGCTCCCTCGGAGATGCTGTATGCTGCTCCCTCAGAGATGCTGTGTGCTGCTCCCTCAGAGATGCTGTGTGCTGCTCCTCCATAGACTCTGTGTGCTGCTCCCTCGGAGATGCTGTGTGCTGGTCCCTCGGAGATCCTGTGTACTGCTCCTCCAGAGATGCTGTGTGCTGCTCCTCCATAGACTCTGTGTGCTGCTCCCTCGGAGATGCTGTGTGCTGCTCCCTCGGAGATCCTGTGTGCTGCTCCCTCGGAGATGCTGTGTGCTGGTCCCTCGGAGATCCTGTGTGCTGCCCCCTCAGAGATGATGTGTGCTGCTCCCTCAGAGATGCTGTGTGCTGCTCCCTCAGAGATGCTGTGTACTGCTCCTCCAGAGATGCTGTGTGCTGCTCCTCCATAGACTCTGTGTGCTGCTCCCTCGGAGATCCTGTGTGCTGCTCCCTCGGAGATGCTGTGTGCTGGTCCCTCGGAGATCCTGTGTGCTGCTCCCTCAGAGATGCTGTGTGCTGCTCCCTCGGAGATGCTGTGTGCTGCTCCTCCAGAGATGCTGTGTGCTGCTCCTCCAGAGATGCTGTGTGCTGCTCCCTCAGAGATACTGTGTGCTGCTCCCCTCAGAGATCCTGTGTGCTGACCTGCAGGCCGGTGCTCCCCTGTTATTATTGTGTGTTGCTCCACCAGAGATGCTGTGTTGTGCTCCCCCATTAATATTGTGTCCTGCTCCGTCGGAGAGTGCTGCTCCCTCGGAGATGCTGTATGCTGCTCCTTCGGAGATGCTGTGTGCTGCTCCCTCAGAGATGCTGTGTGCTGCTCCTTCGGAGATGCTGTGTGCTGCTCCCTCAGAGATGCTGTATGCTGCTCCCTCAGAGATGCTGTGTGCTGCTCCCTCAGAGATGCTGTGTGCTGCTCCCTCAGAGATGCTGTATGCTGCTCCCTCAGAGATGCTGTGTGCTGCTCCCTCGGAGATGCTGTATGCTGCTCCCTCAGAGATGCTGTGTGCTGCTCCCTCAGAGATGCTGTGTGCTGCTCCTCCATAGACTCTGTGTGCTGCTCCCTCGGAGATGCTGTGTGCTGGTCCCTCGGAGATCCTGTGTACTGCTCCTCCAGAGATGCTGTGTGCTGCTCCTCCATAGACTCTGTGTGCTGCTCCCTCGGAGATGCTGTGTGCTGCTCCCTCGGAGATCCTGTGTGCTGCTCCCTCGGAGATGCTGTGTGCTGGTCCCTCGGAGATCCTGTGTGCTGCCCCCTCAGAGATGATGTGTGCTGCTCCCTCAGAGATGCTGTGTGCTGCTCCCTCAGAGATGCTGTGTACTGCTCCTCCAGAGATGCTGTGTGCTGCTCCTCCATAGACTCTGTGTGCTGCTCCCTCGGAGATCCTGTGTGCTGCTCCCTCGGAGATGCTGTGTGCTGGTCCCTCGGAGATCCTGTGTGCTGCTCCCTCAGAGATGCTGTGTGCTGCTCCCTCGGAGATGCTGTGTGCTGCTCCTCCAGAGATGCTGTGTGCTGCTCCTCCAGAGATGCTGTGTGCTGCTCCCTCAGAGATACTGTGTGCTGCTCCCCTCAGAGATCCTGTGTGCTGACCTGCAGGCCGGTGCTCCCCTGTTATTATTGTGTGTTGCTCCACCAGAGATGCTGTGTTGTGCTCCCCCATTAATATTGTGTCCTGCTCCGTCGGAGATGCTATGTGCTGCTCCCTCAGAGATACTGTGTGATGCTCCCAGAGCTGGACTGGCTACCAGGCAGTTGCGTGTGCTGCCGAGCCAGGGGCTAATTTCTCTGTGGTGGGGGCTTATTTCGTTGATGGGGACCTGCGATTTGAAATAAAAAAAGCGAAACGAATTTCGTTTTGCACACGCAGGTCCCCACCAACGAAATTAGCCCCCAGCACGGCAGCACACACAACTGCCCGGTAGCCAGTCTGGCCCTGGATGCTCCCTCAGAGATGCTGTGTGCTGCTCCCTCGGAGATGCTGTGTGCTGCTCCACCGAGATGCTGTGTGCTGCTCCTCTATAGACTCTGTGTGCTGCTCCCTCGGAGATGTTGTGTGCTGCTCCCTCGGAGATGCTGTGTGCTGCTCCCTCGGAGATGCTGTGTGCTGCTCAACCAGAGATGCTGAGTGCTGCTCCACCGAGATGCTGTGTGCTGCTCCTCTATAGACTCTGTGTGCTGCTCCCTCGGAGATGTTGTGTGGTGCTCCCTCAGAGATGCTGTGTGCTGCTCCTCCAGAGACAGTGTGTGCTGCACCCTCAGAGATGCTGTGTGCTGCTCCTCCAGAGATAGTGTGTGCTGCTACCTCGGAGATGCTGTGTGCTGCTCCTCCAGAGATAGTGTGTGATGCTCCCTCGGAGATGCTGTGAGCTGCTCTCTCAGAGATGCTGTGTGCTGCTCCCTCGGGGATGCTGTGTGCTGCTCCACCAAAGATGCTATGTGATGCTCCTTCGGAGATGCTGTGTGCTGCTCCCTCAGAGATGCTGTATGCTGCTCCTCCAGAGATAGTATGTGCTGCTCCCTCGGAGATGCTGTGTGCTGCTCCACCAGAGATGCTGTGTGCTGCTCCCTCAGAGATGCTGTGTGCTGCTCCCCTCAGAGATGCTGTGTGCTGCTCCCCTCAGAGATACTGTGTGCTGCTACCTTGGAGATGCTGTTTGGTGCTCCCTCAGAAATGCCCTGTGCTGCTCCTCCAGAGATGCTGTGTGGTGCTCCCTCAGAAATGCCCGAAATCAAACAAGCGATTCAAGGGTCATATATATTTGGATAATTGCCCTCTAGAACAAGTTAACGCCTTTACTTATTTGGGGGTCAATCTTCAGAGCAATATGTGCTGGAATAGCCAGCTGGATATGATCACATTAAGGCATAAGCAGCAAGCGGGCTCCCTTCTCAAAAGATTTAAATCCTCTCTCACGAAGCCTATTAAACCATTACTTGAGATCTATGGGACGAAAGTTTTAAGCTCTGCCATCTACGGGCTGAACTATGGGGGTTTGCAAATTTAAAACACTTGACATCTCTAGAAAATGAATTCCTAAGGAAGGCTACGGGTGTTCCCCAAAGCACCCCTTTAATTCCCTTGCTCTGTCATCTTGGGAAAAGATCAGTACAAGACCTGGCAATGCTGCGTCCACTATTATATTGGCGCAGGCTGTGGACAACAGAGGAACTAGTTCACTATGCTCGGGGCTTTATGGAAATCATTGAGAAAGATCGCTTTCACAAAATCACCTGGCTGAAAGCGATAAGATCTCTGTTAGGGAAATTGGGCTTGATTGCATTGTGGGACGACCTAAAAAACTCTGTATTCCCATCTAAGATGGAAATTAAGAAGTTATACTGGAATATGGTTTATGCAGAAAAGTACTCAGTGAGTACGTCTTCACATTTGACAGAGCGATTTTTAGAGTTTAAAACATATCCAGTGTTGGAACCTTATTGGGACGCAATTGAGAACCCACTTGATCGCAAACTTTATTTTCAATTTAGGGTAGGCACCCTCCCTATTAGGTCTTTTACCGCAAGATGGGCAGATAAGAATGACGACATGTGCCCTAAATGTAGGGACAAAAAAGAATCGATAAGTCATTTTTTGTTTTTCTGTCCCTTATATCATGCTCCCCGGGTCAAATGGTTAAAACCAATATGCCGATTAATTGGCTCACGGAAATATAAAGAGGCTTTGAGAATACTATGTACTGACCCCAGTATTCCGATTGCCATTGCTATGGCAAAATATTTAAAATGGGCATGGATAATTCGCCTCAAACAAAAATTTTAACTAACACGGGTAGACGTTAACAAAATGATGGTGGGGTCGTGTCTGTGTTGAGTAAAGGACTAGGGCAAAGAATATGACGTCAATATCTATTTTGTATCCCTTAAATTTTAAATATTCGACATCAGTCATGTTTAGTTTAATCAATTCTTAAGTTTTTTAAATATTTATTGTAATGGATTTTTTAAATGTTTTATTGCAAAACTATGTATTGTGATGCTTTTATGAATTAATTGTCGAATAAAGTTTTGAAATGAATGAAAATAAATATTATTTTTAATAGAATATTGGTGAGATTGCATTTAAAATAAAGGCATCCTCAGAATATGAAAATATGTTTAAAAACCTGAGAAAATAGGGACAGTTGTGACAAATCAGGATCTCTTTAAAGCTGCTTAGAAACTAGGCACCCACCGACAATTGCTATTCTGTCTGTCCAGCTCTCAGTCCCTCCCTACCACCTTCTTTAGAGGCGGTGACCACTGGGTTTGCGATGTAACAGCTGCCTGTGGCTCTATCATCTGATGCCCCCTCACCAGCACTGGACTGCTGACTATCATAGACTTGAAAAGTCCACCCTATTTAGGACAGGCCCTCGAATGTCACTTTTGCACGTATTTTCCTGTTTGTGACTGCCATACAGGGCACTTATTCTCTGCCTAGCATGGGAGTCCTGGCAGTGCTTGTTAGAACCAGTGGTTGTATATAAGGCCTGGAGGCCAGTGGCGGCTCCTCCACTATGGAGGAGGAGCATCAACCTCCCGCCAGCAGCAGCACAAATTGAAAAATAAAATGATAATAAAATGGGTTTATGATCATTATATTTTTCTTTCCCAGGCTAATAAATGGCAGTCACAGAGGGGAGTGGAGTGCACTGTTGTCATGTGCATGTCGGTTTGGCGGGCTGTCTGAGGACGGTCAAACCGACATGCGCACTGACATCTCCCCAACTCGAGTTGCATTGCCGGGTGAAGAGAACAGCAGGTGCAGGCTCCCAGTCCCCGTTGGAGCTGAAAACAAGCCCGCTCAGGCCAATCCCAGTCCTTCTCTCATGCTGATACCTGCATGAGAGGAACACTGGGATTGGCCGTAGGGAAGTCTGGGAGCCTCAGCCTGTGCACATCAGTCAGCAGAAAAGCGCAATCGGTGAGCAGGAAATAACTTGTTTTTTGGGCCCCGTGCGCTGCCTCACCACTTTCACCCGATACCAGCAGCTACTGCCAATGGAACTCATGCTTGGGGACCAGCACTTATTTTTATCATCAGACTAACTGAGAACAGGAGAGGTAAAAACATCATGAGGGATGAAGGAGGACGAGAAAGACAGAAAAACCACACCAAAAGGGGAACACATCAACCTACAAGAGTGAGATCAAGTAGCAGGGAGTGTCTGGTGGTGGATTAAAAAGGCATGAGGTGCAATTGAGACTATGCAGACTTGGTATTAGGCATCCCTACTTTCGGTAGCATCAGCCATAGGCTTCTGGGCAAAACCTTGGGCCCCAACACTTATTCTTTTACAAATTAAGCACTGACTGGGTAGCAAAAAACAAAAAACAAGAACTTAAAAATGTTACTCATGTTCTGAGAGTGCATCCAGTGCATCTGGGGCATTGCATTTTGTTTTCAAAAGCAACAACCTTTGTGATTTTGTCTTTGGGAAACAAAAAATGCATAGATACCTGTCTTGCCTCCAAAGCTGTTTAGTTTGCTTTGAAATATGTCCCCGCTATGGTGGCAGAAGCAGTATTAGCAAAAAAAAGAGTTTGCGAACCAGTTGCAAACAGTTTATTTAGCTGGCAGTGGCACTTGAGGTTTCTTTGAAGTTTGGGAAGATTCAGACAGAGATCGTAAAAATGCTTTCACGTTCTTTCAGTTCTGTCTCAGAATTACAATTAAGGAGTTCAAGAGTGGACATACTGCCATCCACAAATGTGTAGGGTGGAGTTGTCAAGAAAAATGGACACATTAGTTATGTTAACCTGCACTAATACCATTGGTAACAGTTTAAAGCTAAAACAATCAGGTGGCAGACTAAGAAAAACTGATGGCTTAGCCAATTGAGTCCAAAGGGCCCCAGTGCTGTAAGGTTTCCAGAATAATCACTGCATTCTTATCATTTAGATTTTTTGTACGTAAGTATAGGGTAAATGTCAAAAGTGTAGCATTGCTCACACACTCCAGAATCTATCCAGGATGCTCTGCAGGAACAGCCTCTCATATATTGGCTCTAGAATTTCTTGGCCACAAACATTCATTGCCCACCTTAAGAGTCGTTGTTTAGGAATTTGTATATCAATCAGTTATTCAAACAATCAATTTAATTTGTAAAGCTCTGCTCCTCACCATTAGGGTATCTGGGCACTGAAGTATCGTTGGTCTCAGTCGTTGAGTTATCTCCGGAATTCCGTCAGGGAGGGTGATGTTCTTAGGTGGAGGGGCAGGTAATTCCAGGTCTTCGCGGCAAGGTAGGAAAAGGAGCGACCCCACTGTGGCGGATGTGGAGGGTGCGAGCGAGGGCCACGGAGATAGAGTGCAGGTGTCTGGTGGGATTTGATGGAATTTCATATGGTGGTAGATGTATGCTGGTCCCTGGTCATGTATGGCTTTGTAGGCTTGTGTCAGCAGCTTGAACTGGCATCTCTTCTGGACTGGGAGCCAGTGGAGGTTTTTGAGGCGGGGTGGTGTGGGTGCAGGTTGAGGAAGAGTCCGGCTGCTGATTTCTGTATCGTCTGGAGTCTCTTGAGGAGTTTGGTGGTGATGCTGGCGCAGTTAGCATTCCTGTAGTCGAGCCAGCTGGTGATGAGGACCTGGGTGACAGTTTCCTGGTGCTGATGGGGATCCATTTGAAGATTTTTTTGGTTTGGAGCATGCAGAAGATCTGGAAGCAGGAGGAGGCGACTACGCTGATTTTGAGTTTCATAATAATTTTGCTGTTAAGGATTATGCTGAGGTTGCAGGTGTGGTCTGTGGGGGTGGGTCCGAGCTCAGAGGGTCTCCAGTTGTTGTCCCACGGGGAGGTGTTGTTCCCGATGATCAGCACTTCCGTCTTGAACGAGTTAGGCTTCAGTTGGTGACGCTGGTCATGATGTTGTAGAAGCTTCCGTATCCGGACTGAGCAATATTCCTAGCTGACTCTACTGCACATGCAGCATTTTCTATTTGTGACGGCTAGCTATACCCGCCCGTCCTTTCTCCCTGCTCCCACATTTTGGGAGCTTTCCCTGTAACCTTTGATATCGCTACCTTGACACTTGTTGTACTTTTCACTACCCATTTTGAACTGGGTTGGAAGTATCACCGGTTCCTCGATCCCACATAGATTGCCGTTTTTTTCAGCCCTGAAGAGTCACGGGTGACTACCCGCTTGACAAAACACGTGTCAGCTGGCATTTCCTTGGTATCTCCTCTGGAAGGAGGACCAATTATCACATAAAACAAAGAAAAATGACTATTTGTCGTTGACCTTGTCTTTTATTTTTCTGCTTTCTGAACAAAACCATTGACACATGTGGTCTCTTTTGAATTGAATGTTTCAATGTGTGCACAGGACTTTGGTCTTTACATTGAACAGGGTTGGCTTTTGCCCACCCTAATTCAGGCGTCTTGGGTCTCCCCTTGACCTAGTAGCACCGTCCTTAATCTGTTTTCACTTACACCTTCACCGCAACCTGTTATGTGCGCCAATTTTTCCTATATATTGAAAACCCTACGCAGAAATCCATGTTGCAGAAGTGTGTTCTGGTGGTGGAGGAGTCTTCGGTGAATGAGGATGAGTTGTGTGTCATCTGCGTAGGATATGATGTTGAGTCCGTGGTTTCTGACGATGTCTGTGAGGGGTCTCATGTATGTGTTGAACAGGGGGGGGCTGAGGGATGATCCCTGGGGGACGCCGCAGATGATGGCCTTGGGTTCAGAAGTGAAGGGTGGTTGGTGGCTTCTCTGAATTCTTCCCAAGGGGAAGGATACGATCCATTTGAGGGCATTTCCCTGGATGCTGATGTGGTTGAGTCTGTTGATGAGGGTACAATGGGATACAGTGTTGAATGCTGCTGAGAGGTCGAGGAGGATCAGGGCTGCTGTTTCCAACGCGATCGAGAAGGGTCCTGATGTCATCAGTGGCAATGATTAGGGCTGTGTTGGTGTTGTGGTTTGCACAGAAGCCAGACTGGGAGGGGTCAAGCAGGTTGTTTTATTCTGGCTCTTTATGAGCTGGTGGTTGATGGCCTTCTTGAGGACCATGGCGGGTTATTATTATTATTATTATTAATTGGGTTTTGTTAAGCGCAAACAACCCGAAGGCCTCGTAGCGCTAAGTAAAGTTGAACTAAAATGAGCTGAGCAAGGAGTTAGATGAAAAGAAGAGTTTTCAGATCCTTCCGAAATTTAAGCAGGTTAGGTTCACTGCGCAGGGTGGTGGGCAGAGCATTCCAAGCCCTGGCAGCGTTCCAGGAGAAGGAGCGTCCGCCCCATCTGGTTCGTTTGATTTTATTCGTGGTTACAGAGGCCGTGAGATGGGGTGGTAATTCTTGAGTTTGCTGGGGTCGGCAAAGGGTTTCTTCAGGAGTGGGCTGACCTCTGGGTGCTTCCATTCATCTGGGAAGGTGGCTGTGGAGATGGAGGACTGAAGAATGTTGGTGAGTACTGCACTAATTTCTAGGGTTCCGAGGTTGAAGAAATCGTGTGGGTAGGGGTCAGTCGGTACTCCGGAGTGAATGGCAGACATGAGGGCTGTAGTGGTCTGCGTCGTGATCGTATTCCATGAGGTGATTGAGTATATCAAAAAGATTTTTTCAAGCTTAAGTAATACACAGAAGAGGTTGCATATATGAAACCTTAGAGGATACTTATTTCTCACATATAGTGAAGCTTGCACTGCTACTGCCCATTCTGTACTTGTGTTGTATGCTAGTGAAAATGAGTAACTTTTTAATACACAAAAAAACAAGTGGCCCTATTATGTAAAAGGAGGAGCGAGAACCAGGTACGTTCTGTGGAAAGGAAGCAGTGGAGTGTCCAAAGAGGGCCTGCAATTTTGGGTCCATAGTGACCAAGGCAGAGGGCCAGGTCCAAAAGCAGCCTTGGGTCAAAGAACGCATGGAGCATCACAGAGTTTAATTTTTATTTTTTCCACCAAGCAGTATCAATATACATCATATTTGCAGTACTTATTCTCATGTACAAGGCATACTGTCTCTGTGTCTACATTGACACTTACAAAGAAAAAAAAATGGCAAAAAGTCAGGTTACTCTCTGGCATGTGGCTCAATACCTGTATAACAAAAAGTACAAGCAAAGGATCTTACATCTGGACCCTGCATGTCATATTTACAATCGGATTTGACACTTACAATAGATCTATTGCAACACGGCAATATATTGGACTGTTGTCCGTTTCCCATGACTATGTGCACCTCTATATGTTGCGATCATGAGTCGTCTTGAGACTGCTGTAAATAATCCAGTAGCGGTTGCCAAAAGTCCTTACGTCTGGAGGCCTGAGGCAATTCCTCCTCGTACACACCTAGTGTTTCTTTACAATATAGCAAGTAAGTTATCCAGTCCTTAAATCTGGGTGGCCGTCTGCTACCCCACTTTATAGCAACACGTCTTTTTGCGAGCAAAAGCGCTACTGCCAGGAATTTACGTCTTTTGGCCAGATTGAGTTTGCGAATCCCCAGCAGACATATTAGTGGTGTGTTAGGGATTTGTTCGGCTAGCATGTTTGACAATGCAGTTGTGACTTCCTGCCAATACTCGTTTAACCCAGGGCATGCCGACGCCATGTGCAAGAAGTCAGCCGTGGACGCGGAGCAGCGTTGGCATTTGTCATCTGCTCTAAGGCCATACCGGTGTAACTTAACCTGTGTGTAATTTGTTTGGTGGATAAACTTAAAATGGATAATCTTTAGATTACAATTTGATGTAAGTAAATGTAATTGTGCACAGCTGGAGTCCCAGTCTTCTACGGATATAGTAACCCCAATTGTTTCCTCTCTGGAGCGATCTATCGGGACTTAGGATCTGTTCATTCTGGGAAGCGGTATATAGTCGTGTGACTAGGTTCGGGCATGCAGGTGCCGTCAAGAGTATCTGTAGGGCGTGTAGTGGTGTGGGTTCTTCCGGGAATGATTCGTACAGGTCTTTGACTGCTGCTCATAGTCTTAAGTATGCAAACATCTTTAATGGCGTTTGATGTGCGCATAAGGACGGACTACGGTATAGGATGAATACCTTGTGCGGGAATAACTTACCCATAGTCGAAAAACCCATGTCTTCCAGCACCGTTCGCATTTTCTTTTCTTGTGTGACCAATTGTTTGGGGTGATTTGCCAGTGGTAACGCTGCGGCATATATAGGGAGTTTCCGCGCTCGAAGTGCTAGAGCATGCCATGCTCTAGATGTGCACTTAACCGGTTGTATTGTGTCTTTGGAATAAAAGCCAATACGGTCTGATATGAAGTGTGTTAGTTGTTTTGGATAGACGCTATCCCTTTCCAACGCAATATGTGGGATATGTGAGTGTGGTTGTGTCCAATAGTGCGCGTGATGCGCTTGCGCACAATAGTATTATAATTGGAGGTCAGGAGTGGCAAACCCACCCTGGTGGTGTTTCATTAATATCTTCCAGCTGACTCTGGGCTGTTTCCCAGTCCATGTAAGACGTTGTAGCACTGTGCGTAATCTAACAAAGAAACCCTGCGTTAGCCAAATTGGGATATTCCCAAATAGGTATAGGAATCGAGGTAACACTCCCATTTTCTGGAGGGCAATCCTATCCGCTAAAGAGAGAGGTAGTTTAAGCCACTTCTCAACTTGTTCTTCCAGTTTGGTCATAACTTTTCCGTAGTTTTCTCTAATCACTATATTTTGGTTCCGATGAATCCACACTCCTAAATAGTTCACTGGATCAGTGTGCCATTTTAATGGGTAGTCTAAAGTAGGGTGTGGAGTCTCTACAGTTAATGGTATTACCACTGATTTGTCCCAATTTATACTAAGGCCGGAGTATTTCTCAAATCTGATGTATTCTCTTATTAGTGGGTTTAAATTCATATCCTGATATATGGTGTAAAGGACCATGTGATCTGCGTATAAGTAAATACCTATAGGACGAAGGTTAAAGTGTAGGGCCGCTTCCGGGTGTTTCTGTCTAATTTTGCAGGCAAGTGGTTCCAGCGTAAGCGCAAATAGGATAGGGGACAAAGGACATCCCTGACTTGTCCCGCGGCTTATCTCAAAATGCTGCGAGGTGATACCATTGATTCGTACTCTGGCCCTGGGTTTAGTATACAGCAAAGAGATCCATTTCAGGAAAGAGGGTGGGAACCCCATTCTAGTCGGGACTGTGAACATGAACTCCCACTCCACCGAATCAAAGGCTTTTGCTGCATCCAGAAGTGCTGCTGCCACAGGTAAATCTGAGTTCAAACTGTGATATAGTGTAAATATGGTAAGTATATTTTGCGTGTGGATCTAGTGGGGATAAAGCCAGCTTGGTCCGGCAGCACTAGGGTACCTAGTAAGGGCTGTTTCCTATCCGCTATTATCTTGGCCAAAATATTTACATCGATGTTTATAAGTAAAAGGGGGCGATACGATTCATATTTTCGGGGGTCTTTACCCAGTTTGGGGAGAGCTATCAGCAGTGCCTCATGCAATGACAATGGAAGAACGCCTTCCTCATACGATTCCTCGTACATCTCGGCTAAATGGGGTATCAGGAGATCCCTGAATTCTTTATAAAATTTGCCCGGTAGTCTGTCTAGGCCTGTGCTTTATTGTTTGGCAACGAGTTAATTACTTCTTTAAATTCGTCCTCTGTGATATGGTGACTGAAATATTCCCTGTGCGTGTCAGATAGCCAGGCCAAGCCAATATCGTCTAGATGCTCGTGTATTTCAGGTTGAGTATTTGACGTCTGCGTGGTATACCGAGAAGAGTAGTAGGACAAAAAGCTGTCTAATATGGAGGGAGTGTCATATAGTGGCGCTCCCTGTTCCCTCATGAGCTGTGTTATATGTGCCGTCGTGTGTATGGGTTTAATTTTATGCGAAAGTGCTCTGCCTGGTCTTCCCCCTTCACCATATGCTCTGGCAGTATATTGCAGTGACAAATATTTTATTTCCGTGTCAGCAAATTCATGGAATGCATCTGTTTTACGCCTTATCTCTGCCAGAAGTGAAGCATCCTGAGTGTTGGCATAGTCAACTTCCAGCTTCCGAATTTCCCTTTCAACCATGGCTAGTTGCTGCTGTATATCCCTAAGAATTCCTGCATGTTTACCAAGCCAATGTCCCCTTATAGTGACCTTAAACGGCTCCCATAATATTCTGGAGCTTTTTACAGAGCCAGTGTTACTCTGAAAGAAATCTATAATCGCTTGATGCAGTTCGCTGCGAAACACTTGATCTTGCAGTGCAGAGTGTCGCAGTCCCATGTAAATTGTCTAGGCCTATGAGTAGGGATGGCCAGCTCCAAGCGTACGGGGAAGTGGTCCGACAGTGTTTTAGGTAAGTGTTCCACTGCTGTAGTCCAGGTGCTAACTTCCTGCATGGTCAGTCAGTAGTCCAGCCTTGACCAAGAGTTATGTGTCAATGAGGTGCATGTACCCTCTCTGCTACCCTCTCTGCGCCCTGGGT
Source organism: Lissotriton helveticus (assembly GCF_964261635.1). Taxonomy (NCBI): domain Eukaryota; kingdom Metazoa; phylum Chordata; class Amphibia; order Caudata; family Salamandridae; genus Lissotriton; species Lissotriton helveticus. The sequence goes on from NC_136063.1 coordinate 577,219,215, forward strand.
GCCTCAGCCTCCAAACATCTATCAAAGACCATTCAGCCATGCCGCCTTGCAAGGATTTGGCTGATCGTCTGCCATATTTGTCATTTCCTGATGACCTGTCTAGTGTTGGGTCCAGGCATGTGTTAAAATCTCCTCTCCATACTATAGCTGTGGGCTTGAATTCTAGAAGCTTGGTCCAGAAGCAGTCATAAAACATTGGATTGTCCACGTTTGGACCATATACTGTAACTATTGTAAGTATCGTGCCTCCAAAATTACCTTGTAACATAATATATCTACCCTGGTCATCAGTGAACGTGTTAAGGAGTGTGAAAGGGGTAGTACGTTTAATCAGAATTAATACCCCTCGGGCGTAGTTTGAGTAGGAAGACGCCACACAAAACTGTGCCCACCTATACCCAATTCTACATTCACGTTGTGGTGTAAGGTGAGTCTCCTAAAGACAGGCCACGTCAACCTTATGTCTATCTAGGTAAGCTAACACTTTCCGGAATTTCTTTGGATTTTGAAGTCCCCTAACGTTCCAAGTTATGAAAGACAATGTCTGAGCTTGGCTTAGATCAGTCGCCATATGTCATAAAGATAAATGGAAAATGGCAATAATATAGTAAGTATCTCGTAAGCACAGAGCCTGAAAATGAACCAATGCGCACATTTGTAGCTGCCCGGTGATTTTCTTAGTTTTCCCCCATCCTCCCCCCTCCCACTCCGCCGTACCCACAACAGCGAAGACAATTCCCTGTGAATAAACCATAACTCTATCCCCACCCTCTACATTAACTAATAGAAAAAACAAAAAAGGTTGAAACAGGTGTGGTGCACACAAGTGGGCGTGAGCTGCCGAGTCTAGTCCCTTCTCTAGATCTTATGGAGGGGGGGGAGGTTAACAATATAGCCATGCACTATGACAGCGAACATCACCTCAGTCTTATGCACATTTAATACACGTTCAAATAAACCATTTAGACCAGTGTCACTCATTGCATCATGGTGAGTAAGTCTGTGCTTTGTAATAAAGTATTGTCTCGCCCTGAGTCACTTATCTGTATGGTGTGTCCATGTTGTGGCCACTGCTCAGCAGTTGTGTCTGTACTGGGTAACAGCGCAGCAGGACCTCTCCTCCAACACAGGTACAGTTTAGTCCAATAACTTGTGGTGTACTTGCTAACAACGAGTTAGACAGGTGGCAGATATCCAGTGTCCCGTGTGGCAGGGCCGTGGTCTGTCGCAAACTCAATCGTATGACGTCATTCCACATCTGACATAACCTCCCGGTCTGGTAGTCTATCTCGTGGTGATCTCCTACGCACTCCTTGAGTTTCCTCAGCTGCAAATATTTCAAAACATCCTTAGGTTCGTTGAAGATCTTCGTGGACCCGTCATCAGTGATCTTGAGCCGGGCATGGTATAGCATAGGGTAGGCAGTTGGTAGATCTCTGAGTTTCTGCTTTGCTGGTCCAACTTTCTTTCTTGCCTCCTGCACAGATTGTGTAAAATCCGGATATAAGGCTATTTCCATACCCTCATGACGCAGGGTGCCCAGTTCTCGTGCCTTACGCAGCGCCACATCTCTGTCTCTGTAATTTAGCAATGATGGGTCTCGGCCTAGTGCCCGGTGGAGGTTTAGGAGCAAGGGATCTGTGGGCCCTTTCGATTATGAAAACATCTGAGAAGGTGTCTCTGCCCAACAGCGTGATTAAAAGTTGTTCCACATACTTCTCCATGGGGCCTGTGTTTGTGGTTTCCGTAATTCCCATTAATCGGATATTGCTTCTTCTTGACCTGGCTTCCAAATCCTCTGCCTTAGCAGTTATTGCTGTCACTTGTTTGTCTATCCTGGTGTGTTTGGTGGTAATCTGGTTGTTGGTGTCTTCCACTTCTGAAATCCATCGTTCAGCCATGTCTATCCTCTCTGTATGTCGGCCCAGTCTCTCCGACATTCGGTCTACTCTATGTGCTAGAGAGTTAATTTTGCCATCTATATTCGTTAACGCAGTTTGTATTGTGAGGAGTACCGACTGGATGTTATCTGATGGAGTTCCACTGTTAGATGTCGTTGCAGGTGGAAGTGCTTGTTGATCTTCAACAGAGTGATCCGGTGCTTTTTTGGAGTGGTCAAAATTGATTTTTGGTTGTTTTTTATCAGGTTTGCCCATACTTGCACCTGGGCGTGTGCCACAACGTCACCTCCAATCACCGAGAGGGGTGTAGCGGCAACTATGTTAGTCCTATAATGCGGTAGGTGAGCTACTCAGAGTGAGCTACCGGGGACTAAAAGATGGCGACTATTTCCACCTGTCAGGTAAGGATCTCTCAATGGCCAGGGCTCCTAGGGTAATCCTCCTTCCCGCTGACGTGCAGCACAATGCGCCAACAGCGCAGTAGCTATATGTTTCCAACTGCCTGCTAGTCCGCAGCCGCCATCCTTGTTAGTGCCCCAAGGCGCAGTTCTGGAGATCAAGGTCCACTCCGCAGCCCCTCACAACCCGCCTCGAACAACTCCGCAGCCGCTAAGCAATATTTTTACCTTCTCACAGGCGCCGCTGCTCAGTGGCGATGCTTGCAGCGCTTTCCACCACAGGGGGCGAGAACCTCAACTTCCTATGTTCTGGGGTAGGCAGGTATGAAAATGGTGTCTTGTTCACCTATATCACCAGGTCTCCTGCCTCAACGTCATCTTCCAGTCCTGGGGCTATATCACATACCTCCACGGGCCCTGTTATATGCTCAGTGCTGACCTCGCAGGGGCCTGCTTCTTCTGGCAAGTTCCAGCCAGCTGGGGCTGCTCTCACATATTATATGACCCGTCAGTGCTGCAGCAGCGTCAGTTGTGGTTGGGAGGCAGACCGCCGAGCACCCGGTTCCCCCCGGGTCATTTAAAATACCCCCGCTGTGTCTTCCGGCTGTCCGATGACAGGGGGCTGCGCCACTGTTCCTAACTGCTGCACGCCATACTCGCAGGTCCCGCTCACGCTGGCACTCAATAGGGGCCTCCACAGTTCAGCTCGCCAAAAGCCCTCCTCGCGCCAGTACCTTAATGCCAGAGTGGGCGCAGGTGGGTCGAACGCAACCAGCGCTGGTTCTGTGCTCTTATCGTGAATTGCACCTCCTGCTCCGGGAGCAATTTCGACCTCAGAACGGAGTACGTGCCGTACGTCACGGCCTGTCAGTGCACTTGAGGCCGGTGCTCAGCCTGTCCTGCCGCGCTGTAGGCCTCCCCAGCCTGTAGGATTGTAGTTTCTTTTTACGGCATCCAGGCGCTCCGGAACTTTCAGTTTGCAGCAGGGCTACGATGATGGTCCTCAACCGATTACCCAAAGAGGTGAAATCGCTATTTTTTGTGCAGGACGGGGATGATTTATCGGGCCTCCCGGAGGAGCTTGCTCAAGGCGCAGCCATCTCGTGGCTCGGCTAGCTCCGCTCCCCCATCACAGAGTTTAGGTTACAGGGACCAAGGGGGAGCTGCAGTGTCCAAAGAGGTAGAAGACAACATAGGGTCCATAATAGTATTGGCAGAACAGGTTTCAATAGAATATGGGGTTAGCAGAAGAGGATCCAGCATAACATTCAGAGGATGCAGCACAGACCCTGTAGGAGCCATGCAGGGCCTAGATAAGAGCTGCATATGGGGCAGAAGTAATAAGCACAGGTTCGGAGTTGGGGAAGTGCAGCACAGGGTGCAGGACCAGGGAAAGCACCTGGTAATCCAAAGCAGTGGCAGAGGACTTTTGATGATTATGCAGTGCTTTATATGGAAATATAGAAGTGCAGGTACTCACTATTTAGAGTACCTGTTTGCTTCTGAGGAGTGCCGGTACTCTCCCTTCCAAATTAAAGAAATGCTGGTATTCAGTACTTGGCAGTACCTGACCATATAAAGCACTGGGGATATGTGCAAGCTCCAAAGTGGAAGAAGAGGAGGGTCCACGTGATGGAGTAGCATGAGGTTACAAGGTTTAAGGGCCCGTACAGATCCAAACTTGGGGGTTAGTAGCGTAGAGTCCTGGAGGAAGAGTAGTTCATGGTACAGGGAAAGTATGACTGCATCTGGGGAACACAGAACAATACAGCAACCCAATATTTCCACAAGACACTGGGTATAAACATTAAACAATGACTGTGTCTCCAGTAGGACATATTTACAACCCAGTTGCTTAATTTAGGTATATGGTAACTATATAACCGTTCTCTAACTCATAATTCTCATAATATAGTAAAGAAAAATAATTTATACAGTAAAGATTGCAGCTAGGCATAATTCTTAATACATTAACCTGAATTTTAATTAATCGTGCAGTACAGCAATCATATGGGTCGAATAAAAAACACACTTCCCCTTTGTCAGAGTCGGGTCATCAAACATTCTTTTTCTCAGTTCCAATGGAAATCCTGGACACCTCGGCAGACCAAGAGCTGTAGCTTCCAAACAGAAGAAGCGATGACGAGTTGTCCTCCACAACCACATACATTTCCCAAATTGACTAATTAGCTTCTTCTGTTTGTAAGATACAAATCTTAAATCAGAGAAGAGCAATACAGTTGGGTGGTCTCCCAAGGTGTCCAGGATTACTACTAGAATTGTAAATATCTGCTTAAGGAGCAGTGGCGGTCGATGACATACAAAGATGGTGGGCGCTATGCGAATGTTCATATAAATAAACATATAACAAAGAAAAAATAAAAGTTTCACTTACCTTAGCCTGCAGCACGTCCTCAAAGTTCTCCAGTGCCTGGCTCCAGACATCTCTGAGTGCAATGTCTCACAACCTTATCCAATCTAGATGCTGCTCTCATGCTGTTAACAATGGTAAGCAGCATGAGAAAAGGGTCTGGGTTGGCTGGGGCAGGCTGGCTCAACGCTCCTAAAGATACGGTAGGTCTGTGCCTAAATTCAAATGACAAGAGCACCACGGAATAGAAAAGTAGATAGTCCGTGAAATAGACAGATCCATGTTGGTAAAATAAACTCCAAACGCTGGGACTGATGGTTCCATTCACTTTAATGAATTATTCTGTTTCTTGCAAATTAAACAACAGCCGACACGTGTTCCATCATGCAAGACAACTTTTTCAAGGCTCTAGTGGTTAATCAATATATGCAGAATATCCAAAGCAAATGGAAGGTTCAAAATATTGACCCTGGAACCCCGAGGTCCACGAAAGAAAAGTATAGTTAGCAAAAGTAACGCTTCTCACGTGAACTATTCTAATTGAAGTTCACGCACAATTCTACAATAAAATGTCGTATTCCATGTCTGAACGACCATAAACAATGTCAGTCTGGGAGAAATTCCTCCATTTCACCAAACGCCCTGATAAGCCAAAAATCCGTCGTCGTATCCAAAATCCTCTTGTCTACACAATGATTGCGTAGATGAGAGAGGCTGTTGTTTAATTTGCAAGAGAACAGAACAATTTAATAAAGTGAATGGAACCATCTACTTTTCTATTCCGTGGTGCTCTGGATATTTGAATTTAAATATATTCTTGGGGCCTCATTTATGAAAAGTGACGCATCGCTGCGTGAAAACAGCGATGCGTCACTTTTCATTGCGCCCTCCTTGCACCACCAATGATGCGTCATATTTACAGTATGACGCATCATTGCGCAATGAGTTACAGATACGCCAGTATTTCTGACGTATCTGTATAGCGCAAAAGTGGCGCATTGCTGGAGTGTGTCACAAAAGTGACGCAACTGCAGCACTGTATCCTTTCACATGGGGCAAGCCTCATGTGAAAGGGCCTGCGTCAGTCTTACGCCTGCTGTGAGGCAGGTGTAAGAAATTGACGCATTTGTGTCCTAGAAGTGGCGCAGTGAAATCACATAGATTTCACTGCGCCACTTCTACGACCCTTTCTTGCGTCAATACACCCCCCTTGCATACATTATACCTGGCGCAGGTATAATGTAGCGCAGGGGTTTACAAAGTGACGCATCTACCTAGATGCGGCACTTTATGAATATGGCGCAACAAGGTGCATTTTTTACGCCACTGGTGCGTCACAAAAAGTGACGCACCAGCGGCGTAAAAGTGACGCATAGCCTCATAAATGAGGCCCTTGGTATTTGGGGATTTGTTTTCCCATATACTTTACACTAGTGGGATGACATAGTGTTTTTTTTTTAATTCAAGTCATTTTTATTGAAGGGAAAAAAATATATATGCAAAGAAATATACACAAGAAATAGCAAATACATGAAAGAGAGAAGAAAATGAAGAAAAAGCAAACAATATAATATAATATATTATTTGTTTCATTGAGCACACATATACTATGCATATTTGGTTTTGACTTTTGCCTTGAAGACTGTGTGTGTGCTAGCATTTCTCATTGGCCATTGTCACCTTCTTTATGTTTACATACTGAAAGCAGTGCAGCAGCACCACAGTATTGCTTCGCAGAACAAGTACAACCTGGCTGCAATATACCAAGTGGTAAAATGGGGCATGCTAGGCAAGGGGCTAAGAGATCAGGTAGCATGTTAAGAGCACCAAGTTCTAACCATACCTGCCCTGCATGCCTGCATCCATGTGTGACGTGGAGGATCCAGGAAGAATGACTTCCTGCCAGGACAAAGCCTGCATTTGAACTAATAGGAGCTTCCTAGCCACCATAGCAAGATGGAAAAAGCCATTCATCCAAAGTGAAACAATGCATTTGCACTTAATAACTTAATAAGAGCGGTCGACCTCGAAGCTGGGGAACCGGGTTCGAGTCTCGGCAGAGACGCTCATCATCCTGTGATTCTGGGCAAATCACTTAATCACCCCGTACATAACAAAAACGAATGTGTCCGTCTGTAACGCAGCTAGTGCTCATGTAAAGCGCTTTGATACCTTCGGGTCGAGTTCGCACTTTATAAATATCTCCAAAAAAGGAGCGTAAGCAGTTTTATGAAAGATACACTTCAATAGATTCCATCCACCAACTGGTGCTGAAGTCACTAGGCTAAAACTTTAGAAAGTGTCCATAATAGCATAGCACTTGCTTTTGTACCACCTCCGGAGACAGACATCTTCCCATGTGGGAAAATCAGTTCTACCACATCACTTCCGTGGATATAGGATTAAAGGAGGTGCCCCGTTATACGGAACAGGGCCTGATGGCTCATCACAGGGTATTCTAGACTGCTCGACAGGAAGTGAAACAGATAGACATGGGCTTAAACTGGTCACACAGTACTTTCCTTTTACTCGGGCTCCACGTTGCATGTAGCCGTCGTGGTAAAGTGATATCATGTTGAAGATAATCCCCTTTGTTACTAATCCTGAAAAGCTTCAGTGTGGAAACAGGGATTATCTAGGATGGAAAAAAAGGAGCGTGGAGAAATCCTCATTGAGACTTGGCTACAAGGAGAAGGTCTAAAGACACCGGATAGTGCCTTTGAATGAAAGAATGCTTAAAATGTCACAGAGGACTGACACAACCACAGATGAATAGTATAGCAGTGACTGTTTATAAAATAAAATGCAAATGTATTCAATATGCACGAATCTTAGGTTATTGATTCAGTAATTAACAGGGTTGGGCAAATAAAGTGGAATTAAGTATATTGGTTTTTTTGTCAATAAAATGGTGATAATCTTATGTTTTTTTAGAAATGGTGTCCTTGTGAGCGTGCAGACTATCTCATAGTCTGTGATACCAGTACATTCATTACATTGCAGTTTTCTAAAGCATGGACAGTTCCCAATGGGTGGCAGAGGACTGTGCACAGGGAAAACTTGGAGCAAACAGTGGAAACAGTAATACATGTAACAAAACATATAATAATCTAATAAAATAAATTTATAATATGATGATATGAGACAGTTACTATGAATGACTAAAGTGCTCAGGATGAAATAGCCTGCCTATTTCTGACATTACATCATAGAGAAAGAGGTCTTTTGTTCTTGGAAATGATACTGAAAGAGAAGGCTTCCTAACACTTTTTAAACATATCGTAGGATCTAACTAACCTAATGTCTGTTGGAATGGAGTTCCATAACTTAGGTGCACTTTAAGAAAATAATTATTTGAGTGCTCTTTTCTGCTTTAATCCTGGAGTTACAATTAGCAGTTGCCCTTACTTTGAAGTATTAATTCATGTCCCAAGATAATTTCTGGGAAAGATAGTGGGAGGTTCTTAAAAACAAGGCTATATGTGTGATGCAATCTAGTTCAACGCTGTTCTCATCTATTGATATCCATTTCAATGAGCCTAGAAATGGGGCAATGTAGTTGAATTTGTGAATTCTGTTAGCTAGTCTGGGAGCTTTATAAAGCCATGCTCTGAGGGCAACTTGATATAATTTGGGGATTCCTGTGGTTAGAGACCTTCGATGACCCAGAATGGAGAAAACTAAGGATTGTGTAACACGCTTGAATCTGTATCAGAGATTATAGGTTTGATTCCCTGGAAGTTGAAATTGTAGACAATTTGCTAGTGTGTTGATGTATGTTTGGAGGAGGATACTTTTGTCCAAGTAAAAGCTAAACGATGTGCTGGCACCACAATTGAAGCATTACAGTGAAGTAATCCATGTTTAAATCAGGATAGGGCAGTTAGAACAGGGATAGCTTGAAGAACTCTAAGCTTCAAGAGGTGATGTTGTTGCTTGAACATTAAATACCTTGAAAAAACAAGAAACAAGTGGTGCTTGGCAAAACATGAACAGTTCGTTTAATTAAACAGTGCGGCTGGGAGAACAGTTACATGCATAGGGGTCTGAGGACTGTCTCAATTTACAATCGATCTGACATAGGTTTTTATTCAATTCATTGAATGTCATAAATTGTTCTGGTGAACCTTTTCCAGTAAGGAATGCAAACCGCTGTCTTTGGAGCCATAAATAATGTATTCGATGAGGAATTCAGGTGGGCCTCGACCTTGCGCGGACACAATTATGGCAAGTTGGTAACGTGTCATGTATTCGATGAGGAATTCAGGTGGGCCTCGACCTTGCACAGACACAATGTGGCAAGTTGGTGTCCAGATGTCCGTCATGGGGAGCACGTGATCACTGCATGTACTGAGTTAGCTGTGTCCTGATTGGCTATGTGTTCCTAACTTCGAGGGGCATCTGCCTTTATGATGCTTTGGGAATGTGCATACTGCTCCGGCCATGTGTGCTTTATTGGGGCCAATCTCCTTGGACCATTCTAGTGTCACTGCGTCTATCTGTGGGATTGTTCTGGGGATTCCTGTTCGCATGTTTGTCTGCCGGCTATGTGCCACCCCACCTCTGACCTGTCAATCAGTGACCTAAGGCCTACCTGACAACATATTTCTGAGTCAAGGTTGACGTGGAGTTCATAATGGGTGAATTCATCAACAAAGATTATGTTTTTATACATCTTTGTTCATATTGACATCGACTTTCTCAATACTAACAGTGTGATCCATGCTTTCATAATGATGAGGTCCAGAGTGGTGTCATTCTATATGTGGGACTATCACATATTTTAATGAGCCTTTTTTTCTGGTAGGAATGAAGATAAAAGCAATGGGCATGCTGCTAGAATTTCAGTGCAAGCAAATCCCGTTTATGAGCATAAATTCTACCTTTCCCAATTCTCTGAATCATGAATGGAATATTGTCTTTGCATCGAATATGTTTTTAAATTAGATGTGAAAATATGTAAGAATCCGAACCAACTCTCACACTGTCCAGGCCCCCGGTTATTTGCTCTGACCCCTATAATATGATAAAATTAACTAACTCTTAATTGGCATTCTTAGCTTCCCAGTAAGACTGTAGTATGTGGTGCAGGAAATACACCAGTGGCGTGGAAATTCAAAAGCCACATGTGGCTTGCAGCATGTTGTGCCATCCAGAGGGCTGCCAAAGTATGCATGACTTAAGCCCTAACTGTGTTGCCTGTCTCCTGCAGCTTTTAAATCTGCAAGTATATTTGGTACAATAACCCTTTTTGACAAGATTGAACCCTACTTTCATATATTAAATACGTCACCTCTAGGTATGCCTTGTTGCCTACGTGGTAGGGTGTGTGGTATTTAAAATTGTTTCATGCAAGAATTTAGTGTTGGCATGCACCTACAGTGACTAGCCCCAACACTGTTTTCATTGTGAAGGGCTGTTTTTGTCCTATAAGAAAAAACAAAGTTCAGAATAAATGAATAACTCTGTTATCTCTGGTTATGGACAAGCTACAGGAATAATTCAAACACAATTGTTAATGTTGATCAAAAATCCAATTTAGTGGTGTAGTTGGATTTATATTAAATATTTAGGAACAGTGCCTTTTAAAACACTAGACTATATCTGCCTGACCGACCCCCCCCCCTCTGTCCCCAATAAGCTAATTAGCATTAGTCTGCCAGCTCCAGGACCAACACAAATTTTCCTTCATGAGGAATGATAACTTCTACCAGCAAGAACAGATGACAAGGGTTCAAGAACATTATTAACTTAAAAGGGACCATGGTTAGATCTGTCCTTTCTTAGTTGTTAAGAGGTAATAGAGACCTGGAGAGAAGTCTTCTTTCCACTGGGCTCTCTGTATCCAGTTTGGCAGCAGCCCAGTAAGAGTGGGAGCTGGTCCAGGAGCCAATTTGGTGTAACTAAGGCTCATTTGCCTAAATACACACACCCTTCAATGGCACCGGCAAACAAGACGTTTTACTCATTGGCTAGTGAGTACCCAAAAGATTCCCTTACACCACTGGCTAATAAATCCAACACAAGTAGCACCTTACTGACAGCTCATCAGAACACGTGACCCAAGGACCTGGCCTTCTTCCACTTGTACTCAAGACTGTAAAGGGGACTCCAATGGTCAGTTGCCTGACCTCCTGTGTGGTTACAGGGTCACAACAAACCTCAAGAGGCCTTTTTTCCTAAAGTGCCCAGGCGATCAGTTGCAACCGGACCTAATCTGGACCTTACTGGTAGCCTATGCTGGACTGATTCCTGGCCCCTACATGCTGTCTCTGAGGTGCTAGGGAGTCTTAGAAATTACCAAGAAGAGCTGCTCCAGAAATAGTAGTAGATTTTATTTTGAATATTTTGGACTTCCAAGTATCCCCATGCGGCAAAGTTGTCTGATTTTAAAGGGACACAGCGTCACAATTGCCCCACTGGAGGCTTTTGAGCTCCATAAAAAAGACTCAGCACCAGTGTTAGAGTTTGGCGGAAATGCTCTGAACGTAACAGATATTACGTTCACTGTATTACAAGTGCATTATGACCTATGGCACTTGTAATAAGAGGGATGGGATCATTTGTGATAGAGTAACTACTTTGCCAACTCAAAATCTGGCCCTAAAACTCATGGTAGAAATATTGACCAGACAGAGGTGCAAAAAATATCCACCTGATGCCAGGACCCCGGCAGCCATGACATTTGAACTTCTCCCATTCTGGGCTTTGCTCCCCAAACCAACGGCTTCAACAGAACCTCATCCAACAGCTGCCCATCTTTGAGAGGACTTTGGCAGACACAACCTGCAACCTTGCCCCACTGGTGGATTTTAACTTGCATTTCAGAGTTTAAGTCAGAAGGCAAAATCTTTTACTGTGACAACCCATTTGGTGTATCCGACCTGTGCATCATCGTGTAGGCCTGAAATTGCACTTTGATTCCAATCAGCTACAAGCAATGAGTACTGATTGGTGGTCTATTTTTTCTTTCTGCCTTAAATCTTTAAAAATTAAATCTCTGGTTCCCGTTATTGGATTTTTTGTCATTTTGCTCATCAAATGTTCTTTATTTTTAGAAATTGGTTGTTTATTTTGTTATTAATTGTGTTGTGTTTTTAACTTTTCCTCTGTCTTTTTTTTACTGCTAAACTTTACAAAGTTTCCTAAGTTAAGACAGTCTGCTCTCTGGCACAAGTACTGGGGGGTTGAGACCAGGTTTCAATAACTGAAACTGTGTTTTACCCTGAAAAATGTGTGATCTGTTTCCTTGTTGCGGACTAGATCTACCTCAGTTAATAACACAATGTCATACACTTCCCATACAATTATGAGAGCCTAAAGCCTCCCATTATATGTTCTGTTTGGGTTACCTTCTCAGGTAAACGCAACACAAAGGTCCTGGTGAACACACACCCTCTTTGCCAAATTGGAGATGAGAGTCGGAGAAGGAGAGTTTGAAAGATGGAAAAACAATGAGCTAACAGAAGTGAGCAAAAATATTTATATAGAGGCTAGGAGATAATGCACAGGTGCCGGTGGTTGGGAATTAAAAAAATATATTAAAAGCAATTTGGTAGATAAGCTCAGCATGCCCGTATGATACAAGGCAGCCTGGGCCTGGTTCCAGCTCACCCTTACCTCAAACCAGCCATGCACTCGACCATTATAAATAGCTGAATTTAATTTGGATTCCTTGTGTGACCAAATGGTATCACCTGGAGAATTGCTTTACGTCTCTGTTCCTCCTTTTCTTAAATTTGAAGTGTTTAGAAACTTAATGGGGATGATCAGCAGTAATGGTCAGATTCACACAGCTTTTTGCACACCTAAATTCAACTTACGGGCACAGAAATAGCTATGGAATCATAATTCATTGAACTGTATCCTGCGAACATTGCTGGGGTGGCTCCTCCACTATGGCAGAGGAGCGTCGCCCCACTGCTTTTAAGCAGTGTAAAGAAGGGAAACATAAAATGGTAATAACTTTAAGTTATTATCATTTTATGCTTCCTGATGAGACCTGCTGCTTTGCGGTGGGTGGCAGTTTTGGGTGACTGGAAGGGAAACTCAACAACTTCCTCCAGGCTGTGGATATGGGTGATGTGCTATTCCCTCTACTCTTGTGCGCACTACACAAACAGGGCAGGGGAGGAGTAGTTTGACCATTCCAAAGAGCTCAATGACTGTTTGGTCGGCCCTCTCGGGCCGCCTAAACCAGTCATGTTAGGGTAAAAGTGCCTTCAAGGGATTTTTTCAAGTATTCTTAAATAAGTTATAGTTAATTTACAAGGTCAAGTGAATGATTTCCTTGAATGGAAGTCAATTCCAACTGTTTGATACCTCAGTGTATTAATGTGCGCAAATCACAGTTAAAGACAATTATCATGCATGATCAAAATCATAAATGCAAAAGTGTACAGAACGAATCAATAAAGAACAAAGACGGGGGTATATAGAAATATATTCACTTTTATCTTAATCAGATAAGGGTACTTGTTATATATGAAAAAAATATACAAAAACAATGCAACAGGAAGGTGGCAGAGTCAATTTGAAGCCTTCACTGAAACAAATGTGAACGGTTCCTGCTTTGGGGGCCCGTTGCGGGCCCCAAGGGTGAAGGGGGGTGCACATGGGGGTCCCTATGGTACCCCCCTGCGTTTCACAGCACAACATGTCAGGCACCGCGCGGTGCCTGTCATGTTGTGCTGTGAAACGCACAGCAAGCATTTTTCACATTGCGGCGGCCGGTGCTTTAAGCACCGTCCACCGCAATGTTAAAAATGCGGGATGCACCCGCTACTGTGGCGAGTGCATCCTAATTGGGGGCACGGTTCCTCCGTCCTTGTGGCGGACGGTACCTGCCCCCGACAGGATGGCGGACGGACTTTGTCCGTCCGCCATCCTAATGGACCCCCATGTCTGGTTGAAGAAGAAAGCTTTAAATGTGCACACTGTTTTAGTGGCCAAGTTGCACCCACGTCGATGGAGCACAAAGGTGTGAAGGTGGTGCTTGCAGAGAGGTATTTATCGCTCTGAATAATCGCACGCTTGCTTACTCCGTGATTAGTAGCGGAGATGTAGCGCGATCGGCAAGACAGTTCTATTGCCCAGTTCTGATAGTGCAGTCAATGTATAAGATCTGGTGTCTGATTACACTGTCACATCACGAAGCAGCATAGAATTTTGCAAAATTCTATACTGCTTCATGATGTGACGGAGTAAGCAAGCGTGCGATTATTCAGAGCGATAAATACCTCTCTGCAAGTGCCACCTTCGCGCCTTTGTGCTCCATTGACATGGGTGCAAATTGGCCACTAAAACAGTGTGCACATTTAAAGCTATCTTCTACAACCAGACTAAGATTGATTCAGGTCAGGTCAAATATCTATGAGGACATCCAATGAAGTCTCAAAACCCAGGGGTCAACCTAGACAATACTTTACAGTCCTGAAGATGGTCTCGTTTATGAAAAAGTAGAGACCGAAACGTCGACAGGCGCCTTTTCTTCTGAAATTTGTTTTTATTCTGATTAAGAGGAAAGGTGTTCACATTTGTTTCAGTGAAGGCTTCAAATTGACTCTGCCACCTTCCTGTTGCATTGTTTTTGTTTATTTTTTATATATAACAAGTGCCCTAATCTGATTAAGATAAAAGTGAATCTTTTTCTATATACACCCGTCTTTGTTCTTTATTGATTCGTTCTGTACACTTTTGCATTTATGATTTTGATCATGCATTATAAATGTCTTTAACTGTGATTTGTGCACATTAATACACTGAGGTATCAAACAGTTGGAATTGACTTCCATTCAAGGAAATCATTCACTTGACCTTGTAAATTAACTATAACTTAATTAAGAATACTTGAATAAATCCCTTGAAGGCACTTTTACCCTATCATTCATTTTGCCCGAGCCCTCAAGGGTAGTTTGGGTTGCCCATTTCACTTTATATTATAAACCAGTCATGGGCACTTCCCTGTTCTCCATGCAGGCTGCATTGCGGCCTGCATGGAGAACATACCCACCCCTCCAGCCCCTGGTTGAGTCCCTTGTCACGGCCCTCAGACCAATCACAACCCTACAATTCAGGGTTGTGATTGGCTTTGGGGAGGGAGCCTGGCTGCCTGATTCCTGTTCCTTTTGGAGGCAGGAGAGCAGGAGCGTAGAAGACGGGGGACCCAGCCTCATGGTAAGTTTAGATTTTTAAAATTGTATTATTTCGCCCCGGCGACACCACCTGCGACCCACCCCCTGCAGCCCCTCTCGTGAACTTCAAGCCTGCCCCCTCATCCGGGTGCCATGCCGGCCGCTGCCGGAAATAGGATCCATGAATGCAGAAATTCCACCAGTATGCTGAAAATCAAGAGTTAGTGACAGGCCTGTTGTGTTCCTAGTCAAGCCTATCTACAATAGTAGATGATTACCCTAAAACATGTCAGGTGCAGCTATCCACACCGGACAAATTATTGCAGATTGACTCGCATCACGAGTAGGCAAAAGTGTGTTTCCAAGGTGGGTGTGAACACCCCTATATTTAATGGTGTTTTTTAGGAAATTATTCCTCGAAGGTTAAAAATAAAATTAAAAAGAACAGCGTGCAAAAACACTTCTGTGTAACATTTGCACATGTAGTAATTTACATCAGGAGGAAATTCCAAATCCTTAAATGCTAAACATGTGAGTAGCCCTGAAAATCTATGGCTGGTTCCCATTTCTGAAGTAGAAGTAATTCTATGGTAGCAAATGTACAGTTTTTTAGTTTTTGGCTTTTTAAATCCACAGGTCATACAAATATCCCTCACTGGTACACCCACAGTCTGACCAGCCCTCCTCAAGAGACCCCCCGCTCACACTGAGCAATCTAATGAGAGCCCAGGAGAAGGATACTATATATTTTATCCAATAAAATCTGACACTGCAGGCTTTTGCATTTACCCTATGCAATAAATAGAACCTATTACAGTTTCAACCGGAACATGGTGTATAGCATACAGATTTTGATGCTCAGTGCACAACATTCTCGTGTTGCCAGCCTTTTCCCCACTGTTACATTCAAGTAGGTTTAACCTGTAGAACATTATTTGGAACTATGGACTTTATCATAATATTGTGTGTGATAAACTCACATCACTTATAATTCTGACAACTGCGCAAAAGACAGTTTGTTCAAAAGGCTGGAATATTGCGTCCCACATATAAGGATGACCTTGGTGTTTAACACTTGTCCTATTGACAGCATCACAATTTCTTTAATTAAAAGGTGGAAACAAATCAGTACAATTCAAGTAATGCCATGGAACACACCCATTTTTAAGTGTTTAAAGCGATCAGCCAAACTATATAATAGATCTGAGCTGACATTAACCATGATATAGCACTTACATATCACTCTGCACAATATCAATAACAGATGACACAATTTACTTGAAGTTGTAAATACAAGATAACAGCGTATTAATACTATTATCAACAACAGCTAGCACTTTTTCCAATTGTTCTTGGTCAATTTGCCTTAAAGGTGCAGCAGCTTCCATTTGGAATAATTTCCAAATTTCATTCTAAGTAGCATATATAAATCTTTTAGAATGTGGGCGTTTTTGACCCCCCCAAAAAATCTGATAAACTCATGTCCTCGGACAGGAGAGAAAAATGTTGTTTTACTGCAGACAGTGTGGAATGTCACAACCATTGTTGACGGAACTTTCCCACCGAATAGGCGATAACAATACCAGAAGGTGTTGACTAAGAGTATCGGGGATCAGGTCTACTTGATGTAAACTCAGGTTAGGAATTGAGAAAATGAGCATGACAACCATTTATGTCCGCTGGCAATAACAACTACACACCAGGGCTTGAAAATGAAGAAGTAAATGTGCCTTGTTACACCATGCTATTTAATGTTTTTTGTACAATTTGTAAAACTTTGCAAATTTTCAAAACGGGCAACAGACGAAATGGTTCGGACATTCATTTCTTAAATTTTTGCCAATCCCAGACAAGTAGTTTGCTTGATTGTTTAATTCAGGAAAATCATTTGTGTGGGAATCAGACAGGCTTGAAACAAGGTTTCTGTGCCCTGAACCTGCTTAGGACCAAATCGATTCCAAATCAATAGTGTCCTTCCAATAATCATAACCTTTAAGGGCCAACTGATTGAAAAATACAGTAGTATATATAAACTTATTTTGAGTAAGCATAATTTTTTTTTCGGTAGTGTTGGAGTACATTTAAAATATTATGACATGGTGTCTGTAGTATCATATCCGGTAAAAGAAGTGTATTTATCTTTTTGGAAATGTATCCCAAACAATTCCAGTAGTCACTGGAACGGCTGAAAGGTTGACCAGGGATAAGTCTGTTTTCATTTTATGTGATGAAGAATAGACGACCCGCACCCTGTCGACGAGTTCTGTAACAGAACATTCCAGGAGATAGTGGCCATTGATGAATAAGAAAAAAACTGTCACAAATCCAATCCACTAGAACAAAAAAAATAAGGAGAGTATGATCCAGACATAAAGCCAAGGAGGGACTGGATAAGTGCATTTTGACCATAACATAAAAACATAAATCTGGGCTGGGGGCATGTACAAAACAGAAGAACTATCAAAAGAAAAATTATCTTGATCCATATAGTACCCGGAGGTACTCAGCTGGAAAACAGGAGGTTGGGATTCAGCAGTAGGATTTCAAAAAGCCAACTCGGATGGACTAGCCAACGGTGGATCATTATAAATGACATCTGTTGTAGGAGACATGATATTAAAAGCAGGTATTGTGTCAGGGAGATTGTCGGTGGATGACTTAGCCTCTCCTTCCTTCAGCCAGGGAATATCATTATTGATGGTGTTTACACGCTGCAAAGAAAAGTCTTCGGTGAAAGGACTACTAGTCCATGGCATACTATGAAGTATCGGCCACATGGTGTAGCTTGACATGTTAAATGGAGACAAAACGTTGTCTTTATATCCAGGGAAAGGTGGTAAATCACAGTTTGGGTTCCTTCAAGGCCAAGGACTGGAACAGGGGCACATTACGTTGGGCCGAATTCCATTATCCGATATTAGGAAGCCAGCCATAAGCTGGAGTTTGATCTGCAGCAGTGGAAGAGTGAGACTCAGATAAATGTTTGTGAGATTAAATGTCCCAGAACATTTACAGGTCCTGTAATACAGCACAATGGTTATTTCCATCAGAGGTCGCAGCAGTGGTCACAACGTCTGGACTATCAAGGTCTGGAACATACATCCTGGGGGTCCGCTCACTTTGACATCTTTTAGGGAGGTTATTTACTGCTCCTTGAACCCCATATAGATGGTTCAACCAACTACGCCCTGTGTCTAATATGTTAGCTGCTAAAGACTGCTTCAAGTCATGGTTCATTCTGTACACACACCCTCTGGTCTATAAGGAGAAGAAAAATGCACTTGCACACCCATGAACTTCATCAAATCATGGTACGCTTTAGAAGCAAATGCCGGCCCTTGGTCAAAGTGTAAAGCGCAACTGAGATAAGTTGCAGTAAAGACTTGCAAGTCTTTAATAACAGTTCGAGCATCAGCCGAGTGCTGTGGTCAAACCCAAAGGAATCTAGAGCAAGAATCAACTGCATCCAAAATATATTTAAATGCAAAATCGGTAGACCACAATGATCTAAGTAAATGCAGCCAAAAGGCTAATTGGAAATTAACAGATGCGTCTGTGGTGGACGAGACACCATGGAACATTTGAACTGTTGACAAATGTCACAGGTTAAAATATATTTTCTGGTTTGTTGGTATAAACCCTGCCACCAATATCATAGCTGTAAGAGTGAAATGGTGGGAGCCACACTGGCATGCCCAGAAGCTATACCCTCATGTTCAGCTACAATTAAATCATGTCTGTGGTCTGTGTTGGGCATCATACAATCACCAACACTAGGAATAGTTACAAAAGGAACATTTAGGTCATTTAAATAATCTGAATATGTAGAAGGAAAACCCTTCGAGTAAGGGGTGCAGCTTTTAGAACCACTTACGGCAGGCAAGATATCATTGTTGATACAAGTTTTAGAGTGGGTTACTGCTGCAATTTTAGCTGTGGCTACTGCGGATTTGGCTGCTTCATCAGCCAGAGAATTCCCTGTGGCCTTTGTTCCCACAAGTTGATAACTCAAAGTATGTATTACATGAGCTTATGGCAACTTATCCTTAAAATCTGCCACTTTAATCCAAAACAGTTTGTGCTTGATTGTCCTACCTTTAGAATCTCAGAAGCATTTTTGTTTCCAAAAATGTACATTATCATTAGAAGATTATAGGCAGTAATACGAATCACACACTATAAGCATTGGGAATATAGGATCCGTAGTTTGAAGTGCAAGAAGAAACGCCTTCAACTCAGCTAACTGCACAGTACAGTCTCCAAGAGCCTGAGTGAAAGTAGTCTGAGGGTGAAAGACCCATTGGAAATAGTGCCAAGAACAATGACACATTCAGCAGAATATTGCTGCTTGGAACCTATTGCCGTTTGTGCAGATCCGTCAGTGTAAATAATGGACTTAAATTGGTCAAGACACAGAATTGAAGGCGGCAAAGGATAAACATATTCATATTGCAAAACATTTTGTGTTTGCAGAGAATGGTCAAAGACAAAGTTAATATTGACGGCTTTTAAGGACGTATCCCATTGTATCCAACAAGGGTGGAGGGCTTTTGCATTAGGAACACTGGCTTTTGTGATTGCCTCTAGGGCAGGCACTGGAGAAAACACAATAATGCATTTACCTTGACCAAGTGGCCGGACCTTCAGGATGGCCATTTGAATTTTTCCAGTAGAAGCAAAATGCAGTGCTGCAGAAGAATACAAATGTGATTTATATGCTATGGGTACCATCTCACCTTCATTAAAGGTGTCGTAAGAAAATCCAATCACAACCGGCAAAGCCCTGGACGACCAAGTTCGTAGTGTTGACCCATGTATGTAAATGGCATGTTTCAAGTAATTCAGACCGCAAATATCTGAGTGTTTCAGTATGCTCAGACATCAGGAAAAATCATGGGGTACTAAGTCATAAAGAAGTTTAATACTTTGGGCATAGTCAGGTATGTATGTCCTACCAAAATGTTAAACTCGTAGTGGAGACTGCAACTTTTTAAGTGTATTGGAGGCTGCAATTGAGCACACTTTTCCAGAAAATGAGGGTCAAGACTTTTCCCCTCATTAGTTAGTTCATATCCTAAAAAATGGACACTGAGGAAAGCAATGTAAGATTTTCTAAAATTAAACATGTAACCAAGTTAGGGAAATTGCAAAATTACGCAGTCCACTCTTGTCAAATGGGAGTTAAATTCATTGTCAGTAAAGTAGACATCATCCATGTAGGACAGAGCATCAGAATCAATGTCATGAAGAATCACCATAATTTGTGCCTCAAAAACTCCCGGACTGTTCTTGTACCCCATAGGAATTAATACGAAGGGCCTCTGAAAACAAAGGGCGCTAAACGTCGACCAGTCGCAGCTCTCTAGAGCCAAATTGTGTCTAAAAAAAACACCTGAAATGTCCAAAGTAGTTTTATTTTGTTTTTGGATGAAATTGTTAGTCAGTACCATACTATGTGTATTTTGTACTGCAAAAGTATGTGAAGAACGATGTGTATGAGTATGGTGCATTTAACATCATCTTCAATCGGAATATCCAAAAGATATAGTCTATCAGGTGGGGCTACGTGGGTGTCTGTGGTTTCAACTGTAATAAACGTTTCAGTTGCTTTCACTACCAGAAATTGGTGGAGATTATGGTGTACTATTGTAGTCTGCTAAAGGGGGAACCAGGCCATCGGGTACGCACATGGTCAAAATTATGTGCTTGTCTTGTGGTCCCGTAAGGGGAAACACAGCTTCAAGTTGATCTATGTTTTGGGCAATCCAGAAGGGTATTTCTTCACGATGTTTGGGTTATTTGCCCATAACTGAATAAGCAATTACAGGACTAATAACATGGCCTGCTGGCACCTGAGATTGTCCATGCAGGGCAACTCTAGGTGGTACAGCAAGCAAGGCGCATTCAATACATTTTGGTCATGTATCGATATAAGACAACAAGACCATTGTATAAAGCTTGAGTTTGTAGTAAATTCATTTTACCTAAATCGGGATACAGGTATAGCCCTCTAGTGCCAGCAAGGTGGCCCCATCAAGACACAAGGGGCTCATTCGGACATTGCCAAGTGCGTGGGGAAGGACGTAATTAAACCACTTCTGGTGTTCCCAGATGGTAAGAGGAATTTCAGTAAGTTTATATGGGTGATATGCACCAGGAGTCGGTGGTGTCTTACAATTATGGAAAGTATTATCATTAGCGTCGACACCCGGGGAAGCGACTCAAGAATAAAAGACCTCAAAGCCGAATGCGACGCCGCTTCTATAACAAAAATCACAGCAGCACCTGCATTAAGAACTCCGTGTTGCATTAAATGCTGAGTTAATGCTTGGCGACAATTAATAGCAATTGCCAAAGGTTGAGCCATAGCCAATCAAAAAGGGATTCGAAGCGTAGCACAATCAGGGTATATAAACATTTTAATATTCAAACTTGAAAAACCAACAGAATTAGGTGCTGCCTAAAAACTGTGGAGGAGAAATCCCTAGCACCGCAGACGTATTCGGGAAAAGGTGCTAGGGTATTGTTGACAAGCACAAGCGTTACTCAGGGGTCCCGCAAATAAGTACCAGGCCAAACATTGCAGGGATTCTGCTCTGGAACAGAACTACGCTTGGAATCATAGAACATCAGTATGTAGGGCCTGAGTCACCATACCACCTCAGTATTCATGAGTCTGAATCCGAGTAGCTATAGTGCCTCACTTGCCCTCTGAATCTTACCAGAAAAACAAGTGAATTGGCACCCTAGAACACAACACTCTCGACCCTCTCAGAGATCGCGGTAACAGTGCACACCCTTTCGCTCTCTCACTCGTACTTGTCCACAAGAAAATAACCAGGAGACACGACGGAAGTTTAGAATATTTATTTAAACTATTGTGCTCTGAAATGCAATATACGTGTCTCAATTAGGAAACAAATGCATACTAAAACACTGTTAGCATGGTTAATAATCCATATATCATGAAAAGCCCTTTCATTTTATAAGACAGAGTAACCAAAATCCCCCTCCCCTACTACTAAAGCTGGGGGTTTATATATCAAAGATTGCTGGGATTACTGGCAGACCCCGTACCTTAGCATACACAAATAGACATGCTACATCTCAGCAGACGGAGGGCTCTTGTCTCAGAACTCTCGCTCCATGTGTGTCTTTTCGGCTCATGCTCATCTATATGATAGGACATGTGTGCACGTAAACAACAGCTGCATTCATGTGTTATGTGTCGGTGCTAGTGCCTGGCCGGAAAGAATACCAAGGGACATTGTTGTTTGACCGTGTCAGTGGTGTTCAGACTAAATCCCAGGAAAAGAACAGAACACGAAAACATATGCAGGTTCCGTGTGGAAGTACAATGTGGCACAAAAGCAAGCATGTTTGCATGTTTATATGTTAACATGTGCAAAAGAAAACGAGGCCTACGATGTGCACAGTTAGGCTAACAAAGAAAGTCTACAATGACCTCCTGCTCCAAGGATTTCCACAATTCCACCCTCCAAGAGTGCCCTTCATCGCTCCCTAGCCCTCTCTGACATGCATTTCATTTGTTTTATAGCACTAGTCATACCTGTATAGGGTGTCAGAGCACTTCACATCACACTCTCATTACACAGAGACAATGAAAAATATGTGTGTAAATGAGTCTATTGGAAATGTTACATAACACACAGAGGATTACAAGGTGTAGGAACCACGTCATCCATAATAGTAGGCAGCATATTTTAAGAGTGTTAAGTTTGGTGAAGTACAAACTCAAGATTTTAAAAGTATCACAGTAGTTGGGGTTGCCTTTACTAATAAGAATATTTTTATCCAAAAGAAACCTTTTTAGCAACATAATGAAAGAGTGGGGAAACAAATATAACATTCTAACCTATACCATGCAGTTGGAAGGCAGCTTATTGATGACAGTTCATAGCTCACTGTGCTATATAAGGATTGTAACTTTGAACTGCAAGTAACAAAATGATATATGTGACAAAAGCAATAACCTACTGAGCTTTCCACATAAAATACAGTTCGGTGATGTGCATGGTTTACAGCTGGTATATTAACCCTCTGACCTACGTTATGATGAGCCAAAATTGCCACTAGACAAAACTCTGATCCCTCTCTAGCAGGAATTGTAATCATCATGCGACTTATCTTGACGTTTTATTGACGTTTTATAGTTGCCTGAAAACTGCCGGTCACTCAAGAAACTCTACAGCAGGAGCTTTTAAATCTATAACTTATTTCTAAACACGCACCCCCCCACCCCCTCAAGTTGAGCTCCAAATGTCGCTGTACCCGTCGCACTGCCCTAAAGCTGGCCCGTTGTGTATTTCTAACTGCCTGCCTGGTGCACAAAATTCCTTCACACCAACTCCCCCTATACTTCAGTTAGAAGTTATTTATTTCATGGTGATTGGCAATGTTCGCCATGCAATACAGAGATACTGAGATTAGAAACCCCGGGAAAATTAATCCTGACCTAATCATACTCAGGGGTATCCAGTGGAGGCTCCTCTTCAAAGGCGGAGCAGCGTTGCCCTACTCCTCAAAAGGATAAATAAAATGATAATAATGTATCGTTATTATCATTTTATTTTTCCTACTGAG
This sequence comes from Lissotriton helveticus, assembly GCF_964261635.1. Classification (NCBI taxonomy): domain Eukaryota; kingdom Metazoa; phylum Chordata; class Amphibia; order Caudata; family Salamandridae; genus Lissotriton; species Lissotriton helveticus. The sequence goes on from NC_136063.1 coordinate 577,242,622, forward strand.
TCAGTAGCTCTCGGGGCAGGGAAAACTGACCAGATCAGGAAGAGGAGTGTTTTACACTCCTTAAGTGCTCATGACTCATGACCTCTCGGGCTGGCCAAGCAGTCCTGATCACTTTGCATCTTCCCCACCAGACTTGCTATCCACAGCCTGGTGAGGAACATGCAAAGCCTCCCATTCCCTGTCTGAGCGCCGCTCCATGGCACTCAGACCAATCCCAACACTGAATTGCAGCGTTGTGATTGGCTATGAGGAGCCCGGGTGCTTCCTTTTGCCAGCGGAGACAGGAAGAAGAGGACAGAGGAAGGAGACTGCGGCCGGGCGGCCGAGGTAGGTGTTGAAGGAGACTTCAGCAGGCCGAGGTAGGTGTTTATTTTAATTTTATTTTCTTTGTTCACCCCTCCCCCCACTCTCATCGGGTAGCGGCCACTACTGGGAGTATCCCTGGAATTTGGAACGGTCTTCCATTGGTCCTTCACCTGACTGTTCTCACTCCAGGACCTGAAGCAACTACTAAGGGCAGTGCTTTAAATGGGCCGGTACTCACCGGTACTGAGTACCGGAACTTCTTCATTTTCTCCCCTTGAATACCGGCACTTTTTTCTAGAAGAAAGAGCGTACCGGTACTCATGGGGATCTGACTTTAACCGAGGCAGTGCGCTCCCTTTATCCCTCAAGTTATACTACGGCAGCCCCTTTCAAGCACTGCACGGAATCAATCAATGGAGCTCGTCACCAGGACCCAGCATGAGCTGCTTTATAAATCAGAGCAGGGGTGTGTCTGCTGAGTCATATGCTTATCCAAAGAACTTTCACAGTGGGCGGTAAGAGGGGGCTGTAAAATCTAATGGGTGGCGTTGGGAGGCACTATTCAGGACATAACAAAAGAACGTATGGGAAGGCTTTTACAGTCGCCACGCATCTGAATTGCTTTCTTGCACACTTCCACTTCCACACTCGCTGATTCCTATTTCATCGACCTTGGACAGACCTTAAGACCAATCAAAAATGTGGAGATTGGCACCTGGTTCCCCAGTACAGACGTTGTCAGCTCTGGCCCTAACTCCGGTTTACAAATGTTCCAGGAGAGACTTGTTTATTTATTTTATGCGTTTTTATATAGCGCAGACTTTACCTGAAGGTGTCAGAGCGCTTCACAATAGGAACAGTAATGATACATGAGGAGAAAATTACAAGTGAACAAATTACAAAAGCAAACGTTAAGTTACATGAGGCAAAAGTGACAATTGTGAGCAAACAAAATACAAAAGGTAGCAAACAATACATTACAGGAGGAAAAAGTGATATGTGTACAGGTTACAAAAGCATACAAAGTACAAGTAGAGGTATAGTACTGCAATAAATGGCAGACACTCCAGCACAAGAACAAACGTTACATGAGGCAATGGTGGCACTTGCGCAAGTATCTAAAGCAAACAAAATGTAAGAGGTAGCAAACAGTATGTTACAAGAGAAAAGTGACGTGTGCATGTTACAAAAGAGTACCAGTACTGGACAGATGGCTCAGTGGGCTGTCGGCCACCGGTTCGATTTAAGGCAGGCTGAAGCAGCATGTAATCCTTAGGCGGTTGATAAAATGCATGCAGATTTCGTGCATACAACCTTGGCACGGTCAAAAAGCTAACCCCGCCCCTTGTTCCCCCTTAGCCCCGCCCTAAACACAGCCCACTGCTCCTTTTGGTGAGTACCTGCACTTATTTTTTCCATTTAAAGCACTGACTAAGGGCTTAGTTACAAGTGCCTCGGTACTTTGGTGTGTAATTCCACCCAGAAAATACTGATACCGCAGGGTGTGTAGTATTTCACTAGGTCAGAATTATTAGCTTATTCTGTGTAGAAAACGGTCAGAATGAAGCATTTCAAGCAGGCTGGGAGTTTGCAGTATGTTTTGCCTCTTTACAACCTCTTTTCCTATGTAAATTTCCCTAGAATTTTCCTGGCAAAATTGACATGAAAAAACAATTCGGCAGTGTGCTAAACTCACATTATTTGTAGTCCTGATCTGGGCACAAATTCCATTTCCGCATGATGATTCCCCTGACACTGTGTATCATGTGGAAACTTCCTCCCCTCCATTTTCTTTTGATCCTACCTTCCATGTCTACATACTTTTTCCCTCAACACACTTGGGGCCTCATTTATGAGAAGTGACGCATCGCTGCGTGAAAGCAGCAATGCGTCACTTCTCAGTGGGCACTCCTTGCGACATTATTGATGCTTCATATTTATGATATGACGCATCATGTCGCAAGGAGTTACAGATACGTCAGTATTTCTGACGTATCTGTAAGCGCAAAAGTGGCGCATTGTTGGAGTGTGTCACAAAAGTGACGCAACTCCAGCAATGTGTCCTTTCAAATGGGGCAAGCCCCATGTGAAAGGGCCTGCGTCAGTCTTACGCCTGCTGTGAGGCAGGTGTAAGAAATTGACGCATTTGTGTCCTAGAAGTGACGCAGTGAAATCTTATAGATTTCACTGCGTCACTTCTATGACCCTTTCTTGCGTCAGACCGCCCCCTCTGCATACATTATACCTGACGAAGGTATAATGTAGCGCAGGGGTTTACAAAGTGACGCATCTACCTAGATGCGTCACTTTGTAAATATGGTGCAACTAGGCACATTTTTTACGCTGCTGGTGCGTCCCAAAAAGTGACGCACCGGCGGCGTAAAAGTGACGCACGGCCTCATAAATGAGGCCCTTAGAGTGTGACATTAGTTTAGTTCATAATGTATATTTTAATGAGTTTTCTGCTCCTCCATTTTGCTCACTGGGTAATGTTTCTACACATCCGTCTCCTAAATATAATCTACGTATGTACTTATTTTCTTATGAATTAATTGCCCACAACCCACCTTTGTGTGGTTTTGCCATTTATAAGTGCAGCGCTCTGACGCTCTTGTGGTCGTGGTTCGCGCCAGCATAGACTACATGAGTGAAAATAACGAAATAAAATAAAAAATAACTGGATTTCACTCCCGGCTTCCGATGCTGTGCCGGCTCCCATGTCAATTGCAGATTCACGAGGCCCTACGTCAGTTTTCCAACAGTTGGCATGAGATGCGCGAGCTGTCAGTAAAGGCTGAGGAATCAGTGCAAAGACCCAGGAGTTTGAGAAGTTGGAACGGGCTACTATAAAAAAGGTGAAGGCGGGAGTATGCTTGTGGTTTAGAACCGTGCGAAGCCTTCCTGTAACGTGCCATTCATAGATACAGTAAGCAGATTATGACAAGCGGAGTTCGGGTGGGAATAGATAACAGCGGTGCTCTGTGCCAGCCAGCAGTAAGAACCGGCGCTTTCCTCAGCAAGCAAAAGCCGTATTCAGAAAAAAAATGCCCACCGGGGTTAATTAAAATAACGTCCTCCATGGAATGTTAAAATGTAAATAGTCCCCTAAAAACGTGAGCTTCAATGTCGAGTTTTGATTTGTGGGGTGTTTCATGTCGGCGTCCCAGCTGAAAATCGCGGGTAATCAGTTACATATATAAGTATCTCTTGGCGCAGTTCCAATCGCCTCGGGTTACATTTCGTTTGTCTTCAACTAGAGCGCTAAATTCGGGCCTCCTGGAGTAGACGGGATCTGTAATTTATTTTAACTAGTGCAAGCTACAGCCGCACATTGCACAGTACATTAATAGAGGGCGGCGTGGGTTCAGTAAATTTTCACCCATTCCGGATTTGATTTCTAGTTGGTCGCTTTTGGAAACCTGGCAGCTCTGAACAGTCCAAAGGTCTTTTTATAGTATTTCTCCTGCCCACAGTCCTTTAAATCGGTTACCACACAGGGCTGTCCATTTTGAGATTTGTGTTTATGGTCCTGAGCAGGCATTGGTTGGAGGTCTAGAGATCTGACCTTCCTTACAATCATCCCTTACAGAAGTGTTGTGATAGGTCAAGAAGCTGTTGCAGTATGTAGTTAGTTGGGACCTGCAGTGGTTGACTAAATTAGAGTTCTCCAAATGCCAGTGGTATGTGGCAGATCTCTTTAGCTATTCCTATATGTTCACGCGATGATGGTTGGTTTGTCGCTGTGGACCGGTACTGTAGCAGCTCTGTCTTATGTGAGTGTAAGAAGGCCAAGCACTATAAAGGAATTATTATGTAGCTTGTTTGAATGGGTCACAGTATTAGTGAGGGCCAGGAGGGTTATGTATCAATTTCCATTCATATTTAGTACCTAGGCTAGATACAGTTTCGCCCATCAGAACTTACCTGGACATAGAAAGTTGATACATTGTTTGCAAACATGAGAGGAGTATGTTGTTGAGGCAATTACGTATCTGTGAACTGAAGATTGTACTTGAAGGAGTGATTATTGCACTGGGTTCGAGGCCAGAGTACCGGGAAGGTCTAGTTTCCTTGAAAGTATCCAAGGTTTTTCCTCTCTTTTAAATTGTAAATGCTCTTGGATGCTTTGATTCTGGTCTGGGAGTGGGTTCCAGTGCTTGGCAGCGTTTACTGAGAAAGTGGTGCCTTGTCTGGATTTCTTATATTAAGGTGGTATTGCAATCCGAGCTGCTAGCCTAAAGTGAAGTGTCCTGTTTTGTTTGTAGTGCTTCAATTTAATTTGTAGGTTTAGTGGCCTTTTTTCTTGGGAGACTCTGTGAATGTGCCCTGAACATTGCTCGTCTAGCTATAGGTAGCTACAGGTAGCCAGTGGACTGCTTACAAGACTGGTGTCATGCTTTTTTTCAGGTGGAGGCAGAAGAGTCTTGCAGCCACATTATGGACAAATTGTATTTTGCATATGATAAAACTGGGGTAGCCAAGGCATCAAAGTCATATGCATATTGTCACACAGCAGTGGTAGTTCAGTACTTTGCAAATGTTGATGACATACAGAGATTTTGTAAAAAAGCTGAACAAGGCTGGTGGAAGTGTTCAGGTTTTGGGGATGCCATGAGGTACGGTTCTGTAAGATGTGCAAACTGTGAATCCCTTACATGTTTGAGGAACACCAAACAAGAAGCACGTAGCATTCAAGGAAAGGGAAAGATGCAGGATGGCAGAAAGCAAATGAAGCATAGGCTGAATAATGAGATGTTGTGATGACTGAGTCAGCAGCAATCAAGGTAGGCAAGCAGTTGGCAAGGATAGGCACAGTGAATACGGGTGGCAAACAGATTCAGTAATTCAGGTGCGCCATGAGGCAGCAAGCAAGCTAGTGGGTCCACAGTAGCAGAGGTTTAGCAGGATAGGCTCCCTTGAGCTAATGAGCTAACGAGCTCTGGCTGATGCACTTGTGTCTAGTGAGTGGCACCGAGACCTGAGAAGACTGCGGGCAGCATTTCCAGCCCCCCCAAAAGAATGTGTTGCTCTCTACTGAAAAAGAACAACTATTCTGAAAAACGTGTTTAGAGATGCACAGCACTGGCTGCACCAACACGGGTGAAAAACTAAAGATTGACACTGAAGTAAGTGTTATCAGGCACAGCATTTACTATGATGCATTGGGGTGAACTGAGTGCTGGGATGTGAGGCAGTGTTCTCCCACCATCTGTTTGTTTGAAAAGGATTAATCTTTATACAGGTAAGTGCAACAGGCAAAGTGCATGCACACACAGATGTAAATTGCAGATTGTAGGCTACAACTAGAGAGCAGTAACCAGACAATCGCTTCCAGTTAGTGCAAAATCTACTGTCACATGCAGTCTTCACACCTAGCACTAATCAGTAGAAGAAGTTATAGCAATAATTAGCCAGCCAACGAACAACATAAGCTGTCATACTCGCCATTTCTTCTATCCAAGTCACTGTCAGCTGCCAGTACTTGTCTGTTTTGATGTGTAACTCCAGGCACACTTGAACTGCAATAAACTCAACCAAGAGAGGCTGGGAGATTGGAAGAGTATCACTATATGTGATCTCTTTTCAAAATCTATCTTTAGTGCCACAGCCAAAGAATAGCATCCATTTCAGAGGCACTTATATGAAGTCCTAATAAACCTTTACTTTGCACACCTAAATTGCAGGAAAACCAAAATCAGAAGAAGCACATAGTTCCTAGAGTGAAATGTGTTTGTGAAATTGGACCTTAAAACCATCCATGTATTGCAGCTTTAGACATTTCAGGTGCTACATCTGAGAAGTGCAGAGTAGCTAGAAAACTCTGGAAGGCACAGAGGAATCTTGATGAAGAAAAACGCACTTCTACAAGACAGATCAGCAACCCCAACTCCACCGCCCTCCTGGACAACCTCGCCAACATCGGACTGAAACAGCTCATCAGCACCCTTACCCACAAGGCAGGACACACCCTCGACCCCATCTTCGCAGGTGGGAACAACATTTGTTTCAGCCACACCACGCAGCCCCTCTGGACGGAACACCACTGTGTACACTTCTCTCCATGAAGGAACTGGAGCAAGGTCACAGAGGATCACCTCAACTGCACCCTAAGCCACGAACCACCCCCCACCTCGACAGGCGCCAACTCTGCAGACAAGGAACTACACCACTGGATCACCAACTGCGCAGACAAGCTCACACCCCTCCGCACCACTGACAGATTACGCCCCCTGAAGGCCACCTGGTTCACCACTGACCTCCAAGAAGTGAGATGCTCCTGCAGACATCTTGAAAAACGATGAAGAAACAGCAAAACCATAGAAGACCTGACCACCTACAAGAATGCCATAACAGACTACCACCAATGCATACGATCTACAAAGAAGACCTTCATCCAGAACAAAATCCTCACCAACTCCAGCAACTCTAAGGAACTCTTCAAAATCATCCGGCAATTCACCAAGTCCCACAGCCGCGGCCGGTAGTGGGAGTACAAGCCGGGCGGTGACGTGGGGAGGGGGAGGGGCAGGGTTGGGGATAGTAATGTATGGATTACGGACTTTAAAAGGTGAGTAAAAATAAAAATAAATAAAACGAATTTCGTTGCACACACTGCATCACATTTGGTGATGCAGTCCCTACAGACATCACTCCCAACCACGACCTCTGCAACATTCTCGGCTCCTACTTCCACATCAAAATCAAAGCCCTCTATGACAACTTCATGGAGCAGACTCCCGAACCTGGAATTTTATTATTTTGGTAGTAATCTTTTTCCAAAAGGAATGATCATCTAGTTTAAGAGCATATATGTTAACAAAGTCTAAAATGTGCTTATCAACTTTATCTTGAGCATAAACATATCTACCATATGAGTCAAGATGGTGAGTCAGTAATTGTGTATGAGCTTTGCGTGAGAAAAGTATAGCTATCTTTGCGTTTTCCAGCTGGAGATGAAACTATATCTCCTACCCATCCCCTAGACATTGAATGTAAAGTGTTCTCAGATATGTGAGTTTCTTGAAAAAAAAAACATCAGCATTACATTTTTTTAAATATTCTAAAATTTTACACTGTTTGACAGGATGGCGTAAACCTTTAACATTCAGAGAAACAAAAACCAGCTTGTGTTGCTGAGCCATATCAAGTTACTGAAAGATAGAAAACCTGAGAGACAAAAAGAAAGAAGTAGCCCATATAAAAGAGACAAAACATGACAGACAACATGTATGGACGTCATCCATCAATTGTCTGCTACTTTCATAGAGAGGGAGGCAATGCCTCGCTGAATATTTTTAATGTCCGAGCATGTGGTATCTGTGTTCACATAAATAGCCTGGATTGCTTCCAAAATCCTATTCAATGGGGTTTCTTGTGAGTTTATAACCTTAGACTTTGTAGGTGGCGGTGAACCAGCTTTCTTCCGCTTATTTTAGTGAGCTGACGCTGATTTGGAATCTATATTTCAGTGTATGAAAACAGTCAATTATCTATGAAGACTTAGAAGATGTTAAAATAATATGTAAAATATTGGCAATAGGTATGTCTCAATTAGTAGTGTTTAATGAGAAGATTTGCAGATAAGAAACATAAATAACTGCTATAGAGCCTTAATGGAAAGTTGCTGCAGCAGACTGTGAAATAAACATTTTTCCTTTAAAATCTTAAATAGAAAGTTCCAAAAGCAGGCAACCTGAAAATCCCTTTAAGAGGGCGACAATCAAGTTGAAGGAAGGGAGGTGTGGACCAGGGAAGCGCTCGCCTCCTCACCACTCCTCTCAGAAATGGCAGACAGAGAGGAGTTTCACTGAAGGAAGTGGTAGGACAACACAGTGCACTCCACAAATGCGAAAAAGTCCTGCAAAGCTTACTCCAGATACCGCACGGTGTGAGAAAGTCTTACTTCAAGACACCAGCCAAATAATGTCCCCGTTCAGACAGTAATTCGTCATCATTTGACAGGTGAGCAACGACTTGTATCGCTCGGCGGCCATCTTGCATCGCACGCGCTACCGTCTCCCCTATCTGGTGTCATTTTATTTCACTGACTCAGTTGTTTTCTATAGGAATGTGTGGCTGTACCTCAGTTATGTCACTGTGTTGGCGGAATACCCTCCAAATAGCCTTTTACTGATGGGCAAAAGTGACCTATACCCCTGTTAACACCTAAGGGTAAGGGTAACATTATATTAGACTGGGACAGGAAGACGTCCTGAAGAAGACCTAGGTGACCTAGTATTTAAGGGCGATAAGAGGTCGAAACATGTTGACTACAGCAGTAAAGGCGGGGCGCTAGGGGGTCCTAATACCCTACCCTAGCACTACCATCCATTCATTTTTAATCCTGACCTTGGAACCTACTAATAAAGTTTATATTTGGTATCCAGGAGCCAGTTTTAACCATTCCCTACTGCAATTTTTTGTCTATTATTGTACTCAGTCTTGAGCTGTTAGTTTCTGTTTGTGAACATTGTTGTTACTTTCAGTCTTGTGTTACACGTTGTCTTTGTATATTTTTGTTCCCCCTCCCTATGCTCCGCCCGGAGTGTGGCTACGCCCAGGCGTTGTAGCAGACCCGATGATGGAGCATGTCACACACATTGTGTGTAAGTGAGGGCAGTTTGTCATTACTCATGAGTGTGCCATTGCTTGCACACTTTTGATTAATTTGTGTTTTTTGTTTTCTCCACCCCTCTTATGTGTATACTATAGATATTTAGGGGGTTCGGGGTGGTTGAACTACATATAGACCCTCTCCCCTTTTGTGTGTGAAACTGTACCTCTGATGGGTCATTTGTGGTGCGTAATTTACTCTAAGGCTTGGGTGTGGTACATATGGGCCTGTTTTGACACCTGTAGATCTGTAGTGAGTAGAAATGGTCTTAATATTTGTGTGGGTGGGTGTTTTTGTTACTATGTCCTCCTTAAAATTCCCTAAACCCCTCCCATTTAATAATAAGTATTTAACATTTTCTATCCCCTCTCCATTGTCCCCCTCACATTTACTACAAAAATATAACCACCCTCAAGCAGCAAAGGTAGGAGAGGCAGAGGATGAGGTCCCAGGCCCTATGTATGTGAATAGTATTCTGTAGCATATGAGTAGTAGTGCAGTTGGTGAATAGGCCACTAAGGGCCATATGTATCAACATACCGTTTTGCGATTCCTAAATAGCGATTTTTAAGGAATCGCTATTTAGAAATCGCAAAATGGTATGTATGTAGGAAATCGCTTCTTTTTAGCGATTCCTTAACATTCCTAAATTGCGATTAGCAAATTGCTAATCACAAATTTCCCATTCATTTCTATGGGCCAGGAGGCCCATAGGAATGAAGGGGAAATTTGCGATTAGCAATTTGCTAATCGCAAATTGCGAATATTTTCAAGGGTGCAGGGGTGTCACAAGAACACCCTACTGCACCCCTGAAAATTACATGTGTGGGCATATGGCGCACATACATGCCCTAAGGGCATGTATGAGCGTCATATGGCACCTTTGGATTTTAAAAAAATTGCTTTTTTATAAGAATTCGCAACTTACCACCAACTAGAAGTTGGTGGTAATTTGCGAATCCTTATGGCCATTTTTGAATTAATTTTTCTTTGATACATTGCATTTAAGGAATCGCAAAATTTGCGATTCCTTAAGAGCAATCGCAAAATAAGGAATGGCAAATTTTGCGATTCCTTATTTTGCAGCCAAAATGTTTCATACATACCATTTAGCAAATTAGCATTCGCAAAGGCCGACATTCTGCGAATTTCGGCCTTTGCGAATGCGAATTTGCTTGATACATATGGCCCTAAATATCTAATAGGTATTACAATATTTCAAAGAAGAGGGAGCCAGCACAAACAAATGAAAAGTAACACCAAGGAAACAAGAAGGCAGATGCAGAGATGCTTGCCAACCATAGTCATCAGGCAGGTTGTGCTTGAACATGCTTAAGGGAAAAGTGGCTGTGTTAGAGACAGAGTGGGATCTCTCCTAATATTTTACTTTACAAAAGATTGACTGTTCATTTAGAACATTTTACAAAAGACTAACAGCCAGATTCATGAAGGGAAAATCGGCTCGCAAAGGGCCAGATTTTGCGAATCTGTCTCTTTGCGAGCGCTTTTTTTGCATTTGGGATTCATCATCCCAAATGCAAAAATCGCAAATTCTGAAATCGCTAAATTGCGAGGAATTGCATTTAAGGAATCTCTATTTGAGATTCCTTAAATGCAATTCATGAACCATTTTAGAATTGCGAATTCGCAATTTTTGGCCGCTATTTACCGCGAAGTCAGACTTCGTGGTAAATAGCGAAAACATAGAAAAATGCACTTTAGTGCATTTTTCTAAGTTGGGTGTCACACACACACATGTCCTTTGGACATGTGTGTGCGCAACACCAGTGTAAATCACCATTTCAGGGGTGCTACAGGGTGTCCTTTGGACACCCTGGCACCCTTGAAATCGCTTCCTTATTTGCGATTCGCTAATTGCGAATCGCAAATAAGGATTGACTCCCCATTCAATCGTATGAGCCTTTGGCCCATAGGAATGAATGGGGAGTCATTCCTTATTTGCGATTAGCAATTAACGAATAGCAAATAAGATGTAGAAATCGCTATAAATTTTGCGATTTCTACATGCATCCCGTTTTGCGAGTCTTTAATAGCGATTCCTTAATAATCGCTATAAAGGACTCGCAAAAGAGGAGCATGATGAATCTGGGGGTAAGTGATTATTTACAACACAATATTTTTTAGAAACATTTTTACAGAAGATCATTGTCATTCAAATAATACTCACAGAAAGTATAAAAGCAATAATAACAATGTAGTTGGGACAAAGTATGCAATAATAATTTTACCATATGATAAAGTACATACAAGAATACAATTGGGATAAACATATAAAGCTTTTATAATCTCGCCAGGGTACCATGCAACACTGAGCGTTAGGTAAAATGTATTACTTTTAACCAAGGCACACGCATTCCATATGGAATTATCAGGAGGAATCTTTACATGGCACCAAATGTGGAATGAAAACAAACAGGCAATCTCAAAAAGGCTAAAATGACCCGTGTCAGCATCAAAGTTAAGAAGTGTAAGAGGCAAAGCTTAAAGAATAAAGAACTTAACATTCCTAAAGATTTAGCAGACAAAACTCGTGGATTAACCCCGTCTTGAAAAGGTATTAAATTCTTGAGGAAAGGTTTAGGTATACATCACATCTGAGGGAAGCAGCATTCATAAGGATATTAACACATGTAAAGAAAGGCAAACAGGCTGTTGCTGGAAAAAGGGAACCCGTGTCATGTTAGATTCTAATCAACACATTGATGACAAGAGATTATTCTAGTGGAGCTCTACTATATTACATTAAATACTAGGGTTTGCAGCTTTGGTATGAAATCAGTGAAGAGTGCGTACTTTATTGGACTGAAGCCCAACCATGTTCAGCAAATACTTGGCAACTCTGATGGTCCGTGCACGATTTGTAAGACCCCTGTGGTTTCAATCGCCTTGATTTTAAAATTGTGAAGCAATTGTCACTGAAGTAATGAGTGAGTGCACATGGGGCAGGGCTTTTTTTAATAGAGTGCACTTGGCCAAGAACAGTAGAGTGATTTACATGAGCACACCTATTACACCATTGAAGGTCAGATCCATTTCTGCTTTAGGATGCGCAGAATAGGCGATCACCCCAGAATTACAAGATGTTGAGCCCTCGCCAGGACTAGAACCTAGGGCCTCATTTACAAGGCCATTGTGCTCCGATGCATCACTTTTTTTTATCATGCACAGGCAGCACAGTGTGCCTGGATATATTTACAAGGCCACGTAAATTCATCTTGCGTGACTTTTCATGGCCTTGTAAATATGGGCCCCTTGCATGCATTACTCTGCGTGAAAGGGGCGTTCCGTAGGTGTTACTGTGTGTGTTCACATGCAACATCGATGGAACCTGACACATTCCCAGATTTACAAAGTTTTGTAAAGCTGGGAATGCGTCAGAATTCTACAGCTCTCCAGGGGAGGCCTAGGATTGGCGCGACGAGGAGAAATACTTTTATTTCTCCTCGTGTTTTCCTCTTTCTGTGCATGCTGCATCAATTATTGTTTTTGTGTATTAATCTGTTCCTTCCTGCACAAAAACAATCATCCCTGCAATGCAGGCACCCTTGCAACATAACACAAGGGTGCCTTTGCTGAGACATGGTAGCAATTGTGCACCAGCAAAGGGGAAAGCACATGGATGCATCATATTGTTGTTAATATGATGCATCCCTGTGATTTTCAAATGACGCTCGTAAAATGGCTTGCTTCACCGTGCTGCTTCATTTTTTTGTAAATGAGGCCCCTGGTGTTCAAGTTCCACAGTCGGTAGCTCTGGCCGTTAGACCACACCTCCTCCTCAAATATAGTATAATATTGTAAAGTAGCAGAACGAAGCCGAAATTACACAAAGTGGTGTTCAACCAGACATTGCTGCCACTTTTTTACAAGACATATTTAAAATCTATATTTAACATTACCAGTTGACGCAATGGAACTTACATGTATAAACATGTCATAAAGGCACTTTGATATATATATTTCTCAAAGAAGATGGCCCGCTCCGCTCCGCTCCTTCCCTGAAAATTTGGGGGGGATTCGTGAAGTGGGGGCCGAGATAAAAGGGGGGTCCCAAAACGTGTTTTCCCCATGTTAATTTCCATGGGGCGGTTGGACTCACCATTAGCCCGAATGGCTGAATGGATTTCCACCAAACTTGGCAAAATTGTAGGGACTGGTAGCTCGATGTGCCTTTGCTATGTCTCAAGATATTATGCTCCAGTGGATTTTAAGTAATTTAGGTTCAAAAATATATATATATTTATGAGCGCGCCCCGGTACGCGCACCGGGGAGCGCACCCGGCGCGTAACGCGAGTTCGCGAGCGGAAAGCTGATTGGCTCTCGGGTGTTTGTCAACATTCTAAACAGTCCGGAGCGGCCGCCATCTTGTGTGTCGGTAGGATCGAGACACAAGAGGTGGCAAAAACAAAGGGGGAAATGACTAGAAGGGGGCAGGGTAGACCCCCCCGACCCCATAGGTTTGATGTGGGGGCCATAAAAGGGCTTCGCGGGTCAAAAAAATATTTAGTTTTTTTTCGATTTTCGCGGGGGGAGCGCCCGGTACGCGCACCGGGGAGCGTACCGATACGCGTACCCTGGAGAAAAAAGAATGACAGTTTCCCAAAAATGTAGCATTTTTTTTATAAATTAGAGGTAGTTCTAAAAAGAACTGTTTTTTTATTCTTTTTGTTGTTTTATATTTTTTTATTGTTTTTTGAACTTTTTTTCACTTTTTTGGGCTTTTCTGAACAGTTTTATATTTTTTTTGTATTTTTTATGGGGAGAAACAAAAAACAGGGAATTGTAAATTGCTCAACTGGAGCAAAAAAAAAAACAGGAAAAAATTAATGTTTCTTCGGGCACTTGTGGTGATCCCAAGCACGGGTGATAAGTGTAATGCTTTGCTCACCATAGCATATTGTCCCTCCACAAAATATGCAAACGATTTTAAAATGGGAAATTTGGATTGAATGCTTGGGATCATCTCCCTTGCCTCTGGACCCGATGGGGTGGGTTGTTTACTTTGGGAGGTGCTGGCAGAAGATTGCGCAGGGTTTCTGGCCAGTTCCCTGACCTCTGCCCTAGCATAGTTATTAGGGTGCCGGCGTTGCATGTGCTGAATCATGGTGTTGTTGCCAAAAGAGTATTTTTTGTTAGGGTTCCCCCTTGAAAGTTGAAAGCCACAGATTAAACAAGTCGCCTTTGGCGCATTAACTTTCTTCTTGTCCTTTGGGATGGAAAAAAAACTCCCAGATAAAGTGCTCCTTTGGCTTATATGGGGTAGTATCTTCTGGTAGGAACCTCCCCTCCTCCTCCTCCTCCTCCTCCTCTTCTTGTTCTCCACCACTGTGGTGTTGTGGTGGTGGTGGTGGTGGTGCAGATGCTCCTGCAGCTGCTGCTACTGTAGCCATTTTTCAGACAAATAGGTACAGAGAGGTCTTTCAACAGGTCTTCCTCACTCAAAGTACAAAGTGAGAATGAGGAAAATAGGTGGGGGCTTTCATCATTTGGAAAACAAAACTGTCCTGAACCAATGAAAAGTGTTACTTTCAGGTCACATGACTCGGGCCTTCATCATTTGGAAACCAAAACTGATCTGAACCAATGATAAGTGTTATTTTAATGGTCACATGACCCGACGCGCTTACGCTACGCGCCCCGGGGTGCGCCCGGGGGCGCGTAGCGTAAGCGCGTCAGGATGCGCCCGGCGGCGCTTACGTTGCGCGATCGTATACGTTCGGGCGCTTCCGGGTGCGTTTACGCCGTGCGTCATAAGACGCATCACGCGGCTACGCGATACGTCACGATGATGTTTTCATTCACGGCAATAGCGCTAACGGGACGCTCACCGGTACGTGCACCGGGGCGCGCCGTAACACTGCGCTCACCGGTGAGTGCATCGGTACGTGCCCCGGGAGCGCTCCGGGGCAAAAAAAAAAACATTAAAAAAATAGTATTACATAATTATACAATATAAAATTCATTATAAAAATATTACATTTCATACCTATAGAGATTTGCTATTAAATAACCTATGAAATTCACTGAAAAGACCATAGGTTTCACAAAAGTTATAGTTAGGAATTAGCATTTAAAAAACCTATTAAATTCACTGAAAAAAACATAGGTTTCACACAAGTTATAGTTAGCTGGAAATTTTACTCGCATAAAACCATTGAAATTACCACGTTATAGTTAGTTGGACTCACTATAACTTGCGCGTGCAATGCACTGCTGATGACGTCACATATTACATCACTCATGACATGGTCAGTGACATCACTCATGACATCACTGATGACACCATCCAGTGAATGTGTGTCTTTCTGAAAAATAAATATGTGTTATATATGTATATGTAAAAGTTGATGGAAAAATAAATGTTTAAATAAGTGTTAACATTATCTTTGTGTTATCTTTGAATGGGAAAGGTTGGTGTGGTAAAGAATATATATATATATATATATATATATATATATATATATATATATATATGCAAAAAAGAAGGGGAGAATTCTGGGTAGTTCTCAAGTTTAGGTGGAATGCAGCTCCTGTTAGAGCATTCTCAACACCAGCGACACTCTAGATCTGCTCACCTCAAATATCTGTTTTTCTATCAAAGTTTTTAAGCATAGGATTAGCACAGTGCTATCCACGCCGAGATAGAAAATGACAAAGTCTTTTGCCATTTATACAGCAAAGTCTTTAAGCATAGGACTAGTACAGTGCTGTCCTTGCCGAGCTCTAAAATGACAAAAGCCATTTATCACTCCAGGCACAATATTACAGCTTTGAATTGGTAAAATACTAACTCAAGCCAACATGAAATGAGTAAAAGCAACCCCTGACACAGTGTTTCGCTCTAATTAGAGCTCTTCAGAGAGGTATAGCTTTGTCCAGACATAAGGGAGCCCCCAGTATTAAGTCAAAACAAAACCCTTTCAGGCATAGAGTGACACATAAATTATGCAAAAAAGAAGGAGAGAACTCTGGGTAGTTCTCAAGTTTAGGTGTAAAGCAGCTCCTGTTAGAGCATTCTCAACACCAGCGACACTCTAGATCTGCTCACCTCAAATATCTGTTTTTCATATAAAAGTTTTTAAGCATAGGATTAGCACAGTGCTATCCACGCCAAGATAGACAATGACAAAGTCTTTTGCCATTTATACAGCAAAGTCTTTAAGCTTGCCAAACAGCCTGTGAACAAGGACTCGATGGAGTTTGAAACGCGTCTGGTGATAACTTTGGCAATTGTACTCGAAGTGTGATGGTGTGCCATAGATGCTGCCTTCTGCAATAAAAGGGTGTTAACTCCTCATGTGCGGCTTCTTCATTTGGGCAACCTTGGTTTTTGATAGATATATATATATATATATATCTATCAAAACATGTTATCTCTGAAAGAAAACAACGAGGGACTCAGCAGCCGGTGCTTCAGGTACGTTTAATGCAGTAGTTCTTGTGTGGCATGACGCGTTTCAGGAAGTCGTCCCTCTTCAGATGCCTTCACTCCCTGTACTGGCGCAATATGCAGTTCCGCTCTTGAAGTAAAATACTCCCTTCTCATTGGAGGACACTATCGGACTGCTTGTCCCAGCATCCAATTCGTTGGATGCCCGAAAAAACGGTGCCTGTAATGCAGAATAATTATAATTATTATATATATATTGTCTTGATATACATCTATATATATATATATATATATATATATAGATGTATATCAAGACAATACATTTTATGCTTAGAGTGCCACGTAAAGTAAACAAAAAAGGAAATATAATGTCATCTAATTACACTATCAATGCTGCAAACATATCATACAAAAATATTTCAAAAAGGAAAGAAAAAAAATTAAATAAATCTAGAGTCATCAAATATTCAAAGTAGCAGTATGGCTGCCACAGGAGTGAGTAGAATCAAGTCTCCAAAAACACAATACTGGACACACTGTATGTCAAGTTTGTGGTTGTTGTTCAGTACGAGTTGGTGGATTTGGGGGTGTTGCAAATGGTTGGTTGCGAGAAAAAGTAGAAAGGATCGGCCTGATAGGTTGGTGTTGTGTATTGGTTGACTGAAGCATATGTGCTGTCCCTGCAGATTGACACACACACACTTGTGTGATATAGCCTGTATCACCTGCATGGTCAAGGCATGTCGGCTTGCATCCTCCACCCTAAGAAAATGAAGATGTTCCCAATGCAACTTGGCCATGTTTTGGAGTGAGGTTTCATTCTCTTCTAAGACATGGGTCTGTCTCTCCATCGAACTGTTCCTAAGGGAGGGGAGGGGGAAGGAAGGTCTTTTTTTTAAAAGTGCCCTCACACACCCCGAAGGATGTCATGCTTCATCATTGGGCCTGCTCCTCGTCGGGCCGGCGCTGCAATGCCTGACCGGCACCCACGAAGGAGCTCTTTGGCAGTGATCTTTTGGGATGAAGCCATTGGGTGAGTTCGGATATGTGGGCTGGGTAGTGCAGTGAGTGTGTATTAAAATAGGTCTAGGGCCATCCAAACTAATGAGTTTATTCTCTGGGAGTGTTAGCCTAATTAAAAAGTAATGGGCCCCAACTGGATGTAATGATCCTATAGGGCTAGTGTGGTGCTATGGGTCGACATGTTTCATGCCGGGTTAGCCCCTAATGGGTCTGGTGGCACTTCTTCAGGACCAAGAGTATAATAATAACTGTGTTAGTGCACTACTGCAGGCCTGGTTCAGATATTCATCACTGATGACCAGTAGCAGTAGAGCAACCCAGGTGAATTTATACCAGGGTGTAAGATCTAAGGGAAAGGGAGGACATACAAAAGGAGAAAACCAAGGTCTGGTTAAAAGCAGTAAATACTTTTAAAAAGGCACTCATTTGTTTAAGTTGCAATTGACGATAGTGCTAATCGTGATAATAGTGGCTGACCAAGGTGGGAGGGGAAAAGTGTGTGTACCAGTGGCGGTTGAGGCGCTGTGATAGGCGCATGGCTACAAGGAATACAGTGACTACAGTGGTAAGTTTGGTTGGAAATATCCGATCATACCAACATTGAATGGTGCCAGTATTATGGATATGTAGTAATACCAGGCACAAGTCTCACACGAGTGCTGTAAGTCACAAGCACTCAAATGGCTAATATCCATTCAATGTTTTTACAATAGTATCAAAGGTTAGGACATTAGATTTTAAAATCATGGGTAGTGTTACACCAGCATACATTGTAAAAGAATCAACCATCTCACAATTGTGGCGATATAGTGAGCGCTGCCAGCCGGCAGCATCGCATACCAAATTTGCCATCAAATGAGAGGTTAGCGCAGGCATCTCTTTAAGGTAGTGCATATACACCTGATCATTAGTGCATATACATCCAATCATTACAGTGTCTCTAAAGCGTCGAGATGCTGAGGGGGTTTCCGGCCGGGGAGGGGCGTGCCCAGACAGGTAAATGTGGGAGACTGGTGGTAGAGACCCACTATGGTAGTGTCGGTGATTTAAAAGTCAGAGTACGGCCAAATGTGCCTATGGGCACTAAATAAGCAGCAGGACTCACCCGTAATGTTTGGGTCAGAAACTGACGGGGATTGCAGAGCACGTCGTTGCTCTGATGCTGCAAACAAAGGGATAAAGGGATATGGTTGCCAGTTACCAATAAACAGAATGGAAGTCTTACCGTGGTCGTTGTGTAACAGCACAGTAGATCGGTAAAGTGGAGTGGTGTGGCTCACTGGTTAGAGGCAGTAGACCCGGGAGCAGAAGTCGGCCCGGGACCAGGGTTCAATTCCCGACGCGGCAGGGTCGTGGACCAGGGTCAGCGGACTCGACAATTCTCGTCTCGGTGCCTGCTCTAACCTAGGGTCCCACTCGGCAACTCTGGGCATTAGCTTGCCTAATCTCTACAACGGCCCCACCAACGCCGGGGATGCCTGGCTCCACCTTGGGGATTCCCAGTAGGGACCATCCCACAGGGAAAGCCAGGACGGGTTCCCCAGTGGTATACAGCGCCGGGACGTCCCTTTGCTGGGGCAGCTGTGCGCTTTACAAGTATACAACATTTAACATTTAACATTTAAAGGAAGTTTTTCTTACTCACGCAGGGAGGCAGTGCAACTAGCGTCCGTCCTACCCTTGCTCCGGGCCCTGTAATGGTAACTACCGGGTAAGCGGCTTATGAGGTGAGGTGGCCACGTGGAAGTGATTGCGTAAAAAGACTAGAATGTCAATTTCGGCAGCCATATTGGGTGTAAACTTTATTAAAATGACAGTAAGCCTGAACACAATTAAGTGTGGGGGCCTGTGTATTGCAGTGATAATGACTAATCTCTGGATGCTTATGTGTTAAAATGGAGGCCAGATGGCCCAGAATAGTCAGTATATTAGCGGGCAGTAAGGCCCAATGTAATGCTCTGGTAAAGAGGGCAGTCACCCGTTGTCAGATTTGCAATCAGGGCGAAGCGCCCAACATTGTGCGATTCTAAAAAAGGGGGTCAGTAGCCCGTTGTAAGGTTCGAAAACAGGGCAAAGCGCATAATGGTGGTATGGCCAGCGGGGTCAGCCCAGAATAGTGAATATATTCGCGGGGCAAGTGTATGCTGCTAATGCACTCATGTGGTGACCTTAGATACGCGGCAGTAAGGCCCAGTGTAATGTGCTGGTAAAAAACGGACAGTAGCCCGTTGTCAGATTCGTATTCAGGGCGAAGCGCCAATGTGGTGCGATTGTAAAAGAGGGAAGCGCTAGTCGGTTGTAAGGTTTGCAATCAGGGCAAAGTGCCTAATGGTGGTATGGCGAGCGGGGATAGCTCCTGTGTGGGGAGTGTGTGAGCCTGTGGGTAGAGAACATGTGGCGAATTGGCCCTGGTCGGTGATTTAGTAGGCGGGACAGATGTAATGAACCCCATATCGTGTAGTGATCAAAGGTTGCCGAAAGGCCCAGGGTGATGAACCAATCAGGGGGCAGTGGTATGTGTTAAAACATGCCATCTCAATTTTTTCCTTTTTCAGTGGACCATCGGTTGCCATCCATTAGGGCAGTATGTTGTAAACGATCGCCCATTTTGGGGTTTGGGTGGGGAAAGTACCAGAGGTATTCTAAGGGGCATAAAAGGTGTTACAGCATGAAGGTATTTGTAGTCAAGGGCGGTTAAGCTCAGCTCAAGGGATATCATCATTCAGCCCCCTTATATGGGAGTAGAGTTTGAAAACCCAATTCTGTTCTTTCCTAAACAGGGCCTCCTTAGAAATCTGTGGGAATGCTTCTAGGATGGTCCAACTGAGGTCATCAGTGGTGTGACTGAGTTCAACAAAATGTGCACACCTCTTTGTGTTTGTTTTTTCACTCCTGATATTGCTCCTATGCACTGTCATTCTACTTTTTACTGGGCGGGTGGTCATGCCTATGTATTGTAACTGGCAAGGGCAGGTGATGAGGTAAACGCAACTGCGTGTATTGCAGTTAGTGTGTTTGTTTTGTCACCATAACAAGGTATTGGTGAGCGTGATGGTTTTTGAGGCCTTTGTAAGTGGGCACACTACACACTTGCCACAAGGGAAATTACCCGTTACTGGTGGTAGGTTCCATAGGGTATTGAGAGGAGGTGGTGTTCTCTTTTTCGGTCTGGTGTTTATTAGTAGATCTTTTAGATTTGCAATGCGTTTGAAGGCAAATCTTGATTTGCTCAAGGTCTGATCATCTACGTGGAGAATATTCCTATGCTTATTAATGACCCGTTTGATCATGTTAGATTCTGGGGTGAAGGTGGTGACACATGTCATTTGGTCATTGCTTGATTTGGGTTTTATCTCCAGCAATGCCGCTCTGTTAGTGTTGCAAGATCTTTTCTGAGCGTTTTTTATTTTGCTGGTTTGAGCTAGGTGGATGGTAAGTTCAGCCTCTTGTTCATTGAACTCCTCCAAATTACTGCAAATACATCTTATCCGTAAAAACTGCGCATAGGGGAGGTTCTCTCTCAAGGCCTAGGGGTGGAAGCTGCTGTATAGTAGTGGACTGTGACTATCAGTGGGTTTTTAAAAGTGATAATATCCAGTCTATCATGCTTACATCTGATCATCAGGTCCAAGAAAGGTAACTCCAGTTCTGAGGTGTTGGCAGTAAACTTGAGATAAAGCCTCAGGCTGTTAACCGAAGTTAGAAATGCTGGGATAAGGTTTGCGTCACCCTTCCAAAACACCAGTATGCCGTCAATGTAACAACGCCACAATGAGATGTTATTCAAGTAGGGGTTGGGGTTGGTGTCGAAGAGCACGTACCTTGCCTCAAAGTCAGACTTCTAAAAACATGCCAGGCTAGGTGCAAAGGTACTGCCCATTGAGGTCCCCTGGGTTTGATGGTAGATTCTGTCCTCAAACTGGAAAAAATTCTCAGTTAGGGCAATGTGTGCACATTCCATTATGAACCTTATGGGGTAGGGGATGTCTAAGTGGTGTTACGCAGGATTCCTTTACAACTTTGAGTGGTTAATTGAAGGATGTTGGTGTACAGAGCCTCGACGTCAAGGGTTAGTAAGATGTCGGGCTGAGTGCCTTCTTAGTTGGTGACCTCAACCAATGGTTGGAAAAAATGGTCACAGAATTTTGAGAGGGGTTCCAAGACTGACCCTATGCCCAATACAATAGGTCTACCGGGGGCAGAGTGTAGAAATAGGGGAGTCTCGGATTGTCATTCTTAAGGAAATCAGCCTTATTTAATCCATCCTTGGTTAAGTGCAGAGGCCACCAATGATTTTATGCGTATGGTGAGACGTTGAGTAGAATCCTCAAGGAGGGGGGTGTAATAAGGGATTTCATGGGGCTGCCACAGACAATCCGTTCTGTAATCAGAGGTGGACCTGATCATGATGGCACCTCCCATGTCTGCTTCTTTTATGGTAATAGTGGGGTCCTCGGCCAGGGTTTTTATGGACTTCGCTTCCAATCTGGATGTGTTGTAGAATCCTGCATTCTCGTGTTTCTCTGAGATTTCTTTTAAGACAGCTTTTTCAAAGGTGAGGACCTCTGATGGTACCATGCTGGAATTGGGTGTAAACATGGAGGGCTTACGTAGGCCTGAGTCCACTGGTGAAAATTCTGGTTGGTCCCCAAAGAATGATTTCAGGCGTACTTTCCTGAAACAGTTGTGAAGTTCGCAACTAGTGTGAAAATTATACATTTTGAGGGTCGGCATGAAACCCAAGCCTCGTTTGAGAATGGTGATTTCCACATCATTGAACGGTCTTGAGGACAACTACGTTTTCTTCTCCATGTGGCTTCTCAGTTCCATGTGCAGTTGTTGTGCTTGGTCCTGCCACTGTACTTGCTTCTGTTGGTTCTGCTCTTCTTTTTCTGCCTCTTCCTCTGCCCAGCCTCTGCCTAAAAAAGGTTGTGGTTGGAAGGGGACAAATGGTAGTTGTTGACCTGAAGGAAAATTGGGATATTGCCACATCGGTCGTCCCTGGTAGGGTGGCATACATTATATTCATTGATGCTCTTTGGTGTTGATGTTGTTGTTGGCCGCCTCGGCTGTCGGTGCTGGAGTTGCTGTTTGTAGAGTAGTTCCTTCTTTGGGAGGTATGGCTGTTATCCGAGGAGTTGTCTTCCACTACGGGACAGTAGTCATCATTCAGGTAAGGGTAAATCTTCTCCTTGCTGAATCTGGAGATGTCTTTTGTAGTTTTAAAATGTATGCTTGTGTAACACTACACATGATTATTAGATCTAATGTCCCAACATTTGATACTATTGTAAAGACATTGCATGGGTGTTAGCCATTTGAGTGCTTGTGACTTACAGCACTCGTCTGAGACTTGCGCATGTTATTACTACAAGTCCATGATACCGGCACCATTCAATGTCGGTATGATCAGATAATTCCAACCGAAATTACCACCGTAGTCACTGTATTCCTTGTAGCCATGTGCATTGCACAGCGCCTCAACCACCGCTGGTACACGCACTATTTCCCTCCCCAATTGCACCTTGGTCAGCCACTATTGTCACGACTGGCACTATCGTCAATTGCAACTTAAACAAATGAGTGCCTTTTTGACAGTACTTAATGCTTTTAACCAGATCTTGGTTTTCTACTTTTTATTTCTTCCCTTTCCCTTAGGTCTTACACCCTGGTATAATTTCACCTGGGTTGTTCTACTGCTACTGGTTATCAGTGACAAATATCTGAATCAGGCCTGCGGTAGTGCACTAACATGGTTATTATTATACTCTTGGTCCTGATGAAGTTGCACCAAATCCGTTAGGGGTTAACCCCACATGAAACATGTCGACCCATAGCACCACACTAGCCCTATAGGATCATTACATCCAGTTGCGGCCCATTACTTTTTAATTAGGCTAGCGCTCCCTGAGAATAAACTCATTCATTTGGATGGCCCTAGACCTATTTTAATACACACACTCACTGCACTACCCAGCCCACATACCCGCACTCACCCAATGGCTTCATCCCAAAAGATCTCCGCCAAAGAGCTGCTTCGAGGGTGCCGGTCGGGCATTACAGCGCCGGTCTGACGAGGAGCAGGCCCAATGATGAAGCATGACAACCTTCAGGGTGTGTGAGGGCACTTTTTTATCAAAGACCTTCCTTCCCACCTCCCTTAGGAACTGCACATTCATTGGGTTTCACACAACTTATTTGGAGCATTTGTACAGGACCTGCTTAAATATAGCTCCTGGTTCCTCTTGTTTGAATCTGTCTCTCCATCAACATAGATAACTGTTCTTGGTGAGTCTGTATGTGTGCAGGGTCTCCTCTGTTTGACATATATTATCCATACAGTGGTTTGTTACTCCAAAAACGTATCGTTTCAGGAGACAGGATTTGACTAGGTTAAACCCCAGCAGGGGTGACATTCTAACAACAGCAGTAAGTTGAGATTCTTGAATGAGGGAGAAGTCTTCCTTACCAGGGGCCAGGTGCAAACCCATCCTGCTGCTACCCACTACAACACGTAGCCTTTGGATGTGTGCAACAATGGTTTGTTGCAGGCAACCAACCTCCCATGAGACTCATCACCAGTAGCTCAGTAATGCTGTGATTCTGAAATGCCTACACTGGGCTTAACTTGAAACACCAGCAGATAACAATATATGTACATTCCTGAAAAATGTTGGCCATATTTGTAGAGTGTACCAAAGTCATCAACAAAGGAACACTTTTTGCTCCTCCCCCTTCCCATCCATGCTCCCCTGGATGGATCTGTTTGAAGCTCAATTTTAGGGTCTCCACGCCCCAGGTGCATCGAGTACCGGCCTCTTCGGTGGTAGTGCGGCACACGGGGTATTGACTTCACTGCAGGGCTCGCCTTTGGCATTGTGGTAGCTGTTCTTGGGATCATTGCGGACAGGTTGACCCGTGTTGGGGATCTGCTGTGGGGTGTCGCATGCACCAGGTTTCCTCTCTCCTTTGTTTTCAGCATTCTGGGGTTGCGGGCACAATCTTGGAGATTAGTAGTACTTCCCAATCCAAGTTGGTGCCCCTTTCATTTTACTGGCTGCATTTTTGCCCAAGCCAGCATGGCAGATAGTTTCTTCCTGCGTCTATCTTTCCCCTAGCAGGTTATAAAGGAAACAGGCCAACTAGAAGTGGTGTCACAATAGGTCTTGTTGCCATTACACTCCTAGTTTTTCTTTCGGGTTTTCCCCGGCACTAACTAGTCTTTTGTCCTTCACTTCCCTACTCAGATCCTTGGATCCTCTCTGCAGAGTTCAACCCTTCTGGGATTAATCTGGAGGTTCTTTGGTGCAACTGCTTTATCCTCTACCAGAAGTGGTCTCTTTTTCTGGGAATTATCTGACTGTAAATCTCTCCTTCAGTTGGCAAGTAGCTAAAAAAAGGGATCCTCCAGTCTTCGAGGTCAATTTCTTCAAGATTAAGGATCTCCCGATGTGACCAGTGCTTGCCAGATTGTGATGCCAACAATTTTAAGCTTCTTACATAGTCATGGATCAGATTCAAAGTCTTCAGGAAACTATGCAGCAATGAAGCACTGAGCTAAAGGCTTTAAGAAGCGAGAATGTCACAATACAACAATCTTTGTTGGCCTGAAATTCTTATGGTATTTCACTTGTGCTGGCCAAAGCTTTGCACTTCGATGGAATTTCAAACAAATTAAAGGAGGTCTTGGATGCCATGTCAATTCACTTTACATTTCATCGTATCCAATTTGCATTGCACAAGACACAAATAGGCTACTTAATTATGTGGCTTTCTGGGGATGCCTTGTCCTTGGAAATGCCCTTGGTGACACCTTCTGATCCTTGATTGAATGACTATTTGCTCTTTATAGGCAAGTTCCGAAGAATGTTCTGTAGATCCAATCTAAAATGCTCTGTAGAAACAGCCATTTACGATATTCAGAAAGAATCCCAAGAAGTGAAGGACTGTGTTTCCCAATTTAGGTGCTTAGCTGCGGAGACTCAAAGGGTCGAACAAACCCTACTTACTCTGTTTTGATGAGGTTTAAGACAAGAAAGTAAGGGTGAGCCAGTATATGTCTCTTGTCTTGCCTCAGTAGATGAAGCCATCGAAACAACTCTACATATTGAGTTTCATTTAAAGGAACAAAAGAAGGAGATGCAGGTAAACAGAGTAATTTTCTGTTTCTGAAACATGGCTGCAATCCATCCTGAAGCCAGATGAAACAAGCATTTCTGAGTCAATTGAAGAATCAATTCCTTTGTCGGAGAATGAAAAGTAAAGACATCGACTTAAAGGTATACTGTGGAGAAAAGGGTCACCTGATAAAATACTGTCAAGTTGGGCCAATTAAGCCGTAAGGAATTGCTTAAATCAAGCCCTGGAGAGGAGGGAGTGATTGAATATAGGACATCTTCCACACATTTTAACCTCAAGATTTTTTCCTGAGACTGGAAGTTAATTATTTTTACTTCCTATAATCCTGCACCTGGGATTAGAAAGCACAGTATCTACTTTGCCCTTGTTGAACTCTGGACTCATCGGAAATGTTTTAGATTCAAACTGGCCTTGAAGTCACCAAATTCCCTGATGCCAAAAGTAAAAGGCTTTACATCTGCCTTTACCATTGCCCCTGTTCTCCATCATCCTGATCCAACTCAAAAACAATTTATTTTTCTATATTACCAGGTGAGTGCAATTTCTCTGTTCTTGGATGGTAAATATTTTCCATGAAAAAAGCATGCACCAAATGGACACATCTGCTTTTGAGAACCAGACACCTTTTTGAAATCAGAATTGATCAAGCCTCAAAAATTATTCCATGCAGAAACAGTTGTCATGCTCGCTAGTTATACTTCTTTCCCCAGTTCAATTTCACTGTCCCTTTTATCCCAGGAACCCAGAATAGAGTAGCGGATGCTCTTTCTTGACAATATAAATGCGCACATCTTCTTCTCTTGTAGCTAATGTTAAATCCCATGTCATAAATATAACAGTAGTCTCTATGATTGTGTCTATTAGGCTCCCTCTCTCTATCTTCAGCCCCAACCTCTGTGGTCTGCAGTGCATGTCTGGGTGTTATCTTTATCTTGAGCAGCCTAATTCGTTTTGTGTTTCGCTGCTTCCATCTCAACTCCCTCTCGGACCTCTGGTATAACATCCCCACAGTTCCAGTCTGCCTACTTACTCAATTGGTAACTGCCTTGAAGATCCCGAGTACATCTCACTTTTTAAGCCCAGAACAAACTAGTTACTCCATAATATTGACGACACAAAACTCAAAAACATATTAGGTACAGTATTGATCTCCATTGGATCCCTACATGTCCACATATGTCACCTCTGGGGCCCATCGGATACCGCTCCACTTCACTTACTATGAGCAGCTGAGCCTCTGGTCAGGCTGTCTCTGTGCTGCTAATTTCATTCCACTCCCTCTACGATGCCTCTTCTGGAAGATGCATTAGTCACAATGCGTTGCCATTTGTAATCCCCTTGCCTTAGTTATCCTGCACATCCAGCAATGATTGTCCATCATATGTAGTTCATGACTTTGCTGTGTCTTGCATCACTGTTCCATTCTTTCAGACCACTATTCTGCTGTCATTCCTTATTGTCTTGTTGGTACCATCTTCTGTTGATTATGTGTTAGATCTTTGTTCCTCTGATAGTTCTGAGCTATTGCTAGGGTGCACACTGTCTGATATTTTTCTATTATGTTTTGTACTTTCTATCTATTCCCGACTTCTCTTTGGATCAGTGAAGAACAATGACCTATTCCACTCAACCACTCTGAGCTTTGCCAGGGAGCAGTAGCATGTTTTAATTCTTGCATGATCAGTTCTTTCTCCCCCACCAGGCAAATATTATTGCCACGGGATTTACATTCTGAATCTTCTTCGGCTCATGCCTTCAGTCGTTTTGCCACCTGCTCCAACTCTGTCACTTATTTCTGCAATTCTTGGACGTCAGTTTTGCCCTGTTTTCATGTTCTTCTCTCGGTTACTTTTCCAGGGGTCTGCCTGCACTAGATTCAAGTGTATTTCCACAGGATCTATTATGGATTCAATTTATATTCCAGTTTCATTATGTGCCATTAACACACCCCTGATCAAGGATTCAGCTGGAGCATATATTTGGGCCAAGTGAGACGGGACTTTGTCCATCACTCTCTTGCTTGCATCTTGTTTAATGAGAGGGGCTTTCGTCATATTGTTCTTTTTATTTGCCTGGGTGGGCTTGTCTGTCTTCCTCTTTCCATATTTGTCTTGGGGGCCTCCATTTCGTTCACTGTTTGTATATTATATGTTGCCATGTTTATCTGAGAGAGCTTGGGTCTGGTTCCCCTTCGTTTTGTACTTTGCAGCCTGGTGTTATTTCTGGTTAATGCATGGGTGTCAATATGGGTTTTATTTTGGTTATATTTAGGTCTGTTTATTCCTTCAGTCCCCTGAGGTGTTTCTCATATATTGCTGTGAACTCTTACCCTTTGTATGTCCTAGGTAATAAGCGCTTTCACTATATATAATGGACTTCTTTGTATATACTGGTGTTTTCAAGCACTTACTGCACCGATTACTTTTTGTTGATTTTTTTGCCACCAATACAATTGTCAGTTTTTTAACTTTGAGGTAATTTCCCACTCTCTATTGTTTGTGCGAGTGCCCCAATCTTTTGTTCATTTTCATCTGGCTGCCCTGCGAAATGCTCCTTCAGGTGCTTATTCTCAGAGGTTGCCTGGGGCTCTGATCCTCAACAACTCTCTGTCTTTTGCAGTTGAATTTAAAGTTTCTGTGGTGTCCTAGGCAGTGTTTGTAGTGAGGTAAGATGGTGGCTATGATGTCCTTCCTACATGGCCGTCGGCACCGTATCCCAAGGTGATTTCATTATTAAATCCATGGTCAAGTATATGGACCACCTGGTGTTACTGCCAGAGCTTCTGGCTACCAGGTCCAGTCAATATTTTATTTATCTGTAACAAAATGCAGTTAAATCACTAACTATCCTGCTGCCTTGTACCAAGGATACTCCTTATTTTGCGCCTTCTAGCATATTCTTAGGAGACAAATTAGTTCCTGGTGCACTGGTCTTTGCTTATGTTGATTAATGCATTGCTTGATAGAGCCTGCTGAGAGCAACCTTATCTTCCAGCGGGACATAGATCCCCTTAATAGACAGATGCCCTGTATTATCTAATCTTAGTTTAAAGCATCTGTAATATAAGCTTACTTTATGAAGAGATGTATCTATATTTTGAAATTGTTGGATTCAGTTGTTCCACAAAATCTAAATCACTTGAATAAAAAATTCTTAGAATTATTAGGCAATAACAGTCCTAGTTTCCAGGCACAGTTTAGACAATTGAGCAGATCTCGATATGGGAACGTAAGTACTAAATCTAGAGTTGTGAATGTCGTAGCTGATGCTTTATCTGATAAATACATCACTGGAGGTTTTCTGGTGGCTAAATTAGTATACACCTCACAGTTAATTTACCTATACTCTTCTACAGAGGTTCATATCCTGTAACTGGTGGGTTTACCAACCCTGTGTCTCTATTCTTAAAATGGTTTGTGTTGCCATTAATTCATGGCTGTTCTGAAGTTTGCCTTTGAGTTTAATTGGATACAGCACCAACAGCAAGAACTTGCTAAGTTATTTTAACCATTGAGGTTATAATTCCCTAATTTTGGTCTCTATCTATGATTCTTAGCATTAAACCTTTATTTTATTCTCTACTTTTTTTTAATGTAACAAATGAGACATTTTATGTATTTGGCACTCAAGCTTTTGTCCTGAATTGATTATATTCAGGGACTAAACTTGCTAGTACAATTAGTCTACTTTTTGTGCTAAGTGGATGCCTTTTCCAAGTCTAGTCTGTGGAGTCCTTTTATCATATCTGATACATACATCAAGCCACCAGGAGAAGGGGAAGGAATTTATTCATTAAATAGGGTGTATCTGGATGCTGGATATGTCATATGAATCCGAGAAAATATATTTTGGCAGCCCCTCATCTGACTTTGTGGTTCAACGTTATCCTCCATCGTCAAATATTCATCCTTAACATCATATTGAATAACCAAAGTAGCAACAGGGATATCAGGCAGCATATAGTCTTCATAAATGCACAATATTGAAGAGGAATATAACTAAAGGTGATGGTAACATTACTTGCTATGGGTTCATGAGTGTGCCACTGAATTCAACAATGCCCCCTCCCCAATTTTATATCAGGATCTCTGTCCCCCAAATTGCTTATCCTGTACTTGAGTTCGAATTTCTAATTGATCAATTGCTCTATTGGAGTGCCAAATAATGCAGCTGTGTTCTCTAAAGTATGAAACAAAACAATGCAAATTATGTAGCACATATTCTGACATTATATTTCTTTCACTGACCTAAAAACAACATTTATTGTAAGTTGTGCAAATTATGTAGCCAATGTAGCAAATCCTTAATCATGTGGTAAATGTTGCGGCCATATAATAGGCTCTCACTATTGTCACATGTTGTATCAAATTTATTTATGAAAAGTAAGCAAAACCTAAGCATTCTCTTTCCAATAAGTGTCCATTTTTAGCTGCAATTTTATGAAAATGAACTTAAGCCTAGGTACCACAAAATAAAAATGGAATATAAGAAATACACAACGAGTAACATTCAATACAGTCTTCTTTTGCCATTTCAGGGTCCTTGTGACATCCATTTGATTTGGGTTCGACATTCCAATTTTCGTGTTGATTCCTTAGGAGGATAGAAATTAAGGGGGATTCAAAATAAACAGCGTTTCAGATTTACCTGCCATAGGAAAGAATTTGGATATGTGGCCCGTAGTCCAAGAAGAATCTTCGAACGGAGATTCGTTGGCTGCCCATTGACCTAAATAAAAAAATGAAAATCCCCCAATTGAATAAGGGAGGTTTTAACTCCCATCATCCATTATGGGCCCCAGGTTCAAAGTTAGAGCCAGACAGAAAATGTTCTGTTGCATCTCTCATTATTTGATTCTAGGCTGTGTACTCGTGTTCTGTAAAAAAAACACAATAGAAATAAACCAAAAGGGATAGGGAGAGCATCCCCTTTACCCACAGGCTCGTGTTCAGCTATTTTCACAAGGGGCTGTGCATTTGTTTAATAAAAAAAAACATAACAATAGAATGTTCAGACACAGCGTGTGGCTGGTCTCGATGTCCTGGCCGCATTCAGGCAGACATACTGACTTTTCAAAGAGTCACAAAACCAGAATATAGCAAGCATTGGACATGCCAATAGGTCTCGCCTGTGGGTGAGTTATTATTGGCTCAGGTCATAGGGTGGGTAAGTGGGGTGGGGGGCGGATATATGTGGATACATGGGTGGGGTGCCATTGTGACCAAATAAGAACGAGACTTATAGCCGTGTTTACAGCAGATCTCTGTAAGCATCTTAAATGTTCCAGACCAGAATAAAGAATAAATATAAGTACACACACGGGGTCAGCGGTCCAAGTGACATTGCTGCAGCACACACAGGTAGCAGAGGACAATCAGGCAGTCAAAGAGCAAACCATTGCGAGTTAGATTAACACATTTCATTTGAATTCCAAAACTGCAGCAGGGATCTGCAGATGCAATTAAGATTCCCTATTTAGTCTCTCCATGTTTGTTCCTGTCTTGCGCTTGTGGCACCAGCGGAGCAGGGACACACGATCACAGACCGGAGCAGTGCTTAAAAAACAATAATAACAGCATATATGTAGCACTGGTGTTTGAGTCCTTCCAGTTACACCTGCTATATATAGAGAGTGTGTTAATATCCAGAGCTAACCTATCAGAATAAATTGTTAACGGTAAAACATTATTTATTTCAGCATGAAAGTTGACACTCTTTAGCTCTGTTTACAGCACTATTATTTTATTATTTACAACAGCTGCATATTATTTTTATTTGGTAATCCCAACGTATTTATTTATTTGGAGTTTTATATGGTGCGGACATGACCCTAAAAGAGGGTATCAGAGAGCTTTACATTTACATATCTTTAAACTTAGAACAACACTTATGACATGTAAATTTAGTAAAATTAATCAGTGAACAGCTTGTTGCTAGAAACAGTTATGCTACCAGGTCCTGAGTAGCTATGCATTGATTTGTAAGAGAAACATGTGTGCTTTAACACTCAAATATACAAGTCCAACATAATGGTTAGGGGTCTATTTGGGTTAGCATATGTTTGAGCAAAACGGTCCTCTGATAATATCCAGTCTGCTGAAATTATGGAAGGAATTTGCTCATAAAAAAGGATTTGGCTCCATTTTTTAAAGCAGAAATTGACGTTTTCTAATGTATTTTCTCGTGGAAACCCATCTTACGATATTAATCCAGTGTAGAATCTCTTGAGTGGAGGAAAGGAAAACAAGCATTTGCAATGCAATCTGTCTCGCCTTTGGAACCTTATATGTATTTAGGTATACAGCACAATAGCATGCGGGCTGAAACATCTACTGTTCTTTCACATGGAGGGAAAGTAAGCACCAAACTGTGTGACCCGCCAGGTATGGAAACACATGGAGACAAATATGGCCTTTCAGCGGGAAATGGTATACTACAAAGCTCTGTTTTTAATATAAAATCAAGGCCTTCGGTGGTCATATCACCGAAAATACAAGATTTGAAAAAAATATTATTGTCTACGGGTGCTTGTGGAAAACAATTTCTATGGACTGGAATCTAGAAAATGCTAAAGTGATTCTGGTATTTTACTGACCTCTGCTCGTCGTATTTTATCAAGAAAGTTAAAAAGAGGCAGTTGCCAGAATAATAAAAAAAAGAAAGTCCCTCAGCAGAAAGCACTTCTGGTATTTTGCTGATCTCTGCTGGTCGTTTTCTATCAAGACAGTTGTATAGAGGCTATTGAACAGAAACAAAAGTCTCTAAGCGGAAGCAGACAAGTCCTAGAGCTGATCTCCAGAGCCTACAAAGTACATACACATACTAAATTACTGATTAATGCACGTTCATTGGTCTAACATACCCAGGACATTTGGGAACTCCTCTCGGACGATCACCTGGACTTACTTTTCATAACGGAAACGTGGCTTAACGAGTACTCAAATCCGGTCATTGAACTAGCCATTCCAAGGGGCTATAAAATCTCCGGGGCAGAGCGTAAGGGTGGCAGAGGTGGAGGTACCGCTGTCGTTTTTAGGGACAAGTGGACTCTTCACTGGGGCGAGGTCTCGGGAATTGGGGATGGAGAGGCTCTTGACTTTTCAATCATTATCTCACCACACTTTACGTTGGGAGGCATTTTGGTCTATAGGCCAGCCGGCCTTGCCGGCCATTTTTGAAGGCCTTAGAGCGAGATGATTGTTCCCAGGGCCCTTCGATTTTCTAACTTCGTTCTTCTTGGGGATTTTAATATCCACTTGGATCAAGCTGAGGCGAGTGATACAGGGAGCTCTGTGACTCATTGAGCCGAACCCAGCTCTCCCAGTGGATTAGCTCATCATCACACCAAGGGGGTCATATCTTAGATCCGGTCTGCTCTAACTTCCCGTTATGTGTTAAAGAAACTTTGCAGGTAACATGGTGGGACCATTTCCTGATTCAATTTTCATGGACTAGTCAGACTGACAAATCAACTAGTAGCCTCTCTCAGAGCAGGCCATCTCATATAATAGACCCTTCTGCCTTGAGTTTGGCCTTGCTCGAGGTGCGACCTCCCATCGCAAACAATCTGGGTCGAGCTTTGGAGAGTTTTTCAAACTGGATCTCGTAGGCGGTGGCCTCATTATCCTCTCCCCTCGCTCAGAAGCGAGCCAGATCCTGTCCCTCAAAACCTTGGTTCTTTAGTGAGCTCAAAGAGCAAAAGGAGCATTTCAAAAAGTTGGAAAGAAGCTGGAGGGTGGCTTACTGCCCCCTCGCTAAAATTATTGTTAGAATGGCTCAGAAAGCTTACTATACTGCTATCGGTATAGCCAAAAGTCGCTATTATGCGGAGCGCATTCTTCAATCCAACAATAACGCCAAGGAAATGTTTTCAATAGTACAGAGCTGTTTCCCCATGCGCCAAGCACATTACTCTTCCTACCTCTGACACATGGTGCGAACAACTGTCTAGGTTTTTAATTGACAAAGTCCAGATGATTTAAGCCAACCTGGGTAAAGGAAATACAGGAAAGACAGGACTTCCCGCTACAAATATCTCTGGTCCCTGTGTATGCCCATCTAGTTAATCTCCTTCCTTAGCGGAATTTTCTTTGATTACTCTTCAGGATTCACTGAACATTCTCAATTCGCTAAAATCAGGATCTCTGGTGGATCCTTGTCCTGCCAGGCTGCTAGCTACCGTGGCGGAGGTAGTTAATCCTGAGGTCAATACCCTGATTAATATGTCCCTCAAGACAGCCACTGTACCCTTGGAATGGAAGCAGCCAAAACTCCTTCCCTTGCTTAAAAAGCCATCATTGGACATATCTTCTCCGGCTAGTTTTCGCCCCATCTCTCTTCTGTCTGCTATAGCAAAAGTGTGTGAGAAAACGGTGTTCAAACAGTTGTCCAATTTTGTTGAAAAATCTGGCCTTTTGCACCCAGCCCAATCTGGGTTTAGGGCTACATATAGCACCAAGACGGCGTTGGTGGAGATGGCTGAAGCGATTAGAGAGTGTCTGGATGCTGCTGACAGAGCGGCTTTGATTTTATTGGACCTTTCTGCCGCCTTGGACACAGTACCACACTCCCAGCTTCTTGCCCACCTCTCCAACATCGGTATTTCGGGCCGAGCATGGAATTGGCTTAGGTCATTCCTAAGAGATCGGTCACAGCAAATATGGCTTTCCCCCTCCTCTTTGGTCCCGCAAAAGGTGTCTACAGGAGTACCACAGGGATCTACCTTAAGTCCTTTGCTGTTTAATATTTATGTCACCCCGTTTATTCATCTTGCTGAGGAGCTGGGACCAAAGATCATCACTAATTCAGAAGACACCCAGCTCCTCTTCACCTGGAGGGAGGCTGATGCATCTCCGTTTCAGGCCAAAGCCTGTCTAATGGCAGTTTTCGAATGGCTGGCCCTGGCCCAGCTGAAGTGCAACAAAGAGAAGTCAGAGGTTCTTCTATATGGGTTCTTTCCTCTGCAGTTTAAGGAAGCCCTCTGGCGGACAAACTGCCTATTACCTAGCTCTTTGGGTAAGCCTGTCAAAAACCTAGGTGTTTGGTTTGTTGAGGACCTTAAGTTCTCCACACAAATAAAAACATTGGCCAGACAGTGTTTCGGTACACTGAAGACTCTCAGGAAGTTTCTGCCCATGCTACCCAGGGCAGCCAAGGATATGGTCACACGGGCACTAATTTTTTGCGCCTAGACTATGCCAACACACTGTATATAGGCCTGCCAGACTTCCAGCTGAGGAAGTTGCAAGTTGTACAAAATGCGGCAGCCAGAGCCCTTTTAAACATCTCCGGAAGAACCAGTGTGAAGCATTATTTGCAGGATCTACACTGGCTTCCCGAGGCCCAAAGGGTCAAATTCAAGACCCTCACCCTGGCCCATGCAGCCCTCCATGGCCTGGGTCCTCCGTATTTGAGGAAGCACTTCCGCTTCTATGTGCCACAAAGACTGCTGCGCTCAGCCTCTCAGCGGTTGGCAGTAATCCCTTGGTTCCATCTGGTACGAAGGCAACTCAAAGCCTGGAACTCTCTGCCCAACACACTACGGAACACTACTAACCCGAGGCTGATCAGGAAACTGCTAAAACGTGGCTGTTTGCATAAAAGTGTTGCTTTGTCCAGCTCCTTTCATCTATCATTTGGCTTCTGCGCCGGGACACCCTTGAGTAGCTGCGCGCGTTATAAATGATATTAACATAACATAAAGTATATACAAGAGGTCTTGAATGCTCGACCTAAAAAGTGGGGTTATTTGCTTGATCATGGAGTGAAAAGTCAATATATATAAAGAAACTCTATCAAATGTGTCCAAAAATCACAATGTTTTTAATCAAATGTATATTTTAGTAATTAACTCAAACATGTGTGAGTCTTTCTTTTAACATTGTTCTATAATTGGATTTTGTAGGCTAAAAATGTTAAAAGAAAAACCCAGAGACAGTTTTTAAAGAAAACGTGTCTGAGTTTTTCTTTTAACATTTTTTGCCCTGCAAAATGTAATCATAAAAATAACTACATGGGGACTTTATACTGCAACTGAAGAACATAAAACGTCTGCTAGAAGTGATTTAAATAAATATGGTAAGTTCTCCTGGGGTCATAGATTGAATGACCCAGGAGACTCCTTGCAGCCCCACACACACATAGCATAACATAAAACAAAATGCTTGGTGATCCCCCTGGCTCTCCTAGGAACATCACCAAGCTAGAAAAGAAAATGTAAATAGCCCTAGCAGGGGACCCACATTTTAAATTGACTTTAGGGGCCGTGTGAGGGAGCCCTAGGCCCCCCACAGTCCTAGCTGGCTTTCCTTGCAGGAGTTAGTCAGATTTTTGAATTTGTGGTGGGTGCCAGCCAGGACCCCCACAATGGCAGCCAGTTGGGAGCCACTGAGTGAGACCCATAGTCCCATTGCTTCGCTAACTTCCCTGGTGGGAGCCAGCCTTTTATTTAATCATAGATTGGTGCCACCCACAAAGGCAGCCAGTTCAGTCTCAGCTGCCTTTCCAGCCAGCACCATACTAGGTGCTGGTAGAAGCTAGCACTTACTTTTTCTGCTCCTGCATGGATGCGGCCAAAGTTGAGATCTCTGCTCGATAAAGCGCACGCAGGGTATGTCCCTACTGTAGTGAGCATTGAACAACAGTGTCCCGGGGGTGGGCTCCTCACACTGGGAATTATTGGGCACCAGGGGATGGGGTTCCAGGGCTGATACTGGTTGCTCACTAAAATTTGAAGGAAGAGCATTGGCCTTTTACCCAGAATTTACTGTGGCGGTTCAGGAGGCTCGGAGGAAGTTCTCACCCCTCAAGCAGAAGCTGAGACCTGCCAATATTCCTTATGCCATGATATACCTTGCCCACCTCTGCATTTCTCATCATGGCAAGGTACATATTTTTACTACTCCACAGCAGGCCAGTGACTTTATTTGTCTCAAATAGATGCCCAGCCTGTCAGTGAGTCGCTCATCTCCGACCTCAAGACGAACCTCGCCTCTGTCGGACCCCCGTTTATAACTCATGTGTTTGTGGTCACTGGCCCACAAGAGGTATCGCTGATCTCGAATGGACTGTCTAGCCCACACGATGCTCCTGATGGTGGGAAATGCTGCTGCACCAGATTTTGCAGGAAGGAACTCATTGACAACACTAAGTATACATCCATATGCTCTCCTTCAAACTTCTGTAATGTTCCACACACTATGATGCACTTGTAACTTGTCTCCCCGGACACCCTTGTTTACTCGAGGAGGATATGCTTGGCTCTTTGGCTGACCTCCTATGGGAGACCCCTACCTTAAGCACTTGGATATATATGTTTAATTCGACAGTTTATTCCTCTTAATCTCCTGTGCTCAATCTCCGTCTTACTGCACTTTAAGTCTCTGCTACTCTGCGCGCCCCCTTTTTTCTCTGCTCTCACTCCGCCTCACTGCACTCTAACTCTCTGTTACTCTGAGCAAATCCCTATCTCGTGATCTCACTCTGTATTTGTTTTCTACCTACTCACTCTGTCTCTCCCTCTACTTTCCCTAGTTTAGTTTCATTTGTTTGTTTTTGATGATGTTTTGGAGCCACATCCATTGTACTCACACAATGGGTCATGATTTCATGTTACCACCAGTTATGACTGAGGGTGGCTAATGCATACCTGGCAGGATTAGGCAACCAGTGTAGAAAGTGAAAAGGATGGGAATTGTTTTGTTTGAATTGCTGTGCATATCGTCGAATGTGGCATGCCTGCTGGCATTGGTCTAGACCAGTGATACTCAAAGTACATCCTGGGGGCCACTTGTTGCCCACCTAACCTTTGCATGCTGCTCCCCCTCCCCCCGGTGAACAGCAGCACAAGCTTCTGTTTCGTTTCTGAGCACTAATATTCAGAATTTTTTTTAAATAAATGGGCAATAATTTCACTCTTTACACAATCCCTGACCCACCCAAACTCCCTACCACCACCCTGCTGGCATCAGTGTGGCCCTCGGTCACACCACAGATCGTATGTTGTGGTCCCTGGGCAAATGTTTTTCAGTACCCATGGTCTAGACCTCTGGACTGGCATGCTTCTCCGTTACCCTCTCCTTCCGATGACAGACATTGACCTGACACAGCGTGCAGTGGCATGCGTGAGATAAAACTGCTTAACATGGAATATTAGAGGACTGGGGGACCCCCACAAACGGATACATATACTAGCCTACCTAGAAAGGCACATCATCCTCATTTCCCTTTTGCAGGAGTCCCACCTTGTGGACTCTGTGTGCTCTTCTTTTGCTGCTCGTTGGGCCTCATGTCAACAATTCTCCCTTTATTCTTCCTATTCAAGAGGCCCTGTTACCCTCATTCGCAAAGGCACTCCGTAAATCCACCGGGGATCACTTAACGACCCTCAGGGACAATACACATGGTTATGAGGTAGTTTGGCCCTAACAACAATGACAATTGTTTATTGTTGTGGGCATAACACAGATAATGCCAACTTCTTTGATAGGTTGTGGGGGAAGTTTGTTGATATTGGATCCACATATACTCTTGGTAGGGGACTTTAATGTGGCATTTAATTCACCTTTGGATAGAGCTCATGCCCAGGCTGTATACCACACTTCTGCTGCCCTACATATTTGTGACACAATGGAAGAGCATGCACTCTTAGACGCCTGGAGGATAATTCAGCCACGGGTGTGGGAAGGTACCTTTTATTCTGGCATAAACAATAGTTGGTCTAGGCTAGACTATTGGCTTATATCTAAAGGACTGTGTGCGTGACTGCACAGGGTCACGCACTTGGTGCGCAGTTGCGCACCTCTCTCCAGTTCGGATGGTGCTGTGTCCTCCAGACACTCCCACCTCATATGCCACGTAGAGACTCTCCCCAACAGTCCTGCTTGATGCTCAATTCTGTGAGGAACTGAGTCAGGAGGTCATAGATGTTTTTGATACAAACAAGCACTCGGTCCCGGCAGTGGCGTAACGAACCGTGAGGGGGCCCCCCTGCAGGGTACGTGAAGGGCCCCCCTCTGGACTCAATCTCGAGCTCCCCAGCAGAAGTGCGGTGCTGATGGGGACCCCTGGAGTGTGAGGGCCCCCGCACCGCGGGGGCTGCAGGGGCTGCAGGGGCCTGTGTTACGCCCCTGGGTCCCGGAGATGGTAATGATATGTGAAAGCATTTAAGTTCACGATGCTCGGCATTTGTAAAGTCAAGAGTGAAGGTGTCTTGCATTCCATTTGCAGCCAACTGCGAGCATTAGAAGGGAAGATCCCATTTTTGGATGCTTGGTTGCGCTCCTCAGATAGCCCCAATGCTTCTGGGCAGATTAGAAAGGCTCTGTCTGATTTCAGGAGACAGCTGAAAGAGAATGCCTATATCACAGAAAATGTGCATGGGCGTACGGGAAAGGAGAAAGACACGGCCACACACTAGCAGCAATGACGTGTAGGCCATGCTTCACTAATGATATTCTTGAGATTTGGCCGTTAGAGACACCCCGGACATTCTACAGGTCTTCATTCTATGAAAACGTATACACATCTCGACGTGTGCGAGAGGTGGACATAGATAAGTATCTAGAGGAGGTGGAGTTGGGATGGCTGAGCGATGCCACAGGGGAGTTTTTGGCAACTGACATTGAGGGAGATGGAAAAAGGGACGCAATCATGCAATTACAAGCTAGTAAAGCCTCTAGGCTAGACAGTTCACCTGCAGATTTTTATAAGAAGTACATTGGTGTGTTGCTGCTGATACTGAAGGATGTCTTCTTGGAGGCGCACATAATGGGGTGCTTTACCCTTCTATGAGGGAAGCAAAAATTATCACTCTGCTTAAACAAGGGAAAAGGTTATCACTTATTAATTGCAATGCCAAATACATGCAAAGATACTGGCAAATCGTTTCAGCCTACTATTGTCCTTTCTGGTCAGACCAGACCAATCCCTAGACCCTCAACATCCTATAATGTGTGAATTTCGTTTCACTCATTTAGGGCATCAATCTGGATATTGCAGCAGTAGCGACTTTTCTTGAAGCCATTATGGCATTCGATTTTCTAGAATGGGATTATTTGATGATCATCCTTCGGCGTTTGGGGTTCCCTCAGCCTTTTCTGACATTTTGCTCTACTTTATTCCCCGATTAGTTAGGGTGCAGATCAATGGGGACATCTCAACCACCTTCCCCATCATGCAAGGCACTTGGCAGGGGTGTCCCCTCTCACCTACGCTTTTTACTCTGGCGACGGAGCCCCTTGCTGCTAGCAATATCACTGTGACTATGTGATTAGATGTCTCACTAGACACTTGCTGGTATCATTATCCGCGGATGTTATCACGCTCTTCTTGAAGGACCCACAAGACAGCTTGAATGGGATACTGCATGAATTTGTGCATTTTGGGGGACTGTCTGGCATTCAAATTACTTGGGAGAAATCCAACTTATTTCCCCTCACCCCAACTACACAACGGTTCCTCCCTGACTTCCCATTGACATGGTGTGACACTGAGCTCAAATACTTGGGAATAGTGGCGTCATGTGAAAGAGAGAAAACTATCTGAGCAAATTATGGTATGGCTCTCTACAAAAACAGAACACATTACTCAACGGATATTGTTGCCCCTCTCGCTAGCGGGACGCATATCCCTTATGGTCTTGCTCCCGAAACTCATATCTATTTCTTAATATCCCCTACCCCCTGGGGCGACATTTATTAAGGCATTGAAAATGCAACTGATCAGTCTAGCATGGGTGGGGAAACAACCATGTCTCCAACAGGAAATACTCATTCAGCCCTTTTTCTGGAGGGGGTTTTGAAGCACCAGACATAGAACTGGCCCACTATGCAGTGCATTGGTACTGACCCACCACCTTTTTGCCTCACCTGGCAATAGAACTGGGTTACATGGCCCGATACCTACTTCCTCTTATTTGGGACCTGTTGGACCCTCCATGACCTTGTCGGACTCCACTGTTGCATGCACAACTGGGGCATGGAACAAACTGGCTTAGAAAATTGCGAAGAACGTCAATTCCACAATACTATCATCTGCCTTTCCCAGTAACACATGAAACAGCCTGTCGATGCATGCTTCAAAAAGTTTTACTCTGTAACTGGTGCAAACTCTACTTAGAAGGCAAATTCATCAGTAGAAACTAACTCTTTGCACCTGAGCCACCAACCCTACTGCATTTATTCCTGTGTCTCAAGTTGCGCCTAAATGTAAAGCTGCTACTCCTGGCTTCCCTGATGAGCCACCCGCTCTTGACACTCTGCATACACTACTCTCAGCCTCCGCACAAAAGAACCACGTATGCATTTTATATGATACAACCCAGAACGAGGCACCGGCTGTAGCTGAATATGCATGCACTGGATCGGAGCTGGAGTTGGGTGCACCAATCACAGATGAGCATTGGTGGGACTGCTGTCTGCAGACAGGAGGAATAGTTTCTAGCAGCAGGCTTTGAATTATCCATCATAAGTTTCTACCCAGAATATATTACACATCTGTCAGACTCAACAGCTATCTCCTCAGCCCTAATGACTATTGCGTCAGCTGTGATATGGGGGGCAGACTTTTTTTTACCTCGCATTGTCATATAGTGCATACAGACATACCGGCAAGAGGTTTCTACAGCTATCTCTCTCATGATCGGCCGCACTGTCAATCTTTCCCCACTCATGGCCCTATAGGAACAGCTACTTAACATAGAACTCCACTTTTGGAAATGTGTGGCTCTCTGCCTACTCCTAGTGA
The DNA here is from genome assembly GCF_964261635.1 of Lissotriton helveticus. Taxonomy (NCBI): domain Eukaryota; kingdom Metazoa; phylum Chordata; class Amphibia; order Caudata; family Salamandridae; genus Lissotriton; species Lissotriton helveticus. The sequence goes on from NC_136063.1 coordinate 577,283,860, forward strand.
AGCAGACGATTGCTTCTAGATAGGGGAGGGCTCCAAAATTTAAAGAGTGGCTGAACAATCTAACCTACTGCAGGGATCAGCTGTCCACCTTTGCAGAAATGCTCCCTTCTGGCTCCAGGCCCAAAGATATCTGGGACTCCTTATAAACATACCAATTGGCTTGTTTCTGTGGCTCAGCTTCTGAAGCCTCCCCACGTCCCTGACCAGGAAGTATGCAATAGGCTGCGTTGGGAGTAGGGGTGGCTGGGAGAATAGGCACATGTTCCTATGTCCCACAATGTGATACATTCATCCCCTCTTTACACATAAAGTACACTGTCGAGAATACACCCCTCACACGAGCAAATGTACCCTTTGCATTGAATGTGACAATCATATGCAGCCATAGATGGTTAGACCCTTATTAACGCTATGTTGTCAGCACACAGCTAGGTTTGGAGGCATTGGAGGCATTTTCTCATTCTTCTTAATTTACACAGGATGTTCAGAAGATGCACATTTGTGTTTGTAACGTTAATTGAATGCATTTGGCCTAATTAGCCATTTGTATGTTGAAAATCAATAAAAAAGTAATCCCCCCAAAAAAATATGTCGCTATCGCTCTACCACACCCTGGGGTAAGCTTTCTATGGTTGTTGGTTATACCTTTGGAAAGTCAAGTTAAAATCTTAAGCCAATCTCCTTAAGACTTTAGTCTTGTAGTATTTAGCGCTACAGATGTCAATGATGTGCTGTAAGTCAGAGACAGCTGAATCAGAATGTTGGGGTAGATTGTTTATGATGTTCAAACATAGAATGTAGGTGTTGGCATTTCTATGGTGTGGGTTGAGATTCTAAACCAAGCCTGAAGAAGCCTGGAGGTTGTTAGACTTCAGAGGCTGGAGTTTGCATCATCTGTCTTGAATAAACCACATCTACTTCACCTTGTGTCTCGCCTGCATCTTCATTTCATTGGCGACGACTTAGAGCGGAGCTGACCTCGCTACTGGATGACACTCCAACTCATAAGATAAGCTACCTCTACTTTAACTCATCCAACCACTCGGTGAGTGCTTTAACTAATTACAAGATATTGATGATCTTCAAAGACCAATACTAACTGTGAGCAATACTTGCTGTAATTATATCCTCTTAATTAATTAATTAAGAAAAATCGCTTGTTTCAAGATTCTAAGCGCTTACAGTTATCTAGAGCCCGCGCTTACGGCGCTCAAGCCTTCTCTTGTATAACGCGATGTGACGTGAGCTAGAAGCGTGACTCTTTGAAACAAGCCCATCGCATTCCGAAATTGACTCCTTTGCTGCTTCATCATACCCGGCGGCCATATTAACTATTTTTGAAAAATAAGCCCACCTATTCTCGAAAACAAGCTGACTGCTTGTGTCATCAGGCATAGCGGCCATTTTGAATGGTTGGAAAGCTTGAAATCCAAGGATCTTTCCCTACGTGCCCGGTGACGGGCACACCTTTAAATTCCTCCGTCATTTTTCCACAGTTACGCACTTGGTGATGGGAACAGCCATCAATCGTGTAATCATTTACACTTCTTCTTTACTGTCCACGCTACACTGTAACATTCTTTCTCAAGATCTCACATATCTCTTAGACAATCAAGTTAGAGAGTGGATTTGTTGCTCTGTGACGGGTACACTTGTGTCATCTACAGTTACTTTATATCTGCCAGGCGCAGTTCCTCTGTACAGGGACAGTAATTATTTTATTTTTTTGCTTTGCTCGGTGATGGGCACATTATGGATACTTAATTGGAACATTGTGTTTGGCATCTTAATTCTCTGCAAGAAGTTGTTAAAAACGTTAGTATCTTTATAAGTAAAAGGCTACTCCATCTTCTCATATTTTCTTCTTAAACTTGGGACAACTCTCTATCGGTCTATCATGCAAAACGTTCCCGCTCCACCTTTCTTCCTCATGAACTCTGGTGACCCTCAAATTCCTTGGAAGAAATGGAAGAATGTCTTCGAAAATTACGCCAGAGTTTGTGAACATCATTAAGTGCAGATCGCAAAATGTCCTTGTTATTTCATTGCCTTGGCTCTGAAGGTCAAGAAGTTTTTGAACACTTACCTGACTTGCCTTCTGAGTTGAGTGCCAATCTAAATGAATATGAAATATGTATAACAAAATTAGATTTACATTATTTACCAAAAGTTTCAAGAGTGTTAGAACGGTATCAATTTGGTAAACAAATGCAAAGGTCTAGTGAATCCGTTGAGAAATATGTATCCGTGTTAAGAAAACTAGCTTCTTCTTGTTCTTTTGGTGTCACTATTGATGAAAAATTATGTGACCAGTTTATGTTGGGTTGCTGTGTCGAAAAAGCAAGAGAGAGCTTTTGACAAAAAGATGACCCTTCCTTATCCGAGGTGGTCACTCTTGCTAAAAGTTCTGAACATAGTAAGAAGTATGTTAAGGAGATAAAGAAGGGAAGCACTAGTTTCAAAGAAAAAACAGCACAAGCAGTGTCTGTGCGGAAAAAACAGCGATAGTTAGACTTCACGGTTTCTTCCGAAAGACGTTGGAAAGGATAGGAAGACAAATGCAGGGAAATGTTATAGGTGTGGTGATCTTGGTCACTATAACAATTTTAAAGGATGTGTGGATTGGAAAGCTACCTTCAAGAAATGTGGGAAGAAAGGGCATGTGTCAAGTTGTTGTTGGAGCTCAAATATAAAAGACAATATTGTTCAAAAGAAAAAAATTCATGAGGTCAGTTGTGAATTTGTTGATGGCTCATCAGGTGATGAATACTATAATAAATTCATAGAGAATTTTGCAGAGAAGATCTCTCTTAAAGAAAGGAATCCCTTTTGTGTTGAATGAAGAATGTGAGTCTGAGTTTAGTTCGCTTAAGAGTTCACTAAAAAGGCATCCTGTTTACAGAGTTTCCAGCCAGGGCAAGAATCCATAACTATGTCTGATGCAAGTTCCAAAGGGCTGGGAGCAGTTCTTTTACAAAGACATAATGGCATAGAAAGAACAATATTGTTCATTTCAACGAGCTTGAAAAGGGCAGAACTCAATTACTCTGTCATAGAAAAGGAGGCGTTGCCTGTGTCTTGGGCTGTGCAAGCTAAGAAAGTTTGTGTGGGGCAGCACATTTGTTGTTAAAACAGACCATAAACCACTCAAAGAAATTTTTGGGAAAAAAAAGGTTTTAGATGCATTTTTGGCAAAGATAAGACGCTGGGTAATTAGTTTACAAGAGTTCCATTTTGATGTTGAATATGTTCCCGGTGCTAAGAATTCGGTAGTTGACTGTTGTTCTCTCATAGTGTAGGTGATTTGATTGAGAATGAAGATTGTGAGGAAGAAGAATGAGAAGTTTGTTTAATAAGAGAAGGTACCATTAGAGAAGATGAGTGGTTGGTTGAAGTAAGTAAGGATCAAATATTACAAAAGGTTGTGCAAAAGATTGGGAGTATTTGGACCAATGCTGACAAGAACCATGTGGATCTGCATACCTTTTGAAGAGTCAGAGATGAATTGTCTGTGCAGGGCGGACTTGTGTTCAGAGGTACTAGATTAACTCCTCCAGTCTCATTAAGAGAGGGGTTTAATCTCTTTAGCTCATGAAAGTCATCCAGGGATATAAAAGACCAAAGAGAGATTGAGACAAATGTATTGGTGGCCAGAAATGGTTATCCAGGTTAAGTGGGCTGTGAGAGAGTGTGGTGAGTGTTGTAATGCGGACAAAATGTTCAAGTGTAGAGTACAACCCATGCTAGTTAGAGAAATACCTAAAGAACCTTGGCAATAAATTGCTTTTGATTTTGATTTTCTGGGTTCCATTCGTTGTTCCAGTGTTGATAAGTATGTCTTGGTCTTATTGACATGTTTTCCAGGTGGCCAGAAATTGCTATTACCAAGTACATAGAAACTTGTGATGTTATTCTGTTTTTGGAACAAGTTTTTGAGAGAGAGGGTTTCCAGAGTCTTTGTTAACTGATAACGGGGTACAATTAGTCTCTCGTGAGATGGAGGAATTCTTTAAAAAAAGGGGGCATTAAGCACAAGAAGTCAGTATTATATCATCCTGAAACCAATGACATGGTTGAAAGGTTGAACAAGGTACTGAAAGAGACGATACAGTGTGCGATTGTGAACAATATGTGCTGGAAGAGTGAATTGTTATGCAAAGTGAAGAACTACAGAGTAACTCCTCATTCTAGCACAGGGTTCTCTCCTTTTGAGTTATTCAAAAGAAGGAAGGCAAATACCTTAGCCTGTCCTTCTTGGATCAATGACAAAGTGGCTGATGATTTGAGTGTAAGGAAAAAAGAGGAGATGAAGAATTTAAAGGAACGCAAGTTAGTATTGGAAAGGAAGGAGTGGTTTGATTCTCGGAAAGCTACAAAGACAACTGTGGTACAGGTTGGTGACTTAGTTAAGATTAAAAATCCCGATGGGGTGTCTTCAGTACAGGCTCTAAATTTTACTCTCCCATGAAAGTCATTAAAGTTTTCAAGAATGCGGTGAGGACTGAGGACCATCGCATTTGAAATTTAGGACGGGTAGTAAAGGTGTATGCGAATACAGTGAGTGCCAGAGGTGGTAACAGTGCTAAAAACATGAATTTAGGAGAAGCTCTAGAGTTTCTAGAAGACCTCAATATCTCAATGAGTTTGTGTGAATTCTGTAATTCAATGGAATTCTGGTGCGCTGAATATTTCTTCCCCTTAGTGTTTGTTTTGTATTTTGATCCATATCTCATGCTATGCATACTTGTTTATGTTCAACCCCTTGCGTGCGTGCGTGTGCGTGCGTCGGCCAACGGCCATCGGGAGCACTGCCGAGGTAGTGCTGATCACGTCCGTTGGCCGATGGGGCCCGCCCACCTAATAAAACTCCCGCACCGCGGCGGAATTTGCGCTGCGGTAAAGGAGTTATAACTGGTTGTGTTGCCTTTGGTGTTTTGTTATTGGAAAGGAGGGAGGTGTGTAGTATCTAGAGCTACAGCTGTCAATGACGTGTTGTAAGTCAGTGACAGCTGAATCAGAATGTTGGGGTAGAATGCTTATGATGTACAAACATAGAATGTAGGTGTTGGCATTTCCATAGTGTGAGTTGGGATCCTAAATTCAGCCTGAAGAAGCCTGGAGGTGGTTAGACTTTGGAGGCTGGAGTTTGTATCATCTGTCTTGAATAAACTACATCTACTTCACCATGTGTCTCGTTTGTATCTTCATTTCAAGTGTCTTATCTGTAAACATTAGAAGTGCTTAGAAAAAGGCTCTGTTAAGATAGTGAGTCCTATAAAAATAAATCCTTGACAAAGGCTCTGCAACAAGGTGTGCAATTCGTAAACACCCAACCTCCACTGCTAGACATGGGAACATTTTAGCCATAGCACGCAGCTTGACGGCTAATCCTGGCTTTACCACTTTGCCAAAATATGCTTTCTTTGTACTCTGGATTTAAAGTATCGGCATGTGTAGGAAGCTGGATCTGTGTATACTACACCAAAGTAAGGTATAGTGTGCACCAAGTCCAGTGATTACCCAGAGGCTTACAGAGGCTCAAGTAGATAATACTAAAAGCTCCATTTGTGGTAGTGTTAACGAGCAGTTAGGCTTATGAGAGGGTAGTGTTAAGCATTTATTGTACACACTCAGGCATGACGTGATTGCAAACACTGAAAGACTGAATTCAGAGCAATTGTTCCGTATAAAAAGTTATAACTCTGTTATTGTATTTCTAGAACCTAGAGGAACTCAGTTGCAGGTAAGAAACAGATTAAAAGTAGCAATAGTATTCAAATGCAGTTTAGAATTGCTTTGCAAGGCAGTAGGAAATGCTTTACAGTAATTAAAATACTTTTCTAAAATGGGTTTAACATAGTAGAACTTTGCAATAGAAACAGAGAGACTTTTGTATGCAATAGGTTTGCAAATGCAATGCAATTCCATGGAAGGAAAACAAGGTTATGCATTAGCAGGTAAGTACTCGACTTACAATTCCAGTGTTCAGGGGTTTAGATTAACACTGGGCAAGGGTCAGTTCAACGTTGGTACTGCACTACCAACTGCACTGAGATGGTTGGTGCAGCGGTCACTGGACCCAATGTAAATCAATGGAAACTGGGGGTACCCCGAAGAGGCACGGTTTGCAGGTAAGTACCCACGGTTTCAGGGCACAGGCCCGGGGGTTAAGATCAGCACTGGAAGGGCCACAAAACAGCACCAGAGCTACACCACCAGCGGCACAGGGGCAACTGGGTGCAGCGTGCAAAATCAGAATTGTGCGTCAAATGCGTTTCATTGGGGAATATTGATTGCACAAAGAGGTTTGGGCAAGGAGGCTAGACAAAGGTGACCACCAGCTGGGCAGGGAAGTTGGAGAATTGAGGGATTCCTGGGCACCATTGGCTGGGCTTCCCAAAGTCTGGGGGAGGAGGATGCAGAGGTGCTTTTTTTGTTGTCCGGTTAACGTTACGAGAGCTGGTCATGGTTGGGGGAACCCTTCAGGTTGAGGCTGCAGGTGTCTTTGTGAGGCCAAGGAGAGGTCATTCACCGATGGAGACGAGGTCAGGATTGCTGGAGAGACTTCACAGGACAGGTAAACCACTCGAACTTGGGCCGTGGGCGTTGGGTGCAGAGTAGTCAGGAGTCGCGTTATCCTCCTGTATCTGGAATCCTTGAAGATGGAGTTTCTTTATGGACATGGCGGTTGTCCTCAGAAGATCTGATCTGGTCTAAAGAATGGTCTTCCTGGGATTCTTAGAAGTCACTGTTCATGGGACAGATGTTGGTTTCTTCGCAGGGTCTCCGAGAAGGAGTGCTGGTGTGAAATCAGTAGTCGTCTTCCAGGCTCTGCTGCACAGCGTCTCCTTTTCCTTTTTTTCTTAGGTCACAGAAATCTGAGGATTAAGGTTTAGGATACTGAATTTAGGGTGGTAACAAGGATGGACAGATAGTAGCCAATGGGCTACTTACCTTTAGGGTGACTACACCCTTAGAATGTCCCTTCCCTTTGGGGAGGGGGTATTGTCTTAACCTGATTGAGTCAACTCTTTTCATTCAAGATAAAGGATTTCCTAAGCAGGGGATCACTTCGGTCCAGGGCACCTTCGGGGTGGTCCTGGCAGAGAAGGGACACATCCCTCATGACCACTAATTTTCCAACCGACCTTGCCACCAAAAGTGGGGCTTAGTCAAGGGGGCAAGCATCTCCATTATCTGGAGAGAATCTGGCTAGCATATCAAAGGGCATGAAGCCTATCAGGCTCACCACCCTGAATGCTGTTCCTGCTTGGGGGTTGGTGTGACGCAGCTGCACCCCAAGCAGTCTTTGTCCCTGACTCATAAGAGCACAAGGGCTCCCAACTCAGGGGGTCAGAAGCATGCCTGTGTGTGGCAGACTGGTGCAGACCAGTCAGCTGTACAGCTGGACATGAGGGAGTTAGTCGTTTTACGGGGGGTATCGCTAAAAAGTCCTCTGAGTGCATTTTGTATTAAACCCAACACTGGCATCAGTGTGGGTTTATTATGCTGAGGAGTTTGATACCAAACTCCTTAGCATTCAGTAAAGTCATCATGGAGCTGCGTAGTTCGTAATGACAGACTCCAAGGCCATGTACTTAATAATGGCTCCACTGCACTTACAATGTCTGTGAATGGCACATACACTGTAGGGGCACATTGCTTATGCAGCTGTGTCCTCAACTTTGGGATAGTGCTCCCTGCCTTAGGGCCGTGAGGTCTGCTAGAGGGGCGACTTACTTATGCCACAGTAAGTGATCGGTGGCATGGCACACAGAAATGAGTGCCATGTTGACTCAGACGTTTGGTCTGCACCAAAAAACAGTCTGCAATGGCAATATGTATGTGTTTGGTGAGGAGTCTCTAAGGGTGGCACAATACATGCTGCAGTCCTTAGAGACCCTGTCTGCTCACAAGGCCCTTGGTACCACTGGTACCTTTTGCAAGGAACTTACAGGTGAGCCAGAGATGTGACAAGTGTGGAAACAAAGGTACAGTTTTGTGAAAGAACACAGGCACTGGGAACCTGATTGGCAGGGACCCAGTGCACACTCAGTCAAAGTGCATCAGCTATCAGGCGAAAAGTGGCACTTTCCTTCAGCAGTTTACGTAGCACTGTGGCATTTCTTTGGTGGGCGTAGTCCCTGAGTCTCACCATCAGAACTCCTCACACCCCAGTACAGTGTAATAAGCAAAATGGAAACTATGGAATCAAAAGGCTTGTTTTTAATTTATCTCGGCTTCCGACTAGGACAAGTTGTGCCATCTTGGGTAATCACTCTCTCAACATATTTCGCTGCTACTTTTTTATATTGATAGGAAAACTTAAATCCAGCTAAATATTAGCAGGATGTGATAAGAACACTGGACTGTATCACAACAATCACCATACTTTACCTTTTGTATGGTGTATTGAAAAAGTTATGAATCTTGAAAGAAGGAGTGCTGCTCTATGGTGCTGGTACTCTTGCTTGAATCCAGACCCTCTGCCTGAGGTTAAGGCGTGACTTGATGAGATATGTGAGAGGTATGCCTTTGTTTAATGTGTTGTTTTTCATCATGAATGTAGCATGAAATGTCATGAACATTCCAAGAAAGGGCACTGAAATACAAAGCAAGTTTAAGTGTCTTCTAAGTTCTCCCACCAGCTGTTTTTATTCTAAATCGCTGCAGTTGGATGGGTTAAAAGCAAATTTGTCAAACACGTTAGTCAAAACAGGATACATTGTACAGACACTTCTGCGGGCAGTTTGGATATCCTCTACTAGTTTTTATTGAATGGTTCTAAAAAGGATACTTGCCAGGCACATTTTTCTCATTTTCAACAATTTGGCACCTAAAAATGTGTTTCAGGCTGTGACTTCCATTAACCATGACCGTGATCTTAGCTGAGAGCATATTCTGGGCTATTGAGCAAAGGATTTTGAGACTGCTAAATTGTATAAACTACTGATTCCCCACATTATCCATTTGTCTGTCGCCTGCTTGTTACTGCATCTCAACAGCTTAATAGTCATCCCTTTTAACTCTGTATCTAGATTGTAGTAGCTTGTAAACTGCTCCTCCCTAATGCATTCATTAACACTGTTAGGCCAGTTCTGCAGGGCCAGGACTACTCAAGGGCAGCTAGGCAGTTCTTGTAACAACTGTTCCAGCAGAAGCAGTTTAATTCTGTTCTGGGACAAAACTAATTATTTTAACTATTTCCCTCAGAGGCATTGGTCCTCTGATGGATCTTGTTGGTCGTAGTGAGGGGTAAGAAGTAAGATATAGAACTGTTGGCCACCAAATAAGGACCAATTACCTGGTAGCCAACACACACATTAGATTTCAAATTCAAATACACCACCCTTAGGACCATAAGGTAAAAGTAAAGGGAGACAAAACCTTCTGAGAAAGTTCAGTCTAGCAAGAATCATACAGACTTGCAATTCTGAGATTGCTATGCAGAACAAGCGTAGTAGATCCTGATGCTCTGAAAACAATCTCTTTATAATGCATGCAATATGCAAACCTAAGAGAAAGAGGTAATATAATGCATTTAAAGTCAACATTTCTTATTTAGCAAAAGAATCTCATAAGTAAATTCAAGCATAACGAAATTCAATAAGTATATCATATGGTTAAAGAGTTATAATGTTCTCAATGATTATTGTATAGAAATGTTCAACCCTAAGTGTGGTGTACTACTAAAACATTTTAAAGCGCATAGTTGTAAAATATTCTAATAGGTAATAAAAAGTTATTGTTTTAATAAATGTAAGACCCTAATAGTAATGAGCATAATTGCTGAAAGTTTCATTCATATACAACATTGCATATTCATTTTGCACCACTTTTCTCTCTCCATATTGCATTATAATAAAGAAGCTAAGGATGCTGGGTTTCATCATTCATATTAGCAGATAACGTGAGACTTGTTTACAATAATAATTCTTTGTTCATTTCCATTATAGCAACTATTTTCATTAATAACTTTCCATTATGATCTTGTTAATGTAATTTCGTAATCCATTAATGATCATTTAATACTCATAGTAAGTAAATTCTACTATTTCTACAAATCCAAGCACACTTTTACAGTGCTGGTACTTCGACTTTTCTCAGTTTCATTGTTATTTTTCTAGACGTGTGCAAATTGCACATTAGTTTTCAGTGCCATAATCGGTTTTATGTTGTGTAAAGAATAATCAGCTTTTACGCTGTTACACAAGTATTGCCACTCTCCCTGGTAATGCAGAACCAGACACCGCTGACAGCTTACTGAAATGCTAAGGACATCTTATTTAGTTGCAGGCTTTCCTGGAGTGGCAGGGTTGAGCAGTCAAGGCAAGATCTTTGTCTCAATATTGCACTGTCTCAGGCCATAACTTGACAAGACGGAAGTAGTTTGTAGTTTTAGCCAGCAGACAGATGTGCCTTCCTGGAAATGTATTTTGTAAAGCAGACAGTAAACTTAGCTTTACTGTAATTTGCAGAATGAGAGGTCAATATGAAGCATTGTTGCGATAGGAACAGCAAACAGCCCTGGCAGATTGCTGCTCGGCTGGCCCGGGGAGCAGAAGGATGGGGCAGGGGGTGCTAGTAAAAAGCACAGCTCCTGCTTTTGTTACTGGGGACCGATAATGCAGCAGTTCTGCAAAATTGGTCCCTAATGACAAAACCGTCCAACACGTCCCAAACACTGTCCCTCACCCCTCCGGCCACCAGGGAAATGCCCGGTGCCTGCTACGGCCAGTTCGGTCCTGATCCAGAGGAGCAGCACCAGAAAACATGCAGAGCAGGAAGAGAAAGTTATATTTGACTAGAACTAACCTTGTAGAGCATCCTACAACGATAGGGCATTCAGATATACAGGGGAACCTCAACCTGGTTACAGTGGCTTAATGAAACGTGAGGGCCCTCCTCCTGCAAAGTACATGGAGGCGGCCCCCCACGCTCCAAACCCAGTCAGGGGCTCTCAGGTCAGGGGCCTGCTGCTACTGCGCAGTGCCAGGGAGGGTCCCCTGGAGTTCGGGGCACCGCGGAAGCTGTGAGGGCTAATGTTACGCCACTGCCTGGGTATCCTACCTCAGATGTATCCACGCATTGGTGATACATATTCTTGAGGAAGGAAAAGGTCCGGTCATGACCTACTACACATATTTATCAGGTAAAATGGCATACATCTCACCTCTATATTAAGCTACCACTAACCATTAATAGCGCCATAACCAGAACAGGGGTACAGTAGTGGCCCATGCTAAAAGGAGTAGCGCTTTGGGTCGTCCTAAAAAATTCTAACAGTATATCATTCTGTCAGTGACCAACATGCCATGATGAACTAGAAAAGAAACTGGGTCTGTTAGAATGATTAAAATAAGGAGCAGGTTATCCTTTGGACAATGTACAAGGACTTTCAATAACACAGCCTCTTCTATACATTCATCATTTATTCATTCCTTCTTTGCCCCACAAGCATATTTTTCTCGTGTTCAGCCATCATGGAAAGCAGACTGAAGTCCTGGTGGGGATCTAGGACTGATGTGATGGACATTCTGGCACTGTCCATATAGCATAAAGATCAGAGCCTCTCACAGTCCTCTCCTGCCTATTCCTTCCAGTGGTTGACCCTGCAGCGGGAAGAGTGTCACTGTTCCTCCTGGTTCGCCTGTCTTCAGCACGGCATATGTCAAAGGGCAGACATGAGGCAGCTCCCTCACCCTAGTGGGGGTTGTTGCCAATCCACTATTCTACCTTTTGCCTGCCTGTCACAACATTTACCTGATTCTTGATCATGAAAAGTGTAAATTACGTTCTTTAGACTTTATCTGATTGTAAAGTAGAGCAAAAAAATGGACTACAAGGCCTGAATTGCGCATCTTTTCACTTGAATAATAATGTCTTTGTTGATTTTCATATGACCTCCATCCCCTAGGTCTGTGCTTACCATAACATAACACTTAATAGGGTGTTCAGATGGATGTCATATTTACTAATCAGAATACTTAGACAAATTATAGAGAGACCCTGACGGACTAAACAATAATGTTTCTTTCAGAATTCTTAAGTCACCTTCACCGAGAATGAGCAGCATAAGACCCTACTCTATTTCAGATCATTTTCAAAAGATATTCCAAGACAAGTGCTACTTGGACATCCTTGGGACCGTCTTCGGTTTCTTCTGTAGAATTTTTAGGATTGGATTGGATTCTGATTATATATGAAATAATGTATTTTGATCCCTGGGCAATGTTCTTTTTGCACATGAATCGGAATTCCCAGTACTGCAGTAATTATCACACTGTCGCCATTTTCCTATGCTCAAACTTGCCATAATTTACCAAGTGAGAAACGGTTTGCTCCGAGACATATTGAATTTGTTGCAGAAAGCACCACACTTCACAGATAACTCCTGATTTTCCAGGGGAAAACTCGAATGGCTGTATTTACTGGTATTGTTAGTCACTGCATGTAGTAAATAGCTCACTCATTACCGGCTCACTTGACACCAGGGTTCAAAACATATAGATGTTTGCAAATCCACTCCTACAATCTGAAAGGCTATTGACATGTGAACTGGAAACAAACTTTGGAACAAAAGCCTGGACTAAATCAAAACTGCCATGGTTCTTGTCCAGACATTCTTACTATAGTACCTGTTTGGTTAGAGAAAGACATTTGGTCTGCAGTTAAATCAGCTAGGCCGGCAGCTGTAATGAAAATCATTATGAAGGCTAGTGCACTTTTATAAATACCTGGAATTTGGATGGTGTTTCCAATGTTAGGCTTTTAAAATGGAAAATATTCAATTTTCATTTCCACTGTTGCTTCTGTATTCGGCTCTTCTACCCAGCTCTTTGTACCTTGGAATCTGCATCACCTCTCAAAGGCTGAAACTTATAATTAATTATAAAACTTTTCGGGGGTTTGGAAAAGGGTACTCCATTACCCTACATAGAAATGTAGATTAGTACACGATTTTGTTTTAATATTTTTGAAAATGTGTACAATGACTCGAGAATTTCGTAACGCTGAAGATAAGTGCAGACAGCAGGTGTGAAAATCAATGGAAAATGTTTGGCACTTTTTACAACCGTTGGTGCACCCCTATATCAGAGACGTTTTAAGGCATGAATGAATGAAGGAAAGTAAATCTTATAAAGCGCGGACTTAGCCCAAGGGTGTCAAGGCGCTAAAGCGGACTATGCATGGAGAAGGCAGGGAATGTTACGCTGCGGACTGAGTGAAAAGCAATGTCTTCAAAGTTTTACGAAACAGTAAATGAGAGGGAAGACCGGAAAGATCATAAGGGAGGGAGTTGCAGAGTTTGGCAGCAACCGTAGAAAAGGCACGGCCCCACCTAACCTTGCTGAACTGTGGCACTGTAAGCAAATTCTTATCAGCTGACCTAAGCTTCCTAGAGGGAGTATAACGATGTTAAAATTGTCTTAATACCCTCTGGACCAGTACCAAAAAAAGCCTTATGAACTAAGCATAAGGTTTTAAAGAGAATCCTGCGGTCAATGGGAAGCCAATGTAACGCCCTTGTCGCAGGGATTCTGCTCCTACACAGAACTGTGCATAGAGACTTGGAACCTCAGTGAATTAGGGTGTAACAAAACTCACCTTAGTATCCAAAATCCCCTACCAGACTAGCAATCAGTGTCTCATTGGTTCTTCCATACCCCCAATGATTAGACAACCCAGAACATGGACTTAGAACACCTCAGGTAATGTGGAACACATGAACACTCTTTCGTTATACTAACATACCAGTCCAGAACGAGGAGTTAATGAAGACACGTGCAAGTTTGAAATATTTATTTCTAATGCCGTTTTCTCAGGCGCAGTATCTTAGCTTATACAAGCAAACATATTATAAGCAACAAGGTTATCAGCATAGTTACTAGTCCATAAAATACAAAGGGAGAAAGCATGTTAAAATGCTAAAGGGAAGAAGGCTAAATGTCACCTCAGTCTTACCCTCCCTTGCTAGTATATTACATTATATCTACAGAAGGTCTCTTTGGGTTTTAGAAGGGCGGCCCCATACCTCTGGTATTAGTAGAAAGGGATCACATCATCTTCTACACCAGCTCTCTGCATGCGAATATTCATCAAGTGTGTATGCATGCTCTGAGAAGTGCATTATTAAACGCGCCAAAACCAGAGTTGGCCACAGCTACATATGTGTTATGCCTAGGACGTGCGCTGATCAGACCGAACAAAAACCACTGTGTTGAAATAACCTTGAAGGCCTCGGCACTCACTGTTCAGACATAGCTTACCAAGCAAAGCTGATACAATAGGAAAACATATTATTCTTGTGTGAAGCAAAATATTCTACTAGGCTCAAAGCATTAATAACAATATGTGCCGTGTGCAGAAGCAGCAGAAAGGAAAAATTGCGTTTAAACTTCTAATACGCTCATGCTAACTTAACACAGTGTGAAGGCAAAGCCTATCTCCATGACACCCTCCCTTGATCCGAGCACGGATAAGATAAGATAAGATAAGGGGCAAATTTTGCAAAGCAGAGTTCAAGAACGACGTCAGAACCAGTCTCAAATTTGCACAAGGAAAACATTTTTTTTAAAACAAAATCTTATAGTCCGATCATAGTCCAAAAATCAATAAATGTAGCCATTGGGCATAATGAAGTCAATAGGTCTGGGCCAGAGAGAACATTTTTTTTAAGAGGCACGAATTTTTTTTATTTGATGTCCAATAAATGACCACGGTCATGGAAGAGAGAAGCGATGACACATCTCATCCTAATAATGAATATGCAAAATACGCAGCAACAGCCTCCAACAGGAAGTCACTGTTCTCATCCGAAAATATTTCAGCCATCCAATTTAACAAAGGGAAAGAACATGTTCCTCAATTACCGGAGCCTCTAGCACCATCAGAGGACAACTCGGTGGGTTTTCAATGAAGCTGTGTGCCAAGAAATCTTGCACCGCTGCGAACACGTCCTAACGACCCAGAACTCCATGCATCGCTGCAAAGGCCATAATCCCTCCGTCAGAACAAAGCAATTCATGAGCAACTAAGGGGCTCATAAACTGATTATAATCCACATCGGGAGACACCGTATTGCAGAGACACAAATCCAGGGCCCACTCGAAATCGCAACTCAGGCAATGAAAGACAGGCTGGAAGCATGTGAAGTAGGAAAATCAAAACGATAATCCATAAGCCGCGCTCAAAGTAGCAAGAGGCAGCGCTCCATAGTACTCAAGCATTCTGTTGCGAAACAGCACCAGTCGTGACAGCTCTTCTTGAAACACAGGACGTGCATCCATTTTGAATTACACAAAACAGTAAAAGAACGCCTGCAGCTAGAGCCAGCAGTAAGGGAAATCCACCAAATAGGCTGGAAAAAATCGAATGAAAGAAAGCCAGAAATACACAGAATATAGTTTGAAAAGAAGTTACAAGGCCACTGCTGACAACTTTAAAAAAGTGTGCCAGCCCCGTGATGGAGGATGCATTAAAGATAGTGTGAATTAACTCACCAAAATGCAAGGGCAAATCTGTATTTAATAAAGCATGCACCTCTGTGCGGGTGTTTGCCACGTGAAGTACGAATGTCTCACGAGCAGATGTGAGGGCAACTTCTTTCTGGGACAATAGAGCTCTTATGCGACTCATCTTATTGAACTCTGCTTTCAAGGTCGGAATCTTGGGCCAGATGGAAACATCAAGCTTCCCATTCGGGGGAGGATACATTACATTTTTACAGCAAACCACACGTTCACTGACGGTAACCACATAAGCAATTCCCGCTACCAACCCACAACAATCTTCATTATTTAAAAGTAAATAAGTCCCATTTGCCAGTAATGTGAATGTGGGCACGATAGCAGGCACAGGTGTACCTTTCAAAATACAGGCTAAATTCGGCTCATTCTGGTTACAAGAGCCATGTAATTGGATATGTCTACACATCAATGAGTGATCTGGTGTTTCAGTGCAATCTTCACCATTCAAATAAACTTCCTTACCCTCCCTAAGGCATCTATAGGTAAATGGAAGCGACCAAGCTTCAGGGAGATAAGCACTTCCAAGAGGTTCATATCTACCAATTGCAAAGTACTTCATACACCCCTCGAACTTGAATAGAGGAAACAGGAGAGTTATTAAGCCGTGGATAAGCCACGTTGCTGAATTGGCCTCTGCCACAGAAAACGGTAACGGTTCCAACCTCTCAATGTGTAACATAGAAAAGGATGCATCTTTCATTGACAGGAAACGCTGCTTATCAGTCAAATTAAACGGGGCAAACAATGATGATGTGTTCATGCAATGCCATGGCAATTTGCCAGCTTTTAAGGTTTGCAAAGTCCATGCAAACTGCATGATGGAACGCAATAGTTTTTGACCATGGTACAAAACTGACACTTCATCCTGCACAATATCAACAACAGATGATATAATATTGTCTAACGTGTAAATGCGGAAAGAAAGCGTACTAATGCTGTTATCTACAACTGCTAGCACTTTCTCTAAATTAGCCTGATCTATAGCTCTAATGCGGGTAGCCGCCTCAATCTGGGACGTTTTCCAGACTTCATTGTAAATAGCATATATCCATCTTTTAGATCTGCCATTAGCCGGGCCCTTTATAAAATCATTCAGATCAACATCATCAGTCAGTTTAGATAAATGTAGTTTAACCGACGTCAAAGTGGAATGTTTGAGCCAATTCTGACATAATTTGCCTACAGAATAGGTAGTAACAGATTGGCCATTTTCAAAACGGGGATCTATCCTGACCTGTGTAAAGCCTTGAGCCAAACCCAGAAAACGATGCTGGCAAGAATCAGCACTTCTGTGCCAGAGCAACCAACCCTTGGGATCCAAACTGGATATGTTAAAGGAAGAATTCAGCAACAGAGTTGTTAACTCTCTGATAGAAAATTTAGTAGCATTATTCCAACCGGAATATTCTTCTAATTCAGGAAAAGAAGGAACATTTATTTTTAGGTCTCGCCTAGACGAAAGCAAAGCGAAGCTTTGCTGTCTAGGGCGAGACAACTAATGTTGTTACTTTCAGGGGAATGAGTACAGCAAAGTGCCACGCGCTTCAGGCCGAGATTTGACCTCGTGAGCGCGCACGCACAGCCGGCGCCGTGCTCATCCCCTGCCACAGACACACACATGCACATGCAGGCAGGAAGGGCCACACACACACACAGACACGCAGGAGCGCACCTACACACACGCACGCACACACGCACGCATACAGAGACACCACCACCCCCCCCCGCCGCCGCCGCCGCCGACATAGAAGCGCCCCCGGCCGCCGCATACATGAGGCCTCACGCCCCTCCTCTCTATCTGGGACTCACCGGGTCGGCTGGCGCTCGGCGGCGGGCCGGTCTCTCCTTCTCCAGCGGGGGCTCCCTCTTCTGCACGGGCCCCCCGCCATGGCTGGCACGGCATTTCCGGTCTCCCTCACGACTCGGGAGACCGGAGGACAACAGACAAAGCTTTCCGCAAGGCAGTGGGAGCGGGCACACCTC
Source organism: Lissotriton helveticus (assembly GCF_964261635.1). Classification (NCBI taxonomy): domain Eukaryota; kingdom Metazoa; phylum Chordata; class Amphibia; order Caudata; family Salamandridae; genus Lissotriton; species Lissotriton helveticus. The sequence goes on from NC_136063.1 coordinate 577,301,373, forward strand.
TTCCCGGCCCCGCCCACAACCAGGCGGCGGGCCGGACATCTGCTTCCGGTGTTTTCCTCCGGGCTGCGGCGGTGATTGTTGTCTACATTGCAGAACTGCCTTGTTTTTAATTGGCTATTAATTTAACAATATAACGTTATTGCACCTGTTATTTAAAGAAGCATCTAATTCTGACGCTGCAATAAAAGCGAGGGAAGCTCTACAACTTAGCGTTAAATAAATTCACGGTAACACCCTCCTCTGGATCTGGTAAATATGAGAGGTCGCATGGCAAACCAAGATGAGAAGGACTTTTCAATCTTGCGTTTTTATGTAGCCCCCATTACCTTCCCCATCCGCATTCCAAAGTCTGATAAACCAGGTACTTCTCCAGTGTGCACCTTAGCTTTATACACTACGAGCGCTACTAAATGACTCAATTTAAGTATGGCAATATAACCTTAAATACCCTATATTGGTGCCGCAGACCACAGGTACTTTTGCCGTAGATTTGACATCGCTCCTTCCGGATTGGAAATTATCTCACCAGTGTTTACCAACGCCAACCCGTTGGTGTCCTCATTCATACACCAAGATGTGGTTTAAATGAGGACAAGTCTAGAAGGGATAATGCACTGTGTATCGGCACAATCCGTATCCTGCTATGGTGCAGGGCAGACCATTGCTCGAATGTGTACCTGAAATCGAGGCAGTTATTGCCATTAACACCCACCGTACAGGCCATTCCCGCATTTCTATGCTTTATACTCAATTGTCAGAAAGTTTTCTGAATATTTAATATTAATAACAACTATTTTGCAAGTTTTTAACTTTACTTTTTTTAATACATATTTACATGAGGACCATGCTACTGATAGATAAAAACGGTCTATATTTTTCCATCATGCTGAGCTCTCAGTCAAATGGCATTAGTTCTTCACCAAGAAATACACTGACAGCTGTAGGCTTTACTTGTGTGCAGCAGGTAAAACATTTCGCAATATAGTATTTTAATCAGGGTAATAAACTTGAAAAACAGTTTCAGAAATCCTTTATAAATTGGAAATATCAGCTTCCTACCCCAAATGGCACCCCACGCCCATTATCGGGCGGACTGCCTGCAGCTACACTGAGAACCTTCTTCGAGTACATTTTATATAACATACCAAACGCAAAAGAAATCAAATCTCACTGATAGAAACGTGGGGAGAGAAGCCACAGGCTGTCGTGACGTAACCTTAGCTTCTGTACCCAGAGGCCGTGTTCAGTTCACAAACCGCTAAACCCAGAGTTGCAAATGACCACCATATTCCCGTGATAAGGCGCACAAACCCTTCACGTGCGCACATAAACTCACTCCAATGAATGGATCGCAAGTAGCAAGAACGTGCCCCTCAGTATAGTACGTTGACATCATTTAACCATTTCTATAGAGTCTGGGGGACCCGCCGGGGGTCAGGAATGTGACCTTGCCTTTAATCATACAAGGTGAAATGTACCACATGCCAGACAGCCCAGTCCTGGAATATGGACAGGATTTCCGCTCTCGTTCAAGCTTTCCTGAATGAAGGGATTGTATTTCCTTCCACTGATCCGGAGCGCGCGTAGTTACGTAAACACCGACATGCATGTGTAAAATGACGCGGGCCCGCAAAGGCTTGAACATACAAACATAAAATAAGAAATCCCTGCCTGATAACAGAACTGAAACCAAATACTGAACTACGCTATGTGGCTGCTACTCAGTCAAATTAAATTCTATGTGTTGCAGTATTTTTCATGGTAGACCAGAAAAAGAATTGATATAGTCATTATAAATTATAATAACTTTTATTTAAGTATTAATTATTTAAAAAATAAAAAAGCCATTGTTTTTGTAATATCAATACATCTAAGTCACGTAAATACAACACATATTGCATTACAAATGCTATATGTGTCACATTTGCGCAAGTTAAAACTATTGGCATTGTAAATGACAAAGCTATTAATTTCGCCATTTTCAAAACCCACACAAATAAAAAAATTGTCATTTACAATACCAATAGCTCAAACTTTCCTACTGCGAGACCTATTGCATTGCAAATGCTTGTTTTAGTAGTAGCCAATCCAAAGCAAGTTGTCTGTGAAATAGTAGAATTCAAGAACAACGTATGGTTCCGGATGAGGCATGCACGGTGCAAATCCTCAGTGCCTTGCACTTGCCAGCTTTTAGAACCTCAAACTGATTTAAGGTCAATGGTATCCTTCCACAACTCGTAGCCTCCTACAGCTAACTGGTCTAGAAAGGACTTTGAATACAATAATTTAGTATTGGTAAGTCTAACTTTGGATGTGGACTTTTCAGTAAGTTTAAAATAAAAAGCCTTGGGATTCGACTGATTAAAATCAGTAAAGTAAGTGAACCTCTTCAAAAAGGAAGCAGAACTGCCTTGTGTAGGAGCTGGACAATGTTCCCATTGCGTATAATTGACAGTGTTCCTCCTGGTATTAGCTTTATAGAGGTAATGATTCCCAAAATGTTGGTAACAATATAAATCACCGTAATTAGCAGATTCTAAATACAAATCTTCAGCATCAAAGGCAGCATAATATTTTAAATCAGAAAACAAGGCTTCTAAGGCCTGAACATCCCAATCATCAGAACGTATATTTTGTTTAATTACATCTCCCATAGAAACTCTAGGCACATTAGGGACATTTATAACCTCAGTGGGCCCATGAATTTGAAAACGAACAGCATCCTATGCCATTCCATGTAAGACAGGCCAAGCAGTGATGTTAACAAAAGCCAAGTCTATCTTCAATCTGTGTGATGAGGAATGGGGAGCCAATGAACCATTGATATGTCGAATGCATGTTCTCTCTTCGACATAGTGTACATTGACAAGTCGAAAAAAATACACCACAAAGTCAATTGAAATGAAAAGGTAAACTGAAAAAAGCACCAACCAAATGTAGGTCCAAGGGGGAATCAAAAAATGTTTTTTCAACAGTTTTGCCAAAACAGAAACTTTTGAAGCTTTCTTCGATGTGTGTGAATCAGTGTCAAATAAAAATCTGGATTCTGTAGCCAAGAGAGTTTGCAAATCAGGCATCGATAAGTCAGTTGGGTAAGTGTAGTCAGTTTCATCAAGTTGAGTGCCAGGCAGTGTACTTAATAAAGGACTAGAAATTGCAGGCATCCCGAGGGCAACATCAGGCACTGGATCAGAAGCCGGGGCCAAAATAGAATTTCTCAAAATCGAAGGACATGAGACTGCCGGTGTCATACTAAGAAGAATCGGCCACTCTGTGTATCTTGACATTGTCTTTTTTTTATTTTCTCAAATGTTTATTGGCATCACAAGCAAAATCACATTTCAAAGATAAAGCATTTTTACAAAAAAAAATAAATAAAGGAGATTTATGATACATAGACTCATTGAAAAATTAATCAAAAAGGAAAGAAATCAGAAACTATTCAAGATCCTAAATAGGGAACAAGTTACCCCAGATTTTATCAACTTTCTTCAGAGAGCGAATCCCTCGAATTTTAGCAGTTGATAGTTCCATGTCATGTATTTCATTTACCAGTAGCCACCATTCGGTTACCACTGGTGGTTTATCAGAGATCCAAGCCCTGGCAATTATCAATCTTGCACAAGAAATTAAAATAAACATTAAGTCCTTATAAGTATCAGAGTTAAGTTGTGTTCCCAAAAGTAACATCTCGGCGGTAATTTTACCAAAATACAATTTATGCTGATTCAGCACTTTCTCTATTTCCTCCCATAGTGTTTGTAAAGCAGGGCATGAAAAAATTATATGTACAATATCTGCTGCTAATAGGTCGCATTTAGGGCATTTTGTGCGTTCAGGTAGTACATTGTTCCCTGACCATTTAAAGAAGTGAAGCGGCGTATAATATAACTGGCATATAGTCTTATAGGATTGAAGTTTTAAGCTAGAAGAGTTAGTTAGAGAATTGCTATTATGTAAAAAAGTTGTAATATTATTTGAGGAAATGGGCAATCCTAGAGTAGTAGTCCACTTCTGTGCTATTTTATCACAGTCATCAGGCTTAGATTGAATAAAGCATTTGTACCCCATGCTAATTAGTTTGTTTATTGTTTCACCGTAAATGCAAGTCCATATTTCTGAATCTAAGATTTCTCTTAGTTTCAATCTGTTCATTAAGAAATCTCGTATCTGTGTATATTTGAAAAGAGCATTTGCGGGTAGATTGTAAAGTATTCTTAAGGTATCGAATGTTAAAAAGCCAGAAGACCCGTATAAATCGGAGAGGTAGTTTATACCGTGGTTAGCCCAATTTCTAACTATCGGATCACTAAAAATCTCAGGTAAGCCCGGATTATACCATATTCTTAGCTTTGCGTGATAGAACGTGGTTTTATTAATAGCCATAATAGTATGCCATATATGTACTACATCCTTCGCGGTCTTAAACTTTACTCGCTTGAAGTAATTCGGGTCGTTACTTCTAGCTAGAAATTGAACAGACTTTGTGCCTAACATAAGTTGATGGTAGAAATATGGATGGTAAAAAGAGAAAAGGCTGCGTATCCGACCCAAAAAAGAAGCGTAAAAGTAAAGTTTAAAGTCGGGGAAGTCAAGGCCGCCTTTAGTAGCTGTTAATTTGAGGGAAGACAGTGCTCTGCGATTTTTTTTATAGCCCCAAATGTAACGACCTAGAATGCCATCCAGTTTTATAAAAAATAAGTTATTAACGTATAACGGGATGGACCTAAACAAATACAAAAATTTCGGCAGAATGTTCATTTTTAGAAGGTTGATTCGTCCAATTAAGTTTAAATGAACCTTGCGCCATTTTTTAAGAGTCCCTATTGTCTCTTTCAAAAGTATATCGTAGTTTAGTGTCATAATTTCTTTTAAGTTAGATGTTATTTTGATACCCAAGTAGTTCGCAGTGTGGCATACCCCTAGAACTGGTGCCGCGAGCTTATAATTCACAACGATCTGTGTTTTGTTTAAGTTTAATTTTTACCCCGAAACCAAGCCGAATTCGTCAGCTTCTTTAATGATCCCAACTATAGCTTTAGGTACATCGGTTGTATAAATAGCGAGGTCGTCTGCGTAAGCAGTAATTTTAAGGGAATTGTTGCAATGCGTAAATGGTATGATACATTCTTGGGTCTGTATTGAATTAATAAAAGGCTCCATTGCAAGAGCAAATAAGAGGGGCGACAGGGGGCACCCTTGACGTGTGCCTCTTAGAACCGTAAAGCTATTGGAGGTTAAATTAGCATAGCCTATTTTCGCATTAGGTAAGTCATACAAGGCTTGGATCCTAGTGAGGAACAGTTTCCCAAAGCCCATCCTCCTTAGTAAAGCCCAGAGATAGTCCCACCCCACTCGGTCGAAAGCTTTTTCTGCATCTAATAACACCATACCGAGTGGGGTGGAATTGGTGTTAGCAACGTCAAATGCCGTAATGGCAGTATTAACATGTGCAGTCGTGTCTCTGCCCATCACAAAGCCATGTTGATGTTGACTAACTAATTTAGGCATTAGCGGGGCTAATCTCGTAGCTAGTAATTTAGAGTAGACCTTGGCGTTAGCGTTTATCAAGGAGATGGGCCGGTAAGACCCACACTCCGCAGGTGGTTTATCTTTTTTTTAAAAAAAGATTATTTTAGTAGTTTTCCAAGAATTCGGGATTTTGCCTGTGTTTCCAATTTGGTTAATCACTGAGCCAAGAATAGGTAAAAGTTCCTCACCGCAACATTTATAAATTTCCATTGGGAGTGTATCATCTCCAGCGGATTTTCCCGATGGGAGTGAAGAAATAGCCATTTGTATTTCGGATAAAGAAAAATGTCTTTCAAGTGGTTCTAATAAGTCAAGATCCTTGTCTCGTGGCCAATTCTTATTTAAGTATCTTTGCGTGGTCTCTGCTAAAGGGGTGGTTTCAGGTGTGTAGAGTTTGCTATAGTATAATACGAATTGTTGTAGTATTTGTTCTGGTTGATTGTAGCTAATCCCATCCGCCCCAGTAATGCTTTTTATTGTAGAGTTGGCCCGGTCTTCAGCAACCTTATAAGCAAGAATTTTGCCAACTCTATCGCCACTTTCGTATTGAGACTGTTTGTATTTATGTAGTTTTAAGCTTATTTTTCCTCTTAGAAAAGTTTTACTTTTAGAGCGAAGGGTTGTTAATTTTAATTCTAGTAAAGTTTTATTTTTCGAGATTCTCCCCCCTAAGTTTTCTTGTATAAGAGCCTCGGCCAAGTGTTCTTCCAGTGCCCGTATTCTAGAGGTCATTTCCCAATTCTCATTTTGTCGTTCTTTGTTTTGTCTCATAATAAATTGTATCTTGACATTGTCAATGGAGATATACCTGTTTTCCTTACGACCTGGAAGTGGTGGTAAAATGACTGTTCTTGTGCCCTTCACACCAAGCCCCGGAACTGGAGCTCGAAAAGAGGGACCACATTCTTTCTTGTTTTTTTCTATCTTCTCTCGAACCAGTTCTCCAACTTGGGGTAGCCAGCCAACTACCGGGATCTGCTACGCTTCATCCGAGGTGGAGGGCAAGTGTTCCTTTGCAAGGCAGTCTTTCGTCTCTTGTAGATTCTGTAAAACATGGCAATGTTCATCTAAGTCAAAGGGGGCAGCAACCGCCGCCTTGTCTAGACCGTCAAGGTCCGGGACAAACATTTTGACACCAAAGAGCATTTCGTAAGGGGTCCGCCCACCCAGAGACTTTATAGGGAGATTATTTAGAGCCCGCTGCACGCTATTGAGGTGGGCCAGCCAGTTCCTGCCAGTGCCTATAACCCTAGCTGTCAAAGACTGCTTTAATTCTCGGTTCATTCGTTCCACAACACTATTACCCTCAGGTCTGTATGGAGACGAAAACTTGACTTGGACCCCCAACGAAGTCATGGCATCCTTATACGCCTTAGAGGCGAAAGCAGGACCTTGATCCGAATGGAAGGTACCACAGGCAAAAATCCCTACAAATACAGGCAAGTCTCTTATGACAGTTCGTGAATCAGCGCTGCGGTGTGGCCATACCCACACAAAGCGTGTGCATGAATCAACTGCGACTAAGACGTACTTATATGCAGAATCAGAAAAAAAGGACAGCAGTGATGTAAATAAACACATCCAAGTGGTTTATTAGAAATGTACAACTGTGTCTGGGGCGGACGCGGAGCAGTTGAAGGTTTAATCTGCTGGCAAATGTCACATTGAAGGACATAATCACGCGTCTGTTTGTACAGTCCCCGCCACCAGAAACGTTGTTGTAATTGAGATACAGTAGCCGAAACGCCCGCATGCGCAGACGCAACACCTTCATGGGCAGCTGTAATCAGCGATCCGCGTTGGCAATTAACCTCTCACCAACGTCAGGTATTTTCACATAAGGAACTTTATCACGCCTTAAGTGGTATGAATACCTTGAAGGGAACCCCTTAGGATATTTACTTCCCTTCTCAGTCGCAGCAACGGCAGCCAAGATATCATCATCAATCTTACTTTTGGAACGTGTAACTGCCGCAACCAAATATGTCGATACTGCTGATTTTGCGGCCTCATCGGCCAAAGAATTGCCAACAGCGTGAACTCCCACGCGCTGATGACCGAGAGTATGAATTACAAAACGAGTGGCAACTGCTCCTTAAGCTCAGCCACTCGGACCCAGATCATTTTATGTTTTATTGTGCTATCCTTGGAATCACGAAAATCATTCTGAATCCAAAAGAACAGGTTTTCGTTGTAAGACTGGACACAGTAGTAAGAATCACTCACAATAAGAGTCATCACACTAGGATCAGCGTACTCCAATGCAAGCATCTGAGCACGAAGCTCTGCCAATTGTGCGGTGCAGTCCCCTAAAGTCGACGTGTGCACGACCCTCGACTTGAACTCATCATTCACCATGGCACCTACCACAATGGCGCAAGCTGAAACGTATGCGTGCTTAGACCCATGCGCAACTTGCGTTGAACCATCAGTGTATATGATGCAATGGAAATCCTACAAAGGCGCATAGTCAAAGGCGCAGGATGAACAAATTCATACTGCAGAAACTCTTGCGACTGTAGGGAGGCATCAAAAATAAATGTGACATCCGGAGACGTCAATGATGCTGCCCATTGTATCCACCGTGGGTGCAAAGCTTTAGAATTCGGTACACTGGCTTTTGTCACTGCCTCTAGTGCAGGATACGGGGTAACAACCAACATGCGTTTTCCCTGCGAAAGCGCACGTTCTTTAAGAATCGCCATTTGCACTGCTGTCAAAACTTTTTCCACAGTGGAAAACCGCATTTCAGCCGAAGTGTACAAGTGTGACTTGTAAGCAATAGGTACCGTGTCTCCTTCATTAAAAGTGAGGTAAGTGAAACCCACCGCCCCAGGGATGATTCTTATCACCAGGTTGGTGTGTAGAGTCAGCAAGAATTCAGATTCTAGAAGATCAGCCTGAAAAGATTGCAAAATAGCTGTATGTTCTGGCAGCCAGCACGATTTGGTAAAAGTAGGTTGTATCAAAGCATACAAAGGCTTGATACGCTGGGCATATTCAGGAATGTATGTACGCCCGAAATAAAAAAATCCCAGCAAGGACGGTAACTTTTTCAGAGTTGTAGGAGCGCGCAGTTGTGCGCATTTCTCCAAGAAGTGAGGAGCCAATCCTCGAAATTCATTGTTGAGCTCATAGCCCAGAAACAACACTGTGTGATCTGCAATGTGAGACTTTGCAAAGTTGAATTTGTAACCAAAGTCCGCAAAGTTACAAATTATGCAGTCAACGAGACACAGGTGCGCCCAAAGCTCGTCGTCTGTGAGATATATGTCATCCACATACAAACACGCATCCGCGTCCACTCTCTCCAAGAGAGAGACTATACGGGCAGCAAACACGCCTGGACTATTCTTATAGCCCATCGCTAGGCGTTTCAATTGGCGCTGTTTGCCGCCACAGGTAAAACTGATCCATTGGGAACTAAGACCATCCAAATTGTGGGCAAAAAAAAAGTTGGAAATGTCAAGTGTGGTTTTTAACCGTTTTCGCACGAGACCATCCACTAAAGCAGAGCCGTGGGTATTCTGTACTGCACAGGTACGACAATGCGAGTTCAAATGCCGGCAATCCAATACCAAATGGTATGAGCCGTCCGGCTTGGTCGCAGTAAAAAGAGGGTTATTCATCAGTGACACACAAGTTTCAATTACACCTTGATATTTCAATTGTTCAAGGATTTCCGCAACGGAAGGCTTAGCTTCACGTCGGATTGGATATTGAGGTTGAGGATGTGGCATAGACCGTAAGGGAATCTCGTGGTGTGGGGAAAATGTATCCCAACCACAGTGTGTACAGTATAGACCCGGCGCAAGGGCTTTAGCCCACTCTTCTGCAAAATTCAGCGCATGCTCCTTTGAGACAGTGTGCGCGAAACTAGAGAGGATCACCTCCTCCCCTCTCTGAGCTGCAAGGACAAAAGGTGGGGGTCAGTCAGCCTCCACTAACAAAATGTCATAGGTAGTCGTAAGATTTTCCCAAAATACCCCTTTTATGGTACGTTGTATGTCACCCTCAATTAAAAGGACAATGTTATAAAGTCTATCAGGGGAGCTACTCTGGTATCAGCTGTCTCCACAACATACTGGTCAGTCGCTGTCACCTTCAGTAGTGGACGCAGGTCCTCTCACACTATGGTAATCTCCGCCGCGCTGTCCAACAACGTCAGCACCCATGTCAGATTCCGAAGCTGCGTTCTCACTATCTGTGGCATATCTCGCTGTTAAAGCGGCAACCTTTTTCTTCTGAAACTGGGGTCTTTTCGGTGACGAATCGTCCTGCTTGCCTTTACTGTCTTTCGGGCGGGGCTGGTCGCGTTCCTGCTGGCCACCCCGACCTCTGCCGCCTCCTCCACCACCGGTCGATGAGGCCGATGAGTCCTGAAAAGAACGAGGAGAGCGTTGTTCAGAAACCTGAAAATGATCAGGAGATTTTATTGTCGGGCGATCGCGCAAGTCATAAACACGTTCTGTAGGTGTAGGCACTGGTGATGCAGGACGTGACCCCTGTTTCTGTTGCTGTTGTTTACCCTGTTTTTTTTTTTGGGCCAATTTTGCTTCTTAGCCTTGGGCTGGTCGTCGGTTTCCGACTTCTGCCCTTGGGGTTGTTTTTTCTCTTTTGTAGAGAAAGGCTTGACCCAAACTATTACGGCCCTTGGTCTTATAAGCCGCCGTAATAATTCTCGGTAACCGGCGGGGTTTATCGGCATCGGGAACAGCCTGCAAAGCATTAGACACCTGAAAGCTTACCGCATCTCCCTTGACATTTGTAAATACGAGATTGGAAACTACATCCAAACTGCCGCATAGCCGCATACCCAATTCAACCGCTGCCTCAGGTCCGTGCTCATCTTGAACACGTTTAATGACCGAGGGTAGGACGGTCATTGATGGAGTGCCAAAGCACCTCGTATACACCGCCACAAAAATCTTACCCCAAGACTCACAGTCACCTGCCTCTGGTATCAAGTCTTTTGGCAAACTAATTTTCAGAATCCTGTGTTTTTCAACAGGAGTCGTGTTAGGAAATACTGCTTCCAGCTGGTCAAATTTCTCTGCAAGCCAGAAAGGCATATCATCCTTATCCTGGGGGCGCTTGCCCATCACTGCATTAACCATAACAGGACTAAGCTTCATACCGCTTGGTCCGGCTGGTAGCGCCGCAACACCTGGGGCCCCACCCGGGAGATTGCGGGTAATGTATTGCACTAACGACCTAATTACACTAATTGCGACTGTATGTAGCAGCCGTAAATCTGCAACGGGAGCCGCTCCATGTAGAGGATGCGGTGTAAATCCAGCCAAAACAGGCCAGGTAGCGCCTGGAATGGACAAAGGACCTAACCTTGAGACTAACAAAGTGTGGGGTAGGGCGCCATTTAACCAAACTCGGTGAAGCCAAGCATTATTCGGAACTTCCTGTGTCCTATATGGAACATATTCCTGTGGCCCAGCAGTAGGAGCATGTGTCGAACACACCAGTATTTGCGTTCACAGCAGGGAAGGTCACCCACGAATTGAAAATTTCGTAAGGGTAAGCTACTTCCGCACTCACTACCATAATAAATGCCATGCCCTCTAACCCAACGTTATAAGCCTGCAAACCGCAATTCGACTATGCTGCGGTATGTCAACGTCAGCCATAGTGACACAGTAAGAAAGAGGTACAACAAAAAACTACGTAGCACAACTGGGTAGTAATTCAAAAGGAAACCGTTTGAAAAGATTCAAGCTTGAAAAGACCTATGTAACTGTAGGTAGGTTTGTCCGACACCACCTCCTTCCGGAAACAATAGTGAAGGGGGTTAAGGACTGATATAAGCACTACTCAAGCGTCATGTAATAAGACCACCAACGATTGGGCGCCATGTCGCAGGGATTCTGCTCCTACACAGAACTATGCATAGAGACTTGGAACCTCAGTGAATTAGGGTGTACCAAAACTCACCTTAGTATCCAAAATCCCCTACCAGACTAGCAATCAGTGTCTCATTGGTTCTTCCATACCCCCAATGATTAGACAACCCAGAACATGGACTTAGAACACCTCAGGTAATGTGGAACACATGAACACTCTTTCGTTATACTAACATACCAGTCCAGAACGAGGAGTTAATGAAGACATGTGCAAGTTTGAAATATTTATTTCTAATGCTGTGTTCTCAGGCGCAGTATCTTAGCTAATACAAGCAAACATATCATAAGCAACAAGGTTATCAGCATAGTTACTAGTCCATAAAATACAAAGGGAGAAAGCATGTTAAAATGCTAAAGGGAATAAGGCTAAATGTCACCTCAGTCTTACCATCCCTTGCTAGTATATTATATTATATCTACAGAAGGTCTCTTTGGGTTTTAGAAGGGCGGCCTCATACCTCTGGTCTTAGTAGAAAGGGATCACATCATCTTCTACACCAGCTCTCTGCATGCGAATATTCATCAAGTGTGTACGCATGCTCTGCGCAGTGCATTATTAAACGCGCCAAAACCAGAGTTGGCCACAGCTGCATAGGTGTTATGTCTAGGACGTGCGCTGATCAGACCGAACAACAACCACTGTGTTGAAATAACCTTGAAGGCCTCGGCACTCACTGTTCAGACATAGCTTACCAAGCAAAGATGATACAATAAGAAAACATATTATTCTCGTGTGAAGAAAAATATTCTACTAGGCTCAAAGCAGTAATAACAATATGTGCCGTGTGCAGAAGCAGCAGAAAGGAAAAATGGCGTTTAAACTTCTAATACGCTCATGCTAACTTAACACAGTGTGAAGGCAAAGCCCAGAGAATCTGGCCACCAATCGCTAGACAAGATATCCGATCTACTGCCAAAAACCAACACCTCAGTCTTCTCACTGTTCAGTTTAAGAAACGTTGAGCTCATCCAAGAAGCGACTGCTTCCATGCAGAGCCTGAAATTAGAAGCCGCATCTCTAATATTATGGGTAATGGACACCATAATTTGAGTATCATCTGCATAGGATAAGACTTCCAACCCAAACGATCTAACAAAGTAGGCTCTGGCCCAGGGCCCTAGTCTTTCAGGGGGCCCTCAGATAAAGCCAACTCTATTCTGCAAATGCTTGCCCTAATGACTTTGAATAATTCTTCAACAGATTGTTTTAAATACTGGTTCTCTTTCGTTTATTTATTGATGTGAGTGATGTGTGAAAGTATATTACAGACATCTTGCAGGGAAATGTTGTGTTTATGTTTCATGCAAGATCCATAAAGAAAGTTTCTTTTAGATCAAATCAGGACCTCATATATGAGAAATGGGAGGTTGCCAACAGAGATTATTTGCAGTAGAATTAGTGAGCTGCTGATGTGTTACAATATTGAAAACACACATCGCTATCTATGAATTTTAGATGTAACAACTTCAGAATTTGGCTGTGTGTCTGTCCACTGTCAATGACCTGACCAAAGTGGCCATGAAAGAGCTGAAAGTGGATTATAAATTCAAAACTGTTCCGAACAAGGGGCTCCAAAATAAAATCGGCCCAGGGCCCCCACAATCCTTAGATTGTCCCTGCCCTATATGATTAGTAGCTTTCCCTTAGGCGGAAAATGTAACACAGTAAAAAACATATACTGACGCACGTTTTTGCCAGACATTCTCCTGTTAATTATTTCCATATCTCTCCCCCTTGCACCTTTCCAGAATAATCTGGAGGAGTGCATGGAACGAGCAACTGGCGTAGATTTCCGTGTGTGCTTCGTTCGTGCTCTTCTAGGGCCAGATGTAGGTAATCCCAGTTTACCGACTCTTAAATACCAAATCATACCGATTCGGTATTTCAGATTCGGAAAACGGGATGTAGGTAAAAAATCGGTAAAAAATACAGAGTCGGTAACATTTGGATTTTTCGTATCGGTATTTACCGAATCGGTAAGTACCGATTCGGAAAAAAACGATTCGGTAATACCCATTCAACCCTATGGGCCTCCAGGCCCATAGGAATGAATGGGAATTACCGAATCGGTATTTAGGAATTCTGTAAATTAGGATTCGGAACATTCCGAATCGGTAGAATACCGACTCGTATTTACCGATTGGGTTGAATTTTGACCCATACATCTCATTTTCCAAATACCGGTCGGTAACGGCAGAAATTACCGAATTTCGGCCGTTACCGACCGGTATTTGGCTACCTACATCTGGCCCTTAGTATCCTGAAGAAGTAAGAGCTACAGGTCTTGCACATGGAAATCTAGGATTCATTCATTGCTTTTAACCATCATTTTGCCACCAGTAAACCTACACTTAACTCTGCTGAAAATCAGCAAAACGGGGAGACGTTTAGCAGCAATAAATGGTTTCAAGATTCGGCAAATCTTGGTTATTCTTATAAGGATTTGGCAATGCCAACTCGAGGTAGATTCTTTACCTATCTCAAATAGCTCTGTGAATGAAAACAAGCCGAAAACCCGGTGTGTGAGGGCGAGGTTCTCAGGGTCATGGGGTTCTCTCGCGCACTCATTTGCAAAACAAAAACTGCTCCTAATAGACAGAAATCTAAATAAAATATGGGTGTTATTATATATGTACAGTAATGTTCGATGCTGACAAACTGAGCTCATTCTACACTAGTTGGCAACTACAACTTGACATGCAAGCATTTGATTCAGTGAATAAAGGCAACCCCGAGCCCGTTTGCTGAAGGCTCGCATACTGCTGGTGTTGAGCCCCACCTGACACACTCACTAAACATGTTGCAGGAAGGTCACGTGCAGGGTTTCCATAGGGGCCCTGATGGGGAACTCAGGGGGTTATTTAGACCCCGGTAGGTGGCCGTGGCTCAGCATCCTGACACAAGGGCGGAGGCTTTGACCTCCACCCACTTGGAGGGGGGTTGACTGCCATATTTGGAGATCTAAGCCTGTGTGGTTGAGAGTTCTAGCCTCCCTCCCCTCCCCCCAAGTGGGATGTTGCTAAAATTAATGGTCCGAAAATCAGGGAGTTTTCTCCCTGAATGTGGAGTTCTTGTCATTGTTTTGCCTGGGACGGTCACGCCTTGCGCAGCGGACCCAGCCATAGAGGATTTGCAACTGGAAGACCACCCTGCATAGGGTGAACCTCATTATGCATCACAACAGTGACCTTGTGGCAGGCTGGTCACAGCCTTTCATATTTCTGTAGGGAATCTGTCTGTATCCACGTATTGCAGGGACTGTAATTATTGGAGAAAGAAAAAATAAAGATGGCTAACGACCGAGAAAGCTTTGGACATTTGCAATTATTGTATACCAGGATGTTAGGGACCATCTTTACTATATGCTTAGTCGGTTTACTTTCATAGGGGTGTCCGATAGTGTCAAAAATGATAAACAATGTGTAAATGCGCAAAAAATGGTTTGCACGACTTAGTTTAGAAAGGTACAAACTCGTGGCTTTTATTTGTGCGCCTATTCTAAACTTCTGCACAGGCCCTTTGTTGCAATTAGTGCAAGTGCTTATATAACATTTTTTATTAGTTTATGAGGTGGTTCTCAACAGACACCAAGGTAAAAACATATATTGTTCTCTTATAAGGTATGCTTAGTTAGTAACAGCTTGATAACATTTGCACTCGTTGATAAAAACATATTATCTGGCATCAGAACACATCAAAGAACTGGCGAAAAAGTGCATACATCATGGAAGGAGCACCTGTGCAAAGAGATGTCTGCAATACAAGTTTATCCCCAGCACATATTGTTTATGATGCAGCCCCGATGTGTGTCATAGTATGTCTTGTAGATTTGAGCCATTATCCATGCACCTATCCTCCCCTGCTTTAAAAATAGAGCGGTGCAAATAAAAGCACTAGTTCTCTCTGCTGATGAATTCCAACTGGCAAGAAACGCATGAAGAGGTGCCCTAAACTGGTAGTGCTTTAAAACAAAAACCTTAGAACTGGGAGTGCTGATACTTTTGTGAGCTGGATATACCAGGGTGCACTGGGACCCATTGAAATTGTTGTAGACCGAACCTAGTAAACAAGCACTGTCAAAGCCAACAGGTCTCGCCTATGCAAGAACTATTGGCGTTGGCATTGTGTTTTTCGACATGGGATAGGCTGGGATGGAGTGGTTTAGATTTGAATGCAGTGGGGTAGATTGGACTGGAGTGGGGTAGATTAGAGCAGATTGTGGTTAATTGGAGTGAGTGGTGTAGTTTGGAGTGGAGTGGTTTAGATTGGGGTTCAGTGGAGTGGGGTAGATTAGACTGGATTGTGGTAGATTGGAGTGGAGTGGGGTAGATTGGGGTAAAGTGGAGTGGAGGGGTATAGAGTGGAGGGGCAGAGAGTAGAGTGGTGTGCCGTAGAGTGTCTTACAGTGGATGGGCATGGAGTGGAGTGTTGTGGATTGGCATGGAGCAGAGTGAAGCCAAGTGGCGTGGAGACTCATAGAGTGGCGTGGCGTGTTATGAGTGGAGTGGCATTCTGTAGAGTGGAGGGGCATAGAGAAGAGTAGAGTGTTGTAGAGTGGAGTGGTGTAGTGTGCAGAATGCATGGTGAGGTAGCGCACTGCCATTGAAGAGAACACATTTTTAAATGAAATGACCATTACATTTGCACAGACATACAGTTTTACTGAGCATGAACAATAAAGTGTGGCAATGTCATCACTTAGTATATTGATGTGTTTTGGATCATATTCAAAGATTTGTTTTCACTACACTTCAGAATTACAAAAAAGTGCTTCATTTAAACCTTTGTAATTCTGATACATTCTGAAATATCAGCATAGTCCATTCACAGGCATTTAATTTTTTGATATGTGACAGAAAAAAGCCTTTCCTTTCACAGCAAACATGTCACATAAATTCTCTCCTTAGAAGTCAGAGAAAGAAAAGTAAATACCAAACTCCCTTGGAAGACCGGGCCTGACATTTGACCTTTGTCTTTGAATGCACAGCAAATGTGACAAGATAAGAACAATATTTAAAGGCCAGTTTACAGAAAGTGAGCATTCAGGAGAATACAGTAAATAGGCAATGCTCCATGGGAGTGAAGAACTCAAGCTGGACAGCATAAAACAAATAAGACCACCAAATAAAAAGCAAGTAACTTTGATTTAAAAACCACAAAGTCAATAGTAAGCATTGGAAGCAATGTATTCACAGGGACGTTTACAAAATGGCCACAAGAATTTGCTTCGGCCTAATGAGCTGCTGGAATGGAGCTCACTTTGGGTAGGTACTTTAGCTTGGGTAGGGACTTTACTTGAGAAACTTGAAAGCAGCATCCTAAGAACCCCCAAAATGCACTGCTCTCTTCCATTGATGACCGCCTAGCATGAAACATGTTGAGAGCTACTACACTGGTAGCGCATATACTTAATGGTGAAAACTTAAAAACTGTGAACACTAATACTTTGTGAAGTACATGTGTAACACAAGGTGCTAGGAGGACAGGCACTAACATGCCAGCTGCGTGTCTGTACCTGTTGAAATTGCTCGCACCTACACTCCCCTGCTTATATTATGATGAGGTGCAATAAAAGGCACTGGACCACTGCTAAAGGTGGTAAATGCAGAATGTTCAATATCGTAGGATTTGAAGATACCCCTACAGCCTACTAGGGACTGCACACGCTGATGAGGTGTGAAAATGCTTTTTCCTCAGTACTCGGAATGCATTGTGCACAGATAAATAAGGTTGAGTCTGTGAACATTCTCGAGATGAAATAATCCCACCAATGATGAAGTGGTACACGTGATTGGTATTGGTCTCTAGTCACAGTGACCTACACAGGGCCAGGTTATGACCGACAGGATGCAGGGCCTTGCTACATTTGATGGCAATACCTAGGAAATAAAAAACTCACTTTTATATTTGTGGACTTCACTATGGGTTGTGGCCTCTGTTCCTCAAAAATGTTATCTTTAAATTATATTTTAAGATGAGGCATCTCTCCCTCAAAAATATTATTTTAAAAATGTCTTTTATAGGTCTGTCTTTTATTTTTATAGAGCATATTTTTCCTAATTCATTTACTTAGGACGTGGTTAATTTTAGAATGGTACTTTATTAAAGGGTTTTCTGAGCTGCTCATGTTTATGGTTCAGATTTTGTTTGTTTATTAATTGTGCCTTATTGAATCCCGTAGCTGTTTTTAGGTTTTGTATTAAAAATATAATGCCATCAATAAACTTGGGCTTGTCAAATACATATTTATAAAGAGAGGGAAATTGTATAGCATGGTCCCATAATGCCCTTCAGGACTTCTGGTAAATATGGTAAAACCACGACAGACGGTCATTTGTTTTTAAAAAGACTGTCTTTGGGGCAGCACTGGTATGGAGCAGCTCTTGCTAAGGCTTTGTGAAAATAATAGCTGATGCTTTACTCCTGTAGGCTTATATGGCGGGCGCCCCTTTCTCTGTTATTTAAATAGAGGTCAGTAATGTGTAAATGTGTAATGTGTAACAGAGGCATCAAGGGCATGTTTATATGTTGAATATTCGGCAATTAAATGCCACGAATGGGGCCCCATGTCCTTATCGCACACAAGATTTCTTTGCAAAACGTTGTTTTATCAAGTACTAAAACCTCAAGTGGTAACAGCAAAAGAGCAAGATCACACGAGGCAAAGGGCCAACAGATGGGCAATCTGGAAAGGGACTGTAACAGCGGCCAAGTCAAAATTTTAGGTTTTTGATATTGTGCAGTACCTAACAAAATGAACTTCAGATGCACAAACATAGAAGTTAGGGAATCAAAGCAAAACTTTTGTCATCTGCTTTGGGTAACTGTGAAGGCAGATGAGTTAAGTGCTTTACATTTTCTGCCCCTGGATGTGAATACGCAAGGCTTCCAGATGTCCTTTTCCCGCAACATACAGGAACCAGCTCTGCAATTATTGTCCACAGTCCTGCGTCAGGGTCGGTTGCCCATTTACTAGAATTGCCATGCTGAAGTGATTGAAAGACAAACCGGGCCGGCTAGGTTTGCTTTGAAATTGCCATACTGGAGTAATTCAAGGCCATATTAGTATCCCAATCAATTTAGACTGTTTTCCTTTGATCTACTTCTTGTTAATCTACAAAAAAAATGTACCATAACCTAAGCTTTTTTTATGATACTGTTGTTTGCTGCCTAAAATGCCACAGTGGCTATTGGCCATTATGGATTTTCAAGGCCAGGGTTGTGCGACCTACTTCGAAGAGGTTCGGATCCATGCAAGTTACTTTCAGGTTAACCACTCAACCATAGCAGATCAGAGTTCAGTGCCGAAGAGTTTGTCCTGAAGCACAATGTTGGGGAACCAATGCAAAACCAACAGTTGATGGACAGAATGCAGAACAATGTCATACTTTCACCCCAGTACAGAGATCTGGGCCTAATTCCATTGTTTTTTTGCATTCCACACCACCCCAGTTCAGACATGGCCATATGCAAATCAGCCTTGACCCTGTGCCTCATGGGAACAGTCCAGCCCGAACTGCCACTGACGTTCAGTACCTCCTGCTCTGGATACGTGCAGCGTAATCGCTACAGCTGAATGATGTGAACGCTTGCGAGGAAGGAGTAGAATGGAGCTGAGCCAGGGCACTTCCTCAGTTCTCACCGTAGCGCGGGGGCACGCCGAGATGGCGTAAACATGCGCTTTACAAATTCCTTTAATATTATTACAAATGTAGTTATTTCTTTTAATGTGTAGAGTTAAAAAATAAAATACTTCCTTTTCATATAAAACAAGTATTTAACTGGGCATTGATTATTGACATTACGGCGTGCACTTTGAGTTATGAGTTGAATTCACTAGACTGTATCCACACTCACCCCCCCCCCCCCACCCCCCCCCCCCCCCCCCAACGAGGGAGCCTTTGATTGTTCGTCCACAGCTACCAGAGAGTTGCAAAAGGGTATTTGGTCCACAGTTGCTCAGGGTCCATTGTATGTTAGGCCCTTGAACATCAAGGCTAAAAGGCCCCTAGCTCAACGGTTAGGGTCAGTAGTCCCTGCGTTCCCCATGGCCCTTTGAAAGGGTCTCTGACAAGGATAGTAACCAAAAAAAACACATTTTTTCAGGTAGTGTAGGAAAACTGATTACTGTACATGGACAAATGTTCTATTATACCCTCCTGGGTGGGTCGTGTCCTATGGAAATACACATAAACATATCATAACATGCAGGAAAAAATAAAAGTGGGAAAAAATGAAAATGCATGTTCAGCCCACCCCAAAGCTTTAATACATCAGTGTATGATTAATGAAAGCAGGAGTATACTTTCAAATATTTGATTCTCCTAGACACCCATTTGTTTCCCTGGGGATTTTTGGCACTCCCAAAAAGAAGCTAATTATTTATGAAAAATGTAGACATAAACATAGCTCATAGGCATACTAACCTTTTTATTCAGCTCCCTTGTGCTTCCATTAAGTCAGTTTACTGAGAAAATGTACTTTCATGTGAAACTATACGCCACCTGCCAGGGATCAAATCAGTACCACATGTGTACTCTTAAAACCAATTATATGCCTAGGACATTAACCTGTCTGTAAGGCATAAACCACATTTTGGATTCAACCTATTACATTTATTTAGGACATTAAGGATCTTTCCTTCACTCACATTACTTCCACAAAAGGGGAGAGAGGGAGGGCGAGAGAGTGAGAGTGTGTGGGTTGTGTGTGTTGTGTGTGTGTTTTGTGTGTGTGTGTGTGCATGCTTGCGGATGATTCTGGGCAAAGCTCAAAGGGCCATATGTACCACCCTGGAAATAGCGCCTCGCAAATTGCGAGGCGCTATTACCAATGTACAACAGTGTATAGCCCACTGTTAGCGATTCCCAAAGGGGTTGAAAATAGAGAGGCTCATGAATATTAATTAAATAATATTAATTAAATTCCTAATATAATTAGGAATGACAGGCCCTCATAGGTATGGTGGCCTGCTGGGCTCAGCAGACCACCATGTCTGGGGCTTCTTTTAAATAAAGCATTTTTTTTAATGCAGCCCGTTTTCCTTAAACGAAAACAGGATGAATTGAAACGTTTTCGATTCATTTTTAAAGGGCAGGCAGTGGTCCATTGGACCACTGCCTGCACATAAAAAATTAGTTTCCCCTGCGTTTGCAAAGGAGAATGGGTCCCCTGGGGACTCCTTCCCTTTTGCGACCCCATTACCACCCTCTTGAAGAGGGTGGTAATTTGAAAGTGTTTTGCGCCCGCAATTGCGGACACAAAACATTCTTACATAGGGTTGCGCTCCTTATTACGAAGGGTAATAGCGAGACGCAAAAGCCTATTTTGCACGTAAATGGTTTTTATTAACTGTACAATAAAGTTACTACTACTACTACTATTTTGCACTTTGCAAAAAATTGCAACTCGCAAAATAGGATTTGTACATTCCCTATGCTATTTTTGCATGCGCAAACGGGTTCGCAAACCCGTTTGCGCATGCAAAAATGGTTGTACATCTGGCCCTTAATCTCCCGAATGCCTAACGGTGTGGATTACACTTGTGTAATCCCCACTTGATGTACACAATTTAGTAGACCATCTCCTGACTCAACCCTTCACCCCCATTTCATCACAGCCCTCAGTTGCTTCCTACTGAGGTTCACAATATATTGTTAGCACAAAATGCATCTTCAGGTCCATTTATGAGGCAAAGGTGAATTGTGCACTAAATACACTCCTCGCATACTTCTGGTTAATATTGGTGTAATTGGAATCAGAATGGTTGCCGAAATTATGAAGACACATTGTCTTTATGTTACAATCCAAAAAGAGGTCCAGAGGTAGCCATGAGGTAGGTTATAAGTAAAGCTCCCTTTTTTCTGTTTTTACTGATTTTTACAGACAAATTCAGACAGAAAGCCATTTATTTTCCTGTCTGTGTTTATTTTTAAATGTGGATTAAAACAGAAATTGGGTTGTTTTTAATGATTCTGAATGCTGTTAATCATGAGTGCCAGGCCAAAAGCTGTGCGGGTTGAAAGTCAAGGTGTTAAACAAATAAAGGAACTTTAGTAAAGAGCATTAAACAGAATAAGATTTGCATAACCTTGATACTAAAATGTGTTACTTATCTTATAAGTGTGTAGTTTATCATCTGTGTGTGTGTATATATCATTGAAAGCTGTCAGGTGTTCAGGCACGAGTGTACATTTACTGGTTAAATAAATGCAGAAATATACACATTTCAGCTTCATTGTTCCACAAAACCTAAAATAAATATGGATAAATACAGGTATAATTGGCAAAAAATAAATATGGATAAATACAGACGGAAAAGACACAATTATAAATACCATAAAACTGGGAACCCTAGTTATAAGTAAGAGGTTTATTAAGCTTAGTTGCAGGATGGTAAGTAGGATAATAAGTTCAGCCCCACCAGGAGCAGCATCCTTGCTGTTCAGCCCACACACTACAACTGTCTCTCTGTTCACCACACCAGGCACTCCACCTTTCAACTACCTCATCAAGCATTCCAACATTCCACACACATTACATTCACACTGGCTGAACAGCAGGGAAGAGGTCACTAGGGAAAGGATACAAATCAACAATACAAGTTACAAGACATCTCATTCCCTTAAGGAAAACTATTAATAATAATATTACAACAATGTTCAAAGGAAGTATGCACTAATTGATTTTATCAATACGAAAGAGACATATTCAATTTAAGACTAATAATTGCAATTTGAAAGAACTCAGGATAGTAGACTATCAACACAGTCCCAAAATGGTGAATACATTGAAATTACACCACTGTCACATTATGCAGGCCTGGCAGAATGGAGGACACCACCTGAGGTGTAGCTCTCTCATCACTCACCCCTTTCTTCACACCACATACAGCACACAACATCACAGGGTACACAACCCTTCAACGCATAGCTTAGGTTAAAGAACCGCACAGGGTACACAACTCTTCAACACACACCTAAGGTAAAACAACTACATAGGGTACACAACCCTTCAACCCACACCTAAGGTTAACAACAGCACCGGGTACAAAACCCTTTAACACACCTAAGGTAAAGTAACAGCCCAGGGTACACAGCCCTACAACGTACACCTCAGGTAAAACAACTGCATAGGGTACACGACCCTTCAACGCACACCTCAGGTTAAAGAACTGCAGAGGGGACACAACACTTCAACACACACCTCAGGCAAAACAACTGCACAGGGTACACAACCCTTCAACACACACCTGGGTAAAACAACAGCACAGGATACACAGCCCTTGAACGCTCACCTAAGGTAAAACAACAGCACAGGGTACACGACTCTTCAACACAAGAGAATTCCACAAAGGCAAAGCCACAAACTCTACAAGACCAGGGTACAAAAAATCTAGACCCACCCCCACGCATCAAACAATACACAAAGGCTAGAAATTAATGATAGCCTCACTAAATTAGCACAACATAGGCAACACCACAACCACAACTTTGGTGGTTCCTAGGTTTCGTCTAAAAACCCGTAGAGGAAAGTCCCTGGCAGTACTGGGTGCAAAGGCCTGGAATATTCTGCCCCCTGCCCTGAGAACTCTGGATAAAGAAACAGAATTCCGCAAAGAATTAAAAACTTGGATATTCAAACTGCAAGATAGCATGGCCAGAACTCTAGTTTGATGCATGCCTTTGTTTTTGGTCCAACTCTGAGTCATTATGTCATCTGGTAATTTGCCTGAGGTAGCGCCTAGATGCTCCGTTGGAGCGATTGCTGCGCGATATAAATAAAATTTTACATTACATTACATTACAACCAGTAAGAACATGGCATACAAAATAAGCATGGCATATGAAAACACGGCAGAAGCTTGCATAGCACATAGCACAATAATTGACATGAAGTACACCAAGGAAAATGAAAAGTAAGACAGGAAAACAGCCAGCAACATGGCACTGTAACTTAAAATACTTATGTGCATACTATATACCAGCATCACTAATGACAACAATGCATACAACAGCTCCAATTTCATAGTCCGGTATATCACTGTTGAAGCACTGATGAGCGGTATCTCACCGAGCCCATTGTAGAAACAACACCAGAAAGACTTCACCTTTAAACTCCTTCCCTTAGGGAAAACAGGAACGGGAAACGAAAAAGTGAAATGGAACAGTTTCAACTCATACCCCACCATGTGAGAAAATCAGCTGCCAATGATTGATGAATGTCCTTACTTCCCACTCGTAGTTGAGCAGTTCCATTCTTCACTCTTTTCATTTAGCATAGTGTTCTGCATAAACACAGAGCAGTGCACCTATGTTTCCTTTCAGTTACGCTGTACTTAATTAAAAACGTTCTTGTTTCTCCTGTGAGGTCAATATGTAAAAAAAAAACAAGATTGCTATAACCGCCGTTGACAAGGAAAGCGTTAGCACTGACAAAGACTAAGCTTCACTTTAGACGTTTCCGGTACCTGCTGCAGCTCCTGCTGACAGCAGCCTGAAGAGCAACCTTGGGCGGCAAAGATGGCGGCACGCAGGGGAGTGCATGCTCCCACAATGTCAAGGGACAGCTTGTGTTCCAGGATGCCAGCCGATAACTACGCAAAGGCTTCATGGGACGCAGTGAGTCCAGTAAGGTGTGCGCGCACTGGTAGTTATGTTAGTCTAGCGGCTCATTCAAATGTCGCATTTCATAATGGCAAACAGCCCACACCTCCCTGAGAATTTCCATAGAGCCACTCACCAATATAAAATGTTGGACGCACTGTTCTCCACATTGCTGAAGACTCAAACGGTTTCCAGTACTAAAAACAAA
Organism: Lissotriton helveticus; assembly: GCF_964261635.1. NCBI lineage: Eukaryota > Metazoa > Chordata > Amphibia > Caudata > Salamandridae > Lissotriton > Lissotriton helveticus. Next base: position 577,325,634 of record NC_136063.1, read on the forward strand.
GTCAATGCTGATACTGGATGTCACGACTGGGTTCTCCAAAGCAAGCGCCTCTTTAATCATTCGTGGACTCCCCTCACGTTTTGAAGTACTCGCAGCAAGGAGCTGCTGGCTCACTCCGCATCAGTACAGTCATAAAAAAGTTCTAGTTGATTATAAAGTCACGTTATCTCTGCAGCATTTGTTCAAGTGTCAGTCTTGCTAGTCCATGTAAATGACAAATTTGGGTTGATCAGTCTCAGAATCCTACCACTGGGTCTTCACCCATCCATTTACAGCATGGATGTTGCATGTGCTTGTGCTACATGTGTGTAGAGATTTCAAATAGAGTGTTATTGGTACATGTGGCTGTTGTCAAAGTGGGTTCCATTTTGTATCCGACATACTTTGCTGGTATGTAATATGGAGGTTTGTTTGAATAGAGAGCAGACAGCAAATGAACATTTAAAGGATCCCCTGGTACAGTTTAGGGATAATTTTAACTGGGTCAGACAGAGGATTGTCAATGGTGTTAAGGAAGGAGACAAATGGTAGCTTTCAAGCTAGAGAGTTTTCCCGCTCCCCTTCCTAGCCAATTGTTCTATGGGGCTTACACCCCACAGCTTAACAGGTGGTTAAAAGGGTCAGTCTCACTGGCATTTATGCTCTTGCTTCCTTTAGCTCATCTCTCTGTATCAAAGACCAGACTGAACCAGTCTGCATGGTGTTTCGGCTCTCAGATGCTGACTGGAGCCCTGGGCATTTTCTCCACGTAGGCTGTAACACAGCCTGCATGGAGAACTTGCGCAGTGCGCAAGACCCTTTTGGGCGGCCGGAGAGTGCTGTCCAAGCAGTCATTGCGCACATTAGGCAGGGGCTACCACTCCTCCCCTGCTCCCGCCCAAAGCAAAGCTGTCGGCGGAAGTAGGAGAAAATAAAATGATAATAGCGCGAGTCATTTTATTCTCTCTGTGTTTCACTGCAAAAAGTCAGTGCGGCGACGCTCATCCACCTTAGCAGAGGAGCCACCACTGGCTCCAACTAGCCTGCCATGTGGGGCTGCCTCTATCCTAGGCCAAGCGAGAGAGCTCACTGGCTTCTCAGGAGGAATATTTGAGGAGGCCTTGCGCTTTCCAGCAGCTTTCAACAAAATAACTCAAAAAAACGATCTTTCCCATGGTACACAGGGAAGAGGTCATCAACAATCCACCAAGGAACAGTTCAGGATGTCGACAAAGGTGGGAGCCCCCAAGATAGCTTCCTCTTTCTTGACTGCAACAGGTTTCTTCCACCATTTTCCGTTATTTTGCTTTAGAACCATCAGAACTTGAAAGAATCCAGAACAAGAAGAATGAATCTGAACCTTTCTGCATTGGATAAGTTAAAGGCAACCAATACCTTGAACTAAACGTGCGGTGCAGTAAATACAAAGTTGATAAGACGAATACCGTAACAGAATAAACAGAGTCTTTGCAAATACCTCTGAGAAACATGCTCAAATGAAATAAGACATGTACTTTGGAAAGAATAAATAAAGCAATACTTATGCCATATGACTGCGGGTGCACCGTGAAAACAAAATCCAATACTTTATAACTCTCTTTGCTAGGGAAAGGATCTCAGGAACCGTGGGCAGGAATAATCCTCACCTCCGTGTCCTTAAGAGAATTGAAACTTTCTGTCATGATTACTAGGAATGTTTTTATTCTCTCTAAGGACCGATGGCAAGAATTATGCTTGTTCAAAGCTTATCCACAACAAATGAAGCCATATCGACAACTGGCTTGCAATAGAACCTTTTGAATATGGAGTCCGAAGACGAGTCTGCATCATTGATAATGTTTTCAAGGCAAACCCCAAGGGAGAAAGCTTTAGAAAAGAAAAAAAAAAGCCATTGCACCTCAAACAGAGTGGGTGCCAGATTGTGAGATGTCAATGCCCACTTCTTGCATGACCCAACGGATTGAACAAGCTATGGCGGGAGGAGTGACAGCTTTGAAAGGCTTCCTGAGAGATATTAGCAATTGATGTTCGCCTGGTGGATGGAGCTCTTCCATCATGCTCTCATAAGCCTTGAGGAAACGGACTACACATAACTTGTGCGATTTGTCAAAAGCAGGATAAGACACCACTTTGGAATTGGACTTGGTATGCTGGGAGACGTGGAAGGTGACCCTATGCTGAGTAAAGACCCTTCCCGAAATATCCAGAGCCCGCACGTCAGCCGCTCTCTAACACAACACGAGGCACAGAAGCATGGCGAGTTTCACCAACAATCCCTTGTCTAACAAATACTAATTCTGTTGCCATGAACGGAAAAGGCCCAACACCTTGTCAACATCCCATAAGGTGGAGTACCTACATTCTGGAGGGAGTGCCAACCAAATCCCTCACATTAGCTTACAAACCAAAGGGTGTTCACCCGCTGAGACTCCTTGAACCGGGACATGCCAAGCAGAGATTGCTGACCTATTAGAGTTGATAGTATGATATGACAAGCCCTGTGACGCTAAGGAGACCAAGAAGTTTACAATAGAGACAACTTTGCACCCCATGGGATCCTGGTTGTTTCGAAGACACCAACCAGCTTATCTGGCCCATTCTGATCATAGCATTTTTTTGTACCGTCGGCCCATGCTGCTGCCAGTAATCCCTCAGCTTCATGCAAAAGACCAGAGAGTCTCCAGCGATGCCAGAATTCTGCCAGGCCCAGAGAGGTTAATGGGAGGTGATTGCCCTGGGGATCCTGCAGGATATTAGGATCGGGGGAGAAGGATTGGAGAATGCCAGGAAAGTTCCATTAGAACTGGAAACCATACTTGAGACCTCCACTACGACGTAATCACAACCACTTTTGCCTTCTGTCCGTGGACCTGTGCTGAGAGTCTCATATTCATGGAGAATGTTTGGAAGGCATAACCTGTCTCCAGACAGCAATCTTGGAGGAAAAACATCTGTCGCTGTTGCTTCCAACTGAAATACCTGGGAATTTGATGGTCCAAATGAGATGCAAAGAGTTCCGCCGAAAAGGGGGCCCTAAAGGGCTGATCATGCTCTGGAAAGCCAAGCGGTGTAGTTGCCACAGACTCATGTCTGCTATTTTCCAAACAATGGCTCTTGAGCTATGTTTGCACACTATGTACAACTAAATCCCCATTGAGATATATCAAAGAGAAAAGAAAGAGAAACATGAGAGAAGAAGGCCTAGCATAATCATAGTATCACAACTACCCATGTACAAAGTATAAATAATTTTAATGAAAAAACAACAATTATAGGGCGCTCAAATAATTACACTCTTATCGTACATACAACAATACATAATATCAAAAAACTCAAAAGACACAGTGGCAGAGGAAAATACATACAACAATCAACACAGTACATAATCAAACAATAATGTCCTCTAGAATTTAGGCCATGTAGAAGGCGTCGACGGCGTTTCAACACAAGATTGTTTAAAGGGTTATCATCAGGACAATGGACTTCAAGAGTGACAGGCGACCACCTTATCAAAAAAATTCTTAAATGAGTACTCTGCAGATTACTCCTCCTTCAATCCAATATAGAATATTGGTAGGTTAAAAAATTGTTTTCTTAAAGAAAGGGTCCTGTTAGTGTGAAAATTGCACACTAAATGTAAGCTCTTCAGTAGCAGGCGTCAATGAATGATACCAGTCAGACAGTATTTAGGCGGGGTGTATAGCTCTATACAACTTCAGTGCACTTCATGAAATTAATTCATTTACTTCGTCTAAGTGCTCCATGAATAAAGTCCCGTCCTCCAGCAGCCCGCACGAAAAATGTCTGAGCATGCCCTGGAACACCAATCCGTTATCACATTGGAAGCTCCTGGAAGGTACTCCACTGACACTGAGATATTGTGAGATAGGCAGAAGGTCCAAAATTCATTGGTGAGGTCCACCAAGACTTGGTACCCCCAAGGTGGTTTATATAGTGTACTGCTGATACATTGTCCATTTTGATGAGTAAGCTGCAGGAATCCCTGTCCCTTGTCCAGCTTTGTATGGCAACCGATCCGACCATCAGCTCTTGGCAGTTGATGTGGAGCTGATGCTCATCCGTGGGCCATTCTCCTCCTGTAAAGGAGTCCCCACAGTGAGCTTGTGATCTAATCACCATCTCATTTCCACCTCAACCTCCTCTACCAGAGGTACCTGATCTGAGTACTGAAGGCCCCATCTGAGGTGGAAAGCCTTGAGGTATTGCAGGGCTCTATGGTGGAGAGGGCCTGGAAAAATTGTCTGTATAGAGGACAATAGATCTTCACAACTTTACAAGCGGGAGGGGGGGCTGTTGTCTTTTTGCACGGCACTAGAAGAGGTTTTCGCTTGTTGATCATGAACCCTAAATCTCGCAGAAGGTTGACCGCCATCTTAACTGCTGCATCAGCTGCGACGGGCATTGACCCAAAAAAAGAAGATTGTCGAGGTAGCTTATGAGGCGAAAGTCCCTCACCCTTAGAATTTCCACCAACGGCTTGAGAACCTTGGTGAAACACCAGGGAGTAGAGAATAGACAGAAATGCAAGGCTGTAAACTCATAGACTTGGTCTCTCGATGTGAACTGAAAGAAACGGTCATGTGGGGGAAAAATGAGAACCGTCGAGTATGCGTACTTCAAACCCAAACGTACCGTCCATGTCTTCAGGTCAAAGGATATTGCGCAGAACATAGAGACCCTTCATCTTGAATTGGCGGTAAACCAGCCACCGATTGAACACTCTCAGGTTCATCACTGGACGTTTACCACATCTGCCTTGTCAACCAAAAAAATGTTGGTGAGGAAACCTCATGGGTGGAGGCAGGCGAGGGATATCGTGCCTATTTGCAGCATATCCGCCACCTCCATTATCTATCAGGGTGACCTGTTCTTCTGCAAAAACCAGTGGAAGCTGATACCGAGTCAAGTCCGGGAGGAGAGAAGCTGCAGCTGAAGTGTGTTTTACTTTCGAGGGAACACTTGCTCCCAACTACTGATAACTAAACCATCTTGCTGTATACAGATATGCAGTACCTTGATTCTCCCTAAGAAACTCTAGATACAAGCTATACCACAACATCCTCTCATAGTAAAGCATATATAAGTCACATGTACTAAGCATTTTTGCGGTGTTAAACGGCCATTCAGGACGTTTCTGAATGCAAAACTGCTTTTATATATGAACATGTTACCGAATCGCAATTTGTGTTTGTGATCCGGTATTTGGAAGGGGCATGTTTAGGGTGCCCCTTCCAAATATCAAAATCTGAATGAGATGTATGAATGTTTTGCGATCAAGTTCGCAAATCATTCATTATTTACCGAATCCTTGAAGGAGGTGGTAACCCATTCGCAAATGGGAAGGGGTCCCTAAGGGACCACTTCCCCTTTGACAATGAAAACAAATATTTTTTAAGACCACTGCTTACTTTTAAAGCATAAAACTGCGAAGTTTCATTTTTTCCTTTTAAACACATCTAATTTTCTATTAAGGAAAATGGGTTGCATTTAAATAAAATAGACAGCTTTATTTGAAAACGATCACAAACATGGTAGTCTGCTGACCTCAGCAGGCCACAATATCTGTGATGGCGTTGATTCCTAATTGGTCACCTACTTCATTAATATGCTTGTGGTAGGTCTATTTGTAACCCCCCAGGAATGGCTAAGGAACCTCAAAAGAGTTTCATACATTAGGAATACCGATTTCCTAATTGCAATTTTGAGAGAATCGCAATTAGGAAATCAATATTCCTAGTGTTAGCATGTGCTCTGGGTTTTAGGTAACTAGATACCATTTTAACTATGGTAGACATTTTCATTTTATTCTTGTTGTTTGCAACATGCATTGGTGCTGTTTTAATAATATTTTGTGTAGTTATTTTAGATGTGCTAAGCAACAGGATAAAACTGTTGAAATACACACTATTAAGCATAAAGGGCCACATGTGCTACCATTAGTGTTTGCGATTACAAAATAGCGAAGTTTTGTGATTCGCTATACGGTAATCGCAAGCACTAATGTACTAAAGTGTCTTATACACTTTTTGCTATTCTCAGTGGGTCACAGATAGATCTACTTCATGAATATTAATGAGGTAGGTCTCAGTTTGTGACCCATTGGGAATCGAACCACCATGTCTGTGTTTGCTTTAAATAAAGCAATCTTTTTTTTAAAATGCAGTCCTTTTTCCTCAAAGGACAAACAAAACAAAAAAAGTTGGTAGTAGTGTGTGGGACCGCTGCCTGCTCTGAAGAAACAATGCAACCTTTCTCAAAGGGGAAGGGGGCCTTAGTGGACCCCTTCCCATTTGCGAATGGGTTACCACCAACTTCACGCATTTCGATCTCAAAACATTCGTACATACCAATGCTAATTGGTAAGTGGAATGGACACACTAAACACGCCCCTTCTAAATACCGAATCACAGTCACAAATTTCACATTTGAAAAAGCATTTCTGCAGCCTGAAATGGTCTGATCGTTGTTCTGTCTGCAAAAATGCTTCGTACATGTGGCGCAAAGTGTCTTATTCTTAGTTCAGTGTGTGTGTGATATTGTAAAGAACTAAATTGAGCTTTCAAATTACCAGTGCATCCCTGTATCCCTGTTTAGGGACTGTTAGTAACCTAAAAACACTGACACCATGTCAACTATGTATTGAATGGGGATGTGTGGGGCAACAACAACCTGCTTCTTCACATTCAGTTGTTGGTGCATTGAACTAAGTTCACTCGTGACACCCGTGAGTGTGAAGGCAAACCTTGTAGAGCTAAGCCGGAGTCTTAGTTTATGTAACAAAAGGAGAGTACTTGGTGATCAGCTCTGAGTCCGGTAGTATGGTTAGGTCGCAAGACAGCAGTGGTAAACAGACACTAACCCATTACAATACTAAGCGAACATCCTCCTTGCATACAAAGGCCTTCCCCCTGTGCAATGCCTATTTGAACATAGATTAGTTCATCTCAGCTTAAAAGTAGGCTTGGGAGTAATTTTAATCATAGCATAATAATCAGAGAAAATCTGGCTTGCGTAATTAGGAGGAATTTGGGGGGAAATAAGCACAGAAACAACAAAATTAGTGAGTACACTGCTGTTCGTGTTGTTTTGTATTTAGAGCTTCTTTCTTAGTGCAGCATGAAACCTCGCATCCATTGTGGAGGTGAGGGTGCCTTTTGCATTATGAAAATATTACTTAATGCGGGGAGTAATTTGGAGGGAAAATTGCCCTGCTATTAATTTTCTGCTGCATTTAGCGCTATTTCTTAGGGCAAAATGGATCCTCAGGTCCATTTTGGATATGAGGGGACACTTTTGCAATAAGAAAATAACACTACATGGCAAATTACTCTTCTTAAAGAATAACATTGAATCGCGCATCATTTTCAGTATTAACAATACAGCAAATTACGCAAAATAAGGCCATTCCTCCTAAAAATAAAGACACTAACCCTGAACTTAACTGGAGCTGCTGACTCATTACAGGTCTTTCTTTTCTAGCAAAATGTATTGAGAGATGCGTGGAATACCAACTTGAGAAGTTCACCTCCAATACCCATTTCCTGGCCATTACAATCTGGGTTCTTAGCTCACCATCGCACATAACCGACCCTTCCCAAAATCATCAGTGACACTGTGACTTTTTCTTGAAGGAAATTGATGTATTCTTGCTCCACTCTACCTATCAGCAGCATTTAACATGGTTGGATATGATATGCTTCTGCGTATTTTCAGTTAGTGAACTGGTGTTGTAGAAGTCTTGAAATGTTTTGAGTCATGCTTAACCTAGTGATAGCTATTGGAAATTCTGTCTCCAGCCTTTTCCCAATTCCATTCAGAGCTCCACAGGGCAATATCTAGCCTCCTTACTTGAATCTTGAATCCCATGAGTTACAAACCACATAAATACCTGGTTATATCTGAAGAACAATTGTATAAATAGTCCCAGACAGTGATTAACTGCCTCCCTAAAATCCTATCGTGCATGAGCCATATGGATTTGTATTTTCATCAACAGAAAAACAAATCTCTATTCTTCTTTCCTATTCAGATAAATGAGGACTAGAGGAATAAGCAGGGGAGGTCTAATGGTCTCTTCTCAAATATTTTAATCATTGCAAATCCTCCTAGTTTTATGCTATATAATTTGCTATATGTAGAAACGAATCCACAACTTTACAGAATACCACTAAACACAGCAGCGCAGTACAGGCTACTGTGATAAGCCTGTCAGAAAAAGCATCTCTCATGAAATCATGATATATCCATATTAAGTCAGGTGACCTCACACTATGGTTAGACTCCGCATTACAAATTTGGTGACCCGTCCTTTTGATTCAGAGCCCCTAATCACCCATTTTTGGTACCAATTTGCAGTGTTTACGGTACCTTCCAAATAGTGACTATTTTTCTCACCTACATTTATGTTTGATGGAGGAACCTTTGGCACTCCATTTCTCATCTACCCTAGCATGGAATCCCATGACACCCCTTAAGGGTGCCCACTTTTTCTTTATATTGCACATCCTAACGAAGACCCACTTTTAGGTCAAAAGTTGCCACATTTTTCTTCTTGGTCAAAATGTTGACGGATATAAACATCCCTGGATTTGTTTCTGGTTATCCTAATGACGGATGCGTTTTGATCAGCCACCTGTCTTTATATGGATATACTTTGATTTCTTGAGAGATGCTTTTTCTGACAGGCTTATCACAGTAGCCCGTTCTTCCTACAGTGTTTAGTGGTGTTCTGTAAAGTTTTGGGCTGCTCGCGACCGCAAAGTGACCTCTTTGAACTGAGAATCGACCCTCCTTCACAACCGCCAATGTGAACCTCCAGCGGGACATGCTGGCCTTGCTGACGGCGACTGCCTATGAAGACCTGCAATGCGAGCCCTGCACTTTGCATCAATGGCAACAGCTTGCAACCATCACCAAAAGGAAATTTCAGCCATGACTGGCTTTTCGTGCACAGCAATGTCTGCGATGCTCGACCTGTTCCTCACGCCTGCAGCCTCCTCCGCACAGCCCCTTCCAACATGAAGGGCACCCTTTGTGCAGGACTTGAGAGGGTAACTCTTCAGTTGGACTAACCTGGTACCTGTATCTGAAATGCACTCCATTGCAGTCAGACTGAACTTGTTACTTTCCCTTGGTCTAGCGCGCCCAGATAGCGGCGAGTGGCACTTTGTGCTTATTAGAGCTATTTTCACCTAAAACTTTGAAAACTTATATCTCAGGTTCTACTGATTTGTATTTTAGTTGATTTGGTGTCATTTTATTCATTAAATATGGTTTGGAATTTTTCTGGTGTTGTAATTTCACTTTACTACTGTTTGAGTGCTGCACAAATACTTTCCATAATGCCTCTAAGTTAAGCCTGACTGTTTTTGTGTCAAGGTACCACAGCGCTAAGCACAGGTTAATTTAGTGGCTTTGACTGTGCACCCTGACAAGAGCTGTGTGTATTATTTAAGTAGAGCTAACACCCCTCTCAACTAAAAATCCAATTTCTAGAATGTACCTGTCAATAATATTTCTTTCTGACTTGCCTATGACTAAGCCTGTTGTTAATGTACACATAATGGAAAGTGCTTGGTTACTGCTCTCAGTGAGATTAGTTTGTACTATACAAAAAGAATGTTATGTAAGTAAGTAAGCTCTAATTTGTTTATATATTTGTAAGTTATCAAGCTTAGTTGGTAGCTTGAACAGAGTCTGGAAAAAAAGCTAACAATTATGGCTTTTGTTGCCTTTGGTGCTATATACTGAACTGGTTTCTTTGTTATTATTAATATTTTTTTGCTGCATACTACCCTGCTGCAGCCTCAGAGTGCCGTGACAATGGGCTACATACAAGTGAAAAGTAACCCTGGAAAAGCAAAAAACAATCAATCAGCCATCAGAAGAATGAAATATATTAGCAGGAGACCTCATCCAGGTGGGCAGAAGTAGGAGAGAAAAAACCTTGAGGGAGATCCAAAGTCAAACGTAGCCTAGAACTGAGATTGGTGAAGTCTACCTTGAGGTCTAACATCCTGGCTGCTACCTGAAGCAGGCTGATGTTAAAGGATTAGAGTACATGTCTAAGTAAACCTTACGCCAGTTGAAGAGTTGGGTGTTCAGAGATGTCCTGAAAGTGAGAAAGTCATTTACAAGCTAGCGATCCTGTGGCAAAGAGTTCCATATAGAAGAGCCCCACCTATTAGGCTGACATCTAGTTTTTCCTAATGTCCATGCTGAGGATTACTTTATTGTAAAATTTCGGTGGGATTCCCACTTCAACGACTGGGAAATGTTCAACATGTGAACCTATGAAAGATTAAATTCTGAAGAAATGGGATTAAAACATCCAGCATTCCACTATTATGTGTGATCAACACTATTAATTGTGCCACACGACATTTTAGTGGATAATATGCCTAAAAAGATATACCCCTAACGTTCAAAAGAACATCACACCATGAAATGCTTATTCCACAAGCATTTCCTGGCATGCTTCACTGGTACCAACAAACAGGTTTACTTGCTGACAGAGTGGAAAGGTAGAACTGTGCTAAATCTAGATCCTATCACATAGGAGACAGAATTGATTCATACAATATTAATGTTTATGCTCAAGAAATGACGAAGGATTTTACAAAAAAGCGCTGCAAAATGCATTATATCTTTTGAACTACAGTACAGCAACAAATTGTGGAATTTGAAACTTATTTTGTAACTGCAGGGGTACCAACTGTCTTTTTTTTACCAGTTACAACAGACAAAGCTGTAGTCCCAACACTTGTCCAAAAGCCACAGTTAGCAGCTTGCTGCGATTGTTGCTCTTGTCAACCAGTTGTCGTCAGTGAATTGGAAGTGGTTTAGCGTGTATCGGTTCAAGTACATGGTAAATAAGAACCAAGAAGAGGCTTTCGAGGAAAATTAAACTTAGAATTGAGACCAGGAAATAACGGCCTATGAAGAAAGTGCCCACAATCTGAGTCTCCTTTACTGGATCTGGAGTTTGAGTGGCTCGAGGAAAAAGCACCAGGGTTAGCGTGATGATAAGAGAAAGGAAAAATACTAAAATAACAGACAGTTTTGCAAACCCTGCAGCTCTAGATAACAGCAGACACAGCAGCAAAGCCAACACCCACAGGATAGCTAGGACACAGACGCCAGAACCAACAAGATTTTGGTTTGTTTTCAGCAAGTACTAATTTTCTTTCTCCTTTCTTTTGCTATTAAACTAACAGTACCCCTACAAGAGTTTAGGGTCCAAATGCCTTATCATTTTATGTCACAGAAAAGTATAGGGGTGCTTATATCTGACTTCAAAATTCACAAGATTTGCATCCGTGCTATCAAAATAACAAAACATTTAATTGTCTTTGCCTATTGTGAGCATGTCCCTATTCTATTCCAACCATGAGTAAGGATAGGTTTACCTCACTTCTTCAATCCAGCACACATAGATAGTGTGGCAATTTGTTGGCCCAGATTAATTTGCAAATCTCAGATTGTAACAATGGTTGTGGAAAAGTACTCCTTTTGCAATGGTTACCTCCCACTTTTTCCATGACTGAATGCAAATTTGACTGACTGTGCACTGGATTCCGGGTAATCAGGCTCCCAGTGACTATGTTCTTTCCTCAAACTGTAGCTTTGTTTTCTCAATTGGCACACTTCTGCTCCACATATAAGCCCCTTGTAAAAGGTACAAGTGGTACCAAGGGCTGCAGCATGTATTATACCACCCTAAGAGAATACTCACCAAACACATGCTCACATCCTTGAGGCCTAGCCGCAAGCAGGAACAACCTTCAAGGGTGAAGATCCTCAAAGATTTCCTGCCCTTTGTCATGCTAGCCAGGGCCTCTCTAGCTAGTGGGGATGCCCACCCCCTGACCAAGCCCCACTTTTGGCAGCAAGGTCGGCAGGGAAAATCAGTAGGCAGGAGAGGTGTGTCCTCTCTCAGCAAGGTACAAAAAAGGTACAAAAAAGGGGTTGGAGGAAGACTCCCTTATTCCGAATTTTATATGAAAAAAATAGGTGCTACAGCACTGCACTTGCTGTCAACCCAAGTGTGAATCAATAAAAACAGTTACAAGTTAGTAAACTTGTTGGTGCTGTGCACTGTTCACTAGGTCCTAAAACCCAAGAATCTTATGAACCATATCGTATTGTAAATACAAAACAGCTTCAACCATATTTTGTTTAAACAAACTTCGTTTTTTCTTGTATCTGTATATCTTCAATGCAACAATATATACACGGTACAATTATAATGAGTATCACTCTCTAAACATAAACAGTGTAACTACATTTGTTTAAATGCACAAACAATAAAAGACATCAATCTTGTATGTGCCCGATGCATTTTGGGACATAGTAGTTCCTTCCTCAGGGGCCAACCTACAAAATAAGGATATTATTAACAAACTTATTCTACAACTTATTTTAACTGCACAATGGCAACATTACCCAAAGTACCAATGTAGAGCTAAACTTGACGTTGTACTCTTAGTTCTAATTTTACTCTTGTGTTCTCTCAGCCAGGACCATCCCTAAGAAGTCCTGAGCTGAAGTGACCCCTCCTTTGAAAATCCTCTATATTGTTAGTGAGGATTTCAGCCAATAGGATTAGCGGTATGCCCGCTCCCCAAAGGGAGTGGACACACAATGGGTGTAGTCACCTTCAAATGTATTGTCTCACAATGTTTATAGTTATGCATATCTTCTCACGTATCCTTATATCATGTTTTTCACCACTCCATTCATGTTGTGAGGCGCTCTGATACCCACGGGTCTAGCTAGCACTATATACAACTTATACAATAAATAAAATAAAGATAAGTAGCCTATTGGCTACTACCTGCCAGCACCTGTACTGCCACTTAATTGAGTATTTGGGGTACCCCTGAACCTTGATCCTTGGATTCTTGGTGACCTTAAGAAGAAGAAGGACCGAAGAGCCATACCAGTAGTGAAGACTCCAGATGACAGCTGACTTGGCCCCAGCCCTACTGGCCTATCTGCAGCCCTTGCAGAAACCTGCACCAAAAAATGACTTGTCCTACAGGCCCAGCAACCTCCACATCCATTGGAGGACTGTCTGCTTTTACTAAAGACCAAGAACTCCTAAAGACAGCGAGAACAAGAAAAGCTCCAGTGCCCTGCTGAACTGCACAACCTGCCCACTGGACCTACCTCTGCACTCGACGCCTCTGGCCCGAGTTGAAGTGGCCCACCTCATGAAGGGTACCCTGATTGAGGGTTTTAGACACACCACTGAAGAGTATAGGATCAGGTTCAGGGGGGCTCACAAAACTTTGAGTCAGTCCTGGGTTGACTTCATAGACTACTCAGTGAAAACATGAGATGGCTGGTTAACTGGAAGTGAAGTGCATGACTATGATGGACTTTATAATCTGATCTGTTTATAAGAGAACATATATTAAATAACTGTATCAATGAAAAGTTGCATCAGTATCTCATAGACCAATGTTCAGTTTCTCCCCAAGAATTGGGAATGAAGGCAGACCACTGGGTCAAGACTAGGGTGACCAAAACTACCACTGGGGGGTGACCAAAAGAAAGGGGTTACAAAACCTCCCCTTAGGAAAGAGGGTGAACATCTTAAGGGTAAATGTAAAGAGTCTTCTAACAGCCCCCCAAAACCTGCACAGGAGGGAGGGTCCCAGAATTCTTCACAATCCAACAGGGGGTAAAAAGGTAAGAACTTTGACCTCAACAAGGCATGGCGTTACAACTGTAAGAAGTTAGGACACACAACTGGAGACTTAGCCTGTCACACAAAGAATCCCCCTAGTACTCCTCCACCTACCACTGGAATGGCAAGTCTCCAGGTGGAATCAATATTGTGCCAGAGCAATTCAATGTTCACACTCAAGCTATTTTAGTCTCTGAGGGTGGGGTAAATTTACCCATTCTTGCTGTCTGGCCCTCTAATATGAAAAGATCCAGACAGCAACCATTGATTAATGAGACTTGGGTAGAGGCCCTGAGGGATGCAGGGGCCAGTGTCACCATGGTGACAGAGAAACTGGCCTCCCCAGGAAATATTTGGCTTTAAAAACCTATCAAATCACCAATGTTGATAAAGTCACTACAGTGCACCCCATGGCTGTGGTGTCATTACAATAGGGAGGGTTACTGGGCTGAAACAGGTAGTGGTCTCTTCCAAGATCCCAGTTGAATGTCTGTTAGGGAATGATATAGAGACCTCAGCATGGGCCGAGTAAGAACTGAAAACCTATGCAGCCATGCTGGGAATCCCTGAGTTGGTGTTTGTGAAAACCCAAGCAGAGAGTGAAAAAGAAGTGTGTTAGTCTGGAATAGTGGCCCAACCTTCCAAGAGAAAAAGTAAGAAGACTGGGGAACCAGCTTATGTACAGCAAAAAGCTCAGGACCCCTCTCATCAGGGAAAAGACTTGTCACCCCCAGAGTCAATTGAGCCTATGGAACTTGAACCTTACCAGGTTGTACTCTTGGGCCCAGGGGGACCATCTAGGGAACAGTTGTGCCTTAGACAGAAGGCGTGTCCAACTCGTGAAAGCCTGAAACAGTAAGCTGCTACACGGGAAAAGGGAGATGTCAGTGGCTCCCAAAGGACCTATTGTGAGGATGGATTCCTTTACACTGAGGCCAGAGATCCCAAACCTGGTATCACTAGGAGAGTGGTAGTGCCTCAGCAGTTTACAGAATGCCTCCTCACATTGGCCCATGACATCGCCCTACCTGGGCATCTTGGCTAGACTAAACGTGGAATATGCTACTCAGCCATTTCTACTGGCCAAACATGTCCCAGAAAGTAAATGAGTTTTGCAGCTCCTGTGTCACCTGTCATGTCAGTGGCAAGACAGGTGTTCATCTAAAGGCCCCCTTAATTCCACTACCAGTGGTTGGGGTTCCCTTTGAAAGGGTAGGTGTGGACATAGTGGGTCCACTTGAAACACCCACAGCATCAGGAAACAAATATATTCTGGTAGTAGTGTATCTGCGGAAATTCCCCTTAGAACTACTATAGTCGCTTCAGTGGCCAAAGCACTCATTGGTATCTTTACCAGGGTAGGGTTTCCTGAGGAGGTGGTGTCAGACTGAGGTACCAACTTCATGCCTGCATACCTGAAACACATGTGGAATGAATGTGGAGTGAAATATTAGTTCACTACACCATATCACCCGCAAACCTATGGCCTTGTTGAGAGATTCAACAAGCCATCAAAAGGTATGATCGTGGGGCTCCCTAAAATATTCAAAAGGGGCTGTCCTTTTGCCATGTCTGCTTTTTACCTACAGAGAGGTGCCTCAGAAGTGAGTAAGGTTTTCTCGATTTGAAATTCTATTTGGCCATCCTGTTAAGGGACCACTTTGTATTGTGAAGAAAGTTTGGGAGAATCCTCTCCAAGTACCTATTCAGGATATTGTGGACTATGTACTAGGCCTACGTTGCAGGATGGCATAGTACATGCAAAAAGCTTACAACAACCTTGAGGCCAGCCAAGATCACCAGAAGCTCTGCTATGACTAAAACAAAAGGCTGCATTGGTAGAGTTCCAAACAGGGCAGAAGGTATGGGTTTTCGAGCCTTTGGCACCAAGGGCCCTCCAAGACAAATGGAGTGGGTCTTATGCTATCCTAGAAGAAAAGTGAAGTAACCTACGTGGTAGACCTGGGCACTAGCAGGGACCCCCAATAGGGTGATCCATGTAATCCGCCTCAAACTTTTCTATGACAGGGCTGATATAACCATGTTGATGGTTACTGATGAGGATCAAGCGACAGAGAGTGAACCTCTCCCTCACCTCCTCTTTCACAGTCCAAGAGCTGGGTTAGTTGATGGAGTTGTCTACTCAGACACCCTCTCTGCCCAACAGCAGGCTGACTGCAGGCAAATCCTACAGCAGTATGCTGAGCTCTTCTTTTTGCCTGACTGTTGTTAACCCCTGGACAGACACACAAGTATACCCATGATGTGGACACTGGGGATAACTTGCCTGTCAAAACAAAGATCTATCGGCAGTCTGACCAAATTAAGGAGAGCATTGAAGCTGAAGTAAGAAAGATGATGCCCAGTGGTCTTAGTCCCCAAGGCTCACCCAGAAGGTGGAAAGAGAGAAATTAGGTTTTGTGTGGAATACAGAGGTCTCAATGCTGTCACTAAGACAGATGCTCACCCTATACCCAGGGCTGATGAGCTGATAGCCATATTTCTCATTACCTTTGACTTAACTGCAGGGTACTGGCAGATGGGTATGACCCCAGGAACGAAAGAAACAACAGCATTCTCCACACCAGATGGACATTATCAGTTCACTGTTATGCCCTTTGGCTTAAAGAATGCCCCTGCAACCTTTCAATGGTTAGTGAATCAAGTCCTTGCTGGGCTAGAGTCCTTAAGTGCAGCATATCTAGATAATAATGTTGTCTTTAGCTCCTCCTGGCAGGATCACCTGGTCTACCTGGGTAACATTTTGCAGGTCCTAAAATCTACAGGCCTAACTATCAAGGCATCCAAATGCCAAATAGGGCAGGGAACAGTTGTATACTTCGGCCATCTTGTAGGTGGAGGCCAAGTTCAACCCGTTCAACCCAAGATCCAGACAATTTTGGACAGGGAGGCTCCAACAACCCAGACTCAAGTCAGGGCATTCCTTGGCTTGACTGGGTATTACAAGAGGTTTGTGAAGGAGTATGGTTCCATTGTGACACCCCTCACAGAACTCACCTCTAAGAAGATGCCCAAGCTGATAAACTGGACAGTTAATTGTCAACAGGCTTTTGACACCCTGAAATGTGCTCAGCACCACTTCTCAAAGCTCTAGACTTCACTTAGCAGTTCATTGTGCAGACTGATGCCTCTGAGCTAGGGATAGGAGTGGTTCTATCCCAGACCAATAATGAAGGCCAATACCAGCCTGCTGCTTTTATTAGCAGGAGGTTACTCCCCAGGGAACAGCATTGGAGTGTCATAGAGATGGAGGCCTTTGCTGTGGTCGTGTCCCTGAAGAAGTTGAGTCCATACCTATTTGGTACTCACTTCCTTGTTCAAACCAACCACAGACCTTTTGAGGAGGTCTATCTCCATACAGGTAATGGACTGTGCAGTGGAACACAGGCCTGGGACTGCCCATGCCAATGCAGATGGATTTTCCAGGTGCTTCCACTTAGAAAATGAAGACACTCTTAGGAGAGGTTAGTCTCGTCCTCTTTCATTTGGGAGGGGCTTGTATAGGGAAGTACTAGTTCTGAAATGGTTAGCCCCCACTTTTTGCCTGACTGTGTATTCAACTTTGACTAAATGCTCACTGGGTTCCCAGTGCCTCTTTTCTTTCCCAAACCGTTACCTTTGTTTCCACAATTGGCACACCTCAGGTCCACATAAACGCCCCTTGTAAAAGGTGGCAGTGGTACCAAGGGGATTGTGACCAGAGAGGGTGTCAACAGGCTGCAGCATGTAGTATGGCACCCTAAGAGACCCTCTCCACAAACATGTGCACACTGCCACTGCAGCCTGTGTGTTTTGGTGCAGCTAAGAGTGAAGAGTTGACCTGGCACCCATACAGGGCTTTCCAGCACTGCAAGAGGCATAGGTAAGTCACCCCTACTGCAGGCCTTACAGCCCTAGGGCAGGGTGAACTATTCCTCTTGTATAACGGCATGAGCTGGTATGCCCCTATAGTATCTAAGTCCATTCCTAGGCATTATAAGTGCATAGTGAAGTCATACTGAGTACATGGGCTGGCAGCTTGTCAATACAAGTTCCACAGCTCCACAATGGCTTCACAAAATTCCAAGATGTTTGGTATCAAATATCTCAGATTAATGAGCCCACACTGATGCAAATGTTGGATCCATTCATAAGGGCACTTCAGAGCTTCCCCCTGAAAACCTACCCAACCGCTAGTGTGTGGCTGACTGGTCTGCGCCAGCCTGCCACTTCCAGGCATTTTTCTGACCCCATTAGGTGGGAGCCTTGTGCTCTCGTAGGTCAGAAACAAAACCTGCTCTGGGTGGAGGTGCTTACCACCGATCCCCAAGCAGGAACGGCATTCAAGGGCGGTGAGCCTCAAAGTCTTCCTGTCCTTTGTTATGCTAGCCAGGGCCTCTCCAGCAAGTGGAGATGCCTGCCTCCCTGACCTAGCCCACTTTTAGCAGCAAGATCAATCAATCAATCAATCAATCAATCATGCGATGTATAAAGCGCACTACATACCCGCGAGGGTCTCAAGGGGGGGGGGAGGGTGCTGCTAGTGATCGAAGAGCCAGGTCTTGAGGAGTCTTCTGAAGGCTGGTAGGTCTTGGGTCTGCCGCAGGTTGGTGGGGAGGGTATTCCAGGTCTTGGTGGCAAGGTGGGAGAAGGATCTGCCGCCGGCGGTCATTCTTCGAATGCGGGGAAGAGTGGCAAGGCTGGCGGAGCGGAGCTGGCGGGAGGGGGAGGAGAAGTTGAGTAATCTGTATTTAATGCTTGTTAAGCGCGACTGTCACCCAAAGGGTATCCTGGCGCTGAGATCAATTCTACCATCCGATGTATGCTTTAAACTACTCTTGGAAATAAATGTGTTTTGAGATCCCTTTTAAAAGAGACCAGATCTTGTCTACTCCTCAGCGGCAGAGGTAGAGTGTTCCATGTTGTGGCGGCTGCAAAGCTGAAGGCGCAGCCACCCATTCTCACTCTGTTTATCCTAGGAATTCTCACTAGGAACGCCGAGGCGGATCTCAAAGGTCTGGCAGCTTGGTACCAAGAGAAAAGGTTTTGCAGTGGTATTGGTCCTTGTCCATGCAGAGCTCTAAAAACCAGGCATAAAGCCTTAAAGGTAATCCTCTGCTGGACCGGTAACCAATGAAGATCAGCCAAAGCTGCAGAAGAGGAGGCCGAGCGCGGGAGAGATAAAGTTAATTTAGCCGCCATGTTTTGGATCCTCTGCAACTTGAGAATCAGGGTGTTTGGGGCTCCCAGAAGTAGTGCGTTGCAGTAGTCTAACCTACTGAGAATAGAACTACGCACTACCTCTGCTCTGGCTTCCCAAGGAAGGAGTGGTAATATCTTGCGTAGAGCACGGAGCAGGCCCATGCAAGTCACTACAGTCCTGTTCACCGAGGCATCAAGTTGTAAATTTGGTTCAAACACAACTCCTAGATTGCGAGCCGATTCTGCGGCCTCCACCGAGCCCGGTATGGAGGTTGGCCAGAAATCTTCCGGCAGTGCACGGGGGAGTCGATCTAGGGAGCAATGCAGTACCTCCGTTTTCGACCCATTGAATTGGAGTGAGTTGGCTTGCAACCACTCTGCTGTGGCCAACATACAATGGTGAAAAGTGTCCCTCGAAACCACCTGGGTGCCCTCAAATTAAAAAATCAATTGAGTGTCATCGGCATAATTGATGACTTGTATGCCGAATTACTTTATTAGGTGTATCAGGGGTTGGAGATATAAATTAAAAAGGATCGGACTAATCGCAGATCCTTGGGGGACACCTTGATTCACCTGTCGTGTGGCAGAGCGAAAAGGTGGTAATGCCACAGCTTGTTGTCTATTGCCGAGATATGATGTTAACCAGGTTAAGGCCAGACCAGTTATTCCCACATTTCGAAGACGGCCCAATAAAACCTCATGGTCCACCGTGTCGAACGCGGCCGACATGTCAAGCAGCACTAAAAATGCTGACTTGCCCCTGTCGACACGCGTTCGCAGATCGCCCAACACGGTGACCAGTGCAGTCTCAGTACCATGGGCCGGTCTGAAGCCAAATTGGGCTGCATCCAGGCAGGAGTTGGTTTCCAGGGAGTTGGCCAAGGCTCTCGTAACCCACAAGGATTTTTATCGCAAATGGTAGAAGCGAAATAGGCCTATAATTGGCTGAGCAAAGAGGGTCCAGAGTAGCCTTTTTTAATAGAGGTGTTACAATTGCCAACTTCCAACTGCCTGGGACTGATGCTGTAGCCAACGATTGGCAGCAGATTGAATGGAGCGGGGGAAACAACTCGTCTTGAAAGGCCTTCCAGATCTTATGCGGCATTGGGTCAAGGGGTGAACCTGAGGATACGCAATTGGCCAAAGCGCAGAATTCCTCCAACGAGGGAGCAGGAAAACTAAACAACTGGGAGGTCCCCTCCTTGTTATTACTCTCTTCGAATTCCGAATGACAGGGGAATGTCGAGGGGGGAAGCAAAGATGGTGTATGCTGTCTGGGAACTGCGAGTCCATTCAGAATGTTCCTAATTTTCTCCTCAAACGCGAGGGCTAAAGAATCGCAGAGTTCTTGAGACGCAGGAGTGGATGGCGCAGCGCACGAGGGATTGGATAAACTTTTAACCAGCTTAAACAAGGTCTGCGATTTATTAGGAGCCTTTGCCAAGGTATCTTCCAAAAACCTTGCTTTAGCACTCCTTAGCTAAAGCTTATATTCCAGCAGGGCAGCTTTATATGCGGCCCTGTCCAGCTCCTTGTACCCTCTCCTCCATGTGCGTTCCGCCTGCTTACAGCGGAGCTTGGACTGACCAAGATCCTCAGTAAACCAGGCGTTTGTCCCTCTAGGTCTATCCCTCACTTTCCGTAGAGGGGCCACCTCATCCAATGACGTCGAAATTTGCTGACAGAGGACAGCGTAGCTCTTATCCTCACTGTCTTCCACCCTAAAAGTCCCAGACAGTAATATGGGTCGAGTCTGCTCCCTAAGAAGGCGAGCCCATTGTCGATTAAGCTTAGTGCTCCCCAGATTGCTTGATTTTATTAAGGCAGGCTGAGCTATGGACAAAAGGATCAGTGAGTGGTCAGTCCAGCATTGATCTAAGATTTCTTCCACAATAACCAACTCCCTCTCGGCAAATACCAAGTCCAGTGTATGCCCCTTCGCGTGAGTAGATGACAGAACCAACTGTTCAAGTTGAATATTACCACACGCTTGGCAAAGTTCTCTATAAGCTAGATCTTGAGGGCCGGAGGGCCAAAGGTTAAAGTCACCCAGTACCAAAAACTTGGAATGGGAATTTGAAAGATCATAAATCAGGTCGACCAGTGACTGAAAGGCCGCTGTAGTTGACGAGGGTGGCCTGTAACATAAGAGGCCTGCAATCAGCGTACCCCCCTGAGCAGTAATGGAAAAGCCCATAAGCTCGAATCCCTGCACTTCCTTTACCACTAACTGCAAAAGGAAGATTGATTCTTTAAAAATACATCCTACTCCACCCCCCCTCCCGGAAACTCGAGGAATGTGCCTTATGAGGTATCCCGGTGGGCAAGCCCAGCCGAGTTCCACCCCACAATCTGCCTTGATCCGAGTCTCTGTCACGAATAATATATCCAGATGGAAGGATTCTATTACCAGAGCAATTTCGGCATAATGCTTTACAAGGGAGCGGACATTTAAAAGTCCGCAAGAGAGAGTCTGATGTTGTTCTCCCCCCGGTATTATGGCCTAATAAAGCATGTAAGTCCTTCTGTGAACCCGATGAGTGAGAGGTTTCCGTAATCGGCGCACCGGGCGCACCCGGGACGCGAACGGGCGCGAACGGGCTTACCTCTGGTACACCTCCGGTGCAACTACGGCGAGACCGCTGCACGCATCCGCTGAGCGTCTGTTTACACATGCCTATTTATAATATTACGCCGCCCGGGCTTCCGGCTACTAGAGCCTCTAGCCCCACCTAATATGGCGCCTGAAGTGGCCCAAGCGTCAGCCCCCACCCAAGAAGGCGGTCGGAGCAGCACCACCAGGAACCCCTCTACCTAAGCCCCGCCAAATGCGGGTGAGAAAACTATTAGAGTGCAGGAAAGCCTCACTATGCCCCCGCGTTGCTGGCCAGATGATTAAACAAGAAAATACAATAGCGCGAATACAAGCGGCGCAGTTAAAAACAAAGTGCCAAGATTATGCAAGTGCAGTTTAAAATTATCAGCAGCAGTATTCGGCAATACGCGCGATGGAAAAGGATCTGTGGCGCTTACCAAGGGAGCAGCTTAAATAATCTCTGCAATGCCTGGGCTTCCGGCTACTAGAGCCTCTAGCCCCACCTAATATGGCGCCTGAAGTGGCCCAAGCGTCAGCCCCCACCCAAGATGGCGGTCGGAGCAGCACCACCAGGAATCCCTCTACCTAAGCCCCGCCAAATGCGGGTGAGAAAACTATTAGAGTGCAGGTAAGCCTCACTATGCCCCCGCGTTGCGGTATGCTGGGCCGGTCTTGTGGAGAGCTTTGTGTACGTGGATGAGGAGTTTGAAAGTTATCCTCTTGTTGACGGGGAGCCAGTGCTGGTCTCTCAGGTGGGGTGTGATGTGGCTGCGGCGGGGATGTTGAGGTTCCGGCGTGCCGAGGTGTTCTGGATGAGTTGCAATCGTCTCTGGAGCTTGGCCGATATTCCTGCAAAGATCTGCTGGAAAATTAGTAGGCAGAAGAGGTGTGTCCCCACTCGGCCAGGACTACCCCTAAGGTGTCCTGAGCTGAAGTAACTACCTCCTTTGAAAATCCTCCACATTGTTTTGTGAGGATATCAACCATTAGGGTTAGGGGTATGTTCCCTCCCCAAAAGAAGTGGACATACAAAGGGTGTAGTCACCCTTAAGGTAAGTAGCCCATTAGCTACTATCTGCCAGCACCTGTAACACCCCTTATCGTGAGTATTTAGGGACACCCCTGAACCTTGATCCTTAGATTCCTGGTGAACTAAAGAAGAAGAATGACCGAAGAGCCATACCTGCAGTGAAGACTCCAGACGACAACTGGCTTGGCCCCAGCCCTACCAGCGTGTCTGCA
Source organism: Lissotriton helveticus (assembly GCF_964261635.1). Taxonomy (NCBI): domain Eukaryota; kingdom Metazoa; phylum Chordata; class Amphibia; order Caudata; family Salamandridae; genus Lissotriton; species Lissotriton helveticus. The sequence goes on from NC_136063.1 coordinate 577,348,370, forward strand.
GCCCTCAAAGAAATCTGCACCAAAAAGCAACTCGTACTGCAGGTCCAGCAACCTCCAGAACCCTGGAAGGACTGCCTGCCTACCCTAAAAATGAAAAACTCCAGAGGACAGTAGACCTGTCCACAAGGAAACCAACAAGAAGAGCTTTTGAGTGAGACAAATTCCTAGGCAATTTAAGACAGTCAATGCATATATCTGGATATAAATCAGGGAAAAGTAAACAACAAGAATCATGTAAAGAGGTATTTTTAATTATATTAAAAAAGACATAAGGTTAAAAAAGACATAAGGTTAAAAACAACATTAGTTACAAATTAAGAAAATGGATTTTTCATTTCAATTCAATAAAATATACAAAAAGTATAAAGGTGGCACTTTTATATTCTTTATCAATTGTATCGATGCGCGTTTCGGCGTAATCAAAACGCCTTCTTCAGGAAAAGCCACTGATTTACCTAAAAATAATAATAAAAAGCATTCAAAAATGTTGCTAATTGACATTGATAAACATATCATATTTTAACATTTAAAAAGACTTACTCTATCGCAATGGATGCAATAGCAATTAGTTTATAGAATATCAACAATGTGATTCGTTTACATAATTCAGATTTACTAAACATTCCCTAATAGACATATTCTAATGTCTATATATAATGACATAATATTTCATTGCATGTAAAAAAGCGCTCCAGTGCCCTGCTGAAACACACAAACAGATTACCGAACCTACCTCTACACTCATTGAAGTGGCTCACCAGTCCTAAGACGTTTACCCAGTGGTCCTGAACTGAAGCCCACCCCGGAGTGACCTCTCGTGGACTCCACCTGAGCCTCGACACAAAGGGTCCCCCACTCGCAACCGGCTCCGGTAAGACTTCTCCAATGTCCACAGACACCCGTGCACCCACAACCTCCAGACCATAGGGAGCTCGACCGATGTTCTTCAGTACCTCAACATACCTCCAGAGCCACTGGTTCCCTTCGTCCAGACTCTTGGTTCTAGCCTGTAGCCTTTGTTCGAAATCTTCAGTCTCCATTGCTTTGCATTGGGTGCCAGACGCTGAATTGACACTCTACACCCATCCGCCTCTGTGTCATTGAGGGGGTGTGTTTGGTACAGTCTCATGGCCCTCCAGTGTGGGTCCTAACCCCTGGAGTTTGACCCCCAACTCCGATTTTACCTACCTGCAACCGGCACTTCTTTGCATGCCCCCAGCCTCCATTGTCTAACATTGGGCCCCAGTGACCGAATTTAACCTCTGCACACGGCCGCCCCAGTGCTGCTGGTGCTGCAGTCCCTACATTTACCTGACACTTGCCCTGTGTTGGTCCTACACCCCAAAGACAGGAATGTAAGTTGTGAACTTATCAGTGAAATTTCAACATTGCTTTCCCTCCATAGGTTAATATTGAACTGTTTGAGAAATGCAGTGGGTCCACTTTTTATGCTTAAACTGTAATTTTACAAAACGTATTTTACTGCAGCACAGTTGGTTCTAAGTAATAATTGTACAAAATGTAATATTTTTACAAACAATTGGTCTCGTATTTTGTCATTGAGTGTGTGTAATCATTTCTTGACTGAGTTTGTACAACAAATGCTTAACAAGGACCTCTGATAAGCCTAACTGCTCGACCACCCTATCACAAAAGAGAGCATTTAGTAGTATCTACTTTAGCCTCTGTAAACACACTGGGGATCCACTGTACTCTGTGCACACTATACGTTTCTTTGGTATAGTATATACAGAGCCAGCTTCCTACAATGGCGTTTCGAAATTCCATGGCAATGCTTCAAAAAGAAAGGTACGTTTGGGGATAAACACCATTTTGACTGTTTATTCTTCTAATTATGGTCAAATGAAGGAAGCCCAATTTCTCTACACCAACTTTTAGTTTCAACTAAAACTGAAGCAATGCTGGTTCTTTTCAAAACCTTCCAGTTTTTAGTGATGCTCGTCCCTAGATGTTTCACTGATGTTTCTAGACAATTTGAAAAAAAACTACTCCTTTTCATGAACTCACACTTAGAAAAGCTAACCTTGAACCCTGATAAGTATCTAAACATTAAGCATTGTTTCTATATTTTCGATATAAATTACAAGGTCATCTGTACAAAGGTTTGATTTAAATGTTTAGCTGTTAAAAATAAAAGAGAAAAAACTATTGTCTAACCAAAATATTTGATATAAGGGCTCTTTAGCTAGAGCAACGAAAGGGGAAGGTAGGGATCAATCCTGTCTCATTCCTCTAAGAATGATGAATGTTTTTGATAGGTATCAATCAACTGCCACCCTACCTTTTTGATGGTTATAAAGTGTTCAGATCCCTTTAACAAAGCCCGCTGGCAGTCTGAAATGCAAAAGCAATTCTCTTGAATACTTCCAGTCTACGCAGTCAAACACCATCTATGTATCAACAAAATATATACCATGGGGTGTTGTCACTTTCAAAGCTTTAACTACCACATTGACTAGAGTATGTGTAGATACTAAATAATTGGAGAGTTGAAATAAAATTTCCTTCTACATTGCTCAGTCTATCAGCAAGTTTTTTGCATAGATCTTAGTATCAACTGAGCAAGGAGGTGGGACAACAGGATGAACATTAGCGAGGGTCTTTACCAGGCTAATTAAATATAGCTATTAGTGCTGATTGTCATGATTCAGATATTATCCCAATCGAAAAGATGTTATATAGATTACAAAACAAATCTTCAAGAACACTGAGGGGCTTATTTACAAGCCCATTGTGCCACCGATACGTCACCTTTTCGCATATTAAAAGTGACGCACCAGTGGCGCAAGCGGCCTGGAAATAAGCCCCCCATTATTTAATTTGTACCTGAGACTGCACCTTCTTTACAGGCAATCTCTCTGATCTTGCTGCTTTATTGTTGAGCTTTAAGCTGACATGCTAACTTAAGTCCTGGCTACATCTTTCCACATACTCATAACATTTAATCTTTTCGGATTGAAACATCTTTTTAATTGATAGGCTTAACAAATAAGTTAACTCTTCTTTTTGCATAGATGACTCTAACATTCGCTTCTGTATTAGATAAATAGACTAACTAAATATCTGATGAAAGAGATCTATCTATTTGAAATCTTCTGAGGCTACAATTAATATATCCAAAATAACCATTTAATGGTCTGATAAATTTGTAAAGCAAACACAGGGAGATGATGGACCGAGCGCTGAAACTTTTCATACGCTCACCCCCAGTCACAGATCTGGGTTGAATCAATCATCGTTCTTTATCTCACTGCGCCACCCAAGTTCAGACCCAGCTATATGCAAATCAGTCTTGACCCTGTGCCTCACGGAAACAGTCCAGCCTGAACTGCCAAGCTAGATCTTCTCTGGACAGGAAACAAGCATCCTGGGACTGGTTTCGGGGTAACACCCCTCATCAGCCAGGCTTGCTTGATTCCAGTGGCAAAGTGAGCAAGGGGCCTACCCTGCCAACTTAGTGCGAACAAAGCAAACACAAATAGATGATAGACTGAGTGCTAAAAGTTTTCAGACACTGGATTTTGGTTTGAATCCATCGTCGTTCTTTAGCTCACTTCGCCACCCAAAATTTTATTTTCAGTGTGGTTTGTGGGGTTTATTCGGGTACATGGTGGGAAGTAAATTAATTTTAAGTAATTAACATAAATATTTTTTTATTTAATAATGATTATTTAATTCATCGTTATTTATTTTAATTGTGTAATTACATTTTTTGAACTAACATTTTAGGTGCAGGTTTGGGTTTTGTTGGGATATATGGTAGGATGTAAATTACATTTTAATTAGGTTTGAATACATTTTTAATTGATAATAATTATTAAAATTAAAATGTATTATTATTGTAATTGTGTAATTAATTCTGATTACATTTTAGGAGTGTGTTGTATATTTTGTGGGGGTATATTGTGAAAAGTAAATTTAATTTAATTAAATATTAAATCATTTGTATTTATTGATAGTTTGTTGTTAATAGTGTAAATATTTAGCTTTTTTTAAAGTTAAGTTTTAGGTGTTGCTTGTACGTTTTGGAGGGGTATATGGTGGGAGGTAACTAAAATCTATTTTTTTAATAAATAATGTTTTGTTAAATATTTTTTAAATAAAAATATTTTTATGAAAATTCGTTTTTGATTTACATTTTAATAATTTTTTAATCATGTATGATGTGTTTAACATTATATGTATTTATTTTAAATAATCTTTTAAAAGATCTAAAACAACAATAATGGTTGCCTTAAGAAATTTGTGGACAATGTCCGGCCCATATAGGGGGAGGCCATACAAGTATCATTGATTTTATTCTACTTACCAGAAATTGGCTTAGATTATTGAAATGTCACACAGTTATGCCACATTGTGTTAATGACCATACCCCGCAAATTGCCTCCTTTAAACTAGATCTTGGGAGACGTCGGGCCTGATATCCCAATCAAATATAACCCAAATCAGGGAATCAGAAGGAAATGGGATTGGGTTAGTTCGAGGACTTTTGAGAATAGGCTTATTGGTGAGAATTTAGATCAAATATTAAGTTGGTTAAATCATGAGTCACCTCCGGAGGTCAATATCAGGATTTTTAGAGCCTATGCACTGTCATCTTAAAATAATTGATGGTGAAAAGTGCTCAATTAAAGGAGAAGCCAGTAGCACGTTGCTTCAATAAAGCCTGCTCCAAAGCTCTTAACGATCTAAAAGGTCCCTTGCAGTTCTCACTGAGGAACAAAAATGTAGTGAAGGGCCTTCGAACAGCATATAAAGTAGTGCTAGAGCAGAGGAATGCCGAATTAAGGATGGGAGCATGGCAAGATCTAGAGGCAGCTAATGTCACTAAGGGCTGAATGTTATCAATAGTTCTACATTCGTAGACGCCCCCTCTCAAAAAATTGATTCTTTTATCCTGGTGGACATGTGGGTGGAGCATTTTAATGGCTTTTTTCATACTTTAAAAAAAGAGAGGGCTGAGAGGGGCCTGGAAAAAATCATAGCTGTTATTTTGGCCCAAGCAACTGTATATGGCAAACCAATTACAGTTGAAGACTTGGAGATTACCATCTTGCTGGGCTCTCTTCTTAAAGCGCCAGGGCCAGATGGGAGACCAAACATTCTTTTTAAAGAAAATGTTCCCTTGCGGGTCCCCTCTTATAACAAACTTAATCAGAGCTGCCATTGTTGGTCCCCTCCCAGAGTCATGGAAAGGGGTAATAGTAATACCCATTTTTAACAAAGGGACACAAATGATCCAGGGTGCTTTAGGCCCACATCATTAATAGACTCTACGGTCAAGATACTGGGGAGGGTTCTCTTAGATTGTCTAGAGATTGGGCCGAGCAGAACATATACTGTCAAAAACACAATATGGTTTTAGACAAGCGATGGGCACAGTTGAACAGTGCCTCAATTTGTCAGCAAATACACATTAAGGGCCCTATTACGAGTTTGATGGTGCATTGGCGGGACGCCCCACTGCCGCACTGCCAAACCAGTGTGGAGACCGCCCATCATATTATGACTTTTTAAGTCATTGTTGGCCTTTTCCTTTGGCGTTCCCATGGCGGTGCCTGTAAAATGAACCCACCATGGGAACGTCAAAGGAAGTTCCAGCTGCGCTGGAACTTCTGTGCATGTATACAGTGGGGCACATGTCGTGCCCCCCTGTGTGCATCTACAAGGCTTGAGGCACAAGGGGGCCCTGCAGGGTCCCCTTTCTTTCCTCACCGCCAGTGTTTTCATGGAGGATAGACCTCCATGAAAACAGTAGCAATGATGTAAGTCGTAATATGCTTGGCAGGACTGCGGCTGTCCTGCCAAGAATATTAGTGACTCTGGACCGCCGCACCACCACCTGGAAATGGCAGTTCCCTGGCAGAGTCGGTGGCCTCAAGGCGGCACGACCGCTAGGGATGTAATGAGGCAGTCGCCAGACTCGTAATAGGTGCCTTAGTCTTTGAAGTGCTCAGTACATCTTGCATTCATTGAGTTATCTTGTGCATTTGATTCGGTCAATCGTGGCAAATTGTGGACCATACTGGGAGAATTGGGAGAAGAGCCACCTTTGGGCTTTTATTATGGAGGCTACATTCAGACACTACAGTTAAGATTCGACACAGATCCAATGGGGAGAAGACTTGGTCTATTCTATCCATGGAAGGTGTCCATCAAGAATGTGTCCTTGCATTGTTTTTATTTCTTGTTTACACCAATGGGTTGGAGGCTTATTTTAATTGGAAAAATCTTATGTTCCCTATAATTGAGGAAAATGTCAGCGAATAGCCTCCAAAAATCTTTGGATGCCTTTGTGGAATTTATGGCCTCTTTAGACCTTAAAGTGAATCATAAAAATTAATTTGTAATGGTCTGTGAGCCACAAAGAACACAATCTAAAGTATTTACTGTACATGGAAACAAGATAGAGAAGGTAAAAATGTCTTTTATTTGGGAATTGTTTTTAACATTCAGTTATCATGGGATCCACTACTCACTTTAAGAGCTCTACAAATGGTGAGAGTGGCAGAGACACTTTTTAGATTTGCTACCCAACTTGGCCAGACACCACTTGAAAAGATGATGACTCTTTATAGGGCCAAGTGTCTCTCAATTGCCCCTTCTGGGCAATTGACAACTGAGTATGATTTTATTAGGCGACTCCTGATGGTCCCAAAAATTGCTTCATAGCTCTTTTGCCATCTTTAATCGGATTTAGAGCTAGTAGCAGACCGAGTAGGTCTTGTCCCTTAACTGCTATGGGCCAAGATCTGAAAAACACCTGAATTGGAGTTTACTAAATCCATAGTAGAGGATTGTAGCTCTAAAGAAAATGCTCAAAATATCCCTTTTGTTAATTATCTCAAGAAATCATTTGAGAAACTGGGTTTGATGGAATTTTATAATAAACCCATAAATATGCCTCAACAAGCAAAAACTATAATACACAATGCTTATGCAATTTGTGTAAATTCCTTTAATTGTCAGGCACTGGAGCAGTTAAAATCCGTGAGTAGTTTAAATTTAACTATTTTGTTTCACCTTCCTCGTTTTTACCTTACTCTCCTCAGGAACACTCAACACAAGTTTTATTTGAGTAGTTTTTGTCTTTCTTCAGTCCATTTTTTGGTGGCTTATCCCCAGCAATGCACTTATTTATTTTATTTATTTATTTATTTTAAACACTTTTAAAGCGCGAACGAAGGCATGTGGGCATCTCGGCGCTAAGTATCTGCTGAATTCCACCATAAAGGAGGGTGGGGTCATTGATCAAAAAGCCAGGTTTTAAGGTGCTTTCGAAAGGACCAGAGGGATGGGCTACTTTTTATGGATGGTGGCAAAGTATTCCAGAGCTTGGGTGCTGATACGAGAAATCTTCTATCGCCCCATGAAACCAGTTTGGTGCGGGGTACCTCCAGCTGGTGTCGATCGGAGGATCGCAGGGACCGGGTGGGCCAGTAGGGAGTGAGTTGTTGAGTGAGAAAGGCTGGTCCCTGGTTATGCAACGCCTTATAGACCATGCAAAGAGCCTTAAATTTAATTCTATTCCTGATAGAAAGCCAGTGGAGTTCTCTGATGGTTCCTGAGACTGATTGAAATTTGGGGACATCACCCAACAGTCTGGCAGCAGCGTTTTGAATAACTTGCAGTTTATTAAGGACTCTTTCTTGAGAATTCAGGAAAAGAGCATTGCAATAGTCCAAGGTGGACAAAACCAGGGACGTGATCAAAGTTTTGCCAGCTGAAGCAGGGAGGAAGGGGAGAATTTTCTTAATAAGTCGCAGCTTATAGAAAGCAGAGGAAGTGATCTGATTTGCGTGAGGGAAGAAAGTGAGACGGTCGTCAAACATGACTCCCAAGTTCCTCACTTAGCTAACGGGAGTAGGGGGAGGACCCATGGACTGTGGCCACCAGCGGGAAGACCATTCTGGGGTTAGGTTTCCGAAGATAACCACCTCGGACTTATCCGAGTTCAATTTGAGGCAATTGGAGGCCATCCAGTTCCCTATGGCTTGCATGCCCAGATTGAAGTTATCGGCGATTTTTTGGCCGTCATTTCTGATGGCTAGGACCAGCTGGGTGTCATCAGCGTAGGATGTAAGGCTCATCCCATGAGCTCGAATGATGTTAGCAAGGTCCGACACGTATATATTAAAGAGTGTCGGACTCAGGGATGAGCCTTGAGGTACTCCGCACGGCAGAGATAGGGTGGTGGACTGAAAAGGCCCTATGGTGACCACCTGAGTTCTTTCTGCCAGAAAGGAAGCCAGGAGAATCTTGGCCCTATGCTGAATCCCCATGCCTTCGACACGGTCGATCAAGATGGTATGATCGACCGTGTCGAAGGCTGCCGACAGATCCAGCAGTATCAAGACTGCTGTTCCCCCAGCATCACGAATAGCTCTAATGTCCTCTGTTGCCTTGATCAGGGCCGTCTCCGTCCCATGGTGTTGGCGAAAACCAAACTGGGAGTCATCCAATACCTAATGCCCTTGTCCTTGTGATCATTTTACAATACAGAGCACTTTGCACGTATCATCTTTTGTCCATTGTACAAGTCTCCCAGAGCCAGATATTTGCATCCAATTTTAAAAACCTTACATCCTTGTTCTTATTTAGAAGGTTATTGGTTTTTACTTACTTTGGATTCAATGGGTATTTGCTGTGCAGTTTTAAACTTTATAAAAAGATCTATTGCAATTTGAAGGAGATATGGCTGGGGGGCTGGTATGTTGTACATGTAATGAAATGTTTTCATGGAACTAAATTAATTAGGGGGTTGTTGTAATGTTTATTACCAAGATCATTTGAAGATTCTAATGTTTTTCTAAATATTTTATGATGGGAATAAGTATTTTGTGCATTTATGATTTATATAAATCGAATAAAGCGTGTTTGATTGATTGATATGAAATATATTTGTGTTTTTTTAATATTTATATTTTATTGTTGTTGTTTTGTTTTTGAAATTATTTTATTGTTTCGCAGAGAATTTGTAGTACTGACTGCAGTAAGAATATTATTTTTTTCCTACTGCAATCCAACACTTTCCTTACTGTTGCAGTGACTGGAGTGGGAATAGTACATGTTGCCCCTCTGCAATCCATCACTTCTCCTACAGTTGTTCTGACTGGAGAAGGAATATTAAATTGTACCCCTCTTCAATCCAACACTTTCCCTACTGTGGCACTCATTGGAGTGGGAATGGTAAATTCTACCCTTTCGCAATCCAACACTTTCCCTGCTGTTGCACCTATTGGAGTTGTAATAATACATTTTATCCCTCCGCAATCCAACACTTTCCCTACTGTTACACTGACTGGAGTGGGAGTATTACATTTCACCCCTCTGTAATCCAACACTTTCCCTACTTTTGCACTAATTGGAGTGGAAATAGTACATGAACAGTGGAGTGGTGTGGCTCACTGGTTAGAGGCGGCAGACCCGTGAGCAGAAGTCGGCCCGGAACCAGGGTTCAATTCCTGACGCGGCAGGGTCGTGGACCAGGGTCAGCGGACTCGACAATTCTCGCCTCGGTGCCTACTCTAAGCTGGGGTCTCACTCGGCAACTCTGGGCATTAGCTTACCTAATCTCCACAATGGCCCCATCAACATCGGGGATGCCTGGCTCCACCTTGGGGATTCCCAGTAGGGACCATCCCACAGGGAAAGCCAGGACGGGTTCCCCAGCGGTATACAGCGCCGGGACGCCCCTTTGCTGGGGCAGCTGTGCGCTTTACAAGTATACAACATTTAACATTTAACGTTTTAACATTTCACCCCTCCATATTCCAACACTTCCCCTACTGTTGCACCCACTGGAGTGGCACTATTACATTTTACCCCTCAGTAATCCAACAATTTGCTGACCTTTGCACTCTTTGGAGTCGGAATAATAAAGTTAATCCCTCCGCAATCTAACACGTTCCCTACTGTTACACTCAGTGGGGTGGGAGTATTACATTTCACCCCTCTGTAATCCAACACTTTCCCTACTTTTGCACATATGGAGTGGAAATAGTACATGAACAGTGGAGTGGTGTGGCTCACTGGTTAGAGGCGGCAGACCCGTGAGCAGAAGTCGGCCCGGAACCAGGGTTCAATTCCTGACGCGGCAGGGTCGTGGACCAGGGTCAGCGGACTCGACAATTCTCGCCTCGGTGCCTACTCTAAGCTGGGGTCCCACTCGGCAACTCTGGGCATTAGCTTGCCTAATCTCCACAATGGCCCCATCAACGTCGGGGATGCCTGGCTCCACCTTGGGGATTCCCAGTAGGGACCATCCCACAGGGAAAGCCAGGACGGGTTCCCCAGCGGTATACAGCGCCGGGACGCCCCTTTGCTGGGGCAGCTGTGCGCTTTACAAGTATACAACATTTAACGTTTTAACATTTCACCCCTCCATATTCCAACACTTCCCCTACTGTTGCACCCACTGGAGTGGCACTATTACATTTTACCCCTCAGTAATCCAACAATTTGCTGACCTTTGCACTCTTTGGAGTCGGAATAATAAAGTTAATCCCTCGCAATCTAACACTTTCCCTACTGTTACACTCAGTGGGGTGGGAATAGTATAGTAAAGTCCACACCTTCGTAATCCAACACTTTCCCTACTGTTGCATCTATTGGTGTGGGAATAGTAATTGTAATCCCTGCGAAATCCAACTCTTTCACCACTGTTGCCCTTTTTGGAGTGGGCAGAGTAAATTTGATCTCTCTGTAATCTAAAATGATTCATCGTGTTATGTTAATTGTACTGGGAATAGTACATTTTGGTACGCCGTAATAAAATATTTTATTTAATTTTGCATTTATTATATTGAGAGTAGTACATTTTACCTTTGTGTGATGTAACAAATGTATTACTGTTGTGTGAGGTGGGAGTAGTAAATTTTACATATTATTGGTATAAGAATGTGTTTGTTTTTGTATTGTAGTGGAAATGTTATATGTATTAATTTTAATATTTATTAATTTATTTGATACGATTTTAATTTATATTATTATGTTTTGGTTTATTTAAAATAATAATATTTATAACTAGTAATGCTTTTTATTTGTAAAATATTTTTATTACTTTGAAAAAAGCTTATGTTGTTTACTTTTTAATTTTAATTAAAGTGGAATGCTTTTTATGTTATTGGTATATGTGCGGTCGTGTCATAATCTGGACGGTCGGTTCTCACACCGAGACAGTATCGGTCAGAGGCAACTCAGACCGACATTGTAATAGGGCCCATAATACAACGATATTATTAAAAACTATATTTTTTCAATGTTTTTGTACTTGCCTTTTTAAGTATAGGTTGTCGATATTTTTGTAGTTGATATTTATGTCTCGATAATTTTGTAGGTCGATATTTTGTCAGTGAACCGACTTTGTGCACAGAGAAGAGGGTTTGGACTATGATCCACCAACCCAGTCCCTAAGATTTTAATATCTCTACCAGCCCGATTAAGATAGACATCCCTCAAATACTCATGTTTTGGTTAGATAAAAATCTTTCTCCAGTTTAATAAACATTTAGAAGCTTCTGTGCCTCTTTATGGTTAAGATAGATTGCTACAAAACATATGAGGTCACAACTCACTATTTCTAAATAATTTAAAATCATTCCTCTTTTAAATGTATTCCTTAAGCTAATTACATGCAACATACAAAATTTCAAACCTTTGTAATCCCCTCTACCGCACCCTGTATCATTTGTATGTGGCTTGATAGATTCCATTCACAGATTATTTTATCAACATTTAAAAAAAAAATCCCAGCTCCTCTTTAATTGTAAATATCTTTTTACCCAGTACATGTTGCCCTCCTTCTCCTGGCTCTTTACTGGCCATTCCCCCCTACATCCGACAGGAAGCTTCCCTATCATAGTTTTGTAGTCAAATACCAAAGCTAGTTCCTACTACTCTCTCCCTCTGGTCCTACTAGATTAAAAAAATAATATCATTTCATTAATCTGAGAAAGATAATAGTGAGACATTCGTACGATCTAACAATTATGCTATTTGGCTTCCTTTGCTAGAATGTCTTGCTTCTTTCAAAACAATTTTAAGTACTCTTCTGTGTCACAAACCTTTGCAACTCAGTCCAAAGGACAACAAGGTTAATTCCTCCTTTTTCACATCTAAGTGGTCCTACATCCTGTTTCACACTCCAGAAATGAAGGGAACACCTGATTCTAAATAGGGAAAGAGTAGTTGTGGTATTAGAGAGAAAGAAGTAGCACTAGTTTCCAGCATGATGGTTGGTAAAAGACCTGGACCGGTCTTTCTGAGTTACAGGATGGCACAGCATCACAGGGACATAATACACTGAGTATCAGATTACAGAAGAATGTGTCTTATAACAAGCAAGTACTATAGAAGTACTTGAGGTGGCTTACCAGGGTTGAGGTGATGTAAATTGCCCGAGGCAAACCCAGAAATGCGCCTGAGAAGCAAAGATGAGTAGCGTTCTATTCCATTAGAAAGCTAAATCATATTTGCCGTATGAAAACGAGAAATCCAAAGTCAAGTGAAAACAGGAGATAACTGGAACAATATCAAAAAAAACAGGAGTAAAGTCAAAGTCTGTCTAAAATCAAATACAGGGGTTAATAAGACGAAGCAGGAGAAGAGAGCCCATGGAAAAAACAAATTGGAATAACAGCAAAGGTGAGGGTATGTAATGTCAAGCAAGTGAATCAAAACAACTGATGTTGCCAGACATGATCTTCTGCATCCAAAACCCTTAAAAGGACTTTCACCTCTCTGACCCGAAAGTCGTCTATTGGTCCTCTTGTGGCGGGTTCAGCATGTTTCACACCCTACCCTGAAAGCTGTTGTCTACCACGACTGTAGTCTCCATTGACTTGTTCTCAATCTCCTCCATGTAGTGTGTTTCCTAACTCTCATGTGTGGTGTCTTTCCACAAAACCTTACAAGCTGACTCCAATCTTGTTTGGAAAGTAAGCCTTTTATTATTCAGCATGACCCTTAACTTGCCTGAAAAACACATTGTCTTGTATCTGTATCTCCTGAACTATCTGAACTTATAAAAGATGGGAGGCAGGGGAGCCCATTAGAATGAGCTCTGGCAAATACGTTTTCTTGACCTTGGCATACTCCTTGGTATTTGGCTGCCATGAGGGACATGTGTATGAACCTGGTGTGCTCTCTATATTTCAGTCTTCCAGTCTATTGAATCGTCAATTGGAAATACATCTGATTTTATTAAATCTGGCATGAATAAAATCATGTTCTTCTCCTTCTCATGACCTTCTGTAATGCCAAAAAAATAGGTATGTCTTCCATAATCCATTTTCCAAGTCTTCCATCTTATTTTCCATCACCTTGATATCTTCTGCATTCATTTTCAAAGCTGTCTCCTCTTTTTTCAACTGTTTATTTAGACTGATAAGCCCAATTAGCTTCTGTAGCTGTACTTTAATCATTTTACTTTATTGTCTAACTTTACAACTCTAATAAGTTGACATTTGGTGGCATAGATTTGAATCATCTCTGATTGTCTCTGCTTATTTGTTCTAACATCTCAGCAGTGTACTCCTGTAGAGAACCTGTTATTTGTTTAACTGATTTGTGTTCTGTGCTGAGTAAATTTTCTGTCAGTGTTAGTATGTCTGTGTCACAGTACCATCTTAACTATTATGGCTCCTACTAACACAAGCCTCATTAGCTCCTGTATTCTTTTCATTCACATCATGTGACTCCTGTAAAATCTTGTAGGGTTTAAATCCATAATCCCATTATCCCCTAAAAACATATCTTTCCAAACTACAAGTGTTCTGCTCTAGAAAGTTTTGTTCTTACAGCTGATTAAGAGTCGACGGTGGTGACCGTGCCCCTTTACTAGCTCTATAATTCTTTCAAGCAATGATGAAAAGCATTTCAAACTTTATTTATTTTATTTTTATTTTTTGTGTTTTATAAAGCGCGGATATGACCATCTAGGTATAAGAGCGCTGTACAGCGAGCGAGCGGATGAGAGTTGCTAAATAATAAACAGCTATTACTTAACATCCACTGTTTATGGCATATGATGAGCTCAGTATAAAAACAATAAGATACAATATATAATAAGGTGGATGACAGCTTCATGGTAGTTCTATTATGTCAAAAATCTTTCAAGTAGTACGTCTTTAACTGTCTTCTTGAAAAGAGTGAAGTAATAGCTCTTGTTGAAGGTGTTAGGGAGGTCCATATTTTTGGATCATCGAATGTGTGGCTTTGAGTTTTCCCTTTTTTTTATCTGGCTGGTTCTAGTATAAGCGATTTAGCACTTCTGGAATCCCTTTAACTTCCTGATAGCTTGATCCTGTTCGCCAAGTATTTTGGGCCAGAGTTGTGCCAAACTTTGTGTGTTATGCACGCCACCTTCTGCTGGTCCTAGCTTCAAATGGAAGCCAGTTGAGGGTCATGAGTGATGGGGAAATGAGGTCGTAACAACGTGTGCCTGTTAAAAGTCTTACTGCGGTGGTTAGTGTTGCTTTCAATGGGGCTAGGCTTGATTTAGGTACACTTATGAGGGTTGCATTTCCATAATCCAATCTTGAGAGCACTAGAGAGTAAACTGCCATTTCGAGATCAACAAGCGGCATGAAGGGTTTTATTTTTTTTAAAGTGCAGATGTAGGTTAGCGCTTCTGGGTGCCGCTTGAATGTGAGCTTGGATGTTTACATTTGAATCAAGTGTGATGCCAAGTGATTTTACAGGGTCAGAGATGTTTAGTGTGCAGTTTAGCAATTTGAGGTGAAGAGACCAAGGTTGGGGTTGTGAAGGTCCAAGGGGAGGGGAGAAAAGAATGAATTCAGTTTTCATTGGATTTAGTTTTAGCTGGTTGTGTGTCAGCAAGTCCTGTGTTTTCCTCAGGGTGTCACCCAGTCTCCTGATATCTTCTTGAGTTGTGAGTTTGATGTAGAACGGAGTATCATCAGCATACAGGTGGTATGGTATTTTTGACTGATTAAGGGTTTTTGTGAGTGGTTCCATGTATAGAATGAAGAGTGTTGCTGAAAT
Organism: Lissotriton helveticus; assembly: GCF_964261635.1. NCBI lineage: Eukaryota > Metazoa > Chordata > Amphibia > Caudata > Salamandridae > Lissotriton > Lissotriton helveticus. The sequence continues at coordinate 577,363,397 of NC_136063.1, forward strand.
TGTGGATCCTTGAGGAACACCCCACTCAATAACTGCTACCTCAGATAGGGTGGTACCAATTTTGACTCTTTGTTGTCGATTCTACAAGAAGGAGGTGAACCAGTTTAGAACAGCTCCTGATAGGGCCATTCTAAGTTCAAGAGTTTCTCTGGGTTGCTTGTGGTCGAGCGTGTCAAACGCTGCTGATAAACCTAGAAGTATTAGTAGACAGGGTTTGTTTTGATCTAGTGATGTTTGTATATCATCTAGGATATTTAGAATGGTTACCTCTGTGTTGTGCCCAGGCCTGAAGCCAGATTAGTGTTTGTCTAGTAGGTCGAAATTCTTGACGTGTTCGCAAAGCTGATCATGGGGGCTTTTTTCTAACAATTTACCCAGGAAAGACAGACTGGAAACTGGTCGAGTTGTTTAAGTCTTTCTGATCAGAGACCACTTTTTATAGTAGAGAAGACACTTGGCCCATCTTCAGGCACTCTGGGAGGGATCCTTGCTAGAGAGATGCATTCACGATTTCCGTCCATAAATGATTTGTCCAGTGCCTTTGTTTGACCACTATTATGGTGCTTTTAACACGGTGATGCATTATACTTACACCATTTATCTTGATTACAGTATAGTTATAGTAGAGTTTATTATATTAACATAGGCAGTTCTTAAAACAGAGACCTTGCTGTAGACTACAGCCTACTCTGACCCACAGTCTTTCCCTCCAGGAAGCAACACTGGTGTAAAATGGTAAAATGCAGGATTAAACATAAGACCCAACACCAAAGGGGAAAATCATTTGCAGGCCTGCCACATGAGTTGGTTATACAGTCTGAGAACAAGCATGTGCACACGTCATAAGAGTAAAGCAGAGAAAGTTCTCTATCACAATCCAACGAGTACGCTAGAGCAGAGAGGATGATCACAGCGTCTCTTCCGGTCCCAGACGCTGTGATCCTCCTCGTTGCTCTAGCATACTCGCCTGTCAGCCTCTCCAGCCCTTTCGGTGTTTCCAATCTCATCGGATCTTGTGATGCACCATCACAATCCAACAAGTACGCTAGAGCAGAGAGGATGATCACAGCGTCTCTTCCGGTCCCAGACGCTGTGATCCTCCTCGTTGCTCTAGCATACTCGCCTGTCAGCCTCTCCAGCCCTTTCGCTGTTTCCAATCTCATCGGATCTTGTGATGCACCATACCAGTGCCATCAAAACCATTTGAATTCATTTGTGTGACATGAACCTTATCACCATTTGAAGTGTATTGTATTATCATTCACCTTTGGAACCCGCATCCGGAGTTCATGGTTTTACTCACCTTATTATCCAGCCAGGACGGAAGTACAACCGGCAGAGAGATCTCGGATCTCCGTCACTTGCCTCCAGTCCTGATGAAGTCTTGGGTTATTCAACCAGACGAAACACGTGTTGGCTGGGCAATCTTCGAAGAATGAAAGAAAAACACATTTTAACTTTGCACCTGCGATTGCATCATAAAATATATACCTGTACTGTGTTGCTGGATTGTGATAGATAGAGAACTTTCTCTGCTTTACTCATATGACGTGTGCACAGGCTTGTTTTCACATGTTTAAGACCTCCGGTCTTTAAGGTAGGGGGTTCTGGGTTAACCCCTTCCTGGACGCACCGTCTCAATACTTTGACCAAGTGAATCGCGATTCACCCTGGCCAGGCGCCATTTTTCCTACCTACTTATGAAAACCCTGTATCTTGCTATGGTTATACAGTCTGTTTGCCTCCAAGGGTGGTTTACAATTTCCTCAGAGTGCTCCCAATGCTCCAAAAGAGGAGCTTGTAGGCAAACAGCTGAGCATTCTTGCCACCGGCAACACCAAGATGAACGCTGGTAACCGCTCCAAAACGTGCTGCATTTTGGAGGGGTGTAAACAGGAGATTACTATGCTCTGCCCCTTCCCTATGCCTCAGATCCAGTAAATCCAGTACACTACTCTCTGCCTGCTCCGCTCTGCTGCTGCCTCCAATACCATGAAAACAACTATCAGTAGGTGAGAGACTTTTTCATTGGACTATTTTTAATAAAGTATTAGATGGTGTGTTAAAAGTGAATTTGTGAGAAATAATAATCAAAATGGCCAAAATAAAGGAACAGGTGTGTGTTTGTAGGTGCCGAGGAGGTGTGGCGCAGTGGCCATAGCGGCTGACTCCGGAGCACAAGGCTCGTGGTTCGATCCCCGTTGGCAGCTCAGCATCATGTGACTCTGGGCAATAGCTCCATCTCCCCAACGGACCCCAGCGCCTTAAGATATGTTTGTGCTTTTCAAATAGGAATTATTATTATTATAGCCCTCATCTAGATTTCTTCTTCCAGTGGTATGAGATAATGTTTCCCTCATTGCAAGACAATTTTTTATCTTATTCCACCAATATATCAGAATTTTTCAATGCAAGTTTACCTTTTACAACATAAAATGTTGCAACAGTTAAAAAAATTCTGCAAATGTATAAATGAATAAAACTTTGCAACTTCATTACGTTGTAACATTTGTCATAAAACTTCAGTCAGGAAGGTCAGTTTCTGTCAGGATTTTCCCAGGAATTTTGGCCACACACTCTGAGGCTAACCCTACTACTCGACCTTGCATTCGAATAAAATCTGTAATTAACTCTAGAATATGAAATAACTGTGCAGGTGGTAAAAAGGGAAGAGAATAAGAGAGACAAGAAACACTCTATAAGCGAGTCAGCCTCAGGAGCACAGGCTGGTGGAAGGTGTTCGGCGTGGACCTTACATCTGTAATGGACTGGCTGGCAAATTTTGCAATCCTTTAAGGCAAAGTACCAATTAATCTAAGTATACTTGTGTACGACAGTAAACAATGTGTTGTGAGTATCAATAGGATGGCTTACTAGGGTATGGAAATTGTGGCACCAAGACAAGGCTCCAGATGACCAGGATATGGACTGGTACCCGAATATGAAGGTCCGCCTCCAATGGTAGAGATGGCGGGAGGAAGAGTTGGGGCGTTAGAAGTTGGAGCATGACATCTAGAATGGCAGCAAGCAAAGCTCAGTATCTATGGCAGTACTGGGTAACACAAGCTGCCCTAACTACCAGAATGAACGTAAGAGGGGTAAAACCAAAAGGCACTGGGAACACAAGCTGAGCGAACTTCGTTACCAGTATAGAGAACCCATTATCTGCTATTGCCAGGTAAAGTGTAATGCAGTGACTGGTGCTTCAATCATCCCAGCTCTTACTGAACCAGAAGTGTGTGGAACCTTTCAGGTCCTGCCAGAATATTCAGATCTTTACGGAATGTCCTGACTTTTTCACAATGTTCTGCAGGGGCGGCTGGCAACATTAAAATATAGTGGTGTGCTATGCCCAAATAAACCACCAGATATGTTGCATGGAGCCACGTCAAATGTCTCTCTCCTTGGCGGTGAATCCAGCAGGCAGCACGAAAGGGAAGGACTTCCTCCCGCGTGCGACGTGATTCCAACTAATCCTGGAGCTGCAGAGCAGATAACTAACCACTCATTTTGTGGCTGGGGGCCTGTGGCTGCAATCCTTCTGCTGTTTCTCAGCCCTGGATTGTGCAGGCTGAAGTGCGCATGTCAGTTTAGCCGAGGAGCGGCCGCTGATGATCTGGCTGTTTCCACCTTGCGCCGGAAGTGCTTATCTATGTTTACTCCTGGCTCCATCCCTGCCAGCCAAGCAGCATACTCATGACTGATTGCTCGACGTTCATGTGTTTTAAAATACAAATGGCACAGTTACTAATGCCAGAGATGCTCAGTGAGGGCACAGATTCGATGACCTCAGAGAGAAGCGATATAATCACCAGGTCTGCCAGAAGTTATCCATTCAATATTTCTATTGCACCCTCATGTTATGCCCTCACACACCTACCTATGACTACCTAACCCAGATCATTGCCTTTGTTCTGTTTGAAAAGCACTCCCTTTTTATAGGAGCAGTGGCATGCCCAAGTCAATAATGTTCACGCTGCTATTTTAAAAGGTAAGCAAGGCAACCACACAAAAATGACTTATAAAGTCAGGCGTTAAAATCTGATGCATTCCCAAATTTACAAACCTTGTTAACACCTTCGCTGCGGCGGCTATTCCGCCGCAGACCTAAGGTGGCGGGGGGCCGCGCAGCACGCCCATGCTGGTGACGGAACCGCTCCGTCACCAGCCTCGGTTGAGCTGTGCTCATGACGGAGCGGTTCCGTCATGGCCCCGCCCGCTCAAAAGAACGTGCCGTGCAGGCGCGAAATCAGCGCCGCGCAGGCGCGTTGGGCGGGCCATGACGGAACCGCTCCGTCATCAGCACAGCGCCACCGCGGCTGATGACGAAACGGTTTTGTCATCAGCACGGAAAAGGTTAATCTGAGAACGTGTCAGATTACATGGATGTTGTATGGAAACATCCACTGCAACACCCATTCAACGCCCTTTTTCATACAGAGTAATGTGTGAAAGGGGGCCATATTTACAAGGCCATGAAAAGCCAGACGGAGTGGCTTCACGTGGCTTTGTAAATATGGGTGTCACTCTGCGCTTCCGAAGCTTCCCAAAAGAGACGCTCCAGCGGCGTAAAAGTGGCACAGGGTCATTGTAAAAATGCTGCTAAATTTTGACATTTCTTTGATATTTCACGTGATACAAATGACATATTACGGACGAAAAAATGCCTAAAAATTATTTTCACACACTTGTTCAACTACAGCAGGAACAGTATTGAGAGAGAGCAAATTGTCCCAAATGTGTATTGCATAAACGCTCGTAATAGGAGGATGTGAGGGATGGGAGATATCGAAGAGGTCAGCCCATTTAAAACTGTACAATAAAACCTATTTGGACAATAAGATTGATTTTAATCATGGTATTTCGCTGTTTTTCTCCCTTTGCATGCGTACATGCCCTGCATCTCATGAGAGGCCACGCCAGGCGATAGGGCATTGGGGACGCATCTTTCGTCACTTGTCAGCCTGCGCTCCTCAGACCTGCCTCGGTGCTGGTTCTGCTTCTGTCTCTGCTTTGTCCGCCATTTCCCGCCTTCCTCTGCCAGTTTCTCACTCCAGAGGCATGTTACGGTCTGGGATTTGCTGGTAAATAAAAAGACGCGGTCACGCTCCCCGTTCTTTCGCTCGTGCTTGCTTTCACTGCTGTATTGTAATTTTACCTTCAGTATTGCTTTTAAATGGTCGCGAATAAATGGTCCCGTATGACTCTGGAGAGAAATCTGATCACAAAGAGCTCTGCAGTTCTCCCTGAAGGCCAAGCTGAGCTCTATAAACACTCCGAAAGCAATAAATGCAGAATCCTCTTTTTTACAGTTCACTTATACCTCCCGGAGGAAAGCGAAGCAAGACAAACACACAAAACGTAATGCGCTGGCGGGGCAGGCGGGGGAATCCACCCGCGACTAATTGCCGGTACATTGTATTTCATATTGAGGCTGCAACCTAAACAAAGGCATTTTTGCGCAGAAATTTGAGCCTCCCAGATACAAGTAGTTTCAACAAACACCTTGTTCATGAGGCAATAACTGGCATGCAACGGGAGGCTATAAAACACGTCACTAGAATTTACTGCACTGTATGTAAATCGGAGCCCAGCAGCTGAAGCAACTGAAAAATCCTGGCAGGATAGAATCCGTTATGCTTTCCACCCCTTCAGCATTTATTCCTCGCTCACTGCTGCAGAAATAGGGACATATGTTCAAGGGGATTGCAGAATACAGCACACACAGAGGTAGCAACCCCTACTATAGATAATGAGCAGGAAGGGACACCTTCCTGCACATAAACAATCATCACTGCAACCCAGGCATCCTTGCACTATGGCGCAAAGGTGCCCGTGTTGGCTCTCGGCAGCTTTTTTTTGCTCCAGTGCTAGCGTAAATACAGGGCTGTGCTGTATCCTTCTTGTTAATGTGGCGCATACCTGCGTTTTGCAAAGGATGCACTGTGGCGCTGCAAAATTTGCGACTGTACTGCGCCATTACCATGTGTATATGCCCCATAGTGTGTCCTATATTCTGTCAGATGGTAAGTGACGCAAGCATCTCATTAAGATGTTTTTAGAATTATTTTCTAGTTTTAATGGTTTGACTTCACAGTGAAATTGTTGATTTCGAATGGGAAACAGACAGTGAAAAAGACTTCTGAATCAGCAGAAGCTCAGACAATAACTCTAAATTGACCAGTAGGAAGAATAATTATTTGGTTACCAGTGTTTTTTATATTTCATTTGAAGAGGTTTGAAGTAAACTCATTGCTGACAAAGTCACCTGTATCCAGTATTTCTGGACACAGATAACTTTGACATCCTGATGTACACCACCTAAAAGATGACCTGTAGAAAGAGCCATGTCTCTGGGCAAAGGTCAGCCTGGTTCAATATCGGTGATACATTTGTTTGAAGTGACAAAAATATTGAACTTATTTAGTGCTCCGACAGGCTTCCATTTGAGTCTCTAAAAGATACAGCATTTAGAGTTTGACTTTTTTAGGTTTTACCTAGGCAGTGCTTACACTGTTTCTTCAAGACATTCTGTATTCAGAATATGGGCATAAAGTCCGCCCACTTTCCACCCATCTTTTTAATTAGCTCCTGTCCCTGTCCTTTATAAATGGTGGCTTTTCATTGGTCAATAGGCTTAGTAGTCCCTCCTTAGTACCGCCTTGTGTCTGCTTGTAATCTTCCATGAGGATACCCCCTGTTACATGTGTTGTTACTCCCTAGGTTTTAAATACAGCCTCAGAGCCGTATTTTCTTAAAGGGCTGCAGGCAAGAAATCACACTTGGTCCTAAGCAAGGCTGGCAGTGGTTACTTTACTCACTAGCATATCTCACATTTATATGAGACCTTCTATAAATTTCCCTTCATCAGCTCCTCACAGAGTAGAGCCTTACATCTGGAATTCATATTATAATTCGTTTGTCACATTTTAAAGCTACTAATTGTATATAGGGACATAGCTATTTGAATGTGCTTGTGGTACTGTCTTGCATGCAATTAATTTTGGGTAGGGGGGATTTACCATATCTTCTGCAGGGTGCAGTGCCCTATGTGACCACTCTGCAACATGGCTAGGTAACAACCTACTCCTACTTTGCAGGGTGCAGTAGCATATGAGGCCAAAAGCGGTCTGTTGGGACCTCTTTTGGCTACATATGTTACTGCACCCTGCAACATGGCTAGGTAAAAAACATTGACATTTATAATGCCAATAACTCCAACTTTGCAGGATGCAGTACCATATGTTGCTAAAAGAGGTACCATGAGACCTCTTTTGGTTACATATGGTACTGCACCCTGCAACATGGCTAGGTAAAAAACATTGGCATTTATAATGTCAATAACTCCACAAATCCAAGACCGATTGCATTTCCAATGCAATAGGTCCTGCATTTGTTAAATTTGAAGCTGTTGGTGTTGAAACTTTTTCTTTGTTATACCATTGGCAATAGTGCTATACAGATATAATAACTCCACTTGAAATAAAAAACGAAAGTAAAAAACATTGTAATTTTCAATGGCAACAGCTCACATTTTAACAAATGTGAGACCTATAGCATGGCAGATGCTTGTTTTGATTCTGTTGTGAGTCCACTAAATGAGATTTGGGGCCAGATGTGTTAGTATTAGGAATAGCGATTACCGAATTGCTATCCTCTGCAAATCACAATTAGCGTTTCATTTAGTGAGTGAGTCGCAAATCAACCTACCTCATGAATATTAATGAGGTTGGTTGTAATTTGTGACCCATTAGGAATCGTTTAAATCACAGGGATGGTGACCTGATGGGATCAGCAGACCGTCATGTCTGTGATTGCTTCTAAATAAATCAATAATTTTTTCAAATGCAGCCAGCTTTCTATAAAGGAAAACAGATGCGTTCAAAAAAGAAAAATTAAAGTTTTCTTTTCATTTTTTCAGAGTAGGCAGAGGTCCTTGGGACCAATGACTGCTCTTAAAAACGTTTTTGCGACTATTCACAAAATGCAAATGTTTAGCAACCGCATTTCGGTCGCAAACATTCTCACACACCACTGTGATTCAGTATTTGGAAGCTACGCCCTAAACATGCCTCTTTCTTATACCGAATCCGCATGTATTCACAATTCCAAATTGTGATTTGGTAACATGTTACCAAATTGCAATTTGGGAAACATACATACCTAATTGCATTTTTCATATCGCAAATGGCCTGATTCTGCGAATCAGGCCATTTGCGACCAGAAAAATGCTTGATACATCTGGCTCTTGGTGATTTAGTGGTTAGTAAAGCTGATATTCTTTTTGGCATATCTGGATGACTGTCATATTCACAATTTAGTTTGAAGGATGAGTGAGGGTTTAGGGAGATAAATTGTAGGATCCTTCTAAGTTTCTCTTTGGGAATAGGATAACTGCAGTCACTCCATTGATATGGGAGTGTTTGCTTACGTTATCAGTGTGAGGACTGTGATGTATCATATGTTGTGGTTGTGCGACCTCACTGTGTAATACACTTGCCAAAACTGTCTTAGGTCTAGTCAGGATCATCTGTAAAACCTCTTGCTCAACCATGGATAGCTGTAACCTCAAGCAGCAAGGCTTAGACAAAGGAAGAATTGTAAAGCATTTAGAAGCACCAAACAACAGAACAAGAAAGTCACACATGAAAGAAATCCAAAACCAATTTATAAAAATAGATTATATTTTTATGAATTTTTAAACACCAAAACAAACAAAATCCACCATAGGATTTCAGAGATATAGATTTTTAAGTAAAACCTAGATCTTAGCATTTTAGTCCAAAGCAAGCATTGGTAACTGTAAAGTATGGAAAATTTGGAAAGGTTTAAGAGTTGTGTTTAAGTTCTCCGGCCTAGGTTGGGTGACCAGGTCTGACGGGAAGAATGTTGGGGGCTAATAAGTAGTATCTGCACAGTTGCCTGGTCACCAAAGCAGTCTTTAACCAAGTTCCACACTTTGTGCAAGGACAGCCATAGACCTCAAAGGAGCGGTCCTGGTGCTGAGGATACAGAATGCTGAAAGATACTCTGGATGCTGTGCAGTTGACGGGGTCCTTCATGGGCAATCGACGGGGTCCTTCCTGGGGTTTTCCTCGGTCCACATGTGAAGTGGGGCGATTTGTATCATCAGGGTCAGCATCTCTCAAAGTCCTCTTTGAGCCAGTAGAAGCCCAGCACCTGCGTGGCTAGTGGTCTCCGGTCACAGCAGGTCCAGCAGTATACTTTGGTGAGGGCTAGCCTCCTTCCTTGGTGACCAACCTGCACTCTGACTCTCCCGTGTCCGGCAGACTCAGTGGAACATATGAGCTTCGAGGAGTGGTCTTTTTTTAGGGGAGGTTTTATGTAGCTTGAATTTGACCCGAAGCTATCATTTATCAGAGCGCTTTACATGAGCACCAGTTGCGTTACATAAGGACAGATTCATTTTTGTTAGGCACGGGGAGATTGAGTGATTTACCCTGAATCACTGGATGTTGAGCATCATTGCAGAGACTCTAATCCGGTACCCCAGATTTGAGGTTGACTGCCCTAACCCTTAGGCCACATCCTTTTTCCTTTTTTGTCTTCTTGGATAGACATCGGTGGTCAGTGGCTAGCTTGCAAAACCGGCTGATTAATATACTGGAACTGACTATTTCAGCTTTTATAACCCTGGAGATGGAACAGGGAATCAGTAGACTGACTCTTGGAGTTCCCCTTTTCGAGCTTGGGCTCTGGAGTGATCTTTCTAGGACCCAGGTAACACAGGCACAGTCCTCTGTTTGCTAGCCTAAGGAGCAGCAGTTGCAGTCCAGCGGTGCAGTCCAGCGGTTGGTACAGCCTCTCTTTCCAGGTCCAGGAATCAGAAGGGCAGTCCTTCTTTGGTCCTCTCTTCAGTCTAGTTGTGATTTGAGGATCAGGGTGTCAGGGCCCATATGTATGCCCAGAAAGTGCCCTTGAGGGATGATGCCGTCACTAGCTAATTAGTTAACAGGGTCCCCCCACCTTATGATTACTTCCAGTAATGTGTGGCATATTGCCATCCTAGAGTGCACTATTCTGCCTATTTTCAAAAGGTCTGAATCCCTCTTTCCTTGTGAGGAGTGTGGTAAGCCACCCTAGAGGCGTGGTACCTGTGGGCTACACTCCAATGGATAAAATGATTTGGGAACTGGTTTCCCCTCTCTGTTCTGTTCCTGCCACCAGCCAGTCTATCGTAACAAAGAGGATGTCCCTCTTGGAGTGTGGTTGCCATTTGCCCATCAAAGGCATCTTCTTCTATAAAGTTTGCCTTTTTGGCCAACACCCCTGGGTTGCTTCCTGCGAGGGGGATGGTAACACTTCCATCTGGGGCAGGCCTCTATAGTTCCTGGGCTTGGGAGTAGTTCACACATCTCCCCAGGAGGGCAGAAGCTGTCTGGTGGCCAGTAACTATAGATGGCTACTTACAAAATTGGGCAACTGATTGTCAACTTTCACAACAGTTGCCTTTCCTTAAAGGTGACTTTAAATTTTACTAAGTCATCATGTCCGGTATAGTGCTACAATTCATTTGATTCCTTGAAATACCCATTTGGTGGTCTCATTCAGAAGTTAACACTGCTGAGGGGTGAGTGTGTAACTCTGTATTTTCCAATGGGGCCACTGAGTAGGGTTTTTACTGGTAGGACATGTAGGAATATATGTCCTACTTAATATTATAGAGCTCCCTGCCTTCGTGCTCAATAGGCCTTTCTTAGGAAATACTTAAATATATTGTCAAGGGATGTGGGAGCTTTGCCATAAGTTTATAATTAAATCATTAAATGCCAAAGTCGAACTAGCAGTTTAAAAACTGCTCTTCCAGTCTGCAGTGGCAGGCTGGGGGCCATATAGTGCTTTGCCACACTTAGGGAGGCATAACCAATGCTGCAACCCTGGGTGGACACTTTAACTTACAGGTCCTGGGTACACTTAGGACCATATACTAGGGACTTATGAGCAAGTTAACTTATGCCTTTTGGGGGTAGCCAATTCAACATACAATATTATGAAGGATTAGAACATTGTCACTAAGGTCTGGTTAACAGACCTCTTTGCACTCTCAGAGATGGAAACCATCATCATCAGTCCAACACTTTGGGGATGATAATGCAAAAAGAGGCACTTCCTTACAATCACCAAGTTAATTTAGACCTTTTGCAGACTTGGCATAGGTGACTGGGTGACAAAAGAAGATAAGAAGGTGAGCAATGGGTTGGCTATTAGAGAAGAAATGCCTGAAAGGCCAAATGCAACAGAAGGGTCCTAAGATATAGTGTATGATAAAAAAAGGGTAACCCCCTCCAGCTCACAGTACTAACTAAAATTTACTAGCCACCTATATCCTGTCATGCGAGACTGCTTAATGAAAGCAAAGACAAATACTGCCCTCATTGCACTAGTAGCTAACTGCACCCAGAAAGCAGAGCCATTCCCCATTAGTTTGAAGGCTTCATCATATCTTCTGTGGTGCTTTCTTTGGCCACCTTATGTGACAACCTAGAAAAACTGTATGGGAAACAGCCTGTGGAAAGATGTCCTCGGAGTTGACCTTCAGAAACCAATCAAAAGGTCTTGAACCTGAAGCCTTTCTTTCTTTGATCCTACTTCTAACATTTGGATCACTGACATAACCTCGACAGACCGAATATCGACTGGACAAAATATCGATGACTAATTATCGACAACAAAATTATCGATTTACTATACTTACACAACAAACATCAAAAATATCGACTACACAATATCGACTACTAAAAACAACGACTACAACAATATCGACTCACAACATTATCGATTTCTAAAACACCGATTATTAAATATTTATATAACAACAGTCAAAATATCGATTACACAAACATAGATAGCAAATTTATCGATTGTAAAAAAATCGACATTAATAGATCCTAAAATAAATGACTTTATTATTTAATAATTAAGTCATACTGATCATAAAAAACCAGATTTAGTTAATATAAATAGATGACATATATTATTTATTTTCATAACATTTACAATACACAATAAATACTAACATACATTTTATAATACATAAACAATGTTTCGACCTTCTACACATTTTTTACAACTAATTATATATATTCCTCCACTTTACAAATATCAAAATAACATTACCTACAACATTACCTATACAAAATAAATCCTTACACATTCAATAAACGTTAATTGGCGTCACCCATATAAGGAAAACAATTAGCATAACAGAAAAATAAATTCAAATCAACAAATAAAAACAGACTATCCATTTAAACAACCAATCCTATTTCTGAAACAATTAACCTAATACTATATAAATGAAATAATAAGTAACTAAAAACGCAGTATACATCTCCTAAGTAAAGGAAGACGAAACTCTGCTGGATTTCTGGAAGAAAACTGATGGACTTCAACAGAAAGAGACCTACACATATCTAAAGTAAGTACTACTACATTATTAGTCAGCGAAAATGTAACTCTCAAAGCTCACACCTATATTTTAAAGCAAAATACATCAAATATATCTTTTTTTTTAGCACTCATCCTACAGATGAAAAAAAATAACAGAAGACCTACACAACACCTGGACATCAAAAGTTACATATAAAAAAGTAAGTATATATTAGAAATGTAAAATCGAGAATTAATAGATAGGTAACTAAATCTAAACTAGCAAAAAACGTCGAACAAATTATCATAAATAGTAATAAAATATATCTACACATTTTCTCAACTTCCACAGGTACAAAAAGATATACACAGAAAATAACAGTTTGAAGAACATCAACAGCTGAAAATAACGACTTGAAAGCATCAAAACATTTACAGGTAAAATACAAATGTGTGAAACTGTATAATGTGATTAGAACATTTTTTTTCCTTAAAAAATATTTACATTCTCTTTTAATTACCTCCTAGCACTACAATACTATCATGACTGAAGGAGCTAAATTCATTTATTCACAAAAAGGGAAAATGCTTCTTTGTTACATGGGATATGTCTACACTCAAGAGAAACAAAAAGATTTGAAAGTGTTTTGGAAGTGTACGAAATATTATGCCAACAAATGTTATGGTAGAGCTATAACTCAGGAAACTACTGTTACTTATACTAAAGAACATAATCACCCACCCAATGTAACAGAAATAGAGATTAGACAAATGCTAGATTCCCTTAAAGAAGCTAGTACTAGCACTGATCAACCAACAACTGCTATTCTGAAACACCATTTAAGTGTACTTCCCCAACATGCTTCTAGCCAATTATCATCTATAGAATCCCTTAAAAGAACAGTAGCTAGACAAAAAAGAGCAACATGCACTACTCCTCCCACACCAAAAACTTTAGAAGAAGTCCAAATTCCACCTGAACTCTCTGTAACTCACAATAAAGAAAATGTTATACTCTATGACAACAAATCTAAAGATAAAAGAATTATACTGTTTGCCACAGCAAACAACATGACAAAACTTACCCAATGCCAAACTTGGATGATGGACGGTACTTTTTCTGTATGCCCCAAACCTTTTTATCAATTATACACCATCCATGGTCATTTCCAAAATGCAAATATTCCATTCCTTTATGCCCTTCTACCAAACAAACAGCAAACTACCTATCAAGAAATACTAACTGAAGTCAAGCAACATACTAACAACTATTTTCCACAAAAAATTATCATTGACTTTGAAAAAGCTATGATAAACAGCATCCTTAAAACATACCCACACACAGCAATACAAGGTTGCTATTACCACTTTAATCAATGTATCTGGCGACATCTACAAAAATCAACCTTGAGTATCCAATACGCCACTGATAGCACATTTGCTTATCAAATCAAAAAACTCATCGCCCTAGCCTATGTTCCACTAACAGATGTAACTGAGCACTATAACTTATTAATAGACAGCCCCTACTATAAAAGAAACGAAGATAAACTAAGCCCTATGCTTGACTACTTCGAAGACACATGGGTAGGAAGGCTACACAGATCAGGCCACAGAAGACAACCCAAATACCAAATAGCTTGGTGGAATGTCTACCTTAGCACACTAAATAAGGAAGCAAAAACAAACAATGCAGTTGAAGGATGGCACAATGCCTTCCAAGCAACTACAGGCCGAGGAACGCCTACCCTTCACAAATTAATACAATCCTTACAAAAAGAACAAAGTTACCAGGAGCTCCGAATGGAGCAATCAGTAACTTTGATTGGACCTAAACTCACCAAAGAAACTAAAAAAATGTATAACACACTCCAAAGTCAAGTTACCCTCTATCCAACTAGCAAAGGACTAGAATATCTATCAATGATTGCCAAAACTATTCTTTAAAACATTACATAACTATACACGTAAAACTAAACATATTTTTCCTAAAATTCTTCATTATAATATGTAACAAATTGCAATTAAATTATCAAATACATAATATTAACATATATAAAATGTATTTAGATAATGTATTTACAAAATGTTACATACAACGTAAGTAAAGCAAAATTAAAAACAGTTTTCCCACCCATTAAAAATCCAGAAAATACTTATATTTCTGATGCAGCTTCAAACGTAATCCAATTCCAAGCAATCCATAGGACACCATTCCAAAAACCCATACAATCCATGAAAGCCCAAAAAAAATGCAAAAATACAAGCAAATGCATAGCGACTCCTTTCCACTTCAGTAGACACCAGATACCATAGAAAACCCAAAAATCCGTAATGGCGAAAAATAAACGCTCCAAGAAAATGTAAAAACCCAAAAAATAGTGTGCAAAAATAAGAGTATATAATACTCGTTACACAGCTGTGATCAAAAAAGAAGGGAGTCCTCCAAAACAGCGAAACGCGACGATAACCTAGAAAAAATAAATAACATACCCACCCACATAAAAACACCCATACATATATAAAAACACATATTTATACATCAAACATATTATCTTAGTAACATTTAAACATATTACCTCACCTCACACACCTACAACAAAAACGCGGTAAAAATCCAATATCGTACACTCTACCTAACACCGAACACACAATCTTCTCTAATTAACTCTACCTACATAAACATAAACACAGCACACATACACTAGCAATAAGTTCAGAAACTTATAAAACACAATTAAAACAAACTTACCCTCTCTAACGCGAAGCAGCACCCAACCGCGATCTGTTGAAGCACCAAATACGCCTAAGTAACATTACGCGGTTAAAAAGTAGTCCCTGTATACAGCTAAATGCTATTTAATTTCTATATTCCAACACTTTAAAAAATACACAGAGTATTATATTAAGTGTAAATATTTTTTTAAAGTGTATAAAATTATTTCATAAATATTCATAAGTGTGAAATAATTATTCAACTGTTATGTTATAGTTAAAAAATTAATTTTTGATTTATAAATACATTTAGTAAATAATGTTAATGTAAAAATAAATTGCATATATAAGTTTGTTACAAGAAATGTTTTTTTTAAATTTGCAAATATTATGTAAAACATTATGTATGTATATAATAAATGTTTTTGGTGTTTATGTATTTAAAAATGAATATTATAAATATGTTCAATATTCATAATAATTATTTCCAAAAATATAACATGACTTGGTAATAAACAAAAATGTTACAATTACAAAAAAATGTACATAATTTGCAATCACAATAAATTCAATGTGTATCTGAATAAATATTTTGTTATTAAATAAAAAGTACATATTACCAATTTGTTTCAGAAACTATTTAAATGTTAATATATGTAAAAGATAAAAAAATTATGTTAATATAATTTATGTGTTAAAAACATATACATGTACTTCATATTTTTGTTATGTTAATAAAAACATTGAATGAAATTTTTTGATTATAAATAAAAAATGATTCTCTACTTACAAATAAATTTTTATATGTGAATAAACAATTTATCATTTATGGCATTTAACCCTGACTATGTTTCCTTCTTTATTATTGTATATAAATATTATTTGCATATTAAATAATCTATTAAAAAATACCTTATACATTTAAATATGTTTAAAAATTTATTAATATTTAAAGTCCTACAATACCAATAATTGTTTTAATGTATATTAATTCAAATATTTTATATAAAATATATGAAAAAGTAACTAATTTAATAGACATTTAAATTGACCATATTTTTACCCTGTATCCCTCTAACCTAAAACCCTAAACTGACCCAAAGCCCTAAAAACACCCCTTTACCCACAAACTAAAAACTGACCCAGAACCCACAAAATACCCCTTTACCCACTAACTGAAAACTGACCCTGACCCCTAACAATAACCCTTTACCCACTAACTGAAAACTGACCCTGACCCCTAAAAATACCCCTTTACCCACTAACTGAAAACTGACCCTGACCCCTAAAAATACCCCTTTACCCAAAAACTGAAAACTGACCCTGACCTCTAAAAATACCCCTTTTCCCACAAACTGAAAACTAACCCTGCAACCAAAAAAATACCCTTTACCCAAATACTGAAAACTGACCCTTAACCCTAAAAATAGCCCTTTACCCACTAACTGAAAACTGACCCTGACCCCTAAAAATACCCCTTTACCCACTAACTGAAAACTGACCCTGACCCCTAAAAATACCCCTTTACCCAAAAACTGAAAACTGACCCTGACCTCTAAAAATACCCCTTTTCCCACAAACTGAAAACTAACCCTGCAACCAAAAAAATACCCTTTACCCAAATACTGAAAACTGACCCTTAACCCTAAAAATAGCCCTTTACCCACTAACTGAAAACTGACCCTGACCCCTAAAAATACCCCTTTACCCACTAACTGAAAACTGACCCTGACCCCTACAAATACCCCTTACCCACTAACTAAAAACTGACCCTGACCTCTAAAAATACCCCTTTACCCACAAACTGAAAACTAACCCTGCAACCAAAGAAAGACCCTTTACCCAAATACTGAAAACTGACCCTTAACCCTAAAAATAACCCTTTACCCACTAACTGAAAACTGACCCTAACCCCTAAAAATACCCCTTTACCCACTAACTGAAAACTGACACTGACCCCTACTAATACCCCTTTACCCACTAACTTAAAACTGACCCTAACCCCTAAAAATACCCCTTTACCCAAAAACTGAAAACTGACCCTGACCTCTAAAAATACCCCTTTACCCACAAACTGAAAACTGACCCTGCAACCAAAAAAATACCCTTTACCCAAATACTGAAAACTGACCCTTAACCCTAAAAATACCCCTTTACCCACTAACTGAAAACTGACCCTGACCCCTAAAAATACCCCTTTACCCACTAACTGAAAACTGACCCTCACCCCTACAAATACCCCTTTACCCAAAAACTGAAAACTGACCCTCACCCCTACAAATACCCCTTTACCCAAAAACTGAAAACTGACCCTGACCCCTAAAAACACCTTTATCCACAAACTGAAAACTGACTCTGAAAGAAAAAAATTACCCTTTACCCAAATACTGAAAACTGACCCTGAACCCTACAAATACCCCTTTACCCACTAACTGAAAACTGACCCTGACCCCTAAAAATACCCCTTTACAACTGACTCTGCACACAACATATACCCCTTAATAACCAAACAGAAAAGTAACCCAGAAGACTAAACCAACCTCTTTCCCCAAATACAAAATAATATATATATGAGAATATCTATAATTATATATATATATGTTATATATATCTTTATATATCTAATTATACATATATTATATATATGTAATTAAATGTAATTAGACAATTATATTTCATATATATATATTTTATATTTAATTATTATAATATTAGTTATATCTATTTATATCTATATAATTAACATATTTAAAGTCTTTAACAATTATTTCATTATGAATACCAATTAATTAATTAACATATGTCATTACTTATAATTAATTAACTTCCCACCCTATACCCCTATTAACACACAACCCACTACATAACATAAAAATGTGATATGTAACATAATTTACTATAATAGCATTAATGTTAATAAATTTACAATTACATAAAATATAATGTACATATTTAATTTATTTTACAAATATTTAATTATTCATAACAATTAACTAATTAACATAATTAATTACTTACAATTAAATTACTTCCCACCCTATTCCCCTATAATCCCACAACCCACTACATATCCTAAAAAAGTTTGATTTTACATATTCAACAATAATTCCATTTATTTAAATAAATTAACAATTAAATTATATATAATTAACATATTTTAGATAAATAACAAGTATTTACTTATTCTTACCAATTAATTAATTAACAGATTTAATTACTTACTATTAAATTACTTCCCACCCTAATCCCCTATAATCCCACAACCGGCTACATGAAAAAAATAATTTAAATAAGCATAATTCTCAAATAAGCTATTAAAATAACATATTTACCAATTACATATTATATATTTAATTAAATAGTAATTTAACAATTAATTACATATTAATACTAATAATTATATTTACATATTTAATTAATTAATACCAATTAATATATTTACACATTTAATTAATTAATACCAATTAATATATTTACATAATTAATTAATTAATACCAATTAATATATTTACATATTTAATTAATTAATACCAATTAATATATTTACATATTTAATTAATTAATACCAATTAATATATTTACATAATTAATTAATTAATACCAATTAATATATTTACATAATTAATTAATTATATTTAAAATACTTCCCACCCTATTCCCCTAAAAACCCACTACCCGCTCCTAGAAATTATTATAGTAATATACATTTTTTTTAATTTATTAATTATTTTTAACATTAATTCTATATAAATAAATAAATAAAATTAATACATTTTAACACAAAATGCTATTATAAAACATTAAAACAATGTACATTGAACTATTACATATTATATATATACATATTAAAATTCGATATCATGAGAGTCGATATTGTGACAGTCGATAACACAACTTTCGATATTTTTTAACTAATAAACATATCGATATTTTTTACTGACGATATTACTTACTCGATATTTTTTATGTCGATATTTTTTACATACATAACAATCGATAAAAAAAAAATCGATATTACTTACCTCGATATTAATGCCATCTCGATATTCTCTAGTCGATATTATGTCCAGTCGAAATAAATGACTCGATATTAAGACTGTACACCCTAACATTTAGCTTGCTATTGATGCTTAAAAAAGTATCTGAGCAAAATACAATTCAGTAAATGCAGCCTTCTGTTTTCTTTTTTTTATTTGAATGATAAAATTATGAAATAGTATCATTAACACTATGCTGTTCAATCAGTATTTAAAGAATTACAATGGTACAACACTTGTAAATGAACACACATTGCCAAACTCTGTTTCCACACATTTAAATATTTGTCAAAGGTTTTCTGAAGTCAACATTGTAATAGGCATGCTGACTCGCAATATTATATATGGAAGACCATAACACGCTTTATAAATGCCAGTCCTTGTATTTTTATTCCTGGTACGGTCTCACTTCGGAGCGCAACAGTAATAAGAAAATTAGGTTACAATTCGTTTGTTAATTGATGACGCCTGTGAGTGACGGCATCAGGCAGTTCCTCCTCTTTGCAGCAGCGCCTCTTCATGCTTCTTTGGTCTGCCTATAGCCTCTCCTGTACCTAAGATGGGGTCTGATTTGCGTGTATATTATTCGTATATTAGTCGGAGAGAACGTGTTACATGTTTAAAAAAGAATGTATGAGACATAGTCTTATTTAATTTTAGACTTACAGCACCCGATTTCCACATAAATACCCTAGAAAGGGAAGCTCTTTGATACTACACTACCCATCTTCAGGTCACAACAGAAGGGCATCTGTAACATGACCCAGCTCATGTTTTCGGTTTCACCTGAGGTAGGTTCCTTCTAGAGTGAGTTTTGCATTTTTAAAGTTTCAGGGCCCTGCACCGGAGTGAGAGAAGAGGAGCCCGACCCTCATTTTAAGGCAGCATTTTGTATATCACTCGTGTTGGTTCATAGTTCCTTTAATATAGCGCAGGAACCTTAGTCATTCCAGTAAAAAACGAGATCATTCTGTAGTTTGAATTCTTTATCCTGAGTTGTGGCTTCTCATCTAATCCCCAAATGAGTTACTATTCTCCACGCACTGTTAACTTTTGACAGTCGGATTTATGGGTAATCATTACACAGACATATTATGGGTTGCATATGACTCCTCTGTTTGTTCCATATCATTTGGGGACCTGAAACCCGGCCGTGAGCTCAGTATGTTCATCACTAGTCTGTTCAGACAACTATCAGGTCAATGTTGAAGGAGGCCCTGATCACTCAATGGGCAGTGTAGGGAGCAGAGCACGCTTCCCTTCTCTACTGTCTCCACTGTGTCTGCCACATCCCTGTCTGGGTGTTGTTGTGCCTGAGGCCATCATGGTGTTTGGAAAAGTCAGTACGCTGTATTAAAATGGCTCTCTGTGATCCGTGCCCATCTGTGGGGACACAAGTGTCAGAATGGTGCGAAGCCTAAACTTTACACCAACCATGGTACTCAGCGTCGACATTCTATCATGAGGTCTTTGGTGAACCTGTAGTGACTTGGCGTCGGTCGTCCTTTTCTGTGGTCATGTGGGTTATGTTTCCCTGCGCCTTCCAGGATAAGATATCCTGGAAGCACAAATATCAAACTTTCTTCTTGGTCACAATGTATCAGAATGGCTTTTGGGCACTCCAGTGTTTCCAGTTTGAGTGATCTGGCTGTATGATATTCCACGTGTGTGCGTTTAGCTCACACTGATACACAGAGTGGCAGGCAATTCTCAGACAGAACTGCCATGCTGCCCAGTTCACAGATACAGTCATGATTGCCACTGGCAACGGTATTTTCTTTTAGTTCAAGCCAACACAACAGCAGTGAGCAAATTTCACACTCCCAAGCAAACCAGTTCTCCTTGGGTGGACACACAGCAAGGCACACACTCCACTCAAATTAAGCCCAGTTTTATTTTGGAAGTGTTTTTGTACAGGGGCTGGCATGTGTGGCATAAAGAGACAATTCTGCCCACCTGCCCTGAAAAAGAATCTAGTAGTAAAGCATCTCTATTGGTACCGTCACAATGTTTTGTAAAGCCCACTGCCTTGACTCAGTGCTTCCCTGTTGGGGCATATTTGCACTCAAGCTACAACCCCCAGAATAAGCATACCCACACCATATTGATCACAAAACATTATACTGTCCTAAGTGTACTTAACATGGCAATATGATTATTTAGCATATCAAGTCTCAGCAGTAATGTTACGGTTTTTTTGTGGTGATTTATGGTGCACTTGCCCATCATACACTTTTCACAAATAGCAACAATTAAAATGCACTCCTGCTGCTGATGCGACTACTGTTACTAATGGTCCGAATCACATTTGTGACACACTAACAGCACATACAAATAATAAGCAACTACGAAACAGGTCGAATTAAGGGACATATATATATTTTTTTTGTGACCAGCAAAGACTTTCAAGAACCAAAATATGTACGAATTAGTCAATTCTTAAAAATCCTAATCATAATGGGTTGCAATCCAACCTACCTCATGAATAGTAATGAGGTAGTTTGCAAAATGCAACTCACTACGATAGGAGACCATCACAGGGATGGTGCCTGCAGGCTGTGATTGCTTTTAAATAAAGCAACTTTTTTTCTGCAGCTCATTTTCCTTAAAGGAAACTAAGGTAACTTAAAAAAAGGTTTACTCTTTCAAAACTTTGTTTAAGAGGAGGCAGTGGCCTTTCCAAGTGGCCTTCTACTAATGCACATATCAGTTCCTTTTTAGAAGTGTATAGCCACAAACTAAACTTTGAGCTAAAGTCTCTAAATTATATTTGCACTTCCTCCCTAATTTGTATCTCAGAAACTTAGAGATATCCATATGATATATATATATGTATTACCTACTGGCGGTCGCCAGTAGGTATATATAGTTAGGATTTTTTCTCTATGGGATTTTTGAAAATTCTATGGCTAATAACTTTGGCGTTTGTGGACGGAATTGGCTGACATTTTCAGGAAAATGGAACATTTCGTTTCTGAGCAGCCCCTGACAATTTGGGGGGGTTTCATCAAGGGGGGGCCGAGAAAAAAGGGGGGTCCCAAAACACGTTTTTCCCATGTAAATTTCCATAGGGCGGTTGGCCTCACTTTTAGCTCGAACGGCTGAATGGATTTGCACGAAACTTGGCAAAATTGTAGGGACTGTTAGCCCGATGTGCCTTTGCTAGGTCTCAATATATGTGCTCCAGTGGATTTTGAGTAATTTAGGTTAAAAAAAAGATATATATCTGGGCGGAGCCTAACCACACATCTGATCTGATTGGCTGTCAGCACTTCATCCAAGAAGTGTTGGCAGCCATCTTGGGACCAATATACATGATAGCACCTCATTAAAAAGCATTGTAGTTAATAGAGGGTTTTAGGACTTTAGTTACATTATAAATCATTTGTTGATGGTACCATACTCGTTTGAGGAATGTGGTGGGTTCTAAGGTGATTTTACCATGTGAAAAAACCTTCTGCTGTGATATCATGAATATTGTTTGAAAGAAAACTAATATCTCATGATTTTCCCACAGTGGTTTGGAAGGGGATCTATAAGCTAAACTGAAAGCATATTTTCTGTAAATTCACATTATCTTTCTCAGTCATGTGAAAATGAAGTCTGACATTCTCAGTAAAACATGTACATCCAACAAGGACAGAGACTGTCAGTTGATTCCTTTGTGTTCTACTGCAG
The DNA here is from genome assembly GCF_964261635.1 of Lissotriton helveticus. Classification (NCBI taxonomy): domain Eukaryota; kingdom Metazoa; phylum Chordata; class Amphibia; order Caudata; family Salamandridae; genus Lissotriton; species Lissotriton helveticus. Next base: position 577,386,217 of record NC_136063.1, read on the forward strand.
CCTCCTAGAATGTTCTAAAGAACAACTAGAGCGCTAACAGTCCTACTTATTACAAAGGTATGGCACACCTGAAGCCATCTTGATTGGAATAAAGTGGTAACTCTTAAAACATTTAATTTAAAAAGAAACAACATGAGGGGGTATATTTTGCCATAGAAAGTATGATTAGTGCTGCAGAATGAAAAATTAGGGCACATTTTGAGTGACTTCTCAAATCCTTTTCTATTTCATTAAAACATTCTGACATGCAGTCTCCCAAAATGGCCACCAGAGACAAAAGAGCCCAAATGTAGCCCAAATATCACCCAGATGTAGCCCAAGTATAGCCCAATGACAGAATGTCCCAGAGTGTTCTAAAGAACAACTAGAGCGCTAACAGTCCTACTTATTACAAAGGTATGGCACACCTGAAGCCATCTTGATTGGAATAAAGTGGTAACTCTTAAAACATTTAATTTAAAAAGAAACAACATGAGGGGGTATATTTTGCCATAGAAAGTATGATTAGTGCTGCAGAATGAAAAATTAGGGCACATTTTGAGTGACTTCTCAAATCCTTTTCTATTTCATTAAAACATTCTGACATGCAGTCTCCCAAAATGGCCACCAGAGACAAAAGAGCCCAAATGTAGCCCAAATATCACCCAGATGTAGCCCAAGTATAGCCCAATGACAGAATGTCCCAGAGTGTTCTAAAGAACAACTAGAGCGCTAACAGTCCTACTTATTACAAAGGTATAGCACACCTGGAGCCATCGTGATGGGAATAAAGTGGTAACTCTTAAAACATTTAATTTAAAAAGGAACAAAATGAGGGGGTATATTATGCAATAGAAGGTATTATTAGTGCTGCAGAAAGAACAATTAGGGCACATTTTGAGTGACTTTTCAAATCCTCTTCTATTTCATTAAAAAATTCTGACATGCAGTCTCCCAAAATGGCCACCAGAGACAAAAGAGCCCAAATGTAGCCCAAATATCACCCAGATGTAGCCCAAGTATAGCCCAATGACAGAATGTCCCAGAGTGTTCTAAAGAACAACTAGAGCGCTAACAGTCCTACTTATTACAAAGGTATGGCACACCTGAAGCCATCTTGATTGGAATAAAGTGGTAACTCTTAAAACATTTAATTTAAAAAGGAACAAAATGAGGGGGTATATTTTGCCATATGAATTATGATTAGTGCTGCAGAAAGAAAAATTAGGGCACATTTTGAGTGACTTCTCAAACCCTCTTCAATTTCATTAAAAAAAATCTGACATGCAGACTGAAACATGCACTTTGAATACCAGCAGCAGACGTCCCTGGTGAGCAGTAGCTTTACTACAGTGATCTAATGTGCAACTAGAGTGCTAACATTCAGAATTTATGGCAAATGTGTGACGCATCTGAATGCCTTCTTGATGGAACCAAAGTAAACAAGCATTGAAAATGCAATAGATCTCGCCCTCGTTTAAGTTAAAGCCATTCTGTTTGTAATGAGGTGGCTTTTTAGCTTTGCTTTTATTAGTGTTTTTTCAACTTTCATGTAAATAACATGCATCTGTATGCATATAAGTATATGTATGCATGCATTTATGTTTGTATTTATATAGATATACAGATGATATATGTTTATATATGTATGTATATATATATATTCACTGAAAAAACCATAGGTTATAGACCATATATAGTTAGGAATTAGCATTTACAAAACCTTGAAAATTCACTGAAAAAACCATAGGTTATAGACCATATATAGTTAGGAATTAGCATTTACAAAACCTTGAAAATTCACTGAAAAAAACATAGGTTATAGACCATATATAGTTAGGAATTCGCATTTACAAAACCTTATTTTACTCACACAAAACCATTGAAATTCCATATATAGTTAGTTGCACTAACTATATATCGCGCACCCGCAATCCACTGCTGATGATGTCACATATTACATCATTCATGACATGGTCAGTGACATCACTGATGACATCACTGATGACATCTCAAATGACATCACTGATGACATCACTGATGACAACATCCAGTGACTGTATGTTTCTGTAAAGTTAAAATATGTCTTACATATTGAAGAATGAGTGGATGTATAAGTGTCTGGATGAAGGATTTAGTAGGTGCATGACTGACTATGAGCGAGTGATTAAATGTGTCTCACTGAGTGCATGGGTTAGTGACTAAACTGTCTTAATTTGTGCATCATTATGTCTGTTGTTCTGTAAACTGTTGCATGTGTTGATAAGTAGCTATATGAGTAACTATATGGGTTATTGATTGGTTGCCCAAGTATTTGTATGGGAGACTGAGTGTGTGTGTGGGTGGCTGGGAGGTGTATGACTCTGTGCATAGATGTGTGAGCAGTTGATTCACTAGATGTATGGTTTCAAAAGTGCATGTGGAAACAGCTGTATGGGCGGTTGACTGTGTGCATGAGTGTATTGGTGAGTGAATGGATATCTCAGTGCTACATGTCAAAGTAAGTACATATGTAAAACACAGTACATGTGAGAGTTGACATATATAAATAACTGTGCATAAGAGCCAGTGAATGTGTGAGTGGCTGTATGGATCATTGTGAACTTGTATCAGGGATTGTATAAGAGAGTAAATATGTGTTAGTATATGTTTGAATAAGTAAAGTTTGTATAACTGTATAGTTGAGGAAATGGAGGTGTGATTGATTCTTTGCATGAATGACTAGGTGTGTGAGTAACTCCATGGATGAGTGACAGTCTGTGAGTGTCTGTTTACACTGAGTGTATCTAAGGTTATATTAGAGTCTGAAGAGGTTCATCGTATTATCACATGAATGATATCATCAGTGATGTGATCAGTAATGTCAAATGAGATGTCATCAGTGATGTCATCAGTGATGTCATTTGAGATGTCATCAGTGATGTCATTTGAGATGTCATCAGTGATGTCATCAGTGATGTCACTGACCATGTCATGAATGATGTAATATGTGACATCATCAGCAGTGGATTGCGGGTGCGCGATATATAGTTAGTGCAACTAACTATATATGGAATTTCAATGGTTTTGTGTGAGTAAAATAAGGTTTTGTAAATGCGAATTCCTAACTATATATGGTCTATAACCTATGTTTTTTTCAGTGAATATATATATATATATATAACAAAGAATGACAGTCAAAGGCAGTCAGCTAGATCTGCTATTTGATTACAATTTGTTAGTTTGTTTCTAATTAAAAAACATCTTAAAGAAGTAGTGGTGTGACATAATTTCCTGTTTACAGTCAATTGCAGATAGTGAAGGCCACGGTGATATATATGGATGCCAGTAACATTGATATTATCACTGTATGCATATCTGTATATTAAAATAACTGTTTACCTTATGTGTGAAGACCCGCTGTTGAAGAAACATGCTACAGACTTGAAGGGCAAGCATCACTCACTAATCTTCAGTGTGTTCTACCCACTGAGGCACAAACAAATCACATATGTAACCCTCTACAACCATCTTTTGCGTTGGATGTTGTCACTTCCCATGTAGCCTTGGTGGCCATGGGCATGGCACTGTTGGACATAGTACTATAATATACTAATGCGAGGTGTATTGAATGGGCAACTGAGCTTTCTTCGCGTTTCTGGTTGATTGCAGAATTCTTGTGCAGTTTCCCTAATTTGGAATAGTTGTTCATCCTACAAAAGACAGTCATCAACTTCAAAACACAGATTACTTTTGCACAAGTATCCTCACACAAAACCTGTCCTCACACTTCTACTTGAACCTGCTTCTTGCTCGAAAGAACTCTCAATGTTCCTGTCCCAACCCATGTTTCTGGGATAGTTTATTAATGAACTGTCTCCACTGACACTGAACATGCTATAGAGCAGGGGTGGCCAAGATAGGCCAAGGATTGCCAATTTGATGTCATATTTTGATGATATCCATGTTAGATAAATGTACATCCAATGGAACCAATCCACAAAGGTAAATGAAGCCATACTGCAGTCGTACTACTTTACATACTCACAAATGTCCCTCACTAATGATGCCATTCACTAAGAATCTAAATGGACCGCTGTTGATACCCCATTACAGAGATTTTAACAGACTATCCTTTGTCTGCTCTGTCCTGTGTTCCATCGTACAACAAGCATTTTTTATCATAAATTAATAAGCAATCTCAAGAAAAATCATATATGCTAACGGGTCTAAAGCAATAGCTTGAAAGTCTTCTCAGTTATTGTTTTAATTAACAAACTTCAATGAAACGTAATGTGATGTGCTGTACAAGGCACTAATGGATAATGGAAGCAGGTGAACTGCATCCCTACATTATTTTGAAGAGTGGACGCAGTCCTCTTCACTGTGGTGCTGCAGGGGTGGTTGGAGGGTGTTTCCTTTGAAATGCACCTAGGAGGAAGGAACAGGAATGCTGAGGAAGTCATTATCAATGAAGTTCTTTCATCTGAGAGCACAGGCACCAGTTTGCTTAAAACATTTTCCAGGTCCTCTGAACCCCACGTCTACCCCATGACCCCTGTGTTGCTACCACTGGACAAGGTCTGCTCCCAGATGCTGAGCTTCCATACCCTAAACTTAGGTAGCAGCCATTCTGGACCCTGCACTGCTTCCCCTCCCAAGCCCCGTGCTGCTGCCTCTTTGACTACCCCCTAGGTCCTATGCTGCTTTCTCCTTGTACCTTCTGCTGCACCCTTTGGACTTTACATTGCATCCCAGGGGTCTGCACTCTACGCCCAGGACAGACCTCAGACCACTACTCTTTAACACTATGCTGCCGGCTGGCCCTTGTACCATGTGCTATTCCCCTGGACATTTCACTATTTTCCTATGCTCTTTACTCCTGCACTTCTACCTGCCAAACCAAGCATTGCTCCCTCATTCTTCTAGCGTTGCTCCACACAGCATTGTGTGCTGCTCCCTCGCTGGACCCCTCTGGACCTTGCACTGCTCCAAGACTGTGCATCCTTATCCTCACCCGTGAAGGTGCATAGTCCTCTACCCCTCTGGACATTGAAATGTTTGTTTGCTTGGACCGAGGAGGCCCCTTCATCCTCCTCGTGGCACCTTGCTGCTCTCTTGCACCTGTACTGGAAGCTTGCATCCTGTGCTCTCTTCCTTTAACCCCATCCAGCTCTTGCAGCCGCTGCCAAAGTGCTTAAGCATAGTGAAAAGGTATTCACCAACCTTCACTTCATACAGTACGGGTACAACATCGGCAGCAGCAGTGCAAATGACCACTACCGCTGCCCAAGATTGTCTCTTCTGTCCTTTTGTCAAACTTGCAAATAGTTTTTTCAGTCTACAAAACTTTAAGTGCCTCTATTATAATATTAATGCCTTGAGTCACTGGGTAACAATACCTTAACGTAAGGTGTAATTCATACATGAGTGAAAGACACACACACGCACACAGACACACACACACACCTGCTTCCTGTCACTTCATGGGACATCACTTCATCTAACATCTATACACATCTATGCACAAATGTGCATCTTCGAACACTCTTTTCTGTAATCAGTCCTCCAATATGTGCCCTGATGCTCTCCTTCCCAGTTTGATACTGTCAGCAATAAGTCCCACTGTTCCCACTCCCCTGTGTTGCCACCAAGTGGGTGGCCAGGGGAAGGTTAGACCCTTGTGTGTATTGTCTTCAGACTCATCGGTAGCCTTTGTGGAGCAGCACGGGGCCCTGCGACTGATGGACATGGAATACACATTTTATGGGTAACTCAAATACAAGAATGTATTTATACTTCTTGTAAGAAGAGCAGTATCACTATTGTCACAATTCATATTGTTCAACAGGTGTAGCCATTGACAAAAACTGTTTTATACATAATGAAACGCATCTAATGTATTATATAGCCGTTGAAACACACCGATTCACCTGCCAATAACCACATCCCTCAACTCCCGAGCAGATAACCATCTCTGACACTGAAACAGTAGACTTTTCATTCAAGGAGAAAAAAACCCATTAAAATGACAGTTCCGATGGGAGATGTTGATGTTTCATCCAATCCCCACTCTTCCTTCAAAGGACTTGCAATTTCATAACTTCCTTTGTCCCCTTAAGTGTGGAAAAACAATTCTGAACGGTTTGGAATAAAGTAGCATGCAAGATAGATTGCGAAGCCATCTGAATTAAAATGACTCGGTGGTTATGATTAAATAAAGCGAAAATCAATGGTTCCGTTCAAATTTCCCTGAGGTGTCCTTCGAGTGTTGATTGCCATCTGTGAAGCAGGAGTATATGTTGTTTGCCTGCTGTCTTAGCACAATTGTCATGAGAATTGATAACAAAATGCTGCTGTGAAAACATATTAACCGTCCATCCCCTCGCTCATAGATTGGTACTACCTTCCTTTCAATATTCATTGACCCGGATGGACATGTTCTCAGAAGGACCCGTCACGGATTCTCATGTGTCTTGATGGTTAATGTGAAATAATGAATGCATTACAGTATGCCGCCGGAGTAGCGTGCTACTCGCCGAAAAAGCGCTTCGACGCCTCGTCAGGGGAAGTAAGCGCTATATAAATGTAATTACAATACAATACAATACAATGGGAGTTGTCTGGTATAATACTGATTCGCTTCTTGGCACTACCTAGCAGATGAACTAATAACACGCAGCCACTGGCATAACAAAACTTGAGAAGGCCCCCCTGCAAGGTACGTGGAGGGCCCACCTCTGTACTCATCTCCGTCCAGAGTAGTCTGTGCTGAGGGGTCCCCTAGAGCTTACCCTCCCTTGCACCGCAGGTCTGTGATCCTCTACTGCGCACAGCTTAGACAATGTATATGTTCATAAGGCCGGGTATTTACGAGTCCCCTCTCCATGAATACTCCTTAATACCCCCCCCCCCCCCCAACCTCCCCTGGGTTCCAACCCCTCTAATCTACCCCGAGGCATCAATCCACATCAATGCCATGTCTTGGGTTACGGGTCGTAAAAACCCTGCCGTATTTGATTCAAACATAAAAAACATAAAAATGTCATATGTACAATATTTATAATACGCAGAAAAGAACTGCCCTTCAATTCACTACATCGATACACCATTTCAGCTGGCTAGCTGTTAGACGGGGACCTGGAGGGTCGGCCGAGCACAAGGGGAGAGGCCTCCGGTGAGGGCCGTCTCCAACGATCGTACAGACAAGTAACTTCCCCCCCCACAGATGGACACCACACGAAGATGAGATTAACACCTTTTATAGGCAGTTCTGGAAGTAAGGTAGTACGATACAAGGAGGTCAGGACACGATGATCCTCTCAATTCTAGTCTCTAGTAGGGAAAGGGGGTAGCGGGACAGTCTTGGTACCGACTGGTACTGAGGTGAAACGGCGGTAGCTCACAATCCTCGAGCTCGGTGTTCGGACGGGTCGGACCGCGGCAGCGCCAGCACGTCCCGAAGAGGTCGTAGATGGCAACGGGCCGCGGCAGCGCCAGCAGGTCCCAACGAGGATGACGGTTACAACGGGCCGCGGCAGCGCCAGCAGGTCCCACGAGGATGAAGGTTGCAGAAGGCCGCGGCAGCGCCAGCAGGCAGGGCGATAGTTCACAAGGCAGGGCTGCGGCAGCGCCAGCAGTCCGTCAAGGATGAGTTCTTCTCGGTGTCTCTCGACTCCAGGATACAACTGCCCTCCTGCTCTGGGGCTGCCTCAGTTATAGGTCTGGCGCCCTTTGATGTCCGGACCCTCGCACTGGGAGGTCGGGAGGTCCGGGATGAGGGAGTCCAGACACCCAGCAGGGGGGTGGAGCCAGCACCCGGGGAGGCTGGGGGCGATCGGCACCTGGCGGGGGGAGAGCCATCGACACTTCTTTCTCCCATTAGTCTGCCAAGTGGTCCGTTCACCTCCTGGGTGGATGGTGGTGCCGGGATGGCGGGGCCTGGCCAGGTCCAGGGTTGGGGTCGAGCTGAGGCCACGCGGCCGCGTGGTGCAGTGTCCAAGATGGCGGCTGGGCCGGGCAATGGGGCTGACGGGGGCCCGGGCCCGTGACACAGAGACATCCGGGAGCAGGCGTCCCGGAGGGGACGGGTTGCGGGTTGCTTCTGCGGGTAGCCCCCGGAGAGCCGGTGTCTGGGCCCTGTCATGCGGGGAGGGAGCGAGCCCTTCGTGGGGCCTGTCCAACATGCGTCCCCCCCAGCTGAAGGCGGGGAGAGTCACCCATCCTCTTGGGGACTCTCCTCGTCGAGGCGGAAAAAGCGGGACAGGCCATCCGCGTTGGCGTGGTCTTGGCCAGGGCGATGCTCCACAGTGAAGTCCATCCCCTGCAGGGAGATGGACCATCGCAATAGTTTGGGGTTCTCCCCCCGCATTTGCATTAGCCATTGCAGGGGCCGATGATCTGTTTGTACCCGGAAGTGGGTTCCGAAGAGGTAAGGCCGGAGCTTCTTGAGGGCCCATACTACCGCGAAGGCCTCTCGCTCAATGGTGCTCCAGCGCTGTTCTCGGGGCAGTAGGCGTCTGCTGATGAAGGCCACTGGTTGGTCGACTCCCTCGGGGTTCAGTTGGGAGAGGACGGCCCCGATGCCATGGTCTGATGCATCAGTCTGGACGATGAACTCACGGCTGTAGTCGGGGGCCTGGAGCACAGGAGCGGTGCACATGGCGACCTTCAGCCTCTCGAAGGCCGCTTGACAGTCGGGAGTCCAGTTGACGGTTCTGGGGTTGGTCTTGGATGTGAGTTCCGTGAGGGGCCTCACAATGCTGCCATAGTCCTTTACGAACCGCCGATAGTACCCGGTGAGCCCCAGGAAGGCTCGGACCTCGGTTTGGGTTACGGGGGGGCGCCAGGATTGGATGGCAGCGATCTTGAGCTGGAGGGGGGCCACCAGACCGCTCCCCACTTGGTGTCCGAGGTAGGTCACGGACCCCTGGCCGATTTGGCACTTGCTGGCCTTGATGGTGAGGCCGGCCCGTTGGAGGGCCTGCAGGACCCCTCGGAGGTGGCGGAGGTGGTCTGACCAGTGGCGGCTATACACCCCGATGTCGTCCAGGTATGCGGCGCTGAACTCTTCGAGGCCCGCCAATACCTGGTTCACCAGTCGTTGAAACGTGGCTGGAGCGTTTTTCATGCCGAATGGCATCACTCTGAAATGGTAGTGTCCATCCGGGGTGGAGAAAGCGGATCGTTCTTGTGCCCTGGGGGTGAGGCCGATCTGCCAGTAGCCTGCCGTCAGGTCGAAGATGCTTAGGTAGCGGGCCGCCCCCATGCGGTCAACTAGTTCGTCGGCTCGGGGGATGGGGTGAGCGTCGGTGCGGGTGACAGCGTTCAGACCCCGATAGTCGACGCAGAACCGGAGCTCGGGTGGGGTGCCCGGGGCCGCAGCTTTGGGGACCAGTACAACCGGGCTGGCCCAGGGGCTGTCCGAGGGTTCGATGACTCCGAGTGCGAGCATCTTGGAGACTTCTTCTTGGATGCAGGTGCGTACCTGATCTGGTACTCGGTACGGCCGGTGTCGGATAGGAGGACTGTCGCCAGTGTCCACGTCGTGCAGGCACCAGGGGGTGACCCCGGGTGTGAGGGAGAATAGGTTTGCAAATGGCAGCAGGAGGGCCCGACAGTCTTGGTGCTGCTCCGGGGTCAGAGCCTCGGAGAGTTGGACCCCGTCCACCGAACCATCTTTTTCCCCGGTCCCCAGTAGGTCAGGGAGGGGCTCGGAGTCCTCTTCCGCCCCACTGTCTGTAGCCATCAGCAGGCTGAGCTCCGAGCGCACGAAGTGGGGTTTGAGTCTGTTGGCGTGGAGGACCCGGAGGGGGTTCCGGGGGGATTCCATGTCGATGAGGTAGGTGACGGGGCTCTTACGCTCGATCACCTTGAAGGGCCCCGTCCACTTGTCCTGTAAGGCACAAGGTTCGATGGGGGACATCACCCATACCTGCTGGCCAGGCTCGAATTCGATGGAGGAGGCATGTTGATCGTACCACGTCTTCATGTCCTCCTGACTGGCTTCAAGATTGGCTTTGGCGATCTCTCTGAATCGCCGGGTCTGATTACGGAGGGTCAGGAGGTACTTGTAGACGTCTGGAGGGGTCTTCAGGGGGGCCATTTCCCACTCCTCTTTAACTAGGCTGAGAGGCCCCACGAATAGGGTGTCCGTACAGGAGTTCGAACGGGCTGAAGCCAAGGGACTTCTGGGGGACTTCTCGGTAGGCGAAGAGGAGGCACGGTAGTAGCACGTCCCACTGGCGGCGTAGGGGTTCTTCCAGCCCCATGATCATCCCCTTGAGAGTGCGGTTGAATCGCTCGACCAGTCCGTTTCCTTGCGGGTGATAGGGGGTTGTGAATCGGTAGGTGACTCCGCACTGTTGCCATAAGGATTTCATATATTTTGAAATAAAGTTTGTGCCCCTGTCGCTGACGACTTCCCTGGGGAAGCCCACCCGAGAGAAGATTCCCATTAAGGCTCGACCCACCACTGGTGCGGTTACAGTTCGAACGGGAACCGCCTCAGGATAGCGGGTGGCGTGGTCCACCAGGACCAGGATGAATCGATGCCCTTGTGCTGTTCGGGGGTCCAGGGGCCCCACAATGTCTATTCCCACCCTTTCGAACGGGGTGGTCACAACGGGGAATGGTTGCAGGGGTGCCTTGAGTTTGCGGCCGCTCTTCCCGCTGGCCTGGCAGGTCGGGCAGGACCGGCAGTGGTTGGAGACGTCATTTCTCATTTTCGGCCAGTAAAAGTGAGTCACCAGGCGGTTGTATGTTTTGTCTTGCCCCAAGTGTCCAGCCAGGGGGACATCATGGGCCAAGTTCAAAAGGAAGTCTCTGAAGCAGAGGGGCACCACCAGCACTCGACTGGCCCCCAGCTCCGCTATTCTTTGTTCGCTGTACAGTAAGTCATTGTCCCAATAAATCCAGTGGGCTCCTGCGGTGTCTCCTGCGCTCTGGGCGAGCGCTTGCTGTCGCAGTCCCTCGAGGGAGGAACATGTCTTTTGCTCTTGCCGGAATTGTTCTTGGGTGGGCCCCCCTTCCTGACGCCACTGAGCCAGGTCGGGAAGGTCTTGGGGCTGAGCGGCTTCTCCTTGGGTTTGTTCCGGGGGGTCGGTAGGGATGGAGCTTCCCTCTGGAGCGATCGGGGGAGGCGGTGCTGGCCATTCGGGTTCTTCAGATCCAGGGATTTTGTCGACGGCCATGGACCGGGTTGTTACACACGCCCAGCCCGGGAGGCCCAACATCCCCAGGTGCTCTCTTCTTTCAACGGCTGCCCACGGGGAACTCTCGAGATCGTTCCCCAGGAGGCAGTCCACGGGGGCATCGTCGCGGACAGTCACTCTTAGCATACCGGACACTCCTCCCCATTCGAAGGGGACGCAGGCCATCCGACACAGGCTCTCCGAATTGTCGGCCGATCGGACGGGGCAAAGAACGTTTGGCAGGATTTGTTCTGGGGTCACCAGGTGACAACGGACGGCCGTCACACTGGCCCCGGTGTCACGCAGGGCTTCGGCCTTACGCCCATTTATGTTCACCCACTGACTGTATTTCCTGGTGTTGGCTGGTAGGGGAGCCCGCGGGATCAGGTCTCTTCCCCCTAGGCAGGCCAGGGTCATGGCGGCGGGTTCCCACTCGGGCTGCTCCTGCTCGTACTCGTCAGGCTCTTCGGAGACTTGCTCTTCCCCTAGGGCGGCGGCAGCCATCTGGCGGGGCCCGGGGGTCTGGTTCTTTGTGCAGGTCGGGTCACTGGCATAGTGGCCGACTCGTTGGCATCGGTGACACGTAACGTTGGCTCGGAACCCCGGGCGCATCGGGGGGTTGCCCCGGCCGGCCGGGGGCGGGGCGTTGTTTGCGGGAGCGGCCAGGACGGCGTCTCTGCCCCGGCCCTGTCCTCCTCCTCCTCCTCGGGGACGATGATGACCTTGGTTGGTTCTGTTCTGCTTGTTTGGCCCACTCCGGGTCACTCGGGTGCTCTCCCATCGGTCAGCCTCGGCGGCGAGCTGCCGTGGGTCAGTCAATTTGCTGTCGAGGAGGTGCTGCCTGAGCTCGACGAAGCAGTTGTTGGAGAGGTGCTCCCACACAATGAGGTTGAAGAGCTGCTCGTAGGTTGTTACATTGCTACCCTTGATCCATCCCTCGAAGGCTCGGCTGAAATAGTTCACATATTCTATCCAGGTTGTACCCGGGATCCAGGTGCAGTTGCGGAACCTCTGGCGGTACATCTCGGGCGTTAGCCCATATCGACTGAGGAGGGCGGCCTTCATGTGGTCATAGGACGTCATTTGATGGTCCGGAAGCTGCAGCAGGGCATCCCGGCCTTCATTGACGAATCTCCCCCATAGACCGGCTCCCCAGTCACTTCGAGCGATCCGGTGGGCAGTCATGGCGATCTCGTAGGCCTTGAACCACTGCTGTATTTCGTCGTTCCGATAATATTCACGGACCACATCTTTGGGGATGTGGACCTTCTGTTCGGTAGTCCCTGGGGGGCGCGGTTGCTCGGGCACCCCTAGGTCTTTGTTCTGTTTGCGCATTTCTATCTCCGCCAGCTTGCACTCGTGTTCGTATGCCAGTCTTTTTTCTTCGAGTTCTCTCTGTCTCTGCTTTTCCTCTCGCTCTTCTTGGAGCCGTAAGTGTTCTAAGTTCATCTTTTGTTCTGCCAGTTTCAATTCTCCGTCTAATTTGAGCCGTGCCAACTCTAACTTGTGTAGTCTATTTTTCTCTCGTTCTCGGATCTCTTCCCGGGAGAGATCCGTTCTCCTTTCTTCCGTCAGAGTGGTGTTTGTCTCCGGGGCTTCGGGGTCCCGGGGTCCGGCGATATTTGTCTCTGCCCAGGATTCTAGGGCGTGTTTGAAGTCCTCTTTCGTGCTCAGACCGGTGGTGGCAATGCCTAGTTCTATGCAAAATTGTTTTAGCTCTCGGTGGTTGTACTCTTCCAGTTTTTCCATCTGGAATTTCTCTGCAGATCCGCTCTCTCTGGTCGTCATTGTGGATTATTCGTAGGGTGAGTTACTCTCTGTACGGTTACGCGTTGGTTCGGATCCCGCCGCTGCCACCAATGTTAGACGGGGACCTGGAGGGTCGGCCGAGCACAAGGGGAGAGGCCTCCGGTGAGGGCCGTCTCCAGCGATCGTACAGACAAGTAACTTCCCCCCCCACAGATGGACACCACACGAAGATCAGATTAACACCTTTTATAGGCAGTTCTGGAAGTAAGGTAGTACGATACAAGGAGGTCAGGACACGATGATCCTCTCAATTCTAGTCTCTAGTAGGGAAAGGGGGTAGCGGGACAGTCTTGGTACCGACTGGTACTGAGGTGAAACGGCGGTAGCTCACAATCCTCGAGCTCGGTGTTCGGACGGGTCGGACCGCGGCAGCGCCAGCAGGTCCCGAAGAGGTCGTAGATGGCAACGGGCCGCGGCAGCGCCAGCAGGTCCCAACGAGGATGACGGTTACAACGGGCCGCGGCAGCGCCAGCAGGTCCCACGAGGATGAAGGTTGCAGAAGGCCGCGGCAGCGCCAGCAGGCAGGGCGATAGTTCACAAGGCAGGGCTGCGGCAGCGCCAGCAGTCCGTCAAGGATGAGTTCTTCTCGGTGTCTCTCGACTCCAGGATACAACTGCCCTCCTGCTCTGGGGCTGCCTCAGTTATAGGTCTGGCGCCCTTTGATGTCCGGACCCTCGCACTGGGAGGTCGGGAGGTCCGGGATGAGGGAGTCCAGACACCCAGCAGGGGGGTGGAGCCAGCACCCGGGGAGGCTGGGGGCGATCGGCACCTGGCGGGGGGAGAGCCATCGACACTTCTTTCTCCCATTAGCCTGCCAAGTGGTCCGTTCACCTCCTGGGTGGATGGTGGTGCCGGGATGGCGGGGCCTGGCCAGGTCCAGGGTTGGGGTCGAGCTGAGGCCACGCGGCCGCGTGGTGCAGTGTCCAAGATGGCGGCTGGGCCGGGCAATGGGGCTGACGGGGGCCCTGGCCCGTGACACAGAGACATCCGGGAGCAGGCGTCCCGGAGGGGACGGGTTGCGGGTTGCTTCTGCGGGTAGCCCCCGGAGAGCCGGTGTCTGGGCCCTGTCATGCGGGGAGGGAGCGAGCCCTTCGTGGGGCCTGTCCAACACTAGCCTTAACAAGTTATCTAATACATAGCCATTCCTGACATAAACTACAATTATATACATTTATTGCTCTTCTGCGTACCCCAAAATGAGCCTACGGGCAAAGGTGATGACTCGTCCACCAACGTGCTAGGTCCCACCCTCCTACCGGAGTGACTTTGCACAGGACGCCCAGTTCCCTAGAAGGTTTTTAGAAGAAGCTTAGAAGATGCATCTTTTCAGTTCCTTTGAGACTGTCAGCCAGAAAGGATGTCAGTGAGAGCACATATTACAGACTTCATTGGCAGGGAATAACATGCCTCACTGACCAGCAACTGTCACAGAGCTGCAGTCAGTGCGGCACCGACTCTCTGCTCTCAATGCCAGAGCTATAGGCGCAGCATTGGATGTGGAGGGAGAGAGAAGGCGCTTTTGACAGGAGTCCAGGCATTTCTTTTTCAATTTTGGGTGCCAGATGTATATTTGAAGGGGGTGGTGGAGGTGGATGGTATGATGCAAGGCTTTTTTTTAGTGTTTGAGAGGGGGGGAGGTGGTGGTTGAATGAGTGGTGTGGACAGACCAGGTTGATTTTTACTGTGGTTGGGACAATGCTTAGTTTGAAAAAAGAAAAAAAGAAGTGCCAGGGCCCTCCTAGGAGGCCAGTGCAGTTTGCACCACCCATTGCCCCAGCCAGCACTGACAATGACAGTACCAACACAACTACTAACCATCACACTCCTACAATTTCAGACTATTCCAGGCCCCCAAAGCTATGAAAATGACTTTGGCAACAGGTATAAGCCCTTTTCAATATTTAATTAATAAACAACTGTCCGGTAGTCATCTTTAACTTAGACAAATAGCGCCACCATGTGGCAGACTGTCATACGTATCAGTATTGGCAATTACTTGCCAGTGCCGAGCACCGGAAACCACCGGCTCCAATTAAGCACTGAGTTTTGGGGGGGATGGGGGTGGGGAAGTAGTTAATTCAGAAGTTGATGAGGGTAGGTGGTATTCATTTTATATTTGGGAGGGAAAGGGAGAACACATTCTATATGTCCCCCCTCTACCCCTGCAAAGAGATTGGCAGCAGATGCAGGCGACCTACATACCTTAAAATTATCAATAAGCAAAACGTGAATAAAATGAATGTTTTCCCCCTCAGGGTATTGAGCGCCGTGATAGACAACTCAAGCTTTTCTTTCATTATTTATTTGATGCCACTCAGAACACCTCAGTGACTTACAACCCTGCTATTAATGTTTATTCTTCTATAAATTACATTTCCTAGTCTATTTTGTGACATTAAGGGACTTATGTGATGTTGGAGGAATTACTTCCACCCGACGCCGACTTTGTCATGGGACTGACCAACACCCGGTCGGCGGGTCCGTCAGCCCCATTAGGATGCGACTGAACACTGTTCGGTCGCATTCCTATATTTCACTATGTGAACATGCATTATGGCCGTAAACCGACCGTAATGCATGCTCCTATAGTGAAATGAGAGGCGCAGGGATCACCAGGGGGGCACCATAGGAGCCCCATCAACCTCCAACAGGAGGCCGGTCACCAAAGGGACCCCTGCTGTGGACCCCCAAACAAGATTTCTGACATGGGTGCCATGTCGGACAGACTGACATAGAAACCATGTCGGACCCCTTGATCATAATCTCAAGGGCGGAAAGACCCGCCCTTGAGAATACTTGCCAGCTTCTGACTGTTGGGCGGGATCTCTGAGCCCTCTGGAAGCCAGCCAGAATGAACGGCAGGTTTCCTTTCCGACCGCCTCCAACATAATGAGGTAGTGGCAAAGGAAACCGTGCAGCCAATAACGATGTCCCTAAATGTTTTCATCAATCTCTATGTTTCGTTATCTAGCATGATCCATAATAACTCTTTTCATGCCTTTTTTAAGCTAACTTCATTTTTGTTCATAGTACAATCTCTATAGAAGGGGGCGCATAGTCTTTCCTACTCATCTCTCCTTGAACCCTCCTCTTAATTCCTTCCTTCTTCATGCTCTCTAATTTGCAATCTAATTTTTGTCTCCTTGCCTTCCCTCATAGCTTCTACTTGTGTTCCTTTACATTCCCTCCTTTAGCTCACCTATCCCCTAGCCTTACCCTTGTCATTGTTGCCCTTTCATTCTAAACCCCTCTTTTTTCCGGGTTTTGCTGCTCTGTGGCTAGTATGGTGTTTCAGGCATTCATAGAGAACAAAGTGAATTGTTAGACCTTGTCTTCTCTTCAGGGTCACTCACAAACCTTTTCCGTTTTACCCTCCCCGTTTTGCTGAATTCGCTTTTGTTGGCCATAGAACTCTGTGCTCTTTATCACTGCTAACCAGTGCTAAAGTGCTTGTGCTCTCTTCTTAAAACATGGTAGAATTGACATACACAATTGGCATATTTAACTTACTCATAACTCTCTAGTAAAGTGCTACCTTATGTGCCCAGGGTCTGTAAATCAAATGCTACTAGTGGGCCTTAAGCACTGGTAGTGCCACCCACTTATGTAGCTCTTTAAATATGGCTCAGGCCTGCAGTTTCAGAGTCTGTGTGTGCAGTTTTAACCTGCCATTCCAACCTGGCAAAATAAACGTTTTGCAAGGCCCATTCCTTCCTTTTTAATATATATATGCCACTCCTAAGGTAGGCCCTCGACAGCCCAGAGGGCCAGGTGTAATGTATTTGAAAAGTTGGGCATCAACTTTTACATTTTACATGTTCCGGTAGTGAAAAACTCTTAAATTCATTCTTCACTACTGCAAGGCCTATCTCTCCCATATGATAACAGTGTAGTTGGTTCATCACATTTTATAAGTGTAATTTCCAAATGGGAAGAAATAACTGATTTGTGTTTGGTGCCCTCAGAATCCTACTTAAGATACTAACTCATGGTGAAGTAGAATTTTAAATTAGAATTCTGAAAATGTTGCTTTTAGAAAGTTGGAATTTTCTTGCTTCAGCCATTTGGTGCCTGCAGCCAGTCTCTGGTCACATGAATGGGTGTATGTGGATGTTGGGTTTGTGTATTCCTGCTAGACAGTCACACACAATAGGAGTTTAGGTGTGAGTGGATTGGCCATCACTGGGAGGATGGGAAGGAGGAGCTGGGCCCAGCCTCACTTACATCTGACTAGGCTGTGTCCTGTCTCTACAAGGGCTGCATACCCCGTTTAGTTAGCCTGGAGCCTGAGCAGGGAATATAGGGCCTCTGTGCACTTCAAAGGCATGTCTCTAGAAGCTTCTTCCCACTTCAAATGCAGAATTGTATATAAAAGAAGGACCTAAGACATCAACACTTCAGTACATTTCTGGACCTGTGGATACTCTGCTAAGAAGGACTGCTGTGCTGCTACTGGAACTGCCACTCTGCTGGACGGCTTCTCTACAAGGTACTGCTGGCCTGCTGTTCTGACCTGTTGCCCTCTTGCCTGGACTTGCAACTCCATCTTGAACCCATGAACCCAGAGTAACTCAAAGGGCTGGTCTGTTGTCCTCCTGATGTGAGCCTCAGGGACCTAACAGGCTTCCTAACAGATCCTGGACTCGTCTTCAGCGAGTTCCTGGCCCCCAAGAGGTGCCCCTCAGGTCCTGGACCCTTTGTGTGGCTCTTGAGCTCCTAAATGCAAGCTTTTTGGCTCTTTGAGACCTCTAACAGGCCCATTTGCTTCAGAACTGCACTGCTCGCACCGAAAATCAGCACAAGCTGCCGCAAAACCATCTCTTCACACAGCAGCATCATCAGCCCGCTGGGGACTGCCAATTCCAAGCTCTAGCCCCCCAACCATGATGCCTGGCATGCTCTTCGCACCACGCCAACTGTCACCTGTGGCACTCTCCTTGCTCCAGGCAACACTCCCTAATGCAAACGGGGCTCTTGGCACAAGTCTTGAGAAGGTAAACCTTCAGCAGGACTAATCTGGGACCGTGTCCGACTCGTGCTCCATCACCTGAACTTTTGACTGTGACCCGGTCCAGCACAACCAGATATCCCTAGTTGGAACTTTATGCTTTTGGGAGCTATTTTACAGTTTATTCTTTGAAAAATCTTAACTATGGTTCTACTGATTGGAGTTTTATCATTTTGTTCTTACTTTATTTATTACATTTTGCTCTATTTTCTCCATCTTAAGTGTGATTGATCTGTGCCTAGCTACCAGGGGTTTTGAACACAGGTTAATTTGGGGTTTTGTTGTGCCCTACCATACCCTGACTAGGATTGTGCTTGCTGCTTGACCAGGACACATACCCCAGATAACCAGTATCCCAATTTCTAACAGTAATACAACAATGATTCTTGACATTCTGAAATGTGGGAGAGACATTGCCATGGCAATAGTTAAGAAGATCAAGTATATGGCAGTGGTCATTACTGACAGAGGCCATTGTAATAGCTCAGCATGTCCCACTAAGCGAAAACAATGTGTCAGACTAGTTAAGTTTCAAAATTACTAAGGCAAGTGAATGGAAAATAGATTTATAATTTATATAAAGGATTTTTTCAGAGGTGAGTAATAGGCAAATGTTGATTTGTATTAAGAGTAAACAGAAAATGCTAAACCATGTATCCATGTACTACAAAAGACATCACTGAAGAAATTCTGATAGATATGTGGGTGCATAACATGTTCACATGCTTTTCTACCAATTCATCACATAGAAAAAAATCATTTATGGATATGTAAAAAGACAATAAGTAATTTAGGAATATTTAGAAAGACATTGACTCTGATCACACCAATACCGGCATGCCAAACATGGTTCTCTTGGATAGTGGAGACATTAATTGTACAGTGAAAGAGGTTGAAAGTGCATCCCAAACTTCTCATTATGACATGGGGAATTATTATGTATTTGCACCCAGGGTGACGGAACTCAGCACAGTTGTTTCTAAATATGTACTACTCGATTCAAAAGGCAGACTTCCTTGAGTAAATGTGAGCTACTCCTTACAAATTCCCTTACAAGTCAGAAATAAATCAAAGGCAATTCACACATACTCAGGAAAACCTATGTGAATTGCTTGCATATATTTTGCATGCCTTAATCTATTTAATAGGTGCTTGGACATATTTACAGTGATAAAAGGCCAACCTCTAGATACTCCTACAATGTTATAATATGAACAAAAAGAAATTACACAGCACTAATGGACTCTGGTGGAAGTCAATCTCTACATACATGCTACATTAAATAGGTATTGATCTCACACATCTCTATTAAGGTCTCTATTTACAACATGGAAAAGGACACAAACAAAGGATCAGTTTTAACATTCTGCATCATTAAGACATTCTTGGATAGCATAAAAAAAGAGGGAGCCCACTAGTAATAGATCCACTACCAACATGAGGTTTAAATACCATATTATCTCAACTGATGGACTACCTTTAGAGACAATGCCTAAGTGTACATTGGCTTATCTGTCAGTTAAGGAGACCATCTTATTAGCCAACACTTCACCTAGAAAGTTGAGTGAAATGCAACCTTGGCTATACAAGTTCCATTTTAAATTCATATTGTGACATCCGCATCCCAGATTCAACAGTTGTTTTACATTTTCACAGCAATGTGCATAGTGTGTATGGATCATGGACCAGAATATCATAGCCAACATATTTTTCGACAGAAAGTTTGTGTCCAGAGCATAATTTACAAAAATATTGCCCCATTCGAGTTAATAATTGAGTATCTACACCCAATGGGAAAATATCTTTGCAAATGATATTTAGGTCACAATATTCATGTTAGATGACATTTTCCCTAATGATTTCTATATTTTCACACACCTTCGGACTTCACATACTTTCGATGTCTGTTCGGAAATTAAATACTATATAGATAGGTCTAAGGACTACGTAAATATTAACAACAATGTGTTTTATACATTGAAAGAAAGACAATGACATGGTAAGGATCAAGGCTGATTTAGCCAAATATACTCATGCTGCATTGAGATACGTTAAAAGAATACAGGACATCTATTACAGATTTGCCCTACACCATACTTCATAGGGTCGGTGAGACAGTTAATGCAACACATTCTTCTCCAAGATATTTCAAAGACAGCACTTTGGAATTCTTTCATGTGTGTAGTTCTTGATTATACTGACACAGATTCAAGATGGGATACTCAGATGGGGCATGCAGTTTAGAGGAATTTATTTTGGACAACTCCCAAATCAATTGTGTCAGAAAGAGAAGTGCTTCTTGCTTTTCTATACAAAGCATGTTAATCCCAAATAATTAGCACTGCAAATGAAAGCAGTTCTGTACTTTAATAATACTTTTGTAGTTCAAGATTGGCATGTTTTGCATTCTTCCATAATTTAGTGAGTCGTCATAATAATGCATTTTATGTAATTCAATTTTCTGCTGACTAGATTTTATTTCGGTTTTCTTGTGGTTGGGTTATAAGAGAGAACCTAGTCAATTTATGTGAGTGTTGGTGGTGGATGTGTTTACATTTAGGCAACCACGTTTTCTTCAAAAACGTTAAATGGCGAGGAAGTTGGTGATTGGGTTGAGTAGGGTGGCAGTTTTGAGATTAAATCTGTTTCTTGAGTTATGAACAAAAGCTTAATGGTACTTGCATTTAAGTTTGTTGAATGTTGATGAGAATTTGTTTGAAGTAGTTGATGGAGCAGTAGTCAGCTAATTTATTGCAGAAGGCTTTGAGGTTTTTAAGATAGTTTTTCAAAGAAATGCTTAGTTCAAAGAGCAAAGACTATCTAAAAAATTAATGGAACATATTTTTCTATTTTGTGTTTTGTAGTTTCTTTTATTGCCACAATAATGGTAATTAACAAACATATTAGAGTTGTTCTGCTGCACGTTTGACTTTAGGAAAACATAGAATGATGAAATAATAGTAAATATGCAGAATAGTCCTCATTTGAGATCAGGAACTCACACAAGGGGTGCTAATTTCCATCTCTTTGATCCAGTGTTGGTAAAGTTAATGGGAGTCGATGGCATAAAGTGACTGGTGTATGTAATGCTGAAAGGAGGATTGAGAGGAATATTAAAGTAACACAGTCCACTCTTCATATGCCATGTACAGACTTAAACAAAAGTGAATGGTGTTGTAGCGGTAATGTGTTGGGCCTCATGAACATCTGTACTGGTTTCATTTTCTCTAACCTCTATTTAAACCTCAGCTACCATACCGAATACCTAAATCAAGAGGGCCTCCGATGGATCTTGTTATGTGCTAAAAGGGACTGGAATAATTGAGAGGATGAGCAATTAGCATATGAGGACCTGGAAAAAGATAATTGTTATCATTTAAACATGGAGTGAAGCCTCCCAAACTAACCTACCACTAATTAGGTTAGCCTCCAAACCATATTGAATTTAGCCATAACAAATAATGAGACAGAATCAACAGAGCCATTTATATCAATTTGTATTTCTATTTAGATTCCAAATACTTAGAATACAACCTAAATTCGATTTAGATCAGATTTAATTAGCATTTGGGAACTCAGCGAGATTCAGATATGAAAAAATTATCTTCCGTAGCAGAGGGAGATTTTATCCTAAGGAAGGTGAATTAACAGGGAAATCAATTGCATTTCATACCAACGCTTCAGAAAAGTTCAGTAAATTCCAATCGTCTAGTTTCAGTTCGGAGACAGAGTCCTCTTCCTCTTCCTGCACTGCAGCGTTAATGCCACAACTGCACTGACGTGAACCTTTTCAGCTGAAAAGGTTCCACTACACTAGCATACCAGCCTGCAGCCAAAGTAATACATTTGTCACAGTTTGCATTGTTTCGAGAAATCCCAATTTTCAGTCTCTGTACCGCAAGATGGGTAAAGGGATGATGCCCCTTAATTCAAAATGTAGGCAATCATACTCCATTGATTCCACATTTACACCCCTTGACTTCATCCAATTTGTGAGACCACTCTGTCCCATTGGTTGCCCTCGATAGAATGAGACGATGTAGTAGGTAAAAGTATACACATCCGCATCAATTAAGTAATCCATTACTCACAATTTCCTTAGGATCACCGTAATTTAGCCATACGATTGGTTGCAGCAATTAGGAAGCAGGCGAGTTCATGCTATCATCCCTTGTCAGTCCATTCCCAAGCATGTGCTCTAAGAAGTAACACTTTTGTTGCAAGTCTAGTCAAGTAAGCTAAAAACGGGAATGAGAGCGGCTGAGTGTTCAAACACAAGCAGAAACTTCACGAAAGGTTCCCATAGGCTTCAGACTATTCAGTTCATAAGTTCATACCAGGAAAAGAAGCAAGTTTAAGTTCTTCATGGAATGCAGCTTATACACAATGAAATTATGTTAAAATATGAATCTCGCAATACATAAAATAGTGCATTAATTCTCCAACTAAGCGTATTATTATCACTTCAATATGAGTTTGCAATTACTCATAAAAAGTTTTAATACTCACTATCACTCCACAAATAATTTTGCAAGTCTCTTTTACACA
Organism: Lissotriton helveticus; assembly: GCF_964261635.1. Taxonomy (NCBI): domain Eukaryota; kingdom Metazoa; phylum Chordata; class Amphibia; order Caudata; family Salamandridae; genus Lissotriton; species Lissotriton helveticus. The sequence goes on from NC_136063.1 coordinate 577,408,732, forward strand.
TTATATATGTTAATACATCATACAGAATTCAAAGGCACATCAGAAGTGAACTACACTACCTTGTGTAACACCTACTTTTCATGTCAATGTCAGTACTCATGTTACACGTTCTAGGGTTATTAGCACGTGAAGCAATTTTATTCTTACATAGAATTTTTTTCTGTTATTGTTTATTTACCAAATGTATCTAAGCATAAGAACGTATGTCAATATAATGTTAAATTTCACATTAGCTCATTGATTGTTAGGTGTTGTCAGAAATCTACTTCTAACATTCTGCATGTTTTTACGATGCAGTATATAAAGCAGAACTTTTGTTGTATTTCTTGATACATGGAAACCTAACACACATTTTGTCATTATCGGGTAAAATAGTGACATAATCCATTTCTATGTAAAATTGTCGTAAATAGATGAATGATAACATCTCTGCTCTATCAACGGTGTCTCTGGAAGTTTCCCTCTTAAAGGGGACAAAAATGAGAGGATGGGTTCTGATTATTGTTCTATCAAGGGGGATGAGGTGTCAGAACTGAATGTTGTGGGCTACATGAATACAATTATCTGTCTCTAAGATCTGTAATGGGTACTAGCTAGCCTTTCCCTAAGCATTGTTTGTTAAATACTGTCAGTCTTGGAGAATCTTCCTTATTCTGTGTTACTCTAGCATACAGGTTATGTGTTGGCATTTCACCCTTTTACCCTTATAATCAGGCTACAGAACTACGGATTAGACTTGAGATGCCCATAAGGGTCTTTGTGGTACTGACGAATGCCCCATTATCGAGTGACAAATATAAAAAGCGAAGAAATATATTGCCCTTCAGCAAAGGAATGGATAGGCACCTTACAAAACCCTTTCCTGTCTTGTTCTTTTAACCTTGAATTTGTAGAACAGTTAAATACAGGATTGCAAATTTATCAGTCCAGATTCTGTTACATGACATATGAGGACATCCTCAGGTGGAAGCCTCCTCACACACACAAAATTACTATAAAAAGATCTCAAGGTGAGCCCGCCAGTAACAAGCACAATTACAGATGAGGACCGACCATGATGATGAATCATGCCACCTAGTGTTGGTAACTGTAAGAAATTGGATTAATACTTGGTGCGAGTGACTACCCATCTCAAGGAACAATCACAAACCTTGTCAGGGTGAACCTTTGAAATCACAAAATTAACCTGACTTCACTCCCTGCTAGCAATGGCACAGAGCAGACAGACTTAACTGAAGGCAATGTGTAAAGTATTTATGCAGTACCAAAACAGTAAAAAAAAGTTGTTATGCAAAACAATAAATATCCTTAGTCATATTACAGAACTAGAGTACAACTTAATAAACAAAATAACAAAAATCGACTAAGGTAATTGGAGATATGAATTTAAAGTAGGACTAGCACCAAGAAGCATAAAGTGGCAATGATGGTTAATAGTCATTGTGGACTGGAACATAGGTGCAATTTGATGCTGACAGCGATGGAGCACAGGTCAGATACACCAACCAGGTTTGTCCTGGTCAAATATTTTACCTTCTGAATTCAGTCCTTTAAGTCCCAATCCACCACATGATTATGTTTCTAAAGCCCCTGGGGCCTCAGGGCAGACACTTGGAGATTTACAGGGTGTCAGACAGAGGCCAAACATCAATGGCCAGTTCATGTCTTGTTGCCACTGATCAGCCAGGTGGTTGCAGGAAAAGACTTCTTGTAGCCTGTGGTGTCCCAGTAGCTTTAAACAGGATGTCCGCCTTATGACCCTTTGAGTACACCTTCTTTGTCTTGGGTACAAAAGATGGTAAAAGAACAACTGATGGAATGAATGCAGAACAATGTCATATATTCACCCTAGTACAGAGATCTGGGCATAAATCCATTGGTATTTTGCTTCCCATGCTATTCCAGTTTAGACCCAGCCATATGCAAATCAGTCTTGACCCTGTTCCCCGTGGAAACAGTCCAGTCCGAACTGCCAGGCCAGGTCCTCCCTGCACTGTAAACAAGCATCCTTTGAACAGTTTCAGGGTATCACCCCTCATCAGCCAGGCTAGCTTGACTCCAGTGGCATGGAGAGGACGGAACCCATGTCTGTGCATACCCGTCCCACTTGGGGTGACAAATGCAAAAGGAACAACTGATGGACATAATGCAGAAAAATGTCTCACACATTCACCCCAGTACAGGGATCTGAGCCTAAATCCATTGTCATTTTGCTCCCAATGCCATTCCAGTTTAGACCCAGCCATATGCAAATCAGTCTTGATCTTATTCCCCATGGGAACAATCCAGTCCAAATAGCCAGGCCCTCCCTGTACTGGAAACAAGCATCCAATTACCAGTTTTAGGGTATCACCCCTCATCAGCCAGGCTAGCTTGACTCCAGTGGCATGGAGAGCAAGGGACCCATGTCTGGGTATACCCGTCCTACTCGGGGTGACAAATGCAAAAAGAACACCTGATGGACAGAATGCAGAACAATGTCATACATTCACCCCAGTACAGCGATCTGGGCCTTTTTTTCTCCCCATGCCCGTTCAGTGTAGACCGAGACATATGCAAATGAGTCTTGACCCTGTTCCCATGGGAGCAGTCCATCCTGAACTGTCAGGCCAGTTCCTCCCTGGACTGGAAACAAGCATTGTAGGACCAGTTTCATGGTATTACCCCTCATCAGGATGCCCACCGCCCCACCCTGCCTATTCGGTCAGGTTCAGAGGTGTCATTTCTTCCCATTCAGGTCAGCCTATTGTTTGCTCTTGGGATGCACTTCATACCTTTTTCACACCTAACAAAAGCTAGTTACTGGCTGTCAGAAGCGGGGAACAAATGTACATTTTAGCTTCCAGGAAGTTCAAGTCGGGAAACGGTAACTTACTTTTCCTTAATACTTATTAAAAATCTTACTTCACCATTGAATTGGATTTTGAATAAGTATACAAATAGTTGTGTAATTATATTTTTAGTCAGCTCTATTACTGAGATACAGTATTAGGATTTTTAATTTGTACTCTGGTTTTCTATATAGGACAGCTAGACCTGCCACAATGAAAAATATCTTTGGGTGCAAGTCACTGTAAGGACATATTAACATTACATTTTTACCTGCCCTACCTATAAATACCATGCACACTGCCTGGTTGGCTGGCAAGGCTTACATAGGGGAGACTTATTAATATTTTAAAGTGAGGTTTTACCTATCAAAAGGGTTTATTTTGACAGATCAAATTACAGTTTTTACACTGCTACTGTCAGGCTACACTTGTAGGCCAGAGCCATATTTTACACTGTCACTGTAGGTGCTACGGTCCACTAGTGACATTTAATTTACAGCCCTGGGAATACTTTGTACCATTATACTAGGGTTTTCATGTAACAAGACCGTAAAGATTCTTAGACTAGATTAAGTTGCACATGTACATAAGAATGTTACACATATGGTATTAGTGTGTAGTATGCACATACAAATTACCAAGATTAGGGAACAATACAATATTAACAATTTTGGTTATCTTTTAATTCTATACAAGTCAAGCAGAAATTATCGTCTTCCACAAGAATATGCATAGTGATGAAAATTGAGATAGCTATTTGAGTCACAGGGAGAAGTGCTAGTGTTTATATGTTTGATGTACTTATTCTTTGCTTTGAACAATTTACGCAAAAGCAGCCATGAGCAATAAATAACCACACTCCCTATTGAGTTATTTATGTAAAATACTGTTGCAAATCCGACAGAATCGAACTGCAATGGTATCTTGCTGCTTCCTACGCAGAAATGTATAGTAGAATGTTGTATTATAATTGCTTACTGCCCTGAATTATTTCAACAAAAACTGGGAACGAAATGGGTTGGGTGTTTTGTAACTATGGATCAATAAAGAATCTGTTTGAAATCTATGGATGTTTGATTCAATTATTTGTAAAACAATTGAAGGAAAACATTTTTTACTGGCAAAATTCATGTTACCAATTGATGTGTTTACTCCTTTATGGTACATACTTGTTCTTTGTCTGTTTTATTTTAAAACACTACTAGTTCAACAACAAAGTACAGAGAGTTGGTTACACAGAGATATTGCTACGGTATGTCAATTCACTATTACACTTGAGAATAGAAGCTCCCATAACCAGCTATTTAACATATTGCTTTGCATGTAGATATCCATTACATCCTATACACATCATTGATCAATAGAAGAGACAAGTCAGAGTGCTGGAGTCATGTGACTGTTTTCTCTCTTACCCATTTCTACTACAATCCCTCATATCCCTGTGTATTTGGTCACTAGTGGAGGTAGTGATAACATTGTACGGCTCCCATTGGATTATGAGAACAAAGTTGAGTGAATGCTGATAGTAATGGAACGGTGACAGTGAAAGGAGTTTCTATATGTATCCCTCTGCTGCGCTGAGTGCACAGTCGAGATGTACTGTTCTACTTTTTCTGGCTCAGTCCAGTGGTTATCATCAATATGGGGAGTCTGTGAAGTAGGGACACATAGGCTTCTTTCAAGCCATTATCTTGAGTGCTTGTCAATCAGGCTCAGCCGAGAATAGTATTCTTCTCTCTCCTGTCGCTATTGGCTCTTTGGGTGTATCTCTCCATCTTCAGTGCAGTGCTTGCATTGAACTGTTTGAGGGACTAGTTCCATCTGGGTTAAGAATTTTATTTTATTTTAACTATATTTTTTTTCTTTCCTAGAAATTAATGGTTGTGTATTTTCGATACATTTCTGTTTTTATTCCTACGTCAACTGAAGGTTAGGTGGGGGAAGGAAGTCTTAGTTATAATCTGCGCTTTATTCCTATTTCATAGAAATTAAAGATGGATTGTAATGAGGCTACATTGCTAACCAATCTTTATTTGGCTTAGAAACAAAGACAATACTGCCTTAAAGGCACGGTTTGCCATGCCCCTTTTAACAACATTTTGTTTCTTTGTCTGGCTTTATGTGCTTATGCCACGCATTATCACATTAAACTCAGATGGGCTGGCGTTGCCAGTGCTTGCTTTTAATTATGTATAATATTGTTCTTGTGAACTTTGTGTAACATTCACTATATTTCAGCACCTGGCCAGCCTTTCACCATTCAAATATGAAGTATATACTAAATTCTTTATTAAAATGCTATATTTATATTTCTTCACTGAGCTCTATAAAGAACACGTATACCTTCCAGGGCCTTGTTTGCACTAAACAAAACTATAAATAAATAAATATAATATAAAATATGAAGTCTTATGCACTCCACGGAATTATACAATGCTGTTCCAGTTAAAATGTTTTTTATTTTGCAAAAGAGCACCTTTAAAGCTAGAAATATTTATGGATATGTCTTCAAAATCATTATAGTGAATGTACATGGATTTTTGTACATGGTGATGAAACTTTCATGACAGCAGGAGTGGGAAAATATGGATGTGAGCGCTGGTGTAAGATTAGATTACTTTTGCTATCTGTCCGAGAATAGAACACTGTTGGAGAACATCAGATGCATTTCAACAGCAAGGAGTGCGAAGTGATGTATTGAAGAAACACGTTTCTGTGTCTAGTGACAAGTGCAGACTCTGAAAAGATTTATGGTTGATGAGAAGTAGAACGCTAAAATTAGTGCTGTTATTCATATGCGGTAACAGTTTATTACTCAGCAGAGGTGTAGCTTACTTTATTGTTCTGACAGAGAGATAGGTACAGTGACTTTAATGAAGCTGCATGTTTGGGGCATGGGAGCAGAGAGCATCTTCCTGATAACTTCAATATGCTTAGGGGGTTGTTCACATGGAGGATGTTTCACGATAATAGGGCATTTTAGGTCTTTTTAGGTCTCGCACCTGCGATACAGGGCGAAGCCCTGTCGCAGCGCGAGACTATTGTTGGCGGCTCTGCTTACAAGGAGCCAAGAGGGAGACAAGAGATGGGCACGCGCAGCATGCCGGAATCGGATCAGGTCGTGCGCGTGAACACGCGCTCCGATTCCGGCATGCTGTTCACACACACACAGCGACGCGCGCGCGCACACACACACACACACACACACACGCACACACAGACACACGCGCACGCCCGCACACACAGACACACACACACGCGCACACACACACACACACCGACACGCGCGCGCACACAGACACGTGCGCACACACAGACACACACACACACACACACGTTCACACATCACCCCCCACACACTGGGCTCTTTCCGCGTGTCCCTCTCTTCCTCCCCAGCGGGTCAGTCTCGGCAGCACAGGAGCGCGGGGTAGGCTCCCGTCTCCTTCCTGTCTTTTTGCAGCCCCGCCCCGTCCCAACACAGGTTGCCTGGCTTCCTGCCCAGGCCGGGCTGCGGCGGTGGTTCAGCGAGGACGTAAAGTTTACTCAGTGAGTATTTCTAGAGATCGCCACTCACTCAACATATAGAAGAAACAACACTATATTTATTTATTTGTATTTAGCCATCGCTATGGGCAATCTGATTGCCGTGGATTTATTACCGTTGATGGGTGTGGGGAGGGAGTCATGTCTAACGAGAGACAAAACCTAGAGTTGGCCCCTGTATCCCCCTCCCTCAACAATGGTAGTTGCATATTTCTCTGTGTGAATGGTTTATGTCAGTGTTTTCTTGGGAAAATAGCGGGCCACCGAAATTAATTATAACAAGAGCCAGGAGAAAAACCCCAGCAGATCCATTTCTGCATTCAAGGTGACCTCCTAATGCTGTGCACCATTATTTTCACGTATACCTGTTTGGACAGCTGAGAACACTCCAGGTGGAGAACACTCCCACCCCAGGCCACACTAAACACGATGAGACACAGACACCAAGACCGCAGGCTATAAAGCTGCCCCGAGAACATCCCCCCCCCCCCGAATTGTAGCAGTGACAGGATGTGAGAAGTCCGCTTTACACAATGTTATTCCATGAACTCAACGCAAGCTAGTAACCTTGCCGATGGGTATTAGTCTGGTATTTAACAGATAACATGATGGTCTCTGACTGTTTTGTTATGTTCGATGTTTAAACGCTCTTGTTGAATATAAATCTGTTCAAACTGCATTATTCACTGCACAGAAGTATGTGTATTTCTGAAAATATAATTTTTTTAAATTTAAATAATACTTATGAAAATAAATTTTTTTTAATTAATGGGAAACATACATGTGAGGGCTATCTTGCACCCTTATTTAATGCACAGTTTGTGTGTGTTGCAATGACAGTAATAACACTTTATATATATATAGGTGGTTTCTTTGAATATTTTCTATTGCAGCCCTACAGTTACTGAATCCAACAAACTACTGTAGTAAAGGGTTCTACTAACAGTGGTCCAGGAAAGATGAATTAATGTGACATAGTCATTGATAAATACCAGTCACTCTGCCTTCTGAGCCCCATTAGCGGCACATGGATGGCCTATGCCACGTCATCATAATTTGTTTAATGAAATGCGCTTGTTAACACAAACACTGCATGTTTCCTCGTGAGTTCCTTTGATGAACAGTGTGTTTTTCATGACTAAAATAATTAAAATTGGAAAGGGAATCCGAGTACATACCAAAGCTGTTGGTACATCTCTGGTCTCACATTCCAGCACCATTACTTGGATGACACCATCCACCTTCAATATCCTTTCACATTCTTCAATCACCTTTTTATGCTGCTGTACATTACTGCAGAGCTGATTAATTAAGGAGTGCTACACTGGTAATTAGCTGTCCTCAGAGTGCTTACATCCATCAGGGCCATAGTAGCCTTCTCTCCAGCACTGTTCGCCACAGATGCATTGTTTTGTTGGTAGGCTTCAAGGCGCTATGGTCGGAATCTGCCATCAGTGTGTTAGTACCTCTGTTTGTTTGCTATTTTCTGCTTCACGTCGACAAATTACAATGTTTTTTCCTTTTTGCCGATGCAGAACAGAAGCTGCATAAAGCATCTGTGCTGCATTGAAGGGCAACGCCATACAATGCCTGTATGCTAAAGCGCTCGCAGGGTGCAGCAATGGACTGTTTCTGAGGGAGATAGGTGAGCGAGACAGCAGGCTTCTGACAATAACAGGGTGGTTTCTCACTCTAAGTGACATAGGGAAATGAGGCACGTATGTGCCTTACTCTTAGAATCGGGCCCATTGTACAGACAGACTTTGGATTGGGTTGGGATCAAAAATAGGCCAGAGAACCCTAAAAACAAGCATTTGAAATGCATTAGGTCTCGCATTTATGTGAGTTTAAGCTATTTCCATTGTAAATGACAATGCCTTTTATTTATGTTTTAAAAACAAAAATAAAAAGCATAGCCATTTAGAATGCCAATAGCTCAAACTTGCGTAACTGCAACACCTATTGCATTGCAAATGCTTGTTTAAAGATAGCATGGGGGCAGGATACTGAGAGACGATAAGTTGCAGATTCCTGGGGTGTACTCTGAGAAAGATTGGGCCAGTCAGCTGGCCCCAGTTTTGCCAGGCTGTATCGGCTGCAGGTATAATCCTACCAGGTGCTTCATGAGCTGCATCACATTCTTGTGCAGCCGGGGCATGCGCTTTGGACAGTAAGGTGGCGGACTTGATGATGTCAGCTGGCGATTCGTTGGGGAAGAACCTCCTGGCACACTACCTCCAGGATTTTGCTAACTTTGGGGTGTAACATAGGAGTATTTGTGCCTAAGGGCCTGATTTAGAGTTTGGAAGGGCCTGGTAGCCTGTCCCATATGCCACAGAGTACCCTGTCTCTCAAACTCTCGGTCCACTCGCCTCATTTAAAGAGGAAATACATCAGAGGAAGGACATTACACTGCCCGCTGCAGATAGGGTGGGCAATGTAATACTTTTTTTTCTGAGCATCACTCCCATGAAAAATCTGGTGGTCAGCAACAGAAAAAACTGTAACGACTCCCTACACCCTGGGAGAAAACTCTCAAGGCAATGGGGTCATTAGATGTTTGTTTTTCAAAAACAAACTTCCGCTTTAAAGGTTTATTTTCGAAAAACAAGAAAATGTTAACTGTTTGATGGGCAGCCGTTGAAATAGAAGGAGGGTTTCCACCAAACTTTTTGTACCATAGAAAGAACCACCATGACTGTGGTTCCCTTCAAGGTACAGAGATGGCCAATAGGCCAGCAGTTGCCTCTCAACTAGACAGACAGCAGTCCATCATGTGAGGGTAATGTTCTCCACCACGCCATCCATTACATTTAAAATCAGGCTCTTCATCTTTCCATTGTGTTTGTTATGCCCTTTCATACAAAAGTGATACAACTCTAGCAGTGCATGAAATATTATAAATGATTTAACTCCTATATACGTCATGGATTGTTTTGTAGTTTGGCATGCCCATAACAGAACTTCATCCTTACGTCAGCAGTGCCATGAAGTTGGGGTGTGTCTTGGAGGCCAAATTGTAATGATTAGCTGGTCGAAGGCCACCAGTCACTGTTGATTCTAGGTAACCTGTAGGCCTTATAACCACATCATTCATTTGATGTTGTCGTACATGAAATGTCGATGTTTTCTTTGTCTTTGAGCGAGAAAAAATTTCAGGGGGTTATGGTAATTCAGCAAATGCTTAGGAAGAAGGACCCAGAGAGGAATACACTTAACATACAAAGGTTTTCTCGCGCTTCTCCGTAGAATACCTGCAATTCTAGTCAACTGGTGATTCAAGGGAGAAATTAGCATTGGACAAAAGCAATGAAAATATGTAACTGTATCAAAATGTTTTACATTTCACAATTCCGGAACCACGCTCCCAAAAAGCGCTTTTACCAGCTGTCGTCCTCCTGAGGTCGAGTTAGTACTGGTGACACTTGGTCCCTCTATTCTTGCTCATGCTACTGGACTTCTCAATGGCAGGGTGAGGAAAATCACAAGTGGTGGCTGCAGCTTCTCCTACTGTACCCCAAGACTTTGGAATCACATCCCACCCAACCTTACAGCAATCCCAAATTTGATGCAGTTCATAAGTGCCTTACAAACCTGGCCTTTCCACCTTTCGTTTGCTACATAACTTATAGACATATCAGAGATTTTGTAATGATATATTTTTACAGTATTGGTCATGTTAGGAATGATACGATTTTATTGGCATTTTGACATGATAGTGCAACTTTGCACTAGTGAGTCAACCCTTCATCTGTGGCATTTCTCAACTAATTTCTCTCCCTCTCTCTTCTCTCCCCTCCAAACATCGAGTCATATCTATTATTCACTTCACCTAGGATAGTGGTAGAGGGCTGCCATCTGAAAACATATGCATGGCCCCTTTAAAACATGGCTGCCTGGTCTTTCGCCGCGTAGTAGATATTTAGTTTCAGACCTCTCAGTTCAGTTGTGCAGGACGTGCTGCCTTTTTGGCCAGTGCCGTACTCTGACCATTTCCCAAACGTAAGTGAGGAAAGGGCCCTAGTGAGTTTTGAATTCCCTTTATTTACCCTGAGCTGTTTTGGACATTTTATTCCACACCTAGTGCTCGCCACAGTTTCTGGAGTCATGTGGTGTCTGTGGTAGTGTGTGGGCCCCCCCAGAGGGGCAGGATATATTGCTTAGCTGCTTAGAGAATGTGTGAAGCTACCTTTCTTCTCTCAAGTGGAGTGGGTAGTTTGTTTCTGATGCTTTTCTCAATAAAATAACTTGCACTCACTATGCCAGCTGGGACTCTTCTCGTTACCCTCAGGATATCCATGATCCAGAGCACTGTCACTCAAGGGCAGGACCACAGTAGGTAGGTGGTTGTCCCCACCTGCCCACATCCCTCCAACATAGGAGAGCTCCAAGGTCACCCAGGGCGTATTTTGGGCAGTATCTCCTTCCCTCCTGCATTTCTTGCAAAGATATTTGCCCTTATCAGTATCTCACCATTGTTTCCTTTCTATTTTTGTCTGAAGCTCTTTCTCCCATGCCTTCTGATAGAGGAATGTCTCATCTCATTTGGGGAAATTAAGCAGCTTGTAAATGTGAAAGGTGATCTGGGCCCTTTGTCATAATTCAGTAAAAAGTTCTAAATGAGGTGAGCGCCCTAGTGGCCCACCCTTGACCTTCAGATGCAAGACCCAATGTTTGACCTGTAGGTATCTGAACCTCTCATCTTTTGGCAAACCGAAGTCTCCTTTAGCTTTGTCAAATGTTTTAACTTATTCACCTGCACACCCCTTGACATGCCTCTAAAGCGGCACCCACCTGCACCCATGCACCAATGGACTGTCTTTAGAAACTGGGGTGAATTGTTTATTACCTAAAGCAGGGTGAATGGTCGTGGTGTAGGAGGCTGGCTTAGTATATGGTGTACACTTATGTCAGTGAAGCACCTTGCACTAATTCAGACAACCCATATGCTGATCTTAGTGGTCTTAGGCAACCATAGACAGCTCTCTAAGTGGTAGCTGTGGAGAGCAGCTTTCAGGCTTAGTTCAATAGGAGTGTAACACAGCTGTTTTACAAGTGCTAATCATATAGTGTAGGTTAAGTGAAAAAGAACCACAAAGTGCAATTACAAAATATGTATTTATAATAAACACTCACTAACACATTAAAATATCTCCTACCCGGTGATATGATCACAATACACACAATACTTCAATAATGGAACAGGTAAGTAGCACAAATACACAGTGGTCTCCAGGGGAGACCAAACCATATACTTAGAAAGTGGAATGTGAACCACAACCGAAGTCGAGACTGGACCCAGAGGACTTAGAAGAGCTGGGAACCCAAGGAACCACCCTAGGTAAGTACCCAGGAACCTGACGGAGGCCTTGTGCAGAGTGAGAACACAACCGCATGCTCAATACAAGTCAATGGTGAAGTCGCAGTTGCAGTTTTCAAGAAGGACCTTTCTTTCGACCCTGAAGAAACACCATGAAAAATGGAAGGTTGGAGAGTCACCCCACCCGTGGGTACACCGGGAGCCAGGATACCTACACCAGGGAAGCCGAGTGCATAGGTGCGAAGTGAACCGCCGTAGACCATAATGGAGTACTTCAGAAAAGATATGACTGCAGAAGGTGAAAGAGTCCAGTAGAATCCAAGGGTGGATTCACGAAGAGTGGTACCTGCAAGCAGAGGGGACAGAGTCAATGCCACTTAGGAGTGACCGCGAGGCACAGAAGACAAATGCCCACCGATGTCAGAAGATGCATGAGAGTTGATGTGACCTTGGCGCTGCAGCTGTGTGGACCATGTGGCACTGTGGAAGAGCCAGGAGCGGTTTATGAGCTATCCCATGTCAGTTGTCAAGAACCGGGGGGTCAGTGTCCAGCAGGAGCACCAACAAGCCTTGGCAGCGGCAACGAATGTTGAAGATGAAAAAGGTGGAGTGTCAGGACCAGCAAGGTCCAAGGGACTCACCACAAACAGGTAAGTCAGAGTAGGCCCCGAGCAAGCAGGGGAGCCCATGGGAAACAAAGCAGACCCTCAAGAGGACCCACAGGTGAAGGCCCAGGAGTCATAAGAGGACCTAGAGCAGCTCACCACTGATGCAAGCTCACGGTGCAGAGTATGTGGTGAGGACAAAGATCTTGGTAGCAAGAGATGCTGGAGGCTGGAGGGTGAAGGCTAAAGCTTCTTGGAGGCCGAAGATCTCTGGTGAAGATGGTCAACAAGCCTTGGCAATGGCAAGTCAACGTGGTAACCGCTACAACAAAAGGGGGACCCTGAAGGCGGATGGCAGGCAGGTCGGACAGGGGAGTGAGCCAAAACAACTGTCTAGAAAGACCCGAGTTGCCTGGTAACTGATACAAAAGTGCTAACAAAGTCACTGATACTATAAAGCATCGCTATAAAAACAGACAAATTCCCCCAAACGAATAAGCCAAGAAAGAATAGAGAAAATATATGTATTTTATTATTATTTATAATATTTTATCAAAATTCATAAGAAAGACATGTGACATGATACCATATCAACATACAAGGATATATGTGAGGTCCCACATTTATACACTCAATACTCACCAACACACACAAATGCATACATGCTCATACACTCTCCACACTCAAAGAAAATTCATAATTTCTGGTACAATCAAAATTCAAATTTGTTCATATTCATGATACAAAATACAATAGTAAACATCAAATAAGCAGTAATCATTAATGTGTCTTCTTGTTATAGAAGGTGGAAACTAAACGGAGGCACGAGGTTCTTCAGCGCCAACGCGCGTTTCAGTGTTATACCCAATATAGGTCACACCTTCATCAGGGCGGTCAATTCAAATGAGGGACCCAAGAATAGATGCGTCTGAACAGGGGGCATCTAGGTATGTCAGTAGCAGTAAAGGGATCGGTTGGCAAAAAGTCGGAAACCTTAAATAGGTACAGCTGAAGGATAGGTTTACAAGACGGTCCTCCGACTCGGCTTGAATAGAGGTTCAGATATGGGAAGGTAATAAAGAATGAATCCATTCTCCAAGAGGAAAGCGCTCAATGGCGCATGGTCAGGAAAATGCACAACACATTCACAGTAGGATATTCAAACGCGGCGGCCATAGTCCTCCTGCGGCATGCGGGGAACAAAACTCCCGCTCACTACCAAATCAGCTGAGCAGTTCCGGAGACGCTTGGCGAGAATATATAGGAGTTACTGAACACGGCAGCATCAAGTCGACGCGGTACACAGGGGTGCTGTTCCAGCAGTTCCGACAAGGGATACTGGCCTCAAACTTGGTGAGAAGACAGTGCAGGTCTCGAGGGAGTTGCAGAACCACCACCTGTGTTGCTACCGTTCAGAGTCTATGAGACGTCAGGAGTAGCAGACTGGTCAGCTTAGTTGTGGTGCCTGCAGATGCAGGGGAGTGACTCCTTTACTACAAGAGAGATTCCTTCAGGTGTCTTTGATGCCCATAGACCTGGAGAAGAACCTGGTTGGAGCACAGGCACAGATGACGCAGAAGACTGGCTGGACGACGAGACCAGGAGCTGCAGGTTTCTTCACAGATGCAGTCTTGGTCCCCAAAGTGAAGTCCAATGAAGTCCAAAATGCCCAGACAGTTAAAGATGACGTAGCTTTGGATCTGAATCTTGTGCCACGATGAATATGAAGAGCCAACTACCGGTAAGCCCTTAAGTACCCTAAGGAAGGGTTGGGACAATTCAGGGGTCCCTCCAAGAGGAAGGGCTGGACAATGGGTCGGATACTCCCATTTCTTTTGCCCAGTTTTGTGCCAGAGCATGAGCCAACGGCTCCCTGAACTGATTCCAACTAGAGTATGCAAGGAGGGCACCAAATGTGCCCTTCAAAGCATTCTAGTGGTGCCCCCACCCTAGTCCTGTCTGGGAGGTGGTGCACCAGCCTGTGACAAGAAACCTATTGTCCTACAATCCTCTGCTTGAGCTTAGCTCAGCAGCAGGAAAGCAGAATCGTGTCTCTGGTCGGCAGCACCCTTAGTTTGCTGTCAGACTCTGTAAGACTGGTACCGGGAGCACACAGTGCTTCCCAGAGGAGCCCCACAGTGCATGGAATCAAAACTCCAACACCATTTACGGTGTTGGGGTATGATTCCAATATGTTTGATACCAAACATGTTAAAGTCTAGAAACAATTCCCTTTGGGGTTTTCTTTTAGCATACCAACTTTGCAACCAGCATCCAAACTTCATTCACACCTTACTTGCATTCAATCCACAGAGGGTCAATCTGTTCAGTTGGCAGACATTTTTGTTATCAATATAATTTTGTAAACAGTGTTTCCTTAAAGGAATTGATTAGATTGGTTTGCATCAGACGCAATTCTGTCATTTAAAAATAGTAATACATAAATATTCCACGTTAAAAACAATAAGCATAAAAATTACAATATGAACAAAATCAATACATGTAGCTAAAGAACGGTACATTAATCCATCATCAATAGCATAAATGATACAGTACACAATAGATTTCATAGGAAAATGTTTACTAAACGTAGGCCAAAGAGCGACGCGTTTCGGAGGGTTAACACTGGTCCAACCTCCTTCTTCAGGCTTGGTATAGGTGTGTTCCAACAATCATGATTTGCACAGGTCGAAAACCTTACATGGGGAATCTCTTGATATCTTCTTGATGCTAAATCGCATGTACCACTGCTATTCGCAGAGATTATGGTGATGGCACAGTTTAAATTACTGCATATCCAGAACAGTTTGTTATTCTGCTAGTGACCCAACAGGTTTTCCAGTCTTCCCAAACACAAATTTAAAAATTCCTTATTGTTTATGGTGTAGTTCACAATTCTTTTATTTCCTTTTTATTTATAAAAGTTATAAATGTTATATTTGTGGCACTAAATAGCGTAGCAGGGATGGAAAAATCTCCTGCCAAGTATGCCGCAATCGTGGAGTAGCATTGAGTATGCTATTGATGATGGATTAATGTACCTTTGTTTAGCTACATTTATTGATTTTGTTCATATTGTAATTTTTATGCTTATTGTTTTTAATGTGCAATATTTATGTATTACTCTTTTTAAATGACAGAATTGCATCTGATGCAAACCAATCTAATAAATTCCTATAAGGAAACACTGTTTACAAAATTATATTGATAAAAAAAAATTCTGGCAACTGAACAGATTGAATGCAAGTAAGGTGTGAATGAAGTTTGGATGCTGGTTGCAAAGTTGGTATGCTAAAAGAAAACCCCAAAGGGAATTGTTTCTAGACTTTAACGTCTTTGTGGTGTCCTATCCCTTTGGTGTGTTGGGCCCCTCTCTTTATATTTGTGATACCAAACATGCCAGGGTTCGTTACAGCCAGTTTATAGTTAGCCCTCGCGTAATGACACATGGCCACTATATGTATTGTAATTGTTGACACACTTACAACCCCTGGAGAATAGACTCTGGGCTTTGTATGGGTGCCCTGCTCTTGCAGGGTCACCTTCACACTTATAACCAAGCACACTGCTTTCAGGATTGAAAGGCCTTAGGGGTGACTTATAGATGTTAAGTCTAATGATTTCAGATAAAATAAAACATATATCTGTCGTAAGTGGTGATAGCACCAGCTTACACAGGCTGCAATGTCAGGCCTCTTGTCACAATTTGAGTGGTCTCCCATGGGTGGCATAATGCATCCATGTGCTTTTGGGGGACCCTGGTGTACCCATACCCTGGGTTCCTTAGTACCATATACTAGGGACTTACCAGGGTGCACCAGTAGCCAATCTGGGGGTTACCTAATTACTCACCATGGGCCAATTTAGGGAGGAAGCACAGACAGTGGGGTCCTGATTACCAGGATCCCAGTCAGAATAGTCAGAAAACACAACACCAGCAGAAAGTGGGGGTGACCATGAAAACAGATCCTACTTTCCTACAGGTGGGAAAGCAGCGAGCCTGCTTCTGACCACCATTTAGTTCCAGATTTTGAGAGCCACTCTCATCACCAGAGAGATATATGGTTAGAGTGTTTATGAGCTCAAAGGGGCCGGGGAATTCCCGCAGTAGTACCCTACTCAATGCACAATCATGTGTCCCTTTCTTTCCAGGTCCACTGAACCAAATTGCATAGTTGAGCCATCTGGCAATAGTTATGTTTGGAACCCCAAACGTCAGTCTTTATGGAATGTATAGGTCATTTTAACATCTGATCATTAAAACATCGTGAATTTCTTATAATTTTAGTAGCATATTAAATGCATGTTTACTCAAAACACACCCTTTGTCCTCTTTTATAATCTGCATTTACATGTCCTGTAAGCTGAACACTGACTGCTGTTAAAAGAGTGAATGGGCCTTATTCATCACGCCTAGCCAACAGACGGGGAGTGTGTCCTGGATATGCCCGACCCATGAACAAACTTCTGTTAGCATAGGGGTCTGAATTGTAAGTTATGCATAATGTATCACACTGGTAGTCAGCACGAGCGCTAAAAGCCACATCTTCTGCTAAATTTTGGCAGGTCAAACCTGCCAGAACTTAATGGGGGAAAGGCCAAATAATTACAGGGCAAAGCAGATTCTGGAGCCATTTGCACCAAAATCCACATGTAAATCACCATTACTTGAAAAAACTTCGAATATGTGGTATTTATAACACCTGTTAAATTCCGAAACCCAATTGTGCCGGATTTTGGGCGCAATAAATACCAAATAACCTTCCAGAGCACTCATAAGCAGGCCCTGTTAGCAGAAAATTACCAATGTAAATTTCATGAAAGAGAACAACATCCCTCAGAATCAGTTACAGCCCTCATCCTTCCTCTGGTTTCCTGCCGAACAGCCCTTTATTTTTGTTTTCACCGAGAAATTGATGTATTTGCAGAAACTCAAGGTATGCAAATCTGATGTTATTCCTGAGACAAATTGTGCATATTTACAGCTGTGGTCTGACCCTCCCTTCGGAAGAGAAATCGCTTGTTTAAGAAATCTCATGAAGCTCTGGTCTATAAATAGAAGGTCACGAGAAATTGTATTTTATGCAGCCCCTAACATTAGAAGACAGACATTGCCATGGATAGTCTGTTTATACACCGTGGCTATTATAGGAGAACAATTATTTGAAATATGATGAACTTTCAAATATCTCAGATAGCTTAGTGTACATTTAATAAAACTTTCCTATTTCTTTAACCCCTTCCATGCTCATGACGGAACGGTTCCGTCATGGGCGTCGGTTGGCCTGTGCTCATGACGGAACCGTTCCGTCATGAGCCCGTTGGCTCATTAGAACGCTCAGCACAGCGTGAAAATTCGTGCCGCGCTGAAGCGGTTAATACTAACAAAAGCTTATTTGCCTCTGGACAAAATTGCCCTTATAGTTGTAAACCAATTGTAAGTATTGGTCGGTCATGGTCTTTGTTCACCTCCTGCTTTCCTAAGATATCCTTCTAGTTTGCAGTGGCAGTGGTCGGCCCGCTGGCTGGCTGGGACCAGTGTGGAAGAACTCTGGTGGTTTGGTGAGGAGCGCCGGGAGGGCGCCCTCACAGCTTTGCTCATGGGGAAGAAGTTACATCCCGAATGAAGTTGCAGCTGTTGATCATGGCCCTCCTATGTTAGAAGGACACACTTAAACAACTTAGTCATCATATGCTAAACGTGCCATCACTGGTGGGGCTTCTTCTCCACCAGATGGATGGAGAAGTGGCCAGCTGCGGAGTTGGTGGCACTGGGGGACTGTTACAGCTAATTATACTTTTGGCAATCTACCAATGAATCTAACCTTCCAGAATCTCAAATCCTGTTCTTTGGAGCGCTGACACAGGCAGCACACCTGCTTCATAGGAATTTAGGGGCTCATTATGATGGCGGGTGGACATCAGTCGACCCGCCATCATAACCATGATGGGACCACCCGCCAGACGTGCGGCGGTCCCACCAGCAAAATTAGGGTGCGCCTACCATACTGGTGGGAGAATCCTGGCCTTTTACTATTGTGGGTGGTGCAGCTAGCTGAATGGTGAAAGAGCATGCACAGCATTTCCCTGCACCACGTGGCAGGCACTACGCGGTGCTTGCCACTTGATGCAGGGAACTGCAGGGGGGTACCATGGGTACCTCCCCAGTGCAACCCCTCCCCCCCAGAGTGGGCCCACAATGGGTCCCCAAAGCCAATCCCCGCCAGCCTTTCCATGGCGGCATCGCTGCAATGGAAAGGCCTATACATCACTCACATCCTAATTGGGCGGACAGTGCCTGCTAGGCACTGCAACCATTTTAGTGGCCCAGCTCCGCCCGGCAGGCAATCGTAACGATTGCCACCGATGGAAAAGCGGCGTACAGACTTTGCGTCCGCCGTGATGATACCCACTGTCATCCTAAAATGGCGGTGGGTAATTCTCATTATGGCATAACGATTGCCACTCCGGCCCAGCGGCGATTGTTACGAAATCGTAATGAGCCCCATAGTCCCAGAACCTTCCTGGGAACAGATGTTGGAACACACCCATACACTAGTTTTAAATATACACAGTTTAACTTCTTGCATACCACCCATCTTATGCCCACCGCTTAAACATTATGTAACATAAACGCGGTGGATGCGGATTTGGCTCATGCGGTCTGGCGATGCTCAGTAATCACTCGCTACTGGATGCAGGTTCACGGCAGGCTTGCCCCGCACACTAGATCGGCATGCTCTGTACAATGTGGAGATATGCCCCCTGAGCCCATACAAAAGGCCAGCAGCTAGTGGTGCTAGACATAGCTTGTAGGCACATAGCCCGACACTGCAATTCACCAGACGTACCACAGCATAGTCGGTGGAAGGCAAATGTTGAAAGCTGGGCTCTGGCAGAGGGAATTGCCCTACGCCTAGAGGATTACAAAGGGATACACAGGAAGCCCCTGGTGGAGCAATGGCAAGAAGTAGTGCCCAGCTTCACTGAAATAGAGGCCCATAGAACATGACAGAGGAACGCCACTGGATGAGCGCATCACGATCACTACAACTGCTGGAAGGCCACATACATTCTGGCTAACTCCACACGATTATCTGGCATACTTCTGGGCTACAAGTTCCTCGCACCGCCCCCCTCCAACAAAGGTGCCTCAGTCACCCCATGACACACACGAAGATAAACAGAGAGGGTCACCCCGTTGGTTATCTCGCTTGGGTTTGTTGTTTCATTTACTTATTTCAGCCACACCTAATGGTGTATTAACTGAATTATACTACAGTGATATTGTCAGCTTCTTTCTAACTTGTAGTGGAATTATACATATCTGTAGAGTAATGTTGATCAAGAGAAGATTGCAGTTGTTTAGAAAATGCTCATTAAAAATATTGCCCAAAAAATAAATAACTTTCTAGTTGCTTAAAAGAGTCTGTTTCTACTGCCATGAATGGGATCTGTGTGAAGGGAATACATTGTTTGAATACCAATAGAATTGAATACAAGAAAGGTATCTCCAAAAGAGCTCTACTGTAGTGCCACTAAGTGTTAAGCAATGAGCTGTATTGTGTAACAAACAGACAAGGGCAATGATGTCCTAGGAACCGCCAGGTTGGTCTTCTTGTCAAATCATTAAAAAAATCCCTTTTCATCTGAACTTGGAGTTCTGGGGTGTTCATATCGTGCAACAAAAGTTGATATTTGTCGGGCACATTTATTTTTAATAATACTGATTTTGCATACTGCCACAATTCATGCTGCTGTACATACCAAGTGTTCAGTTCAAAAAAGCTTTATTCAATTGTTGTATCACACAACGATAAAAACACTTAAAACAGGACACATTAAATCATTAAACAGCTAAAAAAGGTTAAATTTTTTCACACAACCAATTAAAAATGAATCCATAAAAAACTGTATCTTTTGTCTCATTACACGTGCATGATTATGTTACAATGCTTTTCCATGATGATACATGACAATGTTTGTCTCAATTTTCGTTCTCGATATCCTCCACAAAAGTGACTTTGCTGTATATTTTTTCCTGCTACTTAAATGATTTCTCACTTACTTTACACTCCTTCAAAAAATGTTGTCAGGGATACATAAAGATAGTTCCAATAGGTAGTTGAGTTTTTCAACATCCTCCTTTAAGCCATTTAGATGATCGTGTCTGTAGACAACAGTTTAAATACACATTACACAATGGTACCTGCCTCCCTGGCAAGTGAGCTTTTCCTTTCACCTGGTTGAAAACAAAAGAGTCCCAAAGGGTAACCGCCGACGGTTCGACAATACTTTTGTTAACACCACCACCCTTTAAGTAAGCTCCCAATCCCTCGTTTACAAGTGAGCATGCTGACCAATATGTGCCCGCCAAAACATGCGGGCTAATTCTGGTACCGCCAGACCACCCGCATTCAGCAAACAGAGTTTATATTGATTATTAAGTCACTACATCAGAAGCGTCATGAAATTTTGGGATAATTGATCACGTCTTTATAGGAGCCATTCAGTGACCGAGACACATGAATTCTATGTTACCACAAAATGGAAGTGAAATGCCGTTAAAAGAATTAAGAAAATGGTAAGGAGGCTCCAAAATAAACACATACAAAGGTGAAATTGTTATCTCCACTGATTGTTGTCAGGTGTTAGTACAAATAAAAAGTACGCTGCATTCTGGATTTATTGTATGTGTTATAAATGTCAGCCTTAGGGGGGTCTTCCCTTCCAATATTTTTGCTTATCTGTTTTTGTTGGTTTTGGGACTGCGGACATTTTACCACTGCTAACCAGTGATAAAGTGCATGTACTCTCCCCCTAAACAGTGACTGATTTATTTTATTTACTTATATGTCCCTAGAAAAGTGCACTACATGTTTCCAGGGCCTGTAAATTAAATGCTTCTAGCGGACCTGCAGCACTGATTGTGGCACTTACTTAGGTACCCCTTAAAATATGCCTCAGGCTTGCCACTACAGAGCCTGTCTGTTCAGTTTACACCTGCCATGTCAATTTAGCATTTAAAACCCCTTACCAGGCCTCACACTCCCTTCTTATTACATAGAAGTCACCACTAAGGTAGGCCTGGATAGTTCATAGGGCAGGGTGCTCTGTTAGTAAAAGGCAGGACATATACATTTAGATTTTACATGTCTGGCTAGCGAACAGCTCCCAAATTCGTTTTCTCTACTGTGAGGCCTACCCCTCCCATAGTTTAACATTGTGTATTTCTTGTTTAATCTAAAAAGTACTATTCCCAATTGGAAGGAGGTAGAGCTGTCATGTTTGTACCTATGGAATTGTAATGATAAATCCTCTTTAATGGTAAAGTCAAATTTATCATTACAATCTCAAATATGCCACTTTTAGAAAGATTGCATGTTTCTGCTCTTAGCCCTGTGTGCCTGCTGTCTGTCTCCAGTGCACATCTTGGGTTGGTGACAGCTGGGCCTTGTGTATTCCCTGTAGACAATCTTAAAAAATAAGAGAGTTTCCCAGAAACCAGAAAGGACCGGGTATCAACAATATAAAACAAAAATTTCCTTTCTGTGCAATTATACTTTCAGTTAGTGACCAACGGGCCTACACAAAAAACCATAATCAATTACTAAATCACATTATGGCACAATTGTTTCAATGTTACATAACACAAGTGATCAATGTTCGGTTCTCAAATTTTATTTTAGTTAAAACATTTTAAAAACACAAACTTATAGAGCATTCATATTGTTTTGTGATCAGGATCCTGTGCTCTGGTACATATGCACACACTATTCTAACAATCCCGATTTACGGTTTACTAAGTCAGAGTCACTGATCCTCCTGTTTTAAACAAGATTTATGCTTAAATCACAATATAATAGATAAACCAAACATTCAATTATTAAAACAAAATACATATAAAAAGTCCTTTGTCGACGCGTTTCGGTGCTGTTTGTCGTATTATAACACCTTCCTCAGGACGGACGAATTTAAAAACAGGTTTAATCTTCTTTCTATGGAATGAATGCACATAATTACTATAGGTTTGTGGAAGAGAACGTACGAACATGCATGTTGTGTACTTGTTGTAACATTTGGCTGTCATGTGATTCAGTTTTGTTAATAAAACTAACAGGCTTACTTCGGTTAGTTGTATGTGGGTCCTTCTTTATCTTTAAGGGCCAATGAAGATTCATGTATAATCAGGAATCATTCAGATGAACGGTTAATTACACGTTAAAAAGTTTTTTTTCTGTAATTTAAGAAAAAACTTTCTTCAGCATAAAACCAAGTGAGATAACCATTAATTTGTCACATTGTGGGTTAGATTATCATGCCCACTTACTTAAAAACGGGACTGCTTGTTTTTACGGTGTCTATATTTTGGGTCGCTGCGTCTTTCAATCTGCGCACGATATTTCCTTTAGTTCAATTCTCCCAATTGCCTTTATGATTAATCAAACATTGACTTTCAATGGTAACTTTGCTTAATTCTAACTCCATAGTTTTATAGCTTTAACTGGAGACTCCATACCTGTTAGTTTGCGGTATGTCGGTTACTTCGTCTAGGCTTAGTCCCTCACCAATCAATTTCGAGGCGGCGATGCCACTGTCAAATTGTTATCTAAATAGTGAAATTCACTTATTACACACTTTTATAGGCATATTGTACACAGCATCAAAATATTACGTCCTTACTTTACTTGTATCTCTGTCTTAAGACATACTTCGTGCATTGTTTAGTTATAGTTATCTATTTACGAGACCTCTAACTTGCAGACCCGATAGCGTTTTCTGCAAGGTGACGGAATAGATGCAAGGTTATAAGGAACACGTTTCTATAAGTATCCTCAAGAAGCCATGTTTTGGGGCTCCAGTTTGCGTCCTAACTAGATGTTATTACAGAGTGTCTACCTCTGCGTGACCTTTTATTCGGCCAAAACGTGATCACTTTATGTTAGTGGTTCCGCACTGTAGTTCAGGATAACGTGTTTGGTTTTTTATGTGCTCATACTAAGCGAGGGTATTTTTCTATCTATCACCACTATCCCCCTATTTTTACTCGTAAAATGACTGCACTCGACCCACATTTGAAGGCTAGGGATCCCTACGATAGAGTTACATAACACTCTCGTGCCCCCTCAGGTTTCCTCACGCTCCTTACCGTTAATTTCTCGAGCGGATCCCGTCCGACACCTTTCTGCTTCCCGTGCTGTAAAGGAAGTGGTGCCTGTTCTTCTCTATTTATGCGGACCACCTTTTCGTTAGTAATTAACGTAATTGGCAGGATCTACGTTTGTTAATCCGTGGCGCCTGTGTGTATAGAACGGTCGCCATGATTGTAGTTTTGCCAATGCGTACCTGTAGTTTTATTGTGTCTTCCTCTCGACATGTAATGCTCCTTTCAGCCCGACATTTTGGTAGTTTTTTGCTATGACTTTCACTGTGACGATAATTTTCATTCATGTATTTTAAGCGATACTCTATACTTTAGAAGATAGTGTCACTTATACTCCACATGCGGAGCAATATTCAATACTATTTGTACATCACAATTGATTTCCGTACACAACTATATAGTACTGTTTTTTTATATAGAAGAGAAGGAATTTATTGCCCCAGCCCAAATGTCGCTTAGTTTGGAAATAAGGGGGCATTCTATTAAATATTTATTAAAGACCAATATTCTTTTGGTCAAGCGACTTATCGGGTCTCATCACGGGAACATATATCAGCGAACCTTCATAGACATTAAAATGAACTCAGTCCTTCTACCATTTCCGCAGTTCCACCCTCACTCTGCTTCACATTCTCTACAGTATTACTCGAATGATACGAGATATTTATCGTTTTATCCATCATTATACCCTTCTCGTATAAACGGGCTAATCACTACATCAGAAGCGTCATGAAATTTTGGGATAATTGATCACGTCTTTATAGGAGCCATTCAGTGACCGAGACACATGAATTCTATGTTACCACAAAATGGAAGTGAAATGCCGTTAAAAGAATTAAGAAAATGGTAAGGAGGCTCCAAAATAAACACATACAAAGGTGAAATTGTTATCTCCACTGATTGTTGTCAGGTGTTAGTACAAATAAAAAGTACGCTGCATTCTGGATTTATTGTATGTGTTATAAATGTCAGCCTTAGGGGGGTCTTCCCTTCCAATATTTTTGCTTATCTGTTTTTGTTGGTTTTGGGACTGCGGACATTTTACCACTGCTAACCAGTGATAAAGTGCATGTACTCTCCCCCTAAACAGTGACTGATTTATTTTATTTACTTATATGTCCCTAGAAAAGTGCACTACATGTTTCCAGGGCCTGTAAATTAAATGCTTCTAGCGGACCTGCAGCACTGATTGTGGCACTTACTTAGGTACCCCTTAAAATATGCCTCAGGCTTGCCACTACAGAGCCTGTCTGTTCAGTTTACACCTGCCATGTCAATTTAGCATTTAAAACCCCTTACCAGGCCTCACACTCCCTTCTTATTACATAGAAGTCACCACTAAGGTAGGCCTGGATAGTTCATAGGGCAGGGTGCTCTGTTAGTAAAAGGCAGGACATATACATTTAGATTTTACATGTCTGGCTAGCGAACAGCTCCCAAATTCGTTTTCTCTACTGCGAGGCCTACCCCTCCCATAGTTTAACATTGTGTATTTCTTGTTTAATCTAAAAAGTATTATTCCCAATTGGAAGGAGGTAGAGCTGTCATGTTTGTACCTATGGAATTGTAATGATAAATCCTCTTTAATGGTAAAGTCAAATTTATCATTACAATCTCAAATATGCCACTTTTAGAAAGATTGCATGTTTCTGCTCTTAGCCCTGTGTGCCTGCTGTCTGTCTCCAGTGCACATCTTGGGTTGGTGACAGCTGGGCCTTGTGTATTCCCTGTAGACAGCCATACACAAACGGAGCTTAGATGTGACTGATGGGCCATCCACATCCTGATGGGCCATCTTGGGCAGGATGTGAGGGAAGAGCTGGGCACAGCCTCACACTTACTCCTGAATAGGCTGTGTCCTGACCCTTCACAAAGGACTGATTAACCCACTGTAGTGAGTCAGGAGCAGGAGGCACCACTGGGTATAAAAACTGGGCTTCTGACCCTACCAACTCAGTCCACTTCTGGACCTGTGGATACTCTGCCAGGAAGAAGAACTACTGTGCTGCTGAAGGACTGCCACTCTGCTAGACTACTTCTCTGGAAGGAATGCAGCCTGTGCACTCTATGGTTGTGCTAACATAATGTAGACTATGTTTGTGCTAACATATGAATTTCACATTATCGTAATACAATCCATTAATTTCTTCATTTAGGTCAATTAATAATCATGTCTACATTATGTAGACTATGTTTATTCGAATTTTACGTTTTTTTAGTTCCGTCGAGGGGTTGTGGGTTTATAGGAGAATAGAGTGGGAAGTAAATTGATTATATTGAATTTATTGGTTATTTTGTATTTTTTAATATTTGTTTAATTGAGATGTTATAGTGTTAAATGTGGAAAGTAATTTATTATTAATGAATTAATAATTGGTTGTTATTTAATTTTCATTAATTAATTGGTAATTAATTATGGTAATTGTGTAATTAATTTTAGATGTGTTGTGTGTATCGGTGTAAAGGGTGGGAAGTAATTTATTTTTAATTTATGAATTAATTGGTTGCTAATTAATTATAATGATTTATTTGGTAATTAATTATGGTAGTTGTGTGTGTGTTGTGGTGTTTATAGGTGTAAAGGTTGGGAAGTAATGTATTTTTAATTTATGAAGTAATAATTGGTTGTTAATTCCTTTTAATTAATTAATTGGAAATTAATTATGGTAATTGTATAATTAATTTTAGGTGTGTGTTGTGGTGTTTACAGGTGTAAAGGTGGGAAGTAATTGATTTTTAATTGATGAATTAATAATTGGTTGTTAATTAATTGTAATTAATTAATTGGCATATAATTATGGTAATTGTGTAATTAATTTTAGGTGTGACTTGTGCAGGGCCGGACTGGCTACTGGGCAGTTGTGTGTGCTGCCGAGCCAGGGGCTAATTTCTCTGTGGTGGGGACTTATTTCGTTGATGGGGACCTGCGTGCGATTTGAAATAAAAAAAGCAAAACGAATTTCATTTTGCACACGCAGGTCCCCAGCAACGAAATTAGCCCCCAGCACGGCAGCACACACAAGTGCCCGGTAGCTAGTCCGGCCCTGGACTTGTGGTGTTTATATGTGTAAAGGGTGGGAAGTAATTTATTTTTAATTGATGAACTAATAATTTGTTGTTAATTAATTTTAATTAATTAATTGATAATTAATTATAGTAATTGTGTTATTAATTTTAGGTGTGTGTTGTGGTGTTTATAGGTTTAAGTGGGAAGTAATTTATTTTTAATTCATGAATTAATAATTGGTTGCTAATTAATTGTAATTATTTAATTGGTATATAATTATGGTAATTGTGTAAATAATTTTAGGTGTGTATTGTGGTTATAGGAGTAAAGGGTGGGAATTAATTTGTATTTAATGAATTAGTTTATAATTGTTAATTATTGTTAATTATTTGATAATTACTTTGGGTAATTGTTTATCTTTTTGTGTGTTGTTTTTATTTTTAAAGGGGTAAAGGGTGGATATTAAATACATTTTTAATATTTGATTATTAGTTGTTAATAGTAATAGCTTCAAATTTAAAAATAAGTTGTAATTGTGTTTTTTATTTTATAGTTTAATTTAAGTGTGTGTTGTGGATATAAATGTGTTAAAGTGTGTGTAGTCAATTAATGTTTATGAGTTTTTTATTATTAATATTGTTTATTGAATAATATGTTATATATGGAAATACATTTAATTAAAAATGTTGAAGTGTTTTGTTATTGGTGTGGTGTAGGAAATAAAATAAATACATTTATGTTTTAATTATTTTTTTGTTTGTAAATATTTTCTAGTTTAAAAGAATTATTTTTTATAAATGTATACATTATTTTATTTTATATAATATTTGTAGGTTTTAGTTCTATTGTAGTGAATATTATAATATGTTTTATATGTTATAATTTATTTTTATTTTTTAAATATTGTTTATTTTTTTTAATTTTTTTTTTTTAATATTTTTTTTAATTTCTTTTTTAACTGTTTGAGTGGGAATAGAATTTTTTGTTTCTTTGCTATACAACACTTTCCCTAATATTGTACTCACTAGAGCGGGAATAGTCATTTTTACACCTCCGCTATCCAGCACTTTCTCTACTGTTGCACTTACTGGAGAGGGAATAGTAATTTTTACCCCTCTGCTATGCAGCACTTTCCCTACTATCGCGCTCACTGGAGTTGGAATAGTAATTTTTACCTCTCCGCTCTCCAACACTTTCCCTACTGTTGCACTGTCTGGAGAGGGAATAGTAATTTTTATACTACCGCTATCCAACACTTTCTCTACTGTTGCATTCACCGGAGTGGGAATAGAAATGTTTACCCCTCTGCCATCTAACACTTTCCCTACCCTTGTACTCACTGGAGTTGGAACTGGAAATTTGATTCCTCCTCTATCCAACACTTACCCTACGTTTGTGAAAGTTAAGTTTAAATATTTTTCTAATAGTTTCATGTTTTAATTTATTATAGTTTTTTTATATTTTAAATCATTGTATATTTTTATTTTTATATAAAAAAATGTTTCTTAATTGTTTTAAAGTTAAAATGTATGTATGAATTATTAGGTTTGTGTTTTTTTAAATTAAGTTTATTTGCTATATTCTATTAAAATGTATATTAAATTTATGTTATTTTGTTATATTTAATATTTATTATAATTAATATATTATTTTATTTTATATTTATATAAAAGTCGATATTTTATACATCTATATTTTTTACATCGATATTTTTTAGTCAATATTTATCTACTTACCTGTTTAAGTATACGAGTCAATATGTGTATTGTCTATATTTTTTACTTGATATTTTCAACATCAATATTTTTTACATCGATGTTGTGTCAGTGAACCAATGGATTAACATTGATTGATAATAGAGATATTTAGATCCAAGAATATGATCATTTGGCTATGGAGTGAGTGAACTGAAGTCCCTGTGGATTCTAATTTTATAATGTCGACATATAGATACAATTACTCTTCAGATGTATTCATAACAATAAATGATTCGTCAATATAATGCGTCCATAGTTCCACACAGCTCTGGTATGCATCAAAATCAGAGCACCATGCATATGCCTCCTTGAGGAAACCCAACATCAGATTTGCATACAATGGTGATGAAAATGTTGTGATGTTCGGCATCAATCTTACCTTGCTAAAGTCATAGAGTTTGTGAAAAGTCTAAGTGCAGCTCATATTCCAAATGAGCCATATCATATTACACATAAACAGTGGGGTGTTGAATTTGGGTTCTACGCATACAAAAATTTACAATTAACGCAAAACCTAAAATATGCATCAGTCTGGAAAATGAATAGCATCATTTAGCAATAATGTATCTGCCTTGACTTTTGCCTCACAAAAAGCAGTAATTTTGGGGGCCTTTAACAGTGTCAATGTGAAATCACAATAGCACATATTTGAAACAGAGGAAGTGGTTTAACTTTCGATGCAGCACGGAAAGTAAAATGAATGTGTCTTACTTTTCTATCTTTGTTGCTGATAACATTTGAAATGTGTGTACATTTAGCTTATAGAGGTGCATCTCTCACACTCCTACTTTCTTTGGCATTGACTAAGGCATTTAGACTCCTGGAAAGTTTTTACAGATCCTTATTAATCTAGAACTTCAAAACATTAGGTGGGAAAGCGATTTCTTTCTGGGATCAAAAGCTGATATTTTATAGATATAGCTAAACATAAGCTCTTCCAAAAACTTGTTTTTACCACCCATTGAATTGTAAATCGGCGTGAAATCACTCTCAACTTTTAAATATGGCAGTAATACAAGTAATGCACCGTGGATGAGCCCTCAACGTTTTATATCTAAACCAGAAGAACTTCAACAATTTCCTCCCTCCCCCGTTATTGCAATTTTAGGCTCAATTTGTTAACGGGACAAGTTGTAAATTACAACGCCATCTTGCACACCATATTGTAAAACTGCCCTGTTCTTCACACTGGTCTTCTTTTCTCAAAGAATGGCAATCGAGATTCACAAACGTGCCAGACTATGTCCTTGCTTCCTGTTCTCTTTGATTGCTATGGTACCATAAGATCATTGTCTGCATAGTGCCTGATAAAAATCTTGCATCCTAAATACTATCTACAAAATATGCCCCATTGGAGTTATTAGACTATCTACATCCAATTGGTCAACATGTTTGTATTCAGGACTGGATATTTATGTAAGGCGTTTATTCTATGTATGATATTCTGGCATACAACCAGTAGCGCATCAGACTACGGGCCTGATTTAAAGTTTGGAGGATGGGAACTCCGTCAGAAGCATGGCGGATAGCCCAACTACCTTATAACGAGTGCATTACAACAAGTGCACTTGTAATAAGGTCCACCGGATATCTGTCATGTTTGTGACAGAGCAATCCGAATGCCAGACTCTAAATCAGGCCCTTAATTCTTCCAAGATTCCCTGCAGTCTGTGTCGGCACAAGGTCTACTTACGTTAGTAGTAGACTGGCCCCTCACTCACATTGAGAGTGCATTCCACAGACCCTATCCATTGGAATGGAATTGGTTTATCGGAAAATTGCAATAATCACATTTTGCTAAAACAGGCTTCTTGGGCTCTCAGCAGTTCAAGTTCAGGCAGACAACTGTAGACCCCCCTTTGACGTCCAAGTGTGAAGGTGTTTGATGAAAACACAGCATTTACCCTGTTTAGAGGGAGACTCGGGAGTCAAAGATAATCTCTAGATTTAAACAGACATCTGCTTGAGTTTCATGCGCATGGAAATTTTATAGTTTAATAGTCAGTTTGTGGTGAACCTGATATTCGAAATAACATTCCACTGTGACTGCAGAAATGACCTACAAAGCCCTCAATCTGCTCCTGTAACTTCCTTAGCATTGTTTTAGGAAGTTTGCTGGGGAAACAGTTTCCTGGCTGAAGATCTCTATCTGGGCACCTGCTATCAAAGTACAGACAAAACTCTTCTGAAACATGCACCCTCTTCTCCTCTTCTCGCTTCAAAATGCACTAAAGAAATACACCGATTTCCAAGCCTTTGCAGCTAGCTCTCCTTTATCTATTTTGTAACAAGTAACAAGACACATGACAACGGAGTGGCAGCTGCCACAAACAAAAAGTGGTAAGACGGGTAAGGGGGCTTGGGGGAAGCATGGGACGGGGAGCGCTGAGGGGAGGTTTAATAATCATGTTTAACAAGCATTTGCAATGCAATAGGTCTCGCATTAATTAAGTTTGAGCATTTGCTCAAACTGATTTGGCATTGCTAAATATTGCACACCAATTGCAACAAAAGTCTATAAATTATAGGCCAAAAAAATGTGTATTTATTTTTGTAGCAATGGTGGCATGCTGCGCTTTGGATGAATATGTTTCAAAGTAAAGTGCGCCATACTGCGATTGCTACAATAGTTAATTGTGGATGCTTTAACAATTGATGTGTGCACTGATGGCTGGTGGTGTGTGTGCCTGTAGAAACTGTGCACTGATGGCTGGTGGTGTGTGTGCCTGGTGGAAGTGTGCACTGCCGGCTGGTGGTGTGTGTGCCTGGTGGAAGCGTGCACTGACGGTTGGTGGTGTGTGTGCCTGGTGAAAGCGTGCACTGACGGCTGGTGGTGTGTGCCTGGTGAAAGCGTGCACTGATGGCTGGTAGTGTGTGTGCCTGGTGAAAGTGTGCACTGACGGCTGGTGGTGTGTGTGTGCCTGGTGAAAGCGTGCACTGACGGCTGGTGGTGTGTGTTTGCCTGGTGAAAGCGTGCACTGACGTCTGGCGGTGTGTGCCTGGTGGAAGCGTGCACTGGCGGCTGGTGGTGTTTGTGCCCGGTGAAAGCGTGCACTGACGGCTGGTGGTGTTTGTGCCCGGTTAAAGCGTGCACTGACGACTGATGGTCTCTGTGACTGGTGAAAGTGTGCACGGAAGGTGTGGTTGTGTGTGTGGTTGTGTGTGTGGTTGTGTGTGTGTGGTTGTGTGTGTGTGGTTGTATGTGTGGTTGTATGTGTGGTTGTGTGTGTGGTTGTGTGTGGTAAGGTAAAAATCAAGGTGGGAATCCCAGCGTCATCAGGCGCATTAGTATATCGAAGATTTGAAAGACAATAGGGCCCAGCAGCGCCTCAGGCCTCGTTTATTATCTATAGAGACTCTGTTATCTATAAGTTTAATGTAGCCTCGGTCTTTGTGTTCAATTTGACCTTAGTAAATGGCTTTTTTTATTGTATTTCTTATTCTCATGCTGTATTCACTGTTGGCGCGCCTGTGTTCACATGCAGGGAAAAGCTCTTTCTTGCTTCAGTGAGGGGCTGTCCTTAAACAACAGATTCCAAAGTGTTGCCCACTTTCTGCCTTTCATGATCGCTGGGTGTTGGGATTGTTACTGCCCCAGAAAGACCTCCCTCTAGGCGTCACATGTAATGGATTTTATTTAGTCTCTGTAATATTTGTTGTGGGAATTTTTGGGCCCAAGAAATTTTAGATGTGTTGCCCCCACTTCAACATTAGTTATCATGAAAATGCCAAAGCAGCACCCTTCCTTTCTATCACTGCCCAGCCCCACACTCCTTTTATCATTTAGCATTGTTGGAACTTGTGACTGGTGACGGGGGCTGTGAGTGTGGCTGGTAGCTTTATTGTGGCTACCTAGATCTGTAGCACCTCAAGGAGCTTGGAGCTCAACAGCAATGCCCATCTGACTGCCCTTGCCCACTTCTTTCGTGCCATCTTGCCTGGTGGCTTTTCAACACAACTTTCCATGCTGGAATTGTCTGAGCCCACCTAGGACAATGTGCTGCATGACTAACCACTTATAAGGTCCCAAAGGTGAGACCTATTGACTATGCCAATGCTTGTCCTTTCTTTTTAGTTAATGATCATCGAAGCTGGATCTAATATAATTAATAGTGTTGCATAGTTAAACATATGGATCAAAGCAATGTGTCGTTTTAGCTTTATTCTTAAGTATCACATGGATTTAAACATCACCACTGACTGACATTCGTCGTCTAGTCTTACTTTATTATAGTTTTATTAATTCTGTCCTCGAATTTTTTGAAAATTCAGTTATAACTTCAAATGTTTTAGCTATGCTAAGAGAGTCACTTACAAACTACTCACACATGCCTACAAATCACTCAACAACATCGGGCACAAGTACCTCAACGACAGATTGAGTTTCCACTCACCAGTGAGAAACCTCCACTCGGCCGACCTCGCCCTGGCAGAAGTCCCCCGCATCCGTCGTAGCAGATCCAGAGGCAGGGCCTTCTCCTACACCGCGGCCACGGCCTGGAACTCTCTCCCGTTGGAAATACGACGTACACCAACCCTGCCGGCATTCAGGAGTGCACTTAAGACTTGGCTTTTCAACTGACCTAAGCTGCCCTACCCCACCCCTCAGCTCCTTGAGACCCTCATGGGTGAGTAGTGCGCTTTACCAACCCCTGATTGATTGATGCTTTCAGATTCATGATCCAAATATGAGGCAACGTCATCCGCATATAATAACATTTTAATCGCTGACATTATCTTTGTACTGGCTATCATAATCTCCGCACTGCTAATAGGACAAGACAGTGGTTCAATATAAAAAAAACATTGACGGGAAAAAGGGCACCCTGTCGAGTTCCCCAACTAATATTTATGGTGGCTTCAGATGCTCCCTCCTGAACTAATTCTGCATCTCCTTTTGATTTAGGGGTCTTAAACCTTCTATTAAACGGGATGGAAACTTAAGGCGTCTTAATGTTTTAGCAAAAAAAAAAAAGACTATTCTGTCGGATTTTGGCCATATTGTTAATGTACAATCATCCGATAATTAATATATTGTGGAAATCCTTCTGGGTCAACTGGACGCCCGTCTCGTGTACTCGGTGACAGATTTACAAGGCCCTTGCGCCACTATTGCGCCACTTTTTAAAAGTGATGCAAAAGTGGCGCAAGGGGCTTGTGTTCACAAGTGTCAAAGGCTGACGTTTCACACGTCCACCAATGCCTGTGTGATCCCATCAGTATCCCTCGACGTTCAGAGAGACGGGAACCCTGGAAAATTGTAAGGACGCTCCCTCTTCTTCTGCAGTGGGAATTAAACAGCAATGGTTTTTTTCTAGATTTATATAGCGCAAACTCGACCCGAAGGTACTGGCGCGCTTTATGTGAGCACCAGTAACGTACCACAAGCACACATTCATTTTTTGGTAGGCACTGGGAATTTAAGTGATTTGCCCAAAATCACAGATGTTGAGCCGACGCCAAGGATGGAACCTGAATACCCAGCTCCAAAGTCAGCAGCTCTGACCGTTAGGCCACGTCCCCTCGACAACAGTAGAGAAACTACAACCGGGTGCTTTTTACAGCATATGGTTTCACAATATGCAGGGCAAGGGGGAGCTATACTAGCTGGGCCTGGTAAACCTTTAATACCGTCAATCTTTGGTTCAACAATGACACAACTATCGGTTTAACTGTATATAGAATGGAGGCAGAGTGCCCATCATCCTTCTGATGTCGGTAAAACGAGTGACGCATCGAGCTCACACAACTGCTGGGCAACATCTGTTGTCTGTGTCTGGCTTCCATCTAACTGACTGCCTTCCTCTTGGCTGTCCTTATTAAGTTAAACTAAAACTGAGCTTTACAACAAAAAAAAACATACAGGTTGCAAAAGCCTTTACCGTGTTAACGGATTGTTCCACCCCCAGGAGACGTCAATGGACTTCCAGCAGAAATCAAGGATCTCAAAATCCGAACAGTTTGTTTTACTTCCCCCTGACATGTTTCTGTCACAATAAAGGCACGTCTCACAGAGCCTGCCTTTTAAACCGTTTGTTTCTTTAAAGCAAAGGGAAACGAAATGCCAATGCTCCGCAAAGAACGGGCTTTCGAAATAGCACAGCCCTCTCTGCAGCCGACAGTGGTATAGTCAAAATTAGTAGGGGGAAAACATTGTTTGGTACATAATAGAAAGGCATTTTATTCACAAAGTAAAACTGAAAGTGGAAAATGACTCCCTTTCAGCCCACATGTTTCTCACTGAGTCCCTAATGTTGGGGCTGGATTTGGGCATCTCCCCTCCATCCGTGATATTCTTAGTTTTTCTGCGGTACCCTCAGAGCAGCACTTTGGTCAATGCAAAACTTTACATATATTAACGCTATCTGATCAAAGGTTCTGCCTCATTAGGAACAAGCAACAAGCACGAGCGCCTCGAGAGGCGGGGAGGTTAGGAGGGGAGCGGGCACGATTCACTCGCGGGAGCGATAATTGCGACCAGATGGGCCGCGCGCTCCCGCAAGTGAATCTCCTGATGTACACGCGTTGCCATTGAAGGCTTTGGAACGCGTGCCTGTGCTTGGCTGAAAATCCAAAGCAACGGCAAAAGGTCATTTGCCTTTGCAGCGCATGCGCGCTGCGAAGGCAGAGACCTAAAAAGGAGACTTACCTTAAGCTGACGGCCGCCTCGCACCTCGGTCTTCCTTTGCTTCCCGGCCCCCGCATACACTGGGACAGCATCACAGACTTCCCGTGCAATGCCTGTTCTTTTCTCATGCTATGAGAGCAGCATGGGGATTGGCGTGAGTGGGTTGGTTTAACGCTCGCTCCAGCACAGGGAGTCTGTGCTGATTCTCCAACCAAGCTGTGGAATACAGCTGGGTTTTAGAAACCTAAGTGCGCATGTGTGATTGACCAACCTATGATGGCCAGCCAAACACACATCCACACCTAGAAGTGCCAGTCCTCCTCTTCCCTCCCATTGCCCCAGCCAGCACCTTCCTACACAAGATGGCTGAGCCAGCAGCTGAAAAATAAAAGACTGATAGAATATTGTTTGAAGAGTAAAGTAGGAATAATTATAGAGGCTCCAGTTGTAGGTTCAGTAAACACACTTCTGTAAATGAAACTATATCAACCATCTAAATGGGTATCATGCCCTGGCATGCCCTGACAGATAGCTGGGGTCTGATTCACAAAGGTAAACTTACACTGTTGTGTTATTCAAAAACTCTAATTTAGTAGTTACTTTATGACTGTAGAGAACTGCACACATAAAAAAGATAGGCCTGTCCTGTTTTTTTATGTGCGGAGTTCTCTGCCTCAACTGCGGAGTCTCCGCAGCCATAAAATTACTACTAAATCGGAATTTGTGACTACCGAAAAACAGTAAACTTATGCAAAAGTGTTTGTTTTCCTTTGTGACTTTGGCCCCTTGATTGCAGAATTCCAATATATCTGTTTTCTTTAAAGCAACATATCTTGTGTCTAAATAGAAGCACTTATGTTGTATGGATAATTCAGAAAAGTGTATCCGTGCTAAATAGATAAACATTACATTATAAAAGGTGGGAATCTGTACTCTCTTTGGGTATCCCCCATGCCAATCATATATGAGTCATCATTGTTTCCAACCACATGATGTGCACCCCTCAAATGTACCCTCTGTGTAAATGTGAAAACACCATTGTACATCTGTGCTGCTGCAAAGCAACAAGGATGGCAGAACAAGGATGTGTCATGCTGGATCAAATCAAAATATATGGTTGTGTGATGTGCATTAACGCAGTTGTAATGCTTTTTTACCTCCAGACAACAAAGAGTAAATTACACAGAATGACCATCATTAGAGTAATCTTTGCCATCAATGTTATGCAGCATTTTTTAAATCCTCTGCAATATTTCAAATCTTGTAATGATTTCAATAATCTCAAAACAAAAATGATTTTAAGGAAACGTTAAAAGACTAAGGCCTTGATTCTGAGTATGTCGTAATCCACATGCTATTTGACACACTAGATAAATATAAAAACCCCAGGTTTGGTAAGGTTTATTACTAACTTCTGGGGAATAACATGCACATTTTGATGCTTATCTCGCCATAATGTGCATGGCATGGTAAATAAGGTACACTTTTCCCTGTTAAATTCCAGCAGGTTTGACCGAACACAATTTAAGGAAGGCTGAGATATTTAACACACCTGGAAATAAACCGATGAGCTAAATACCATCGAGTTTATAACTCTGACTCCTGTGGAAATGGTGGCTTTACGCGGGGATCAGAAATAACCGACCCATTCGTATTCAGGGCTTATGGGACTTATTTAGCCCTTTGCAAGCTGGACTTCATTCCATCAGGGCATTGGAGGGTTGTTCTCTGCTGCCCTGGGGGACAGCAGCCGCCATATTTAGGGATCTTCACTTCCCAGGTGTAGATCTATGTGCAATGGAGGCATTGTAACTTTTCTGTGTGGGTGCCATCTTCAATGCGCCCACACTGAAACCTTTTTTGCTTTTCAAACACAAGCTTCCAAACCAGAAGTTTACTTTTCTAAAATAAAAATAAAATGTTTCTGTCACATTGGAAGTTAGAATGTCTGCACAGTGTAGGCTCCACTAGTAGAAACGTGATGTTTCGCCTGATTCGCAATTTGCAATAGAGTGGGAGAACCAGGGGGCATATTACCAAGCCCGCGATAAATGCGGTAGCGACTTTTTAAAGTCGCTAACGCATTTTTTTTTCTACACACTATTACTGATACGTCTCTGAGTTAGAGACGTATTCTTGACGTCATCTATCGCCCCGCACTGGGGGCGATAGACAACGCTAATGGGATGCAGGGTGGGCGTTCCCAAGTCCAACCACATGTAAAATGTGGTTGGAGGTGTTAACACCCAATTATCAAGGCAAGCGTTGGGAGAAGGAGACCTGCGATAAACTCGTTTATCGCAGGTCTCCCAACGCCTGCTTTGATCAGGTGTTAGGCATTGATAACATGGGGGTGTGGATCATAAAGCTGAATCCAACCCCCATATTATCAAGGCACACATTAGCGCGTGAAAACAACGCTTCTTTTCATGCGCTAATGTTCCCTATTGCCGACTATCGCCGGATTTAATTTCGCCTACGTGTTGCGCGTTGATAATTACGCGCTATCACAGCGATTAAATCCGGCGATAGCCGGCGATATGGAAATATGCGATGTGCTTTTATCATCGCATATCTTGTTAATATGCCCCCAGCACTTTGGCAAACAGGCTACTCCTCCATGTTTGCTGCGGAATATACTTTCTGGCATATTCTCTATATGAGGCCCTTAGAGCTTTTGCATCTTCTTCAGTATTTACATTGTAGTAATATGGCCTTTCTCATTTGTCTCGGTGTCAAATGCAAAGCATATGCCAAATACACTATTGTATAATTTTGTTTCGGCATCTGTATAGCACTTTCCATATCCCTTTTGGAGCCTTAAGCGCTTTTGTGATACCATATGCTTGCAAATCTGTTTCATATGTTTCTTGCGCTTTCAACCCTGAAGTTTTCTCCAGACATAACTATAGGGATTTCTCTCTGAATTCAACTGTAATTTTCGTTTGCTAAGATTTCTTTGAATTGTGCAAGAAACAGAATATCAAACATAATCATTCCACAAAGTAATTACATTAATTTATACTTCCCAGCTAGACAGTGTCGATTTAATGGAAACATTAATCTGTAGCAAAAAAAACTCTAAAATGCACGTGGAGCCCTACATTTCTGTTTCAAAATCCTCAAACAATTTACTATCATTACATTATGGAAATGTGCTCAATTTAGCATTGTTTCTTTTAACAGATTAATTAATGAGGCTTTTGTACCATGTAGGAAAAAGTAATACCATCCAGCAAATGCGTGTGTGCGTATTACATCACCCATGCCTTAACTCACTGTGGAGCTCCACTGAAGGCACTCAGGCTTGCAGAGAAACACACTAGCAAAGCGGGTTTGTTTCTTGAAAACAAAAATAAAATGACCCTGGCACTCAGTGAGTTTTTCCCAGCACATTGGAGCTATTATGCATTTCCCCTGCTTGGGACTGTCATGCTGATTAGGGAAAACGAGTAAGGATCTCCCCAATCTAAATAGGGCTGGGCAGCAATCACTGTGATCTGAAGGAACAATGGTGGAAGCGTCTTAGGTCAACGTTTTATGCCAGAGGTGCCAGTTGAGGTTCTGCCAATTTAAACTAAGCTCTTCGGCCAACTCTATAGAGCGAAGGCCGGCGACTTTGTAATGGTGGACACAATGAATATTAATGTACTCCTCAGAACCTGGGTACACATAACAGTCTTAGTGACAGTGGTTCGTGCCCACTTATTCTGGTAACCTTCATAAAATATTACAGAGGCTCTATGTAGTCCCCACACAATGATAAACCATTAGTCAACAACAGATGGTAGCCCAAAATGAGAAAATATTCGCTTTTTATAAATATGCAATGCTGTTATGGTTTAGTTGTGCTTCAAGTAATTAAGACGACGCGGTGCAAGTGAGAAGTAGCAGACGTCAAATGCAGTGGTCCTTTAAAAAAAATTACGTTAATATTGTCTGTATGATATATTCACAAGAGACAACTCTATTAACCCCTTCCGTGCTCATGACTGCCCCCGGCCGTACATGAGTCACGGTGGGCGTGTGCGCACGACGGCTGTGGGCCGTCCGAACCACGCCCAAGAATGTAATGTCCAGCACCACAGCAGAATTCACGCTGCAGCCAAGGTGTTAAGACATTTTTGTCTGCAGTGTATAAATCATATAAAAACGGTCCAGAAAATTGCACAGTGTTGATGATTTGACCCAATAAGCTGGGTGAATAGAATGATTTAGTTGGTTGGGTAGTCATCAGGACAAAAGACGTATGCGGCATTTTCATTTGAAAGTACTGGCACTAGGTAAATATGGAATGTGCCAAAATCCATGGCAGAATGCGTGGGAACACCCACAAGTCACCAATGGAGCGACTCCCTGGGGCAGAGTGACCCAACGCAGAGATTTACACTGCATTGGGTTCTTCTAGATTATCAAAACATGCAGAACCACGCAAGGTGGCCTTGCATGGCCTAATAAATCTTACTTAGTACTTTCGTCGCCCTTGCACACCATTTCATGATGGAAGGGCAACGCAACTGCTTTATAAATATGCCCCTCTGGAAACAATGGGGTGACCCTGTGTCCCTCAGAACCTGGGTATAGTCTTGCAAAAAGTACAATGGTTCTGTCGGGTGTAACCAAAATATTTCTTATAAATATAATTCAATTTAGAAACAAGTTATTTTCTGCACAGGTTAAATGTGAGAACATTATCAAGGAGCACACAGTAAAAGCAAAGATTCAGGGTTTCAAGGTATTGGAATATTTTATATAAATTGCATCATTTATGCATACCCACATATAATGAATTTTTATACACGGTTGCCAGCAAGGTGAAAGTCAAAGTGAGTTGTGATGAAGTGACATAGTTGTGCTCAGTGACACGTTTAAGTGCGTGATATGTACAAGGTGATTAAGATATATACACGTTTGGAAGAGGCCAGGGTAAACAGAAATATAAATACAATCGCCCTGCTGCTCTATTCCATTTCAGTATTTTTGCAAGCAGGGCCTTGAGCTGGACCGGTAGATATCGTTGACATTTCAACCCTATATGTGCGATATTGTGTGGTCAAGGCAGGTCTTCATCAGGACTATGGTGGGGGGAGGGATGACAGCCTAACGAAAACCGGAGTGATTCCTGGTTAAGCTGAAGTCAGTGTTGTAGGGGGCCCATCATGGATCTCTTGTGTGGCCAGTCACGCTGATCAGGGTTCCAAAGTGAGGTAAAATTACACGTTCACTTCTGCAGGGTTGTCAGGTCTGGGATTCATGCGCGGAGGCAGTTGTTACTCCTGCCAGGCAACCAAATTAAGCTGACCGACTTAATGCAATTGCCTGGCAGGAGTGACAACTGCCTCCGTGTTGCTGCTTCAACTAAAGCTATTTACAAAGGATCCAAATGATCCCCATGATAAGCTGCACCCGTCCATGTATGGAGTGAACAGAGCTAGATCTGGGTACCATTGATTGTGACCTAATGGACCTATGGTGGAAGGGCCCTTAGGTCAAGGGTTTATGCCAGTGGAGCCATTTGAGGCTTTGCCAGTTTAAATTAAGCTCTTCCTCCAACTCTAAATAGAGCAGGGGATGTGCAGCTTTGTGGGGGTGAAAGCATAGTTCATGACGGGAGTTCTTCTGTCCTGCCAAACTCTGAAGGATCTACTTTAATCTCTCAATCAAATACCCTCCATACTTACTTTTAAACTCACAACGTTCATTCAACAAAAATCTGTCTGAAATAAACCAGTCCAACTAATTGTTACAAGATAAAAATGCTCATTACTAGAGTGCATTTTTAACAACACTGCACACTCCACCTGTACAAAAGCAGATTCATTTCATTACAACCCAATGACAAAATGTTGAACTTGAAGTAATTAATCAAGATGTAATTTTGGTCTGGATACAACAGTTGGTTATGTTACTGACATGGAAGAAGCATAATGTGCACAATAGCCAGCACACTATTTTATATTTTTCTAAACGAATATTCCAATTTTCTATTTGAATTTATGACCATAATGAGGCACACCAGCTCTGTGAAGCAAGTATTAGCAAAGCTAATAGGTCTTGCTTGCATTTTCAGTCATAGGCCAGGCCGATTGACTTTGTCAATGTCGAAGCCTCCAGAAAAGGCAAGGGAAAGGTATGGGCAAGCACATATGTGGGCAGAGAGATGTGTGACCAGAAGTATGTCAATGTAGGTGCGGGCTCTTTGCCGTCTGGGAGTGATGCGAGCAAGGAGAGGAGTGGGACTGGGAGGCAGAGATGCTCCCTGGGAGAGACAGGGGCAGGGAGAGGTGTGGAGAGGAACCGGTGCAAACAGGGAAAAGTCAGGGTTTGAAAAGACACACCTGAGAGAGGTATTGTTCTGGAAAGTTACGAGCTGACGAAAGATGCAGGCTGCAAGGCATGCGAGCAGGCACTGGAGTGGGCAGGTAGAGTTGTGACTGACTGGGAAAGTTATGAAGTGGGAGGGGTGTAGGAATGGAGAACCTGGGACAGGGAGAAGTATGGGAATGGAGGGTGTAGAACGGCGAAGATGTAATAGCTAACAAACTTTTCAACATCTCAGAGAACACTGGAACCACACAGAATTGGAAAGATAAATCCTTTATTGAAAGATGGACCCATGACTAATTCTGCTACTGCTCAATCCCAGGCAAAGCAGGCAACCGATACTGAGCCTATGCTCCAGAACCTGGCCGGTACCTGATGCGATCATGGTTTCAGAAACGAATGTAATGAATATTAACAACAGACTTCACACACACAAGCATTAGAATATGACATGTTACATCACCCCTCTCCCTCAATGAAAAGAAGCAATATTCATCCTTGCATAAAAAAACGTGCAAAACATTTGCACCAACCAAAAAATTCAAAAGTCTAAACATAAATACAATAAAAAATGAATTAGAATAAAAGGTTTTTGAAATAGTTAAATCTTCGAACTTCTTCGAAGTAGTTTCACTATCCGTGCATTGCGAGTGCAGCACTCTTCTTGTGCTGATTCCCCCGCAGCAACCTCATGTCTGTCAGTACTCCGCACATCAGAAGTTTTAATAACAACCTTCTCAAAGTTATCCCCAACCATTAGGGTAGTGGGGTACAACACTTTACCCACTTGAGTATTGCTGACAGTATAGCCACAGGATCCAACATTCTGACCAGGTCGAACCTTGCTATCCCTAATAAAATCAGTGGATAATGTAGTGCTTGACTCAGGCGTGTTGACCCTGCCCAAATACACCAGCCTGAAAATATTAGCCTGAGAAACGGAGATTGGAACCACACTGTCCCTGTTCCACCGCCCTTTTCCTTCCAACAACAAAGAAGCTTTGGTAGGCTTGAGCACTTTCACAGGCAATTAACATTTTGATTCCCCTTTAGTAACTCTATGTGGTTTTTTTTTCAATGATGGCTATGTACTTGTTCATCCTTGACATGTTTCCTACTGTCATAACTTTTCTTGTGTAACAACTGTTTCTCCATCATTCTATGTTGCATGTTTGTAAAATCAACACTTTTGCTAGGCACTTTGGCATCTCCTGCCAAAGTGCTGGTATAAATTTGGTTCTAGCATCCCTACCCCTGAGAAGAGTGAATGGGGACACGCCTGTTGTGGAGTGAGGCGGAGTGAGATAAGCCCAAACTTTTTAATGCAGGAAAAGGGAAACATCAATATTCACTGCTACCACAGTCTGAATACCCTCCTTCAAGATGCGGTTGGCCTTTTCCACCAGACCATTAGATGCCGGTCTATATAAAACCACCTGAGAGTGTTTAATGCTGGTGTTTGCACATAAAATCAGAGATCTTCTTAGATACAAAATGTAGCTCATTGTCAGTAATAATGTTGACCGGAACCCTCTCTTTAAAATAATTTTCCTAAAAATGAGACCACTGAATCAGGGTCAACAGCTTCCACAAATGAATAATAAATCCATTTGGAAAAGTAATCAATAGCAAGCAATAAATACCTCTTGTCCGCAGGTAATAAATCAAATGTCGTGGAAAAGGCTAAGGCTAGTTTTTCCCTAGCCTTGTCAGGAAGTGGGACAATAAACAAAGGCTTGGTAGCTGTTCTCCAGTGTTCATCATATACTACACAATGCAAACAATTATTCACAAAGGTAGAAACTTGTTTGACCAACCTCAGCCACCAGTATGCATGCCTTAACGTTTTGTAAGTGGTGGAAACCACTATGCGGCCTTCATATGCAATTTTGATGATCTTGTTTCCCAATTCGGTGGGTGGAATGAAAACACCCACTCTCATACAAATGTCACTTTCACATGATAACTCTATAGCTACTTGCCCAAAAATTCTGAGTTCCCCTGTCAGACCATTCTCAGAAGGCCAACCAGCTTTTCATGAAGTGCAGAGCTTGCAACAACACTTTATCCCTGGTCATGGCCGCAGAACACTCATTCTCCGTAATAAAGCCATCCCACGCTTAGATGACATCTTCCAGAGCCACCACACAATCTGTCTCCTGGTCTGCTCTCTCAAATACAGAATATAGCAATGGCATTCATGACAAGCAATCAGCCCTTCAGTTTTTCCTCCTTGTACTTACTTTACCACTAGATCATACTGTTGCAGTTTAGATAGTAACCGCACTAACGAAGCAGATGCCTGACGCAATACATTACCACTCAACACGTACACTAAAGGTTTGCGGTCAGTGTATACTTCACAAGTGATTCTCCATATGTTGGTTTTTAACTTCTGAACCACCCACACGCACACCAGAGCCTCCCTCTCAATCATGCTGTAATTGTGTTCTGCTTCCGAGTCGCTCTAGATACGAAAGCGACAGTATTCTCCTACCCCTTCACCCACTGGCCAAAAACAGCCACAAGTCCTCTGAGGCTGGCATCCACTGTGATAGACGACCTTCCAGAAGG
Source organism: Lissotriton helveticus (assembly GCF_964261635.1). Classification (NCBI taxonomy): domain Eukaryota; kingdom Metazoa; phylum Chordata; class Amphibia; order Caudata; family Salamandridae; genus Lissotriton; species Lissotriton helveticus. The sequence goes on from NC_136063.1 coordinate 577,452,485, forward strand.
AACAAAAGGTTGCAGAGCTGGAGCAGTAAGTACTAACTGTTCAATCTCCTTGAAAGCCCTATTAACCTGGCTGTCCCAGTCAAAACTATTACCTTTCTTGAACAAGGCTCTAAGAGGTTGCACTGACAAGGCATACCCAGGGACAAACCTGCCATAATATTCACAGAGCACCAAGAAAGAATGCAATACATCTTCGTCTGAAGGTGTTAGGGCAGTCTTGATGGCTTTCAGGTTACAAAGTTTCGGTTTAATGTCTTCTCCTGAGATGGCATGACCTAGATACTCAACATTTTCTGCCATAAGTTTACATTTCTTGACTTTGACTGTTATACCCCTTGACTGTAAAACACTGAAACCTTTTTGCAAAACATGCATATGTTCTTCAGGAGTCTCTGTAAAACAAATATGTCATCCTGGAAGGCCTAAGCATTCAACATGTCGCCAAAGACTGTCCATCATTTTTTTAAAAGCCCATGTCACAAATGCAAGTCTAAATGGTAAGAAAATATACTTACAAGCTCCAAATTGAGTCATAAATGAGGTAAGTGATTGGGAACTTTCACTAAGGAGAGCTTGATGGTATGCTGTGTGCAAGCCAATTTTGGAAAACGTTTTTGATTTTCCCACATTCGTGAGCATCTCTTCTATATGGGGTAGAGGATGACAATCCACCAATTTAGTCGTATTGAGAGACCTCAGATCCACACAACCTGAGATCCCCTGATCTCTTCTTGTAAGGACAATCAGAAATACCCATTCAGAAGCATCTGTAGGTGCTATAATTGCCTCAGAAACCCTTGTGGCCAAAAGGTCCTTCAAAATCTGTCTACCACTTAAAGGCACTGGCCTAACTTTGTGTTTGACAGGTGATGCACCTTTCTTTAATGTAATGCAATGTTCAAAGCTTCGAACTGAACCAACCACATCCTTGAAGACCTCAGGAAACTTAGAGACAATCTGAGTGGTTGCTTCACACCCCACATTTACAGATATGACAGACACACACTCATCACATTCAGGCAATTTCCCAATAAAATAGGCACTTTGTGACCAGGTCAAATCCTTCCACCCCCACAATATCTCTGCAATTAACACCTTGAATGCTACAGCAATTCACTCTTGGTGCTGAACTCCCTTAAATCCCATTGTTCATGACGAGCTCAGCTTGTCATGAGCACACGAGCAGTGTACTGCATGACGATCTGAGCTCGTCATGAGCATGGAAGGGGTTAATGGCAACATAAACCTTTGTGACTGTAGATCTCCCCAGGCACTCCATCGATGACCAAAAGAAACCAAGAAGATCAATATTCTGGACACCAAATGCTCTAGGATTGATGTCTGGGCATTCTAGATCCATGGACTTAGGCCACAAGCTAAAGTAAGTGCGACCTGCCAAAATTGTTACTGGGACCCCTGAGACCGCCATGACAGTCATTTTTCTCCCATCAATAATGGCTTCACCCAACGGCCACTTAATAGGTTGGAGTTCTCTGCGCTAAGCTACAGCAGGCAAATCAACTGTCAACAACAAGCTAGAAAATTTGTTTGCACACTCTTGCATCTCATTATCCACATCCTCGGTGTAAACATTGCTGATTTTCACTTTACTAGTGTTGCCATCTATACTAGAACTTAAAACGCATTTGCAGACCCCTTGAAAATGTCCCAACTTACGATACTTGACTCACCTTTTCCCAGTCTTTGGACAGTAGGGATTGTTCCCAATGTGATTGCAAGAACCACACCAACAACACACTTGGTCCCTGACCTTTCTTAAACTTACTGCTGGACTTGTTGCCAATTGTATGAACAAAGTCTTCTTCCATAACACAACTGACCGTAGACTGCCCCACGTGACTAGATAAAGCTTTGTATGTAACAATGGACATTTCAATGCTCTTTGCCACGTCAATTGTTTCAGCCAAAGATAGATTTCAACAGGTCAACCGGCGTTCCTGCACCTTCTTAGAAAATTAATAAAATACAAATTGGTCACGTATATATGTGTCGACATTGTAGCAAAATCACACTTGGCAGCCAAAACCCTCAAAGTTGCAATGTACTCCTCCACAGATTCCTCTGCATTCTGTTTACACCTCCCAAAGTTAAACCTTTCCAGCAGCACACTTGAGTCATCTGGGTATTGTTTCTTGATCCTCTCCTTTCCTCCTAAATACACTTTCCATGGAACATCCTCACCAGGCGGCGCCGGAATCACTGGTAAATTTTCAAACACATGTTGCCCTGCAACTCCATAAGGATCAAATAATAAAGCAATTTTCCTGACAGGTGCAGGAGACCCTAAGGAAGTTGCCTAGTCCCTTCCAAACTGCTGCACATGCATTTTGTTGAAAATTAAGCTGTTTGGGGACCAGTTCTCTATACAGTTTTCCAATAAATGAACCCGCTCCCTCTCCCAGAATGACATATAATAACGTGGTGTTATGAACAATACCGATAATACACATCTGTTCTGAGGTCTAATTCAGGTCAGATATGATTGTAACATGATCAGTTCGGTGAAGGAGTTGGGGATGGTGGCCGGTGGTGTTTGGCAGAATGCAAGTGAGGTCCAGGATGTTCCCTAACGTGTAGGTTGGCAGGGGGTTGAGCGGAGTGATACGAACAGTTGCCAGCACATTGTGAAAATTTGGTCTAAGATTGATGTGTCACAAGTGTGGTTAAAATTCCAAAGGAAGATGCCATCTTTGAAACTATTGTGAGGGGGCTGGATATCTTGTAGTTGAATGCTGTATAGCTGATAGGAGATCGAGAGATGTAGAGGAAAGTGATGTCGAAATAGGAGGTAGAAGGCATCGAAATAGGTTGCCACTAAATGGTGCAAGGACAAGAAGAGCAATTTGTGACAGCAACTCTTGCACCTGCTCTGTTAGGCCGGTTGTAGTGAGGTATAGTTTAATAGTTTAGTTTATTGTGTACATGTTTCACATGTTTATTTTATGTTCATTGCATAAATACATCATTGTGTTCTAGAAGGTAGAATGGGCTGGGGATTCCCTGGTTCCTTTTGGCAGCATTCTGTGTTGGAGTGCAGAGGTGACCAGTGCCTCTTCTCTTCTTCTCTGTTGTGGGTTGCTAGCAGATGGATTAAATCCTTTATCTTAAAAAACAACCATCTTTGCTCTTTTGTGCCCTACCACATAATTTGGTGCCAGGAGTGGAGTATTTTTTTTTTATGCTGAGACACTGCGAGATATCATACACCCCACAGTCAACGTTACTTTATTTGGAGCCGAAGATATGTGGTGTTTGCACGCTGCTGATTCGAAGTATGTGTGTTTGGAGCAGGCAAAGTAAAAGCAGAGAGTGAGCCTCCGCAGACTGCCATATTTTTTATGGCCCTGCACCGCTTTGCAGTGAGGAATTTGTCACCCGTTACCTATGGTTTTGGTTTGAATCTGTACAGCTGCAATGCAAGAAACCCAAGAGAGCGGACCACTTCTGTGATGTGATCGCCTTTGCAAGTACCTCTACGATGTGATCGTGTTTGAAAGTGCCATTCAGCTACCCAAAAGGGGAGTTCTCTCCCTGAGTGATGCTCTGGTCGCACATGTAATGTATCATACCACACGTCTGACTGCCATATTGGAATGGGCTCGTTGGGAAAGGCCCATAGCATTACATTAGCGTTGACGTCCTTTGTTAGACACTAAAGCGGCCATTTTAATCAGCTGTTTCTATGGCACACAAACCGCAAGCTAATCAGCATGTCATGATAAGCAGCAAAGAGGGAAATGTGTTTTACTTAGGCTGTTCCATCAGCACATCTCTACAAGCCGATTCGGAAGGAGGCGTTTTGGAGGAAAATTCATACTGGGTGTGACGATTTTATTTTGAATATAGTTTTGTATCGCTGACAAATTTACATTTCCTATGGGTTCTGTTTTGGTTCACCTGTTGCTTTCATTAATTATCACATATTTACTATATTATGGCCTCCAGCAGTAATGTGGTTCAACCTCCACCATTTTTACAAAATCCTGGGAAACCAGACATAAAATGGAAGCAATGGCTGCACATCTTTGAAAATGATCTCATAGCCATAGCTGCTGTTGGGTATCGTAAAATTGCTCTCCTGTTTAACAATTTAGAAATTGCGGGTCAAAGAGTTTTTAACAACTTAGCAACAGTACCTGCACCCGGTGGTGAAAATGTCCATTCGATTGTTTATGAGGGTGGTGCAGGCAATAATCTGAAACACCAATTGTTTTGCTTGAAATACATCCTTTTTTAAAGTGCAGTCAGGGCAGTGATGAGACCGTGGAAGAATTAATTGCTGCTTTGCGTGTTCTTGCATCAACCTGTGAATTTGAGAATTTCATTGACATCTATATTAGGGACCAGTTTGTTTTTAATTGCTTTTGGAAAAAAATTAAAGAAATATTGTTGACATGTAGAAATCCAACATTGTCGGAGGTTATTGATGTGGCCAAAAGTATTGAACGTTCAATTATTTCTTCCCAAGCTTTATTTGGGAATAAGGGTTTGTCATCAGTTGTGTGTGTTATGGATGTGAATGCTGTTTGTGTGGTGAATGCTAAATAAAAAAAAAAAAAAGAGGACAGTTGGTTTGTTTCCATTGTCGTTCTCATACCCACATTAGTAATTATCCCTCTTGTCCAGCAGTGAACAAAGTGCAATGGTTGCAAGAAACAGGGGCATTATCAAGCTATGCGCAGAAGTAGTGGGCAAATGTACAGAGGAAGTGGGAATACGGTAAAAATAAGATATGTTATGCGAGTGTTTAAGAGGGCACTAACAAAATTGACAATGTACAATTATTGATGATTAATGTGACATGGATTTTACAAGAATCAAAGGTTGCATGCAGGCTAAGGTAGATGACAATCTGATTCCAGTTATGGCAGATTCTGGGGCACCAGTTACCATTTTGGTGTATTTCATGTTCTTCAAACATTGGTCCAGGAACTTTCAGGTGGAGAAGCTCTTTATCAATCCCAAGGCTTCTGAGGAATTCAATATTGACCATTTGGGTTTCTTTATTGGTGGTTAGGAGTATCTGGGAAGGAAAATTCTTTCTAAAGCATACGTGACAATTCTTACTAAAGTATATGTGGCTGTTAGAGGACATGATATTGTGGGATAGAAAGACCTAGCCAAATTTGGTATCATATTGCACTCTGGCCATAAAGAACCAATTGTGCTTGTAGAGTTACCAATATTTGCCATTGAAACTGAAGATAATATTTTATAAATCATGGTCACCATGGTTCCCAATATGTTTAAGGATGAGATTGTGAATGTTATAGGATTTGAACATCTCATTAAGCTAAAGAAGGATGTTTGTACTGTCATTCACAAGGTGAGACCCATCTCACTAAGTGTTTGTAAAGAACTCAAAGTTTTACTCAATAGGTTGTGCCTGGAGGGGATCATACAAACTTCAGAAACTTCAGAATGTTTTTTCTCCGTTGCATTGACCAGGAAAAGGTCAGGTAAGCTAATGTTATGTGTGGACATAAGCTGATATCAAACAGGGGGAAGAGGGGTGGACGATTTGTGGGGGGGGGGGTCCAATGTACTCGTCCTGAACAGCAGCAACCAACAGTTTTGTACAGAGTTCCCCAGGGGAGAATCAAGAAAAAACTTTTTTTCTTTTTTTCTCAGCCTCTCTTTTCTCTCACTCAAATAAAAAATGGGGGTTTAGTGCATGAGTGTAGACCCTCTTCAGAATGTAAGGATACCTCACACAGGCTCACGGCAGGACCACAACTGTTGTCCCAGCCGATGACCGTCCAGCGTCATCATTGGTATCCTGCTCCTACGGCAGGCTGGCGGTGCAATGCCCGTCGGGCAGCGAGTGAAGCTGCACTTTAGCGGAGATCTTCAATTCCGAGGCCAACGGGTGTGTGGGTGTGAGGGGCCTATAAGGGGTGCAATAGTGAGCGTAGTGGGGTGTTCTTAAAAAAAGTCAGTGGAGTCCTAAGTGGAGAAGGTCTTAATGGTCAGGCTCACCTTTATTCAACCCTTATTGTGACCGTTGTCACAATAAGGGTTGAATAAAGGTTTGGTCTCATTGTTCTCCACTCCTTAATTCCCCTTAACCTTTTTTAATAAAGCAGTGAGCCTGACCATTAAAACCTTCTCCACTTAGGACTCCACTGACTTTTTTTAAGAACACCCCACTACGCTCACTATTGCACCCCTTATAGGCCCCTCACACCCACACACCCGTTGGCCTCGGAATTGAAGATCTCCGCTAAAGTGCAGCTTCACTCGCTGCCCGACGGGCATTGCACCGCCAGCCTGCCGTAGGAGCAGGATACCAATGATGACGCTGGACGGTCATCGGCTGGGACAACAGTTGTGGTCCTGCCGTGAGCCTGTGTGAGGTATCCTTACATTCTGAAGAGGGTCTACACTCATGCACTAAACCCCCATTTTTTATTTGAGTGAGAGAAAAGAGAGGCTGAGAAAAAAAGAAAAAAAGTTTTTTCTTGATTCTCCCCTGGGGAACTCTGTACAAAACTGTTGGTTGCTGCATGTGTGGACATAAGCCAAAATATAGTTGTTGACTGTCATCCATGCTACCCATTCAAGAGATATAAGCCAACATTAGTGAGGCAAAGTATTTTCCCACAATCAGTCTCCACTCTGCATATCATCAAATTGACCTGAGTGAACAATCTCAAGATTTAATAACTTTTGTCATGCCACATGGTGCATTTAAATACCTAAGGCTCCATTTTAGTCTGGCATCTGCCACCAGTTGTTTCCAAAAGATAATGAATACACTGTTTGGGGAACTGAATTGGATTCCAAGCAGGCATTCTAAGGTGATATCCTAGTTTTTACTAAAGGAAAAGAAGAGCATATCACGGTCCTAGATAAAGCATTGGGAATACTTAGAGAAAGAGGGATGACAGTTAGATTGGAAAAATGTAATTTGTTGGTGCAAGTAGTGGAATATCTAGGGGATACCCTTACTGCAGAGCACATTAAAACTACGTTTCGCAACCTCAATGCCATTCAGAAAGCTCCACTGCCCTATGATAAATAATCTTCACGTTTGTTCTTAGGGTTGTGTGAGTATTATGCTCGCTTTATCCTGGGTTATGCCTTACTTGTTCAATCTATGAGTAATTTGCTCCGCATTTGTGTGAAAATTGTATGGACAAATGAAATCAATGAAGCGTCTGATGATATTAAAAAATGGTGATTAATGCCCCCGCTCTTAAACCTTACAATCCTCACAGTAAGAGCTTTATCTCAGTGAATGCCAGTTTGAAGGGCATTGGTTCCATATTTGGCCAATTTGTTGGAGGCATAGAAGTAGCTATAGGATTTTCCTCGCAGAAACAAAGTACAGCACTATCGAACGTGAGGCATAGGCCTGTGTTAGGACTGTGCAAAAATGTAAGGCTTATATTTGGGGGAAACCATTGGAGGTGTTTGGAGACCATAAACCTCTGGTATATTTACGTTCTGGTAATGGTCTAGGAAACGCTTCCTCAAGATTGGTTTGTCTTCTTTCTAAATTACAAGAATTCGATATGCACTTAAAATACATTAAAGGAGGGAGGAATTTTCAAGTACACTGCCTGTCTCAGTTACATTTACCAGTATCATCCCAGGATAATATGGCTCAAGATGACTCAGAATGTGTTGTTGCCTTTGTTGAAGCTGTGCATGGTACTAACGGACAGATCTCGGAAACTGACTGAGAGGTACGTATGAGTCAGGATTCTATTTTGAAGAAAGTTCTGCTGTATGTTAGAAAAAGGGTGGTCACAATCTAAACAACTTTCTAATGACTTGCAGAGTTTTGCACATGTATCATCTGAAATGACATGTGGGAATGGTATCTGCTTAAAAAGCTGTTTGTTTGTACGTTCTCTTGGTCTCCGTGAAACAATCATTGGAGTAGCTCACATAGGGCATTTGGGAGTTTCCGCCATATGCAAGAGGCAGAGACAATTCTATTAGTGTCACAAAATGGATACTCAGGTCATATCCATGACTGATGTTTGCCTACACTGCGTTGTATCAGACAAACATTGGAAAACCAATGAAAAGCCTTTGTCTCCAGTTTCTTTTCCTGAAGGTCCTTGCAACAAGTTGACTTTAGATTTTTCAGGACCGTTCCAACTTTTACCTTCAGATTGTCCTTTTTTGATTGTGTTGATGGACTGTTTCTCTAAATGGATTTACTTTGCTTTTGTAGATTCACCGCATTCAAAGAATGTCATTGGTTTCCTAGAAAAAGTGCTTTTTCTTTAAGGACCTTCGAAAGAAATAGTCACGGACCACAGTTCACACTTTATATCTAAAGAGATAAAACAATTTTTGGACTCACAAAATATCAGACATATCCAGGTGGCTTTGTCCAGTCCTGCAGCAAAAGGTTTCATTGAGAGGGCTAATTGGTTCCTCAAAGAGGGAATCCAAACTGCGTTAACTTCTGGTTTGGATACCACTTCTTTTTTTGAAAGAGAAAGTATGGACTTACCACACCACTCCTCATTCCACCCCAGGCATCTCTCCATTTAAACTTTTTAGAGGTAGGAATCCTAAGCCTAATTTGGTTGCCAATTGGTTATGCCACTTACAAATTGATAAATGTTCCTCTCCCTTTAAGGAGATGTGTGACAGTGTCAGTCATAAATATTTTGCTATCTTTACACTATACCTTTACATGTGCACTGCCTTTTCTATCCTTAAAATGACTGTGCGTGTTTTAAATGACCTACGCAAATATGTGGACTTTCAATACTCCAGGTTAATGTCATAGTTGATGGTACAGTTAGTGTTACATTACTAAGACTTGCAACTCTAGAAAAGAAATAGACTGTGAATTAATATTGACTTGTACGGTCAGTATAGAATTAGAAGACTGTTAATGCATTCCTTAATCTATTGGATATCATATTTAGGAGTGACAGTTAAATATTTCTAAGACTTGTTTTGAGTAATTTGCTTCTGTTTTCGATAGACGTGTTAGGAATTAAGTAATTTCTGTTCTATGTCGCTTCATGAAAGGTCCCTCCATTTTACATATTTGGGTATTCCTGAGCTTCATTGAGGCTTCACTGAATTAGAATCTTGAGTGTGTGTATTATTTAGTATTCAGTATTACTTTAGATTTTGAGGATTACATTGCATTTTTGAATTCCTGTCTCTAAAACACAAGTGACAAAGTGAGAGCTCTTACGCAACAGACCCCCTCATGTATTAGTGGTGAAGGTCCTTCATCATCTGTTATACCTGTTTACAAACACATGGCATACCCAGAACATTGAAGGAACCATTAGAGTCAAGAAGTGAAGCAGTTGCATTGAAGGGGCTCTAGAACACCATGTTTGTGTTTTCTCCACTACTCCTTTCCCCTGTATTGTTGTCAGTTGTAGGTTTATTGCACTTCTCTGGTGATTTTAGGGCTCTAAGTGAGCTTCTGAAATTTATGTCTCGCTCCAGGAATATTTGCACAGCATATTTTCTACATTGGTTGTGCTCAGTCATTACAGAATAATAGTTTACTATTGTTTTCCGAGCAAGATGGAATCTCAGAATTCTTCTATGGCTGATGTAATTGCTGTGCTAGGCTCTCTGCAGAAGGAAACCAAGAATATAAGACAGGCTGTACAACAATCTCAACAAAGCACATAATCATGCCCAATGGTTAGATGATTTACAGGGTGGGTCACGGGATACAGGGGCAGGCCAAACATTTTCTCTAGTGGGAAGGGTTCAAACCCATCCTAAAATCGCCTACTTTTGCTTATTTAGATGCATATTTGGTATCCAATCTACTATTCAATGAGCAGAAGTACCTTTCGTAATGAAATATTATATAGAGTGTGCAGCATCACTACATTTCCTATGCACTAACGTTTTTCCTGGTCACAAAGCTTTTGAATTAGGCTTTCTTACTGCAAAATACCTTTACACTCTATGCAAAACCTCTTGTACGAGTTTTACTACGGGTAAAAGGTGTTTTGCCATTATTTCCACATTTTAAACGGGTTTGAGTGTGAAAAAAGTGTTCATAGCCTGTTTGCCAGTTGCAAAGGAATATATCAATGATTTGTGACCTACGTTGCTGTTGCAAAACACTAAACAGTTACCACCTCTTAAGTCGGGGTTGCGTCTGATTCTCAAAGAGGAAGCGATCCCCGTAAGACAGTTTCCAGTTTAAAAATCTTGTCTGATGGGCCAGAGGGGAGAAGGTAGAGATCCTGAGTACTAAACAATGCTCCCCCCGTCGATTTGTTCTCAAAAGGAAAACATTTTTTTAAAGCAGCACCTCTCTCTTTAAAGGTTGCTTTATTGAAACAAATCTAGTTAGGGAAAGCAAATGCAGGTAGAGTGGCTGTCTATTTCTTGCAAGTCACCATCCTACCATTAAGAGCTACTCAAAGGGGGTATACAATACGACTTGCCTACTTATTAGTCGCTAGGCTGTTCTTTTATGAACACCTGCGAATGAGCAATGTACTAATCAACAAATTAGCACAAAGTCAAATGGCTAATTAAATCCATGTTTGCCAATCAGTTGGTGTGCAATTTTCACATCCCTGATTTGCGAAAGGGGAAAGTATATCAGGCCCTAGGACTTCTGAACTGTCATGATGATGATCCACAGGCCATCAGTGTTGAAGCATCAACTGATATCACAGGTTCTTAGCTTGCGATGAATTCACACTTTGGTGGAAATGGGCATTTTCAGACAAATAAATGATCTTTTCTCCATTCACTGAGGAATCCTCTATTTGTTTCTTTATTGATAATATGGTGTTGTTTTAATTATGGTACACATTTCCAAGCACCTTGGCTACAGTAGCGGCTCCTGGTGGGAGTGCTGCGGAGCGTTGGGGTGGGGAGAGGCAGGGTGGGGGGGTAGTAAACTCCAGCATACAGCCGGACGGAGGTAAGTACATGAATAAATAAATAAAACAAATTACATTGCACACGCTGTATCGCCATTTGGTGTTGCAGCGTGCGCAATTAAATTCTTTTTATTTATTTATTTATGTACTTACCTCCATTCAGCCATATGCCAGAGTTTACTACCCCTGACCCTGTCCTTCCCACGGCCCGCCTCACCGCCCCGCAGCACTCCCTCCAGGAGCCGCTACTGCTTGGCTATGATGTGTGCATTACTGTGCCATCACCACATCGTATGTCCCTAGTACTCATTTCATATTGATTTTAGGAGTATTTGTTTGAAAAAAAATAAAAGCTTTTTCATTTTGCAACCGGTTTTTCTGTTTGACTACTATTCCAAAGCATTGGTTGTATGGCTGTAATTTGTACGCATATCGGCGGAAACCCTTGCTATCAGAGTAATTTTTATAATCCAGGTTCATGCAATAGAAAATAGAAAATCAGATAACCCTATTTTTTTCGGTCTAGGTTGCAGCTTGCAAACAGCTCTATCGCTAACAATACATAAGGCCCCGAGTACGAAGTGGTCGGTAAATCCCAAACCATGCGTAAACACTTGTCCACCTATCCATAAATGGGTCCGAATTACGAGTTGGTAGGTATTTAACACATACGATAATTATCAGATGAGTTAAATGTCAGCAACTCAAACTTGCAGAAATGTAATGAGGGAATGTCATGCCGTATTTTCCATACCATGAGGATGTTGGTGTGTTAAACACCAAAATCCACGTTATACCCCACCAACTCATAATAGGTGTTATTTATAGCACCCAATAAATAACATACCCGATGGTATCATTATTTATCACATGCGATAAATAACACCTAAAATCGTAATTAAGGGGCAAAGAGTGATCTTTCTGTCCACCCCTTTCATCATATCGATTTCTTCAACAAGCCATTTTCATCCATTGGATTGAGACTTTGTAAATCATGTTTTAGCTCAGCACAGTGGAGTATTCCTCCTTTCACTGAATGCTAGTGGCTTTGGGTGTATTTTCCTCCTCCATTCGAATTCATGCATTGAACTACTTTACAACTATAGTCCCCACTGTCCGCTCTTACTGCCTACCTCCGCTTTGAATGGAATGTTCTTAAGCACAGGCGGTCCACAGTGTATCCGACTTTTGATAGGCTCAAACTAAACATTTTAAAAATGTATTTAAGTACAATTAAACGCCGGGGGCGCTAGAGGGCGCGCAAGCGGAATGGCTGCTTGAACACGCAGCTCCCGCACCTTGGTAAATGATCCTGCATATATCTGCTGCCACGGAGTGCCAAACCTCCTGATTTTCACGTCATCTGCTGCAGGTGTCCCACTCTACAATCGTCCCAAGTCTGGTGGCGCTCTGTTGCTCGCAACTCGGGATGTGAGCGGTTGAAGTTCCAGCGGAGATCGCACTGGAGCTGACGGATTGCGGTGGCCGGCTGCAGCGGTCTACGATACACCGGGGATGACCACGAGGGTCTGGGCCACATGACGGAGCTGACGGCGGCCTGCTGCTGAGACCTCGTGTGTGGACCTGGCCGGGCGGTAGGAGGCTGTCACCCCGCCCGTGTAGAACCCCCTCCCATCTACTGCTACTACCCTCGCTCCTGGGGCTTTGGACTGACCCGCTACTGGTTGCTGGCGGGAGCCGCGGCGCGGCCTGTGTCCTGGATCCGTGTGGGGACCCCCGACTGCCCGGGGCTCTTGGCGGTGCGGTGAGTCCCTGAAGCATACCGGATCCGGGATCGTGTGTTGCGCTTGGCCCCCGTGGTGCACGGCGCCGCCGCGCTTTTACCCGGAGCGTCCATTACGCTGCTGCCCCACCTCTGGACCCTGAGTGGGCCTGCGGACTGCTGCGCCGCCGGCTGCTCCTCCGGACGGGGCCCTGCTCCTCTCCCGACTCGGCTGCGGCCTGGCTCCTCCTCCGGGGACCACGATACACGGGAGACTCACGCTGCACCTTCCCGAGGGGACTCCTCCTATGCCACCCCTCTTCATCGGTGCCCCGCCACTCCCGGAGTCCACTCACATGGGCCATCGGCGCCTCCATTGAAACGCGCACGGAGGTCCCGGAGCCTCCCCTGCCTCGGCGCCTTCTCCTGCTCGGCCTCACGGCACCTGAGATCCACGCAGGCCTCCTGTACCCCTGAGCCCGCCTTTGCATTGGCCCTTGCTGCCCTACCGTGGCGCTTGCGGCGTCGCTGCTCTTCTGCAGTCGCCTCCCTCTGGGATACCCTGACGCGCTACCACGCTCCACGGCGCACAGGTGCGGAGATAGCTTACCACCATGGTGCGGCCTGAACATCGGCAGGCGAAACTTAGCTTTGGAGGCGCAAAAAAAGGCGCGAAACCGGTACAAGCGGATCCTGCACCTAGTGCATCGTCCCCACAAGCTACCGGCTCAGCTACCACAAACATTGATCTGACCAACCTAATACAGGAGATGCGGCAGGGGTTTGCCACGGTGGTTGAGAAGGTGGATGGAGTCACTGCTCGACTGGACGCGCTGGTACACAAAGTTGACCGTCACGAAGAGCGCATCACAGCTGCGGAGCAACGTATATCCGACACTTCAGATGTTACCGCGACCCACACGACGCAATTGAGTAGGATGGACAACTTGCTTAGGGTCATTGCGGCTAAAAATGAGGACTTGGAAGCTCGCAGCCGCCGGAATAACATACGGGTCACCAACGTGCCGGAATCCACAGACACGGGCAGGATGGAGCTGTACATCGAGAAGTTGCTCAGAGGCTCGATTGGCGAGGATGCCTTCTCGCCACAATTCATCGTGGAAAGGGCCCACCGCTCCCTGGCACCCGTGCCCAAGCCTGGGCTCCCACCGAGGCCCATAATAGCTCGTCTCTTGAATTACCGTGACCGGGATACTGCGCTTCGGGCGGCCCGGACTCAGGGGTCGCTACATTATAATGGCGTGACGTTCTCCATTTATCCAGACTTCACGCCCATGGTTCAGGAAGAGCGGCGCAAATTCCTTCCGGTAAAGAAAAAGTTGCGAGAGGCCCAGATAGACTATGCGCTCTTGTATCCTGCGAAGCTCCGAGTCACGCACCAAGGCACACAAAGATTCTTCACTAATCCGCAAAAAGTTGAGGACTTCCTGAAATCGCTTCGAAGGACCCAGCGGGATGGTCGAGCAGATGATGAAGGACAAGAAGAGGCAGACTAGTCCCCAGCGCCCTGAAACGGCTAACTAAAGCCATGTGCTGCTCCTTACGCCTTGTCTACTCTGGATGGTGTTCTTTATACAAACTACTGCACAGACACTGGGGGAATTGCGGATGATGGACCTGCGCTGACCCTGCACCCCTGTGGTAACGTAAAACCAAGGTCCACTTTTCTGACCCTAGTCTCCCCCGAGGGCGGTACAGTGATGGAGCTCAGGGTCAGGGAGTGACTGTGCGTACTCTATGTGTTACCCCTATTGGGTGATCCCCTTTACCTTGCCAATGTTTGAGTTGTTGCTGTTGCGGGAATTGGGTGGGGAGGGTTGGGGGATGGGCTGTTGGGTGGGAGAGATCGGCTTCTGGCATGATTGGGATGCTGGGGTGGGTGGGGGGTGGGGATGTTTCAAGAGGCAACCATTGACTAGACTTTCCACGTGGACATTGTTCTGGTGTGCGCACCGTTGCTGGCTGGGCAGGGGTGGCTATGTTACGCTGCCTTTCTTAGCACCGCTATGTTATCTTACTGCTCTATCCATGGAGGCTCTGTCTGAGTGCATTCTGCTAGCCTGTTTGTCCCTTAATGCCTGGGGGCTGTACAAACTATGTATCTTTATGATAACCTGGGGTACACTCTGGCACCGCCAGGGTGGGGGAGGTTGCACTTTGCGGCCCTCTCGGGCTCTACCTTACTCATTGTTGTTTTGTCCATGGCTGATTTAAACGCGAATGCGCAATTGACATGTTTATCCTGGAATGTCCGCGGACTGAACAATGCTAAGAAATGCCGAAATGTTATTGCCTACCTCGATAGGCATCATGTGCAGTTAGCCATGTTACAGGAGACACATCTGCCCGCACAGGGTGGCGCCACTTTTGCGAAGAGATGGGCTGGACACCGTATCTTTTCCTCTTATTCGACTTATGCCAGAGGTGTGGTAATTCTTGTTGCCCGCAATGTGCCTTTCCAACCATGTGGGGACATATCGGACAGAGAGGGTCGTTATGCTCTATTGTGGGGCAGAATAGGCCGTGACCTGTATCTGTTTGTGTCCGTATATGCACCTAATATTGATTCACCTGCCTTTTTCACCACTCTATGGGGTAGGATTGTGGCTGTTGGGGCGCGACACATAATATGGGGTGGTGATTTCAACCTGGCGTTGGTACCCACATTAGACAGAGCAGATGGGGTTGGCTCCTATAAGCCGAGGGCCAGGGAGGCACTGGAGGGAGTTATCGAGGAGGGTGGCCTTTTAGATGTCTGGAGACACTTACATCCTAATGGAAGGGAGGGTACACATTTCACTTCTCATACTGGGACGTGGGCACGCCTGGATTACTTCTTAGTCACTAGGATGGTCGCTGCGGAATTAGTGGGGGCTACTCACCTGCCTAGAACCTACTCTGATCACGGCCCTGTACTTTTACGGTTCTGTATCCCTGGGTGGGACGCTCCCCGACCGCAGTGGCGGTTACGCCCTGCCGTACTTCTCGACAACCTGTTTCGCACTGAACTGGGGGAGGAGATAGCGGACTTCTTTCCCAGGAACAAGGGGTCGGTCGAATCGGTTGAAAACATATGGGAGGCGTTTAAGGTCACTGTCAGGGGGTACTGCATATCTAAAAGCCACGGGGTATTACGTGATATTTTGCATTCCATTACCACACTGGAGAAGGAGCTACGGGCCCTGGAACTCCGCATGACATCGGACACTGACCCCGGCCTGCATGCCACCTTTAGGGAGACACTGTCAAGGTATGAGGAGGAGGCTGCCAGGGAAGCGAAATACCGGGGCAAACACTGGGCAGCCCGTAAATACTGTGAAGGTGATAGGCCCGGGAAGGTACTGGCTACACTCACGCAACCCTCACATATACACCACACCATATTAGAAATCACTGACGCCGCCGGTACCACTGTGAGTGACTCGGATGCGATATTACACACATTCGTAACACACTACTCCTCACTGTACACTTCCACGGCTGAGGCGGATGCGCCATATGCATCGTACCTCAGCGATGTGGCGTTATGCTGGCTCAGCGATGGGGACAGGGAGTTTCTGGCGGCGCCCTTCGAGCTCGAAGAGGTGCGGGAGGCCATTATGTCCCTCAGGAACGGCAAGGCCCCGGGCCTTGATGGCATTCCTGCCGAGTTTTATAAAGCCTACATCGATGTTATGGCGCCAGTGCTCCGTGAGGTGTTTACGGAATCCCTTGCTGATGGTATTCTTCCCCGCTCTATGCGCGAGGTGGTGATCACCTCCCTCTTAAAACCAGATAAAGACCCCACATCCTGCGATTCTTACCGCCCGCTCTCCCTCTTAAACTGCGACGTCAAGATACTTGCTAAGGTACTAGCCACTCGGCTATCGCTCCTTATGACCAGACTTGTATTGCCTGATCAGTCTGGCTTTGTGGCGGGCAGATCTACGTCCCACAATCTTCGCACCCTCTTCTCCTTGCTCCGCACGGTTCACCCTGATACCCCGGTGGCAGCTGTATTCCTTGATGCCACCAAGGCTTTCGATTCTATTGAATGGCCTTACCTTTTTTCGGTGCTTGCCAGCATGGGGTTCCCTCAACTATTCCTGTCTTGGGTCCGCCTCCTGTACACGGATCCCACGGCCAGGGTGCTGATTAATGGACGACTGTCGCAGGCCATCACGCTCACGAGGGGCACCCGTCAGGGATGCCCGCTCTCTCCCCTGTTATTCGCCATCGCGGTTGAGCCTCTTGCCTGTCGCCTACGGCAACTGCATCGAACTGGTGCTGTGCAGTGCCTTCAGCGGCAAATTGACGTATCGCTCTATGCGGATGACATCACGCTATACGTCAAGCACCCTGAGACGCATCTGAATCCCCTACTTCGGGAATTTATTCTATTCGGCGGAGTGTCGGGAGTCCACATAAACTGGACCAAGTCGCAATTTTTCCCACTAACGGATGCGGTGCGCGACTTCCCCCTTGATTACCCGTTGGAGTGGTGTAGTACGGATCTCCGTTATCTCGGAATCCGCATCTCTCGTGACAAGGACGAGACACTGCGTTCCAATTACGGAGTGGCCATGACCAAATTAACTGCCTCCGTTGACAGATGGATCACGTTACCACTCTCTATGGCCGGGAGGGCCTCGCTCATAAAAATGGTGGTCCTACCCCGCTTTCTGTACCTTTTCCTCAATATCCCTTATTTCCCTGGCGCTTTCTTTTTCAAAACGCTCCGGACGGAGTTGCGCAGGCTTTTCTGGGGAGGCAAGAGCCCCCGGTTAAAATGGTCGACGCTGATCCTTCCCTATGACAAGGGAGGTTTTGATGTCCCTGATTTTGAGGCATACTACCAGTGCGCACAGGCGCAATTCGCCTACCACTGGATGGCTCCTACCCCCTTTATGCCACACATAGCGGTTGAAGACTGGATCGTGCACCCGATCCCTCTCAATGGGCTGCTGCACTGTCCTGAGGCGTCCATAACCACGCCGAATACCTCGGTTTCCTGCACTCTGGACGCGTGGCGCCGCATGGCTAAGAGTTTATCGTGCCCATTGATCTACTCGCCCAGGTTACCGCTTGCCTATCACCCAGAGCTCACACTGTTATCGGAAACGGGTTTCCAACGTCTTTGTGATACACTGCGTGTCACCTGCTGGGGCGATCTGTTTCATGAGGGTGGTTTCAAGTCAGCTGAACTGTTTTTCAGTACGCATGAGCGCACTCCCCTTGAGCTCTTTTATTACATTCGTTTGCGTGCGGGGATGAAAGATATCTTACCTGATTATCCTATTGAGCCCAAGATCCTTCCTCCGCTGCACTACCTATTAGGGTCACAGGACGGGGCACATCTGGTCTCTGGACTCTACCGTCAGATCCGCAGTGCTGCCCCTGATCCGGAGTCCGCTGCTCGGATGCGCTGGTCTGCTGAGCTTGCGACTGAGGTGTCGGACGACCAATGGCACTACTGCTGTACGCTCACTTCCCGTATCTCTGCCAGTAGCAGGTTGAAAATTATCCACTATAAATTTCTTCAACGAGTGTACTACACGCCGGTGCGGAAACGTAGGTTCGGACTGGCGGATAGTGACCGGTGCGAGCGCTGTTGTGCTGACCATGCTGATTTTCTTCATCTGGCATGGGATTGTCCCCAGGTGGCTCACTACTGGCGGCAGGTGCTGGAAGCTCTTGCCGAAATGGCGGAGGAGGTGGTTCCTGCGGACCCCCTGGTGGCCCTCCTCGGGTATACGATGCAGATGCCTAGAGGCTGCAGGAAATTCATTGACACTGCCTTACTCTTGGCCAAGCGGCGGGTCGCGTGCCGATGGGGCAGAGGAAGGGCGCCCAAATTCAAAGACTGGCTCACAGACTTGATATACTGCCAAGACCAGCATGCTACCTTTGCAGAACTGCTGCCTCCCTCGTGTCGTCCCAGTGACATCTGGGAGCCGCTTGTGCACTATCTGCTCGCACGCCCGGATGACAATGCTCGATCGGAAGGTCAGCCCGACGTCAATTAAGAACCTGAATTGTGCTCTAGACCCAGCCTGAAGTCCCGTCTGGGCTATCTTGATTCTCATTGCCCGGGCCCCCCCTTGTACCCCTGAGCAGTCATTGACATTATAGGCTATCCTGCCTTGGCCTGCCCACCGCTCCTCCCTCTCTGTACGTGTAAGCTCTATACTATACTCTCTGCACGCTCCTACACCTTCAGCGGATGATGCTCCAGGGTTCCCTGCACCTTTCCACGACCGACCCTTGTTGGTTCCTCTTGTATTGGATCATGCATTCTGAACACGAGATCTCACACGCACCTCTGCTTGCCTGGGTCGCCACGCCAGAACTCTATCACTGATCCTGCTATACAGTCATGCATTGCCTTTTCGTTGTTACCTAGTTGGGGTGTTTTTGTGTTACTGTTTATGACTTTCGACAAACGGGAGAGAACCCTCTCTCGCAAAAAACCCTGTTCCACTGCTGCTCATCCTTGCTAGCCCCACGCCATCGGCTGCCGAACAAGATTACCATGTGTGTATGATTGCCGCCGGGCCCCCGGGATGCCGGCTATATGGCTGTGTACAGACCTCTCCATTCTGCTGCCGGCCTCCGGGTTGTGGGCGAAGCAAGCTGTGTACTGTGCTCTATCTCATACAATAAAGCAGATTTGAACTCCAAAAAAAATAAAAAAATTAATAAATAAAAAGTACAATTAAACGCCTTGCTGGTTTACTCTACGTTGATGTACACTATTAGCTCGATGTGGTCTCGTTTTAAGTCAGCAATATGCAGGATGTAGGTTTTTTTATATAACAGTCAAGGCTTTGTTATAGCATGGAATGAGCCAGGTCCTAAAATCGACGCAGAAACAAAGAGCAATAAAACGGGACTGATAAATGGTGCTTTGGAAGGTGAAAAATACGAGAAGACTAAAGTTTATGGATTCTTGTAGACCCATAAGGCACCAATTGTTAGTTTTGGTTTAAAAGAAGCTATGGCATGCTTTGATAACCTACATTTCCTGAGATCAAGACATTCGGTGTGCTTGCTGACACAAACAATAATTTTACATTATGGGCTTTTACAGCAGGATATTATTTACTGTAATGGGTCTCGCCTACAATCACAGCTAACAATAACTTCATCGAGTTTTCCAGGCAGATGTATTAAATAAACTACCTATGATCTAGCTCTCAATTAAAGTCAGTCAGCACCAGATTTGACAGCACGTTTGTCAAAATAGAAATGGAAATACCTCATGTAATTCTGCCTTTTATATTTATTTGCAGTTAGATGCATTGACAAACAATGTGTGCATTTATTATAAATGGTACACACCAAAGAGGCAGAGAGGAAAAATGATCTATATACAGCCCTCCCTAATCTACTCACATACTCTCACTTATCATATAGCCATCAAGTGGTTCTGTATGCAATACGTACATTACTGTTTCGCTCTTAACATCACTTAAGTGTATGTGCAAGAAATTCAGTTTTACCCATGTTTTCAGCATTATGCATTTCAGCATTTATGAGCTTCAGAAGTGTCCTACAGACAAAATCCACAACTCCACACTAAATTTGTATGTGAAATTGTATAGACCTAATTAATGCTAAGAGGTATTAGAACACTGGAATGGTGAGAGCTCCACTGAAGGCAATGGAATGACTTAGGCCTATTAATTGCTGCTATACCACTTCTGCTTCAAAATGCTAATTTTCTCTTTATGTTTCTCCTGTTTTTGTTTGGCACATTAGACTCTCAAGGGGATAGTTACAAGGGAAGTGGTGGATGAAGGCGTTAGCCTTCCTGGCTTAATGCCTCACTCCGCCACTTCAGAAACGCAGAGCTGCACCATATTTACAAGAATATGGTGCAGCCCTGCATTTCCCTCTGCGCTGGCGCTACACCTAGCAGCCTAGCGCCAACACAGGCACCCTTGCACCATAGTGCAAGGGTGTCTGCGTGCTTTTAAAGATTTAAACAACCTTTAAATGCTGTTTTGTAACTTCTATGTGTGCTGTGTAATGCAGCACAAATAAATGTTGCAAAATGGCATTTAAAAAAAATAATTGTTTATGTGCAGGAAGGGGGACCTTCATTGGCCTTTTCCTGTTTTCATGTGTGCTGCAGTGTCATTGGAGCCACAGAAGGAAGGATGGAGGAATTCTTCTCAGTACCTGTGTCTCCCTCTGCTCTGTCAAATAAAGAAAAGCAGTTTGGGAGAGCCAAGATAGTCAGTCTCTGTACTCAGTCTCCTTTCACAGCTCCTGCAGTGCAAGTTTGACAGTTACGGCTGTGGCTATTCATGCAGCACATACAGCAGAAGCTGTGAGAAGCTTCTGAGCTGTGGATGGTTTTGAATCCTGTATTCCACAGGAGACCTTTTATACTTCCAACAATCGCATTGGTGGGGTGGAATGTTTTAATAAGATGTTCGCCCGCCACAGTGGGCTATACTGCCCCTTAAAGTCAGCTCCCTTATGCTGGAGCTGACCTTTAATGGCCACTATGTAATACTGTGGCAGGCTATGGGCTAATGTATGCCTGAAAACCTGAACCTGGCACAGCTTTCCAGGTGGTATGTGGCCTTCATACTGCATCCTCGGTGCCGACAGACCTTTCATCGCCTACAATGCACCGTGTAAATAATACAGCAGATGCAGGTGGCGAAATGTGCACGCATGTGTATGTTTGTGTGGACAATATCTGAGGTTGATAAGAGATTGCTGTGGCTTCAGGAGATCACTTGAGATATGAAACTGAAAATCCATAGGTATATTGGTGCAGAACCACTCCTACTATAGTGCAGTGCAGAGAAGATTGAACAGTTTTATCAGGAACCTACTCCCAAATATAATCAGAAGGAGGTGCAAAATGGGTCATCCACTGCCATGAATGCTGTGCAGTAAGGCTTAATGGAGCACAATTGTGGCAAAGGAGATGGCAGAAAGCACCCTTTTGTGGATGGAAATGGCAATACATTACATACAGTGTTTAATTTGTACACAAACAAGTGGCAGATCTCTAGTCAGGAGGCTACGGCAGCATGCACCAAACATTGCCTCTATCATGCTGCCAGTGATAGTAACAACACAACTACTAACAATCACACTCTTACATGTGTGATAATTCAGACTATTTCAGGCCTCCAAAGTATAAAATTGGCTTGGGCAGCAGGTATGAGTCATTTGTTAATGTACATTAAAATAATAATTAACTGTTGTTGTGGTCAGCTCTAAATTAACCAGGCTGTGCTACCTTGTGGCAGACTGTCACAAATGCAATTGTTGACAATTAAGTGCCAGTGCCAAGCACTGGAAACCACCGGCTCAAATTAAGCACTGCTTATTTCTTTATGGAACACTATTGCATGCTGTTTGCTCAAGCTCATTTACCAACCCATTTACCAACCCAACCAGGAGGAATGATCTACACGTCTCAGGCCAGCCAAATTGGGAGAATGTTTTCCGTCTTCTAGATCTGCCTCGAGTGTCTAAATAAGGGCATTACTTGACCTTTTTTTTTAGCAAAACAGGGACCTCTCTTAGAGTATGTGAGGTGTTGAACAGTGGCAGGAGAAAAACACATGCACTCACACGGATCTCTTCAACTAAAAGAAAAAGTAGTTCCTCCAATGCAAGCAGAGGAAAGGCACAAGAACTTTGGACATGCTACATGGTAGGGTCAAGCTGGCGAAGCCTGCACAGGCTAATACATCGGAAACAAGCAAATGATAGTGACAGTGAAGCCAATCAATTGTAAGCACCTAGCAGGCTCTAAATACACAAGTTAACAAAATGTCTCGTAAGCGTCAGTGCAGGCTCTGTCTCACGCAAGACCTCAAAATTAAATGGCAGCATTCACCAAAGGCCTGATTTCCCCACAGGTATGTATGAGTAGTTTAGACTTATGAGTTTGTCATGTGTACAGTCTTTTCTTAATGTGTTTAGTTTGATCTCCTTTGTTGTATGACCTTTGAAACATCATATGTGTTGTTATAACGTTATTCCTATGCTTTATCTTTATCTTCTATAATCATGATAGTGTTCGAATGTTTCTTGTGTCCACCCTATACGTGATGTATTATTATTTGCTCAGTATATATAGTACTTCCTTCATTATTATAAGGCAACTGAGACATATGTGATGGGTCAGTATGCCTATAATAGGCATATTTTCACTGACATTTCCATACTACTGATGTGACACATGTCAATGAGCACGACACCATCTTCTCACACACTTTTTTAAATCTAGTTTGAAATTATAAAACAAGAAAAACTGCTTTGTATAGGGACTATGAGTCCATCCAAGGAGCGTCTTCTCACAGCATATTCAGCACCTCGCAGACGTAGCCACGTGCCATAGGAAGAATATGTACAAGCAAATGTAATGTGAGTTTGTGATATCATTCACTTTATCTTTCCAACATACTCCTGATTTTTTCTTCCATTTTGCCAAACATAAATATATTATGTACTGGGCTCATATAAAATCATGCAAATCTATATGTCCTCTGTGAGTGCTAACTAGGGTGTGGACTGAGGTAAATGCACCACAAAGCCTTTGGCAGGGCTTATTGTTCATCCTATTCTGGATCCCAGGCACACCAATGGAACACTGGCGAAATTGAGAGTCCTTTGCCTCAGGAAAGAGGACTTTTAAACCCCTGATACTTCCCTCAGCACCATGGCACCATGGAGCGCAGGCGGTTCCACAGAGCCCACTGCCTGAAATAGACCATCAAAGTGTCCTAATTCCACACTCCATATTAGGGGTTAGGAGCCTTCTTCTCCCCGTTTCATAAATCATCCATGCAAAATGTACCATACTTGACAGATCACTGTGCCACAGAGAAGGGAAGATAACAAGGCTGGCATGAATTTTTCCACCTGCCAAACATACTAACCAACACTGCCAGCCTTCTGCATTGCCCATGCTGTGATCGGCCCTGCTGTGTATTGGCAGAGAAGGTGCCAGAAAGCTCTCTAGATTTAAGGGATGCTTTATTTTATTTTCTTCAACAAAAGGTTTCGCTGGCGCTCAAGGTTCACACCAGACAGATACCATAGATCCAATGAATAGAGGTTGCGGACACCCTATATACAAGCATTACATTTTCACGCGTATGTAGATTCCATCTGTTCCCAGAAGGCAGTTTTTCATCTTTTGATCACATCATCAAGTAGTCAGGCAATATGGGTGTGGCTGCCACCACTATAAAGCCAGGTAAGGAACGGTGACCTCTAGAGAGCAGACCAAAAAATAGCAAAAAGGACAGGCAAATAGCTTATTTTCAGTCAACATGGAAGAGCTCCACAGTCAAATAGCATTTTGCCTGGAGCCCTGACAATCTCTACTCTGGTCCTGATTGTGGGTTCTGGGAGCTAATTACAAATTTGCCAAAATGGTAGTGCAATATCAGTCACAATCAAAAAACGGGGGGAGGTAGAAGTTAAGGTTAGGTTCACCCTCCTTACTAAATGCAGTTCCACAACATCCGGAATAGCGGAACAAGACACCTAACCATAGGGGGAAGCAGGGATTTCACTGAACATGTATGAAACCCCCTCTTTTCAGATAGAAAAATTATTTTCTAGAGTCCCCTCACCCACCAGGGTTGCCCCTAGGTGGCATGCTTCATCATTGGGGTTTTCTTATTCCGATGTGGATTGAGGCATGCTGCGACTTGTCAACTACGTGGGAACACTAGGGGGCTCATTTGTATAGCAGGCAGATCGCCACCGCCCATATGGCGGTGGCGATCCCCCCTCTAAAAACCACTGCCCACTCCCAAATTTGTAAAGAACGTTGCCGGTTTTCCGCCCGGTCACAGAGTCGACCGGGCGGAATCGCAGAGTCGACAGGGCGGAAAAGCAGCTAACATGGTGGCGGTGTCTGGGAGACACCACCATCCATATTAGCATGAATGCGGGGATGTGCCTTTCCGTGGCGGCAATGCTGCCACAGAAAGGCAAGCGGTTTCTGCAATTGGGGGCCCGTTACGGGCTCCCAGGGACTCTGGGGGGTGGGGGGTACCCCCCTGCAGTTCCATGCACAACAGGGCAGGCACAGCACGGTGCCTGCCATGTTGTGCATGGAAGTGCACGACATGCCTTCCTGGCACCGCCACAATGTCAGGGATGCAAGGATACGCCCGCCACTGTGGCGGGCGCATCCTAATGGCCCCCACGGGACTCCTTCCCTTATGGTGTGCGGTTCCATTTCACGACAGGATGTCCGCCCGCCATCCTAATGACCACCTAGGTTTTGAAATGATGTGTGGTGCATAGATGTGGAGTGGAAAAGATAAGTAAAAAATACCTAGCTAGTGAGCTAATGTTTTATTCCTGCTCCTAGTCGGTATGTTTTAAAATCAGGTGTTAATATTAGGGAAAGATCTAACTGTAATGAGTACGGTGTCCCTAGGATTGGGTCAACATGTTTTGAGCTGTCCCCTATAAGCTCTTCTTCAGGACCACATGAGGACCAGCCCCGTGTGTACCACTTATATTGAATCCTGAACCCTGAGGCGAACACCTAATGTGTATACACCTGATACTTAATACATATGGTTATACAGTGACACAAAGTATCTGTAGGAAATGAAGCAAAAGGAAAATTAAAATTGCCTGCCTACCAGCCAAGCTGGTAGGCCCTAAATACATGCAGTGTCTTGCCTCGATCAATGTACTGCTATACAGTGGGTTTACTTATCATCTACTTAGTGCAATATCAGTGTCAGTGATACTCTGCCGTAGTGTGTATGAGTTTTGAGGAGTATGTTATAGTTTGTGATAGGTTAGACATAACCTAATTTATTTGGGGTTGATTACGGCACTACCATAAGGAACTGGATCGTCAGAATAGCAGCTGGAAATGAAGGTTGCTTCAATAGAGAAGCACAATTACAGATCGATTAGATTTGGCAAATAAGTTATTATTTGTGAGTGGAGAACAGAGTATCATTTGACGGACACTGGCATTCATTGGTTTTAGCTATGCTGTCCAATGACAGACTAGTCTAGTTGAATTAGGGGTGAGTGTCTCTGTATGACTGGAATCATTCTGGCAAAAGAACTGTTGCCTTATGTTTAAGCAATTACATTTTCGGTAAATACAGAAAGAAGGAACAGAGCGATTTTATACTGTAACGAGATAGGGAACAAAAGGAAGTAAAAATCGGGACAATACATTACAAAAAAATATTTACATTTACTATGCATTTGTTTCAGAAGGATATATATGATTAAAGCAAAATACATCGAAAGAGATCAAAATGTTAAAATGTTGGTCAGGTGTATTTTTGTAAGTGAATAGCAACATTGCCTATTGCATATTACAATAAATAACCTTATAAAGTAAATGAATATGCTTTGTATGCTTTTTGTAGAAGCAAATCAGATCCCTGTTATTCATTCCTTTGACTTTAGAGTAATGAAAACAAAACTTGTTTTTATTGCTGCAACATCAGTGCCATGAGATGCCCTCATCAGTCCGTTTTGCCCACCTGTCTCTGACCTCCGGAGAGCTGAAGAAAGCTGATGCGAGGAAGGACACTGATTTTCCCCTTTCACTGGCTCTGCAGAACCCCAAAGGAAGTGGTGGAAAGGTGGATGTTGAACTGATCTCTCCACTGCCTTTTCGATTGGAAACAAACCCAAAAGAAGCAGTGAGATGGTATTAAATGCAAGAATGTACAAGTTGTAAAGGAAATTCGTTGGTTTATTGTCAGGAAATGCAGTTGAAGCACAGCACATCAGTTAACATCCAGGTATCCTCTCTCTAACCGTCATACATTGAATCTGGAACCCAGGATGTAAGATGCATGCACGCATCATACATTCCAGGTGTCAGATCCATACAAAATAGTAAACATAGAAAACATAAAGGAAAAGGAATAAAGGAATGTAACACATCTTACCCCTAAACAAAAGGACATTAATCCAAATATCTGCTAGGAACTTTCTTTTGTCTATTGCAAACTTTGACTCTAGAAGCAACAGATAAATCATTTTGAACCAAACTCTGAGAATATTTTGAGAAATCAATATTTGGTCCACATTGGCTATTTCCAGGAACAGCAGTTGGGGAATTATGTACATTGTCTAAATTACTACATCTTG
Source organism: Lissotriton helveticus (assembly GCF_964261635.1). NCBI lineage: Eukaryota > Metazoa > Chordata > Amphibia > Caudata > Salamandridae > Lissotriton > Lissotriton helveticus. The sequence continues at coordinate 577,479,212 of NC_136063.1, forward strand.
CCACTCTACGAACATTCCACACTCTACCATCCTGCGTGACCACACTACTTTTAAAAACTTTGACCACTTTGATGGGAGGGAAGAACTTAGAAAAACCTTTAACAAGAAAACCAGGTTTTTTTATACGCACCCATTCCCCCACCACGAAATCATTAACCTTGGATCTCATCCTGGAATCAAACAAAGTCTTCATTTTCTGTTGTTTGTCTTCAACACGTTTGGCCACACACGCAAGATCCACAACAGAATCATTTTTGTCAAGTTTTTTTATCCACCAGGGACAGATATCAGAAGACGGCTCTCTTCCTTTAAGCAGCTTGAAAAGACTGACTCCAGTAACAGAGTGAGGTGTAATGCAATATGTCCATAACCTTTTCCTTACCACATCCAACCACCCATCATCAGAGGAATGTATACTATTAATACAATCTTTAAGAACACGATTAAAACGTTCAACTTGGCCATTTTCCCTGGGTTCATACAAGGACGTAGTATAATGTTTAATACCACAACCGCTTAGAAACTTCTCAACATCAGCAGAAATAAGTTGAGCGCCATTGTCCGTAACAAATGTTTCTGGAAAACCCTCCCTCGCAAACACTTCTTTTAAGAAAAGAACAACAGCTTGAGAAGAAGCCGAGCTAACAAATTTCACCTCAGGCCATTTCGAGTGGTAATCCACTAGGACCAAAGCATAAAGATGGCCGCCTGGTAGGAGCTCCTGTGAAGAGCTCCCAGTGCTTGGGACCCCGCCTCGGGCTTTATCCCGATTAGCATAAAGATGGCCGCCTGGTAGGAGCTCCTGTGAAGAGCTCCAAGTGCTTGGGACCCCGCCTCGGGCTTTATCCCGATTAGCACCCATCAGACCCATCTGAAGCAGAAAGAAAAGTAACTGGATCAACAAAACAAGTAACAGGATTCCACAAGTAACTGGATTACTGAATTACGAACCTGATCGACGACGGAGCCTGGAGTCTGAGGAGCACCGACCGGCCACTGGACACATCGCAACGCCGTGACTCTGGACTTTCCCCCCCGTCGCGTGAGTGGGACAGGGCGGCGGCTGGAACTCCGGGAACCTGATCGACGACGGAGCCTGGAGTCTGAGGAGCACCGACCGGCCACTGGACACATCGCAACGCCGTGACTCTGGACTTACCCCCCCGTCGCGTGAGTGGGACAGGGCGGCGGCTGGAACTCCGGGAGCCTGCAGAGTGCACCGTGCCACCCGCACCTCGGTGACCGACACAAACCACAGAAGAGGACTCGCAGCGACACTGGGGAGGTGAGTGAGGCCCCCCGCCCCCCCCCGACCGCTCCAAGGCAGAGGCACGAGTTGGTGCGCTGGCTGCTGCGACTGGCGGGGAAGTGCTGAGAGGAGCCGCCGGACGCACGCACAGTGAGCACTTCACTGCCTGCGGGAGAGCTCCTGACGGGATGAGGGCATCCGCAGCAACACCGGAGCGGTCCTGAGGGAAGTGAGCCGCAGGAGGGCCCCAGGGACTGCATCGGTCTGTGGGGTCTCGCGGCGCTGGCCGTGCTCGAAGCTACGAGCCCTGTGCTGCCTGTAGGAGGGCTCCTGGCTGGGGGGGTCGATCTACCGGAGCGGCCTGACAGGACTCACGGCAGCCCGAGGGCGGAGAGAGGCCCCACCCGCCCCACGAAAGAGAGGCAGACTGTGACACTCACGAGTTGAAGCAACGACCCCCCCCCACCCAGAAGACGCCGGCCGCACACCGGGACGAGGCCACACCGGGACGAGGCCACGACATCACCCCCCCCCTCTCTCCCGCCCGCCCCGCAGTATAGGAACCCCAGCGGTCTGGAGGGCTGAGAGGAGCAGAGGACGCCGGCTTGGAAATCAGTTGCAGACACTGGGGAGGCACATTAGCGTGCAGTGGACACAGTCTGCGATTACAAAAGAAGGTATTTATGTGCATTTTCCTGGTTCTCAACTGTATTGTACTTGTACAAAATGGCGGGGGTCGGAAAAACAAGAATCTAAGGCCATAAATCACCTACTGTGCCCACGAGGTACCATCGGGATGAGTCTCCCTCACAGTGTGAGAAACGAAACTGATCTCACTGCTCACAAGCATGAAAATAAAAAGAGGACTAATGTCTGATCTCACTGCTCACAAAGCATGAAAATAAATAGAGGACTAATGTCTCTTCTCCCCCTACGTGGTGGCCATTTTGATACAGTCTCTCTCTCGGATCACCTTCTTGGCTAGTCATTCTTTTGCACCATATGTACTAAGAACTGGACTCCTTAGACTATCTCTAATCGTATTTGGCACTTTCTCCGTAACTGGTACACATGTCACCTTTCCTTCGCCTGTGATACAACGATCGCTACCTCATATCTAGCTAGGAGCTGGGCTTGCTCAAACGGAACCTGGAACCTCTCCTCCTTGCTCTCAAGCAATAACAACATAAAAGGACTAGCGTCTCCAGACCCCCTATCTGGCGGCCATTTTAGACTGACCTCTCTCTTTACTCAGCGGCCATCATGGACTAGTCATTGCCTTTTACTGCAGTTTCTAATTTTATTTTATCTTATTTTATTATTACTGGCTTCCTACATTGTATTCATTGCTATCACATTGCTATCGTATATTCTAGTGTTATATTTATCTTTATTTATCTTTATCTGTTATCTTTACTCAGTGGCCATCATGGACTAGTCATTGCCTTTTACTGCAGTTTCTAATTTTATTTTATCTTATTTTATTATTACTGGCCTCCTACATTGTATGCATTGCTATCACATTGCTATCGTATACTCTAGTGTTATATTTGTTATTGCTGCAATTTGTATGCACATTTATGGGATTCAGTAACTCATTAGTAGTTTAGCCCTATTTTAGCCTGTATTTTATATGCGGCAAGCTGCACATATCTCACCTCTATCCCCATCACTCACTGTCCGCTACCGCATTTATTTATTTGTTGGCTTTTCGATGTAAGCTACGTCACGATATTGCACTGATTATTACTACCTCATTCAATTCGCTCTGTCATGTAAGCTGCACCCAGCCACTTTCTAAGCCTAGACTGCACTGCTGTTACCTCGTACATTCTAATATGTAACTTGGCTTCCACCTAACCGGTCCTACCTCGCATAGTTGGTTACACGGTGTAAGCTGACTGCTACCTCGTATATAGGATACATTTGGTTAGATGCACCTACGCACTGGCTGCTCGGGGATCACACTGACTTCTACCTCTTATATCTTTGATCACCCACTAGTGTCTTCCTTGGCCCTGTAACTAGCGGCTGACAGTTTGTACTATCGCCCTATTCCCTACACCTAACACCACAGCCTCTCTAAAATGGAGCTCAACGGCAAGCACACTTTTAGAATTAACTACCCCTCCACTCCTCTCTCCAAAATGCCACTAAACGTTTTAAACACAACTTCTTGAGGTCGCACCCTGAAACACCCTTTGCCGACACTTACTTCTCATCGGGCAATGGAGCCCTGAATACTGATATCATCTTCCACACCTCACGCAGAGCCCAATGGAGAAAAACTTTCCTATCCCTACTCACAGTCTCCACCACCAGGAAAACAACCCATGGCCTAATTCTCACCATCTCACCTTCCCACCTCTTCCCTGGCAGGTCTACCATTACTATCTACAATAACGGGATTGTCCTAATCCAATCCACGGACAAGAACCTGGAATTACTAGACAACCTGTTCCCCAAGTTCAAAGAGCACCTCTCCAAGCTGCGGACCCCCACCCAGAACTCCGCCAGCACTATCACCCTTGACCTCACAGCCACCACCTACTACACCTCTACCCCCAGAACCCCAGTAAATGGCCCACCTGCTGTTAACGCCCCCCACTCCCCAAGGACAGTCACAAATATCTCTACCGCACATACTAGCAGCCCCTCTAACATGACCCTTCTTATCCCCACCCATACCCCCTCCATCCCTCTCCCCCCGGACAGAACATCCCCCACCCACAACACACCACCATCTGAACAAGCCACCGCCCAAATTTTATCCACCCCCCCTCCCATCCCCCCCTCGACAGACACCTCTCCCTCCCCATCTCCCTCTCCACTCCCACCCACGAGTCTCTCACACCTGACACAACAACTCCCACCCACAACACGCCTACATCAGCACACACCTTCACTCGGAGTTTACCCACCCATCCCCCCCACGGCAGACACCTCTCCCTTCCCTGCTCCCTTCCCACTTCCACTCACAACTCTATCTCCCTCCCAACAAAAGATACAGAACATACCTCCTCCCTTACCCTAGCATCCCCCTCTCTCCCACCTCCTATTCTCAGCCCTCACTACCCTCCTGTCTCCCCCACTGTCTTCAGCCTTCACTCACTCTTCTACTCACCAGCACCATCTCCCACTGAAGTCACTACCTATGCTTCCCACCCACCGCCTGCCTCACCTTCATCACCCTCACCCCTCGCCCACAAAGACGTCCACACTGTGAATACCGTCCCACTCATTAGCACCGCGGAACCCCTCAACAACGCTAGTATACCCCCCCCCCGATACCCTGCCTGCTCACCAGCTCACTACTCCACCACTCACCAACGGCTCTCTCCACCAACACCTTCCCCAATGACCCTCCTGACCTGACTTTATCCACCCTCCAACAAGTCAAAGAGGAAATCTTACAAATCAAAAGAGACGTCCACGCAATCAAAGACCTGCTCTCCTCACAGCCCAGTCTACCTCCCACCATCCCACTACCCCACAAACGACTCACCCTCCCTACATACCCTCGCCCTCGACAACACCAGCAATGGCCTACTATCCCCGTTCGCAATAATTCCCACCGCCCCCGGCGTGTTCTCAGCCCCTTATCGGACCTCGACCTATGCTCTCTCCTACGCTCTTATGGCCCAGGACCGGTAAAAGACTTTTCCAACTCACACATCCCCATACCCACAATTCCTACAAACCCTCTGAGGCTCCCAACACTCAACAACAGAGGCTCCGTCCCTAACAACCTCAGAAAAGTTCCCCTCACAATAGAAAGCTCGACCACCCTTCTCTCTCCCAAACTCAAATGCATCCTACTAAACTGCAGATCGGCCCAGAGACATTCCTTCGACATCGCGGATCTCGTCTCAAATAGGGAGCTGGACCTAGCCATTCTAACGGAAACGTGGCTCACTGAAGCCTCTACCCCGATTATGGATATACTAGTCCCCCCCAATTATCACATCATTAGGCTGGACAGGTCTCCTGGCAAGACGGGCGGGGGAATTGCATGCATTTTTAGGAGCAACCTCTCCGTTACTCAGGTCACCTCCCCCTCCCTTTCCTCCTGTGAACTCCTCTGCCTCGACATCACCAGTGAGGGCAAACAATTCTGTGCTTTACATATCATCTATCACCCGCCTGGTGACAATCTCATATTCACCCAACAATTCATGGACCTGATCACTTCCAATGCCGGTCGGCAGACCACTCAAATCTACCTGGGTGACTTCAATCTCCACTGGAACGATCAGAAAGACACCGTGGTGAATAGTCTCAAAACTTTCCTCAATGCGCTTGACCTCACCCAATTATGCGATAAACCAACACACGACAAAGGCGCGATACTCGATCTCATCATTGCCAAAGAGAACGCTATTCAACTGGAGGCGATTCTACCCTGTGATTGGTCAGATCACCACATTATCACCTTCTTTATCAACGAAAAAGTTAAACCTAACCCTACCCAACCAATCAAATCCAAAACATGGAAAAGGGATCTGAAGAATCTTAACCCCTCCACCCTACCTCCCCACATCGGCAGCCTCCTCCTTCCCCCTTCAGGTGCCTCAGATGTTCAATCACTGACTGACCACTACCTTGACTCTATGAATACAATAGTCAATGAAGTCGCCCCTCTGCAACTGAAGAGAGTCTCCACCAAAATTTCTAACCCCTGGTATGATGACAGACTCAATGACGAAAGGCGTAATATGCGAATGGCAGAGCGCACCTGGAGATCGGACCCCTCAGCACTGCATCTCAAAAAGCTTAAGAACAAGAGAAATGCCTACTTTAGGAAAATAAAACGCACAAAGTCGGACTTCTTCAGCCGTCAGTTGGACCAAGCGAAGAACAGGCCAAGAAAGCTGTTCGAGCTAATCAAGACCCAAACAAAGGCACAACCCACACAATCAAACAGCACAACAAATGACACCCCACACTGTGAAGCCTTCTCTGCTTTCTTTAAACTAAAGACTGACAACATAAGAAATGACCTCATCATGGATGTAAGCCGATACCCCAACCACACCAGAATGGCAGACACTCAACCTAAAAACAAGGCATCCTGGCAGTACTTCGATACCTATTCGGAAGAAGCTATACACAAACTGCTCTGCACCTTGAAGCCCTCTAATCACCACACAGACCCTCTACCTGCTAATGCTGTAAAAGACTTTACCCCCTTGCTCCTCCCTCTCTGGACCAAGATCATCAACAGCTCTTTGCAACAAGGACACATTCCAGACTCCCTTAAGGTGGGGCAAGTCACGCCTATACTCAAGAAACCTACAGCTGATCCGTCTGACCTAAACAACTATCGGCCCATCACCAATATCCCCACCCTGGCCAAACTGCTGGAGAAATGTGTCCAACTCCAACTAACAAAACACATTGATCAATTTGACCTCCTCAACCCTCATCAATCAGGCTTCAGAGCGAAACATAGCACGGAAACAGCTATGACACACATAATTGATGACGCCCTCCAAATTCTGGATCGCAATGAGTCCTGCCTCCTCATCCTTCTTGACCTCTCGTCAGCATTTGACACGGTCAAACATGAGAACTTGCTGGAGCTGCTAAGTTCTAGAATGGGGCTATCGGGAACTGTTCTCAAGTGGTTTTCGTCCTTCCTTCACAACCGATCTCAGAGGTTCAAGATCGACAATGTGCTATCTACACCTGTGCCTGCAGATCTAGGGGTTCCACAAGGATCCACCCTCTCCCCTACTCTGTTCAACCTCGTTATGGAACCGCTCGCCACCTTGCTTCATGCATCAAATGTTCAATTCCATATGTACGCCGATGACACACAACTCTACCTAAAGCTACAATCCCCGGAAGATATCAAACATCTGAATTCCACGCTTATCAACACCCAATCTTGGCTGGCCAATAATCACCTCAAACTAAATGCTCTGAAAACTGAGTTCCTACTCATCTCACCCCCGGCGAAAATCTCCACCACCCAAACCTGGCTCAACAACCTAACAGCACTCAATGTCCAACCTACCATCGTGGACTCGGCGAAATCCCTAGGCATCACACTCGACGCCAAGCTCAACATGCAGCAGCACGTCAGCAAAGCCACAAAAGCAGCTAATTTCCAAATTAACACGCTGAGGAAAATTAAACCTTTCCTCCCGGCCAAAGACTTCCAAACTGCTGTACAAGCTTTAGTCATCCCTCGAATAGACTACGGAATTGCGACCCTCAGCGGTCTCCCGCTATCCACAACAGCACCCTTAAGAGCCTCCCTGAACGCTGCCGCGAGACTCATTACTGGCTCTAGAAAGCATTCGCACATATCCCCAGACTTAAAGTCTCTAAAATGGCTGCCTCTTGAAGCCAGAATACAGCTAAAAATTGCAATTATGACACACACGGCCGTGCACCACAAGGCACCCAGCTACCTCGCTCAAAAGCTGTCTATATCAGGAGGTTCGAGATCCAATAGGAGCACAAAAAATCTACTCCTGAAACCTCGTAGATTCCGGAAAGTGAAAACTTACAAGCGCTCCTTCTCAGGAATGGCACCCAGGATCTGGAATGCGCTCCCTCCTGAAACCAGGCTGATCTCCTCCACTGCACTCTTCAAGAAAGAGGTGAAAACCATCCTTCTGGCCAAGATCTCCTGATCGTTATAGATGTTGGTTCAGAGACTCTGCATTGCTTTGTATCACTGCTCACCCTATCCCCTGGCACTATACTCTACTTGTTGGGGGCACTACTACGCTACTCTCTTACTACCGACCAAGATATGATACACGTTGGCTTACTGATCCACCTGTACACCTCTGTAGTGGGATCAATGACTTGTGCTGTCCTATCTTACTTCCTTACCTGATTGTATATGGATTGGTTTTATGTATGTTTTTATTATCCATGTTATTACCATGTTATTGACTATTATACTGTTCCCATTATCTCTGTTGACTCCTACTGCCCCTTCCCTGTCTTTGTGAAGCGCTCTGATATCTGTAAGGATCCTGTCCCCGCTATATAAAACTTTGAATAAATAAATAAATAAATAAATAAACTGTTTGAAAGGGCCAGATATGTCAAATGCCACCTTCTGCCAAGGAAAATTAGGCCAACTCACAGGCTTGAGGGGGGCAGAAGTCAAATGAAGCATTTTATCACTATTGATACAGTACGAACAATCCCTTACAAGTCTGTCGACCATCTTGTCAACGCCAGGCCACCAGAAGTTTTCTCTAATAAGGCGTTTCATTGAAGACATGCCAATATGACCCTGATGAGAGAGTAGAAAAATCTTCTTCTGTAGCGACTGGGGAGGGATCAATTTGCCAGCCTTAAACAACAGACCACTAAACTCTTCAATCTCAGATGACACCTGACAATATGAAGTTAAGTCAGCTGAGATACCTCTATTGGCTGGCCAACCTTTTCTTACAAAATCAAAAATCTGTTGACAAACTAGATCCTTACTTAATTCCGCAAACCATTCTTCTTCACTTAAAGTAAGAAATTCCTCAGAAACACAATCACCTATAGAAGCCACAACATCAACTTCATCATCCACACTATGAACATTGTCACAGGGAAATCTCGACAGAAAGTCAGCCGTGACATTCCTCTTACCAGGAACATACACAATGTCAAAGTCATATTCTTGAAGGCGTGAAGACAAACGAGCTATACGCGCTGTAGAATTCCATCCACCACCAGGAGACAGGATCCCTACCAATGGTTTATGATCTGTCCTCAGCGTAAACCGATTGCCCCACACATAATTCCTGAAGTGCTCAACAGCCCAAATGCAGGCAAGAAGCTCCTTTTCTATAACAGAGTATCTTCTTTCTGTAGATGACAAAGTCCTTGAAGAAAACACAACACACCATTCATCCTTACCCGATGACTGACTCAAAACACCACCAATGCCATATAAACTAGCGTCAACAGTAATGATACATTTCTTATTAACACAGTAAGATTTTAATGTAGGTGCACTAACAATCTCCTCCTTAATGTGCTTAAAAGCCTGTTCCTGTCTCTCCGTCCAAATGAACTCAGCAGAACTCCTTGTTAACTCCCTAAGAGGCTCCATTTTGCTAGCAAAATTCTGAATAAACTTGCTATAGTATTCACATAATCTCGCAAACGAGAGTAGTTTTTCCTTGTTATCTGAAGAGGGGGCTTTCACAATTGCATCCACAAGGTTCTTTTTAGGTACAACACCCTCTCCTGAAAGAGAATGTCCTAAGTACTCTACAGTTTTGCAAAAAAACTTGCACTTACTGGCTTTAATAGTCAAACCATACTTCTCCAACCTGGAACACACTTCATTAAGATGAACATCATGTTCTGCAACATTTTTAGAAAAAACAAGTATGTCATCCTGGAAACACTTAACGAAAACACCTAAATCCTTAAATATGTGGTACATTGCCCTTTGAAAGACCGAAGCGGCCGAAGCCAAACCGAATGGCATTCTCTTAAACTGAAATAACCCATGAGGAGTGATAAAAGCTGTAAATTGCTTAGAATCTTCTGTGAGTTCGATCTGATGATATGCAGATCGGAGATCTAGGGTAGAAAATACGCATGCCCCATCCAACATACACAACATTTCATTGATGTTAGGTAACGGGTGACAGTCTGTAACCAAACACTTGTTCAGGGCTCTCAGGTCCACACACAACCTAATAGTTTTGTCAGGTTTAATTGCCAAAACAATAGGCGAAACCCACTCCGAGGACTCTACTTCCTCGATGACGCCATCCTTCACCATAGTATCCAACATAATCCTAAGTTCCTCCCTAACGCTGATGGGAACACCTCTTAATCTTTGTTTAACAGGAACTGCATTGGGCTTGACTTTAATCCTATGAGTAAAACCACACAATTTTCCTAGTTTGTCAGAAAAAACAATTGGGAAAGAGTCTGAAATCCTCTTTAAAATAAATAGATTTCCAGCATATAAAATAGTACCTTTTGCCTGTCACGCACAACTGCGCACATTAATCAGCCTTCCTCTCCTGTAACTCCGTGTTGACAGTTACCATGGAGACTTAGAATGGCGCTGCAACTAGTGCGTAGTGACAGTGCAGAACGTGATGACACAATAGCGCACTTACGCGTGATGACAATACCGTCACAGGCAATGACACTTTACCCGGTCTCGAGTTCTTTACAGGATAAAGTGGCTTAAACGATAAAAATCAATAACTTTTGATTCTTTTGTCACACTTCCGCCGGAGCAGGACGTCTTTTGTTAGCACAACACCACCCTGTTTGTGAAGGTAAAATGACTCGTTTTCAATCCTTTTTTTCTGGATTCGTGAAGTCTTCCAATTTCTGCTCCTGTGCTTCTTTTAAATGTGGCAGAAATCGTCAGATGTCCTCGTCGCCAATATTAAATGCAAGAATGTACAAGTTGTAAAGGAAATTCGTTGGTTTATTGTCAGGAAATGCAGTTGAAGCACAGCACATCAGTTAACATCCAGGTATCCTCTCTCTAACCGTCATACATGGAATCTGGAACCCAGGATGTAAGATGCATGCACGCATCATACATTCCAGGTGTCAGATCCATACAAAATAGTAAACATAGAAAACATAAAGGAAAAGGAATAAAGGAATGTAACAGATGGCAGTGATACTGTGACCCTACTAACCCTCTCCCTGAGTCCTGTGTGTTTATACAGATCGGTGAGACACAGACAATCTCTGCCATGGTCCCAGAGGCTCTCTCTCACGAACCATTGCCCTGCATTGCACCTGCCCTACTTGTGGTCGGGTACAGGAGTTGAGGGATGTGAAGGAGGGTGACAGAATGCTAGGTAATATCTGTAAAATCAAAAAATACACTGTAAGGGGCAATCAAAAGAAGTAAGGAGGTTGTAGCTTGGTGGTGGTGAGGAGGCAGAAGTGCTATCATTGGGAGGGCAATACATTTGAATACCTTCTCCATGACTCCATCCCCTTCTATATCTGGTAAATGAAATCCATCTGGAGGTGGATTCATGAGGGAGCATGCATGGATAGATGGATAGTGTTGGGCTCAGCACTTGCTGCAGGGTCTTCCCCAAACTCTTTGCCTTCATCTTCCTGTTTTCTGAACCAGTTTTTGTTGAACTTTAGAACTCTGCGCTCTTTACCACTGCAAACCAGTGCTAAAGTGATTGTGCTCTCTTGTTTAAATATGGTGAAATTGGCTTACAACCAATTGACACATTTAATTCACTGGTATGTCCCCAGTAAATAGGTACTACATGCACCCAGGGCCTATAAATTAAATGCTACCAATAGGCATGTAGGACTCCTCTGCCACTCACCCAGGTAGCACTTTAACCATGTCTCTGGCCTTCCATTGCAGCCTGTGTCTCCAGTTTTAAACTGCCATTTTGAACTGACAAAATAAACCTTGTGTCAGGCCTAAGGTTTCCTTTTTCATACATAATTCACCCGTAGGGTAGGCCCTAACCAGCCCAAATGGCAAAGTACAGTGTATTTAGAAAGTTGGACAAGTGCTTTTAACTTTTACATGTCCTGGTCATGAAAAACTCTTAAATTCATTTTTCTGCAAGATCTGCCACTTCCATAGGATAATATTGGGTTCCCTTATTACGTTAAACAAGTGTTAACTTTCAATTGGGAGCAGATAGAAACAATGAGTTTGATCTCTAAAGAATTGTAATTTAAAATCCTCTTTACTGCACATCACAAAGGCTCTTCCTCGGCACACTCTGAAAGGGTTTGACACTGGTCTTTCATGCCCCAGACAAGCTGGGTCCAGGGCACGGAGGCAGGAATCTCCAAACACCTCTGGGGGTGGGAACATCCAGAACCATTCCCTACTTCAAAGGTGCCACTAAGTAGAAATATTGGACCCTCAGACCCAACTCGTCAGTACACATCTGGACTTGTGGATACTACAGAAGGGCTGTTGTGCAGCTCTGCTGTAAGAAGGACTGCTACTCTGCTGCCCTGCTTTCTGAAAAGGAAGACTGGACCCGCTCCTTTCATCCCAGCTGACGTGATTCCAAGGGTCAGCTGACTGACCCCCTGAGCTACAGGGAGCTCCAGATGCCTCCTTGCATCTGCCCAGGTAACCTGCTTTCTGGACCTGCAACTGGAACTACCCTGAGTCCTGCTGCCTCCTGCTGAAGTGAGCTCCTGATCCCCAATAGGTGCCCCTCAGGTAATGGACCCTTGATGTGGCATCAGTTGAGCTCCCTCTCAAAGAAAAGGCGAAATTCTGAGGTTTTGAGCTCTTTGTGGCCACAACCAGGCTTGTTTGCACCAAGATATTACCACCCGCACCAACCACTGACACAAAACTCTGGTGAACCATACACTTCATGCAACAGCGACCCCCCAGAAACAATCAGCAACACAAGATCTGCTCTTCGTATTACAGCATGGTCAGCCCGCAGTGACCACTAACGTGAACCTCCAGCAATGTCGACAGGGTCTTTGCGCTACTGAGATGACTATCCATGACAGTCAACCTTCTCTTCGCGCTACAGCGACGATTATCAGCGATGCTTTCCCTACTACTCCGCTAACTGAACTCTTCGTGCTAGACTGTGGTAGGTAATTCTTTCAGTAGAACTTACTTGCTGCCTGTATACGGCCTGTGCTTCATCATAGTAAGCCTGAACTTCTAACTTCAACCGATCTCCCTCGACCAGATACCTGTGAGTGGCGCTTTGCGCTTTTAGGCACTATATTTACCTTAAATATTTGAAATTACATATCCCCAGTTCTACTGATTGGATGTTTTAGTCTCAAATCATTTATTGCATTTTACTCTATTGTTCAAAATTGCTGTTGGCTTTTTCTTGTGTTGTGTTTTCACTTTATTATTGTTTGAATTGCTGCATAAATATTTGTGCACTGCCTCTCAGTTAAGCCTGACTGCTTTTGTGCCAAGCTACCAGAGGGTTAAGCACAGGTTAATTTGGGGTTACTTCTGACTACACCCTGAAAGGAATAATTGTTGCTGCTTCAGCATGATTTCACCCCCTCTTTCAATCAGTAACTCAATTTCCTACAGCTAGTGTTGCTTTTCGGTCTTAGGTTTTGAGAGGCATGACAGACTGCTAGGGTTTCAATCTCCTTGTTTATGTCACTAAGAACCCCTGGATGAAAATATTTCCCTTACTGATGAAAGCTATCCACTTATAATTCAATATATTGAAAGATCCCTAATTTGAACAATCATTCACTGTGTTTTTTATAGAATAAACTTCAAAGTTTGCTATTTTGTAAAAGGTGACATAGAGTTGTTCATCATATTTCTCCACAGTGAGGTTGTGTCTCATGAAATGTCTCAATAATAGCTTTGATTAGCAGCTTTCTTTAAGTATACCAATTACCCACCATAGTGAAGCATTCTCTGATAACCTATAAGAAAGCCACATTTGACCCTGTCAACCATAATAACCAGATAAGGACTACATTGAAACGCTGAAGTCTTGGAAAATCTAGTAAGTTCAAGTACAGTCTAACATGCAATCTAGCAAAATCATTGACTCCAAACTAGCTTCCTCTGCCCTGCTGACATGTAAGAGACACAGCACTGATCAAAATCAGGGATCACCTACTAAAGGCAGCAAATGTCGACTACCTCATTCTGAGTGTACTCAATATACCAGCAGCCTTTGTTCAGGGCGGACAGCAACATTCTCATCCACCATCTCCAATCAACAGGGAGCATATAAAATGACTCTCTCAAGTGATTCACATCCTTCTGCCCTGACTGTAGTCATTTGACCCAGAGACATGTACTCCCCACCCCGCCCTTTCAAATATTGCGTCCCCAATGTTTGTTCCAATCCCTCTCTTCTTTGTAAAACTACTCACAAATCTTCTCAGAGCCCTCCATACTGACTCTTGCAATGATGATGAGCAAATACTTATGAGCGCCAAAGCAGATCAATCCTCATCTGTGTGCAAAAGCCTCAATGCAGTAGTCCTGTGCTGTCATAGGCCAAGGTATCTTAAGTAGGCCTGGTGTAATTTTAATTATGCTGGTGTAATTGGAGTAATTTCAGTAAGCCATGCATGATGCAGAATTGCCAATATTAATGCGATTACACCAGCTCACGAAATTAAGAATAATATGGGGGGAAACAATCTTACCGCAAGAGCACATTTAGTGACTGAGAGTGGCCACACATGCTCACTATTTGTGTTCTGTTGCATTTAGCACTATTTCTTGGGGCAAAATGCATTCTCTCGTCCATTTTGAATGCAAGGGGCATTTTTGCATTAAGAAACAGCTCTAAAGGCAGAATTACACTTCTTGCCTAATCATGCCTAATTTCACTGAATGTTTAGGTAATTCCACGTGAACATGATACAGTGAAATACCTGAGTTACACCAAACCCTAATCCTAAAGTGTGCTCTCTTATCCTATGCTCTACTCTAAGTAAGGCTTTCCCATCTTCTATTTTCTCTCCTATTCTATCTTTCCTCCTGTCACTTTAACAAGACGGTGAACATCTGGTTACTTCCATCACTTTGAGCTTCAATGGGGAGGCCAATTACTACTGTTGATGGATGGATACCCTCCGAGCTTACCTTTTGTCACAATGAGAAGCCCTCCACACTAGATGTCTCTCTCTCCCAGTCTTCGGTCCTTGAAAGAAAACCCTCCTGATCTAGTTAGCAATGATCACTTACTAGCAATGATCACTTGGTCCTGGCCAAAGACATGATAATCACCGACGCATCCTATCTGCAAGTACTAATCTCTATTCTGAAGTCAACCATTCACAGCTGTGCAGTGTGATCAGTGGACTTGGAGACATGTCTTGGCTATTATGTGGAAGCTACTCACCCACACGGTGCTCCCATTGTCTAAGTCCAAGGTGTAAATGTCCACCTACCTACTCATAATATTCTCAACTTTGAAGATAGCCTACCCCCCAATACTGCCCTAGTTGCGCTCCTCTGTCCCATTTTGTGGTGCAAAACCCTCACATACTAGCTGGGACCCCTTCTTCAGCATATCCTTAGCAAAACTAAAGCATAGAGAGTGATTACTTCGCCCTCCTCCAATCACTCGTGTTAGGTAGGCAAGTCTCACAAGCAGAACAGTTCACATGGCCGGATGTGACAAATTGCCTAACATTTTGTTAGCCCACAAAAAAGTGCTTCCATTGAAATTGATCATGCCACAGTGAATACTGGTGAAAGCATGGCGCATTGATCCTGTTGCATTCAAACTGATGGTGAACAAAATGATGAAATCTATGCACTGAAAATATTCTAGCATAAATAATTACCCACAAAAGAACTGGCTACATACGCTGAGCATTCTCTTCAAACATACAAATGTTTACAAACTCTATTTGTAAAGATAAAACTAGAAAACATACACAGAACTAATTATAAATTCCCACCTGAAAAGATGCTAAGGACTAAATATAGCTCATGCTGTCCTGTATCGTTCGTCTAGCATATTGGTGCAGTGGTGAAGGAGAGGAATATATTGGTCTAATAGTTTCAATTTAAACTCCACAATCACTGCTAGTCTTCCTTTTTCATACAAACCAATAGTGGGATGAACATTAAAGGGGAAGGTGGTGCTGCTGCATCAGGTGTGTCTGAAGCACCTCACACAGCACACCCTCTGCTCTTCGCCCACCAGCAGCAGCTATCCACACTGCCCACCTATGACAATTCCTAAAACTGCCCACCAGAGCCAGTGTGCCCCAATGCTTACAGAGGCGTAGCTTAGTCAATGAGATTTGGGGGTGTAAATCTCAAACGTCACAACTAAAAAAGCAATGGAGTGGAGGGGGCAAGATGACCAAAGTTCGGGATGGACTATTTCCATGAAAAACAGGGTCAGTGTTGATTTGCACAGCTTCTCTGTTTAGTTTGTTCTCTGCCTATAGTGGCACAATGGTAGGAAAATGATGGGCTGTAATATTACCCCAAGTGATTGCCGAGTGTTAAGCTATTTCCAAGCATTTATCCCATCACTTTTTGGGTGTTTTATTGCCCGTGTATGCCTAGAAACTTGAGACTGGCGAGGCTTTCCAAGCCAATTACTTCCAATGTTTGCAAATTCCAAAAGAGAGCACATTTCCATACATTCAAGGAATACTTGTATATGTGGCGATTTAGTACATTTTTGGTAAAATCCAGCCAATATAAATATATATTTAAGGTCCTGATCTAAAAAATGAACAAGTTGAAAACTCTTTGTGAAATGAGAACGAGAAAAACTGACACAAACATATCAGTCCTGGCTCAGGGCTCCCACACCCAACTACCAAACCAACAGACTCACTCACAAAGTAATTTTGCCATACAGGTGTAACTTTCCCTATTGTAAATCCGATGTACGGGTGCAAATTCACACTCCGCCTGATTTTGGGAATCAGGCCTGGTAATTTGCATTTGTAAATGAAGGTATTTGGGTAGCGAAGTAAAAGTTACAATGGAAATAACTTTAGGAATTAGTCCTTGAACGTTCTTCCAGGCAAACCAGTGACTTTTACGAGAATGTTTGAATAGGATCATAATCCCATTATCAGGGAACTGTAACTGTTATTAGTTTGACGAACTGATAACTAATACCTCTATTGACCTTCAGTGATGGCCAGCATGGATCTGGGGTGGTGGGCGAGGGGATAAGGAGGTATAAATGTAAAAAAAAAGAAAAATGCACTTACTTCCTCGCTGCTCTGTCCCACGTCGTCTCTCCTCAGAACAGGAAGCAGCCAGGCTCCCATGGAGCCAATCACAATGCTGCCAATGTGATTGCCTCCCCTAAACCAATCACAACGCTGCAATGCCACGCTGTGATTGGTCTGAGCGCCGTGGTTCGGCGCTCAGACAGGGACTGGGGGCCTGGGCATTTTTGCAGCCTGTATGGAGAACAGAGAAAGTGTGCAGCAGAGCAGCGTCGCCCTCATGCTGCCACAGCAGGGAAGAATAAAATGGTAATAACATTGTATTATTAACAATTTATTTTTCCTTTGAGCCGCCACTGATATTAAAGACCCAACTCCGGAATTAGAGTTTTGGGGAATTTACTGCTTCTCTGCAATTTGTGCTCTTTACATTTCCTTATGAAGAATCAGGCACAATGAATAAGAGAAATAACTCGAAAGGAGACAGAGATGCTGTAATCAGGTGCACAAACTCTGGTACTACTGCCTTGTTCTAAGTAGGTAAACTCTGAAGGGTGCGGACCGGTAATCGCATACCTGGTGAACACAGGATTCACACGTGTGCTATTTCTACACAAAATCACAGCCAGCTCATCATACTGACACGTCTACACGCCCAAAATAAGACACTGTTCACATCAAAAGGTTTTCACTATAGAAAAGCCAAACCTACTTGCTTTGTCAGAGTTTACTTTTAGTAGCAATTAAGACGCGCCTAGAGACGAGTCAATTATTAGTGAGAACGATGTAGATATATTAAAATAAAATAAACGAAGGCATGCTGGCTTCCCTTTCATGTGCTGGAAATTCTCTGCCAACCTGGTATTTGTATGGCCAAGACATTTAACCACATCGAAGGAAGGTATTTAAAAAGCACAGATGCGAAAGATAGACGGGACTGCATGATTATAGGAACAATTGTGCTTTTTCCACAACACGGGTACAAAATGACGTTGATTAAAGCTCTTATCCTGAGCTGCCAAAACAATTATTTGTGTTACTGGGAGGCGATGCCCTTGCTCTCATGTGGTGGGTTTTTTCTGGGGATTAACAATAAAGGAGGGTCTGTTCCATGCACCTTGAATACATTATGAGCATGCTAGACAGCAGCAAAAAAAACGCGCTCGGTTAAATCTTTTAACAAAGGGGGCACACACTACAGCAGGGCAGTCGTTTGTGCAAAATTGGTGAATTTGTAAATACGTTTTCCAAATGAAAGGACAAGTGCAGCGGTCTTACCTTACATTCTTCTGCATCTCTGGCATGACATAATGTGGCACCACCTGGTGGGACACTGCTGTGTCTTTTGCGCGTGAAACATGGTGCTTCTATTAACTGTAGACAAACTCGGCTCCAGTCATACAGAGCAAAGTGGAAACCCTCTCACCCCACTGTCCAGTGGAGCACACATCCCTATAAAGCACTACGCAAGTGTCACAACACAATACAAATACGTTTACATTATATATTTATATCTCTCTTTAATCCAACTCTGTCTGCAGTTATGAATACATTTTGCCTTGTTTGACCCAATTTGACGAAACTTGATGAACTTTCCATATAAAATACTATTCACTTTTGATCCATTCTGGAAAGTATCACTCAGATTGATCAAGAGAGGAAGTTGTAAGGGAGGTGCATACAAAATGTACAATTCTCATTTATTTTCTGAGCACTTTCAAGCTTCCCAAGAATTTACCCTGGATATTCCAACGTAAAATGGAACTTCAGTTATCCTACCCTATAATTACCCATCTTGACCAAACTATACACAACTTTCCCACATTCAAACCTAGTTGAATTGGCTTTGTTTTCTGAATTGTTTTGTGGGGATTCGTCATACACGGCCAAAGTTATAATCAAATGCTAGTACTGGGCACCAAGCCTTAAGGGCTGTAGAAGCAGAGATGTCTGAAGGCCGTACTCTGTGCTAGAACTTGAAAAAGGCCTCTAGCCATGTCCTGTTGGCATTTGAGTCAGGAAAACCAAGGGCATTAGCCAGAGCTCCCTCAGGTGGACTTGAAATGCATGAGAACAGAGGACAAAGCACACACCTTGGTCAATACCACCGAGTTCCTACAGCTTTCCGATTGTCCTGCCCTATGGACATTGAGGACGGGTGGAATTGGCGCATGAGCTATCTCAAGAGGCTGTCTCAAGACTATTCCATGTGAACAGAGCTTGCTGAGCACAGCCAAGCCATGCTTTGCAGACTGTGCAGGCAGATGGACTGTGTATACAGAGTGTGGTAGGAGGCCATGCCCTGTCCCCAGATCTCTCTGACCAGAGACCATGCCCTGTGAGTTCAGGGGTTAGGGGGGTCTAGGGACAATGATGCAGTGCACCCAAGAGCACCCCGGGCATGGAGGTTGCTCATGTTCTCCAGTTTCTTGGGAGGGGCACTAGGTGCATGGTGTCACACAGGTTTTTTGGGCTTGGCCAAAGATTTTTTGCCTCATTCCTGGGGCTTGGAGAGTTGCCAAAAAGTGTGATGCCCAGAGTCTCTTGCACGTGACCACATTTCCATGCACTGTTGCCTAAGGGGGCAGGGAGACTAGCCACGGGACAGGTTTGAAGAGCATGCCCTGTGCCTAGCGCCTTGTGGAAGCTTTGGACAACGACTAAAATCTATCATAACAAAACCAAGAAATATCACAGAAAAAACATTGAAATGATATTATTGTTCTTTACTCAGATCACAAAGTAATATATTATAAAAACATTTTAGTCCCTGGTGCTGTCAGATGATGAGATGGTATTGTTGAGATCCAAAACATAAAACCACTAAAATGCCTGTGTTTTTCCTTAAAATATGAGCTTCCTCATGTTAAAACAGGACATCATTTCCAGTTTCAAATTGAATTACACTGGTTTCCCCAAACGCTACCTTCTCCTTACCAGGTCTGTAATCACTTGCAAACGTGAGCGATGAGCAACAATACCAAAGGTCTCCTGAGTCTCTTCTTCCCTGCATTTTAATGTTCTACCTTAGATCTGGGTTAATCAAGGACATTAAGCACAGCTTCTTTGCCTAACAGATATGTATAATATCCAATCCTTGCTCGCCTAAAGATTGTTTGAGTTATGTATTTACTAAGTTTAGCATCTACCGTAAGGGGTATATTGGCACTAGGTAAAAAGGAAACAAGTACTTGATACCTAACTATAACAAGCACTGGCAAAGCCACTAGGTCTTGTCTATGAGACAAGAGCTATTGGCTTTGTCAATGTTTAGCCGTGTTGGATAGAAGCCCGGCTGCAGTGCAGCAGGCTGAAAGATATAAACACATGCGCTATGATGTGGCCAGTGCTGGCTGTATCATAGCACTTGTTTTTCATTGGTGGCAGGAGAGAGGACGTGGTGGGATGCAACACAGAGGACTGGGGGGAGGCAACATAAAAACGGATGGCTTGGGAAAAAAAGGTGCCATGGCATGGCCAGATCATAGGACTTTTTTTGTTATGGCAGGGAAGATGGAGCGAGCAACAAGATGGGGGAGGGAGGGCACTTGGGACCAAGCAACAACACGGGGGAGGGAGGGCTGGTGGGGGCAACTACATAACGAGGTGGAGAGCCTATTAGACCAAGTATTTGCACAAGGGAGGGAGTGCAGGCTGGACAAGTAGAACAACTGGGGTGGTTAAGCAGCAACACAGGGGAAGGAGGGTGGAAATGGAAGGCAAGTAACAACACAGGGAGTGAAGGAGGGTGGGTCGGGCAAACAACATTACGGGGGAAGGAGGAAGGTGGGTGAGGGCAAGCAACAACACAAGGGCGGGATGGTGGGTGTTAGCAAGCAACAACTTGGATGAGGAGGGGTGAAAAGGCGGTTGAGGGCAAGCAACAACATGGACATAGGGAAGTAGACCGGGAAGCCAGCTGAAAAAGAGACACTCTGGTATAGTGCTTAAACACAAATAATAAAAGCAGCACCTACAAAAATGAGTACTGGAAGGACACTCGTAATGTGTCCATACTCCAGATGAGGGACACACACACAAAGAGGAAGAAAGCCTAAGACATTCGACCACTAAGAATTAAACAAAGGAGAGTGACAATTAAGCCAATCAATATGCCTACTCAGAACCATGACCATTATACAAAATATCACAGGACAACCTAGTGCAGTTACCAGCTAATTGGACTATGATAATGAGGCTGTTCAAAGCTGACAGCTTACTTGAAATCTATAAACTACATTCTTGTCTCTCACACTTCCTATCCATCCCACTGCTAAGCGGTGCGTTGCATAGCATGATAACCGCACCTCATTGGACAACATGGAAAAACTTCCCACGTAAGATCAAAAGAAAGAGAACAATCTCCCAACCACACACTCTCTACTTGATGAAGCATTCTACCCATGCAAGCAAGCACTTCAGCGCCCCACATAGGTGTGGTAATATAAATATTGCAGTACAGTCACCTCTTTTGCATACCTACTTGTCTAGTGCCCTTAACTTCAGGGTAGAGACACCTACTGTGTGGCAACTACGACTGTAAATGCGTCCCTAGGTGCATCTACAGGGCGCCTATGGACGCCGGGAGTGATTGACTTTGTGGCCTGTTTAAACAACCAATGGGTGTCGGACTCTTCCATCCCTGCAAAGCTCTGCCGCACTCGACACTCTCTCGGTATAGTACAGGGTCCAAGGATGCCTGACCCCATCATGGCTGACAACCCCCCTTGCTGTTCTTTGACCTACTCCACCTATCCAGGACTACGCCTGCCCTCATGAGGACGTCTGCAATTCTTTCCGACCATGGCTCCCGCCCTCCCACCCTCCACTTTTCTGACTGTCCCTGAGCTCACATGACCTCTATCCTGACAGCGGAGTCCGAGCATTATATCCGACGCCCGGTGGAGCTGCTCTGTTCAGCTAATGAGAAGATCGGCCTTGGCTCACCCCATGACGGTCACCTGCCCAGCCGGACCTTGGGCACAGTTTCTCGCCTTCTCCCTGTCTCGCCCCCTCCCTTCTTCGTATTTCCTACGCTCTGCCTTTGACCTGTCTACTTTCTTTCCACCTTTCTGACCTATGCCCGTTGGAGATTCCTGTGAGAGCTATAGGGGAGACTGGCTCTGGACTACCTTTCGGACAGATGACCGTTGGAGATTCCTTGAGAGCTATAGAGGAGACTGGCCTTGGATTATCTCCCTGGCCGTCACCTACCCACTCGGTCTTTGAGCTGACTTTCCCTTTATCTCTTTTCCATTTTCCCCCTCATCCTCTCCCTTCTCACTCTACCTCTCCCCTTTCCCTCTCTATTTGTCTCTCCGGACATTGGACACAGTTCTTCCTTGTCTTTCTGCTACGGCTCCTTCCTCCCCTCTTTTCCTATAAATTCCCTCAACCTAGCTGTTTACTGTACCTTACTACACTATTGTAACTGATGTAAATTGTAACGCAATGTCCCTCTGTCATAGCACTCTGATACCTACGGGTCTAGCCAGCGCTTTATAATCCTTTTGATGTACCTTCTAATACAACGTTCCCCTGGTTATGCACTCTGATACCTCCGGGTCTAGATAGCGCTATATAACCTTAGCAAATTCAAATAAACTACAAACTGTTTTTTCCTGAACGCTGAGACCTGAGCAACATGGCTGATAACCGGTGGAGCTGCTTGACAGCTAATGAGGAGATTGGCCCTGGTTTTCCCCCTTGACCGTCACCTACCCAGCCGGACATGGGGCATTGTTCCTCCTCGTCTCCCCACTATTACTCCTTCCTTCCCTCCCTCCTACGAATTATTGAAACACTGTTTATGTGTACTGTACCTTACTATGCTCTTGTATCTGATGTAACATGTAACGCTACAATCCTAAATGTAAAGCGCTCTGAAACCCTCTTGGGTCAAGTTCGCGCTATATAAAACTTTATAAATAAATAAAATAAAATAAATATAATACAATAGATTGCAATGGGCGGTCTATAAGCCCCCTTATAGAATACAAAAGGTCTTGAAGAGACAGCGCATGTACTGTACAACACTTAAAAAGTAGCACAGCAGAGGGCAGACAGCAACGCATGAGGATTCATATTTTGTGGACAAATCCAGGTCTTCAGGCTTTCCTGAAATTGCGAAGACTGGGACTCTGCCTAAGGTAAAAAGGTAGAGGATTCCATGCGGTCGCCGCAACTACAGAGAAAGCTTGACTTTCCAATAGAACCTCAGTACCTTAAGGAGAAATGTAACTTTAGATTTCAAGAGGCAAGAAGGAATGTATCAGCAAAAACCATAGTGCAAAAGAGAAAAGGTTTGAATTGAAAATAGCTTCATACACAAGACAAAGGGATTTGAACGTAATATGTTCATTTACTGGCAACCAATGTAGAGTGGTCAGGGCTGTAGAAGTATGACACCCAGATATAAAGCCGAGTGCAAGCCATACAGCAAAATTTTGAATGAGTTGCAGTTTGTGAATAAGCGGTGTATGCAGTTGAAGATAAAGAGGATGGCAGTGGTTTAAAACGGGCTTAAATGAAATCGTTCAAGATCTGGAGTTTGCAGGTGAACAGATGCATTATGCATCTCGTAATCAGCTAAAAAAGACAGAATTTAGCAACAGCTGAAAGTTAATCAGTAAAAGCAGTATAATAATTTGCACCAATGCTTTCAGCATGTGCAAACCTGTGCTTGTAAAGTGAATAATGCTAAATAACATTAGAGGCAGGTGGAACTCGTGGAATTTTACTCAACGGAGTTCCGTGGAGTTACCCAAAATGTAAATGTAAATGTGTTGTATTTGTAAAGCGCACGGCTGCCCACGCGACGGGGCGTCCCGGCGCTGCACTCATACCGCTGTGGAACGCTTCCTGGCTTTTCCATGTGAAATGTTCACTCCTGGGCACCCCCAAGGTGAAGCCAGGGATCCTAG
Source organism: Lissotriton helveticus (assembly GCF_964261635.1). Classification (NCBI taxonomy): domain Eukaryota; kingdom Metazoa; phylum Chordata; class Amphibia; order Caudata; family Salamandridae; genus Lissotriton; species Lissotriton helveticus. The sequence goes on from NC_136063.1 coordinate 577,503,011, forward strand.
CGCTGCTGGGGCCATTGTGGAGATTAAGCAAGCTATTGCCCAGAGTCACAGAGTGGGACCCATGATTAGACTAGGCACTGAGGTGAGAATTATCAGGTCCGGGGAGATTGAGTCGAAAAGCCCCCGAGGCGGGAATTGAACCCTGGTCCCAAGCCAGACCTCTGCATCAGGGTCTGCCTCTCTAACCATTGAGCCACGCTTCTCCACAATCGCTGCAAGACTTCGCGGAGTCCCACAAGCAGAGGAGTTGTTGCATGTCGCTCTGATTTTTAGCACCGGGAGCTTGTCCAATGCTGTAAATCAACACGCACGGCTGCATGCAGCACTCCAGAGGGCGTTACTTCTTTCTCCCACTCGAATAGATTTTCTACTAGAGTAGCAGCTGTCTCACCGCGAGCGGAAGCTTTCTCAACGCAAGCAGTATTGACCTGATCCAAACGCCCAAGTTTAGAAATCTTGCCGAGAAGCGGTCTAGCACTTCATTTTCTCACTTGTGCTCAACAACTTACTGGTGGCGAGCCACATGAGAGAAAAAACTCTGCCACACAGAGGTTGGCTAGGTTTTTCAGACACTCTGCGCGCTGGGCAAAACTCCACCAGAGGGGTGGAGTTAACCACCCACCCCTAAATAACATTCTACAGCAAAAGGTTTGTATTATCAGCCTTTGAATCACAAGTGTGCAGAAGAAAAACGTCTTTATTGCACATTCACAACCATGTAGGAAGATGAGTAACAAAAAAATACCATTTTGTAATATGTAAAAATGTGAAACCTATCCATTCATCTGGGAAAATGTTTTCATTTCAAAGTACAGTCCGAGCTGGAATATTTTGGATGTTTTGTGTAGCAGCAGTACACAAAAACAAAAAATATAAGAAACACATTATGAAACACAGTTTAAAACCACCAGAGGCACCAAAATGCATATATTGGATCTAACTGTTCATAGAAAGATATGAATTGAAATGAATGCCATAATGGCAAATAGGAGCTCACCAGCATACATTAATTAATACCCAAACCGAGTCATCGATGGTTAAAGTTATCCAGTCGTGACCAGATGAAAAAGATTTGATATGGCAGTAAACCCCATTCCAGTAAGAAAGACTGTAGGATGTAAGTTAGGGAAGTTATGCATTACACTTTAAATTTTATCATCTCATCCCAATTAGACATCCAAATCTAAAATATTCCTAGCTTCCATTTGACTAAGGGAGCGTGTAAAATGTAACCCTACCCACTCCAAAGAAATGTTGATAGGAACTCTCACCGTCATGTTGGTAGTTTAATTATATGGCCGTGGGATCGCTGTTGTCCTAACCTTCGTGGTCTCTTTGATGTGTGCTATTCAATTTGTCAGTTTCCAAGGAGTACGCCCCTCATGGTTTTTCTTGCAGAGACGAGTTAATTAAACAAGCATTTACAATGCAATGGTTTCGCCTTTGGAAAAGTTAGAGTTATTGGCATTGTAAATGACAAAATTTGTATTTATGTGTTGGTTTTGAAAACAGATAAATAAATGGCATTGTCATTTACATTGCCATTAGCTTAATCTCTGCAGTCACTCTGCACTCTCTAGCACTCCCTACTCACTCTGCACTCTCTAGCACTCCCTAGCACTCCCTAATCACTCTGCACTCTCTAGCACTCCCTAGCACTCCCTACTCACTCTGCACTCTCTAGCACTCCCTACTCACTCTGCACTCTCTAGCACTCCCTAGCACTCCCTACTCACTCTGCACTCTGCACTCCCTATGCACTCTGCACTCCCTCTGCACTCCCTATGCACTCTGCACTCCCTATGCACTCTGCACTCCCTCTGCAATCCCTTTGCACTCCCTATGCACTCTGCACTCCCTATGCACTCTGCACTCCCTATGCACTCTGCACACCCTATGCACTCTGCACACCCTATGCACTCTGCACTCCCTATGCACTCTCCACTCCCTATGCACTCTCCACTCCCTATGCACTCTACACTCTCCACTCCCTATGCACTCTCCACTCCCTATGCACTCTCCACTCTCCACTCCCTATGCACTCTCCACTCTCCACTCCCTATGCACTCTCCACTCTGCACTCCCTATGCACTCTCCACTCCCTATGCACGCTCCACTCCCTATGCACTCTCCACTCCCTATGCACTCCACTCCCTATGCACTCCCTATGCACTCTCCACTCTGCACTCCCTATGCACTCTGCACTCCCTATGCACTCCCTATGCACTCTCCACTCCCTATGCACTCTGCACTCCCTATGCACTCTACACTCTGCACTCCCTATGCCCTCTACACTCTGCACTCCCTACGCACTCTGCACTCCCTATGCACTCTCCACTCCCTATGCACTCTCCACTCCCTATGCACTCTCCACTCTCCACTCCCTATGCACTCTCCACTCTGCACTCTCTATGCACTCTGCACTCTCTATGCACTCTGCACTCTCTATGCACCCTCCACTCCCTATGCACTCTCCACTCTCCACTCCCTATGCACTCTCCACTCCCTATGCACTCTCCACTCCCTATGCACTCTCCACTCTCCACTCCCTATGCACTCTCCACTCCCTATGCACTCTCCACTCCCTATGCACTCTCCACTCTGCACTCCCTATGCACTCTGCACTCCCTATGCACTCTCCACTCTGCACTCCCTATGCACTCTCCACTCTCCACTCCCTATGCACTCTCCACTCCCTATGCACTCTCCACTCTCCACTCCCTATGCACTCTGCACTCCCTATGCACTCTCCACTCTGCACTCCCTATGCACTCTCCACTCTGCACTCCCTATGCACTCTCCACTCTCCACTCCCTATGCACTCTCCACTCTCCACTCCCTATGCACTCTCCACTCTGCACTCCCTATGCACTCTCCACTCTCCACTCCCTATGCACTCTCCACTCTCCACTCCCTATGCACTCTCCACTCCCTATGCACTCTCCACTCCATATGCACTTTCCACTCTCCACTCCCTATGCACTCTGCACTCCCTATGCACTCTCCACTTTGCACTCCCTATGCACTCCGCACTCCCTATGCACTCTCCACTCCCTATGCACTCTCCACTCTCTATGCACTCTCCACTCCCTATGCACTCCCTGTGCACTCTCCACTCTGCACTCCCTATGCACTCTCCACTCCCTATGCACTCTCCACTCCCTATGCACTCCCTGTGCACTCTGCACTCCCTATGCACTCTCCACTCTGCACTCCCTATGCACTCTCCACTCTCCACTCCCTATGCACTCTCCACTCTCCACTCCCTATGCACTCTCCACTCTCCACTCCCTTTGCACTCTGCACTCCCTATGCACTCTCCACTCTCCACTCCCTATGCACTCTCCACTCTCCACTCCCTATGCACTCTCCCCTCTCCACTCCCTATGCACTCTGCACTCCCTATGCACTCTCCACTCTCCACTCCCTATGCACTCTCCACTCCCTATGCACTCTCCACTCCCTATGCACTCTGCACTCTCCACTCCCTATGCACTCTGCACTCTCCACTCCCTATGCACTCTGCACTCTCCACTCCCTATGCACTCTCCACTCTCCACTCCCTATGCACTCTGCACTCCCTATGCACTCTCCACTCCCTATGCACTCCCCACTCCCTATGAACTCTCCACTCCCTATGCACTCTCCACTCCCTATGCACTCTCCACTCCCTATGCACTCCCTATGCACTCTGCACTCCCTATGCACTCTCCACTCTGCACTCCCTATGCACTCTGCACTCCCTATGCACTCCCTATGCACTTTTCACTCTCCACTCCTATGCACTCTGCACTCCCTATGCACTCTGCACTCCCTATGCACTCTACACTCTGCACTCCCTATGCACTCTGCACTCTCCACTCCCTTTGCACTCTGCACTCCCTATGCACTCTCCACTCTCCACTCCCTATGCACTCTCCACTCTCCACTCCCTATGCACTCTCCCCTCTCCACTCCCTATGCACTCTGCACTCCCTATGCACTCTCCACTCTCCACTCCCTATGCACTCTCCACTCCCTATGCACTCTCCACTCCCTATGCACTCTGCACTCTCCACTCCCTATGCACTCTGCACTCTCCACTCCCTATGCACTCTGCACTCTCCACTCCCTATGCTCTCTCCACTCTCCACTCCCTATGCACTCTGCACTCCCTATGCACTCTCCACTCCCTATGCACTCCCCACTCCCTATGAACTCTCCACTCCCTATGCACTCTCCACTCCCTATGCACTCTCCACTCCCTATGCACTCCCTATGCACTCTGCACTCCCTATGCACTCTCCACTCTGCACTCCCTATGCACTCTGCACTCCCTATGCACTCCCTATGCACTTTTCACTCTCCACTCCTATGCACTCTGCACTCCCTATGCACTCTGCACTCCCTATGCACTCTACACTCTGCACTCCCTATGCACTCCGCACTCCCTATGCACTCTCCACTCTCCACTCCCTCTGCACTCTCCACTCTCCACTCCCTATGCACTCTCCACTCCCTATGCACTCTCCACTCCCTATGCACTCTCCACTCTCTATGCACTCTCCACTCCCTATGAACTCTCCACTCCCTATGCACTCTCCACTCCCTATGCACTCTCCCCTCTGCACTCCCTATGCACTCTCCACTCTCCACTCCCTATGCACTCTCCACTCTCCACTCCCTATGCACTCTGCACTCCCTATGCACTCTGCACTCCCTATGCACTCTCCACTCCCTCTGCACTCTCCACTCCCTCTGCACTCTCCACTCTCCACTCCCTATGCACTCTCCACTCTCCACTCCCTATGCACTCTCCACTCTCCACTCCCTATGCACTCTCCACTCTCCACTCCCTATGCACTCTCCAATCTCTATGCACTCACCACTCTGCACTCCCTATACACTCTCCACTCTGCGTTCCCTACGTACTCTCCACTCTGCACTCCCTATGCACTCTCCACTCCCTCTGCACTCTCTACTCCCTCTGCACTCTCCACTCCCTCTGCACTCTCCACTCTCCACTCCCTCTGCACTCTCCACTCTCCACTCCCTCTGCACTCTCCACTCTCCACTCCCTCTCCACTCTCTCTGCACTCCCTCTCCACTCTCCACTCCTTGTTTCACTCAAAAGAGGACTAGGTACAGGAGCCTACAACGGGTTAATAATTAAAGGGGATCAAACAGGTTACGTCTGTTAACAGTATTCACCCGAAACACAAATTAACTCCATTTAGAATTAGAGATGAATGGTGGGCACAAATTCTTTAATAAAATGCAAATGAAACACGGGGAAAACATATACGAATCAATTCAAATGTAAACTCAAATAATCTTAACAAAGCCGACCCGATTTTATGCAGTGCATTGCGTTACGGGAATGGAGGCTGAAAGCAACTTACCTGGACTTCGGTCGGCCGCGGAATGGCCAAAACAAACCTCGACGAGCAAAAAAAATAAACCCCGCCCACGGCCCCGATGACGACATCGCAGAGGCGGAGAGCGAAAAAATCTCGGGAACGCCCACGAATCTGGTCCGGCCATGACGGACAGATCTCTGTTCCAATGGCTAGCCTCCATTTATGGAGCTAGCCAATGGAACAGAGGGCGGGACTAAGCCCTACACTGTAGGGACATAAGATTTCTCCTGGGCGGAGCTAGGAGCTCCGGCGCCAGGCGAAACCTAAAAACTACCCGTGTAGACTCACATATCATGGTGTCCCTTTTCAATTTTCAACTCCTGCTCATGTCATGATTGCTGAACGACAAATGTTTGGGAACTAAATTGCACAATTTACAACTAGCAAATGACGGAAGCCAAATGTGCTCCAACGTTGTTACAAATCAGTGTCCCAGTGTGACTTGGGAAAAGCTAGCAGCAAACTTATTCCACAACCCGGACAGCTTTTAGGTTTTTCATGCAGCCAGCTTTAGCTACCTGTTGTTGAAAACCTATTGTGAATAAAATAGTAAGACCTCTAGAGGACTTTGGATGAGCCCTTTTCTTATGGCTAGATGGCCTTCTTGTTGATCTGTTTCCCCCTCTCCTTTTGCTTGGAAGAATGATATCCTTCCACTGCTGATATTAGGCAACTACTTCTTTAATTGTCTTTCAACACTCCATGGTAATAGACTGCTTTCCTCACACTCTCTCTTTTCCTCAGTACCACATCTCCATCTTCTCCACGTTTATCAGTTGCTCCCCTGCCTCTCTTCCCTCCACTAGTTTCAAAATTGTTTACAAATTTTCACAATTGCTTGTCCAAAAGGCCAGCAGCTTCACACTGCCACCGAATCACTAGCTTCCCTGCTCACACTTCTGTCTATTGCGCCCCACACCACTCCTTCCTGATCTCCTCTTTATTATATTTTTTAGGTTAAGCCTGCCAGACAGCACACGCTTATGGAGGCTTATACCTGAGAGAGCACAAGTCTGAAAAATGTATAAGTGCACCATATTTACAAGCCTGTAGTTAGTTTAAACATGTTTACACACGAGTGTTTTATATTTAGAAGTGAAATACACAGAGTGTCTTATGTTCAGTAGTGAAGTGTATAGAATGTTTAAGTAGAGTAACAATAATCATAACTGTGTGAGATTAATGTAGAAATGTTGGAATGAATATGAAAACCTCATGTTCTCATGTTAAAGGAATCATGTTAGAGTTGAATAGAACTCTAAAAATCCAGTATATTGTGTAGGCCTTAGGGCAATTCACAGCAAATCTAAACGTGCTGCTAAAATAATGTGAGATGGGGTTAACATGGTTCTTCCAAAAATTGTATTATCGAATTAAGTTTGAAATATATGTTTTATAGATGTGTTGTTTTAGAAACGTATGCTAGTTAAGAATGTTGTTTAAATCAAGTTAATGTTTTAGAGTGCAGGGACTCGCTTCATGTAAATCAAGGAGGCCTGTACTGATAATGTCATCTCCTTTGATGTGCCATGTGCTCGTTAGAGGAGAAGTCGAGAGGTGTCCAGCACAGAGCTTCGAGTGTGCTTTACGACCTATAGATATGGTGGAGTCTGGAATTTGAGGCCCACTGCAGGACGGGCTGTATGCAGGTGCGAGGGTCCTAATCAGCTAGAATGAAAGGGGCTTTGTTCAGTGGCGCTTGGCGCAGGCCTGTAGGAGTTTCCAGGAATTTCAGGGGGTATCGGCGCACTGGAGAAGAAGCCTGGGAACCAAGGTCAACTTTAACGAGGGTCTTGAAGAGTACCATCATGGAGTTTACCGCGCAAAGATGTACCACGTGAGGGGCGTCCCAAGGGGCGTTCCTATCCGAAATGTGATTTGGTATTAGGGAAAGAGACCCGGGAGGAGAGCAGAGCAGATGAGTTTGGGAGCCTAAGGAAGCGGATGGGTAGGCAGATAGGCTGATCAGGAGAGACCCATTATCAGAGAAGAGACAAAGAGAAGTGCGTGATCTTCTTAGGAAGTCACCACGGCTGACACCTAGAGGGGTAAAAGATCTTGTTAAGTAGGGATGTCACTTAGTATAGTGTAGGGGCAGACTAACCTTAATTTTCTTTTCTGTAATGACTTTGAGGTTTCAACTTGTATCCATTTTGGCAACGCTTATGTTATTGGAAGTTGTACTCATTATTCTGTTTTTCAGACTCAGACTATTCAAAAAGTTCATGTTCATAGTGGTACCCATTTATCTTCTGAATCTCATTTTGAGAAGTTTGTATCTTCAGTTATCTTTGACTTTATATTAAATCTTTAAAACTTAAATTTTGGTCAGTGGTCATTTAGAGTGGTGTAAGTTCTTAAATTGATTGACTTATTGTTAGATTACCTTTTACTTAATGACAGGTACCAACGATTCAGTCGACTTAGTTTGGGATTTGGTAAGGTAACTAGTAACCAGTAATCCCGCGTTAACAGTTGGTAGCAGAGGATGGTTATCTTCTTGAGGAAGGTAATCTAGAGAGGTTAGTTTACCCCAAGGCCCCTAGACGTCGAGAGACGAGCAGCGGAAGAATCGTGTGCCGAAAGGTGCAGACGGTGCGAGAAAAGCAGCAGTATCGGAGGAGAGTGAGTATAAAAAGGGTCATGCGTGAACAGATTGCGGTGTTTTGTGTTGTATTTGTATTGTAATGTCTTGCGGAGTTGAATGCCTGTAGTGTGAATGAGAGAAGGTTGTGAGCGCGCGCAACCTGGTAAGCTGGTTACCTGGTAAACGGGTGAACTGGTGAAATCTTAAGTTCAGGCCAGAGCTTAAGTGGTTTTGGGTGTATCGAACATCCAGGGTAGTTGTCGACCATAGTACGGAGGTCACGAGGTACCATTGACCGCCGTGGATCCAAGATAGGGGGAGTGTAAGAGTGAGTGTATGAGTAACGGACGCTGGTCGAAAGTTACTGCGTGTGAGTAACCTATCGGAGAAGGCGATTGTCTGGAAGTAAACGGAAAGACATTTCGCCAAGTTAAGGTGACAACTACAGAAAGACTGTGGGCGTACAGTCAAGAAAGGTGATCGCTTGGACGGAAGTAATCATTTTTCAGAGTATGAATGGGACGCGTGCATGACCGAGGAGACGAGCTGAGAAAGGAGGGGAACTGCTGCAAAGGGGGACGGGTGACGTCGGCTAGAGCCGCGCTGTGATTGAGCGGTTGGTGTGACGTTAGCTAGAGCCGCGCTCTGGTTGGGCGGCTAGAGTGACGTCGGAGGAAAGTCGCGTACGGATAGGCCAGTTAGTGAGAACGGGGCTGAGATTGGTGGAATATCATCAGGAAGTAAACGAACGCGGAGAAAGAGCGAAATCATGAAGTGTTTTAAGTGTTTGAAAGGGATTTTTAAACGTAAACAAAGTGAACATTATTATGGGGAAGAGGCTCCGCCGGAGGGTACGCCAGCTCATTATATGGCAACGAATGTTGGGCTGCATACGATATTATGGATTGGGGCTTGGAATAAGCTTACGGAAGGGAATGAGGAAATGCAGTTCCCGAGGTACGGGACGTTTAAGTTAGAGGTGTTACATCGGCTAAAAGCAACCATGTCCTCATTGAAACCCTCGCCCAGACCAACACAGTTTGAGGCCCTTAATGCATGGATTAGGGCTGCACACGACAGAAATTTGAACAGGCGTCAACAAAGACTGACGCGATCGGTAAGAGCAGTGCGAGATTCTAAATGGGATGAGGAAGCAAAGCGGTGGAGGGTACAGGTTATTGAGGTGGAGAAAATGTATCGATGAGGGAGGTGGCAGGAGGAGGAGGAAACCTCATGGAAGAAGACGAGGAAAGCGAGTCGGAGGACAATCTGATAAACAGATTGTTAATGGATAGACCGCCTCCGAGAGTGGGGGTGATAGAAGATAGAGGGCTCGCAAGGGAAGATGGGAATGCCATTGAGGGGTATACACCACTCCCTATATCGGAATGGACACCTACCAAAGGTGGGGAGACACCTCAACCCAGCACAGTACAGAGTGTAGTGGGAAGGTTTGTGGTGCAGAAAACGCCAGCCACCGAAAGGGTTGAGTCCTTTGGATTGCCAGATGCCCTTCAAGTGCCTGTTACCATAGGACCTATAGTATCGATCTATAACCCAGAGAGAGATAGAGAGGAAGAACAGAGGCAATTGGATAGAGAAAGGATTGAGATGGAAAGGAGGAATAATGTGACAAATGCATGGAAGCAATTGCCAGGTTCGGTAACGTGGAACACCCCATTAGATACATCTGTGGGTCCCAACACAGGACAGGGAGGTCAGAGAGGACCGATGGACCTACGGGGACCGCGGCCAAAGTCCTATACAGAATTAAGAGCTGATTTGAGGGAATGGGATGGGTCCGCAGTAACCCCGAGTAACAGGTCAAGGACAGAACCAGAATGGGAAAGCAGAGGTAACGGGAATGTATCTCATTGTGGGGCCAGCGAAAGCAGTCAGGGGCGGGAAGGCCAAAGTCAGGAGAATAGAGGAGCTACACGTCCTACGGATGAGAGGGAGCAGCAGGAGCAAAATAGTAGGAGTGTAGAGTGTGAAGAGATGTCCCGTCTCTGGGAGAAAGGTGGAGACCAAATGGTACGAGCTTTTCAGAATAGGTTTAGGTGCCTTCATCATACACTCGGGGAAGACGTTCAACATTGGAGAAAGGAGAACAGCGATAGGTCCCGCCACGCCTCGAATAATCAGGAATCACAGGGAAGTAGTGAAGAAAGAGGGAGTAATGGAACATCTTACCCTGCATCCCGTGAAACTAGCCAGGATGGGGAGAGAGGGGCTATGAGGCGTGAAGGAGTGTTTCACCACCCACCTCGAGAAGATGGAAAGGCATGGGACCTAGAGAGATGGGAACAGGGGAGGACTCCCTATAACTCACCAGTACCTAAACGTAGATCTCGGAGCTGGGATGGGAGAGATGCGGATAGAGGAGCTAAATTTAGTGTGTTGAAAGCTGAAATTAAGGCAAAGAGGCTCGATGTTACTAGTTTAAAATCAGATGTTGATGAGATAATAGATGGAACATTGCCTTTGGAAAGGATAGAATTGTATGAACAGGATGAGTTATTGTTCATGGCAAAGGATATTACTAGGAAAGCTAGAGCGTTTCATGAGAAACTGACTGATTTGGCAGACAGGTATGCCGTGGATTTGTCTAGGACAAGGGCATTGCAGAGTAACCACAGATTACAGTACGCAGACCAAGATCTAGATGAGAAGAGAACTACTGGACTAAAAACACACATAAGAGAGCTGGTATCAGGGATAAGAGTGTGGAGAGAATTGGACAAATGGGAAGAAAGGTGGTCGAAAAAGGGCACAGTTAGACGAAGTGAAAATGTGATGACCCCCGAGGGAAGGGTAATGCACATGGAGGCATTCCCTTTGCGAGAAATATCAAACGGAAATTATGTACATGTGCCCTGGAGTAGAGGAGACTTAGCTGCATTTACCAACTCATTTCCGAAGTTAAGGGACAATCCAGTTGAGTGGTATAAGCAGGTAGAAAGGTTTGTCAAAATCTCGAAAGTATTGTGGATTGATTTGAACACGTTGTTTGACATCGTGGTCCCATCTGATTTGTGGACCCCGTGCAAGACTAGTGTTGAATGGCCAAATACTGAACCAGTGAGGGATGCTCGGACTAATGGACCGTCCGAGATTGTCATGCGAAAATATGAAAGGGTAATAGCATGGCTGAAAGATAAGGTACCACCACAGGATATAGATTGGGTGAAAATAGACCGAACAAGGCAGGAACCCAAGGAGACAGTTCACGAGTTTTATGAGAGATTATTGAAAACATTCAAGCAATACAGTGGACTCGATGTAATGGATCCCAAAGATATAGGGCAGTTTGTGTCAAAGTTTGTCTTGGGGTTGAGACCTGATATTTGTTTGATGATACAGCAACATTTAATCTGTTGGCAGAACAAACCACTAGATGAGATTTTACGTTATGCGAGATACTGTAGCGACGAGATAGATTCTAAAGCCAAGAATCTAAAGGAGAAATTGATGGTGGTGCACATGCAGTCCGCTGGGAAGGGTGGCCAGCAGAAGCAGGGGATGGGACGAAAACCAAACGGTCAGAACAAAGATAATGAAGAAGGGCAGAGACCTAGGATAGACTTTGCCACTTTAAAGAAAACGACGAAGTGCCATCAGTGTCACCAGGTGGGGCATTGGCGACGCGAGTGTCCCTTTAACCCTGAAAATGGAGAGCTAGAAGTAGAAGAGCAGGTTCAAGAAGTTCCAGCTCCAAAGGTGACAGTTCCAGGAAGCAAGGTGGTCAAAGGGGGGACTTCGGCTCCACGGGCCCAGTTCCCACAGCCACCGAAGGTAGCGACAGGGGGAAAGGTCTTTAAACAAATGCCTCTATTCATCGAGGAAGAAAAGTGTTATTACATTGATCCATTGACAGGACAACGTGTGAGCAGTGAAGAGGACTGTACCCTCGGGGCAGTCCTAGAGGTGGATCAGAGAGGGCCATTTGTTGAGGCAGAAGTGGCAGGGCGTCCCACTACGTTCTTGGTGGATACTGGGGCTACCCGATCAACACTGAGATCGGCGGTGGTTCCAGACTTGCCGATGTCAGGGGAAACAATTCAGGTGGTAGGAGTCGCGAACAAAAGGCTGACTAGTCCCTTGACAGAACCAGTGTCTGTGAAGATAGGAAACCACATGAACGAGCATCAGTTTGTGGTTTGTGACTCGAGTCCGGTATGTCTGTTAGGAAGGGATTTGTTGTGCAAATTGAACTGCACCATATACTGCACCCCGCAAGGAGTGGAGGTACAGACTACCGATGAAGATGCTACTTTTAAGGTGGCCAATTCAAAATCCTGTGTAGAACTATATCCTACTCTGACAGTAGAAGATCTTCCCCAAGACCTACGAGATGCAGTGGCGTCAGAGGTATGGGATTTCACAGGAGAAGAAATAGGATTGATCAAAGGGGTAGAACCGGTAAAAATACTGGTAAAACCAAATGCCGAGTTTCCAAGAACGCCTCAATACAAATTGTCCCAGGAAACGATTGCGGGGATAAAACCTGTGATCGAGTCAATGATACAACAGGGAATACTGAAAGAAATCGTAGGCAGTCCTTGTAACTCCCCGATTATGGGTTTGCAGAAACCTAGTGGGAAATTCAGGATAGTGCAGGATTTGCGAAAAATTAACAATATAGTCGTTTCATGTTGTCCCGTGGTACCGAATCCTTCAGTGATACTGTTTCAAATACCATGTCAAGCGGAATGGTTCACAGTGATAGATCTTTGCCAGGCTTTCTTTTCCATCCCATTGGATGAAGAGAGCAGATATCTTTTTGCTTTTAAAATGGAAGATCGCGTTTTAACATGGTGTCGAATCCCACAAGGATTCACAGACAGTCCATCCATCTTCAACCAGTTGTTGAAAAAGAATCTCGAAAATCTAGTACTGCCGCAGAATTCGGTTCTGGTCCAGTACATAGATGACCTACTTGTTGCGTCAGAGACAGAGGAAGCCTGTAAAGCAGACTCGATTGCCTTATTGAACCATTTAGCTGAAAATGGACATAAGGTATCTCCGAGCAAGTTGCAGTATTGTCTGACAGAAGTACAGTATTTAGGGCACCGGTTAGAGAAAGGAAAACGTAAGGTGTCACCAGAGAGGATTGAGGCGATAATGAAGATGAACGCGCCTACAACACAGAGGGAAGTTAGAATGTTCCTAGGAATGGTGGGTTACTGCCGACAGTGGATAGTTAACTTTTCACTGAAAGCAAAGCCCTTACAGAAACTGACGCACAAGGAGGTGAGTGATCCGGTACCATGGGACGAAGAATGCTTGGTGGCGTTCTTGCAGCTGAGGGACGATTTATGTCGTGCTCCGGCTCTGGGAATGCCCGATTACGAGAAGTCATTTTCACTCTATTGCTGTGAGAGAGAGGGATGTGCTTTGTCAGTCTTGGCACAGACCCACGGAAATGCCCGTAGACCAGTTGCATATTTTTCGGCTACATTAGATCCAGTAGCCGCAGCGTTGCCCGGATGTCTCAAATCCGTTGCTGCAACGGGTGTCAGCATTGAAAGGAGCGAGAGTATTGTGATGGGACATCCAGTAGTGGTGTATGTACCACATTCAGTTGAATTGCTAATGACCAGGACGAAGACGCAGCATCTGACCAATAGTAGGCTCACGCGCTACGAGCAAGTTATTCTTGCCGCGGAGAACGTGACTCTCAGGAGATGCTCTGTCTTGAATCCTGCTACTTTAATGCCATTACCTACTGTAATAGAAGGCGAAGGATGTGAAGACCACGATTGCCTTGATGTGACTGAACTATGCACGAAACCCAGACCAGATATTGTGGATGAGCCGTTGTCTGACCCCGATGAAATTTATTTTGTTGATGGCTCATGTTTAAGAGACGATACTGGTCGGTTGAGAGCAGCTTATGCTGTTTGTACCATTACTGGAGTTGTGGAAGCCGCTTGCCTGGAAGGAGTACATTCCGCACAGGTAGCAGAAATTATTGCCCTAACTCGTGCCTGCATAGCAGGAAACGGAAAGAGAGTCACCATATACACTGACAGCCAATATGGTTTCGGTGTGGTTCATGATTTCGGGCAGTTGTGGTCTCAGAGAGGTTACATGACCTCCTCTGGTTCGCCCATTCGAAATGGAGAATTTGTGCGACTGTTGTTAGAAGCATTACAAGGTCCAGTTGACATCGCAATAGTAAAATGTGTAGCACATACTAAGAATACAGATTTTGTGTCACAAGGCAACAGATACGCTGATGAAGTCGCACGTTATTGTGCGGAACAAGATTATTCGTTTTCAAAGGTGGAAATAGAAGGTGCGGAAGAAAGGACAGAATTAAGCATGATGTTAGAGACCGTGGATACCTGGGAAGATTTGAGGGTAATGCAGGAGAATGCACCAGAAACCGAGAAAAAGGCATGGGAAACAGCAGGTTGTGTGCGAAGTGAAATGGATTTTTGGGTTTCAGCAGATGGGAGGGCTGTGTTACCTGAAGAATTAGCAAATCCCATGGCGAAAGAAATACATGGTCCAGTACATCTAGGAAGGGATGCTATGATGAGAGTGTTTAGGCAAACTTGGTATTGCCCTAAATTTAGAATAGCAGCAGAATCAGTATGTAAGCGATGTGTTACCTGCCAACAACTGAACGTAGGCAAACGAACACCAGTCACACTGAGTCACATTGGGAGGTCGGGGGGGCCTTTCAATAGAATGCAACTAGATTTCATCGAAATGCCAAGAGTTAATCGCCTTCGGTATGTGTTGGTGATTGTATGCGTATTTTCCAGATGGGTTGAAGCGTACCCTACACGTAGGTGCGATACACTCACAGTGGCTAAATTGTTGCTCAGGGAGTTGATACCGCGCTTCGGGGTGCCTGCCTCTTTGGAATCGGACAGAGGAAAACATTTTAACAGCGAAATAGTGAAGATGTTGTGCTCCACACTGAATATCGATCAAAAGCTGCATTGTAGTTATCGACCAGAAGCTTCAGGAATTGTGGAACAAGTGAACGGCACTTTGAAGAATAGATTGGCTAAAGTAGTGGCATCCACATCTTTGAGTTGGCCAGATGCTCTTCCTTTAGTGCTTATGAGCATGCGCAGCACCCCTGACAGGAGGACAGGTCTCTCTCCACACGAGATTCTGATGGGGAGGGCCATGAGACTTCCCACAGTTCCAACTGCTGCCCTATTGAATATTACAGATGATCTGATCTTGGATTATTGTAAAGCACTGTCTGACGCCATCCATTCTGTGTCCCTTCAGGTGCATGCGGCTGAAGTTCCAGCATCGAGGAACCTGTGTCATGACCTGAACCCAGGGGACTGGGTGTTGGTTAAAAAACACGTCCGGAAGAACTGCCTAGATGTTCGCTGGCGTGGGCCCTTTCAGGTAATCCTGATAACGAACACCGCGGTGAAGTGCGGGGGGCTGCCAAATTGGATCCATGCATCCCATACTCGAAGAGTTCCAGCACCTCTAGAAGGAACAGCTCCTATCCCAGACGAAAGCCCGAAGTGGAAGAAGAGTCGCAAGAAGGGATTGAGGCAGCTGAGGGGGTGTCGGAAGAAGTTGGGAACGCATCGGATTCAGAAGAAGAGCGAAGGCAGGACGGCAGTGAGACTGAAGACGCAACTGAAAGAGAGAGCAGCAGTGAATACGAAACAGACACAGATCAGTACCAAAGTGATCAAGAACCGAGTGTGAGGACGAGATATAGGAGAACAAGGTGTGAGGCTGCCACTTGGCCGGGAAGAGACAGGAGGCTAAGTTTGAGGTCGGCCCAGGAAGAAACACTTGTTCCTATATCCGAAGACTCGGATCAAGAGGAAGATACCCAAGAGGGAACCGAGGAGGGCCCTAGAAGATCAAGGAGGGTGCGAGTGCCTAGTAGAAGATACTCTACTCCTGATTGGACCTACCTCGTTGCAGATGTCGGTGGGGCACAGAACCGGGAGGGTCAGGGAAGTGAACCTGATCAGAACTGACCCAATCATCACTGTACAAATTCTGTTCCTGCTACCGGGGGCGGAGACTGAAAGGTTGCTGACACTCAACATCGTCTATCCTCCTCTCCTAAGCGGAATAAGAAAATTGATTTTAGAAACAGTTGAATTTCCAGTTTGCTGTTCACGATATCCAGTGTTGGAGGGAACTCTCCTTCGGTTAGAAATGCTTGAGCGAGTAGTGGAAGCTCTTGGAATGCTCATTGTTTTGGACTAACACTTTGTTGTAAAAAGACTTTTTGAAAGGACTTTGAAAAATTACTGCAAGATAACCTAGCGCCGAGTGGAAGAAGAAAATTGGTAGGGGTTTCCTTTTAGCGGATGGAGAAGGGCTAGGGTTGTCTGTTTTCTACAGGACTTTAAAATGTTTTACGGAGTAAATTGTCGGCTTCCAAGTGTTCCAAAGAGGGACAATATGTAAAAGAAAGACTTTGTACAGAGAGAAGAAGAAGCGAATGCTGGAAGAAAGTCAAGAACTACACTGTTTGAGAACATGGAGGCTGGCAACCCGAACCGCAGGGTAAAATGTATAGTTGGCACAAAGTTGGGAGTGGTGATTTCCCTGATAGTTTTAGTGGTTACTGTCTCATACATAGTGGGACACGAGAGAGATGCAACTGCAGTCAAGGAGGTCAAGGGAGTGTCAACACCGAGAACCACTATTGTTAATGATAAGGGAAACATCAATGATAAAGACAAAGCGTTGTTAGATGCAGAAATAAAAAGGTTACACACAGATGAGTCACAGGGAAATTTCAGGTCAAATGCTTATGCTAAATTGCTTTATGAGTACATTGATGTCATGGAGGCGAAGAATTGCTACGTTTGTATGCAATTACCAGCTTCGGTAGAGGAGGGTATCAGATACCATCATCTTCCATTGACATATGGAATCACGTGCAGTTTGTTGTTGAGCATATTTTATGGACGAGAAGGATTTGAGTATTATTTCTCGAATTTCGACTCGACATTGCCAGAGGTCCCGAATTTCAAGCATTTGAACAAGTGGGACTACTACAAAAGCGAAGACAGATTACACAAATGGTTTATTCCATGGAAAACATTAGATACTTCACATGCTCGAAGAAACAATCTGACTTGTCAAGTGTCAGAAATTGAGAAAAAGTTTATAGGGCAGGTAGATACTAGATACAGGAGGCAGAAGATTCTGAAGGCCTCAGGACAATGGGAAACAGATTGGACCAAGGAGGAAAGGGCACATCAAAGAAAGGGTAGTATTGGTCCAATTGCTTTAGATAAGGAGAAACGGGGGAAACTGTGCATCCACAGGAGTTACTCCTATTATGAGAATTTTTATGTAGGTCAAGTCAATTGTGAACATGCCTTTCAACTGGAGTATTACTCTAAGGATTTTCTGAAAGAGATGCAAGCAATTCCAAATGTATATTTTGTATGTGGAAGAAATGCCTATGTGAAGCTACCAGATAATTGGTACGGATCATGCTATCTGGCTGTTGTCTTCCCTAAAATATATCATGTTGAGAATTTAGAAACGACAAAGAAAGAAATACCAACTAGGTGGAAGAGAGGGCTGGGTGCAGCAGAAGTAGTTGGAGATGTACTCGGTGCTGCATTCCCTATCCTAGGAGTGATACTGAATGACATTAAGATTAGGAGGTTAGCTACAGTCGTAGATAGGCTATCTGCCAGTACTGCTAGATCATTGATGCTGGTGGAAGGTGAGATGCAATCGATTAGGGCAATGGTTCTTCAGAACCGACTTGCTTTAGATGTTCTGTTAGCTAAAGAGGGAGGAGTCTGTAAGGCTTTGAAGGTCCAGGAGTGCTGCACTTACCTTCCAGACAATTCAAAACCTCTAGAGAAGTACATACGAAACATCACTGCCATACACTACGAAATTGAGGATCTGACAAAGATAAACGTGTGGGAAAAAGTAGGTCATGGAATGGGTAAAGTTGGAGGTTGGTTTGCCAACCTAGGAAAGGGTATCGTTTGGTACATACTGAAACCCATCATCATAATTGTGATTTGTGTAATCACTTTGTGGGGATTGGTGCGTTTGTATCAGTGGTATAGAGCAAATAGGTTGCAGAGATCTATGAGGAAACAGGAGGAAAAGTTGACAGCGATGCAGGACACTCAATACAGGAGTCTAAAGGCATTAGAGACAATGAAAAGAGGTGGCACTGCCACGACTTCACTTTGAAGGGTTCTACATTTTGTAATGGTGTCTTGATGGTGATGACCCCTGAAGGTCATCAAAGGGGGGATTGAGAGAGCACAAGTCTGAAAAATGTATAAGTGCACCATATTTACAAGCACGTAGTTAGTTTAAACATGTTTACACACGAGTGTTTTATATTTAGAAGTGAAATACACAGAGTGTCTTATGTTCAGTAGTGAAGTGTATAGAATGTTTAAGTAGAGTAACAATAATCATAACTGTGTGAGATTAATGTAGAAATGTTGGAATGAATATGAAAACCTCATGTTCTCATGTTAAAGGAATCATGTTAGAGTTGAATAGAACTCTAAAAATCCAGTATATTGTGTAGGCCTTAGGGCAATTCACAGCAAATCTAAACGTGCTGCTAAAATAATGTGAGATGGGGTTAACATGGTTCTTCCAAAAATTGTATTATCGAATTAAGTTTGAAATATATGTTTTATAGATGTGTTGTTTTAGAAACGTATGCTAGTTAAGAATGTTGTTTAAATCAAGTTAATGTTTTAGAGTGCAGGGACTCGCTTCATGTAAATCAAGGAGGCCTGTACTGATAATGTCATCTCCTTTGATGTGCCATGTGCTCGTTAGAGGAGAAGTCGAGAGGTGTCCAGCACAGAGCTTCGAGTGTGCTTTACGACCTATAGATAACGTGGAGTCTGGAATTTGAGGCCCACTGCAGGACGGGCTGTATGCAGGTGCGAGGGTCCTAATCAGCTAGAATGAAAGGGGCTTTGTTCAGTGGCGCTTGGCGCAGGCCTGTAGGAGTTTCCAGGAATTTCAGGGGGTATCGGCGCACTGGAGAAGAAGCCTGGGAACCAAGGTCAACTTTAACGAGGGTCTTGAAGAGTACCATCATGGAGTTTACCGCGCAAAGATGTACCACGTGAGGGGCGTCCCAAGGGGCGTTCCTATCCGAAATGTGATTTGGTATTAGGGAAAGAGACCCGGGAGGAGAGCAGAGCAGATGAGTTTGGGAGCCTAAGGAAGCGGATGGGTAGGCAGATAGGCTGATCAGGAGAGACCCATTATCAGAGAAGAGACAAAGAGAAGTGCGTGATCTTCTTAGGAAGTCACCACGGCTGACACCTAGAGGGGTAAAAGATCTTGTTAAGTAGGGATGTCACTTAGTATAGTGTAGGGACAGACTAACCTTAATTTTCTTTTCTGTAATGACTTTGAGGTTGCAACTTGTATCCATTTTGGCAACGCTTATGTTATTGGAAGTTGTACTCATTATTCTGTTTTTCAGACTCAGACTATTCAAAAAGTTCATGTTCATAGTGGTACCCATTTATCTTCTGAATCTCATTTTGAGAAGTTTGTATCTTCAGTTATCTTTGACTTTATATTAAATCTTTAAAACTTAAATTTTGGTCAGTGGTCATTTAGAGTGGTGTAAGTTCTTAAATTGATTGACTTATTGTTAGATTACCTTTTACTTAATGACAGGTACCAACGATTCAGTCGACTTAGTTTGGGATTTGGTAAGGTAACTAGTAACCAGTAATCCCGCGTTAACATACCCAACCCATTGCTTTCCATTTATTGGTTTTATTGTATTGTATTGTAATTGCATTTATATAGCGCTTGCTACCCCTGGTGAGGCGGCTTTTTCGGCAAGAAGCACGCTACTCCGGAACCCATAAAGGATTAGTGGTGATTTAGTATAGTGAAATATGAAAGTAATTTGAGTGGTGCATATGTTAGTCAGTTATTTGGATTGAGAAGGATAGTGGAGGGATAGAAGAGGGAAATGGTGTGCATTTATGTAGCGCTTGCTACCCCTGATGAGGTGTTGAAGTTCTTTTTTGGCAAGAAGTACGCTACTCCTGAACAAACTGGCTTTACTTGTCCAAGCTTGTCTATCTTATGTTTGCCCCTTCCCTCGAGCATAGCCTCTTTACTGTCTCTGACTGGCTGGCTTCTATCTTTTCACTGCGGACTTTTAGGTAACATTTGTTTTTTTTTGCTTAAGCACTCCACAAGAGGGCATGCGTTTTCCATGCTTTCACTCTCCCTTCCTTCTTCCCCCTTCAAATAACGCACCCTACTCTCTGTGTTCCTGTCTCCCTTGTGTTGAAAGCTCTCTCACATGAGCTTCGCCCCCATCCACACTGCCTCTCTCGCATTCCCTGTTGTGTTTTCACTTGTGTGCTTTATCCCTGCCCCATGTTTCTCTCTCTTGTGTGCTGCTTTTCCTCCCACCACCCATTGCTTCCCACCTCTTCTCTATATCCCCACATCTTTTTTTTAAAACAATTGTTTGTTTTGGAGTGGGGGGGGTTTAAGAGAAGGGTAGGAGCAGGCTGCAAATTGCTGCCTGCCTCTCTCTTATAAAAAAGCACTTTTGCATTGCTTCTTTCACATATTTTAAAATCCCTTACAGATCGGTAAATAAAAAAACAGCTCCCACGTCATTTTTAGGTCTCACGGCTAGCGTTGCATTGCTCAGCACTGCTCACACAGTGCGAGATATTTAGTAAGGGAAAAACAGGGTTGGGGTAGCTGACCTAGGAATCGCACACGCTTGTGCGTGTGCTTTTCCTTTTGTGCTACTCGATTGGCCTTTGCGTACGTCTTTTTATAAAAGACTGCATGCAATTGGCCAAAGGCGGGGGCATTGCTCCGCCCATGACCTATTGGTGTCTATTACGTGCTTGGTGCACATAATAGACATCAATAGGCCATGTGGTTTCAATTATCATTCCCAGACACGGGTGCGATAACTGAAACCACGGTTCGCAGTGGCGCGCGCGCACCACTAGTTTTCTTTCCTGGTCTCTTTCTGTCCTGCTCCTCAAACTCAGTGGATGTGGTGAGCAGGGGGGAAATGCGAAGTCTTCTTGATGCTTCATTCTGTTAGCATGTAATACACCCCTCCCCAGCCAGCGCCAGATCCCCCAACGCTGGGTGGAGGCGACTTCCCTCCTGGACACTGCATGGAAGTGATGCCCAAAGGACGCCCGAGATGCCACATCCCAGCATCCCATCTTTTGAACCTTCCCCAGCCAAAACCGCCGAGATACAGCCCTCCCATTGGCCCCCACGTCTTCCGTGCGTGCCCCCTTGCCCGCAGGACAGCGTTCCTCACTGCGGCTTCAACGTCGCTCACAACAACCCCGCCTAAAATACAAAATGTCACACAGAGCTATCCCGACGAGGGCGAAGTGCCCCCATCTGCTATGCTCGCCCGTTTCTAAGGCAGTTTGGGCTGAGCAGGATTTGCACTCACCCCGGACACAGGGCCCTGTGCAGACCTCCATCTTGGCTGCCACGGCACTTGCTTCACTGCCTACGCAGCTACCGAACAAGGCTGGGGTCTGCTGGAGCTTGTTGTGTCTCCCGCCCGCCCGCTCTAGGCAGTCCAGAAAGTCCAGCTTGGTGGAACTTCTATGCCGACCAACGGGCCTTGTTGCTGATCCCCACTGGGTGCCACGCTACCTGCTATAACGCCTCAGCTGGGCAGAGACGGAGCGCGTTGGATCACCCTCCCCACCCGCTCTAGCTATTCAGGAGAACCCTGCTTGCTGGAGCTGCTACGAAGACGCATTCTGTACGAGGCAGGGGTGCATCAGTGCAGGAAGTACCTCCTACTGCCCTTGTCTGTTGTGGCTTGGCTGTCGGGTATAATTCCTGACCAGGCCTGCATCTGTGCTGCCCGGCGCCCTCTGGCTACACAGACCTGACTGCTGAGCTGATTACTGCGGTTCTCCGTGAGGTGCTGATCGTAGCGGGTTATGCTCCTCTCCTGGCCTCTTGTTTGGGTCTTTCTTAGCCCTGGCTGCTGCTCCGACCCTCACGACATAGGTGAGCGCCGCGCCTGGTGCCCTTGCCATAGCTGTCAATTGTTGTTTCACCCTTGAGCTCTGGTGTGCCCCCCCCCCCCCACACTGGAGTTTTTCTGCCTCATATCCATCGAATTCTGGTGGGTGTTTGTGGCTGCCCACTGGGTTGACACTTTTGCCTTGCCTTTTACGCTCCCTGTGAACCTCACACTCTCACTACTGGTTCTGCTATGCCATGGCTGCCTTTACCCTCTTCATCCCGCTGAGTCCCCCACCCACGTTGTTACCTGGTTTCCCTCACCTCATTGTTTCTCTTGATCCCAGGTTTTTTACTACCTCATTGTATTGTTATATGCCTTGCCCTTACTCTTTTTCCCATTCTGCTGACATAGTTTTGTCTGGTTTGTACTGTTATTGTATTGTTTGGTGAGAAGTGCTCTGTTTTTCCGGTTTTGTTATGCCGTGTTGAATTCATGTTGTGTTCTTTTGTATTATGCAACTATCAACTGTGTTGTGTTATCTAAATACCTCGGAGGTTCCAACAGATGCTGCTAACATTTCCAGCTTCTAGCAGCACTTTCATTAAATGTTCCAATAGAAACAGCTGCTGCTCCAGCTGTTCAACTGCTTAAGACACCAGTCTCCTCAAAACTATGGCAGAGGCAGGCCTTCAAATAGCCCTTCCAGATTGCACTTGGAGTCTGGGTGTGTTTAAAGGCAGACAAAGATGGCCATTCTACATACACAAACGGTTAAACTCTAGGCATGCAGGACTATTTCATGGAGATCTTCTGTATTCCCTTGAGAGATATTAAGGAAGTGGTTATCATAGGTCAACTGGACAAACAAATGTGCTTTTATTGTAATAGCACTTCATACTGCGTTTTCAATGTAATGGCGGCCGCGCCCCATTCTTTAGACGCGGCTCGTCCAAAGAAAAGGACACGGCCGACATTAATGTAAAAGCGTGGCATGGGGTGCTGAGCCTTTTCAATGCAATCAGTCTGAAATTTGTGAGACTTTAAGCTATTGTCATTTACAGTGCCAATAGCTCAAACTCTCGTTAATGCGAGACCTTTTGCATTGCAAATGCTTGTTTAGGTGTGCATGCGCTGTGACGTACAGTCATGCATATGTCATCAGGAATGCACATGCCTACAAAATAATGTGGTCACTACAGTTACATCATCCCGCCTCTGTTCTTGCTTTTTGTTTCTTTTGGTTATGCTGCACAGCATCTTGCCGATGCTGTACAGCATTTCCAAATGGCATTGACAAAGCTTGTATGAACCAAAGGCAAGCTCTATTGGCTTTCACAATGCTTATTTTTGACAATGCTTTTTTCATTTGCTTGTAAGCACCTAGCAGCTGGACCATTATTGAGCCCTCTCTCTTCTTTCTTTTAATACTAGCATGCATACTTTTTTTGTTTTTAATTTACATTAGAACACTTGAATGTTGAGCGCTCCATTGAAAACAATGGAGTGCTCCTGACTTCTAATGGCCAGTAGAAGCCCGTAGCATCAACATTCCAATGTTTAACAAAAGCCTCATGGACCCCGAAGAGATTTCAACCTCCTCAGGCTCCGTGAGGCCTTTGTTTTACAAATTAGAACATTCTGTCCTCTAGGGGCAGAATATTCTAATAGCCTTAGAGCCCTCCATAGCGGGCTCTACCAGCTATTAAAGGTCTGCTCCCTTGTTAAAGGACCTCGCCTTTGGCTCAAGCCTTTAACGCTGCTGCACACCTTTAATGGCTGGGAGATCTAGCTGCGGCGGGCTTTAAGACTATATTAAAAAATGGCAGTCAATCAAAGTGGAACAGTGCATTAAAATGCCAAAATGGACACTTTTTATACAATGGACGTTCAATCAGTCCAAGATGGCTGCCATGCATGCAGTATGATGGCTATTTTAGAATTTTGAGGGGATTTTTGCTTTAAGAAAATTCATCCCTAGATTGATGCCTTGTCTTCATGCACATGTATGGCAGAAGTTGGGGGGAAAAAACAGGCAAAAATGTTTTCGGGCTTTGCCAATGCTTGCATATATATGACATGTGGATTTGATGCTCGTACTTTAACCAGACTTTGATGCTTTTCATGCCAATGTAGCGCCCTCAACTGTTGAAAGAATGGTATTATTAGACTTAGTATCAGCACTATTTTCCAAAATAAAGTGTCACTATACTATTCCTGGCAGTTGTTCCATTCACAACATCCAATCCTTGTAGTTTAGAAATGTTGTCTTGGCCTCAGGAGCAGTGCAAATCTTTTTGATTTTTCTGGATTCCACATAAGGGATACTGCTAACCGATTTTCTGTAATAAGCGGGACACGCAATAATCTGAATTCGTCACAGTGGTTTTGAGGTCAATGGCAGGCTGACAGGACTTCTCCTGTACATTCTGTTTAAAGTAGCCTAAAAAAAGCACAAGCAAAACCAAACACTAAAATGAGTGCCAAGCAAAGGCAGGAGGTAGCACGCAGTGCTTGGATGCAGGCCAAGCATTGTGCCCAAATAACTGCACAGTGCGTGCTGCAGGATAAGCACAGGCTCTGGCTGTAGCCGTGCACCGCAGGGGATTTGCAGCCATGGTAGGTTGCATGCAGGACCTGCCGGCCAGGCTTTGCACCCAGCCCCCACTGATGCACGACCGTAGGACGCACACAATGGGGGTTAAAAATGAATTACATTATAAATAAACAAGAAAATTCACTGACAAAACCACAGTTAAAAATGTAGTTATGTTTCCGGCTCAAATGCATAAAATCACGGAAATTCCCCAGTTACGTTTATGACCGCACACAACAAAGCTCCTGGTGGTCTGTCATGCACAAAATACCTTTTTTCTGACAGCACAGATGCACACAAACAGAAAACAGTATGGCAGATAACAGTGATTTATGTTGTTGTTTGTTGTGTGTATTCATAATTATAACTGGTGAGTTCCAGTGGTTTTACGCATTGCAGGTGTGTATACACATATGTGTACTGTAATATATGTATATAACCATATATATAATTGTATATTTTACATATTATATATTTATATGTAAATATACGGAATTACGCCAAAGCTCCTTATTGGCGAATATAGGTCCATACGACCAATGGTGGAGGTTATTTAATGATTGAAACCTGGGAGTCAAGAATCCGCGCTCCGGCACCTCGCATTGGAAAGTCGCACTCTGCAATGATTCTACCCTAGTGTATTGTATGTATGTGTGTGTATAGAGGCACAGTCATCAAAAGCTAATTCTACAGTCATGATGTACATATTCTAAATGATGCTCCATGTGACCCATACTTTACAGCTTTGTGAGGTCTACAGTTAATCAATGTTTGCTTCTGTTTTTTCCTAAACAGTGATCAAGTAATACGACTTGTACCAAAAAGCAAAGAGGAAGCACATGCACTAAAGGATATGTATGAACAACTCAAGGTAAGACACATTTCCAAAACCACCAGCTCATGTGACTTCTGTAGGGTACTACATGCATCTAAAAGCCTCCTGCTTACACATTACATAAATATGACTAAATATATCATTCTGTAGACATTTCAATGTATAGTTTTACACTACGATGTTGTATATTATGTGGATTAAGTGAAACAAAACATATAATCATATACCTTTCTTGGGGTGTCAAACTCTCCCTGCTGAAGTAGATCCTCATGCAGTCCTTAGTTATTCTGTCTACCACAAAAAGATAAACATCTGAGTATGTATTGCTGCAGTTTCATCTTCTAGATCACACATACATTGGGACTTGTCTGTGCTTTCTTAAGCTGTGAGACGTAAAAATATGAGGTCAATTTTATTTTAACAATTTGGTGCGTAAATCCCCAGCACCCTGAAGTTTGTAGAGTGTAAAGTGTGTCTGTAGTGGAGTACCTGTGTGCTTAACATATCCAGGTGCATTTACCCATAAACTGCAGCTCTGATTTGTCCATATCTGAATCAGAGACAGCTCCCAGGCACAACGTAAAAAAATTTCCCCTTCCAGATCTGGTTGACTCTGAGAATTGGTCAGAATGTTTTATGATCCTCTTGTGATGTCTAGGAGTGAAGATCATCCCTATAGGCAAGGTACAGATTAGTGCAGTGCTAAATTGATCTCCATGCCATGCATGTCCATAGTAAAGATTGCCCCTTTCAAACAACGCTACCAGGCCGCACAATTGAAACCTATGTTTAACTTGCCTGTTTTATTAGATTAACTCATAGATAATCTTCTGTAGTGAAGCTCTCTGGAAGCTTCACTCCAAATCAGTGTGTTCTCTGCAGCCAACGGGATATTTCAAAGAGCTAGTCAAGGTAGAATATCAAGTGTCTTGTATTTTACGAACAAAGGGGGGGGGTGGGGGGGGGGGTGGGGGGGGGGGACGTTCGAACAAATGTAAAAGAATTGTCACAGGACCCCAGATGGTGGACAGCCAAGTTGAGAACACTTGCATTTCTCGGAGAAGAAGGCAACCAGGTAGTGGTGAAGCCTGGCACATTGCTTGACCAGAATACAATCCTTGTTGTGGTCTCGGGTTAGAGATCGCAAATCTTTGCACCTGTTCTACGAAGTAACAAAGTTAACCTGTAAACCTGAGAGACCCGGTGCAGAAGGTCTTTAATGTATGCCCTTGTCTCCAATATGTTATTATCCAGTGTGTCTACATTAACAATTATTTTTATTACTCCAAGAGACTGCTCTCTTTTGTATAGTTCGATTGTGGGCCGAATTCTCTCGAACAATGTTATTTCACAGCTAATAAAGCAGGACTCTTATGAGAGTTGATAAGGAACCCTCTTCCTAAAATCGTTGTGCCACCATTTACCTCCAAGAGTGGCCCTATCACCTGCTGTGTCCCCCAGGATCCTTTCTGTCACTGTGGAAGTTTAGTGTGAATGTCTAGCATTTGTCACTTTTAATCCACTCATCTGGCTTCTAGTTTTAAATGTATGCTGATGATAAACCCCATTCTATACTGATGGACTGGGATCACTGGCTTCCCACTTACATGGATTGTTTCCTGGCAGCCAGGGGGAATTCTCCACCACCATGCAGGAGTCCTCAAGGCCTCGGGCTGAAGTTCATCCACCCCAGTAGTCTTGGTTTCACGGTGAGGCCCAAACTTGGCCCCTGCTGCTGCCAGCCGCTGTCTAGAGTGAAAGGGACTTCATTGGTCGGTGAAAAGGCAGGATAAATATAGGATTTTCCAAGGGCTGCAGGATTCTCCGGCAAAAGCAGCTACTCGGCCATGTTGCTGGCCATGCCGCTACTTTATGTTTAACTACTGAAAGCAATAATGGTTTATTTTGTGTGTTCATTGTCTTGCTGAAGCTAATTTCACTACATTTATAATTTATTTGACTTATTTTGACTTGTACACCTTGCTAGTGTGTGTCTTGGGTCAGTACAGACGTATGAGAGAAGGGGACAAATCCACCCTTCGCCCAGCACTACAATTGGTGTGGACCTCTTGGAAACGTAGCACTCCTCGTGGTTCCAATGCGACAACTTGAGTTCGTTGTGACATCAATGTCCCCTATCCCAAGGGGAAATTATATTCCTTTTTTGCTAATTTGGAAGATCTGCATATCCTAGATACCAATCCACAGCTGTTTTAATCCATTTATTGTGATAAATTCTCATATCCACATCCAGCTGCCCTTGAGCATGATTTTCTTGTTTTTTAACCCGCACTGTCTCATATATATATATATATATATATATATATATATATATATATATATATATATATTACCTACTGGCGGTCGCCAGTAGGTATATATAGTTAGGATTTTTTCTCTATGGGATTTTTGAAAATTCTATGTCTAATAACTTTGGCGTTTGTGGACGGAATTGGCTGAAATTTTCAGGACAATGGAACATTTCGTTTCTGAGCAGCCACTGAAACTTTGGGGGGGTTTCGTCAAGGGGGGGCCGAGAAAAAAGGGGGGTCCCAAAACGCGTTTTTCCCATGTTAATTTCCATAGGGCAGTTGGCCTCACTTTTAGCCCGAACGGCTGAATGGATTTGCACGAAACTTGGCAAAATTGTAGGGACTGTTAGCCTGATGTGCCTTTGCTAGGTCTCAAGATATGTGCTCCAGTGGATTTTGAGAAATTAACGTTCAAAAAAAGATATATATCTGTAAGCGCGCTCCGGGTAGCGCTCCGGTTCGCGTACTTGACGCGTAACGGAACTTCGCGAAGCGAAGCTGATTGGCTCTCCGGTGTCTGTCAACATTCTAAACAGCCTGAAGCGGCCGCCATCTTGTCTCTCGGTAGGATCGAGAGACAAGAGGAGGCCAAAACAAAGGGGGAAATGACCATAAGGGGGCATAGTAGATCCTCCCTGACCCGCTAGGTTTGATGTGGAGGCTTTAAAAGGGCCCCACGGGGCAAAAACAATAATATTTTTTTTCTTTGTTTTTGCGTGGGGAGCGCCCGGTACGCGCACCGGGAAGCGGTCCGAGGAGCGTACTATGAGGAAAAAAGAAAGACAGGGTATAAAAATTTGGGCAATTTTGTTATAAATGGAAGGTAGTTCTGAAAAGAACTGTTTTTTTATTCTTTTTATTTTTTTTATTTTTTTATTAATTTTCTGAACAATTTTTTGATTTTTTTTTGATTTTTGAAAACTATTTTGTGTTTTTTTTGTGTTTTTTTAGAGGAAATAACAAAAAAGCAGGGTTTGAACATGTCTCAACAGGAGCAAAAAAAAATAAAAAGGATTCATTGTTTTCTCATCTTGTTGCATTTATGATTTTCTCCAGCTCGGTTAATCAAAGTAATACTCTTCTCTCCATAACAAATAGTTCCTCCACAATATATACAAACTATTTTGTAGTGTTCAAAAGGAGCTTGAATATTGTCTGGTCCGGCGAATGAGCTTTGTCCACTGGAGGTGCTGGGGATGACATTTGGGGGATTGGCAGCAAGATCCCTTACTTGTGCTTGGGAAAGATTATTAGGGTGCCATCGCTCCATGTGGCGAATCATTGTATGATTGCCAAAGCTGTATTTCTTGTTGGGGTTGCCACGAGAAAGTATATTTTTACATATCAAACAAGACACCTGGGGTGCATTGACCTTATTTTGTCCAGGTGGAATTTTAAAAAATTGCCATATGTAGTGCTCTTTAATATGGCTCTGCCTTGGTGTTTCTGGCAGGAACTGCCTTACTTGCTCTTCCTCCTCCTCCTCCTCTTCGTCCTCATTATCTTCCTCTCTACCAAAGTCCAGTGTTGGAGGTGGTCCTTTTGGTGGTGGTGGTGGTGGTTGCTGAGAAGCACCAGCTGCAGCTATTACAGAAGCCATTGTGAAAAATAGGTCTTGCTCTCTGGAAGTAGAAAGTAAGAATGAGGTAAAAACAAGGAGGGGTTTTCATCATTTGGGAAAAAAAATTGTTCTAAACCAATGAAAAGTGTTATTTTTAGGTCACATGACCTAGCCTAACAACATTAGGAAACCAAAAGTGAAATGAACCAATGAAAAGTGTTATTAACAAGTCACATGACAAATCACATGACCTGTTATGCTTACGTTACGCGCTCCGAGCCGCGCCCCGGATCGCTTCCGGGAAGCTGCGCTTCGCGCTTCGCTTCGCGGACCGGAGCGCTTCCGGGTGCGCTGACGCGGCGCGTCATATGACGCCTTACGCGACAACGCGATACTTCGCGATTACGCGATGCGTCACGATGTTGTTTTCTAACGTGGCAGTTGCGCAAACGGAACGTTTACCGGTTCGCGGACCAGGTCGCGGCAAGAAATTGAGCTAACGGGAAGCTACCCGGTTCGCGGACCGGAAGCGAAACAAAAAAATATATTAAAAAAAATACATTAAAAAATTGTATTAAAAACATATAAAATATATTTTTCGATTTAAAGAAGAATACATTTTAAAGCTTTTGATATTTGCTATTAAAAAACCATTGAAATTCACTGAAAAAACCATAGGTTATACACCATATATAGTTAGGAATTAGCATTTACAAAACCTTGAAAATTCACTGAAAAAACCATAGGTTATAGACCATATATAGTTAGGAATTAGCATTTACAAAACCTTATTTTACTCACACAAAACCATTGAAATTCCATATATAGTTAGTTGCACTAACTATATATCGCGCACCCGCAATCCACTGCTGATGATGTCACATATTACATCATTCATGACATGGTCAGTGACATCACTGATGACATCACTGATGAAATCTCAAATGACATCACTGATGACATCACTGATGACATCTCAAATGACATCACTGATGACATCACTGGTTTGACATTACTGATCACATCACTGATGACATCATTCATGTGATAATACGATGAACTTCTTCAGACTCTGATATAACCTTAGAAACACTCAGTGTAAACAGACACTCACAGACTGTCACTCATCCATGAAGTTACACACACACCTAGTCAGTCATGCAAAGAATCAATCACACCTCCATTTTCTCAACTATACAGTTATACACACCTTACTTATTCAAACACATACTAACACATATTTACTCTCTTATACAATCCCGGATACAAGTTCACAATGATCCATACAGCCACTCACACATTCACTGGCTCTTATGCACAGTTATTTATATATGTCAACTCTCACATGTACTGTGTTTTACATATGTACTTACTTTGACATGTAGCACTGAGATATCCATTCACTCACCAATACACTCATGCACACAGTCAACCCCCATACAGCTGTTTCCACATGCACTTTTGAACCCATACATCTAGTGAATCAACTGCTCACACATCTATGCACAGAGTCATACACCTACCAGACACCCACACACACACACTCAGTCTCCCATACAAATACATGGGCAACCAATCAATAACCCATATAGTTACTCATATAGCTACTGATCAACACATGCATCAGTTTACAGAACAAAAGATATAATGATGCAGAAATTAAGACAGTTTAGTCACTAACCCATGCACTCAGTGAGACACATTTAATCACTCACTCATACAGTCAGTCATGCACCTACTAAATCCTTCATCCAGACACTTATAAATCCACTCATTCTTCAATATGTAAGACATATTTTAACTTTACAGAAACATACAGTCATTGGATGTTGTCATCAGTGATGTCATCTGTGATGTCATTTGAGATGTCATCAGTGATGTCATCAGTGATGTCATTTGAGATGTCATCAGTGATGTCATCAGTGATGTCACTGACCATGTCATGAATGATGTAATATGTGACATCATCAGCAGTGGATTGCGGGTGTGCGATATATAGTTAGTGCAACTAACTATATATAGAATTTCAATGGTTTTGTGTGAGTAAAATAAGGTTTTGTAAATGCTAATTCCTAACTATATATGGTCTATAACCTATGGTTTTTTCAGTGAATATATATATATATATATATATATATATATATATATATATATATATATATATATATATATATATATATATTGGTAGGATTATGTTTACATAGGAAATACCTTTTTTGTATTCCTAATTACTTTGGTACCATTTGACGAATATCTAATAAACTTTTTAAAAAATGTGGGACTTTTCGACTAGTCTGTGCATGGAAAGATTCGGGAGGGATCCATGAAGTGGAAACAGAGAAAAAGGGGGTGTCCCAAGATGTGCTTTCCCCATTTCATTTTTGCATAGGAACTTTAGACACAACTACAGCCCAAACTGCTGAATAGATTTACACCAAACAAGATAGCTCCTGGTCCAGAAAGAGTGCTTTTTGTGACTTGATGTAAATCCGTTCAGTAATTCATGAGTTAAGATTGCTCAAAACTTATATATATAACATGTAGCGGAGGATCTACAGGGACAACAGATCTCTTGGAGAGATCTGATTGGCTCTCATCACATCAACAACGATGTGCCGGCAGCCACCTTAGGAATCGAGATTCAGTACCAAGTCCTAAATAAATGTGTAAAAATCGATATAAAGAGGTAAGGTAGGGATACCCGACCCTTTGAGCTTGGTGGTAGAGTCCCAGAGGGACACCGCCTGTGGCCAAAAAAGCTTTTTTTTAATTTTAAATTTGCTAAATCATAGAGCCCGGGGAGAGGGACAGCGCATATATAATTTAGGGGAGGGCATCACATGGCCTCCCTCCCAAGCCTCTACAAGCCCCGGGTGCCCCATCCACCATGGCTGATATTTTGATGAAGGGGGTGAGTTCTGCAAAAAGGGGGAGGGGACATGCGGACCGATTCCAGAGTCTTAAAAGACCCCCATCCCTCCGGTGTCCTGGGGAGCTCACCCCCGGGACACAGAAGTTGATGGGACAGGGAAACAGATGTTTGCTCCCACCTGGCGGGGGCATTTTTAATTCTTCCCCCAAGTGACAGCAAACATGCCATCCCAGCCTGCAGGAGTGTGGGCATAGAAAGCAAGTCTGCTCGTACTTGGTGGGATATTTAAAAGGTGGGAGAAGACTTCTGTATCCCTGCCTATGCTCCTGTCGGCAGGAGACACACAGATTGCTCCTACCTGGAGGCAGCAAGCAAAAATAGCTGCTTCCACTAGGTCTGAGCAATGCAGGCTACTGCAGTATGTGGGGAGCCAACTGAGGCTGCAGGAGCCATGCGCTATATTTAAGTAATGCCAACACGGGGTAGGTACCCCGGGTCCACTACTGGCTCAGGGAGGGGTGCCGTGCTCTTCCCTCTCCTTAAAGGCACCGGGTATTGGGTCACGGGCCCCTTGTGACTTGGGGAGAGGAAGCAAACACCCCCTCCCCTTTAAAAATATGTTTTAACATTTTAAAAATACAAAACCCCTGAAATTCACCATTTATAGTCCTCTCCGGTAACTTAAACTCATGCACTAAGTAACTATAACTCGTGCTCTCGTCTTGCACTGCTAATGACCCCACATATTACATCATTCATGACATCTTCTATGACATCATTGGTAATAGTACTGCAACATTTGCAATTATTTTATTGAGAAGAAAACAGTACATAGTGTGGGTGCAAGATGTCATTACTTTGGGGCACACGTTATAGTTACCAGTGAGAATTATAATTGATGAATTTCAGTTGTTTTGTATATTTAAAATGTTACGTTGTTACTGGAAGTCTAACCTTAATGTATAACTGATGAATTTCAGTTGTTTTTTACGTTTAAAATGTTACGTTGTTACTAGAAGTCTAACCTAACTATAACGTTACTTTAACCTTTGGAAAAACAGGTCGCCCTCCCAGACTGGTGATTTATAATCCCTTTATTTTAAATTGTTTTGTCAGGTAGAAAAGCCGCACCGACGCGTTTCGTTCTCCACTGAGAACTTGATCACGGTAATGGTGACGATGTTCACAAAGGCCAATAAGAACCATTTTGCACATCATGTGACATTCTTTTACACATTGATTCACATTGTCTAGTATTGTGTGAGTTGTAGTGAAAAAGTGTTTTGCTGATTTTTTGTGTGAATTGTGAGGTGAAAGAAAAGGGGCATTAAAAAGAAAAGTAGAGAGAATAGAGATAATAAAAGAAAAAGAAGAGCAAGATGAATCTCAAATTAATTTTTACATCCTTTTAAACCTCATTCTCATATTAATTCATATATCACTATTCTTATTTGTGTAAGGCAATTTTCATTTTCATACAGTAAATTTCAACTCCCCTTCTGCCCTGCCGAAACACTCTTGTAAATAGGATTGTCTCAAGCAGTATCCTGAAAATCAGTGGTGTATCTAGAGCTTGTGGTGCCTGGGGCTATCCCTCAGATTGCCGCCCCTCGTGGGGTGCTGGGGAAAAAGGACGGCAAGCACTTTCTTGTCTCTGTCCCCATTTGTCTCACAAGAGGAAGCCTATTAGACAAGAACTGTGCCGGGGCTTACCGGTTTCATAGCTGCCAAGGTTTTGGATGGCTTATGTGTGACATTCCCATGTGTGCAGTGTGTTTACGTGTTACATTTCAAGGCTTATGAGTGACACCTTTCTGCAAGTGAATTACACCCTTTTGTTACAGGTTATGTTTTAAAGCAGACTTGAAAGAACTGTCACAGCCTGAAACCATGAAACAGGTGATGTGAGTAGTGGTTTATCAGACTTGATCCTGTAAACCACAGAGGATTCTTAGGTTAAACCTGGGAGCCTTCCCTGCTGCTACTAAGTCTCTCTAATAGGCCTCCCCTCCTTGACACTCACTCCTTTCATTCCTTATTGATAATCTCTCCCCCTCTGCCTCAAGTCCACACTCCTTGTCTCATTCTTTACACCCCTTTACCTTGATGGACTTACTGTTTGCATATGATCGCTAGACGTGGTGCCAGCAGCCTAGCTGCACGGACTGAGAAGTAGGGATTTGAAGGGGCCATGCTGAGTGTTGAGAGAGGCGTTCGACTGAACATGACCAGGAGCACCGGATTTTAAGCAATTCCAATAGAAAGGCGCAAAAAAATGCCTAAGATGTATCAATCATAACCTCTGACCCATCAGAAAACTGAGCTCATTGCAGCCTGTCCATGGTGTTGAGAGGAAAATAAATTGTGTCAGTGTGGAGGCTGAATTCATGTGACCGCTGATAGCTTGAACATTATATCGGCCACTTCTACGTGCACACAATGAGCCTCCAGCTCTTGATATTTTGCATTTTATTATAAACATTTAACAGTGCTAAAAAAGTGGTTACCTTTTTTAAATATGCACACAGCTAGTACAAAATCAAAACATGTACTTTCAGGTGCCTATAAGCAGGAAAAGCGTACTTTAGGGTTGAAATGCAGGTGGATGTTCAGTGAGGATAGTGACTGCGTAGCTCTTCCGTTCGCTGTAGATTTTACCACCAGCCGAAGCAGGTCTCCTGATGGTACATATCCTTTTATACCTCTATTCAAGTCTTGTGGGTCGTGGCCATCCTGCATTGCTCATGAATTGAAACGGTGCCTTTGTCATAAAACAAACCTGCAAGGAAGGTCAGGTGCGGCCTGGGATCATGCACGTCTGAGCTGCAGCTCAAGAAGGATGATGAGGCCTGGGAGTGTCAGTGTCTCTCAGCCACGGCCACGACGGGTCTCCGACATCCGGTGCAATCACGGGGATCACAATGAGAGGGGAGGCACTGGTGCCCATTTGCAGAGGCAGGATTTAAGTTACTAGTGGGCAAGCAGGCGGCAGTTATGTTTGCCAGCCCGCCTCTGCTCGCACCTCGGCAAATGGATACATGTTGCAGTCACGTGAGCCAAGTCACTATCATGCCGCCACGATGTTGAAATCACTGAGCAGAGCTGAGCCCAGACCTTCCTTGGAAGATTTTATGTAAACTCTGTCCTTAACCGCATGCGCGCTAGCGGTTTTCCCGCTGCGCGCTGCGTTTTTCGAAAAGCCGCGTTACATGACGAGCTGAGCTCGTCATGAGCGTGCGAGCGGCGTAACTCATGACGAGCTCAGCTCGTCATGAGCGCGGAAGGGGTTAAACGAGCTCGGGTCTACAGCTGTCAGGAGGCAGGGCCAAAGGTCTCCTAGAAGGCAGGACATATGAAGGAAAGGTAAGAGAGCAGAACGATGGGATTGCCACTTTCAGCCTCCGCCTGGCCGCGCACAGTCAGCCTGTGCGACGTCACAGGCCTATGAAGGTGGTGGTGGTGTGCGTGCTTCCACGCTGCAGGCAGCAGTTCCAAGCAGCAGGTGGCGGTGCGCTTGAACTGCAAACGGGGACGCGCGCAGCACTGGTGGCCCTTTGCTGTGGCCTTTATAATTTATTTCGGGACACAGACACTACTGCAATGACGGACAGTAATGTCAGTGAGTGTCCCCAAATAAATTATAAAGGCCGCCGCAACGGGCCACCAGTGCCGAGCATCCGCCGCCCCAAAAATAGTGCCGCCTGGGGCGGACTGCCCCCACCACCCCCCCTAGCTACGCCCCTGCTGAAAATCCATGATCTCAAGGGTTGTCATCATTTCATTCCAGAGGAAAGCCTCATCGGTGGCTGTCTTGGCCTAGCTCTCCTCTGCTAGAAAGTAATAAGCCTAATGGGACCAAAGAACTTCAAAGACCTTAATGGCCTGTCTCTACTGAGCATATAAATATCTCAAAGTGACACAAATTTGGAACAGATGACTGGTAAACTTAATTGGTACATTTAAACAGTGTTTCAATGATTATTTAATATGTAATTGGTGATAATGTTTTGCTATTGATAGAAAGATGATCAGTAGGAGACGGTATACATATTAGTAATGCAATTCGAGTTCGAGTTCGAGTTCGATTATTTGTATAGCGCACTACTCACCCGGAGGGTCTCAAGGCGCTTGGGGGATGGTGCATTATATGTCGAAAAGCCAGGTTTTAAGTTCTTTTCTGAAGGAGATGTGGCTTTGAGTAAGGCGGAGGTGAGTGGGGAGTGAGTTCCAGGTCTTGGCAGCAAGGAAGGAGAAGGATCTGCCACCCATGGTGGATTTACGGATGCGCGGGACTGCGGCGAGGGCTTGATTGGACGATCTTAGTTGGTGGGTGGGTTTGTAGAAGGACATTCGAGTGTTGAGGCATTCGGGTCCTAGCTTGTAGAGGGCCTTGTGTGCGTGGGTGAGAAGTCGGAATGTGATTCTTTTGTTGACAGGAAGCCAGTGGAGGTCTTTTAGGTGTCCGGTGATGTGGTCTTGGCGAGGGATGTCTAATATGAGTCTCGCTGATGCGTTTTGGATGCGTTGAAGTTTTTTCAGTAATTTTGCAGTGATTCTGGCGTATAGTGTATTACCATAATCCAGTCGACTCGTGACCAGCGCGTGGGTGACAGTCTTTCTTGTCTCAAGGGGGATCCATCGGAAGATCTTTTTGAGAATGCGAAGTATGTTGAAGCAGGAGGATGAGACTGCGTTGACTTGTCTGGACATCGAGAGGGAGGAGTCTAGGATGAAGCCAAGGTTGCGAGCGTGGTCTGTGGGTGAGGGTGCGGTGGCCAGAGTGGGAGGCCACCAAGAGTCGTCCCAGGCAGAGAGGGAAGGTCCTAGGATGAGCACCTCCGTTTTGTCTGAGTTGAGTTTTAGGCGGCTATGTTTCATCCATTCGGCTACTTCTTTCATGCCTTCGTGAAGATTGGTTTTGGCGGTGTTAGGGTCTTTGGTGAGGGAAATAATTAACTGGGTGTCGTCGGCGTAAGAGATGATGTTAAGGTTGTGTTGACGTGCGATGGAGGCGAGTGGGCTCATGTAGACATTGAAGAGGGTGGGACTGAGTGAAGATCCTTGTGGTACACCACAGATGACTTCAGTGGCCTCTGAGTTGAATGGGGGAAGTCGGACTCGTTGAGTTCTCCCAGTGAGGAATGAGATGATCCAGTCCAATGCTTTTCCTTGTATGCCGATATTGCTGAGGCGTTCTATAAGGGTGCTGTGGCATACTGTGTCGAAAGCTGCGGAGAGGTCGAGTAGAATGAGGGCCACTGTTTCTCCGTTGTCCAGTAGTGTTCTGATGTCGTCAGTCGCTGCAATGAGGGCGGACTCGGTGCTGTGTTTGGCTCGAAACCCGGATTGAGAAGGATCGAGGGAGTTGTTCGATTCAAGGAAGGCGGCGAGCTGGCTGTTGACGGCTTTCTCAATGACTTTTGCCGGGAATGGGAGGAGGGATATGGGTCGGTAGTTTTTAAGTTCAGAGGGATCTGCTGTGGGTTTCTTCAAGAGGGCGCTGAGTTCGGCGTGTTTCCAGCTTTCTGGGAAGGTGGCAGAGTTGAAGGAGCAGTTGATGACACCGCGGAGATGAGGTGCGATGATGGAGTCAGCTTTGTTGAAGATGTGGTGGGGGCAGGGGTCGGTTGGCGAACCAGAGTGGATTGAGTTCATAAGGTGGATGGTGTCTTCAGTGGTAATTGGGTTCCAGGCGCTAAGGTTGTTAGTGGGCGGTGTAGGATCTGAGAGGGGTGGGGAGGGTTGATCGCTGGAATTATTGTCGAAGCTGTTGTGGATGTCGGCAATTTTGTTGTAGAAGAAGTAGGATAGCTCATCGCAGAGGTCTTGAGAGGGAGTGATGTCGTTGGATGCTGCGGTGGGGTTGGTGAATTCTTTGACGATGTTGAAAAGTTCCTTGCTGTTGTGAGTGTTGTTGTCGAGACGGTCATTGAGTGCTGATTTCTTGGCGGATCGAATCAGTTGGTGGTGTTTGCGGGTGGCTGCTTTGAGGGTGGTCATGATGTCGGTGGTTGGGTGTTTTCTCCATGTTTTCTCCAATGTGCGGCATAGCTTTTTGGATTTTTTAAGGTCATCATTGAACCAGGGAGCCTTTTTGCTGGTAGATTTGATCTGGTGCTTTTTCAGGGGTGCTAATTCGTCAGCGCTGTGGGTGATCCATTGCTTGAGATTGGTGGCCGCTTGGTTTGGGTCCAATGAGAGGGTGGGAGGGTTTTGGTTGAGTGATGTGAGGAGTTGGGCGGAGGTTATTTTGTTCCAGTTCCTCCGAGGAATAGGTTGTGGTCGGATGTGGATCAAGGTGGTTGTGTAGTTGAAGTGGACACAGCTGTGGTCCGTCCAGTGGAGATCTGTGGTGCGGTCGAAGGAGATATGCTTGCTGGAGGTGAAGATAGGGTCGAGCGTGTGTCCGGCTATATGGGTGGGGGTGTCAACAAGTTGTTGGAGTCCGAGATTGGCTAAGTTGTCCAGAAGGGTGGTGGTGTTGCTGTCGTGTTTGTTGTCCAGGTGGAAGTTGAGGTCTCCTAGAAGAATGTAGTTTTCGGAGGCGAGGGCATGTGGGCTGACGAAGTCGGTGATTTCATCGTTGAATTGAGTGCGGGTTCCTGGAGGTCTGTAGATGAGGGTGCCTCTAAGTGTGGTCCTAGGGTCGGTGGGGATCTGGAAGTGGAGATGTTCGGCGGAAGTAATATTATCATCGGAGCTGGTTGTGATTTTGATGGTGTTCCTGTGGATGATGGCGATGCCTCCTCCTGTTTGATTGGTGCGGTCTTTCCGGATAATTTTGTAAGCGTCCGGTATGGCTATAGCGATGTCGGGTGCTGATGATGTGTTCATCCATGTTTCTGTAAGGAAGGCGATGTCCGGTGACGCAGTGTCGAGGAGGTCCCAGAGTTCAATTGCGTGTCTGTGGACAGAGCGGGTGTTGAGCAGGATGCACTTCAGGCGGTTAGAGTCGGCGCTGTGTTTTGAGGAAGAGGAATTGGTGAGGGTCCTGAAGCAGTTGAACTTGCAGGAGAGGCAGGCGAAAGGGCCGTGGGTGCGTCCAGGGGTTGCCTCGCAACATTGAGGAATGTGTCCGGGGTTGAGGGCGTGGAGAGTTGCTGCATCATATGTGACTCTAATGGGTTTGGAGCGGTGGGGACCAGGGGGTCTGGCGCTGGGCGCGGTCCAGGCGCGGACGGGCGTAGACAGGCTTACCTTTGGCGCACCTTCGGCGCGCATGGGGCGCGAACGCTGCGCGTAAACGCTGTGTGTAAGAGCATCTATCATAAATGGATAGTGGGGGGGAGGGGCGAGGGAGGGTCAGCAGGGAGGCGGGATCGGGCAGAGAGGACGGGCTCAAAACATTCAAAACATCTTTCAGAAAACAGCTAGCCTGCAGCAGCTTAAGAATAGTATCCTATATGCCTGGTATAGCAATTGAGATGCCCAATGAAACATCATCCCACCCATCCCAAAGCCTCAGGTTAAAGGGGCCAATGTCCCCTCTGTAGAAGGAAAGATGGACACCACCCACTTGCATGCATTCTCCATTTAACACCTGGTAATTGCCATATCTCCTACCACGTACTGCAATTTCCTCCTACCACATGTCTATCTTCTAATGCATTCCAAACCCTTTAGTAAATATCTTGCTTCACACATATCATCCATACACCGCACAAACTGTGCATCGCCATTTCTTATCTGACTGTAACAGAGTTGTCAGCTGGCCCATGTCAAATAGGACACTTTTGTCCAGTCCTGACTTTCTAACCAACAGCCTTTAGCATGCTAATCACTATCATTAGAGAAGGCTGGCTTGTCTAATTATCGATATCCCAAAGACAAGGTGGTGGACCAAAAAACTATGAAATGTGGTCTGCTGTTCCACAGTGTGGTTCTATGAAGCTTGCTTGGCACACATACATCACGCTTGGGCTGCTAATTTAGGGTACAAATAGATGACCTGCAAATTTGTGATAGCGCAGGGCTTTACAAGAGTAGTGTTAATCCACAGGTCTGACCTTACTTTTGTTCAACTGCAGTTGAGGTCCTCAGAGTGAGTTGTATCATGAAACACTAATTTAGGATGCTGTATATGAATTAAGCTTTGGATTGTCTGTTCCTCCAGAGGACAGTGTCTATAACCAAAAGAGGAGAACATTTATATTCCAACTATCATTTAGCAAAGAGATTGGTTTGGAGGTCTTCAACCATCGATTAAAAATGCCGCACCTCGTAATTGTTAGATTCCACCTACTCTGAGCCCCTGTCCAGCAACATAATAAAGTGACTTTCTAAATCCTGAAGAAGTTCAAGAAAAATGATTGTCAAAAGAGTGTGACATCACAGAGCTTCATCTGAGGCAGACGTTTCCTTTTGCTTTTTTACGGATTGATGTTTAAGGGAATTTATTTTCCCTGCAGGTTCTCAAACAGAGAAGGTGAATAAATTTAAAAACAAAGGTGTTGAAAATGTTAATGGATAATGTAACTGGTTTACAAAAACTACTACAGGCGTCCTCTTTTACAGACTATTACATGCCTTTGTGAATCAGTCCTAAATCATCATCCAATTCCCTCTTAGTTAAAGTGCAAACAGGAGGCAGTCTTTTCTATTTGTACTAATTGCACATGAATATTTCCTAAATATTTTCATTTTATTCCAAATTTATGTCAGTGTCTGGGTATTTATTATGGGAGCACTACTTAATGTGCTCTAAAATGCCTTCGTGTAGAGAGGCCCATAAATCCTTCTGGAAATGGGAAATACCACCACACTACCATCAAAGCTTTGTTTGTGCTCTTGTGAGTGCATGCTCCACACTGGAGTTGGTGATATGCCTTTTATTGTGTTCCTACAAGCAAGGTTATTTCTTCTATTTATAGTACAATATCTTTGTAGTTATGAAGGTTCACTTCCATCCAGTGTTTAGTGACAGATTAAAAGTATTTTTTGCAATTTAGGCTCCTTTCCAAATGTAG
The DNA here is from genome assembly GCF_964261635.1 of Lissotriton helveticus. Lineage (NCBI taxonomy): Eukaryota > Metazoa > Chordata > Amphibia > Caudata > Salamandridae > Lissotriton > Lissotriton helveticus. The sequence goes on from NC_136063.1 coordinate 577,544,108, forward strand.
CTGCCCGGATTTAATCTAAGAAACGCATTTACAAGCATGGCAAAGTTTTGTACGCGATTTTACTGTTGATAGATGTGATTGATTAAAAGCAAACACATGAAAGAGGCTAAATAAAAAGATTCAGTAATTGTAGAGAAAATGTCTGGCCTATAGGATACAGTGTAGGTCTAGTTGCCATGGGGGATCTGCATATATTTCTATAGGCTTAAAAGTCAGATTAACCATGAAAAAACAAAATATTTCTTGGGACTTTCCAGAAAAAAAAGGGAATGCTAATGGGAGGATAAAGAGAACAAATGCAGGAATAGAACACGTACCTGGAAGGCATGTATGTTAGAACTAAAAGAGATCGCGTGCGGGACTAATCAAAAGACATTTTATTTTTTTACATTTTATTATTATTATTAGTGGCATTCAAAGCTCCATTTGCTGTTTTTCAGTCACTCATTACATTTCCTCACCGCAGATGATTTTAGAAGCAGGAGCAGATTCCAAAGTTCAGCAATGTAGCCGGAACTGTGGGATTTGTGGGACAAAGGGTTGGTGTATGAGTCCCACGTAAATAACAAGGATATTGACATAAACCCCCAAAAATACTAAGGCATGTATGTAGATGGACTGGAGACGTTTTTTGAGTGGAGTTGCTGCCATCAGTGTTACAATCCTGGATTGTGGAAATTCCAACAGTTACACAAAGAACAGTTGTAGAAAATGAGTCGCACCCATTCTGCATGTTAAGGATGTGGTATGTAGTCAGTGGTGATTTTGTTGCCCACAGTTGTGAATCTAGCACTAAAGCATGGTGTAGTAACGCACTCTCGTTTACAGACAGAACATTTTCAATTGAAATAATCACATTCCTACTGATAAAACTATATGGGGCACAAACAATAACTTGTGGAAATCAGTTTTCAGCACATATTTACCATTTGCACATCACCAACTAAAGTTTCTTGATTTGTTTTGATTATATTAAATAATTGCTTCAATCACACTCCAGAATTACAAAAAATGTGTGTCAATTGTGCTTTCTTAACTGCTGTTATATTTTGAAATATTTGTACTGCCCATACACATGAATTTAAATGAAGTGTGTTACAAAAACACTGACTTCCTATAGCTTTTTCCTTCACGCTCTCTGTACCCCACCAGGCTTGCCATATAGTTCATTTTAGAAAATCATTTAACTTTGCAGTCACAATAAGAAAAGTAAACACCAGCCTCCATGTTAAAAGAATAAGCAGCAATTTGTCAGACGACATAACATAATATCTGACCCCCTTCTTTGAATGCACAGCAAATGTGACAAGATAAAAATAAAATGTCAAGGCATCTTTATTGCTTATTCGCCTTCTGAACTCCAGAATGCTCATTTTGGCGTACTGCAGCGCCCCCAACCTCCACCTCCAGCGCTTCTGTATTGCTGGAAAATCACTGGTTGCAAATCCCTCCTTCAAGAAATAATTTTACTTACTAAGTATTGCATGTGTGCTAGTGCGGCGTTACACACTTTTGCACTGCACCCATATTATTTTTTAATGGTAAGTACATTGGTGAAATGATTCGACACTTTGTGCAACGTAAACACCATTAAATACGTTAGTATATTACCCATTCTTTTTATTTTTTTTATTTTTTTTATATTTCTTTTTATTGAAAGATTTATATAAACAGCAAGGCAAAGAAATATATTACATACAGTACCGTGTCCAAGACGGGGAAGGAAAAGCAATACAACGAAATCAGCAATCAATGTAGGAGAGGGGGAGGGGTGGGGAGGGACAGGGCAGAGTTAAAGCATATATAGTACAGTAGTGGAATGCAGGCCTAGGGGGAAAGTGGGACATCCGGGATATCTACAACAGGTGGTGTACATATATTTCCACGGTAGCCATTCCAGGGTCCCCACACTCTACACCACTTCGGGGTCGGCCCCGGGCCAGGTACACTGTCTTTTCCCTGAACATGCACCAGTCCATGTTTTCCTTCCATGCCACAACCGTAGGCGGCCTCGGGGACCCCCACAATTGAGCAATATCTCTCTTAGCAATCATGGCCCCCAGGGTCACCCACTGTGTCTGAGCTACATTGTGATCCGTAGGTTCCCAAACATTCAGTAAACAGCGTCTAGCCTCCGGTAAGAGGGCGATCCCCGTCACCTCATTCTTACATCATGTACCTCGCTCCAGTAGGTCGCGATCTCACAACATTCCCAGATAATATGGAGGAATGTCCCCACCTGCCCACATCCTCGCTTACACAGACGATCCTCAGAAAAACCCATGTGGACCAAACGAGGGCCCGTGACATAAATCCTATGTAGAATCTTAAGTTGAACCAACTGGAGTCGAGCTGGGATTGCGACCTCCTTAGGAGAGGAGATCACAGATTGCCAGTCCTCGTCATCCAGTTCAAGGCCGTCACGGGTCCACAAATCTCGAAGATGCAATAGGAGGTCTGATCTATCATGTATTAGTTTTTTATAGACTAGGGAGAATGTGCTATCAGGCACATAGCCATCCAACAATCTGTCCTCGAGTGGAGACGACTCCGGAATTACCTCCCCAACCGGGAAAACCGACCGCAAAGCATGCCGAACCTGGATATAACGGAAGTATTCAGAGCTACTTAATTCAAACTCCTCCTGCAACAACTCAAACGATTTAACCTGACCCCTAACCCAGAGGTCCCCCACCTTACTAATACCAATGAGGTCCCATTTATCGAACCCCTTGGTATTCCACAGTGTGCCAAGTTTATCAGAACCAAAAAGCGGGGTCGCCCGAGTCAAACGATCCGTCCATCCCGTCGCGCTAGTCGCGTCCTGCTTAAGGTGCACTGCTATCCTCGTAGGTCCCGACAAAGTCTTGACCACCGACTTAGAGTATAGCGCCCTATAGTAGTTGCCACCGGGCAGAAGCCACCTATCCATGGCAAAGGCGGGATTCAAGTCGGGACAATACATGCCATGATTAATAGCTCCCAATTGGGACGCCCAATAGTATCGCTTTATATCTGGGAGAGCAATACCTCCATCGTACCACGGGAGCGTCAGCTTAGCAAGCGAAATACGAGGTCTACCGTCCCATATCAATTTCCTTTGAAGATCTTCGATTGCTCTAAAATAGCTAGCGGGAACAATATCGAAAGTGTTCTGAAGAGCATAGAGAAAACGAGGTAAAGACATCATTTTAAAGAGGGCAGCACGACCAAGCGGTGAAAGTGGAAGCTTACGCCAACCCGCAACCTCTTGCTTCAATCTTGACAAAGGCAGAAGGAGATTCTGCTCGTACCGAACTGCAGGGTCCAATGAAATATAAATACCGAGGTATTTAAACCCCGTTTGCGCAATCCGGATGGGACAGTTACGTGGGAGAAGAGGGACGTCGCCCGAAAAGACGTATAAATAGGATTTCGTCCAATTAATAATGAGGCCTGAGTTCCTACCAAATGAGTTCAAGACATCGCATAATACTATCAAAGATTTTCGTGGCGAAGTCAGATACAATAAAATATCGTCCGCATAAAGCGAGATACGATCTTCAAATTCAGAGGACCACCGAATACCCTTCATCGAGGGCTCGCATCGGATCCACGCGGCGAGGGGCTCGAGGGCCAGGGCGAACAGGAGCGGTGACAAAGGACAACCCTGACGAGTCCCCCTCTCGAGATCAAACGGAGCCGAGACACGGCCATTAACAACAATTTGCGCGAGGGGGTCGTCGTAGAGCAACCTAACCCAACCAATAAAATCTGGTCTGAACCCAAACTTAGCCAACGCGGCCCATAAGTATGACCATTCCACGGTATCAAAGGCCATCGTGGCATCCAATGACGCCAAGATGGCCGGCTCACGCAACGTCGATGCTCTCACGAGAACACCATGCAGACGCCTGAGATTTAGGGCGGTGTTCCTATGCGGGATGAAACCGGATTGATCCGGATGTATCAGCTCACCAATAACAGTGATCAATCTATTAGCCAGGACCTTTGCCAGAATCTTAGATTCGGCGTTCAGAAGGGAAATGGGATGGTACGATGCACACTTGTCTCTGGGCTTCCCCTCCTTGTGAATCACCACAATGGTCGCTAACCACTGATCACGGGGGAGAGAGCCACACTCCCGAGACTCCAAAAACATATCTCGCAGATAGGGAGCAATTCTATCAGGTTTCAACTTGTAGAGTTCAATAGGTAGGCCGTTGGGACCCATCGCCTTCCCCGAACGCAGGGAACGAATCGCTAGAGCCACCTCATCAGCTGTTATTGCAGCATCCATTTGTTCCCTATCAATGTCAGAGAGACGCGGCAAGGAGATATCCCGTAACAGGAGATGTGAGTCCTCCTCCGGTCTATCCGACACAGAGGAGTACACCGCCTGGAAATGATCCGCGAACTGCTGAACGATCTCTATAGGGTCAGAAACCCGAGTATCACTAGCCGTCTCAATCAAAGACACCACCCGACTAGCTCTATCCTTTTTATCCAACCACGCAATTAATTTACAGGCCTTATCCCCCACATCATATAGGCGTCCCTGCTGCTCTCTACTCATGGCCTTTGCTGCGTCAGTGACCAAAGCCATGTATTCAAGTTGCTTTAGTCGTAATACATGCGTCGCAGCACGGGTGACCCCCGCTCCAGATCAAGCTCCAAGCCCGGCATCTCCGTCTCGATCTTAACCACTTCCTCATCCCTCTGTTTCTTAACACCCGCTATTAATGACAGGGCCTGACCCCTAAGGACGGTCTTGAAAGCCTCCCAAAGATATACGGCCGAGGAAACCAAACCCTCGTTCTCCAGGAAATACTGGTCAAGAGATTTTACCAAGGCTGTACGAGTTGTGGGGTTTCGGAGGTACCAGGGGTTGATCGGGGCCACCCAGCCCTATATTACCCATTCTTATTTTAAATTGTCACCAGAGGCACTGACAACCCATAGTCACAACAGTAAGTATGTCAAGAGAAGCACCCAGTTCTTTGTCAGTCTGAAGTTACGTTTTTCCTGGAATACATTTTACACCTGGCTGCACACACCACACAGTTGGCCTTTGGAAATAAGAGGGAAAGAACATTTTAGAATCCAAACCACATTCCATAGTAGTTTATTAGTGAGTGTTATTTCTCAGGGGAGGTTGAGGCGGGTACGATAGCTCGAGGCAAAGTGAATCATTGGTTGACAGGTGGAGACCTACTCATAGAGACCAAAAAGAAATTGCTATATTGTCAACTATTTTATGCCAAAGCACAAGACCTGCCATGTCTTTTCTGGTGAATATCCCACCTCTGTGTGATACTGTCCCACCTCAGTTGCTCCTCCCCTCTTGCAGACAATACACCTGCCCACAGGGCTCAACACCCCATCCCAAATTGACATTTATCTAAGGAGTATATCGCCTCCTAGTCCATTCACCCATAAAGGTAGTGTGTTGTGTGTATGGCTGTGTGGGTTTTGCTGAGTAGATGTGCTGCATGTAAATTTGTATGGGGAGCCCTTGCAGGCCTGTCCATTTCCACAATCCAGCACGTCACACACATATTTTAGGCATGGGGTCATGGTGCTCATTGTGGGATAAGAGCCTAAATGGCCCTTGTCCTTTTCAACAATCTAGGGGTAGTAACACAGGTGCCAACTGGGTGCCATAGCCAAACATTTTGACCTCAACACAATGCGGCTACCTTGTAGTTTTAGAATTCTGAGGCACAGCACTTTGCTCTAAAAAGGTCACAAAGAGCCAACAGAACTAGTGTGTGAGATACTGTAGGACTTTTTTCCAGGGCTATCTCCCTTTCTCTCAAGATCCATTAGTTAAGAGCAGTCTTCTAAGAAGCAGAGTTTCAATGCTACTTCCGGAACACAAAGACGGGACCTGTTAACAGCCTCGTTTTGAAGTTACCTGTTTATTGTCCTTCATGACACAGCAGAGGTATACACCCGTTACGACGCAACTTTTACTCCGCACTACCATTACAACGCGGGCATTACAACGCATGGCATTACAACGCATTGCGCTGGGGGGCGCTCTAGGATAAGAGGTAAGTTTAATTTACTATCCAACACCTTCCCTAGGGTCCACGGGGACTGGAGTTAGAATAGTAAATTATACTTACCACTATCCAGCACCCCAAAGCGCTATGCGTTGTAACGGTATTCGTTGTAAATACCGCGTTGTAATGGTACGCGGAGTAAAAGTATGCGTTGTAACGTCATACATCCCACAGCAGACTATGGAGCCAATCAGGATGTTGGCTCAATCTACTCCCGTGTTAAACGTTTACATTGCATGGGATGTTGACTTCACATGTTTTCACCTCAACACATTTAAGAGAAAACTAAATTTTAGAAGAGTTCGTCAGGATGTGGTTGCAACCAGGTCACAGAGTCATACAAACAATAGCTAAATAATTCACCTGGGCTGCTATTTTTTTGTTTCCAAAGCAGCAGCCCACCTGAGCAAGTAGGATGGAGATTCTGATTTATCAGAAATGGTTACACATAACCCTCTACGTTCTTTTCACATGTAGCCCGTTAGTGATACAATATTTGAACAGACAAATATTACTGCCTGTTTTGTGGTTCGGGATTTATCCACAATAGGGTGTTGTGCAGTGAAGGTATATCCCTGAAGGCATAAGAATTCACATTTAACAAAAAGACTTTGGGGGTCATTACGATGGCGGGTGGACTTGAGTCCGCCCGCCATCGTGGTGGTGCTTGGGACCACCCATCTGTATGGCGGCTGTCCCGAATGTAGAATCATGATACGACCACCATTGTGGCGGTTGCATTTTGCATCTTCACCATTGCGGCGGGTGCTGCTGACTGCAGCACCCGCCGCAATGTGTAAAATGCATGTAGTGCGTTTCCCTGCACTACGTGACGGGCGCCATGCGGTGCCTGCCACTTAGTGCAGGAAAATGTATCGGGGTACCATGGGTACCCCCCAGCGCACCACCACCTTCCCCCAACACAAGGGGGGCCTGCAACGGTTCCCAAAACAAATCCCTGCCAGCCTTTCAATGGCAGTTTACCCTCCATGGAGAGGCTGGCTGCGACTAGTATTGTAATTTGGCGAACGGTGCCTGCTAGGCACCGCCACCATTTAACTGATGCTGACCGCTCCTCCAAGAAATCAGAACGATTGCCTGTGGCAGATCCGTGGCGGGCGGTCTTTGCACCTGCCACCGTCGCAGTCTAATTCCCCCACCATCCTAATTTGGCAGGGGCAAAATTGCTGTCTGGTGACGGAGGGCCCGCCACCGCGCGGCTGGCTGTGGCAGGCCTTCCGCCATCATAATCACTGCCCTTATTTACATGTTCAGCCATTATAAAAGAAATAATTAAGCTGTATTGTGCCTAAACTCGGAACTGACATGCTGTTTGTGTTTTACTATGTAAGAGATTCTGAAAAGGGTTCCCACTGAGTAAAAATTGGCAAGGTAGATGATTTAATTAATTCTAATTCTGTCACAGCCTTCCTAAAATATCACAACCAGGACACATTTATGCCCTGTTGATTGAACAGAGTAAAGGCGCACTTTTTTAAATGTATTATCAAATGTAACCTTAAAGTACTGTCTTTTTATATGATACACCCAAGGGCCACTCTATATAAAAAAACATCATTTTGGATTGCTGCTTTATCCTAATACTCTGGCTATTCAACATCAGTGCAGACTGCGCAGTGCATAAAAGTGACAAATTTCCAAAATTATAGACTTGAATACACATATAAACACCGTGGTGACACAACAATTATCCTTCATAAAAGTCCAGCTCCAAATCTTGTAAAACAAAGGCCCCACCTTTCCTCTTACTTCTGGCCCCCCTCCTACCTCATTCCAGCTAAAATTCCAACCTATGAAATCATAGGGCCGCATTATGATGTCGGGTGGGCCGCCACTGACAGGCTGCCGGTGGCGGTCCACCCAACACACAGGACATCCATCCAACTACAGCATTACGATGCAGGTGGTTGGAGCGATACTGTCGGGGTAAGACCGCTGCCTCCGACAGGATCCAAGATCCCGTTGGGGTAGCAGTCAGACTCCTATCCCTACAATGGAGGCAGTGCCTGCACAGGCACCGCCATAAGGTTTAGGATGTCCCTTTCCAACTGCCTTGAAAAGGCAGACAGAAGCGGAATTTGTGGGCCCAAACCAGGGACCCCATGGGCCACTGCTAAGTGGTCTGGGGGCACATGTAGTGCCCCTGAAACATCCATGCACTGTGTGCCAGGCACCAAATGGTGCCTGGCACACTGGACATGGATGTTTACAAAGTACCCTATTCACTGCAGCTTGTGCTGAGGCGCTTTTCCTCGGTCGCAGCACTAGCAGCTGTAGAAAAAAGGAATTTTACGACTGCCTGCACGGCGGTCGTATCCTAATAAGGCGGGCGGATCGCCAAATCACTGTGAGACAGTTCCTGCCCAAAAAGATGGAGGCCGGCAGTCTTACCGACTGCCATTGTAATAGGCGAATCAGGTGAAGGCAGTAGAGAAAAAGAATAACTATGCAACTCATAATAGTCTGATATCTGAGAAAATGGCCCTAGCGGTTCTTTGGAGCAACACAGAGTTCACCTAGCTCATTAAGAAACCCGCAGACAAAGGGTGTATCATAGCAATATAAGAATATAGAAGAGAATTAAATAATGTAACAGTTAACAAATGAGGCATACTACAATAAATTATCCAAAAAACACCTACATGAAATACAGGATGAGATCGGAGTATAATAGACGTGGCAGCGTTAACCCAGGGATTCATAAACAAGAAAGAACATGATTATGTAAATAGACCACAACCTAGACTACAGGTTACATAAGAAGCTAGGACACCAGGAAGACCCATGATCTCAGGATGTGGATTCGTTCTGGAACCCTATGCAAATTTGTTGATGTTTTTCTCAAACCACATGTGTCCAAAATGCAATCATATTTTCGGGACAGCACCGATTTTATCAACTGAGTAGAGGGAGTTGCATTCACTGAGGACAGCAGCATTTAGGTAACCTTTGGCATAGAGTTGCTATGAATATCAATACAATATATACCTATAGTCTAAAAAATGTGTCAAAGGCACAATAGGTGTGTCACTCCAAATACCCACAAGTGAAGGATTGATAGAAAAAGAAAAAGAAAGGAAGACAAGACATCCCTTAAGGATAAGATCCCTCACTCACCCGAAGGTGACATGCTTCATCATTGGGGTCCTCCTTACCAATGTTCAGACCTAGTCTGCATTGGGAGCTGCTACTTCTGATGGATTTAAGGAAGTAGCTCAGAGATGTTTTCACTAATAAAGACTAGGATGGTAATCCCAATGGGAGCTAGAGGGTGTAGTGAGGTGTGCAGCGCTGTGAAAAGATATATACACTAAATGGTGAAATTAAAACTGCCTAGGTACAATCACAGAGCAATGCTTTAATAGTGTGTTGTACTTGACAGGATTAAAAGAAAGGTAACAGCACAGTGGTATGGATTTAGAACCACTGTCAATCGGTGGTCGACATGTTTCAGCCTCTAGATCACTACCCATGTATCAATGGCTTTCTTCAGGACCTCCCGGGACTTGCTCTCGAAGGTGACGAGGTACCGACGGACAGAGCGGGGCCTCCCTCCAGAGCAGTCCGCCAGGTAGAGGTGAGGCAGGAATATCCTACTGATGAGGATACCTGGGTATGACCTGACTGAAAAGACAAGCAGGAATACCGGTTCTGTATAAATTTTCTTTATCATTCTATTTTTATTTTTACACTAAACAGTGCAGCAGCATCATCACTAATACAATCTGGTCCTGAAGAAAGCCTTTCTTTTTCTTTTTCTATCAATCCTTCACTTGTGGGTATTTGGAGTGACACACCTATTGTGCCTTTGACATATTTTTTAGACTATAGGTATATATTGTATTGATATTCGTATTAGGGAACATACCTAGTGGTCTATAAACTTCCCTTCTCGACCCCCAATCTACGGTAGTGTGATAGTATAGAGTTGCAATGCACAAACATACCTTAGAAGACAGCCATATAAACGTTATGTAGGACACTAGAATCCAGCAAGACTAAGGATGGGATTCCCATAGAGTCCATACCTCAAGTGTCTGAGCTAGCAATCACAAACATTAGTTCATGTTCAAAACTGAATTGTTTGTACAAATAAAAGGGGTAGCCACTGGTGCATGCTTCACACAAGACATCGAAAACCTTTAAGTGGCAGAATTTGAGGCCAATACTAATCTAAGTGCTTCCAGTGTACACAGGGAATATATTGCTCCATGGAATAGACTTAGATACATAGATAATAGCTTCATGATCTGGCAGTGTGGTATGGATGAATTGCAAGAGCTCACCTTCTGGCTCAACCACTAAAATGAGGACTTGAAATTCACATACACTTACAGCAGAACAGACATCAGTTATCTAGAGCTCTGGGTCAAACATGAGAGGGGGACCACAGTGTTCTGAAAACCTACAGAAAAAAATTCACTATTACTATACAGTAGTCATCGCTCCAGAGCACTAAGGTACAATTTGCCCTATGGTCAATTTCTGTGCATATGACAATGCTGTAGTAATAAGGTTGATTATTTTAACAAAGCGGATATTTTGTCAGGAAAATTCGCGTGAGAGAGGAAACCTATAAGAAACTGGAGGATTAGTTGAAGGGGATGAGAACCAATTTCAAGCAATAATCACATTCCTTGTCAGGGTGAACCACTAAAGTCACTTAGTAAACTTGCACTTACCCCTCTGGGAGCTTGACACTAAGAAGTCAGGCTTAAAAAAGGCGATTTGTAAAGTATGTATGCAGTACTCCAATAGTAATAAAGTAAAAACACAACACAAGAAAAATACCAAACCCCTTTAAAAATTGGAAAATATTTTCATAATGAAATTTATACCTAAATGACAAAATTCTAATTAGTTGAACCGGAGATATGAATTTTGAAAGTTTGAATTAAAAATAGCACCAAAAAGCACCAATCGTGGTTCTCTGGTCGCCCTAGACTGGCTCAAAGTAAATCGTTATGGCAGATAAAGGGAACAAGTTCATCCCAGTGGAAGGATTATCTTAAGACTTAGAAAATGTTATGCAGAACAAGTGCTTGTCGACGAGTTGTTAGCTGGACAAGTTGCACGCTGGATCTGAAGCTGGGATCAACACAGTGGGTTGCAGAAGAGTCGGGTCCCAGTGCGGTTGTCAATGAAAGCGGTAAGCACTGAGCAGGTAAACTCTGTGCCCAATAAGGCCTCAAAGTCGACGGGTTGATGCTCAGCGTAGGTCCTGATGAAGCTTGCTGCATTCTGACTTAGAAACGTTTCTTAAAGTCAGATCTCCTTCATTGGGGCAAACTAGCAAGTTAAGGCCAACCAATGATTCGAAGTAGACAGCTGTGGCTGTGAAACATTGGTCCCAGTTTCTAACTGTTCTCCAGATAGAGAGTTGGCAAACAGTTTCTAAGTACCAAATCTTGAAGGTTGGGGACAGGAAGAATACTCTCTGACGCCATCCAAGTGTCAACGACCAGGGGTGCGTCATTTGGGGGTTAGGACTCACACCATTTGGGGTCAGCAGAAGGGTCTAAGGCAGGTCCAATTAGTACTGGTCAGCTGGGCAGTTGAAGGGAAAGGTCCTCTAGAAGCTTTTTGTGTCACAGTAACTCAAAGTAGAGGTCAGCCAGTTGGCCCTTAAAGCAATTTCTGGGGTCCTGGGTTCAAAGAAAGTAGGTCCAGTCTTCCTTCAGATTCTTCAGACGGTAGGGCAGCCCTTCCTCAGATTATTCACAGGTCCAGGAATATTCTGAGGAGACATCTTTGGTGTGCACTTATGCCAAGTGCCAGACCGTGGGTGGAGGACAAGTGTTTGTCCACCACTTAAAGCAGTTCTGGTCAGTTTCTCTATCCCCGCTGGGTTTGTGGCACCCTGACTAGACAATCAAAGAGGACAGGCCTTAGTGTGAGCTTCATCTGCAAGTGACAAGTTAGGCATCCTTTGCATCTCAAGAAGGAGCTGGGCACAGCCCCCCCAGGCCATCCAGTCATGGGAGCAGTCCCCATCTGTACTCCCGGGGCCCTTTGTCCATTGTCTGGTAGTAATACCCATCTCACAACAGGGGATCCACCTGAGGTGAGGTCATTAACAGATGGACATTTGCATGAAAGCTTTTTAATTTGAGGCAGGAAAAGGCCAACTTTTTAAAATTGTAATTTCCAAAATAGTAATATAAAATCTAACTTGACCATCACATTTGATTTTAAATTACTATTAAAATGAGTCCTTGAAGCATTTTTCTAGCTATTCCCAAACTACAGTTAACACTTATTAAAGGTAATAGTATCACCAGTGTAGACCTGTGTGAAAGCTAGCATAGCCACAGTGAAAAAATAACTGCCAGGACATGTAAAACATTAACTATACAAGTCGTACTTTTTAGATATTGTGCCGTATGGACTTTTAAGGCCTACCTTGGTGGTAACTTAAAAGTATTATAAAGGGTGGGTAAGGCCAGGGGCAGGCTCGGAGACGTATTTTATAGTACTACTTTAGTGGGTTACATAATTAGTGCTGCAGCCCACTAGTACAGGCCAGGCCCTAGGTACATTTAGTAACATTTACTTGGGCAGTGGTCTTCATACTTTTAATGCATGCCCCCCTGTAGAAAAAAAATCACCTGGGCCTCCCTCAGAATTTTTTACAATTATTCTATTAAATTAGCAATATTTAAATATGGCTAGACTTATTTAAACAATGCAGTTAAGTTCTGTTACCGTTTTAAAAATTCAATTAAATACATGATTGCCAAAAATACTATTCTGGTCAGGCAGGTAGGCCTTACTAACGTGTAAAAATATCCGCAGTGTGATTACTAGAAATGGGAGTGGGGGGTTTTAACCTCATCAATGCTACAGTAATTCCCCTTGAGGACTGTTACTCATGATTTCCCATTGTTCATGACGAGCTCAGCTCGTCATGAGCACACGAGCAGTGTACTGCATGACGAGCTGAGCTCGTCATGAGCATGGAAGGGGTTAAGAATATTTGGAGTCCATTCCCTTTTGACACATATTCCCAGCTAGGTTATAAATGACAAAAGATTTGTGATGCCGCTCATATTTTCTGCTTAAAACAAAGCACTGCTACCAGCATAATGCTTCTTTTGGCCAAAATATGGTGCCCCATGAGATCACTTGATCCCCCCCCCCCCCAGTTTGAAGACACCTGTGGTAGGGACTTATAAGTAAGTTAAATATGCCAATTAGGTTTATGGTAATTTTAACACTTTTGGAAGGGAGAGGACAAGAACTTTACTTCTGGTTGGCAGCGGTAAATTGCACAAAGTTCTATGGACAACCAAAAACATGTTAAGCAGCAGAAGGCAAAAATCACCTGTGTACACCCGGCAGGAAGGCCAAATTTCCAACAATAATCCAAGAACATTGTACCTAGGACTTTGGAACAAATGTGGGTCAACCCTAGGGAATGCCTGTTAACACCCAAGGAAATGAGAAACGAAGCAGATCGAATGAAAATGGTGTCAACAGTGAATCCTTAGAGCAATTCCATGCAACCAATTGTTAATACATGTTGGAACTTACTAGAAAAGAGGAAGAAAAACTCCCCCATTTTTGCTTTTAGATGTGACAACAGTACAAGAAACTTTGAAATATGGGCATTTAGGGAGGCACCAAAAAGGCACAGAATCACTTTGAGCTGGGGCTTACCGCCTGGTAAAGGCCAGTTGAAATGTGGGAAATGCCAGGGTATACGTTTACCACAAACACCAAAGTCTTTGAAGTTGGATCAACGAAATATCTACCGTCATCTTCCAATTGTAACAGGAGAAATATGATCTGCCATTACTTGCCCTTGTGGCAAACTGTATGTGGGACAGGCAACACCAATGATTAAACAAAGGATTTGTCAGCATCATAGCTTCATCTGTTGAAGGATTGAGGGGCATGTTTGGTAAAACACTATGCAGAAGTGCATCACATAGAAGCGAGCCTGAAAGGGCAAGTGGTGGAAGTGATCACACTAGAAGGAAGGGGAGGAAACATTGCTTCGATGCAAGGAGTGAACTTAGGTGGGTATATTGTTTACAGAATACACTCACAGGACTAAATGGTGTATGTGTACTGCATGGCGTCTTTGAACATATCATTTGATGCACTCCAGGCACAACACACAATGTGCACAAGGGAATGGTACTTTGGGTTAGATTGCACACCCTGAATGCTGACATTACATGTTAGTCATGTTCTGTTAATGTTCTTTTATTTTCTAGTGACACATGGTTGTATTTTGTCTGTACACAGTGTGACAACCACAACTTCATTCTTAATGATTGGATAAACAAATTACATTGTAGACATTAATTAATTAAAGACTATCCATCTGAGTAGTCCTCTGAAACAGGCTCAAGTAAAGGCTTGTAGGAATTATTGATCACTCATTACAATGGGCACAGGTCACAAACTATATTGTAGACATCAACTAGGTCACACCCAGTTTATGTTATCCCTAATCTATAAGGTGGTTCTGGTGAGTGCAGCAGGCTTGGCCTTTTGAAAATGCTTGTGTTCAAAAACATGTAGTTATTTTCATTAATCACTGTGATATGCACATGCTGTTTAATGGAAATGTTTCAATTACACCAATATGGCTGCTTTACAAAAGTGAGCATTCAAGTGGTTTGAGGCAAATAAATAGATTTAATCAAGCCACAATACAAGGTTGATTCTTCCTGCGTTTTCCCCAGAGCAGTGTTCCTCTCAACCGGATATACTGTAACAGTCCAGTGACTGGCAGCTTTTGATTTTTACCAAAGCAGTGTTTTGAATTGCGGAAGGGTCAGTACAGGCACATAGTGAAGGTCACTTGTGCAGTTAGGAACTTGATTTTGTTTCACAAGCAGATCCACTGAGCATATTTTTAGGTTTTCGCTACATCACACGGCGGTGAAGGGCTTAAGTTGAATATAGAATATACATTTAACCTACACCAATATAATTTTACATTTCTTTGCTTCCACATAAATACATATCCATTTCAATGATATCTACTTGTAACGCTTCACTTTACCAGACAGCATTCCTTTGAAGCCAGACCTATTGTTATTGCCAATGCTTGTTATAAATGGGACTGAAAGCATGGTTGCCACACGGAATATGGTGTGATCGATCAGAGAATACTAATGAAATCACTGTCTAATAATACAAATGCATATAAACATTGGAGTTAGTTATAAGAGATCAGAGATTCTCACAAATTGTTTGTCCACCTTTATTACAGTTATTGCTTACTGAAGGCTTATCTTAAATGTGAAGCAAAAACAGCAGCATCCATATAGTGGATTTGTTGCTTGCCGGAGTTACTGGAAAGGTTCAACACGACTCTGTATCAACTAATTACAGAATTGCAGCTATCTGGGATTGATTCAGGGCCTTCTTTTTAAATTGATTTTAGGTTGTTAGACAAATGGCTCATGCACTGCTCCGACCTGTTTTTTTAGTACTAAGGGTCGAAATTTCCATACGACTCCAGGGTTGTCTTTGAAAAACCTTCTGATAAAGACCCACAATTTGGAGTTGAGCTTTTATGTGGGATAATTGTTGTGACAATCCTGACTTTATAAATGTATCCAGGTATATCATTTTCACATGTGTCCCTTGCATGCACTGCATGAATGCACTAATGTTGTATAATTACAATATTATGATACTACAATAATACAAACCTATTTTTTTAGATGGAGTGGCCCTTGCGTGCATCGATTGCATTTAGTTAAATTGTGAGATTGATTAAGACAGGTTGAATATACACAATATGCTTGTGTTGAAACGTGTCCTACGAAACCACTACACTTTCCTTACCCAGGTTCTGGGTATTGGGCATATGGATTAATCCTGGGTCTATACTACTAGTATGATTACTATTCCAACTCCAGTCAGTGCAACAGTAGGGAAAGTGTTAGTTAGCGGTGGGATAAAATGTACTATTCCCACTCCAGTGAGTGCAACAGTAGGGAAAGTGTTGGATAGCAGTGGGGTAAAATTTACTTTTCCCACTCCAGTGAGTGCAACAGTAGGGAAAGTGTTGGATAGCGGTGGGATAAAATGTACTATTCCCACTCCAGTCAGTTAAAAAATGAAACATAAAAAAAAATTAAGAAAGAAAAAAAATGAAAAAATATATAAAGAAATAAATATGTTAAAAATTAAAATACAAATATATTGATATTAAATTACAAAAACCAAAACATATTATACTGTTAATTACATATGACAAATACCTAAAAAATATTATACAAATCAAAATACAAAATAAACTTCAAACTACTAGAAAATATTTACAAACAAAAACATACATTTTTACATAATTGTTTTACTTTTATTTTTACACCATAACACCACACAAATCACAAAACACTTCTAAATTAAAAAAATATACTTTCATAATTAATTACCAATTAAATAAATGTTATTCATTTTAAAAAATGAATAAAATGCAATTAACTTCCCACAATTTACCCCAATAATGCTCACAGCACACACCTAAATTAAACTGTAAAATAATTAATTACATATTTAAAACGTATTTTCAAATAAAAAACTATCACTATTAAACAACTAATTATAAAGTAAGTAAAATGTATTTAATACCCACACTTTACCCCTTTACAAGTAAAAAACACACAAAACAAATTAACAATTACCCAAAATAAATACCAAATAATTAATTATTATTAATTATTAACTATTTATTAATTAATTACACACCAATTGCTTCCCAACCTTTACCACTATAAACCGTATAACAAACACCTATAAGTAATTACACAATGTCCATATTTAATTTACAATCAATTAATATTAATTAACAAGGCCTAGTCCTTGTATGCTGCTTTTAAGATCTTGAACCTGGTTTTCTTATAGTAACAAGCTCCACATGTTTACAAAGCAACCTTTAGCTTCGCTCCCCAGGATCAACTCATAAATTATTAGAGTTTCTGCCATACTAACACCACCTGAGCTATCTGAAACTATTATGCCCATGTGCTGTAACATGCATGCCCAATAGTAAAATGTAAAATAAGGAACCAACCAACCACCACACTGCCTTAGCAGAATGATATATTTGGCCGCCCTCCTTGGTTTCTGATATCCCCACAAGAATCTAAAGCAAACGTTCTCCAAGCAAGTCAGCCAAAGTTTGTACATTTCCAACGGGACAGTCCTAAAGATATAAAGCACCTTCTGCAGGATGGTCATTTTCAACACATTGCCCCTTCCATAAAGTGATAAGTGCAAATGGTCCATTCTATCCAGATCCCTCTTGATGTTACCTAATACTGGTGCCAAATTATTTTCCACCAGCGAATCCAAGGCTATTGTGATTTTAACACCAAGGCACACCAGGTCAGCTACTACTGAGGTACTGGGTTTTTAAGAACCGGCACAGAACCGGTAACCCAGCGGTGCCAGGGGATCAACACCCAGAGACCTCGGGTTCTCCTGAGTCAGACCGACAGAAACTTCAGAGTCTTCCAGGTGAAGTCAAAGATTAGTTTATTGGCTGCAACCAAGGTGACAGGGTCCTAGAAGTACAATACCAGTATATTCAGGAGACTGCACACTTTCACGAAGTTAGGCTTCTCTTCTTATACATAATATTCAGCCTTGGGCAAAACATTCCTTGGATTCGTGGTATTTCATTTATGGTTACTGATTACAAAAGAAAAGCAGAGTCATGATGACATGTACATATTTCACGTCGTGCTGCCCATAACAAATCATCCGGCAAGGCCCAACATTTCATCAGATATCGCTGGACCCCTAATAAAAATGGTCACCTCCCCATCATAAAACAAGTGAGGAAAAGGAGTGGAGAAAGATGTGAGCGAG
The DNA here is from genome assembly GCF_964261635.1 of Lissotriton helveticus. NCBI lineage: Eukaryota > Metazoa > Chordata > Amphibia > Caudata > Salamandridae > Lissotriton > Lissotriton helveticus. Next base: position 577,562,017 of record NC_136063.1, read on the forward strand.
ATATGGCAGGTGTGCGCGCTGAAATGGTTTTATGGCTGGTTGGGCCTAGATGCTATCTTGCTCGGCCACTGGGAGGGAACTGACCTAACGAGTTCGGCCTGGGGCAATGGTTCTAACTTGTACTGGGGTCAGGGAGAAGTCGATTAAGGAGTATGTGTCCTTGTGGAATCAAATTCAACTGGATTAAGGCCTATGTAGAGGGCAACATGCAGCTAAGGGTTTAGAAGGTAAATGACGATTTCGAGGTGAAATCGTCACTCGAATATGCCGAAAATACATGTACTTGATGTACTCGTCATTCTCGGTCTTTTGATACCAAATTCGTCCTATTTCGACGAAGTTTTTATTCTCGAGTCCAGTACTATTATATGAATCCAGATTTTTCAGAACCACAGACCCTCCTTTTGCCCTTACATAGGCAATTAATCTATCCTCATGTTAATCTGAGTCCAGATCTATATTCCTAAAGTCATTGAGATGTTGCTGCAACATCATTCTAGTGCTGAGCTCATGTCTTGACACAGGCTTCCTTACACATGATGTAACACAGAGGCCACATATTGCAGGAGCACACTGTATGCATAGACAGAACAGGAAAAGAATGGCTAAGACCATCCCAACGACCATCAGAATTTTCCATCCCCAGGCAGATATCAGTCCCCAGAACCATCCCATTAATGACCAATCTCCTTTATCCACATGGATAGATTCGGAAATTTTATGTAGTTTGGAGATGGCCCCGTATACTGTTGGAGCATTATCTGGAATAAAAATGCAACAACTGGACTGGATCAATTTGCATACTCCACCTCGGTCCGCAAGTATTACATCCAAAGCGACCCGGTTCTGAAGGGTCATCAGTCGATCCAACTGGAGCTCAGCAGTCAGGTTACTAAGGGCACCAGCAGTTTCAATCACGGTGGATTCAACTACCCTTGTCAATTGCCTTATGTTTCTGCTGTTAGCCATGGCTCCCCAGAACGGCAGAACACCCATTGCAAAGTCACCAAATTCTTGACCTGCAGTGTCTTCTTTACTCAAAACACCTCTAACTACCCTTGTCCGATGGTAATCCGCCGCTGCTGTGTAGGTGGGAGGTAACAGGAATGAAACAAAACATGAGCCCGAGAAGTCAGGGGGCAACCATGTATAGGCTCTATCACGGCAGATGAAATAAGTACCCTTAGCGGCTAAAAAGGCAGGGGAAGTCTGGGATCCAAAAACGTACGTTTCTGTACAGACACTCTTCCCTAGCTGAGCTCTGGGATTCTTACCAATACCTTGCAGACACAGGTGACCTTGATGGGGTACGATCCAGATAGGGGACGATCTCTTGGCTTGCTGTTTCTCACTTAATGTAGTGCCATATCCGGTCACATTCCAACCTACATATGCAAGTATCTCATCATCCGGGGTATCTTCGTAAGAAGTTACTTCCTTGATCATGTCAACTATACCCTTGACTAGGGCGCTAGTCTTGAGGTTGTCTTTTACCGAGCGTAGGGGTTGGATTTCTCGTGCATATATGAACATTGTCCTATATGCCCATACTGACCCATTGCGACTAAATGGCAGGACCAAATAGGGGATACCTCTATCCGTGGTGTGGGGCATGAGACCACACACCCAACAGTTGGTTGTGTTCATTACAAGTTGGTGTTGGTGTAATAGCTGAACGAAGGAGTTATTAATGAACTCTAATCTCCTATTTGATTCGTGGTCAGGCAAAGGGTGGAAAGAATGAGAGGAAACAGTAGGAGGAGGTATGGGTGATGTAGTGGGCGTGAATGTCATATGAAAAGAGAATAAAACATAGCTTATCAAAAAGACCATTACGCTAAATAGCATAAAAATACACATTATTATAAAAATTCTCTTCCTTATTGTTTTCAAAAGTCTCTGCTTAAAGTTCATTTGTTTGGCAGTTCTCTCCACATCAGGAAACTCCATCCTCTCTAAGGTGCTGCCCGCGGCGGTAGGTTGTTTCAGCTAAAGGATGCTTCCGTCAGTCTAGGGTGGCTCCCTTGAACCAACTGGAACCAGCGACCTATCGTCGTCAGCTGCACCCAAAAGTCTTTCATCAACCGCGACCCTAGCAGCGGAACCCGGATGGCGGTTTGAAAAAAACAAAAATAAGCAAGTTACCTAGATGGGAGAATCTGCACTTTCAAAAATAGGATTTGGGGAAAAAAACACATTTTTTTATTAGTCCACAGGTTTTTCTCTCGGATCATAAAATAAATCACTTTTACTTTAGTCTGTTTTTCTTGGTCGCAAATTGTAGCGTCTCTTCCCGGGTACTGTCTGGTCCAGAAATAGTAGCTCAGGTTCCACAGAGTTCAATTGTTCTGGTGGTGGCGCAGTTTCTGAAATTTTTTTCCCACTTTCGCAATCAGGATTGGCTTCTTTCACACGTTCATCAGTTGTGCGCTCTGAGTCAGTGCCTCCTTTTCGGACCCATTGGTCATGTGGCAGAGGGAAGGGTATTTTCTTACAATGGATCCCGTGGACCCAATTGGCCTTCCCCTCCACTCTAACAGTCGACCTTGTAGACAGGAGGACGAGGTGAGGCCCGGTCCATCTGGGCTGGTCGTTTCTTGTTCTTTGGAAGTTGCGGACAAGCACCCAGGAACCGGGGTCAATGGAGTGACCCGGTGTCTCAGAGACCGGAGGCAAGGTGTTGTGGACCTGTTGATATAAAACACGCAATTTAGCCGTCAATTCATACAAATAGTCAAGCAAAATGGGGTGTTGCAGCTCGCTAAACTTCGTGGGCCTAGGCACTCCCCATATGTTGGCTGGCCGACCAAAGATTATTTCATAGGGGCTGAGCTTCATTCGCGAATGCACAGTCATTCTGGTGGATAGGAGTGCTAAGGGTAGAGCGTCAGGCCATTTAAGACCTGTGCTCGCTTGGATTTTGGCCAATTTAAGTTTAAGCGTGCCATTGTAACATTCCACTAATCCAGCTGATTGGGGGTGATTTGTAGCGTGGAACTTCTGCCTAATGCCTAGCCCTTCACACACTCTTTTCATCACACAACCCACAAATTCACTTCCGTTGTCAGACCAGACCATTCTAGGCATTCCGAACCTGGGGAAGAACTCTTTCACAAGGGCTTTCGCTGTGGACAAGGCAGTATTGTCCCTTAGGGGATAGGCTTCTACCCATCTTGAGAAGGCACAAACAACCACGAGCACATATTTTAAGTTGTTGCACCTCTCCATGTGTATGAAATCTAGCTGCAAAACCTCGAACGGATACGTAGGAGGTGCAAAATGACCAGCTGGAGTTGGGGTTCCCCTACCAGGATTGTGCTTCAGACATACCATGCAATTCTTGACAACATTCTCTGCACACTTGGGAATCCCTGAATTCTTCCACACTGGGGCCAACAACTCGCAAATCCCTTTCGCGCTGATATGGGCCATCCCATGAGCCATTGTAACCACTGCAGGCACATATGCATCGGGTAACAACCATCTCTGTTGCTTTGTCGATTCAATCCAACAACCATTTGCATCCATTCTCCCTGTACTTTCTCTCCACATGCTTAACTCTTTCTCCGTGGCCTCAGCTTGGATGGACTTCACACTTTCTATCGTGTCTTCACATATTCCAACATCACCAGTCCATCTTTCTGGGCTCGCAACATACATTCGGCTCATCATATTCTTTGCAGTTTCCTTAGCAGTTTCATCAGCAAATGCATTTCCACGACCAACATCATCAATCACTTTCTTGTGTGCACTACATTTCACGATCGCTACTTTCAGGGGCAACGTCAGTGATTCAAGAAGCTCATTCACCAACTGACCATGCTGAATCTTAGCTCCATGCGAAGTCAGGAACCCACGTTCTCTCCACAATCGTCCAAAACTGTGAGCCACTCCAAAAGCATACTGACTGTCGGTATAGACAGTCACTTTCATTCCTTTGGATAACACACATGCTCTCGTCAGTGCCACGAGTTCAGCGGCTTGAGCTGAACCATGTGGTATTCGCGCAGTTTCAACGATTGTGTGCAAAGTTGTGACAGCATATGCTGTAGTCACGTTACCATTTGGGAGTTTAAAGCATGAACCATCCACCCATAATGTACCATCACATTCAGCAAGAGGAGTGTCGAATAAATCAACTCTCCCTTTCGTCTCTTCCTCTGTTCTGAGGAAACAATCGTGCTGTTCTGAAGCATCCGATTCCTCAGCAATTGGTAACAATGTGGCTATGTTCAAGGTACTGCACCTTTTGATGTGCACATGGCTGGCTAGTAGCGTCAATTCATAACTGGACAGTCGAGCACTAGTTAAGTGCTGTGTCTTGGTCCTATTTAACAATGTGTCTACTGCATGCGGGACCATCACGATTAGTGTATTATTCATTACTAGACCTGCAGACTGTCGAATAGAAACATATTATAAATTTTGGGGTTGAACCCATATAGTCAGTGGGACCTGGGTAATTGCTCGGTATATACAGAAAAGAGGGTCCCAGACAGAACACAACAAATTACTAAATTCACAGTATGTTGAGTTGAATTATTTCAAAAAAGATCGAATCAAGGTGCAAGGTGTTTTAATTTTCACCACACCTGTCCTAAACATTCATTAGCTCATTACTCAGAACATGAATATATACACATTACACACAAATTCAATATGCCCAAAGGGGAGAGGGGAAAGTGCAGGGGAAAGAGATATACATTTCTTGATAGTTCAACATCACTATTCAAAAATTTCTCAATTGTGTATGACCATATTTTAGAATCACAGGAACGGCCATGCACCACCACCCACAGAATCGAGAAAGAGCTATCAATCTGTCAATCCTTTCCGTGTCCGGTGCATGGCCGTTCTTAGTTGGTGGAGCGATTTGTCTGGTTAATTCCGATAACGAACGAGACTCCTCCATGCTAACTAGTTACGCGACCCCCAGCAAAAATATGATGTTGATGTTCACACACTGTTTTTGACCCCACGTCCGGGGATCTATGTAACTTTTTCCTGTGATTCTAAAATATGGTCATACACAATTGAGAAATTTTTCGTTTTGAGTTCTCTAGTTTCTCATCCTTGTCTCTATTCTCGTAGTACTGTGCGGTAGCTAATATCTGGGCTGAAGATGAGACTGCCCAAGAACTTTCTGAATCTTTTAATTTCCTACACAAGTCTGGAAGTAGATTGTGCACAAATTTATCGACAAACAATCTCTGACCACCTTCTGTGGTCATATCTTGACCGCTGTGGTCAATGAATGTTTCTTCAAATCTGGTGAAGAAATCTGAAACAGTTTCTTCTTTCTTTTGCTTGCATGCAGATAACTTATCCCAATTTACGCGTATTGCAGGCATTATCGTTTTCATGTAATCTACTATTCTACCAGGTAGTTCCGCTATCAGAGGCTCAGGCTTGGCACCACCAACTTGTCGTGCATCTGCAGCAGTAATATTAGCCCACGTGTCACCTAATTCCTGGTCATGATCTACATGACGAATTTTTCCCCATAAAGGCTGTGGAACAACGTTCCTGAATAACATATCGATATCGGCCAAATTCATTATACATGACCCAGCAGTTTGCGACAATTCTTTATAGTACCCTGCAGGATTTTTACGCGGATCTGGTAGTGTTTGTTTGAGTGCTAAAACTTCAGCTCGCTTCCATGGAACATGTACCCATACGCGGTGAAAGTGGGGCAGGACAGGTGGGACAGCTGTCGCGTCACCCTCTCTCCATTGTGGGGGAACTTCTCTCATAGGGTATTGTCGTGCCTTTTTCCTACTAGATGCACTGGATTCCGATGGTGACCCAGAACTGCTTCCCTTACTTCGATATGATAATAGCATTTCAACTGCTTTTTCCACATCGGGACCTACAATCATACCCTCTCCAAACTTAAATCGTACACGACACATCTCTCGCGGGATGCATTCTTGATCATTGTCTTCTAAATCCTCGCCAAGAAAGACACACATTTGTTCGAACACATATCTCTGTGTCGCTGCTTCCCATTGATGGAAGACTTCCATGACAGACTGTAAATCATATTTTGCAGTGTCCATGACCCATTTCCGAGCTAAACCATTCAGGGAATCTCTCTCTTGATAATCAGGCAGTTGACTTCGCAACTGTCTTCGTCCTATGTTAGGGGTCGCAGCAGGCGACCCAAAAAGGGGTAAAAGAAGATTAGTAACAGTGCTGGCCATTTTCTGCCGAAGGGAAGGTGAAACTGTTATGTTATGTTATGTTATGTTACGTTGTTTTTGTATAGCGTACGGCTACTCGAACAGGAGTGTCCCGACGCTTTTTTCCACCAATGGCTGATAAAAGGTAACACAACACAGTAAAAACAGAAACCTAAACGAGAATAAAAAGACCATTTAATAGAGACACAAACTAAGAGTTAAAAAGCCACGTCTTCAGGCTCCTCCTAAACTGTAACAGATTGGGAACACTGCGCAAAGCAAGCGGAAGAGAATTCCACACCTGGGGAGCTCGACAGCTAAAGGATCTCCCTCCAGCGCGAGCCTTCCTTACCCGTGGAACCACAGCTTTAAAGAGGGATTCCGAGCGGAGAGAACGAACTGGATGATAAAGGTTCAGCCTCCGCTGCAGATATCCCGCCCCTGATCCATGCAAAGCTTTATGCATCAGGGTCAGTGATTTAAACAGGATCCGCTTCCTAATAGGGAGCCAGTGAAGCTTCTGAAGCAGCCCCGAAGCACGGGCTCGCCTACCAAGACCAAAGATTGCCCGGGCAGCAGAGTTCTGCACCACCTGGAGACGCTGGACCAGGTAATCGGGGAGGCCAAGAAAGAGGGCGTTGACATAGTCCAGCCTTGAGCCGATAAGAGCCTGAACGGTAATCCTCCTGTGCTCCTCCGACAACAGAGGCAAAAATTTGCGGAGCATCTTCAGGATTCCGTAACAGGTACCGGCCAGGCCAAGAATGTGGGTTTGCAATGCCAACTGGTTGTCTAACTTGACGCCCAGATTTTTAACTGAAGGACAAACAGATGAAAGAACGGGGTGAGATAAGGCGGGGGTAGAGATGGCAGAAGAGGTATCAGGAATAATAGATGTGGTACTAGGCAAAATCATAGAGGGGGCATTAGGAGATGTAGAAAGCACTGTAGGCAAAATCGTAGAAAACACAGGTGAAACAGAAGTGGTCGGTGGGCCTGGAGGAGGCTGCACCGGAAAAGTAGGAGCCAGCTGAAGAACAGCTGGTGGGTGTTGTGGAAGAGCCAGAGGCGCAGCTTGTGCAACTAAAGGTTGCGGGGGTGCTGTAGCATTCTGCGCATAGGGGGGTGGTGAAGTTAATAATTGCGACATTAATTGGTCTTTTTCACGCACTTTTGCTGTCCCTTGCTGAAGAGACGGCAAAACTGGATAACACTTATCTATTGCCATTTTACGTTGCCTGTGCAACTGCTCATTTATCTGCTCTTCCTCATTATCTTTAAACTGCACGGCAGCTTGCATTACTGAAAGTCCCCCTTCTCTCTTATTTTTCTTAGCTAATTTAATTTCTTTTTGTTTGGCTTCTTTGCGCCATAAGCGGAAAGAGTCAAACATCGCCGGCCGGGCTTTCTTTTTGAAGAGTTTAACTTCAAGGTTGTCTAAGATTTCAGAATCAAAGCTACCATATTGGGGCCATTTTAAAACACCATCTTTCCTAGTGTATTTAATCCATACCTCGTTGTAAACGATGGGGCCTACCCCATGTTTAACGTATAGCTCGTAAGTCGGAGTTCCAACTGGAGGAACCGGACACGAGTCCTCCAATCGGGAGTCCCTATTATTACTACCAAGACAAAACCAATTCCCGAGTCTAAGACTAGGCATCCTCGCTCTCTAGTCTAGTTCCAAAACTTCAAAGGATTTATCGATTACGATATTTCTCGTGAATACACGAGTCCTTCGGTTATGGTGCTTGCAAGAACCAATAAAAACCTTATGTATCTCCAAGATACCACAAAGTAAGTCCAACTAAGGACTGGGAGACGCTCCACTTATACTTAACTGAAAAATATCGATGGCTTCACCAGAAGACTCGTCTCAGCGTTTCGCTCTACCGAAAACTTCAAGGGTCCAACATCAGGGCGATAGCCAGGGCAGCAGTCCTTGTAGCCGTCGGGAAGCGGGGAACCTCGCAGTAAAGACCTTCGGACCACGTCGACATGCAGGGGTCGATGAGGTGGTGGGCCCTCCTCCGGAATTTCCACACAAAGCTCCTCACGATCTTCAGGCTTGATTGGTACCACTGGAATCGCCCCACGTTGGGCGCCAAATGAGGTACTGGGTTTTTAAGAACCGGCACAGAACCGGTAACCCAGCGGTGCCAGGGGATCAACACCCAGAGACCTCGGGTTCTCCTGAGTCAGACCGACAGAAACTTCAGAGTCTTCCAGGTGAAGTCAAAGATTAGTTTATTGGCTGCAACCAAGGTGACAGGGTCCTAGAAGTACAATACCAGTATATTCAGGAGACTGCACACTTTCACGAAGTTAGGCTTCTCTTCTTATACATAATATTCAGCCTTGGGCAAAACATTCCTTGGATTCGTGGTATTTCATTTATGGTTACTGATTACAAAAGAAAAGCTGAGTCATGATGACATGTACATATTTCACGTCGTGCTGCCCATAACAAATCATCCGGCAAGGCCCAACATTTCATCAGATATCGCTGGACCCCTAATAAAAATGGTCACCTCCCCATCATAAAACAAGTGAGGAAAAGGAGTGGAGAAAGATGTGAGCGAGATATGGCAGGTGTGCGCGCTGAAATGGTTTTATGGCTGGTTGGGCCTAGATGCTATCTTGCTCGGCCACTGGGAGGGAACTGACCTAACGAGTTCGGCCTGGGGCAATGGTTCTAACTTGTACTGGGGTCAGGGAGAAGTCGATTAAGGAGTATGTGTCCTTGTGGAATCAAATTCAACTGGATTAAGGCCTATGTAGAGGGCAACATGCAGCTAAGGGTTTAGAAGGTAAATGACGATTTCGAGGTGAAATCGTCACTCGAATATGCCGAAAATACATGTACTTGATGTACTCGTCATTCTCGGTCTTTTGATACCAAATTCGTCCTATTTCGACGAAGTTTTTATTCTCGAGTCCAGTACTATTATATGAATCCAGATTTTTCAGAACCACACTACCCGTGGGTTACTAAATCCTATTCCCTCTGTGCATGAACCTGGGTTTTACTCTTATTCAATATATATTCAGAGCATCCCCCAAAATACCTAAAGCTAAAGTTTTGATATTGGGAAGCGTGACTGATGGGTTGGTGGTTACTACAGCAATGTAGCAATAACAGCCTCAGGGGCGCTGCTATCCAGTGCTTGATGGGCATGGCTGAGCCATGAGAGTTGATGTGTGTATCCATGTCTCAGGATAAGTTGTAAGTTAGGCATGGCTATTGTCCAGAACATCCAGATGGGCTACATCCTCTCAATATAGATCTGTATATGTTTTAACTTGTACACCCACGGAATGTATTCCGTGAATAACGAATTGTTTAGCACATGTATCCTGTGTCTGTGTTCCTTTGAAACCGAAACTAACATGTTGGTAGTCTGCATCTGGATTTACAAAACATTCACTATAAGTGCTTCTATGCATTAGTCCACTCTCAAGACCGATAGCCCATTCCTGTGAGACATGAAACTAAGCCTTGCCTGGCGGCCCTTATTCCACATAGTGGAACCAGAGACTACCTTTGTTTCACATCTACTAACAGCTAACTGTGTAAAACTGTTATATGTATCGAGCAGGATCACTCTGTAGCTCATAGCACGAGAGCCAATAACAAACCACATTATGCTTGTCTCTATTAGGAAGATCTGCCGTCTTTAAGATGGTATTCCTCTTGCGCCTCCTCTACCAGCTACAGATCATCCTTACCCAATAGCGTTCACATGGGTCTGGCATAGAAGCGCGACGTTACGGCAATTTCTATGGAGTGGTGGCTCTGAGAGCATGTTTTCAATCAGCATACTGTGGGGGAATAGTACCAGCTGATATTCAATCACGCTGCGTCCCATCTCCTATGCTGAACAAGTGGTGGTAAGGGGATAGATGCGACCCAGCATACACAGTAGAATGCTGGGTGATGGGCGACATGAGTCTCCATACCTATCTACATATGGGGTCGGCACTTCAGACACTGCTGCAGACAACAAGAGTAGTGTTCGGGGACTGGAGACAGTCACTGCAACGAATGGGATGGTGGGGCCACATAACAAGAGAAACTCCTCTTTGGCACAATGGGCTAATGCCTCAGCTGGCCACACTTGCCAGATTCAGGGGGTGGAATGATATCGGCATTTCGACATTGGGAGTGGTATGCGAGTTCAGGTCCTTAAATCTTTTTAAGAGCTCCAGAAAGAATACGATATGCCACACGCTCAGTTCTATGAGTACCTCCAATTCCGACACACCCTATCCCCACACATCGCAAACCTTGAGACCCTTTCCGAATTCAACCCAATAGAGGCCAAAGTTTTTATGGGGGACCTGGGTGACCATAAAATCACCAAGATCTATCAATCACTTATCGCTAATACCTCCACTACACTAGACACCCTCCGGGAGGCCTGCAAGAACACCTGGACCCGCTGGAGGAGGAAGACTGGGACGAAGCTCTGGAATCCCCACGTGGCGCAGCCATTGCTTCACGAATGCGTCTCATCCAATTCAAATACCTGCATCGGGTATACTTTACCAGACATAAGCTCTGGAGGGCTGGTCTAATAGCATCCCCTACATGTTTGCGCTGTGGTAATATCAACAGAACTTTGCTACGTACAGTTTAGCTGTGTGCTGCACTCACTAGGTTTTGGAGGGAGGTCATAACTTGCCTTTCTGAGATTTTGGGCTGGAATCTCCCTATGTCACAGAGACTGGCCCTACTACACATCACAAACGAGAGTGGGGGCACCACCTGCTTTTCTTGGACCTCACATTAGCGAAGCAAGATAGCGCCAGACTATGGAAAGCTACTTCAACTCCTTTGTTGGGAGTTTAGAAAAAGGGTGTGGATTTTTGCATGGGCATGGAAATGCCTATTTTTAAAGCCTGGGCATGCCCACAGAAACACCCTAATATTTGGCAGAGATGGGCAGACAACCAAGGCCTATATTTAGAGCCTGCCATCCCAGGGACAATAGGTAAATATAGTATGCATGGCAATAATTAACATGGTGAATATACAGTCATATGATTCAATAGCATTTGGGACACTGAGATGCGGGGAGACACGCATTGGGGAGCATGGTGAGGACATGGCAAACACAGTATGTTATAGGTTGGAACGTTCTGTTTTGTATTCTCTTTTCTTCCTTTTTTATCTCCGAAAGCATTGATGTTGATAGTACGACTATATTGATATATCATGCTGTATGTACTAGAGGTTTTGGCTGTATAGGCCATATATGGATGTCGACACAAATAACATTTGTTTTGAAAAAAAAAGATTACCACACTACGCTACCCCAGCCAATGATCGCTCCGGGATGCAGCAATAACCGAAACTTGTTTTGCTAAAGCATGAGACTAATGACGCCATGCTATAGCAAGCAAATAAGATAAGCACACTGTGACACAATCATGTAAATAAACTGATACTATGATGCGGCAAATACCTAACCACACTGCTGCAACCAACGCAAATGAAAGAACTTTAAACAATATCACGCTGAATCAATCGTTTAGTAATACTATTCAATAAGAAGCAATTAATCATACCAGACTGCAGCATGCATTTAACCACGGCATGCTGCAGTAAGCAACAGGCAACACAATGCTACTCAGTTTTGACAATATCAAATGCTCGCCTAGAAAAGCTTAATGTTTCTACTTCTTTTTCCAAGTTTGAAAGGTTTTCCCTCCTACAAAGCACCCCTTCAGCTTCCCGCTGTGCCTACCTGCTCATCTGTGACCTCAGCTGTCACCAGGCCTGGCTTCCAGAGGCACCTTCCCTCCTGGCCTTGGATCTCCCGCTCCACTGACATCCCCATTCATTACAACACACTGTGACCTTCATCTGTATGCGGCTTTCCATCTCTGTCAAGGGCATCTGCATTCTGAGCATTTTTCTCATTTCTTCTTCACCTGCCAAACAACTTTCAGCCTTGGAGATAAAGAAGCCTCCGGGAAACGTTTAACGAGGAACAACTCAAAAGTGTTTGATGTGGTCTTTGGACACCTTACCTTTGACCCCGGGGGCTCTGAGCTCCACCCTTCCTGCTGTTGTAAGGAGTGGCAGCCAGTAAAACACGTAATGCCAGTGGCGCTGTAGCTGTCGAGAAGCTTGAACTGTTTCACCTTCGCTCCTGATAGTTCTGCGGACTGGACTTGACGTGTTCATAAAGCAGATGGCTGGAATTAAGGGAAAACAGATTTTTTTTTTGTTTATTTTGTTTTGCAGTTTTATATAGCGCGAATTCGACCTGAAGGTATTGGGGCGCTTTACATGAGCACCAGTCCCATTACACAAGATGCAACTTACAACGTACAACTTTGTGGAAGGCAAAATCAGGTGAGCACACCTGTGCTTCTGTTGTGATGTTTAGTAACCTGTAGTCATCAACCATCGGAAAAGATGAAAAAGGCAACTAACCGCTGGTGAGGCAGACGCCCCCACGCTCAGGACCACAATGGACACTGTGACTGAAATCATCATAACAATGAATACCTGAAGAAGCCGCCAGAGTGGTCTCAAAATTCCTGGGGCCTCATTTATGAGGCCGTGCATCACTTTTACGCCACGGTGCGTCACTTTTTGTGACGCACCAGCAGCGTAAAAAATGTGCCTTATTGCACCAAAGTTACAAAGTGACGCATCTACCTAGATGCGTCACTTTGTAAACCCCTGCGCTACATTATACCTACGCCAGGTATAATGTATGCAGGGGGACGTTCAGACGCAAGAAAGGGTCATGGAAGTGACGCAGTGAAATTTATAAGATTTCACTGCGCCACTTCTAGGACACAAATGCGTCAATTTCTTACGCCTGCCTCACAGCAGGCGTAAGACTGACGGAGGCCCTTTCACATGGGGCTTGCCCCATGTGAAAGGATACATTGCTGGAGTTGCGTCACTTTTGTGGCACACTCCAGCAATGCGTCACTTTTGCGCAATACAGATACGTCAGAAATACTGACGTATCTGTAACTCCTTGCGCCATGATGCGTCATACTGTTAATATGACGCATCATTGGTGTCGCAAGGAGGATGCAGTGAAAAGTGACGCATCGCTGTTTTCGCGCAGCGATGCGTCACTTTTCATAATTGAGGCCCCTAGCATTTTATCGCATCTGTACATGTATTGGCCTAATAAAATGTATTGTACTCTGTAGAGACATAAACGCCTAACAAATATTAGCGCACCGAACACTGATCAATAACACCCTTACTTCCCTAGATCGATTTCTTGCTCAATGGGAGCAGTGGGTAGGCACTCTGGAGGAGGACGACTGGCGTGACACCCTTATGGCCCCCAGGACGGTCACCGCCTCTGCCAGGTTGTGTATGGTACAGCTCTACTATTTACGTGGAGAAGTGTGGCTCACTGGTTAGAGGAGGCAGACCTGGAAGCAGACGTCAGCCCGGGACCAGGGTTCAATTCCCGGCTCGGCGGGGTCTTGAGTCCTAAAATGTCCATGGACTCGACAATTCTCGCTCCGGTGCCTACTCGATTCACGGGTTCACACTCTGCGACTCTGGGCAATAGCTTGCTTAATCTCCACAATGGCCCCTCGCGGCGGGATGCCTGGCTTTCACCTTGTGGATACCCTGCCGGGGTTATCTCACAGGGGAATACCAGGACGGGTTCCCTAAGCAAGCGCTTAGAAACCGCTTGGTGATTTGCGCTATATAAATTCCTGTACATTTACATTTACATGCAGCCTCCCTCACCCCTGTGCGCCTTCATCAAGCAGGATTTAGCCCGACCTCCACTTGCACTAGGTGCGGCCACAAACAAGCTGATTTTCTCCAGATGGTATGGGCCTGTCCTCGCTTGGCGCAGTTCTGGGGGGACATTGAGGAGGAACTCACCGAAATACTGGGGTGGGAAGTCACACATGATCCAAAACACACGATCCTGGGGGGAATCACTGATGGGCTGGATGGGTCTAGAAACGAGAAATAGTTTTTTACTACAGCAATGGTGGTGGCTAAAAGGGACATAGCGGCCTCCTGGAAGTGCCCTGACCCCCCAAGTGTCGGACATTGGTGGAACGTGGTCAATTGGTGTGCCACGCAAGATAAAAACATGTATGAGGCGCTTGGGTGTCCTAAGAAGTATCGAAGGGTCTGGGGGAAATGGTTGGGGGAAATGGTTTAATCTCAAGGGGAATGCACCCGTGTAGCTAGTTCAAGTTCAAGTTCAAGAATTTATATAGCGCACTACTCACCCAGAGGGTCTCAAGGCGCTTGGGGAGGGGGATCATTATTTATCGAATAGCCAGGTTTTTAGTTCTTTTCTGAAGGAGATGTGGTTCTGTGTAAGGCGGAGGTGAGTGGGGAGTGAGTTCCAGGTCTTGGCCGCCAAGTAGGAGAAGGATCTACCTCCCATGGTGGATCTTTGGATACGCGGAACTGCGGCGAGGGCTTGATTGGAGGATCTTAGTTGGAGGGTGGGTGTGTAGAAGGATAGTCGAGTGTTGAGGCACTCGGGACCTAGTTTGTAGAGGGCCTTGTGTGCGTGGGTGAGGAGACGGAACGTTATTCTCTTGTTGACGGGGAGCCAGTGGAGGTCTTTCAGGTGGCCGGTGATGTGATCTTGGCGAGGGATGTCTAAAATGAGTCTCGCTGATGCGTTTTGGATGCGTTGGAGTTTTTTCTGTAATTTGGCTGTAATTCCGGCGCAGAGGGTGTTTCCGTAGTCTAGTCGACTCGTAACCAGTGCGTGGGTGACAGTTTTTCTTGTCTCGGCGGGGATCCAGTGGAAGATTTTTTTGAGCATACGAAGTACGTTGAAGCAGGAGGATGAGACGGCGTTGACTTGTCTGGTCATCGAGACTGAGGAGTCTAGGATGAAGCCAAGGTTACGTGCGTGGTCTGTGGGTATGGGTGCTGAGCCCAGATCCGAAGGCCACCATGAGTTGCCCCAGGCAGAGGGGGATGAACCTAGGATGAGCACTTCTGTTTTGTCTAAGTTAAGTTTTAGGCGGCTGTTTTTCATCCATACGGCTACTTCTTTCATGCCTTTGTGAAGATTAGTTTTGGCGGTGTTGGGGTCTTTGGTGAGGGAAAGGATCAGCTGGGTGTCGTCAGCGTAGGAGATGATGTTAAGGTTGTGTTGACGCGCGATGGAAGCGAGTGGACTCATGTAGACGTTGAAGAGGGTGGGACTGAGTGAAGAACCTTGTGGTACGCCGCAGATGACTTCGGTGGCCTCTGATTTGAATGGGGGAAGTCTGACTCTCTGAGTTCTCCCAGCTAGGAACGAGATGATCCAGTCCAAGGCTTTTCCTTTTATGCCGATGTTGCTGAGGCGTTGTATGAGGGTGCTGTGACAGACAGTGTCGAAGGCGGCGGAGAGGTCGAGTAGAATGAGGGCCACTGTTTCTCCATTGTCCAGTAGTGTTCGGATGTCGTCTGTTGCTGCGATGAGGGCGGTTTCGGTGCTGTGTTTGGCTCGAAAGCCGGACTGTGAGGGATCGAGGGAGTTGTTGGATTCAAGGAAGGCGGCGAGTTGGCTATTGACGGCTTTCTCAATGACTTTGGCACGGAAAGGGCGGAGGGATATGGGGCGGTAGTTTTTAAGTTCAGAGGGGTCTGCTGTGGGTTTTTTCAGGAGGGCGTTGACTTTGGCGTGTTTCCAGCTTTCTGGGAAGGTAGCAGAGTTGAAGGAGCAGTTCATGATCTCACGGAGATGGGGTGCGATGATGGAGTCTGCTTTGTTGAAGATGTGGTGGGGACATGGGTCGATTGGCGAGCCAGAATGGATGGAATTCATTAGGCGGATGGTGTCTCAGTGGTGATTGTGTTCCAGGCGCTGAGGTTGTTAGAAGGCGGTTTAGGTTCTGAGGGGGGTGGAGAGGATTGTTCGTTGGAACTGTTTTCGAAGCTGTTATGTATGTCGGCAATTTTGCTGTGGAAGAAGGAGGATAACGAATCGCAGAGGTCTTGGGAGGGGGTGATGTCGTTTGAGGCTGCGGTGGGGTTGGTGAATTCTTTGACGATGTTGAATAGTTCCTTGCTGTTATGGGCGTTGTTGTTGAGTCGATTCTTGAATGCTGATTTCTTGGTGGATCGAATCAGCTGGTGGTGTTTGCGGGTGGCTGCCTTGAAGGTGGTCATGTTGTCGGTGGTTGGGTTATTTCTCCATGTTTTCTCGAGAGTACGGCATAGTTTCTTGGATTTCTTAAGGTCATCGTTGAACCAGGGGGCCTTTTTGTTGTCTTTTTGGTGTGATGGTTTTTCAAGGGTGCTAATTCGTCAGCGCTGTGAGTGATCCATTGTTTGAATTTGATGGCGGCTTGGTTTGGGTCCGATGAGAGGGCGGGTGGGTTTTGGTTGAGCGATGTGAGGAGTTGGTCGGAGGTGATTTTGTTCCAGTTTCTTCGGGGAATAGGTTGAGGGATGTTATGGGTTGAGGTGGTTTTGTAGCTGAAGTGAACACAACTGTGGTCCGTCCAATGGAGAGCTGTGGTGCGATCGAAGGATATGTGTTTGCTGGAGGTGAAGATTGGGTCGAGCGTATGTCCGGCTACATGGGTGGGGGTGTCAACAATTTGTTTGAGGCCGAGATTGGCCAGGTTGTCAAGGAGGGTGGTGGTGTTGTTGTCGTTTTTCTTTTCCAGGTGGAAGTTGAGATCTCCTAGTAGTATGTAGTTCTCTGAGGCGAGGGCATGTGGACTGATGAAGTCAGTGATGTCTTCGCTGAATAGTTTACGTGTTCCTGGAGGCCTGTAGATGAGGGTGCCTCTGAGTGTGGTCCTCGGGTCGGTGTGGATCTGGAAGTGAAGGTGTTCGGCGGTTGCGAGGTTATCGTCGGAGCTGGTCGTGATTTTGATGGTGTTCTTATGTACGATGGCGATGCCTCCTCCGGTTTGATTGGGGCGGTCTTTTCGGGTGATCTTGTAAGTGTACGGGATGGCTATGGCAATGTCGGGTGTTGATGATGCGTTCATCCAGGTTTCCGTAAGGAAGGCGATGTCCGGTGAAGCAGTGTCGAGTAGGTCCCAGAGTTCGGAGGCGTGTCTGTGGACCGAGCGGGTGTTCAGCAGGATGCATTTCAAGTGGTTTGAGTTGGAGCTGTGTTTGGGATTAGTGGATATGGTATGGGTCTTGATGCTGGTAAATTTGCAGGAGTGGCAGGTGAAGGGACCATGGGTACGTCCCGGGGCAGCTTCGTAGCATTGTGGTGTGCGTTCGGGGTTAAGGGCTATGAGGGTGGCGGCGTCATACGTTATGCGGGAGGAGTGCGGTTTGTGGGGGCCAAGGGGTCTGGCGCTGGGCGCGGTCTAGGCGCGGACGGGCGTAGACGGGCTTACCTTTGGCGCACCTTCGGTGCTCATGGGGCGCGACCGCTGCGCGGAAAGGCATCTGTCATATGTGGAGAGAGGGAGGGGCGAGTGAGGGTCAGCTGGGAGGCGGGAAGCGGGGTGGAGCTACGGGCTGGGAATCACCACAACAAACAAAATGGCTGCACCAGTTCAGAATCGAAACTGGGCGACACTGGGGCACAATCAAAGGCACAATGGAGCACAAATACTAAACGATACACCAATGGTTACAGGACAATGCGCAGCGTCAATTGAGCAGCACTAAATATGCAAATTGGGCAAAGCAGGCAGCGGCAACAATGAGGGGGTGTGATGGCGCAATGCGAGGCAGCGGAGCACAGATGCGGTGGTTAGAGTGGGCTGGCAGGCGCTGCACTACCGCTTATCTGCTTCGAGGGGCTCAGCTCTCTCAGGTCACCAGTTCTTGGGAGCGTGGGGGAGCGACCTTCTCTGATCAAATCAGGAGAGTCACCCTAGGGGGGAGGTCGGGGGGGGGGTCCGCCCTAGGTGGCACTGATTTGGGGGCGATGGTCTGTCTAGCTATGCCTCTGGGTAAACAAGAAATACATTTGAAATAAGAATAAAGGGAATGCAGATTAATAAATTCTTTTGGAAAAAATCTGTGAGCCGCCGTCAATTCGTGCTTATGAATCTTAGCAGCACGGTCCAGGATTGGTGAACGTGCTCGCAAAGCGCGGTGATGGCTGAGATATGATTGGAGGAGGACCAGAACAGCCTGTGCTCTGTGAGTGACTGTCCAATCATATCCATAGTGTATGATGTACACGCCCGCCCCCATCCCCTCACACACACTTGCTGGGATTAAAGAACACCACGTGTATGTTGAAAGTGCAAGCGCACCGGCCTGCAATGCTGTATGCGACGGATGTATGACGTTACAACGCATACTTTTACAACGCATACCGTTACAACGAATTTTTTACACCGCAAAAACTTTTACAACGCATACCATTACAACGCATGTTTTTACAACGCAAGTACTTTTACAACGCATGCCATTACAACGTAAGTATTGGTAAGTATATAATTTTTTTTAATTTTAAATTAATTGTAATTAATATAATGTAATTTAATTTAATTTAATTAATGTAATTTTTTTTTACCCTGTACCCCTGTACCCCAAAAAAAACCAAATTAACCCAGAACCCTAAAAATACCCCTGTACCCCAAAAACCCAAAACTGTCCCTGAACCCTAAAAATACCCCTGTACCCCAAAAACCCAAAACTGACCCTGAACCCTAAAAATACCCCTTTACCCAAAAACTGAAAACTGACCCTGAACCCTAAAAATACCCCTTTACCCAAAAACTGAAAACTGACCCTGAACCCTAAAAATACCCCTTTACCCAAAAACTGAAAACTGACCCTGAACCCTAAAAATACCCCTTTACCCAAAAACTGAAAACTGACCCTGAACCTTAAAAATACCCCTTTACCCAAAAACTGAAAACTGACCCTGAACCCTAAAAATACCCCTTTACCCAAAAACTGAAAACTGACCCTGAACCCTAAAAATACCCCTTTACCCAAAAACTGAAAACTGACCCTGAACCCTAAAAATACCCCTTTACCCAAAAACTGAAAACTTAAAAAAAAAAAAACATATAAAATATAAAATATAATTATATACTTACCAATACTTACGTTGTAATGGCATGCGTTGTAAAAGTACTTGCGTTGTAAAAACATGCGGTGTAATGGTATGCGTTGTAAAAGTTTTTGCGTTGTAAAAGTTTCGTTGTAACGGTAGTGCGTTGTAAAAGTTGCGTTGTAAAGGTTGTTTCCCGTATGCGACGCTGCACCCTAGCATAGTGCTGGAGAACTATGCTACCGGCGATACTATGCGCACCGGCGATTCCTTGTTTGAGAATCCCAGGGTCAGCCCCCATACGGTGCTTTTAAATGCAGTTGACGCACGTGCAAGTTTTAAATGCAGTTGACGCACGTGCACTCTGCTCTCTCAGCGCGGGGACAGGGGCAGAAGTGGCAGAAGTGGCACTGAGTGACTTCAGTCCCGAAGTCTGTGGGGATCACTACCAACGTGGCAAGTGGCAACGAGTCCCAAGACAAACTTCTGGGTCGTGGCTTGTGACTTCTCTGTCACTGACACACTCCGACCGTCTTTGAGTGAGTCACGCAGTACCCACTCACTTTGACAGAGACCGGGGTCAGCCTGAAACGGACTGGCCAGGTGGTGCGCGCTTGCGGCCCAGCCCTGTGCTGCTGTGACCCCCCGCCTCGAGTTGTCGTATGTTGATGACTGGTATGGGCCCTGCCGCAGCGAAAAGAAGTACGACCCACCCAACTTAAAGTAAGTTAATTAAGTTAATAAGTCCGCAGTTTATATGGTTGAGCATTGACTATTTTTGATGTTAAGGGCTGAAAGTAAAGAATTCGATGGACTGAATACAATGTAGCTTGTAGTACCTTATTACGTTGAGGGGGTGGGGGCCTTGGGCTAAAGGCACAACGCTCTAGTCTACCTTATACCTGTAACTACAGAACATTGAGGAGGAGTACAACTGAATATATGTAATTGACAATATTGCTGTACCTTGTTGAATGTTTGCTTCTTCCTGTGCCTCATTTGACCTGCATGTTTGTGCACGTATGGAATATGATTAGCATGTTCAGCAGGCCTTGAGTTATATTCCAGCTTGGTAGCTTATGCGACACTTTTTCCCAGTCAACATTATCAAAGGCCACTTTGAAATCTATGAAACAGAAATATAATGGTGTTTTAGTGTCTCGGGCAGCGTTCATTTGGAGAGAAATTGCCAGTATATTTGTTGTTGTGTCAGATTGAATGGGATGAGGATGTTCTTGAAGGCCCACGATGATAGTGTAGTAAGTAAGCACGCTGAAGTCCGTAGTAGATTGAAGAACTTGTTTATTTCTTAACTACCTACTCAGCATTAAGAACTGTCTGAAATATGAATGTATGCTACCACAGAGGATAATGGGGTCAGCAAAGTCTTTACCTACCTGGGTGTTCCGACCAAGACATTCCTGGCCACCTGCACCCTCATATCTACTTAAGGGTGGCTGTTTAAGGTATCTGTTCCCATTCTCAGTCGGATATAGGTGAAAGTTGGACGGACCGCTAGTTTGTGACTTCAGGCCTATGGTGCTTTTCAAAGGAGTCTTGTATGACTGCAGTACTCGAGTCATCCCGTCGCGCTGTGGCCAGTAAATAAGTCTTGTTGATTGTTGTAGCTCCACCTGAAGTTACCTGGAGGCATGGGACAGGCCTATGAAATGCATGTGAATGAATGCATGTGGATGAATGCATGTGGATGAAAGTATGTAGATGAAAGTATGAAACTGCCTGCTATGCTGTGTATTTCACAGTGCCCTTTTCCATGGAACATGTGTTTTTCTTTCCAGATGCCTTAAAGGGTAAAATATGTACTTTGAATTGTTTGGAAGAAGTTGGCAGAGCAGATTTCGTTATTGGGTAAAACTATTTCTTCCTAAAATGGAATGCCTTGAAGCTAACATTTTTTTGTAGCTCCAGCACTTGGGTGGACTAACCAAGTTATTCAGTATGCAAGTGACATCATGGCATGTACCATCACAACCCATGATTTCACAATGCATGACATCACACGTGGCATCACAGTGACATTACAAGAAGTGACATCAGATATTAAGATCTTACACGTGCTTTTATTAGTTATATCACTGAGAACATTTAAGCGCATTATAAGATTCAACAAATGAGGTTTTGCTTTGCGGTTGTGCTAAAAAGGTAACGCAATCCTGACACAAAATCAGGGCCTCAACTCATTTTTAAAACCCTGCCACAAAGAAACTGGCAACACAAAGAAGCATTGTAGTAGATATGTTATGTTTAATTGGTTGCAAAGTCTGCACATTCAAATATTCTATGGGGTTAAGACATGTGCTACAGAGGTGCCCAGTAAATATCAGGGAATAATAATAATGGTGAAATAACTCTGGAGGTTAAAGTATTTGTTGGAGAGAGCTGTGTTTTGTGTAGTCCCAGATCGGAATCAAAGTGTTATAGAAGGTTAATGTGTCTCCTGCAAAGCACATCATATAATATGCAGATGACATATTATTTTTCTATGTAGCTAGGTAAGTGGGTTACTGCTTTGAACACAGGTACTTTTGTTACTTGCAGTTCATAAATTGTAAGTTTTCTAATGTAGCACACTGAGCTATATAGAATGCGACTGCTACACCTTTTAACCCTTACTAACTCATGCAACGCATCTTGTACATTGATTTACACACTTGTATGATTTATTGTCAATGTGTATGTTATGTGGAGCTGGCATTCCGTTGATACATGAGAGAAATATTTGTGCCCGAGGTTTGACAGTGGGGTGAGATTCGAAATTCGTGTCGAGACTGGATGTATGACATTACAACGCCTACCTTTACAACGCCTACCTTTACATAGTAAGTTTTACAACGCATACCATTACAACGCATAATGCTTTTAGGCGCTGGATAGTGTATAGTTTAATTTACTATTCCAACCCCAGTCCCCGTGGATAGTAGGGAAGGTTATTGGATAGTAAATTACCCTATTCCCTATCCTAGAGCGCCCCCCCAGAGCAATGCGTTGTAATAGTTTGCGTTGTAAAAGTTGCGTTGTAAGGTAGTTTGTTGTAAAAGTTTCGTTGTAAAGGTTGTATACCGTCGATACTTGGCCTCTAACGGTCATGGGGCTGAGGATGCCATGGGCAGCAGTCTGTGGGATGGCCCCGGGCGCCACAGGCTCTAGCTACGCCCCTGGGGGAATGTCCAAATGTATCTTGCTTTGTATTCATTCGCATTTGTAGATTGGGTCGCGTAGATCATTGATCATACTCCTGGGTTCTCATGGTGTCGTGATGATTGGCTGGTGTCTTTTGTCAAATCAAGAATTGTTTTTTATCAAAAAAAGCAAATATTAGGCAGGGCCAGAACATATAGTCTGAAAATGATTGGTGCCGTGTTTTGGTCTGTGCTAATTTATCCAGATGTGCTATATAGCAGTATGCTATATATTTTATCTTATGTTATTTTGCACCATTACATTTTCAACACCAAATGTTGTCAATTATTGGCAAATCACAAAAATTACAACTCTACTACCTTATAAATACTAGTAGTATCACCATCAGTAGCGGCAGCTACACAGAAACGTGTCCACTTAATGATCTTCAAGCTCCCGTGGCACACACCCTTCATAGACAGGTCTTTACATTCAGCATCAACATCTATATATATGGAAGCACATCCCCACCACCAGTTATGGACTGTTTTACCACCAAGCTGTACACTACTTTTAATACAAACCATGACTGAAGTGTGCTAACGAACTTCTTCAGAGACCTCCGGTTAGCTAAGATCCCCAGCGCTGTCACAGAGCACCAGCAATACACTCATAGCACAATCTGGTTAAAAAAAAGACCAGAAAACCATATTAGCTGGATTTCATCAAAGAGGTGAGTTTCAAGTAGTCTAGAGTTCCTTTATTGTAGCCAACCCCAGAATTAAAATACCAGGAGGTGTCTAACTCTGTTGAATTCACATTCCTGATAGTCATCAAACTGAAACTTTGTATCTTACCAACAAACAGGCCAGGAAACATAACCTCATCATCAGTTACCAGCTAGCTGAGCTGACTTGTATAACACCAGTTTTAACACTTACAAGGATCTGCACAAATACACAGCCTCAGTGCGGGCTGTCATCAGCTACAGGCATTTTGCAAAACACTGTGCGCAAAACAATGTGACGACCATTTGGCTGATCTTAGGATCACTTTAAATGCAGGATCCAATTCTTTGAGATATTGTGGCTATATTTGTAGCCTTATCATTCGAATACATTACCTGCTAAGTATTTCCTTGATAATAATGAGTTGAGGGCCAAATTCATTTCCCTTAGATCTAGCATGGAGGTATACACACCTGTCCCAGTAGTCTGGTCAGAACCCTTGAAGACTACATTTCACATGGCTAGATGCCTGAATTGAAGAAACTGAAGAAAGTTATGTGCAGTAAAGAAAAACAATGTTGGCTTCATTGGGAGAAGCTAAAAAAATATGTACTCATAGTGTACAAGGAAATGGGGTTAACACACCATATGATCCCATTATTGAATGTTGCAGTCATTAAAGAAAAACATTGAAAGGTGTATGGACCTAGCAATAGGTAAAAGGAAAGATATTGGCACAGATTTATTATCCTGAAATAATGCCCTACAGATGTTAGCAATATAAAAGGCAGGAACATGAGGCGAAACTGAGGTATTATTTCAACTGAATTGCAGGTGTAACCAGCCGTACGAAAAAATCCTGGAGACTCTTGAGTTTAGGATGTTTGAAAGCACTTGAGCAAATCAGGGGCAGCTCCTCCACTAAGTTGGAGAAGCGTTGTCCCACTGGTTTTCAGCACTGAAAAAAAAGGAAAAATAAAATGATAATAACACACTGTTATTATCATTTTATTTTTCCATGCTGAAGCAGTTTGGCGGAGTAGGGCGGGTGGGGTTGGGCTGCTCACAGAGCTGGAGGAGGTGTGGTTGGGGCACTTTCTAAGTGTGCCTGATGGTTTGGCTTTCCGTCATGGGCCTGCCAAAAAGTCATGAACACACATCATGTTCTCCACCGGGCTGTAATACGCAGTCTGGGTGGAGAACATGCTCAGGCTTCCACTGCCTGCCTGAGGGCAGAACCACAGCGCTCAGACCAATCACAACGCTGCTGACAGCAGCATTGTTATTGGCGTAGGGGAGTCTGGAAGCCTGTGTGCTTCCTGTCCACACAGAAGCAGGGGACGGAGAGGACAGAGAAGAGGCGGCAGGCAGGTAAGTGCTCTTTTTTCCTTTTTTTTCTTAAATCTGCCCCACTGCTACACTACAACTGGCCGGGAGCAGCTGCCACTGGAGCTAATGTTAGACCATCCCAAAGACTGAACACATTTACTGGGATACAAGGAAAGAGGGTGCACACTGCCTCTCATCCCAGCACAGTTCACCCCATTGCATTCTGGTAAATGCAGTATGCTTACTTCAAAGTTACTGTAGAGTTTCACCAAAGTTGGTGCAGGTAGTGCTGTCATCTCTAAACACGTGTTTCTGGGTTTAGCCCTTCTTCAGTAGAGAGCAGAATTAGAAGAGAACAGAGAAATTTCACCTGGGGTTGCTGAAATGGTGCCTAAGTCTTAACAGGTCACAGTACTACCCCACAGGCACACAAATGCATCCCTGGTGATCTCGGAAGCCCGTGGGCTCAAAGAAGTCTTTTAAACACAACGGGGGAGGTAGCACACTGCCTCTCATCCCAGCACAGTTTCCCCCATTGCATTTTGGTAAATGTAGTACGCTTATTTCAAAGTTGCTGTAGTCTTTCACCAATGTTTTTGAAGGTAGTGCTGTTTATCTCTAGACATGTGTTTCTGGGTTTAGCCCTTCACCACTAGAGAGCAGAAATTATGGAGAACAGAGAAATGGCATTTGGGGTTGCTGAAATGCTGCCCAAGTCTTCACAGTTCTCTCATCCCAACACAGGTCACCCCATTGCATTCTGGTAAAGGCAGTATGCTTATTTGGGATATTCAGCTGAAGCAAAGGCAACCAGGATCACTGGCACAGCTGAACCTGTTTGTGAAGAAAAGCAAGTGAGAATTCAAGCTGCTACAATGTCACTGCTGGATGCAGCAGTCTAACGTTTTCCTCTTTTCAGGCTGCTAGATGTAAAGGTGATTCTATCCTGTAGTCACTGTGTTGCCTAACATCTCTGAATATCACTTGGAAGCAAGAGGTGTCTCTCTGAAGGGCCGCTAAACAGAGGAAAAAGCCAAGAGGTATAAAAAGCCCCCAGGCAGGCGCGGTTCCGTCACGAACATGGGAGCGCCGCGCGGCTCCCCCTCCCCCCTAGCACTGCGGCGGAATTGCCACCGCAGCGAAGGGGTTAAACAAATAACACCACTGAAATTTACCAGTTATAGTTATCTCAGGTAACTATAACTTGTGTCCTAAAGTAACTATAATTCACGCTATGCACTCCTAATTAACTTCCATATTACATCACTCATGGCATGTTCTGTGACATCATTGATAACATGACTGCAACATCTGAAATGACATCATTAATGACAACAGTGTGAATGGCTAGGGCGCGAGTTATAGTTACTTTAGCGCACAAGTTATACTTATTTTAAAAAAACTATAACTTATCAATATCAGTAGTTTTCTTCATTTAAAAAGTATGTTTTAACTGACATGTAAACCTAACTATTACGTCCCTTTAGTCTTTGTTTTTTTCAGGGAATATGTATATAAATTCCTTATCCCGGAAGCCCTTATCCAGGTCATTATATCTGTGGTCATCTCTCACATTGATTATGCTAATTCACTCTACTTCAGCCTCCCGTTGTATTTAACAAGAAGATTGCAGTTGGTGCAAAATGAGGCAACTAGCCGGATTTATCATCAGCCGATGGCACCATGCCACTCCTCTAATAAGGAAGCTACATTGGCTTCCCGTAACGGGAAACATCCTTTACAACGAAACTTTTACAACGCAGTGCTTTTACAACGCAGGTTTTACAACAAAAACCATTACAACGCATTGCGCTGGGGGGCGCTCTAGGATAGGGAATAGATTTTATTTACAATCCAACACCTTCCCTAGTGTCCACGGGGACTGGAGTTGGAATAGTAAATTAAACTATTCACTATCCAGCACCCCAAAGCGCTATGCGTTGTAAAGGTTTGCATTGTAAAAACTGCGTTGTAACAGCATGCGTGGTAAAAGCATGCGTTGTAACGTCATACATCCTCCAGTAACATAACGCTCTGCATTTAATAGTGAATGCTTCATCTTTAAATCCCTCCAGGGCAATGCCCGAATTTTTTTTCTACCCTTATAAAGAGGTATGTCCCCGTCCGGAACTTGAGGTCATCCCATCTTAACCTCCTGGCGATCCCTACCTTCAAATGGAAGAGATTTGGTGGATCTAGATTTGCAGTTCTTGCCCCTCATTTGTTTTTTAACTCTTTTCCTTCTAACATCAGATCATCTACGAGTTACCCTCAATTCAGGAGACTCTTAAAAACTAGGTTGTTTTTCCAGGCATATGAATGAATCAACGAGCAGCAGGCTACCTCATATATCTAGCGCTAGACCTTATGGTGTCCGTGCGCTCTATAAATATTTTTAACATAACATAACATTATATATCCACAAGATAGGTAGAAGCAAAGTTAAGAACAACAAATCAATACTTAGCAATATATGTTTAGCTTCATGATATAGTGATTGTTGATATTTTTGCTATGACAATCTTGTAGAACAATACTTTCGGAGTCAATATTCTGACTAGCAAACAATTGCCCATCCTGGATGTCCCTAGTTTGGAGGTGGATGAGAGTGGTGTCAGGACTCTGAAAACGTTCTCTTAATAGCTCAGGGCAATGTGGAAAGTCCCACACTGACTGCCAGACTCTCTAATATGAGGAGGTGTAGTACCGCCTTAGCTTGCATAAATGTGTTCTTGTGGACCCCAGCCAAGTGTGGTTATTGACTACTTATTTGTCCCTCATCCTGAGACACTGAAGTGTTCCAAATGTGGATAAAATGACTCCTCTGGGCTCATAAATGCATCTGTGATGATTTGAAGCCTCAGGATGGACTTGCCAGGTATGGACTGATCTCACCACTAGCACGTCACTTCCGGTTATGTCACTTCCAGCTTCTCACTATACCCACCTTCAACACAACAAATAATGTCAGGATGCCGCACGCCACAGAGGGCATCTCATATAGAATATGAGTTAAAGGGGTGGCCAGCAGGACGCAGGAGGTCTCAGAAACATTTGTTTACAGGATGCCACAGCCCCCACCACCAATAACCTTGCCTTAATCTACCACCTTTTCTTGAAACAACACAAGAGTTGTGGGAAAAGGGTGCAAACGATAACAAAAAGGCTCACAAGGGAGTAGAGATTAAAACAATGCTGTCGGCTGAAAGTCACCCGGGGAGGTGCTGTGTTATTTTATTTACGTTTTCTGAAGCCGCTGTCAGCTAGCGACTTCAACCTTATGAAACTAACCAGTATGTTGTCCCTAGGTGACAATTTCTGGCCATTCATTTATCAAACTCCCTTCTGGCCAGTTGCAGGCCTGGCCACCGCTGATTTCGGATACCTCACTGGATGTGATGTCCGGCTCTCCCTCGGCAGAGGTATGTATGCTTCATCAGCACGACGAAAGGAACGCGTATTTATAGACCTGAGCTGTGCCTGAGACATGCCATAGCACCGCACTGCTCTCTCACACTCACCCAGGGTAAACAATGGTGTCTCACAGCGGTGGGGGCGGATAAGCCATGGTCTGGAAATTTTATGCAGCTCCCCCTGTCCGAGCTGCTGTGGCATCCCCGTCCACCACAGTGCAGCGTTCTGCACAGATATGCTCTCTCCATCATCCACTTTACACCCCCGTTCACAATGATATATCTATAGAGAATAGTGCATTTATATTTACAACAAAAATAAACTGTCGATGTATTAATTGCCTGGCTTGTGATTTTGCCGTTGCTTCTGCTCTCAGTAAGTCAGTTGCTTGTTTTGCAGCCAGGATAATTATTTTCACTTCCACATCCCCCCTCCCTGCCTTTGTAGTGAACTGACGCTGCACATGTATTTTTAAAGATATACTTGGCTTCTGTGTATGTATTTTATATCGCCAGCATCTTATTTTGTTTAATTGGGTACCGCGCGCCAGCTAAGAACATATTTCTCCCAACGATTCGTTTTAATTATAATTCGCACTGCCGTGGCATTTATCGTGTTATTACTGACACCCTAAACCCCTTTGTCTGTCATTATCTCAAAGCAGCTGCCATTAAACGCCGCCTGAAAAAGCCTTTCTTCTCGGTTCTCTTTGCAGCTTTGTTCTCTCCTTGTGCCTTTCAGCGCCTCTTCCAGATGTCCTTGGGTTGCATCATTGTGCATGCTGACTTGTGCAAGGAACGGCTGCACGGTTTCATGCTTTTTAGTAGTGTACCATTCTGGGGCAGTATCTTTAGTCTGGCGCTCGAGCATCTGGAGTGAGAATATGCTGTCCTGCCTCACTGCCGGATTCTTTCTGTTAAGGAAAGGTCCTGATTCATTGGTAAGAGGCGGTTGGTTTCAATCAAATACTCAGGAATATCATTCTGAGCACACATTCTTCAAAGCAGTTGTACATCAGAACATCCACAGACAAAAATATTATCTCACTTCGATATCGTTTACTAAATAGTGTTTATCATAATGTTATCCCATTTGGTGTCCAATTTTTATTTTTAACTACAATGGGGAAAAATATGTTTCTAAGGCAAGAGAACTACAGACTCCCAAGGTGCTAAAAGATCGACAGTGATAACTTCATATATGCTCTGTGCAAGCTGTGCAAAAATCATGTTGCTCCAATATGAATTTACCTTGAAAAAAACAAATGACAAGAGGTGTTTGTACAGTTTATTTATTTATTTATAAAGTTTTATATAGCGCGGACGTGACCCACGAGGGTATCAGAGCGCTTTACAATATACAGTATAAAACATAAAAATATGAGGTAAAATACAAGAATTTGATATTTGTCATTACGTACAAAAGAGGTATATAGTATATGGAAAACATATGTGACTCGTAGCCAGCAGAACATTGCTCTATATTCAGTTATTGAGCATTAGGTGGTGGTGATAATAAACATACATATAATATTCTCCTTCGATCCACCATGGGTATGAGGTATATGGATAATACAGGACACCCGTGGCCAACTGATCTTTACACTAAATACAGTTAGTTTAATTAAACACTTCGTCTGGGAGCACAGCTTACAGAACCGGGTCTGAGGAGTGTCTCAAAGTGCAATCAAGTTGAGCTATTTTTATACAGTTTTGGGTGCCAGAAAAGTACATCCGATGATCCTTGTTTGGTAAAAGAATGTGAGCCTTGCCTGTGGAGCCATAAATAAAAGGTCCCTGATAACTAAAGCAGGTGGGCCTCAAATCTCCGTGGACGCAATGTGGGCCAGTGGGTAATGTGGGTAATGTGTCCAGATGTCCGGCATGAGGGGCGGGTGATCACTGCATGTACTGAGTGTGCTGTGTACCGATTGGATGCGTATTCCTAACTCCAAGTTGAGTTACAGCAATGCACGCACCCCTCTGGATGTGTACTTTACTGGGGCCAATTTCCCTGGACCATTGTGGTGTCACTGCACTTACCTGGGGATGGACCTGAGTTTCCTGTTTGCATGTTTGTCTGCCAGCTACGTGCCATCCCGCCTGAGACCTATCAATCAGTTACCCTGTGCCTATGTTGCATAGCTTACCTGATCACATATTTTTGAGTTGGGTTGACGGAGAATTCATGAAGGGTGAATTTGACAGTAGTGATGCTATTTCTTTTGTGTATGCAAGTGTACTGTTATAAGCATTAGCATCGTTTTTAGCAATTTTTTTCAACTACATTATCTAATGCATACTTCATGACAGTCTCATTATTGGGGACATGCCGTTCTTCAGTTTTGACCAATACTATTTTCCTAGTCATTTGCATTTCACCTAATTTGAGAAATGCGTTTTTAAACCAATTGTAGGAAACCATATAAGAACAAGAAAAATATGAGAATGGGCAACAGTAGCGTGCACAGTCCAGTCAGCCACCAGGGGAGCCAGGCAAGCCAGTGTAGATACCATGCCTGCTCGGTGGTACCTCCAGCCTCAGACATGTCTCTTTGTAAATGGTGCAATGCTTGAATGGCAAGAGTTAGAGTGCTGTTATCCAGGTCGTTACCTAGGATAAACGTGCAGCAGAATGCACTGATCTTGACACACACCCCTCCCTCCATTATGATCATTAAGTCCAACACATATCAATGTTGAATCACCGTGCAATGGATGGCTCTCAGTTCTTCCTTGATCACATTAAGACAAACTCATTGGTGTTCATTATCTTGAGCGACTCCCACTTGGTTATCTTTAAGCAGTGGGCATTCACTTTCATTTGCACTTTGAAGAAGAATGTCGACCCTCCCCCCCCGCCTGATTTGATTTGTGTGTCAAAAACCAGTCTGAATTCATCTGGAATCTCCTCGTACTGAGCCCAGACAAAATATTCAGCAGTGCTTTTTTCTTCTTCCTTAGTAGGTGTTGGTGCAACTATGACAGATTTTTACCAAGGTCGGGTGTGTATGGTGATGAAGGAGCAAAGGCCACACCATTTGAGAAAGAGCTGAGTGTAAGCAAACTCACCACACTGCCCGTAGGTATTCATCAGCGTGGAGGTTCCCCTTTGCATGTCTGGAATGTGCAGCACTTTACTGCAGTTCTCATTCGTTCCCAGTGGGAGGGTTACTTTTCCTCTGAAACACAAGGACATGTATATCTATTCACCTGAGTGTCCAAGATTTGCTGACATGGGGTATTTATGCTGTTATTTAGCCCTCTCCTATGAAACTCGTTTCGCTTTGTATCATCGAGGTGGATGGCCCCACACTGGAACTTCATGTCTGGGGTTCATTTGTTATTAACCACTTGGCTGCTAAGGGGTGTGCGAGGGGTTCCATTGACTTTCCATTGAAATCAATGGAAAGTCCATGACGAGTTACCCTTGTCATTAGCGCTGAAGGGGTTAAAGAAGACAGCCCCAGAAATGCTAAGATCCACCCTGGAACCACAGATGGAGGCAGGAGTGGGTGTGTTTGTGCATTGGTGTGGTGGTTTAGCTACCTCCAAGAACCTCTGTTCTGGAAAGCCAAACAGTGACCTCCCCAATGGTGCCCCTCCTGCGCATCCTATCTAGCTCTGTTTGAATGTTGCTAGGCTCGGTGAAAAGGTACATTGCTGTGGGATTGGCCTTGTATCGGGTCAGGGTCACTGCTACTCTATGGGGTTCTACTTTGTTGAGATGTATCTTGGCCCTAATCCTATATAGATAAAGGTGGAGAAGGCATTTCGCTTTTTCAGGGGCTACCTCTTGGGACAAGTAAAGCCTATCTGCGTCTACTGTGTGTGGTATCAGAAAACAAATGAAAGTTGACCTGGCTGTTGTCTGGGAGCCCACGGTAGTCATATGCTGATACCACATGTTGTATAAATGGGCCCTATGTAGTGTGTGTGGAATGCTAGTGTTTGGTTTGGTATAATTATAAGTGATGTGGGAGAGGTCCCTACGCAAGCATGTGAGAGCTTTGGGTAGACTCCATCAGACTAAGCAATGTTTTGATGACGAATGGATGCGTAAACACCCATAGCAAACAGAGGGTACATAGAAGAGCAACAATACATAACTTATCGAACATTGCAGGTCTTGGGACTGCATCCAAGGGAGGTGTTGGTGATCCTCTGGCAATTGGGGGTGTCTTTAGTGAAAAGGTTTGAGGCAAAAGTTCACTGTACAGTTTATATTCTTAATTCACACAATGTAGATCCTGTTGGGGTGCTGATGTGGCCGCTAAAAAGGTGATGCACTTAAACATTCGATTGCCAACCTGTTGAATAAGACTATGTTTGTTTTGTTAGTTAAAAAAACATTGCGGTAGTGCATGCACCTTTATTTTCCTTTGGGGTTCCTGAGCTTTTTCTTTTGAGGGGTGTGCCTTATCCCCATTCATTCATGCCATTTTATAGTCAGTCACCGGAAGGTGGCGCCTGCACCTGCACTGTCATGGGATCACTGTTGCCATGAACCATGTCGAGCCCCCAGCCTTAATGCCCAATGGGCTAAAACGCCTGAGTTCCCTGTTTGGGGCCCTTCCCTGCCTTTCCAATTAAATTTTCATGGCGGAATCCCTGCCATGAAAATGTTGGCGGAGATGCAGGTAGTGAATAGCACAGCAGTGCCGGCATCGGCACCACCTCCATTTTACCGTTGCTTTCCCCACTGCTGCTGGATCTAGGATTTTGGCGGTGGTATTGTGGTGGTACAACCCCCATGGTAGTAATAGGGCGGTCGAACTGTCGAAGAAACGGTGGTCGTACCGCCACCTTGGCTACAGCAGTCTTTGACCTGCTGTACTCGTGATCAGGTCATAAGTACCAAAACAAGTGAGAAAGAACCATTCCTCCCTTCCAATGACGTACCTAGCACAAATGGCAGCTCACATCCTCAGAGTCTGCATTATCGATGCCACAGGATAAGAAGTTGAAAAAAGCTTTCAGGAAATGAAGATCATGTAATTTAAAATCCACGTCAAATAGTGGCAAAGGAGGGTGGGAACTGGTAGCTAAAAGGGAGGGGTAGCTTAGTGACATGGAAGGGTGGTAGAGATTTGGAGGCTGCACAGGATTTCATCAGTTTTAATGAAATCCAGAACTCAGGCACAATGCAAGTTTGAACAAATGGATTAAATTGCTCAATCTCAATGCAAAGACACAATTTTGCTACTTGTATTGAAATATTTCATATCATTTTGTTATGCCCTTCCTGCTTACCATGCACTTTAGTCAAGGGTAAAAGAAGCTGGCTTGTAGACAGTGACAGACAAATTGCTTAGATTGGGATGGTCTATATGTAAACAGTTTATGCTCGGTTAATGAGGAATACTATCATTCAACCCATGACTGAACATGTTTCTTTCTTAATAAATAGATACATATGGAGTTTTTTTAAGTACTGTAAGACTTTTGAAATAGGGCCTCGCCCATATAGAGCTTCAATTTAAAGGGCAAAACTATGTTGCTCCATGGAGCAATCACATTTACTAGTCTTAAGTTGTACTCTGGCTTTGCCATCTACAGTGCGAAGCATCCATGTCTGATTAGACACTGCTGTTACACAGACATTTGATGTCTTCTTCAGAGTTGGGAATATGGATCAGCTGTTGCTTTTTAAGGGAGCTATATATAAAGTTCCTTGCAAAAGCCAGTCCATCCTCGAGTTTTTACATAATGTTCTTCTTTTCAGTCATCTGTCATTGAACTTATTTAAAAATTAAGTGAAATCTTTGCTGTCAGACTGTTTTTCAATAACTTGCCGTGGGATGGTGTGATAGGATGAATGCATTGTCCTTAAACTGGCAAAAGTGGGAGGATTATTTTCATTCCTCTTCGTTTGATTTCCCACATGCGTCACAAGGTGGCAGATATAGTGCAGAGGTGGACTTGATGGTTTCCAGGTCGTTCATGATGTCATGGCTCCCTATACTACTGCAGTATCCCTGAACTCTTCTATTTCTAACTTACGGTTTCACTTTACACTTCTTTAAAGGTGATTAGAGCACCATCTTTAACATGTAGATGTGGAGCCTTCAGAAAAGAGGGCGCCCATAGAAGCATCTAATGACATCCAGTGTTTCAGTCATCTACCACATCAACATTTCACGTTGATTATTGGCCTAATCATGACAATTGATATGCATTTAAGTACTTCACCACAGTCATTGGGAGGCATTTAGTATGATGTAGAAGAGTGCACGGTTTTACAGCTGAGCACCTCCCAGTGCATGTGTTCGGCTCCTTAAAACCTGTAACTGTGATTAATTGGTTTTGGCAAAGCTGACTCTTTTGCGAGGCTACAGTAATACAGTGCAGATGGCACCCGTGTGAAACAAATTACAAACATCACATGTGAGCTGCAGTGCCGCCTTACATCATCCACATATGGGACTTTGGAAACATGATTTAAAGTCTGCAATTACAAACATTTACAACTTTAGCAAAAAGAAGCAGCAAGCACATATCAAAGTGACATGGCAAAAGCATTCATGTAACATTAACTAAGTCACTCATAAGTAGTGCTTTGCACAGACCCCCCAGGAAATCGTGGCATGAACTAGCAAATTTAGCAGCACTAATCTGGAAATTTAGTGGCACAAATATGGAAATGTTACAGTTTTTTGCTGCACTTTATTTTGCAATCTTTCCTACAACAAACACAGATATCTTGTTTTTGTGGGTTATTTTACAACAGGAAGCTATATATATATATTGTTTATTTACAATTTAGACAATTTATGTTTTGTAAACGGCTACATATAGGACATAAACCTGTTAATGAATAAATGCCCACAGAACCTGTATGCCTGTCTCCCTAGGTGTTAATCTTGGCTATGTATGCACAATTCTTCTGAGCAGTCCAAATCTAGCCCAATATTGTGCTGCTGATTATAATGCAAAAGCAATAATGCCACAGTAATTTTGTAGATGCTGTTGCTCCTTTCAGCATCTACAGAATTGGCCACTCAGTCCTTGTACACAGCTGCAAGCTGTGAAAGAACTGGAATGCGGTCAGCAACCCCATGACAGAACAGGTCAGTGTCCATCACCCCAAAAGCTGCTGCTTGTGGGCCTACATGTTCAAAGTAGAAGAGAAGCTCCTGACCAGGAACTTCGCTCAAACAAGCGATGGGTGAATATGCACTCTTGTCCTTAGGCAAGATGCAGAGTCATACAGGATTGAAAAGACACACTTGTTTTAAGAATCCAATGCCTGGTTGTGCCTCCCCCTTGTACTTACCTACCTTGTCTAGAGGATTTTGAAAAGCGTCCTTAAGCTGGGCTGTTATCTTTTTTTTTTGTGTCAGAGTTAGTTTAGCCCCTGCAGTAGAATCTAGAAATGGTTGTAATGATTCCAGAGTGAGGACTGAATAGTTTGTGAGGTAATTGTGGAGGTCCTCTACATAAGCAGACACCTTCATTGTCACCGGTGTCTGACTCTGGAATAAGTCCATCAAATTTAAAATGTTTTGGCATTATTCTGCCACCATGTCCAATTGAACGTTAATGCAGTTTTTTTAGTCACTGTTCAAAATCCTTTGCAGATTTTCAAGGGAATCTGGGGGAGACTTCATAGTAAAGATTGGGGAGATTGTAGTGAAGAGAGCAGTTCGGTTGAAGTTGAATCTGAACTATGTCTTAATGCAATGTCGC
The DNA here is from genome assembly GCF_964261635.1 of Lissotriton helveticus. Classification (NCBI taxonomy): domain Eukaryota; kingdom Metazoa; phylum Chordata; class Amphibia; order Caudata; family Salamandridae; genus Lissotriton; species Lissotriton helveticus. The sequence continues at coordinate 577,597,455 of NC_136063.1, forward strand.
CACATTCAAACGCTTCTACTATCAGAAGGCGAAGGAAAAAAGGTTCGCAACGTTTGACTAATAGGGTTGGCGACGAAGGCTCTGAAACACGACAAGGTACTGAAATTGTTACTTCTATCACTTCTGCATCACTAAAATCTATTGGGGAAGGGTTCGGAAAGGAGACAACTCCAGTTAATCAACAAGAGATAACCCTCACTACAATCTATCATACAATGATGAGCCACCGTGCCGAAAGTAAAATGGAAAATCAGCGTACTCAGGCAACTTGCTCCAAAGTTAAAAATGCCGTGCGACGAGGGGAAACATCACTTACAACGCAACTTTTACCACGCAGTGCCTTTACAACGCAACTGTTACAACGCATACCATTACAACGCATTGCGCTGGGGGGCGCTCTAGGATAGGGAATAGGTTAATTTACTATCCAATAACCTTCCCTACTATCCACGGGGACTGGAGTTGGAATAGTAAATTAAACTATTCACTATCCAACACCCAAAAGCACTATGCGTTGTAATGGTATGCGGTGTAAAAACCGCGTTGTAAAAGCATGCGATGTAAAAGCATGCGTTGTAATGTCGTACATCCGTGCGACGAGCTATTAAACTTTGTACTGAAACTGCTAGTAGAGTAACCGAGGCAGAGGAAAGAATTCTGGCACTGGAGGAAGAAACTATGGCACAGAAGCATGAACTTAAGAGCGTCAAAGCATATAAAGATGATCTCTCCTACAAACTGTCTGGGTTAGAAAATCAGGCACGAAGGAACGATCTGCGCTTCCTTGGCATACCCGAAAAAAAGGAAGGGGCTGATGTAAGAAGATTTGTCATCGAACTATTGAACAAAACATTTCCCGACCTTACATCCTGGGACTGGTCAAAGGAGGTGCAAAGAGCGCATAGATTTCCGTTCAATGTAAGAAAACCCAGGCAGGGTGATGAACATTATCCCAGGGCTATACTAGTCTGTTTTAACAATTTTCTTGCCAGGGAAGAAATCTACAATTTAGCCCACCCGGACAAAAAAGCCACAGCCAAGGACTGCACATTCTTTGTACGACCTGATTTCTGTCAGGCCACAGTTTCCCAGCGTTGGCATTTGAGGCAGTTAATCCCAGAATTTCAAAAAAAGGGGGCTACTGTTTTTTTTACAAAATCCGGCTAAATTAAAAATAGTGATTAAAGGGCAGACTAAATTTTTTCTTTCTGAAGTCAAAGCTAAGGAATATTTAGATTCTCTATGAGGTGTAAAAAAGGGGGAAAAAAAGGAAAAAAGCTTGGAATTGACTATTTATTGCTAAAGAAGCCTAGGTAGAAGTTTGGTTAGTCAAATCCAGGTCTGGTAATTTCATTGAGTACTGGCTGAGTTAATTTATGTTATGTTATGTTATGTTATTTTTATGCTTCTATAGCGCACGGCCACTCCACAGAGTATCCCGGCGCTTTATCGAAGGTACCCACCAGAAAAGGGAGAAACATAACACTGAGGGGACACGCAAGAACAGGAACGCAATACCAGAATTAAGGGAAAAGCCATGTTTTAAGGGCCTTTCGGAAAGACAGAAGGCTAGAGGCCTGTCTTAGAGAAATTGGGAGGTCATTCCAAGCATGAGGAGCTAAATAGCGAAAAGACCGTCCTCCTGCTCTGGCGCGCTTGATAACGGGAACAGTCATTTTAGATAGGGACGAGGATCTAAGAGATCTGGAGGGATGATACCAGGACAATCGTTTTGAAATATATTTAGGGCCTATACCATGTAAGGCCTTGAAAGTCGTGGTCAGAGTTTTAAAAAGAATCCTTTTGGCAATGGGTAGCCAATGTAAAGTTGAAAGAAGATCAGTGGCTCTGGCTCTTTTTGGAAGGCCAAAAATAGCTTGGGCCGCAGAATTCTGGGCGATTTGTAGACGCCTAACCAGATATTTGGGAAGTCCCAGAAATAGAACGTTCGCGTAGTCCAGCCTAGAGCCGACCAGTGCCTGGACAATGATTTTCCTATGCTGGATGGACACTAGAGGGAGAAATTTACGAAGCATCCGAAGGATGCCAAAACATTTCCCAGTAAGAGAGGAAATATGCGGTCCGAAAGATAAGTCACTGTCGATTATGTTTTACAAATTAAGCTATATGCTATATGTATGGCAGCTGTACGCTATGTATATCTACTGCGACACTTTTCTGCCCATAATTTGGTTTTTCTTCTTCCTTTTGTTTTCTTCCCCCAGGGGTGCCTCGGGATGGGGGGACGCGGCACTCCATACATTACAGGAACTGATTGTTCCTGAGCCTCATTTGGTGGGGAGGGGGGAGGGGGGGTGGTTGCGGGGTGGGGAGGTTGCTGGGCACGGGGGGTGGTGGGGTTGTAAGGCAGTGATAGTCGATAAGCTAATGGTTGAGGTGCACAAAATGCAGAGACCTAAGAAAATTGTCACAATTTGTGTTAAAAGCTATTTGCAGAGAAAGCTAAAAGATCTTGAGTTTAGTAATAGTTTTTCGCCACGATGGATAAGAAGATTAAAATTTGCACGTTAAATGTTAACGTCTTAATGATCCTAAAAAGATAGGGATCCTGTCTAGGTTAATTCAGCTGACTCGAATTGATATATTGTGTTTACAGGAGACGCATATCTCTTGGGGCAAAAGAAATATATTGAACAGGCTGGGTCTTGATCTTGTAGTTTGTTCTAAACAGACTGGCATTAAAAGAGGGATTGCGATTTTCATGAGAAAAGGGGTTGGAAAATGTCTAAGAACATCGGCTGATAAATGGAGGAGATGGGGGCTCTCTGAAATGATCGCAGAAGGTAAAACATTTACAATATGTTGTCTGTATGGTCCCAACCTGGATGACAGTGAGCTATATGATACTGTTAATCTAGAACTTGCTTCCTGGAGTCAGCCGCTAATTCTTTGTGGTGATCTGAATGTAAACATTGAATCTGATTGTAATATTCGTGTTCAAGGGAGGTATACTGGCCGGAAGATTAGGACTTATAGAGCCCTAAGAGCTTTAGTGATAGGTAATGGGCTGTTTGATGTATGGAATAGATTCTTTCCTACTGATCCGGGATATACTTTTTTTTCATCACCACATCGGAAATTTGTCCAATTGGATTATTTCTTTATTTCGTTTTGTTTTCTGGAAAGGGCCAACATTGATATTATGCCTCAATTAATTTCGGATCATAATCCTCTCATACTAGAATTATCCAGAGTCCCAACATAAATCGTCAATGGTCGTTCCAAAGGAGTTTACTCTTGAATGATGAATATCTATCACATATGGCTAAAATTATTCAAGAATTTGTTCTATGTAATGATGGAACGGCCTCAACCCAGATAGTGTGGGATACATTTAAATCCGTTATTAGAGGGGAAACCATACATTTTTCTAATTTTTATCGGAGGAAAATACAGGAAGAATTTAAGAAAAAATTTGAGCAAGTTATGGGGGCAGAGCGGGAATTAGCTTCTACCATTAGGTTGGGTCATGGAATCGAGGAAGCACAACGCCTCTTAACCATTGAACGGGCTGCCTTATATGCTCATTTAACAGAGCAGGTTGCTATTAAGTACAAACAATAGAAAGCAGAATGCTATGAATTAAATGATCAGACAGGCAAAGTTCTAGCACAGAGGATTAGACAAAAAGCAGCAATGAATGACATAACAAAAATTGTTGATCTTTCTGGTGTGATCCAGGAAAATCAAACAGGGATTTTGAAGGCATTTAGTGAGTTTTATAAATTATTATATAACAAACCGGATGATGACGGAAATCGAGATAAGTTACCAATGAATTATCTGAGGAATATTGATAATCTCTTAATTACTGATGCAGACATAATGTCTTTAAGTGCTCCGATTTTATGGGATGAAATTGAAATGGCCATTCTGAGTCTGGCTCCAGGTAAAGCAATGGGGCCAGACATGATTCCCCTAGAGTTTTATAGGACTTTCCGGAACATGCTCAAACCCCATTTGCTTAAGTTATTTCAACAAGCCTTTCAAGGACATCCTCCCACTTCTTGGTCACTGGCTACAATAGTGATATTTTTTTTAAAAAGGGGAAGGACAGTAAGGAAATGGGATCCTACAGGCCGATTTCCTTAATCACCTCAGACAGCAAAGTTTTCTCAAAAATACTAGCAAATAGACTAAATGATATTATGCCAACGATAGTATCTAGGATTCAGCATGGCTTCATAAAAAAAAGAGATACTACTGACCATATCAGACGTATCATAACTTTATTGGACTGGGCGCCGGCCACGGGATCCCCACTCGGCATCATACTGTTGGACGCTGAAAAAGCTTTTGACAGGGTCGATTGGGGATTCCTGTGGTCTGTCCTTGCATGGAAAGGGTTTCCTAAAGAGTATATTCAAGCAGTCCAGGCGCTCTACAACAAGCCAAAAGCCGTAATACGCATTGCCACTGATATTTCTGATCCTTTTTCGATCACAAGGGGGACAAGGCAGGGTTGCCCCTGTTCCCCCCTGTTATTTGCGCTCTACATCGAGCCGTATTTAACTAGATTAATAACAGAAAACGGGATTATTCCGGTTACGTTATATCAGGTTGCCCATAAAGTCTTCGCATATGCTGACGATGTGGCTATTGTCATGACAGACATATTATCAGCTCTTCCTAGAATAACAGAACTTGCCGGAGAATTTGGAGAATACTCCGGATATAAATTAAATGTTTCAAAGACCCAGATTATACACTCGGCTGTAGGCAGCCCGGATAATGTGACACTCTCCTCTTCAGCGTCATATCTGGGCGTCACTATATCTGCTAAAGTCGAAGACATTGTGGGACTGAACACTGATTTGTTACTATCTTCCGTCAATAGGACTCTTGAGAGGTTGGACAATTTACATTTATCATTATACGGCCGTACAAACGCAGTAAAATGGTTATACTTCCTAAATTCTTATATTTATTTCGTTCTATACCATTATTGTTTTCCTCGTTTTTTTTCAATAAATTAGAGAGAATTACCTCTAGGTTTATATGGGGTTATCGGAGAGTCAGAAGATCTCTGAAATGGTGTTCCCTGCCTAAATTAAGAGGAGGACTAGGGGCCCCGAACTTTCGATAATATTACTGGGCAATTCTTTTAAAAGCCATGGGTATAATGATATTCCCAGATTTTTGTCTGGATGCAGCTATGGTGCCTGCTATCTACGAGATGTTGCTAGGAGTGGAAGCCCGACAGTGTTTACTCAGGTTTATAGAACCAAGCTATTATAAAAAAACAAGGTTCAAGGTTTTGATCACAGCATTCCAAACCTGGAAACAATTTAATAAAAGGTTTGGTTTTAATATGAAGCTGAACTATTATACGCTAATTTTGAAAAATCTTTCGCTTCCCGAAATCTTTAGGGATCCTGTGATGCAGAGATGGACTGCGGACCTCAAGATTTGTACACTTGGAGATTTGTTTCAGAATGGACAAATGGTATCATATTCATATTTGCAGAGTAATTATAGTTTAACAAGTAGAGATTTCTTTAAATATCTCCAGATCCGAAGTTTTTTAGAGTCTAAAAACGTAATCAACACTAGTTCTATGAATGAAATAGATGTGCTGGAAAGCTGCAATATGAAAAATAAAATTGGTATGATATACCAACTGATGCTAAACAGATTAAAGGATGACCTTGAGATTTATACCGAAAAATGGCAAGTGAAACTTGGAATAGAAAAGGTTGATATTGTTAGATCCTTAGAAATGGCCAGCATGGTATTATTTAATGGGTCCTTTAAAAGTCAACACTTCATGGCTGTTTTCGATCTATACTACACACCGTCGAAATTGACATTATGGAAAGCAAAGGGGGGTACTAATTGTAGCCGGTGTGGGCTTGCGGCTGCTGATTCAATTCACATGTTTTTTCAATGCCCAAAATTGAGCCAATTTATACAGGAAATACAAGGTTTTTTTGAATGTATTTTAGAGAAATCAATTATATTATCACCAGAACTAGTGATTTTTGGAATTCAAGCTGACCAGATCGGCATTAGAATAGTTGAAGAAGAAGGTTTTTTATTCATAGTTATGTCAGTGTTTAGATACTGTATACCTTCCCGCTGGCTCGACGTGGATCCCCCTGAATTTCATCATTGGCAGTCAAAGCTATTAAGTGTTTATCGGCTTGAAAGTGCTGTATATAGATTGAAGGGCCGACGGAAGAGGGTGTTTGGCAAAAAACTATGGTCACCTATTCATAACTGGATCTAAACGTTTTATTATGACCTTATGAATTAAGCGAAATGTGCTTTTCTTTTCTACTCATTGTAATCTCTCTGCAATATTATTTATTACTTTAAAATGCCTAATTTTTTTATTTTCTCTATTTTCATGAATTTTCTCTGTATGTACTGTATAACTATTCACTGCCAATTACATCAATAAAAAAATAAATAAATAAATAAAGGAATCTGTGGGAGACTTGTGAGTTGTGTATCAGACTAAACAAACCCAGCATAGGCCTCAAAGTGCTTGCAGTGGTACTGGACAGCAGCAAACCAAGAATTCCACCGGGTACTGCAAGGTTCAGGTGCCATCTGTGGTTTCATTCCATGGTTCTCAGCAAGATGGTGCAGGTACCTTTTCTTTCTGCTACCGCCCATGTTAAAGATTCACGAGAAGTACAGAAGGAAAGCATTTAGCTCCATAAGAGGCTTCCTAAATGACTCCAATCAGGTTCATTATGCGTGCCAAGCAGGTGATATGTATGGAGTTTGTATACAGATTTCTCAACACAGTGTTGTATGCCTTGAGCATGAATGCCGCATTGTCTGTGTTAAAGGAAATAATGTCCTGAAAGACTATGCTGCACTCTGTGAGCACCTTCACAACTGCTTGCGCTACAGTCCCATGACTGCAATGTGAGAGGAACAGTGTGGGTCTGATTCACAAAGGTAAAGTGAGGAGAAAGTCTAACTTTACGACTTTTGGTATTCACAAAGGGAATTTATTACACGTAAATGTCCTTTGTGAATACCAAAAGTTGAACTTTACGACTTTCGCTATTCACAAAGGGCATTTATGAGTTGTAAATGCTCTGTGTGAATACCGAAAGTTGTAAAGTTAGACTTTCATCCCACTTTACGTCTGTCAATCAGGCCCTGTGTCGGCTAGGTCGGTGTGGATCTGATGGCCCGCTGCACAGAGACCACTGCAGTAACACATTCGACAAACACCGTCCATCGACATCAGGTGTTTCATCAAATATAACACTGATTTTCTGATCTTGCTATTGTTCTTTCAGCTAATTCTTGGCTCCTATATATCTATCTGGGAGATAACGTTCTTGAAGCTGATGACCTCCAGGTATCACTCCACCATTCCATACTTGTTTGTGGAGAAACTTGTGGTTTTCTCAGCGGAATGTTCAGCACTGTGCGGACATTGACCCACTCACTTATTATGTCCTGGTTTGAGGAACCGGCAGCTGTACTCTTTGTGAAAAGTGAGTTCACAGTTATCTGACGGGCATGTTTCAGTGAAGAGTGAGGGTCTGGAGCATCTGCACAGTGCTTCAGGTGTTCTTGGGACTGCACTTGCATATCCACTGTGTGTTTCCAGATGTGGTCCACTACCACATTGCACACACTGCACAACAGCACTCCACCATCAGCATGCATCACGGTACTGTAGTCTCTTTCCCAATCTTCTGCGGCTATATGGATAGGTAGATGTGATCCGTGCTTCCCAGCCTTCACAGGCTGCAGAAACTTCTCCATCCTGCTTTTGTTTTGGTGGCTTGTTGCTCCCATGGAATCCAAAAGATCTTGGTGGTTGTGGCGCAGTCACATAACTCCCCTACAAATATATTTGGTGTTACTGGATGTGTTTCAAAGGGAAAAAAGGCATTGTAATTGTTGAATGGAAAGTTAACAAAAAGTAGGGAAGCAGTGATTAAAAATGCACGTAACTCTGAAGCACTTGCAAATTGAAAAAAATGGAAAACTTGTTGAAACAAAACCGCAATGGAAAATGGCACTTCCCAAAAGGAGCTGAGCAACCAGTAACACAGCATGGTCAGTTGCAAAGAAAGGAGAACGTGAAACCTTTTGAAGCGAAGTTGCAAACATGAAGCATTAATACATGCAGGTAGGCAGAAGTCCTTTGCATTGAAATGGCACACTTGTTGGTTCCTTTAGGTAATTCTGAGTCCTCTTTATGGGGGTGTGGTGCAGTCACTGGACTGGCTAGAAAATGTATTTGGTGTTATTTGATTCTTTCCAAAGGGGAATACAGTTATTGCAATTGTTACACTGAAAGTTTAGGAAATTTAGGGAAGTGGCGATTAAAAATGCACTAGCACTAAATTCAAGTAATTTGCAGTGAAATGGCACGCTTGTATGGTCCCTCTAGGCAACTTTGAGTCTTCTGTGGAGGGCGGTGGGGGAGAGAGGTGGGTTGGTTTAGCATAAAACGCATAAGGCAAAAATTTATTTAAAAAAACAACCACCCCTGGTCCAAAGTGCCTGCAAATAAAACATAAATGACAAAGATTGCATGGGTGGAGCAAAAAGGCCAAAAAAAGGGCAGGATGAGCCACCTGCAAAGAAAGGGAAACCTAAAACCATCCAAAACAAATTTGTACAAGTGTACTTTGTAGGAGCACATAAACCACGTGTTTGCACTCAGAGGGGAAAATAACGAGAGCAGGCAATGGTGCTTAAAGGAGTGTACAGAAAATACCCAAATTACCCCAAACCACCCCAAAAAAAACAAAAAAAACAATGAAATACACAAGATTACACACAATTCCATCGCAAAACCACGCATAGCCCTCCCACCCATTGGAAGTAGGACTTCACAAATATGGGTGGCGACCTCATGATTCTGGACTTAAGCATGTGCATTATTCATCTCCCCAGAAGTGTACAGAAACCAAAACATACCCGCGCTGTGCAGCAGCAAATATATAGTAGTTGCCAGACCTCCCAATGGCTCTTGAACCAGAAAATTCTTTCCTCCGAAACTCTACAAAAGAACAAAAAAGAGTTAGAGCAGGCTTGACTAGCCCTTTTCCATGTCACCTGGCCCACACACGTCCTCTTGCCCCACTATGCTATTTTAAAAACCATAGCCCCCCACATTCTCCCGTGGGACAGCCAAGTCCCCAGTGTGCTGCAGGCCGCAAAATAAACAAAAAAACAATACCCCTGGGCCTGCTGCAAACAGGCCATGTGGCAGTCCCAACATATTTTTAAAAAAAATCCAGAATGCCAGCAAAACAATGCCACTGGGCCCGCCGCACACTGGGCATGCTGCGGGCACAACACAATTAAAAAAAAACAGAATGCCCGCAACTGCCCAGTGTGTGACGTGCCCAAAACAATGCCCCTGGGCACACAGCGGCCTGACATAATTTTTTCATACAATGCCTGCAAGCGCCCTGTGAGCGGCAGGCCCCAAAACAATGCCCCTGGGCCCATCGCACAATGGGCACACGGCAGGCCCAACACAATATTTTTTAAAAAGAAACAGAATACCTGCAAGGGCCCGGGTGTGCCCTGTGTGCCCCAAAATAATGCCCCTGGGCCCGCCGCACACTGGGCATGTGGCGGGCCCAACACAATGCCCCTGGACCCACCACACACTGGGCGGATGGCGGGCCCGACATAATTATTATTTTTTTAAATGCAGCCAGGGCCCACCATGTGCCTCTTTTGTGGCGGACCCAAACATAGCAATAGGAGAACCTACCTGGTCTCCCCTCCAGGCCAGCACCACGATCCTCCATCCTCCCTCCAGTCCAGAGCACAGGTAACAAGTAGGTGAGCGGCAGTCCCCTCAAAGGAATGAACAGCAGGACGAGTGTAAACAAACGCAACCTCGCCTGTTTGCTGTGAGGACCCTGCTTCTATTGGCCCCGTGCAAGAGCCATGGGGCCAATAGAAGGGGTCTGGCGCATTCCTTGAATTTCACCAACACTTTTGTAAAAAGTACTGCCTTTTTACAAAAGTGCAGATTTTGCGATTTTATTGCAAAATGCGAAATCCTGGAGGGTTTGTTGCTAGCCCACGAGGCCTGGGTGCATAACATGCAAAGCAGATGAATGCTAAATAAGTAATAAGCATCCCACTACTGTGACAAGTGAAACAGCCTTTAAAATGTGGGCATTACAACACAGTGCCTTCACTATACATCTATTACCACACAATTATTATTATTATTATTATTATGCGTTCTTATATCGCGCTCGATTACCCGTAGGCATCTCGGCGCTTGCCTTGGGAACCCGTCCTGGCTTTTTTCCCTGTGAGATACCCGTACTGGGCATCCCCAAGGTGAAAGCCAGGCATCCCGCCGCGGGGGGGCCGTAGTGGAGATTAAGCAGGCTAATTCCCAGAGCTGCAGAGTGTGAACCCGTGATTCGAGTAGGCACCGAAACGAGAATTATCGAGTCAGTGGATATTTGGGCTCAAGACCCTGCCGCGTCAGGAATTGAACCCTGGTCCCGGGTCTGACCTCTGCTTCAGGGTCTACCTCCTCTAACCAGTGAGCCACACTTCTCCACTCCACAATGCCTTTACCATGCATGCCATACAATACAAGGTAACATATATATAAGGTAAGTGTATGTGTTTTATATACATATTCGTTTTTTTAATTCCACCACATAAGCTGCAGCACCTCTAGCACTGTGGGTGCCACATTGCGTGAAGGCAATCTGCACTTAATATCAGTTTTTCAGCAAAAGGCTGTGCACTAAATGAGAATCACCCAATTAGTACATTTATTAGCCATATTACACAAGAGAAACTGTGACAAATGCGTTTTGCCACCTGGCCTTTGTCAATGTCAAGACAGCTGGCAGAGTACTGTGTGGCATACTGTGAGTTCACAACTTTATGATATCATATGCTCATGGTATTACCATAATAATGCAACCCATGTATATAATCTGTACTGCTCTGCACGAACAATGCCTAGCTTGTTCAGCCTTATATGGACCTATGTTATATGTGTGCCTTCATTTTATTTGGAAAAAATGGGGCCCCTGCCTAATAGGATGAACCCTGGCAAGGTAAATATATTTTTTAGAAAAGAAGGTGCACACTGGGTTTAGTGTATTATTAAACTGCGAGTAATTTAGACATGTGTTTTTAACAAATCATTCTTCACTCATATAATTGTAGTTCATATCATTTTTTTATTTTATTTGAGAATAATATCTGATCTTGTTTTTTTACGTTTTTCTTCCCTTTTTTTTTATTTTTTTTTTATTATACTTTTGCACATATATATATACTTTTTTTGTTTACCAAGGACATTGTCATATACAAAAACATTAAGAAATTATCATATAAATAATTGTTTGACTTAAAAATAACCACAGAATCATTATAAGAACTTAATGTAAACGCAGAATTAATTCCTTCAACGCGTTTCGGCCGTCGCCTTCCTCAGGAAATCTGCCTTGTTCTTTGCTATAGTTAATGTGGCTAAAGAGTGATGAAAAAATAATGCTTTAGTATCTCTCTTATATACATTTATAAATTACACATGACTTGCTGCTTACTTCATTCTATTTAGACATTACACACTGTTGTATTTATGTCTGTTACAGTAGTGCAAACTCCTAAGTCCGCTGAGGGCCATCAACAGCCAGGCACTGTCATATTTACATTTATCTACAAACTTGTATTTACAAATCTCTGTACAGTTGTTACATTCATCCTTTACATTATGTACATTTGTCTCTATTCACATTTTCTGACTCATGTAATCCTTCACCGTATCGGTTATTGCTTGCAGATGGTAGCTACTCTACTGAGCTTCAACATTAAAGTGGCTTATATGATCAAAGGGGATTGTCTCACGGTTGGACATTCTAGATAGAGTGAATTTATTTTAAAAGGGGACGATAATTGTTGTTGGCTAGAGGAGCATGTTATTACCTTAATTATAAGAACCAACGGCTTCTAATAGCTGTATTTTGTTTGCTTCTGTGCAGAGGCCGAGGACCCAAATCTGTGTGTCTAGACGAAATGGAGAATGCCTTATTACTGTATTGTTCAAACTGGAACATTTGCATTAGGTTTTTTTCCCCCGATAGAAATATTACCTTGTCTAATACTTGTTTTGTGCTGTATGTTTCCGTCTATCAGTCTTGTTAGCTGCAACGTAGTGTAGCTTCCTGTTTGTTTGCTGGGTTCAGAGGGGGTGATTTACATTATCTACTGTGCAAGAAACAAAATTATAGCTATTTAATTTAAATCATGCTCGTATCCTCGTAATGTATCTCTCATGAGCAGGATATGTTTAAATTACCTTTAGATTACATGTCGGATCCACCACAGCTGTTGCCTCATTCTCTTTCTTGGGTCTGCATTACTGCTATAGATAATTTTGAACCTATACTGGGAAACAAGGGGACACTTGCGATATCTATTTTTAACGTTGTTAAGCTGTGTAGCTCATGCAAGAATCAGCGTAGCGCTTACCTAAAACTGGTCTGAGACTTCTTCTATGCTTAACTGCTTGGTCTGCTTGGATGTTTAACTGCTAGCGTTTTCGTACCTGGATGCTACACGTTAGATGGTTTCCTGTCGATAGCAAAAAGAGGGGGAAGTTATGCATCTCCTGGATTAGTATTGTCATGACAGACAGAACTAACCGATCGCGCCTCTATCTAAGGGGATGAGCGTGGCGTACCTGATGTGTTCGGGTGTCGTCCTCGATATATTCCGGATGTCGGTCTAACAGCTATCGTTCTAATGGGGTGTTTAAATAAAATATTATATGGCGCCATGGGTCAGTAGGTGAAACGTAGTCTCGCGAGACTACGAGTTGGTGTGGGCTTGTACTTCCTGTTTAGGTATGGCGATTTAGCTAATGGCTCCGCCATCTTATCCTAGTTCCTGTGGTTCGTGGGCTGTATCTGAATCTAAATAGTAATTTAACCCGAAGTGTGTTATGGTTATTATAATCTCTGGAGGGCATGGATGCCGGTGTTTATTCGAATTAGGATGTAATCATGTGGCGGAACATTTTGAAATCTATTCCCATTCATATTGTTATGTGGAAAATAAACCACAGACAATATGGTACTCTCTGAGTTCAACCACTGCCATCTGCATGCAATATTAACATGTAAATTGTTACGAACATAAATGATGGGTAAGATCTAAATACAGTTAAGGCACAGACTTGACATATCAATTATTACATACCACAACTGATGGATAATGTCTGATGTTATGGATCTGACTATGATTAAGGCACAGACTATCAACAATTACTACTAGCTCCCCATGTCCTTGTTACCACTTGTTATCATTTTTCATACATTTCCTAATTATTATATGATAGCTTGATCCCACGGGATTTCAGCATTGAGTCCATTGGTGGCTGTCCCCAAGATATATATCCAATATACTTCCCTCATTTTACGTATTTTCTCTTGATCATATCCTACCCTTGGGTGTATTTTGTCTAGGATATACCATGTTATATCCTCTGGTGTATGTCCTTTTTCCAAAAAATGGCTAACCATAGGGGCTGTCTCTTTTCTTGTTCTTATGGCTGACCTGTGCTCAGTCAATCTGACATTAAACGCTCTTCCTGTTTGTCCTACGTAGCCCTTGCCACACGGGCAAATGATAAGGTAGACTACATTAGTGCTTCTACAATTATTTAGATCTTTTGGTTCAATCGTTTGTTTGTTGAAGGTCAAACTAGTACCTTCTATGGCTGACGCGCAGGATTTGCAGGTCGAGCATTTGTAGTTACCCACTACAGGTCTTAGGTTTGTAAGTGATTGTTGTCTCGGTTCACTTTTGGTGGCCATTCTTGATCTTACTATATGATCTTTTAATGTCTTATTTCTTTTATACGCAAAGATGGGCCTGGGTAGTCTGTCTTGTTTGGGGATATTTGCATTTAGTATGTGCCAATTGGCACTGACTGTTTGTCTGATCCTTTCATTGATACTGGAGTGTTTAGTGACAAATACTAACTGGGGGCTGTTTTTCTCTGTTTTGGGTTGTAACAATACTTGTCTATCATAGAAGCGCGCTCTCTTAAATGAGTTCCTTATTAGCTTTTTAGGATACCCTCTGGACAAGAATTTTTCTTTCATGGTTATGGCTCTGATGTCATAGTCCTGTATTTGAGTACAATTGCGCCTTAACCTAAGGAATTCCCCAAATGGTACACTATTCTTTTGGATTGTCGGATGAAAACTGTCATAATGTAACAACGTGTTTTTTGAGGTGGGCTTAACAAACAGGTCTACTATTAGTGCCTGATCTTGATGTTTTATCTCCACATCTAGGTAGGTTACTCTTTCTCTACTGGTGTGGCTTGTAAATCTGATATTCTCATCACATAAATTTATCCATTGTAGATATTCTTCTAGCGTGTCTTCATTGTCAAGCCAGATGAAGAACACGTCGTCTATATATCTGGCCCAGTTACATACCGACTCAAAAAAAGGTGTTACTTCGTTGAAAACAAATTGTGCCTCAAAATGGGCCATGTAAATGTTGGCAATTGTTGGGGCACAAGAAGCCCCCATACTGACTCCTTGTTGTTGCTTGAATAGCTTACCATTGAATTCGAACACATTCTCATTAAGCACAATGTTAAGGCATTCTAATACAAAGACACTCGGGCACTGTATTTGGTACTTCTGTATAAACCAATGTGTGGCTGTCAATGCTCCTGCTATGGGTATGTTACTATATAAGGCTACAATATCCATTGTAACCAAAATATTAGCCGTGTCACAAAATGGTACGTGTTCCACAAGGTTAATGATTTGTTTAGTATCCTTCACATGTCCTGGGATGTTTGCTACATGCGGGCACAAAATTGTATCTATATACTTAGCCAGGGGTTCGGTTACCGAGCCTATCGTTGTGACAATTGGTCTTAGGGGTGGGTCTCGTATATCTTTGTGCACCTTGGGGATGCCATAGATGCTGGCTAGTCTTGGTTTTTCCACATTTAGATATTGACATTCTTTGTCACATATCTCCCCATTCCTCAGAGCCTGTTGAGTCATTCTTTTGATTTTTTTCTTAGTCTCACCTGTGGGATCTCTAGTGATAGGTGTATAGTATTGTTGGTCACTTAACATTTCCTCCATTTTTGCTATGTAACGTGATGTTTCATAGACAACAATTCCTCCCCCTTTGTCACATGCTTTCACTGTGATATTTGGGTCTGTTTTGATCATATTCATTGCTTCATATTGGGTTTTGGTAAGATTAAATTTTGGTCTGGGGGCATAGTTGGCAATATCTGTGAACTTATCGTTCATGATTTGCTCAAAAATTGCTACCTGTGGAGGCACTTGTTCCAGGGTAGGGGTAAAAATGGACTTGGGTTTAAGACCTGACAAATTAGATGATTCTAAGTCTGATTCTTTATTTAAGAAAAAGAATTTTAATCTTATTTTTCTCAGGAATGTTTGTAGGTCTCTGAATAAATCAAATTTATTTAGTCCTGAGTGTGGAGCAAATGAGAGACCTTTGGAGAGTACAGCGATGGTGTTAGGGGGAAGAGTTTGAGATGTTAGATTAAAGATGGGTAATTGATCTAATTTCTCCAATACCTGTTGTTCCTCGTTTCCAGGTATTGGTCGTACTCCATCTCTTGATGTGGTGGGTACTGATACTCTTGTGGTGGGGGATTCTGAAAAGCCTGACGATATTGAGGTCTCCAGTTCGAGCGTCTTGGTGGGCGCTGTCCTAAAAAAGGTCGTCTGTTTTGGAATCTGGAGTTAGATCTACCCCTTTGATATCCTCCATCATATGAGGCTCCATCGCTATCTGTGCCTGAGGACTCCGAGAATGTGTTCACTCTTTTACCGTATCTATTTTGTCTATTGCCCCAGTTCTCTGCTCCATTATCTTTGTTGGAGTAGAAGTCATCCGATAGATAAGGATACACTGTTTCTTTCCTGAAGAACTTGATATCTTTCTGCAGCTTCTCTGTTTTTCTTTTTATAAGGTAATCCGTGTACGAATTTAAATCTTTTTCTATATCGTCTAAGGTCTTTTTAACGTCCTCCACTATCCCTGACGTTTTGATTTTATCCTCTAGTTCAGCTATTTCTCGTGCCAGTTCTTGTAGCATTCCTTTGGATGTTTCTACTATCAACATCATGTAGTCCCTGGAGCACCTGTTCGATATCATCGACCAGCGCTCCAGGAACTCCCTGATGTGTGTAAATAGACCTGGGATATTTCGTATCCTGAGTCCTTGTGGTATGACCCCAGCCCTAAGATATTGGAGCATGAATTGCCCATGTTGTTCAATGCGTTTTAATTTTTTTCTTAATCCCAATAGGGTGTTTACCTCTTTATTCTTATCTTGACCCATTGTCGTTGATTCCCCAAAAGAGACTGAACTTCCCACCATGTTAGCGTATTGTTCATCAGTAAATCCAAAGGCTGGTAGCTTAGCCATCTGAGCTATGTTTATATTCTTAGTTTCTGTCAATTGGTCTATAGGATGTATTCTTCTGTAAGATTAATGGTCATGCACGGTGCCTATGCTAGAGGCCCACGCTTACCTTAGGAATTTGCTCTGTTACCTTTATTAAATTAGACAAACTTTTGTCATCTCTGATATGTATCTCGTGAACCCCTCACGTACCTGCCGCGAGTATATTTTATTTGGAAAAAATGGGGCCCCTGCCTAATAGGATGAACCCTGGCAAGGTAAATATATTTTTTAGAAAAGAAGGTGCACACTGGGTTTAGTGTATTATTAAACTGCGAGTAATTTAGACATGTGTTTTTAACAAATCATTCTTCACTCATATAATTGTAGTTCATATCATTTTTTTATTTTATTTGAGAATAATATCTGATCTTGTTTTTTTACGTTTTTCTTCCCTTTTTTTTTTTTTTTTTTTTATTATACTTTTGCACATATATATATATACTTTTTTTGTTTACCAAGGACATTGTCATATACAAAAACATTAAGAAATTATCATATAAATAATTGTTTGACTTAAAAATAACCACAGAATCATTATAAGAACTTAATGTAAACGCAGAATTAATTCCTTCAACGCGTTTCGGCCGTCACCTTCCTCAGGAAATCTGCCTTGTTCTTTGCTATAGTTAATGTGGCTAAAGAGTGATGAAAAAATAATGCTTTAGTATCTCTCTTATATACATTTATAAATTACACATGACTTGCTGCTTACTTCATTCTATTTAGACATTACACACTGTTGTATTTATGTCTGTTACAGTAGTGCAAACTCCTAAGTCCGCTGAGGGCCATCAACAGCTAGGCACTGTCATATTTACATTTATCTACAAACTTGTATTTACAAATCTCTGTACAGTTGTTACATTCATCCTTTACATTATGTACATTTGTCTCTATTCACATTTTCTGACTCATGTAATCCTTCACCGTATCGGTTATTGCTTGCAGATGGTAGCTACTCTACTGAGCTTCAACATTAAAGTGGCTTATATGATCAAAGGGGATTGTCTCACGGTTGGACATTCTAGATAGAGTGAATTTATTTTAAAAGGGGACGATAATTGTTGTTGGCTAGAGGAGCATGTTATTACCTTAATTATAAGAACCAACGGCTTCTAATAGCTGTATTTTGTTTGCTTCTGTGCAGAGGCCGAGGACCCAAATCTGTGTGTCTAGACGAAATGGAGAATGCCTTATTACTGTATTGTTCAAACTGGAACATTTGCATTATATTGATATGAACTACAATTATATGAGTGAAGAATGATTTGTTAAAAACACATATGTGTGCCTTCATACCTCACTCTGGCATTGGACATATCAAGTGGAAATTACGTCCTGAATGGGCTTGGTGATCTCTCTCATGTGCATTGATATGGTGACCCACCAGGTACCCCTTAGTAATTATGTGTCCCCCATAGTGGAGTCCATCCTATGTATGTATGTATGTATGTATGTATTTGAGCTTGTAAAGCGCACTGCTACCCGTCCGTAGGTTTCCTGGCGCTGTGTAACTCTGGGGAACCCGTCCTGGCTTTCCCTGTGGGATGGTCCCTGCTGGGAGTCCCCAAGGTGGAGCCAGGCTTCTCCGGAATTGATGGGGCCGTTGTGGAGATTAGGCAAGCAAATGCCCAGAGTTGCCAAGTGGAACCCCTGATTAGAGTAAGCACCGAAGCGAGAATTATCGAGTCCGCTGACCCAAGTCCACGACCCTGCCGCATCGGGAATTGAACCCTGGTCCCGGGCCGACTTCTGCTCCCGGGTCTGCTGCCTCTAACCAGTGAGCCACACCACTCCACTATGTATGTCAGCACATTTGTGTCAGCAACTCCTCGTCACTATTCAACCCCCTAGGGATCCTGGTCTGCATCTCGATAATATACTTTGACTCAAGTAGTCTTAGCTACCGGATCCTATCTCCTCCCCTTTAATAATTTTGGACCTGATCTCAACAGAACAATTGTAGGACATTTCTGTCACTCTGATGATCTGTCTGGAAGTGCATGGCAACTGGATAGAATATATCTACATTTGATATGGCACTCATATGTTCCATGTTAGAAATGGGGATCTCTAGTTGGCAGCTGCTGGCGCAGAGGTCCAAATAGGGATCCTTCTTCCTAAGTCAGAGTAAGGGGGCGACACCCTTTGATAACCCCTGCTCAAACCTATGGCAACGTAGCACGAGCAGACAGGCCTATCTCAGAGGCAGTGTGTGAAGCATTTATGACCATACACAATAACGCAGGAGAGACGCTACAAACGGACACCAGAGGTAGTTATAGAAAAAATAGTTATCTTTATATAGACTGAACACGAGGCTAAAAGCGCTCAAGGAGCCGCAATTCACATAATTACAGATTCACTTCAAAAGCAAATAAGGCACTTGAAAAGGGAATGGAACGGCTTAGTTTGAGGCCGGGGTTCATGCGACCCGGTGATGCACAATGTACCTGACATTTAAAGGGGGCACGGCACGCAGCCTCACAAGGAAGCCGTGGTGATGACAGGTGGATTCGCAGCGGCCACAGCTCCCAGCTGTAGCGGTCTGCTGCGTGCACTCACGATAATCCTGGGATGGGGCTTAAAAGGCGGGCACACCGTGGCACACGCAGGTGGTAAAAAGATCCTCGAAGTGGTAACTAGTGCGGGCACTCAGCGGCACAGCTCCTCAGCTGCAGCGGCCCACAATAGCGATGATTCTCGTAGGATGGCACATGCGGGTACTCAGCGGCACAGCTTCTCAGCTGCAGCGGCCTACAATAGCGATAGCGATGATTCTCGTAGGGCGGCAAATGCGGGCACTCAGCAACACAGCTCCTCAGCTGTAGCAGCCCACAATTGATATAGCGATGATGTTCGTGGTACGGCAAATGCAGGCTCTCAGCGGCAATAGCTTCTCAGCTGCGTCGGCCCACAATAACAATGACTTTGGTAACACAGGCAAATGCGGGCTCTCAACGGCAACAGCTCCTCAGCTGCAGCGGCCCACAATAGCGAAAACAATGACTTTGGTAACACAGGCAAATGTGGGCTCTCAGCAGCAAGAGCTCCTCAGCTGTGACGACCCACGCTAGCGATACAATGACTTTCAGCCCGCGTTCTCCACAGTAGAACCAGAGGCTCTGGAATTCTCAACAGAGGCCTCACCTGAGAGTACGATCCCCCTCAAATAGGAATCCAGATGGCTGATGGGTGAAGTTTAATGTCCCTTAGAATTCAGCAGGAGGCAAGCTCAAATGAGGTCCATGGGTAGTTGCTTCAGCAAGATGGATGAAAGTTTCAAAGTCCTTTCCCTCTAGTTACACAGACACAGGTTCGTCTTGACATCCAGAAGTAGCACACACTGTAGGGGTTTTTGCACAGATACTTATACCCCAAAAAGTCTTTGTTCTCAAAAGTCACAAAACCCGTGAACCCCGTCAGAACCAGTTTGGTCTCGTCCTGGAGCACTTTGTTTACAAGGCTGAATCCTGCCTTTCAGGGAGAGGGGGTCTGCCATCAGACGCACAGTGGGAGGAGCCATCATTCACCTTGCCAGGCACAACCCTGCTCAGATCAAAGGGTCACCCCTCCCCATACTCCAACTGTAGATCTCTCTATTTAATCCAGGTCGGGCTCAGCCTACCCTGTCCCTCCAAAACCTAACAGCCAATACACATAACAGCAGAGCACACTGGAAGGCTTAGGCAAGAAAATACCTAATTTCTAAAAGTAGTATTTTCAAACACAGAATATAAAAATAATCCACTAAAAAGATGCACTTTAATATTCTGAGCTCAGGCATACTAAGTTCGACTTTCCTATCATGTTCCTTGGGTCAATTAAGATTATAGAATGTAATAATCAAACTGCCCATCCTGGCCTAAGGGAACAGATAGCCTTGCAATAGTGAAAAATGACATGCTACACAGACTAAAGCATAGGGGTGGCTTATATGATGCCAAGGTAAGGTTTAAGGACTGGGAAGTGGGTTCACTTCACAGTCAGAACAGCAGTTCTGGACTGCACGCAGATTCTGCAATGGCAGGTCTGGGATACACTTTACAAGCTGCTTCTGTGGGTGGCGCAATCAGCGCTGCAGGGCCACCGTAGTATTCGGTCTACCAGCCCTGGGCAAGCACGGTGCACTATACTAGGGACTAACAGGTAAACCAAATGAGCCAATTATGGGAATACCAATTCATACAGTCAATTTACAATAGGGAGCATTCACACTGTGGCACTGAATGGCAGTGGCACAGCACCCAGATCATCTAACACCAGCAAACACAGAGGAGTCAAACGCAAAGAATGGAAGGGAGACCCATGCCAATGGTACCAGGTCTAACATTCCAGAACTCTTTTTTTTGCCATATGCATAGTGTTTCCAAAGTATTTTCTATCGCACCGGCACACCAAGCAATTTAACAGTTTTGTAATGGGTTTATTTCTCTTTCTTCCTTGAACGTCATTGTCTGTTATTTTTGTACTTTGCTTACACGCTTTACCGCATATGCAAGGAAGATACCTGTAACCACAGGTGTTTCCATCTTCTTTTTAGTCAAACGACTGTGTACAATTAAATCCTTAAGGGGGGTGCTTTTTCTATAGGTTACTTTTGGAGCTATTGGTAAAGTAGGACCAATAATCTGGTCTCTTTGTAAAATCTTTCAGCTTTCCTCAGAATGTCATAAAATTGCACGAGAAGCCTGTAATGAGCCTAACCACCTCACTTTCCTGTTCCTTCCTGGTACCACTCTTCATCAGAAGTTTTTGCCTTCCGATTGGTTGTGCTTTCTGCACCGCCTGATTAAGTATCTTGCTATAATACCCTCTTGACTTAAATCTGGATAGGGCTTCCCTTTCAGACTTCGCATAAGTAATTAGTGAGGAACAGCTCTGTTTAATGTGTTAAAATTCACCAAATGGTATGCTTCTTTATCAGACTATGTGGGTACTGACTTCTGGCGTGTAAGGTCGAATTGCTAGCTGCCTGTTTTCTGTAGAGTGGTGTTTGTAGTCTGCCATCCTGCACATAGACTGTTAAGTCAAAAAACATTACTGTTGTGTTGCTAATCTGACTTGTGAAGTGGAGATTGAGGGTGTTACCATTCAGTCTTTCAATGTACCTCTCAGCTGCCTTCTGAGAGCCCTTCCATACTAAAAACAGATCATGAATGTAGCATACCCATAAGGCCATGCTATCCACCTATGGATCATTCTTCTCCTCCCAGGCCACATGCATCTCCCACCAGCCCACAAATACATTTGCATAGCTGGGGGCTAGGCACGTGCCCATCGCGGTTCCTTGCTTGTGTTGGTACAGCTGTCCTACAAAAAGAAACATGTTATTATTTAGGCAGAACATGATCAATTCTAAAATCATAGTATTATGTTCTTGGTACATGAGTGGTCGGCTCTTTAGAAAAAAATCTACCGCCCTCAGCCCTTGGTCATGCTAAATGCAGGTATAAAGACTTGTTATGTCTAGAGTAATCAGCAAGAAGCTGTCCTCTCACTGAATACCCTCAATAATCCTCATGAAATCCGTTGTATCCTTCACATATTAACTTACGTCTTTAACAAAGGGAAAAAGAAAAAATCTACAAAGGTTAAGTCATTTTTCAGCAGACCATTTGAGCTAACTGAGAGATTCTCCACGGGTTTACAACCTCTTTTGTTGAAAAACATATGTGTGTGTGTGTGATTGTGTGTGAAGTTACCATGTCCGCAAGTTGCCGGTCACTTCCACAATCGCACTGGTGCTAAAATCTGGGCTGCAGAGGCCGTAGCAATGTTCAAATCAAGTAAATAATCTGAGGCATTCTTCACTGTGAGAATATCAAGTTAATTGTGATGTCAAAGACAATGGGTTTTTGCTTTACAACCTTTCTCAAGCGTAGCTTCTATCACCTTTCGAAAATAAGTAGTGCAACCAATCACCAACATAAACAGGGCATAGTAAACAATGTCCAATGAAACAAACAATGACATAGATGGTGTTGTAAAGTACAAATACATTCTTATTGTTCTCTGAAAAAGTTACATTGTACAAATGAAACCATAATGAAATTGATAATTTAGACGCACTGTTCTGTCTTCCGAATTGACTCATTTACTGAGGTAATGCATAACTCACTCTTTATGTTTATTTTGAACATAAGGGCATATCGGGTTTCGTAGAATATGATCCATTTTGTAATGTAACACTGAACAAAATTGTTTTATGAAAATTAAACCAATAATGGAAATAATAATTTGATAACACCACTTATATTTTTGAATTAACACATTCACAAGTGTGTTGCATGACTCCCTCTTTTGCGTTTACCTGAACAAAATTGCAAGCAGGCAACAGTATGATGCATGCCAAGCCTATCTTATGGTGTATTGCAGGTCATATTCATCACAACCAGCATATTTTAAAACCTAATTCCAACCTAAATCTACGTATATTACCTTCCTTATACATTTATAACTTCCATGTGCTTATGTATCTTTATATTTATTACTTCTTATTAAGCATCTCCAATGCACTACTCTATGCCTCACCCTGTACCTCTGTCATTATATCCTCTACCTCCACTCTCTGATTCATCCCAAACCTCTTTCTACTTCTCTCTCCAATGCACTGGCCTATTTCTCACCCTATACCTCTCTCAATATATTCTCTACCTCCACTCTCTGACTCATCCCAAATGCCATTCTACTAATATGATCCCCAGAATAACTTTAATAGACTATTCCCTCCTCTACCCTTCATTGCATCATCTCAAACCTCTTTCACTATTCAGATCTCCCAAACAAGACTTTCTAAACCCTTCCCTCTGACTCTATCCCCTCCACCTTCCCTTTACTCATCCCAAACGTCCTCCTACAACTATGATCTCCAAATAAACACTGTCTAGACCCTTAGCTCTTCAATCCCTCCGCTATGCTTTTCAATCCAGCTAATAGACTCACATGTCCACCGCTCAAATTAATTTCATATTTCCCTACACAAATTCCCCACTAATCCTGTTTGGGTTCTGGAGTAGCATACTAGCTGCTGAATAGCGCTTCAACACCTCATCAGAGCTAGCAATCGCTATATTGTATTGTATTGTATTGTGATTTGTAAAGCGCGATTGCTGCCCAAATGGGCGTCCAAGCGCTAGAGCATGGATAGCCGAGCTGAGGGTGGCGGAGACTGAGATTTAAGTGGGCCTGGCAAACAGAAAGGTTTTCAATTGTTTGCGGAATGAGAGTAGGTTAGGGTTGGACCGGATTTGTAGTGGGAGTGAGTTCCACATTTTAGCGGCCTTTAAGGAAAACATCCTTCCTCCGGTCCTGGCTCTCCGTACTCTTGGGACTACGGCCAGAAAGGCCTCCGTGGACCGAAGGGGTCTATTAGGGTGGTATTGAGTGACCAGTTTGTTAATGATCGCTGGACCTGACTTCCAGAAAGCTCGGTGGGCAATACATAGTGCCTTGAAAGCCACTCTCTGTCTCACTGGGAGCCAGTGTAGGCTGCTCAGTGCGGGTTTAGCAGACTGTGTCCTTGGAATCTGTAGCAGGGCGCGGGCTGCGCAGTTCTGGACCACCTGTAGCTTTCGCATGGACGTCTCAGGGGCACCCACATACAGGGCGTTGTTTGA
Source organism: Lissotriton helveticus (assembly GCF_964261635.1). Classification (NCBI taxonomy): domain Eukaryota; kingdom Metazoa; phylum Chordata; class Amphibia; order Caudata; family Salamandridae; genus Lissotriton; species Lissotriton helveticus. The sequence goes on from NC_136063.1 coordinate 577,621,563, forward strand.
ATCCAGCCGGGACTGAATCAGGCCCTGAACTGCCACTTGTTTGGCTTCCATTGGGAGGAGGGGGAGGACTTTCCTTAGAGTTCTGAGTAAGCCAAAACAGATGGCGGATAGTTTTGTAGCCTGGGTGGAGAAGGAGAGGTTTTTGTCCAGCCATACTCCTAAGCTTTTTACACTTTCTTTGGGAGTGGGAGGGGTGCCCAGACACCCAGGCCACATGGAGGGAAGTGACGTGGGTGATGCGGGACCTAAGAGCATGAGCTCGGTTTTGTCTCCATTAAGTTTCAAAGAGGAGCATGTCATCCACTTTTTAATGTCCTCTAGACAGTTCGTCAGACTTCCTGAGGTGTGACCGGCGCCTTCCTGAGTCATTGAAACCACTAGCTGGGTATCGTCAGCATATGATACGATTTTTATACCCGAGGGTTCGACGAGTCCAGCCAGTGGTTGCATATAGACATTGAAGAGCGCGGGGCTTAGTGAAGAGCCCTGCGGTACTCCACAGTTCAGGGGTTTTCTGGCTGATATTGTGTCCCCGTCAAAGATCTGGAAGGATCTATTGTGCAAGAATGAATCAAGCCATCTTAGAGCATCGCCTCCGACACCGATGTTGCGCAGACGGTTCAGCAAGGTGGCATGGCTGACCGTGTCGAAGGCTGCGCTTAGATCAAGGAGGATCACTGCCACTGATCCTCCCTGGTCTAGTATCCTTCGGGACTCTTCGGTGACTGTCAGCAAGGCGGTTTCAGTACCGTGTTTGGGTCTGAATCCTGTCTGGGATGGGTCAAGGAGTGCATGGCTTTCCAGAAACTGTGTCAGTTGGGTATTTATGTACTTCTCCAGTACCTTGCTTACCCAGGGAAGTAGTGAGATTGGGCGGTAGCTGGAGTGATCTTCTGGGTTGAGGGTGGGCTTTTTCAGCAGAGCCCGTACCATAGCTCTCTTCCATCCATTGGGTACTGTGCAGGAGGATATGGATGAGTTGAGGAGCTCTAGCACCACGGGAAGAATGGCTTGGCTTGCTTGGAGCAATATTTCTGGTGGGGCAGGGTCAAGGGGAGAGCCAGATTTAACTTGGCGTGCCAGTTGTTGCAATGTCTCCAGGTTTAGTGGGGGGAAGTGGTCCAGCGTTGGCTGTCCTGGGGAGGGGGAATTAGTCGGAGAGGTCTGATTGGGTGTTATTGAGTTGTTGGCAGCTGTAGGGAAGGCGGAATAGATCTGAGTGACTTTGTTATGGAAGAAGTCTGCAAGTTCATTGCATTGTTCTAGCGTTTTCGGGGCTGGGGGGGCAGTGTTGACGGTAATGCATTTTTTGACCAGGTGGAAAATTTCCTTGGGTTTTGATTTTGCTGCCATTATTTGGTCTGCGAAGTAGGAGGCCTGGGCCGCCCTAACCCCATTTCTGTAGGCCTTAATAGCCTCTTTGTATTTGTTTGTTTTTTTCTGGGAGAAAGTCTAGTCGCCAGGCTCTCTCTTTTTTCCTGCAGAGGCGTTTTAGGTCTCTCAGGGAATCTGAGAACCAAGGAGCAGATTTGTGTGACCTCTTGGGAATGGATTTCCGTAGAGGAAGGATCGTGTCCAGTGATTCCCTGATCCAACCCTCATAGTTGTTATTTGCTTGGTTGGGGTTTGTGCAGGGAGGTGGGCGAGAGCATTCAAGGTTAGTTGTCCATGGCTCTATGAGAAGTTTTTTCCAGTTTCTCTTGGTAATGGGATGGGGGGTCAGTGAAGGAGGCTTGGTGGTAGACCAGGTGAGTGGGACAAGAAAGTGGTCTGACCATGGGAGGCAGATAGGTTGTCCGACCATTAACTTGGAGCAGTTGCTAAAGATTGGGTCAAGTAAGTTCCCCTTTTCATGGGTGGGGGATCTCACCAACTGGATCAGTTGTAAGGCTGCTAGGTCCTCTGTTAGTTCCCTGGCAGCAAGGTCTGTAGGGGAGTTAAAATGTAAGTTGAGGTCTCCTAGAACCGTATAGTTGGCCGAGGTTAGAAGTCGATTAGCGATGATATCTGGGAGAGATCTGTGGAACAGCTTTCCTGGGTCTGGGGGGCGATATATCAGGGTGCCAGAGAAGGAGCTGTTCGCTGTGAAGTCTATGCTGAATGCTAGGCTCTCGCACTCAGGAATAGCTTCAGTAGTAGTGCGGCAACCAAACTTATCTTTTAGGATGATAGCCAGGCCTCCGCCTCTTCCCTTGGTCCGGTCTAGTCTGTGGATTTGGAACCCGGGGGGTAGGGCTGAGACTATGTCTGGCTCTGAATGAGACATGAGCCATGTCTCGGTCAGAAAGATAACGTCTGGGTTGTAATTTTCTAGTAAAAGACATATTTGTGTGCTGTGCCGAGGAAGGGATCGACAGTTTAACAGGTACATCTGGTATTCCTGGGACGTGGCAGGCGTCTCAATGGTGTCAAAGGAGTGTTTGCAGCCAGGGCATTGGATGGGAAGTTCGACTGGGAGGAAGGAGAGCGGGCATTGCGCCATGGTAGAGGGCCTAATCTTTTTTATGGCAGCCGAGCTGTAGGTCCTGACCTGGGTGGGGTGAGGGGCAGGGGGCGTGGCCCCTGGTCCTGTCAGGTCGCGGGCGGGCGCGGATGGGCTTGCCTTTGGCGCGTCTTCGGCGCACCGCCGGCGTGCCCGCTGCGCCCGTCCGCTGCGCCTCCGGAAGCAGCACATTCTTAAATGTCGTAGGCGGTGGGGGGGGGTGGCCTAACTCAGTGGGCGTTGCCCGGGGGGGGGGTCACGGCGGCTGTCCTCAACCCGCTTCAGTGCCTGACTCGGCTGCGCGGGGGGTCAGTCACCAAGGGAGCAGTAGGTAGGGTTATTGGGTGTTACAGGTTTAAACATTGAGAGCGTTCAGTAGAGTATCGTGAGACATATTGCAATGATCGGCAGTGGGGTGGACTAAGCAGAGGAGAATAAAAAAAACAGTATAACAGGGTGTATAACAGAAAGGGGATATAGCATAACGAACATTCCTGGATAAAAAAGAAATAAGATGGAAAGCGTCACAGTAAAAAAGCATAATCGTAACGGTATAAAAAGGAAGTGCAAATATAAAAACATTGTAAACTGAGTGAGAACAAAAAGCTGTTAGCCCGGAGGGGGCTGGAGAATAGGGGGAAGTAGAGAATGAGGAAGAAAATATTATGGAAGGGGTATAGGTAGTAGGGTGGTTCAAAAGGAGAGTCAGTGGGATGGGCGATAAAAATAGAGGGAGGTGGTAAAGGTAGGGAAATGGAAATACGTGGTGTAATTGAGTAGGAAGAAGAAATGGTTAAAAGGTGGAATAAAAGAGGGAAAGAAGAGAAAGGGAAGTAAGTGGAAAGAGGGAGTTATAATTATGGATAGCGGGGGTAATGCATGCTAAAAAAAAGTATGTGGGAGAGAGGGACATATCAAGATGCAGTCGCTTAATATAGAGAATTTAGATTGAAAAGGAGTGACATATAAATTAAGAGAACATGATCAAGGTACAATATTTAAATGGAGTAAGGACACGTGATAATGAGCAGTAATAACAATTATAGGGTTAGAGGCGAAGAGAGATATGCAGTGTAGGTTTGAGGGGGAACGACAATGAAAATAATAGATTTAAACATAGTAGTATCAATCTAAATTAATAAAGTACCCAAAGTGAACAGCAGTGCAATAATAATCTGAACATAAATTTGTAAAGTGCACAAGGTAATAAGGTAGAGAGTGTTAAGGGTTGTGGGACGAAGGATTTAGTGATAAAAAAGTGGTGTCAGGGCTACTTTCAAGATGGCTGCTGAATTCGTGTAGGTGATGTTAGTCCTTTCACAGTGTCTATAACTCCGATGGGCAGGGGGGAGTGACAAAATGGAGTCTTAGTTAACAATGTTGATTGCCCGAGAGTAAACAAGACAAAATGAGTTCCAATTAGATTAGATTGTCATGAGGGAGGGGAAAAAAAGTAAGAGTAAAAAATAGTGCAAAAATCGAACTATGACCAAATATTTCTGGGAAGTGGGGTGTGGGATCATAAGCTTCTAGTTCGGGATTCAGTTTAAAGGTAAATATGGGAGCGAACTGCAAGTATCCTGGAGCTCCTGTCGCTGAGATCCCGCAGACTTACCGATGCCTACTCATCTCGCGGTATAGGGTTGGAGAGAGGGGTATGCAGACCGTTCACTCTTCTATCCCTCCACTATTCTTTTTGAATTCAAATAACAAACTCACATGCCCATCACTCAAATTAATTTCATATCTCCATATGCTAATTTATCACTAATCCTTTTTGAATTCCGGAGTAGTGTGCTACTCACTGAAAATCGCTTCAACGCCTTGTCAGGGGTAGTAAGCACTATATAAATGCAATAACAATTGCAATCCCTTTTCTGCCAGTAGTCAAGTTAGGGATAACTGGGATAAAATATGAACAGTTATTTGCAGAGCATTTCAGTGTCTCTTCGAATATTTCAGAATCATGGATTATCTCACTTATAGATAAATTAGCCAACTTTTTTACATTCAGGAATAAACCAGCTTTTCAGTTTCCAGCATATTATATCACCATTACACAGTGGCTAGTGCTTTGTTAACCTGCATGCTCGTTAGTTTGGACACAGGTTCTCAACAGGGTGCTGCATTCATGCACTCTGATTTCTTTTAACTGACGGTTTTGCTCAGGCACAATCAGCTATTAGAAAATATACTTAGCGCGCTTTTGAAGTAAAATCTTGTGACCTCATGCACATAGCAAATATATATTCTCTCTCTTAATTTAAGTAAAATGGCAATGAAAAAGGTAGCTGCAGGGAGTTATGCTTAACAGTTGTGTTTCATGTTCTGTCTATAGCGATGCTACATTAGTGTGAGAGGAGGAGAATTTGTAATGCACAATAAATATTAAAAGCAACGCCTTGGTTTTAAGCACATTCCATTTTGCCCTAAAGTACTTCTTTATGGTGCCTGGTATTTGACTTGATATTAGCCCCTCGGACAAGAAGTGAGTCTGGTGAAGTAGGCACTGTTTGTTTCTTTCTTCATTCATTCAAACTTGACAGATACGATTGCCCGACTATGTAGTCAATGCCCACTGTGTTGCATCAACATGGCGCAGCACCAGCATGCCCAGCAATGAAGGGGGTAAGACTGCCATGGCCAGATAGTATTTCACTTCAGAAACAAACCAAGGCCTACAGTAACAAGTTACATGCAGAAAACAGCACAGATGTATGTGCTTATAGTTTTAAATATTGCATCGATGTGGTAGACACGGCTTGTCCCGCCGTCTGCAATCAATTGGTGGATTTGATTAAAATTAAAACCAACTAAACCGGGCAGTGAGATTTGCGTGCATTTGGGAGAATATCACAGTTTCTGCGGGGAAAGCTGTTACCTGATGCTGATGTTGGTGCACTGGGCAGACGGCTCATAGGACGTTCACCTGCCGTTGGCCACCACATTATGGTTTTCATGTACTTCCGTTATTCTTCAGGACATGACTCAAAGCCATTGTAATGTAACCCTGGGCAAAGCACTACGCTACGCTCGCGTAGTTTGCGTAGAGTAGCGTAGCGTAGTACAGCGGTCATTTTTTGCTTGCTCGCGGTCCTCAACGTCAAGTTGGCAACCGCGAGCAAGCAAAATGACATCCTCGTGAGACTTTTTCCTTGTTCACTATCGCGAGCATGGAAAATAAACCTCCCGGCGTGATTCTCAGCGCGGGGAGGTCAGGTTTCTCATTGTGAGTGGTTGCGCATGCTCATGACTGCTCGCGATGAGAAACTACCAGTCCGTGTTGAGAAAGCTGCAGCTCGAGTAAAAATCTACTCGAGCGGCAGAACAGTACAGCTCGCACTGTGCAAGATGCCATTTTTAATGATTGCACAGTGCCGGAAGCTTGTCCGCACTGTGCAATGATTGAAAACGACATCTTGCACAGTGCAAACATGCTACTATGCAGTTCGCGTAGTGCTACGCGTAGCTCGCGTAGTGCGAAGTGCACTTTGCGTAGCTACGCATAGCGCTACTTCGCGAACTACACCCACCCCGTAATGCATAACAACATACAGAATCTGAAATTTCTGAAGGTCATATGTAATGCCATTTTTAAAATGGGTGTTTCCTGTGAGGCACAGTAAAATATGCAGACTTGACACGAAAGCAAAATTGGGAGTTTTTATGACAGAAAAGAAAGAAAGGGTTCAAATTCCCACGGACCTCACTCACTGGCGATAGTTCCGCAGATATCAGGGTCCTCTTTGCATTTCTAGACAAGGCCGACAGCTGTCAGTTTGGGTCCCAATCTGATATTTTGTTGGCTCTCCGACTCTGACTAGTTTAATTTGCACAATACTGCAAGGAAGAAAGTTGCAGGTCCCGCTGAACTCCAACGTGGCCACCAGTAACACATTTTAATGTAATTGCTGCATTACGGCAAGGCCTCACCTTTGTCATGCTAATCAGCTGATGTAACTGGACAGACTCTTTTCTTTAAAAGTATCAGCCCGAGTATCAGTAAGCTCTGCCTGCCTCACTGGCAGAACTTATACTGAGTCTCTAAAATCACCACCAAACTCACACATCTGTTTTGCCCATCATGAGATTGCCTCACGTTGCAAGACCAGGATTCCAACTGCCTAGGTCGTATAACACTGCGTTTAGAGGCTTGAGCTGGTACACATGAAATCATCGGCCACACCAGAGAAAGAGTAAGGTGCCTGCTTCCCGTAGCCCCATCTGGCCAGTTGCAATAGCAGAGAGGCATCACCTAAGCCAATCCAGATGCTCTTACTTGCTTTTATGTTATCAAATAGTATGAAAGCAGCACCAGGATTGGCTAGAGAAAGAAAACCCAGTGCTCCTTAGGAGGCCGAGGGGTTACAGTTGCAACCCCAGGCTCACTAACATTGAAGGTGTAGGAGAAGCCTAAAGTTCACATGGGTTGGATGCAGAGAAGCACCCGTCCATCCTGACATGCGCACTTTACTCCAAACCAAGCCTGCTGTGAAGCCCCACCCATGCCTGCACTCTCACTCATTCTTCTGATTGGCACCTGGCCTGAAATGAAAACATTGTGGCCTCCCAGCTGAGAAGACAAAACTAAACGAAGCCAATCTTAGATTGATTTACTACTGGAGCTGAGGGGCCAACAAGTGAAGGGGGTGCTGCGCTCCAGCGCCCCAATAGGGCAGCCACCCCTGATTTCTAATATCGTAGTATACAACGATGGCTTCCTTAACTATGGCAGCCTTTACTGTGAGTGTTTAAAAAGACTTTCAGTACAAATGTTCTTAAATATAAACGAAAACAGAAAATGTCCGCATTTTATTTCTGAAATAGAGTTGAACAGTTTAGGGACAAGTATGGTGTAAGAATGTGTCACGTTACCTGAGATCTCACTTGACCAGATATGGGCAAAGGGACTGAGGTAGTGTGCACTCCTATGGAGGACATTATTCTCTAGTGCCTTGCCTACGCAATCTTTTACGAGCACTAAAGCATATTTGTTTTGGGGCACTTATTCTCAATGCAGAGTATTTTGACTAGCACACTTTTTATTTGCCATAAAATGCTGCTCAGCAATGTTGTATCATTGGTTGATAGCAGCAGTGTATTCCTGAAATAAATGACTAAATGAGCAAATGTATATTTCTAAAAGTTGCAATCTATAAATAAAGATGCAAGGTGAGGTTGGCAAGATCATCAATAATTAGGAGGATGGAAAGGCCTGTTTACAATGGTTACTGCTTCTACATTTATGTTCGATTATCACAGTCAAGCAAGCGTATGCAAGACTTAAAGGAACAGCTGAACAAGGTGCTTGATCACAGGTACAGCAGAGCAGTGTCTCCAAAGCATGGTTCTCTTTTGAATTGTGAGTTCAGACTATCAGCCATCGTGCAACCCTGAAATGGAAAAATAAGGCTTTTCAGTGGGGATACAGTGCCCGTCAGTGGGGTGAAATATGACTTTCTCTCCTTCTGGACACGCTACGCGTGCTATACATTTTCCATGAGGCATGCCACGCATTGTAATGCCTTCTTGGCACTTCAGTGCAATTCCAGACCAATTGTATCCATCTAATTTCCTATTTGGAAAATTGCTTATGAAATTAAAATGCTTTCAAAATGTGTATATTCACGACTCAGAATGATAAAATACTTGCACTGATCTGGTTAACTGAATACCACAGTGCTCACGGTCTGATAACTTTTACGATTGCCACATCCACTCCCTTCAGCCAGGCCCAATACTTAATAAAAGAGTCCCCCATAAAGGAAGATTATGGCATATGACCTTGCAAAGCAGAGTCTGTCTACTCCTTCCACTATAGCACACTGGGTCTGAATTTTTGGTTATGTTGAGTAAACTCTAGACACCCAGCCCCCCATTAATCCAGGTTCTAAAGTCACATACGCGGGGCACTGTCTTTCACCGCTCCCAGAGACTCAGATCAGAGGACCTGGCCGTTGGTAAAGAACTGTTCTCCGCTGTTCTTGGAGCTCTTGGATTTGGGTATTGGCTGTACTCAGCAAAGTCTGGGTATGGTTCCTCAACCTTGACCACCCTTTGTGCTTGGAACCCCATCCCCCAGAGCTAGCTGGGTCCGGTTCTCAGCCATGTGCAGAGAGCTCTTGGCACAGAGTCTGGTGTTTGATCAGGTCCTGTTCCCAACCCCTCTGTCCCCATATCTCACAGCTTGTAGAATTTGGCTTTGTTTTTTCATTGTCTAGATGTTGCAAATGATGCATATAGAAACAAATCTGAATATACGAATATTTTTTTGCCGTTAGTGCTGACATAGATGATGATGTCAATGGTGATGTGATATATAATTTTGCCAGCGATCTCAGAGACTGTCATTTGTTTTGTAAAAAGTAGCATCATACTTGAGGTAATGTACAGTACTTCCCTGTAGTTTTTTAGGAAATTTCTGTTTTTTTAAAATTAATAATTCGTTATTCTGTCTTCTGGTCAAAGAGTTATAACTTCTTTTACATTTTTTCCAGTGATTATTATGTTTTTGTACTGGTGTGCATTGTGTCTTGTTTAAAGTATCCAGTGGTTATTATGCATAGTCTGTGGCCAATATCAGTGATTTTTAGTTGCAAGATGTTCTTTTGCAACATTCCTGTCCCCATTGTCTGCAGGGAAAGGCATTCTGTCTTGCCTAGGAGATGGGCACAAGTGAGAAATTTGACCAAAAGCTGCAGCGAGTTCCTCTGTCTCAATACTGTACTGGGCATGACCTTTGGTCATCTCCAGTGGGTTCTGGGTGTATGGAATAGTCTGCTGTACCCCCTGCCTTGTAAGCCATCCTCAGTGACCTCAAGATGTCTTGGGTACCGGACATGGACTTTGCTCATGCCCAGTCCCTTGAGCCAAAAAACCTGCGGGCATAACCTTTAGCCATGCTCTACAGGTCATGTCCTCCCCCATGACCAAGCTATACACAGCTTTCCATTATCAAACTGAAGTTGGTATATTTCTGTGTTTTTGGTAAGATTCATGAGGATTTTTCAGCCCCAAGTGAAGAAGCTAATTAATTTAGATGTAACGTATTTAGAATATTAGCAATATGTGCACAGAATTACGTCAAATTTAACATTGAAATGAGACACATTTTAAATGTGCAAACTCCACTAGGAAGTCATAGTTATTCGTACAGGCCGCACAAATGCTTAAATGCAAGTTTTCTTTTAGCTAGAAGTGAATTTGAGAATGTTGAAATGTGCACAATGGAATTGAGAGATCAGATCTTAATATGACATGCTTAAAAATTATTTATAATTAAAAAATTAAAATCGTCATAACTGCAGAATGTTCCGGTTTAACAAATGTATTACATTTTGCTAAGAAACATCTGATTGTTATAACTAAACTTCCTATTTATCCCATATTTCACATAATGCTTGAATAGAATAGTTGCACAATTTTAAAATAGTATTTCTTGTTTGTGTTAATGAAATGCAGTACTAAACAGTATGTTTGCAAGTTAATGTTTCTCTACTTTAGCATAGTCCATTGTTTACGCGATGAAACATTAATATTAGAAGGTTAAACTGCATTTGATGCAGATGGGAACGGAGGCCAATGAATCAAGAAGCTACATATGTAAGTTGTCTGTAACAAACTTTGTGATAAAACGTTGATGCATGTAATTTTGTGGGAAAAAAGAGCTGAACTCACCCTCAGACGAATACTGTTACCCGATTCGATCTGAGGAGACGAGACCTGCTACACATTTTGCAGCATTATTTTTGCCTTTTATATTAGTGCATGTTTCTAGTTCAAGAGAAGCCAATGCAGACTTTGTCCTGCTTGCTTTTCCATAGAGCTATCCCAGGGACCCATTCCCTTGGCCCTTTTTGACAGTTGTGGCTACTGCTGCTGCTGTTTTTCCTATGCCTAACTAGTGATGCTCGATTTGGACAAATTGCCTCTGCAACTGTATGCTTTTCCTTGAAATGATTGAGAGTCGGCTAAGTTTCATGAACTACCCTTAATGGGAAGTCTGGCTGCTTTAATTGGATTTTGAGCGTTATACTCTCTTTATATCACTCTTTTCTTTTGAATTTGAACTCTTCGTGAGTTCCACTGACTCCAAAAGTCTGGTCCTGTTCTTTTGAATAGGGTATTTGTCCGTTATGGAATGTGTTTGATATGTTATTTGATCGTTTGTTCTACCCATATTTTTATAAGATGTCTGTAAACTTATTTGAATGTATCGACTAATCTGAATAAAAAGAACAAAAATAATCTTACTAATCTCATAATAGAAATTAAACTTTTATAACTAATTTAAACTCTCATCATTGCCTTAACCTAACTGTTATTGTGATTTCAATTATGATGAAGAAATAGCTCCTGGTTCAAAAAACGGGGACAATGAACCATCACCTGAAGTGAGTTATACTCGGAAGCCTGTGTGGGAACGGGACTTAACCCTGAAATCGATGCTAAGAAAATGTTGAACCATATTATTTAAATTTAGTCCCAACTCCACACTATCACAAGTTATAAGAAATCCAGGAAAATGTGCTGTTAAAGCTGTATTCCTAGCATGACTCAATGCGAGATGGTGCTAGGGACATGTTATGGCCCTATGCACAATACACACATGTATCAGTTCATAGTTTGGGTTAAAGTAAGACTTATATGGTAAAAATGCAGTAATACCTTCTTACCGTAAGTGTTATTTGAAAGGAAACAATTGCATATTGTGCATGGACACCCATGGCTGAATATAGCAATACTATATGGGGGAAAAGTGTGTGTTTCACCTCTTTGGGTGGTTGTGAACCGTTGACAGTACCAATAGCCCTCCACATTGTTTTCTATAATTCAAGTTCCAAATGATGCAATCCATGGCTCATGAACAGCAGTTGTTGAATCATGAATCCAAATTTGTGGTTTGCTTATTTTCAACCATTTACAGTCATTCAGCTTTCAGTAGTTCATGTACACAAAGCTGTTAGTGACTCTGAATTTAACTCTTAGGCTCTGCACAAATGTCACTTTATTTTTCTTTTTTAATTTTCACAAAAATGCATTTCCGTCAAACCAATCGTTAAGGACTCTAACTGACCAAGCGTCACCTTCATGCAGTGGTTGATGTAAGACTGATCAGCAATTAATGCTGTTAGCAGAGAGCAAAAATAATATGAGATTTTAAAATAAGAGTTACACTTTTGGGATCCTGGTGCTTAATTTGTGAAAGAAAGACTGCTGGTGTTTAAAGCCCTGCTCAGAAACGTCGTTGAGCCGATTACCAAGGCCAGTAGTTTGTAATCCACTACAAGACACTTTTTGCCCGTTTTTCTCGCTCTTTTAGGTTCTTCCTTTCTGTTTGTTACGGTTTTTCCCTCTTTTTCTCCCTTTGTGTTTCTGATCTCTTGCACTCGGACAAATAACTTATATGCAAAATTAAGTGCCAGTCCCCAAAAATAAGTGACATTGCTCCCACCAGCTCAAATTAAGCACTGGATCACCTATGTAAATGTAGTCTCCATGATCAATCTGCGTGAAATTTTAATAAAAACTGTAAGGAACCTTTGGCAAATTTTGGTTAAATGGTGTGCAGGGTATGAGCAAACCCTGGCGTACCACGAATATTGCAGTGTAATCCATTTTGAGAGCCCATGGGCAGATTCCGAATAAATGTAGAATGTTACAATTTCTGTGAATTACAATGCAGTAGTATAATAAAAATACGTTTTAAAAAAAAGGGTTTGTGTGCAGGGTAGTCGGATTATGTCAGAGTTATCATTGATCAGAAATGCCTTTCTTGGAGACTAGCCAACTTAATACTTTTGGGCTAAAAATATTTTCGATGTCACTTGGGAAAATGTATGCTGTTGCACACCGAACCTTAACAGGCTGAGGACCACCATATGTCAGGGTTCGTGTGGGAGGAAAGGGAACGGCTGTGATAAGGAAAGAATAACTTGGTGCAATGGAGATTTACAAGTGATCCACTGATTACTGTCTTATTCATTTTCCTAATCACAGGTCTTACCGTTTTGCAATACATGAAACAGTACCTGAGTCCTTGACTTGACAAGTGTCTAATTAAATCCAAGAGAAAAAAGCTTGCTGTGCCACACATTCATTTTACAAGTCAACTCAGTTTCCTTTCAGCAGGTATTAAGGACAGCACACAAGCATCAAGAGCCTCTGAGTGAAAGGCTGCAATGTTCAGTCTGTGCTATCAAACAAAGGTTTTACCAGTTGCTGTCATTTCACATGTCTTCTAGAAGACATCCAAAATGTGGCTGGCGAAGCTGCAATTCCATACCCCGCCTGGTACTAAATCATCACTTGAATTTACAAATTCAAGCAATCAAAACCTTTGATATGATAGTCTAACTCTACTGACTCATGGTGGCTGTTGAATGTGTGAGCCCTTATGATCAACTCCAAACAGGCTAAAAAAGGTCACACCTGAGAACTAAAATGCTAGTAGTTTGTGAGACCATCTCACTATGAAAACTGAGTCGGTTTGGGTAAAAGAGGAAAGGAAGAAATAGTCCCTGAACTGCATAAAAAGGATTAGAATTAAGGATGGTCCCAGATGGAGCAGTAGAAAATTGAGGAAGGAGTAAAGGGATGCCATAGTTCTAACCTGTAAACTGTGACAATGTTCACTAAAAGGAAACTTTGGTCAAGGGGAGTTGAAGGTACACATATTTCAGGGGTTGTAAAGTCGCCTGCTGTGAAGCCTGAAAAACAAGAGAGAAACCAGAATGGCTTTGGGTATTGCCTTTTAGGACAACAGAACTCAAAACTGTAAAGCAGATGAGCTGCTAGACAGTGGATCTGCTGAATGTGGGCTGTGTTGTAAGAAATTAATGACTATTTATATGTGAGAATATAGAGAGCAAAGTGAACAACAGAATATGAGATACTCGATTATTTATTGAAAGGAGAGCAATATATGAACTCCCACATAATTAATAAACGGTGAACAACACTTACAACGCAACTTTTACCACGCAGTGCCTTTACAACGCAACTATTACAACGCATGCTATTACAATGCATTGCTCTGGGGGGGTGCTCTAACATAGGGAATGGGTAGTGAATAGGTTTAATTTACTATCCAACACCTTCCCTAGTGTCCACGGGCACTGGAGTTGGAATAGTAAATTAAACTATTCACTATCCAGCACCCAAAGCGCTATGCATTGTAAAGGCATTGCATTGTAATACTTGCGTTGTAAAGGCATGCGATGTAAAAGCATGCGTTGTAATGTCATACATCCTTTATAAACTAGTCTCTTGTTAGGTAATTTCAATTTAAACACGTGGACTTAGTAGAAAGCAACACATTGTTCCTCAGATAAATGCATGTAAAGTGCTTATGCAGCACCAAAACAATATGTAAAGTCTAGAAACAAATCAGGAAACAATCCAAATCTATTTAGTAAAGAAGAAGAAACATACCGAACAAAATAAGACCAAAATTACAAATATGTAATTGGCAAACCAGAGATAGAGATTTTTTAAGTTTCCATGTCAAAAAGCACCTAGGATCAATGAGGCACCAATGGTAGTCAACGGTTTGGGTGACTGAGTCTCTTCATGCCAACCATACGAGAACACAGGTTGGATACATCTCACTGGTTCCCTTAGGCCAACATTTTTCACATCTGACTCTGTAAAAATGATGGAATCCAAAGTATGACAGTAGGACGAGGCAGGATGACAAGGGTTCAACAAGGTTAGGACTGACAAATCTTGGGTCCCTCTAAAGTCTTGGGGCCGGATAGACAAAGAGCTTCCACAGTCATGGCGAATGCTCTGCAGTTGTGGTGGAGGGTCTGCACGCTGCAGTTTCTCATTTTAGAGATCCCGCCATGAGTGCAGAGACTCCACCACCTCTGCAGGCCTCCACGAGGACTGCAGAGCCTCTTTATGAATCAGGCTCTTAAAGTTTGTTGGCAAAATCCCAGCGTGTAACAAACTTGAAAACTGTAGCCATTGAGGTGACTTTGCAACGAGGATGACTTTGCTTCCTCGCCCACCTTTCGAGTTTTAGAGTTGAGTGTAGAAGAAATTATGGAGCTCGAATCCTTCACTGAAACAAGATGAAGACACCCAGCCAGATATGGCTCCACAAGACTAGGTACCTTCTGCTTGAGGTCAGTCTAAGACTTTCTTTCATACTGTTTCAAAACGTTCCAAGCAGAACAAACAAGGGACTCTTCTACAGAAGGTCTTGGCTTTATCTGGCAGTCTCTGTACCATTCCCTATTTTCTCAAATATTTTCCAGAGGATAGCTTGACTCCATGTGTTTTGCTGTTCACCCTATGTGGGAAGGGTATGCACAGACGTGGGTCCCGTGCTCACTACGCCACTGGAGTCAAGCTATCCTGGCTGATGAAGGCTGATAGCCAGAAACCCGTCCTAGGATGCTTGATCCCGGTCGAGGTAAGACATGGCTTGGCAGTTCGGGCTGGACTGTTCCCATGAGGCACAGGGTCAAGACCGATTTGCATATGGCCATGTCTGTACTGGTGTGGCTTGGCGAGCAAAATAACTATGGATTAAACCCAGATCTGTGACTGGGGGTGAATGTTTTGCCATTGTGCAACATTCCGTCCATCATCTTGTGTGTTTTGATGTTCACCCTATGTGGGAAGGGTATGCCCAGACGTGGGTCCCGTGCTCACTAAGCCGCTGGAGTCAAGCTATCCTGGCTGATGAAGGCTGATAGCCACAAACCCGTCCTAGGATGCTTGATTCCGGTCCAGGGAAGATATGGCTTGGCACTTCGGTCTGGACTGTTCCCATGAGGCACAGGGTCAAGACTGATTTGCATAGAGTCATGGGGGAGTTCATGACGATCCCCAAACTCTGACGGACCATGAGGGCGGCCACAGCGGTCGCCCGTAGGCATCCTGGGAGAGCCCTTGCAACAGGATCTAAGGTGGCTGAAAAATAGGCACATGGCCGATGGTGACCTCCGAACATCTGGGTCAAGACAGTGCATGCACAGCCGTCTGTCTCATGTACAAAAAGAAAAAAATGTTTGTTATAATCAGGAGTACCGAGGACTGGAGCAGTACACAGAGCCTTTTTTAAATCTTGGAAGGCCTGCACATGCTCTCTAGTCCAAGGAAAGGAACTGTCTGATATGTCTTTAGTGGTGAGGGCAAGAAGAGGTTTGACCATGGCCGAAAAATTGGAAATCCACTGTCTACAGTATGAGGTTAGGCCTATGAAGGCTCACACCTGCTTTTGTGTTCGTGGGGCCGTCATAGCATTGATAATGGCTACACGATTAGCGGTGAGCTGCCTTCCCTCCTTCGAGAGGAGGTGACCTAAATAGGTCACCTTCTCTTGACCAAACTAAAGCTTTTTCAAAGAGACTTTGTGATTATGGAGGGCAAGGTGGCGTAACAAACAGAGAGTAGCTTCTTTACATGCTGGGGCAGAATTTGCAGCAATGAGGAGGCCATCTACATATTGTAATAGTGTGGAATTATCTGGGAGTTCCAAGGAATCTAGTTGACTTTTTAGGGCTTGACTATAGATACTGGGCTCTCGGTGAAACCTTGAGGGGCGCGGCAGAATCTAAAGCTCCGCCCACCAAGGGAGAAACCAAAAAAATGTCTGCTGTCAGGATGTATAGGAATGCTGGAAAAAGCATTCTTCAGGTCTATGACAGAAACGTGTGTGGCATCAGAAGGGACCATCGTTAAGAGGGCTGAAATGTCGGGGACAACAGGATATTGGGAGATTGTTATTTTGTTAAGGGCTCTCAGGTCAATCACAAATCTGTATATTTTATGGGAGAGAGCATCTCCATTGGTCTTTTTAAGAACGGGAATAATGGGACTGTTACAGATATTGCCATGTGTCTCCTCCACTACGCCCTTGTCCATTAATTCAGATATTATTGTTAAAAGGGCCATTTCTCCTTCCGCGGGCAGTTGATACTGCCGGAGGCGGGGGGTGAAGTGCACCTGGCTAGATGCGTACCACATGAGGGGATATGTTGAGACACCCTACATCAGTGTCTGATGATGCCCAGAGGGAGGAAGGTAAAGACTCCAATTCTGGTGGGAGGGGACCGGACAGATACATATAGGAAGCTGTGGTGGGAGAAATCGTTAGGGATACATCTTGGGAACTACATGATATGGTCGCATACAGAGCTTTCAGTAAATCCATGCCTAACAAGTTTTCACTGCAACCTGTAGTAAGGACCAAGGGAGCGTAAACATGTGCAGGGCCAATATCGAGAGGAAGGGGTTCAGAGACAGGGCTCGTCACAGGTGTTCCTGCAAAACCCACTGAGACATTCATATTGCCAGAAAGGGGTGCCTCCGGAACTGACAGACGTGCAATAGAAGACTTGGAGGTCCCAGTATCCAAAAGGAAATTCTGAATGTTCCCCACAACTGACATTTGAACATAGGGGCCCCTTTGATCCACTGGAATTTGCACTCTGGTAATACCCCTTTCCTGGCTGTCCTATGCTTGGTAGGACCCTGTCTCATCAACTTCATCATAATCATCATTGTAATAAGTGCATGTTGCTTCGTACCCATCAAACCTATTGGCCGGGCGCTGCCGGATGGGTCATCATTCCTGGGCCTACGTACTTTATCCTGTGGATGGGGCGGGCCATGGTCCCTAGTCGACCTCTCCTCCCTGGGAGTGCGAGGCCGAGTCTTCCCTATTCGGATGTTTTCAGCTAACACAGGAAAATCATCTATCCAATGGCCGTACCTATTACAATAAGCACACTGATCAGTTTGGAGGGCTCCCGTACATTGAGGGCTAGAGGGGGTAGACTGGCAAACCCTCGGAGGGAGTTGGGGTTGAGGTCTGAAATTCCCGCGGGCATCGGGACCTCGTGGAGGGTAAGCCTGCTGCAGAAGTGCCTTAGTCTTAAGATCCCTAACCTTCTTACTTTGCTTGTCTCTATCCTCATTCTCCCTATTCTTGTGATATTGTGCCATAGCCAAGATACCAGTCATAGTTTGGGCAGACTACGTACTTTCAACTTTCTTAAGCCTGGCCGAGATCTCAGGAAGCAAGTTGCTGACAAACTTATCGACAAACACTGGGCCAGAACCTGGGGTCCAGGGATCCAAACCACTGTGGGCTAGATGTAGGTAATTCCCATTTACAGACTCTTAAATACCGAATTTTACCGATTCGGTATTTAGGAGTCTGTAAATGGGAAGGGGGCAGATGTAGGTAATTCCGAATGCTGGAATACCGAATCTGTAAGATTCGGTATTTACCGATTCGGTAAATACCGAATCGGTATTGCCCATTGATTCCTATGGGCCTTGAAGCCCATAGGAATCAATGGGCAATACCGATTCGGTATTTACCGAATCGGTAAATACCGAATCCTGCAAGGGTGCAGGGGGTGTCACTCTGACACCCTCTAGCACCCCAAGTACAGGCTTGTGTGACATGTGGCACACATACATGCCCTAAGGGCATGTCTGTGTGTCACATTGCACAGGTGTGCATGCACAGATGTGCATGCATTCCAGAATTCGGTATTTTACCACACAATAGGATTGTGTGGTAAAATACCGACTCTTAAGGGCCTGTGGCACTGTAAACTGTGCCACCTACATTTGGAATTACAGAATCGGTATATTTACCGATTCGGTAATTTACCGAATCGGTAATTTTACTGATTCGGTAAATATACCGATTCTGTAATTTTCAGCCCCCTACATCTGTAAACCCAAATACCGGTCGGTAACGGCCGAAATCGGCCGTTACCGACCGGTATTTGGGCTCCTACATCTGGCCCCAAGTCCCTTGTATTCTGTCTCAAAAGGGATAAAGAAGTCAGCCACATTCTCATCCTTTCGCTGCCTACAGGCATTTATTTTATCCCAGTTAATGACAGTTTCCGGCAAAAGTGTTTTCATAAACGTTATTATTTTACAGGGCAAAGTCAGGATGGCAGCTTCTGGTTTAGTCCCTCCTACCCTTATCAGTGGGGACAACTGTACCAAAAAGTAAATCTATATCCTCAAGAACGAGAGTACCTGTAGAGATAATCTGACCTAATTCTCTGTAAAAGGCAGCCGGATTCTTCCGGGGATCTGGTAATTGTCCTTTTACCTGCATTACTTCTGACCTTTTCCAAGGAACATGAATCCAAAGCCTGCGCCAGTGTGCCTCAACAGCCCCTCGGCCATTATTTTGGACATCAGTAAGTGCGTTAACAAAGACAGGGGCCGCCTCTCTCATTGGCATAGCTGTTTCTAGAGGGGTGTTGGGAAAAGCGGTCATATCACGGTAAGCCATTAAAGCAGACATAGCGCCAAACATCCCCTCTCCCTGAACATCGCCTCTTTTTATTTGCGAACTATGGTCCATTAATCCGGTGGGTATCTGCATAAGCGCATTCTCAAATCTTTGCATGACCAGGGTACACATGTATTCAGCCCAGGTGGTATATTCCATAATTGTCCACTGGGAAAAGGTGGACCATATTTCTTTAAAGGCATAAATATTCCCGTTATTTATCCATCATTCACACTGTTGCCTCTGTAGGTCATTTTCTCGAAGGGACGAAAAGCTGACTGCAGAGCGCATGGAGGCCATTCGGGCAGAATTCAATAATTTATATAAATCTTGCTTAACTGTAGACCACGGGGAAGTAGGAAAAGGGCGTGTAGGGGAAAGCCGCAGGTGTTTGGCGGATGTAGACTTGTTGTCATTCCCCCAGCAAGGACAGGGTTAGCGGGCGTGGTCTGTATCATAGGAAAAATCGAGAGGGTTGGTGTGACAGGGAGAACAGTAAGAGGGGCAGTGGGGGCAGGAGTGGGCTGTTGCGGCAGGACATGTGGGGTGTGAGGCGTCAGGGCAGGGTACATTGGGGAATATGCAGGAGGGCTTTCTAGCATGGTATCAAGCAAGGAATCACCTTATTCTCCCCTTCCATATGGCCCTTTCCTTTCTCCTCACGAGCTGGATTACATTTTTGTACCCGGGCCCCATGCTCCCTATCGGCTATTTCTACTGACTTTGTCTTTTGATTTTGTAAATTTTCTCTGGTGTGGTCGGCCATTGACATACGTTCCTGTTTTCTTTCTTGAGCCTTCTGCTTTCTAGCTCTCTGCTCTATCTCTTTCCTCCAAAATCGGACAGATTCAAACAAAGAAGGGCGCATTTTTCTTTTCATTAATTGTTAGTTGGAGAGAACTTGGGAATTAAAGGAGCCATAAAGTGGCCACTGTGATTCCGCATTACTTTATTTCGTATATTTTACCCAGAATGAGGAAAACATTATGGCAGAAGGGCCATGTTTAACATACATCGCATGGCCAGGGGTCCCTTCTGGAGGAAGCGAACAGGCCGCCTCCAGCTGGGAGTCCTGCGTACACATACAACAACATAATCTCTTGAACTTACTACTGACTGGCATGCTTACAAAAACGGGTAACAAACACCAACGGGTTTTTAAAAATCACCTCGCTTGCTTGGCTTTTGGAAAAGTCAATAACAGCAGAATCATACAGAACAGACACCAGCGGGTTTTTTAAAACTCACCTCGCTTGCTTGGCTTTGGCAAAAGTCAATAACAGTTTGGCTTTTGTGAAAGTCAATAACAGAATCATACAGACTTGGTGGGTGATAAGTCCACCCTTACCTTACAGGGGTAGTTCTCTTCTGCAGACGTAGGGCTGTGTCCTGCTCCAGAAATTATTTGCTAGGGGACTCCAGGGAGAACGCGGTCAAGTGGCCGAGACCGGGTGGGGAGGAACAGCGGGCGAGTCGTTCAGCTTACCGAATTGCAAGAATCCCTCGGGTAGGGTACCTCCTTCGGAGTCTCTCCGTGCACCCCCTCACATCCACCGGGCCTGACCTTCGTGGTCGTGGAGTCCCTGTTCAGGCGCCATTTGAAGAACCGGATTAACCCACTTACTGGGTCCCGGCGGCGGGGGAACCGCCCAAGCCTTCCATACCCTTCATACGTAGTAAAAGGAGACACAGGAGCCTTCGTCTGCACTGAAGAACCCAGATTTATTCAAATAGCCCGGGCTATGGAACAGAGTCCCAAGCTCGTCAGAAACAAGACAGAGGAGGCTGCTGCTTTACTCCGCAGCTTACAAGCTTTTTATACTTTTTCATTCCAGTCTTTTGGCTGTTAGTTCATTGTTCAATCAGGGCAGTGTTTGTAGTTGATAACCAGATCCAGACGACGTTTGTAGATGGTGACCTTGTCAAGGCTTGGTACACAAATCATTGTTCACTTGGCTTGATCAAGGCTCAGTCTTTCAGGTCATTGTTCAACCACCTTGATCAAAGCCCGGTCTTTCAAGTCATTGTTTAATCACCCTGATCAAGGCCCAGGAGTCAGACCATTGTCCAGATAACCTGATCATGGTGTCAAGGATGTTTACAAGGCTGGGAGCAGGAGATGGAAAACAAATCATTTACTCAGGGTGTGAGTGTCTCGTGGCTTTCAGTTGAACTGCAAAGAACAGGGGGTTGGGTGTGCGACAGCTCCTGGGCAGAAATGCAGGCTGTAAGATGGCTGTTGTCGTGTCAGTTAGAATTTCCTCAGGCATCAGCAGAAACGACCAGGTGGGTCGTGTGGAAGTGTTTGACACGAGATGGCAATGAAAAAACAATGGAGTCCCGGTACAAATTATACCGATCGGAAGAACACTTTTCCTCATATGGCCATGTCTGAACTGGGGTGGCTTGGTGAGCAAAATAACAATGGATTAAACCCAGATCTGTGACTGGGGGTGAATTTTTTGCCATTGTGCAACATTCCGTCCATCATCTTGTGTATTTTTTGGGTTAAAAGATGCAGCACTGGGTTCTCTCCTGATGACAGGTGAGTAAATCAGAATTCGTTGTTCATATGATTTTAGGTGAATATTTTAAAGTTCCAAAACTCCACACTTAGAAGAATTTCCAAGTGAAACCAGTCAATGTTAGCCTATGGAAGGAAATTCAAGTTACTGGTAAGTACGGTTGAATTACTTTTCAGGATCAGTACTGGGCTCAAAGATGCAGCACTGAGGTCTCTCCTGATATCAGGTGAGTAAATCAAAATTCGTAGTTCAGCTCATTTTAGAGGAATATTTTAAAGTTCCAAAACTCCACACTTAAAAGAATTTCCAAGTGAAACCAGTCAATGTTAGCCTATGGAAGGAAATTCAAGTTACTGGTAAGTACGGTTAGAATTACTTTTCAGGATCAGTACTGCGCTCAAAGATGCAGCACTGAGGTCTCTCCTGATATCAGGTGAGTAAATCGAAATTCATAGTTCGGCAGATTTTACTTCGGTCCAGTATATATAGAGCCACTTTCTTACACCATCCCCTCCCTTCACCACTGTGCAAACCTGCCCTGTGGCACATTTTAAGTTGGGGAAATAATTCCCCTTCAATCCTGAGGGTCCCTAGGGTCAAAGTAGCCCACTAGGTGCATCCAGTAAGCGCCACAGAGCTGCGTAGCAGAGAGATGTAAAAAGGGGTACGGCCTAGACCTCCTCTCTGCAACGCAGTGCAGTGGCGCTTACTGGAAGCACCTGGTGGGCTAGTTGGCCCACAGGGTCCCTTAGGATTGAAGGGGAATTTTTTCACCAATTTAAAATGCAACATTGAAATTCACAGAAAAAAACATAACTTTCAGGTACGTTATAGTTAGAAATTAGCATTTAAAAATCCTTAGAAATTCACTGACAAAAACTTAAGTTTCAGGGATGTTTTAGTTAGATGGACATTTCACTCTTACAAAACCATAGAAATTCCACTATTGTAGTTAGTTCAGCTAACTATAACTCGCGCACCTGCAATACACTGCTCATGACGTCACACATTATATTATTCATGACATGGTCAGTGACATCACTGATGACATCGCAAATGACATCACTGCTGACATCATCCAGTGACTGTGTGTTTCTGTAAATTTTAAATATGTTTTATATATATTCCAAGGTATATTGAAGAATGAGTCGGTGTATATAAGTGTCTGGATGGAGGATTTGGTTGGTGCGTAATTTCTTTTAAATTATTATAATTAAACTATTTTATTTATGGGATTTCACTGATAAAAACTTAGGTTTCAGGGATGTTTTAGTTAGATGGACATTTCACTCTTACAAAACCATAGAAATTCCACTATTGTAGTTAGTTCAGCTAACTATAACTCGCGCGCCTGCAATACACTGCTCATGACGTCACATATTAAATTATTCATGACATGGTCAGAGACATCACTGATGACATCTCAAATGACATCACTGGTGACATCATCCAGTGACTGTGTGTTTCTGTAAAGTTTAAATATGTTTTATATATATTCCAAGGTATATTGAAGAATGAGTCGGTGTATAAGTGTCTGGATGGAGGATTTGGTTGGTGCATAATTTCTTTTACATTATTATAATTAAACTATTTTTATTTATGGGATGGGAACCTCCTTCCAACCTCCCCCAGCCACCTCTTTGTAGTAACCTTGCCACCTTATTCCCTTGTCCACCCTAAATCCTAAAAATACCCTTACCCACCCCTAAATCCTAGAAACACCCAAACCACCCAATACCGTTACTCAACCCTAAACCCCCAAAACAGCCTTACTACCCAATACTCTTGCCCACTTCTAAACCCTAAAAGCACCTTTACCACCCAATATTGTTACCCACCTCTAAATCCTAAAAACTGGCTACCACCCAAACACTAAAATTATATATAGCATGTTTATTTATGCATACTCACTATAGCTATATGTTTTGACACATTTCTAAAGAAGGGCGAACATTGGATGCATGTGAATCCGTACATAAGATTAATATATGAATCCTATTGGCCCTATAGGGTGTTATTGTAGTCACATATGAAACCCTCTGATCGAAATAGTTGCCATAATCTGCAGTGTAATAGTCATAGCACTTATGCTTCACGACTGATTTTCCATGCCAACAATTTCAGACAATCAATGCCATATAATTCATGGCCCACTTGGGCTAAATCATGACATTTGTTTTTCTATTTTATTATTCTTTTCATTGAAGGTTAACAACATACACCACAATAAGAAAAACAAAATCTGGCAGTACTGTGATGTATTCCTATAGGTTCTGTATCGATCCCCCTATTCCTGACCCTATTCTGGTTAACAAATTAACTAGCAGCCATCCCATGATGCAGAAACCGTTATCTGATTACGCCAGACCACGGCACAGGAGCGCGTTATCTGATTAGGTCATAACGCTTGCCATCTAATTAGGCAAGCAATATTCCTCCAGCCCCTGATAAGGCATACGGAGTTCTCAAAACAAATCAAACCTATGACAACCTGGGAAAATCCCTGCGGCCATTGTTTTGATTTCTCAAAGAACTTCAGTAAAAGAATGTGCTAACGACCAGCTCGTATGACATCCTTATTGACGTATCTATGTCCATCCTTACGTCAATCTCGGCACCTTACAGGTATAAATATTACCAATATTGCCTTAAGCAAACACACGCGGTGGTGACGAGATCGGAGCAGCGAGACTTGCCGAAGCTCAGCAGAGAGCGAAGCCCACTGACGCTGCCCCGCCTTCCTGACGCGCTGAGAACGAGACGCTGCCTTTCTCCTGCCGAGAAATCCAGCTCCGGCGCTTCCGAGCAGCCCTTGCAGGCAGCCTGGAATATCGAGACCAAAGATGAGAGATACCATCCCTCAATCATCCTAGATTCAAGGTACGGAACTGAATAACCCCTTGCAGAGAATTCTTGAGTCAGTCACTTGGCAAAACAAACTTAACTTAAACTGCTACTTTCTATCCCCGCCCACGTATTAGGCTTAGGTCAGGTACACTGGGGTAGGCGTAGTTAGAAGCACCAATTGAGTACGATTAGTCAAATGTTTATATGTATGTATCTATTTTATCCATTTTAAATAACGTATGGCTTAGAAACCATATCAATGTTTTTACAGTATTATTTTATAATTCTGCTTTTATTGTATGCACTTTACTTAACCATAAGTATTGCGATAATATCGATCCATTTCTCTTGTACGAGAAAAGAGACTGATCAATAAATAACATCTTTTATTGAACACGCCCGTCTCTTCCTTTTCTCTACAATCTGGTGAAACTAAGAATGCACGTACTGACTGAGTAAAATAAGTTGTCTTTTGTTTTCACACGACTCTAGAGATACACTCTTGATTAGGGGAGAGCAAAGTTGTCATGTTCTATGGTTGTCAGAAACTAAATCCCTTCTTGTCTATCCAGGGAGGTTCAACTCCTCCTTGCCTATTCGAGAAAGTTTCTAGTGAACTCTGAGCTAGCTGGCAAACCCAAAACTTTAAGTCTAATATCGACAGTAGAAGACCTAGTTAACGTCTGGTCTAGGTCTATACTATTGGAGGTATTATTCCAATGCGCAGAGCCTATTGGGATAATAGGAACTACACTACAGTACATGCTGTATGTTCATTACATATTGTAAATTTTTGCAGTAGATCACCATGGAGGTAAATGTAGACAATATAAATCTAAGTACCATAAACCAGGTTTATCTACATACATTCTTAATTTAGGTTTCATCAGAACAGGATAATAAGTAGGCTGTAAATGGACCACATATATCTCTAGGTCTCGTAGGTTTTGGCAGTTCTTCCGCATAGAGTTCAAGTTGCCCTTGACAATGTCCCATGTCTTTAAGTCATTGGGGGGTCTTGGGAATGGACTTTCCCCAATGTAACACAATCCTTCTTTTCACCAGAACGAGCGCCACCGCCCCCGATTTGTGACTTGCTGGTTGTAATGGCTTAACCCAACCGAGCAAACACATCCGAGGGGTGTACTCCAAAGGCTCATGTACCTTATCAGTTAGAGCAGTCACAACCTGCTCTCAAAACCGTTCAACCTGTACACACTGCAAAGCGAAATGCAGAAAGTACACTTCCCCAGCACCACACCGCACACAATTGGCATCCTCACGCAATCCATATTTAAACAATCTCACAGGAAACTAATTATTCTCAGATTGCAATTAGGTGTGAGCATGCCTGTTAGAGCACAACAGAAACCCCAATCTTCAGGACTTACAGGTGTATCTAGAGCAGCGTTTCATTTCTCTAGAACTGTGGGTATAACCCCTTGTTGGTCTCGTTGTAAAGAACTATATAACTTCGTAATAAGTTTCCTTCCTGTGGTGCCTGTAGTGCACTTAGTGCCGGGGTTCAGCTAGGAATTGAGGGTATAACTTTCTTATAGCAGTCCGTAGCCGGTGATATGTGAACGTTAGGGATACATATCTCCCATTGTCTTTAATACTTGCTTCCCAAGTGTGGTAAGTGTCCCTTTCTCATAGGTGACTGATATGTTGGGATGATAACACAACTGGAGTGCTGGGGCATATAGTGGAAGCTTGCCGGCCCTGGCACCCAGAGCACTTGTGGTACAATTAATAGTGTTATTTTCTTCACTGGTTCTTTCCTGCCTTATATGCAGTGTTTGTCTGCAAGGTGAATGAGATACGCATTATCGCTTTCTAACATTAAGTGCGGTAGATATTGAGGCGGGTGAAACCAATAATGAACAAATTGCGCCTGCGCGCACAAATAGTATAGATTTAGATCCAGAGCCGCAAATCCACCCTGACCGTATGGCAATGTGAACGCGTCCCAACTGAGTCTAGGCTGCTTGCCCGCCCAAGCTCGGGTTATCATGTGCGATCTAAGTGTTTTGAAAAAATGCAGGGTTAGTGTAATGGGTATGTTAATGAAAAGGTATAGGAAACTTGGTAGTATTGTCATTATTTCTATTCTGTCAGCTAGTGCCAGGGGCAAGCGCAACCAACAAGCTACCTGGTCCTCGAGTTTAGTATTTGCCCTACCATAGTTGTACCAGACTACTAAGTCTGGTTCTCTATTTACCCCTACTACTACATATTTCACTGAGTCTGTACTCCACTGCAAGGGAAAGTCCAGTTGGTATGGCAGGGTGGGCAGAGTCAGGGGAAATATAGTGGATTTGGACCAGTTAATGTTTAAGCCAGAGTAGTGCTTGTAGCAAATATACTCTCGTAAAACCGGTGCAAAGTTGGTGCATGGGTCTCAGACATATAGCATCATATCATCAGCATATAACAATATCTCAAATGGGCGTTTGTGAAATTTCAGTACGGCTTCAGCATGTCCCTGTCGGATCACACATGCCAGGGGCTCCAAGGCCAGCACAAATAAAATCGGGGATAGTGTGCATCCCTGACATGTACCTCTATATGTGTGCAGTAGTTCTGATCATTTATCCGCACTCACGCCAGTGGGCTAGTATATAACAGACTTATCCATCTAAGGAATGTCTGAAAGAGCCCCAAACGATGTAGGACTGTAAACATGTTCATCCATTTTATGGAGTCTAAGGCTTTGGCGGCATCTAAGACCGCCGCCACCGCCTGCAGTGATGAATGCAATTGGTGGAGTACTGCAAAAAGAGTGTGGAGATTGTGTACTGCTGAACAGGTTGGAATGAAGCCGGACTGGTCCGGTAACACCATATTTGTAAGGAGTGGATGGAATGTAGAGGGCAGTAATTTAGCCAAGATTTTAGTATTGATATTAATTAATGATAGCCGTCTGTAAGACTCACATTTGTTGGGAGGTGTGTCTGGCTTAAGCGGGGCAACAATGAGGGCTTCCCTGAAGGATGGGGCAATACTTGTTTGGTGTATGCCTCTTCATATACTGTGTGAAGGTGTGGGGCCAATATATCGGCAAACTCTTTATAGAATTCACCCGTCAGACCATCTATTGCCCAGGGCTTTAACATTGGGCAGGGTATGAATGGCTTCCTTCACCTCATCCACTGTAAGGGGTTGTACTAAATATTTGCGCTGCTCTAAGGAGAGCCATGATAGGGCCACCTCTTCTAACTATTCCACGACTTCTGCTCTTGAGGCATAGTGCATGTGGTATAAAGTTAGGTATAAAATTCTTTAAAGAAATACAGGATGGTCGGGTGTCATGACATAACACTCCATTAGGTTGTCCTATGGGTGTGCGCCCAAAGTTCTTTCAGTTTCTTCGCCACATTCTGGCATGGGCAGCCTCACTTTTCATAAGCCCTTGCCACATGTCACCAAGATAAATGCTGCAATTCCTGCTCTGCTGTTCCTTTATAATTTGTAACCTGGTCCCTAATGGCAGGCAGCGTATGGTGGCTAGGTGCAGTCTCATATTCTGCTTCAAGGCGTCAAATATTCTGTTCTTTTGACTGTAGCTGCATGCGTAGGGCCTTTAACACTCCCGTTTGTGTACCTATGCAAACTTCTCTTGACTGCCTCCCAGCGAGTGTCTGCTCCCGTCACAGAGCCCACATTCTTCTCAAAGTATTCAAGTATAGCAGTGCACAGTCCCGCCCTAAATACTGGATCCAGCAAGGACGTGGACCAGAACCTCGAAGCAACTTGTGTAGGGATATGTGTGGGTATCTCTACCACCAGTTTCACTGGTGCATGATCCGATAGTGTTCTTGGCATGTGCTTCACCTCAACTACCCATGTGCTAACCTCCCAGGTTACCAACCAGTAATCTAGTCTGG
Organism: Lissotriton helveticus; assembly: GCF_964261635.1. Classification (NCBI taxonomy): domain Eukaryota; kingdom Metazoa; phylum Chordata; class Amphibia; order Caudata; family Salamandridae; genus Lissotriton; species Lissotriton helveticus. The sequence continues at coordinate 577,649,586 of NC_136063.1, forward strand.
AGCATGTGCCACGCACTCAGGACTGAACGTGCCTTCGTGGCCCTCTGGATTCCTCTGTCACCATATATCAACCAGGCCGCTGTTGCCCATCTCCTCCAATAGCTATATCTGTCCTGTCTAGTCTGTATCAAGCACCTTGCACCCTCAGTCAGCCCACCGCATTTTTCACAGTGATAACAATTGGAAGTACAGTTATGGTGAATCAACAAACAACACAAACCCCCTTCCCCTTCTGACTTCAGCATCCCAATCATTCCAAAGTCCTCTTCAACTCTAAACAACAGTAGCTGATATGAGCCGCCAAAAAAAACAATACAAGGCCTTTCAGTCAGGTTCAAAAATCCTCCACGTGGGCAGAGGTGACTAGGAAAAAAGATAGAACATCAGCTTTATGGAAGATATCACAGTGGAGGCATGCAGTTCCGCATGATCAATGGGGCCGCCTACTTGGCGCATCAGCAGTACACAGGACTCAATCAGCCTGGTGAAGGCCTAATTTCTTGCAACTAGACTTCTTCACAGTCCTTTGCACATATGAGGGGGTGTCCCCCCCATCCCAGGAGCTGGGCGACAACCCTCCAGTCATGAGTTCAGGGTATGCGAACGTTGGTCACATCATTGTGTCGAAAGATCTGTAGAGTTAGTTGCCAGGTTCTTCTACATACGATTCAGAGCGTACTCAACATTTCGTTGTGTGACTTACGATATTCCAGTGCTGCTTTAGGGGTCACCAGTACTTTCTGTAACCCTCAGTATTCGAAGCGGAGTATGGTAGGATGGTAGGACACAGCATGGTGTAGGGGATTCCCACCTGTTATAGATTCTTTTTAACAGGCCCTATTGTTACACTGGAGTGTCGCACCACCCTCCTTCTGTTGCCCCATTGGCTCCAGTAATAAATCTATCAAAGATTGACTTAGTCTAGTTTTGTTTTCCCAGCTGGGAGGCCACAATGTTTTAATTTCAGGCCATGTGCCACTCTGCGTCCAACCCAACATGCGCACTTGAAGCTTCTCCTACATGTTCAACGTTAGCGAGCAGGGAGGTTGGAGCTGCAACCCCTCAGTCTCCAGAGCTGGGTTTTCCTGCTTCAGCCAATCCTGTCTCTGCGTTCATGCTGTTATCCTTCTCTTAGGCCTTCAATCCACACCCCACTGAATCCCGGTTGGCCAAGTCCTCCGTGCCACCTTATCGTTGATAAGTTCCCGCACATTATTTCATCGCTTCCAGCAGAGTCACTCATTCACAAAAAATAACCGTATTCACACGCTTTATCGGCTCGCTGCCTTATGGACATCCTGCAAAATCTTATATTGAAATATCTTCAACCATCTCTACGCTCCGGCAAAAGCTTATATCTTTCATAATCACCTTAGTCCGCTTGAGTACTTTCACTGTGCACAGTCCAGGATCCTGATTACCTTTTTAAACTCACATCACCGTATACACAATGCTGTTAAAGGATTGTCATTTTAATTACTCCACCCTGAAATTCTTTTTCCCTGTCTTTTTTTCCCCCACTTTCTCAATTGCTTTACAGGCTTTATGCTCTTCAGGCATGCATTAATTTTGTCCTGATGATGATCCCAATATTGCTGCAAAGGGATCAAAACATCGTCAACTTGCTTGAACACCGTGCACACAATTTTAATTGATATTCAAGTGTAATGGTTGTTGTTTTCATTTTTCTTGTTTAATTGTTCACATTGCAAACAAGCTCTTCTTGCCCTGCCTGGATGTTTGTTTTAGTCATTGTTTGTGTTATGTAATGTGTTGGACGCAGGATTGTGTCCCACTTTATTTGTTCTTTTCAGATCTTTAAGTTGATATTCATTAAATCTCACAGTCCGGCTGGACAGTAGTAATATAGTACTGACTCTAGTCTATATTGATTGCTTATTTATATCAGATTCCCACCAAGGACTAGTTCCCATAAATGCATGCTGTTTGATAACATAAAAAGCAAGAAAGCAGCATCCGGATTGGCTTAGGAAACGCCTTTCTGCTATTGCAACTGGTCAGTTGAAGCCGCAGGAGCAGGCACCTTACTCTTTCTCTTGTGTGGCAGATAACTTCATGTGTACCAGCTGAAGCATCTAAACACCGACCGGGCGGCTGGAATCCTGGTCTTTGTTATGTTATGTTATGTTATGTTACTTTATTTCTTTTATAGCGCACGGCTACTCCAAAGGAGCATCCCGGCGCTTTGGCAAAGAATAACAGCATAAAAAGCAACCACACAACAGAAAAGAGCAGAGAAAAGAAAGGGGCTATTTCATAAAGAGCCAAGTTTTCAGGTCCTTTCTGAAAGTAAATGTGGCATGTGGCAATCTCATGATGGGTAAAACAGATGTGTGATCTTGGTGGTGACTTTAGAGACTCAGCATTGGTCAGCCATTGAGGAAAGGCAGAGCTTACCGGCCAACGGGCTGACACTTTTAAAGAAACTACTCTGTCCGTTTACATCAGCTGTTTAGCATGATGAAGGAGAGGCCTTGCCGTAATGAAGCAGTTACATTAAAATGCGCTACTGACGGCCATGTTTGATTTCAGCAGCGCCATGCAAATAAAACTAGTCGGAGATACAACAAAATACCCCATTGGGGCACAAACTGACAGGTTGCAGCCTTGTCAGAAATGCAAAGAGGAACCTGTTATCTGTGAAGTTATCACCAGTGAGTGAGGTCTGTGGGAATTTGAAGAAACCTTTCCTTCTTTTCTGTTATAAAAACTCCCGATTTTGCTTTCGTGGCAAGTCTGCATATTTTACTGTGCCTCACACGAAACACCCGTTTTAAAAAAGGTATTACATATGACCTTCAGAACTTTCAGATTCTGTATGTTGTTATGCATTACAATGGCTTTGAGTCGTGTCCTAAATAATAACGGAAGTACATGAAAACCATAATGTGGGGGTCCAACGGCAGGTGAACGTCCTATGAGCCGCCTGCCCAGTGCCCATCAGCATCACCAGGGAACAGCTTTCCCCGCAGAAACTGTGATATTCTCCCAAATGCACGCAAATCTCACTGCCCGTTTTAGTTGGTTTTAATTTAAATCAAATCCACCAATTGATTGCAGACGGCGGGACAAGCCGTGTCTACCTCATCGATGCATTATTTAAAACTATAAGCACATACATCTGTGCTGTTTTCTGCATGCAACTTGTTACTATAGGCCTTGGTTTGTTTCTGAAGTGAAATACTATCTGGCCATGGCAGTGTTACCCCCTTCATTGCTGGGCATGCTGGTGCTGCGCCATGTTGATGCACACACAGTGGGCATTGACTACATAGACGGGCAATCGTATCTGTCAGGCTGGAATGAATGAAGAAACAAACAGTGCCTACTTAACCAGACTCACTTCTTGTCCGAGGGGCTAAGATCAAGTCAAATACTAGGCAGCATAAAGAAGTACTTTAGGGCAGGATGAAATGTGCTTAAAATCAGGGTGTTGCTTTTAATATTTATTGTGCACTTACAAATTCTCCTCAGGCTCACATTAATGTAGTATCGCTATAGACAGAACTAGATACACAACTGTTAAGCATAACCCCCTGCAGTTACCTTTTTCAGTGCCATTTTACTTAAATTAAGAGAGAGAAGATATATTTGCTATGTGCATGAGGTCACAAGAATTTACCTCAAAAGCGCGCTAAGTATATTTTCTAAAAGCTGATTGTGCCTGAGCAAAACCGTCAGTGAAAAGGAAACAGAGTGTACGAATGCAGCACCCTGTGGAGAACTTGTGACCAAACTAACGAGCATGCAGATTAACAAAGCACTATCTATTGTGTAACGGTGAGATAATATGCTGGAAACTGAAAAGCTGGTTTATTTCTGGATGTAAAGAAATGGTCTGATTTTCCTATGTGAAGTGATGCACTTTCGAACGTCATTGTAATTCCACAGCTCTGAAATATTCGAAGAGACACTGAAATGCTCTATAAATGAGTATGTTCATATGTTATCCCAGTCATCCCTAACTTGACTTGCTGGCAGGAAGTGGATGTGTAGCTGGGTCTCACATTGCTGATGCAAAGGCTGTACACCTTACTACTTTAGAACGATTTTATCACTGCATTGAGTGGCATTTATTTAAAATTGACGTTTTAAAACATACATTTACTGGAAACATTAACCCTCTCCTTCTTTACAACAATGCCATGAATAAACTAAGAGGCAAGTAAGTTGTCAGGTGTGCCCTATATGTGGTCTCGAATCTTACTGTTTTCTTAAGACATGTTTTGACAAAATTAGCTTGCAATGCACCATTTGCCCCTTTATCTTTCAAACTTTTCTTTGGGAGGGACCCTTCTGAACCTCCCTTGCTCCCTTTCCCTAGGCTCACTTGCTAAGTCAAACTCGCCTCTACCTTTGTGAGCACCACTTTGAAAGGTCACCAGACGCCACTGTTGGAAATGTCTCTGGAATGCAGATTAATTATGTGTATTATGTAGCTTATATTTCGTCATCTAATAACAATAAAATTATCTTTCATCAAAATTCACCTTGTTAGTGCTGGGCTAATCTTATAGGCCTCTTGCTTTATTAAAGACTATCAATCGTGTTATAAAGCCACCAATACCATGCCTGAGACTTAATTTGCCAACTGTACTCTTCGAGTGTGGATCTAGCTGTGAATGATGCAGTTAGTCTCACATATGAGGTTTCTTTCGATGTTACAGAGTGGGAGAGGACCTTTCATAGACACATCAATCGTCACTCATGCATGGGAAAAACTCCTTGGCTGCCCTATCCTATACTTGCATTGTGTTACTGACACTCTTTGTGGGCCTTTTCATGTGGGGTGACCTGGTTTCCATGTCTCTGCTGCCTGGACGTCGTTTAGGGGTCGCCCGAGGTCGCAGCTGTGACCCCAGGCTTGCTCCTTGGACCCCCGACACTGCCTATGTGACAATTGGCCTGAGACATTACAAAGGAAGTGGCAGGAGCTGAAGGAAAACAGGGCTCATATGAACCCTGTTTACTTTTTGTTTCTGTCCAAAACAGTTTTTAAAAATAATTTGTTTGCCTCCTCAGTGTCTCTAGAAGGGTTTTTTAGGGGCACACAAAGGGGCCACAAATAAAACTCTGGTGGAGTCACCTACGACATGCGATCAGGAGGATTGGTTAAACGTGTATAGTGTATATATGTGTGTTTGTGTGTGTGTGTATATATATATATATAGAAACATCTCTATAATATATATATATATAATATTCATATGATCGTGCACTTCAAATAAAGCACCCTCAGGACACAGAGAGAAATATTACTTGTAACCCATTTACTCAGCTTCATATATGTGAACAAGTACTATTTCTCTCCATGTCCTGAGAGTGCGTCATTTGAAGTGTGCGATCAAGTGAAAATTGTGTCAGTGCGCTGAGCCGACGCAAGCACCACTTTCCAATGGTCCGTGGTTTCAGAAAGAGCAACGTTGTGAATAAAAAATAGATACATATATATGGCACATCAATGCTCTGCTGCATGGGCCTTCTCTAACAGCACTCTCCTGCACCTAGCGCATGTGGCTTCCTGTTTCTCTCTGCTGTCTTCCCTTTACAAAAAACGGGAGCAAGATCTATCCTTTAGGACCCAGGCCGCTAAATTAGCTGGTGTCTGTTTTGGCCTCCTTAGGTCAGTACGTAAAGTGCTGCCTCTGATTCCTTTTCTATCTCGGAAGCTCTTAATCCAGGGCCTGATCATGTCCAGGTTAGATTTCAGTAATGCGATCTACCTGGGTGCCCCTGAGATTACTCTGAACAAACTTCAGCAAGTTCAGAATGCGGCAGCACGAATGCTTCATAACATCCCCAAGTCACGATCAGCCAAACCAGCATTGAAGGCGCTACACTGGTTGCCAGTACGAGAAAGGGTGAAATTTAAATCCCTCTGCCTTGCGCACAAAATCCTGCAAGGCAAAGGCCCTCCCGTCCTTCAAAAGATGGTGACCCCGTACAAAGCCAGTAGAACTTTACGTTCGGACCAACAACATCTTATCGTTGTCCCCAGGGTCAAAAAGGCCCGATCAGGAGGAAGGAGATTCTCCGTTAATGTCGCAACCCTTTGGAACTCTCTCCCCCTAGGTCTACGTTCGGAGCCATGTCTGCTACGGTTTCGTAAACAATTGAAAACTTTCCTTTTCTGCTAACCCCCTGTGCCCCTGTTCTGTCTGTATTGTTAATCTGTTTGGTGAAGCGCTGGGATGCTCTAGGGTGACCACGCGCTATACAAAACCGTTTTAATAATAATAATAATAATAATAATTTCTGTCTGTTGCCAGGTTCTCTTCCCTACTGGTGTGGTTGCATGCCTCCTGCGTGGCTGCGTGACTCATCTGCATGATACTTCCATCTTGGCTAACAGAACCATGGCAAAACAAACACAGTGAATGTGCCAGTGGCCGCTAGAATCAAATGAACCCGTTGGCTGCTGCCAACGGTCGTCGCGAGCACTACCTAGGTAGTGCTGCGCACGTTCGTTGGCCGACGCGGCCCCACCCGTTTCTTCGAACGTTCAGCACTGGCGCAGAACGTTCGAAGCAGCCAACGGGTTAAACAAGTTTATCTTCTGCATCTGACAGATCATCAAAATCATCTTCAACACACAATTACATTTTTCCAGGCACCTCTATGTAACCCTACTTATAGAACCCAGTATTGATGGAGCATGGGAAATGTCACAAAATAGAATATTCATTCCCATTCAAGGTGAATAAATGATATTGCTTGGGTAGGATGAAGCTTATTATTTAGTGCATGTCTTCATTTGTGAAATCTAGAAATTTAGAAAAACATCTGGCTACATCATGGTGTTGGAAATTGCGCTTTTTGCAGGGTTACCCCAAACTTTTTGACTTCCTCTTCCTCTTTTTCTGCCATTATTTTACTTGGCCTTAGGATAAACAAAGAAGGGTACGCAGTTCCCCAGTGGGGGAGACTAAAAAGTAGAAGGGGAGAGTGAACCAAAACAGTGGATGAAGGCACAACTAAGGGGGATTCTCCCTTTCGGAACTAAAACCCTCACACACCCAGCAAGCTAGGTGTCATGCTTCATCATATGGGTTTGCTCCTCGTCAGGTCGGTGGTGCAATACCTGACGGGCACCCATAAAGGTGCTCTTTGGACAAGATCTTTTGTTCCTGCCGTATGGTGCCGTGGGTGTGAGGGCCTTAGGGAAAAGTGTAGATGTGGATGGGTGGTGTGCTAAAAATGGTTAGATGGTCCACTGAGTAAGTTTAATAACGTGGTAATCCACCTTGTTAAAAATGTGAAAAGAGGCTGCTCACTGGCACAATGATGAAGGGTAGCAATGCTCTACTCTAAGTTGCTGGTCAACATGTTTCATGCTGAGTGTTCAGTAAGATACAGTGCATTTCATCAGGACCTAAAAAGTAGCTATCTACACGCCGTGGTACAGGGAAGTTGTTCTATCTACCACTGGAATCAAAGGCAGACAGTAGTCCCGACACTTCTAGTTAAACCCTACTGCTGAGAAGCGCTGGCTTCAACGGTCTTCTCTTGTAAGAAGCAACTCAAATGTAGGTGCCCTGTCCGTCGAAGGACGCACTCTTCGAACCTACCCGCGCACTGGGCAAGAGAAGCCTTAGGACACAGAGCTCTTTAATACTGCTAATCAGAGCTAAAGTACATGTGCTTCTCCCCTAAACATGGTGACATTGGGGTATACTTTATCCTCATCTTTAGTTTACCTATTGGTCCCTAGTAAAGTGGTATATCATATAACCAGGGCCTGTAATGTAAATGCTACTAGTGGGCCTGCAGCCCGGATTGTGCCACCCCTTTTCAAACCTGTCTCAGGCCTGCCATTGCAAGGCCTGTGTGTGCAGTTTACTGTCAGTTCGACTTGGCATTAAAAATCACTTGCCAAGACTTAAACTGCCCTATGGGCAGGGTGCTGTGTAACTAAAAGGTAGGACATGTACTTTTAAGTTTTACATGTACTAGTAGTGAGAAACAGCTAAATTTGTTTTTTACTACTGTGAGGCCTAATCTTCTCATAGGCTAGCATTGGGGATTCCTTAGAACTCTCTTAAGCTGTAATTCCTGATCAGAAAGCAGTATTTACATCATGTTTCACATCTTTGGAAAGGTGGTGATAAATCCTCCTTAGTGGTAAAGTTGGATTTGACATTACCATTTTAGAAATGCTACTTTAAAAAAAAGTGGACGTGTCTCTGCTCTTAACTTTGCTCTGTGTGCCTGCAGCCTTTTTCCAATACACGTTTGGGCTGGGTGACAGCTACACTTTGCACATTCCCTCTAGACAGCCACAAACACAAGAATGGCTGAGTGTGACAGAGGACTCATCTGCATTCTGATAGCCTTCCTGTACAGGAAAGGGGAGAGGTAGCTCACACTTACATCTTAATAGGCTGTGTCCTGTCCTCACACAAAAGACTGATTATCACCCACAGACTGGCAGGACTGGGTTGAAAGGGATCCTTGTGCACTCCTTTGAAGTCACCCCCCTACATCAAAGGCACTTTTGGGTACAAGTACCAGGCCACTGACCCTACCAAATGAGTACACTACTGGACCTGGCAAGAACTCGTTGAAGTAAAGACTGCTGGTTGTAACAATTGCGACTTTGATGTGACTGACTGTTCTGAGGTAGTGCTTCTCTACCTTGTTGAGCTGTCCTGCTGATCTCTGCCCTGCCGAAAACAAGCACTCGACCCATCTCATTTGGGCTTGCTGGTTGGCATCATGTTTTCTGAAGCCTCATGGACACAAAAGACTTCCTGCAGTGCTGCTGGTGCTGCTGGACTATCTCATCTGTGAGTCCTTCCATTGCCTGAGATGCCCCCTCCAGTCCATGGCCACAGAAGTAGGTTCTGCATCTAATTTCTGAAAAAATCTACGCATTGCCTCGACTGTGTGAGAATTTCCGCAGAATTACCCTTCTACACCAATGCAGAGGCTGCCGACGATGACAGATCCACAGCCTGTGTGGCTCGACAACAACGCTCTGTGCGGCTCGATGATGATGTATTGCATTCACTTCAATGGATCTCGATGATGACATGGGACCCCTCTTTACACGGCTGAGCAAGGACACAGTAGATTCCCGACATCAACAAAAGCTCCAACTGACCTGTCTGGGTCCTGTAGCCGACCTTCCGTACATCACGGTAGGTATGACCTTTGAATTTGCACCAGTACCTCATGACTACAAGTAACCTTTGGACCGCTAGTGACTTCTAAGCACTGTTTTCACATTTAGGGCCAGATGTAGGTGGCCCAATACCGGTCGGTAACGGCCGAAATTACCGAATTTCGACTGTTACCGACCGGTATTGGGCATTTGGGATGTAGGTGGCCTAAATTGCAAATTCGGTAATTTACCGATTCGGTATTTTAAGGAATCTGTAAATTACCGATTCCTTAAAATACCAAATTGGTAAATTACCGAATTTCCAATGTAGGAAGCACTCAAATGAGTGCTTTTCCCATTTTAGGATTCGTTACTTACCACCAACTAAAAGTTGGTGGAAATTGGGGAATACCTTTGAAAATGCAAATCGGTGCATTTTCAACTGTGCCATGTGGCAGACATACATGCCCTTAGGGCATGTATGTGTGCCACATCTGCACACAAGCATGATTCAGGGGTGCAACAGCGTGTCAAAGTGACACTATGGCACCCTTGTATGCGTCCCCCATTTTACCGAATACCGAATCTTACCGATTCGGTAATTTTTACCGATTTTTTTTGCTACATAGCATTTACCGATTCTAAAATACCGAATCTGTAAAATTCGGTATTTTAGAATCGGTAAATGTACTTTACCTACATCTGGCCCTTAGTCTTTTAAAATTTATATCTTGACTTCTATGTAATGGAATTTTGTCATTTTGGTCTTGTTTTGCTCATATAAATATTCTCCATTGTACACCTTTGACATAGTCAATCAACCCAACCCTCTTCAAAACCCTTAATTCTTAAATATAAATCATTAACAATGTCCTTCAATCATTCTCCTCCTAGTCATCCAGCCAATGACAGTTTGTTTACTTGCATAAAAAGGATGGGCAACCCTGTAATCCCTCACAAGCTGGGATATCAGTGTGCCGGTAGACACACTTGTGTAGATGCTTGTTGGCACCTACACGAGTGAACTTACGGGTAAACTGATTCATTCACTGGAGCATTATTCAGAATTTTCCTTTCTACAACTTGGTATGGTGCCTCTTCTAATCCTACTGCATGATTAACTAAGGGTTTAAACAGCATATACCATTTTTCTCAGTTTGAAGGCTATCATTTCTACATTGCTAATTCATGATGGGTCATTATTTGATTTCCAACTGATTGTTGGTCCTGAGTATGGTCTTGTGGACTTAGTGCAACAGACATTGAAATGTCAACACAAGCTCTAAAGGAATCTTCTGGATCTTCACCAGTTAATTTTTCAAACCTTATGTTGTAACGACATTGATAACATTTGAGAGGGAACTCTTCTAACATTAATCTTTGGTCTCATTACCTTCTAAAGTGCTTTGACATGATTGACAAGTTCAATCTTTGATTTGAATTGTTTGATTTATACCCTTGATTTGTACGTAATGAATACAAATATCTATTTTCAACTGAAAATTTGTTGTGCGTTTGTTCATTAGGATTAATGGTTTTATCAATATCATTTACAGTTATGTTTTGATTTAGGGCCTTATTATGAGTTTGGCAGTGCCTGAGTGGGACCGCCCCACTCCAGCTCCGCCAAACCTGTGTACAAGCCGCCCCCCAGACTGCTACAGTTCATGCTGTGCAGGTACTGGGGTGCATGTATGCAGGGGGGAACGTATTGAGATGCCCCCCTGTGTCCATCCAATTGGCGTGAGGCACAAAGGGGCCCTGTCGAGCCACCTTTGTTTCCTCTCTGCCTCGGTTTTCATGGCGGGCTTACCACCATGAACACTGTGACAGAAAGGAAACTCGTAATATGCTTGCCAAGCGTATTGCGGCCTCAGGACCAACACGCAACTGCCAGGGAACGGCAGTTACCTAGCAGTTGCGGCGCTCCCAGGGCAACCCGAATGCCGTACTCATGTTGGAGTGGTCGGGAGACCACCACCGTGAGTCTGGCAGTTTGTGGCCACTAGACTCATAATAAGGTCCTTCATTTTTTTTGTCTGTTTTTGGGTGGAAAATTCAAGTAAATCAGTTTTCAAACCATTATACATAAATGATGCCCTTGTTGGCCTTTAAACCCTTTTTGTAGTTTGTTCACATAGGCCCGTTTAGGTCCCAGAAAATTCAGAATTACCTGTAGAGTTCCTAAGGGTCTGTGTTGTCCCCTGTCACCTTCAACCTTTAAATGGAGACCCTTGGCACTCTACTTACCAATAACCGTATCAAAATTTACCATCCAACACTTCTATGACACAATATTGAGATAAACAGTATCGCTAATCACAAATGTTGCAAAAAATGTATTGAGAACAAAATATTGCCATCCTATATATAAAACACAAAAACACAAATATCAACTGCAAAAAAAGGTGCAAAAAATAACCCAAATACAAAAGCAAATATAAAGAAATACTAAATATCATCAATAAAATAAAACATAAGAAACATGATCAAAGCTACAAAATAAGTGTGCGTTTAACCCCTTGAGTGCTCATGACGGAACCACACCGTCATGAGCCACAGGCGGTGTGTGTTCATGACGGCGTGGTTCCATCATGCGGCTGCCACTCTTTCCACGCAGCACTAATTCCCCACCTGTGCGGGCGAATTAATGAGCGGGTGGGGCCCTGATGGAACCACGCCATCATGTGCACAAACCGCCCATGACTCATGACGGCGTGGTTCCGTCACGAGCACAGCAGCGCCGCACTCACCCCCGCGCCGAGTTGAAATTTGCACCGCGGCGAAGGGGTTAAATTAAACTTAGACAAATAAACAAAACATAAACAAACACAAACTCTCACCACTAAAGGACTATTTTGAAGACACTTGGATTGGTCTCCTGAACTCCTCTAGGCGCAGACGCCAACCCAAATTTCACATTCCATAGAGAACTGCCTTTGATGACACCAGCTTTCAAGAAGTAACAGCTAATAATGTAGTGGTGGTGTGGCACAACACCTTCCAATGAACACTTGGAAAAAGCCAGCTAACTCTACCAATATTTAGAAATATTCAATAGAGCACAAAGATGTATAACTAAAACAATTCCAAACACAACTGACACCAAAAATATTGAACCAAACTAAAAGAATGTACGAAATACTAGCAAGCAAAGTGTTACTGTTTACTAACAACCAAGACCAACCCTACATAACAATAACCAGAACAATAGTATAAAAAATCACCAGAAATTAAATCACACTTAAAAAAAATTGTAAACAACAAGGAACTACACAGTTTTTTTTAATATTACACTGGCAAATATTTTTAGCGCTCTGAATAAAAATTATAAAAGAAATAGAAACATTGGGGCTCATTACGATGTGAATTGATCAAGAGTCCGACCGACATCGTGGTGGAAGTGGAACCACCAGACTAGTAGTCAGCGGTTGCACTCCTGGTATTCCAATGCGAATGCCAGCATGGTGGTCGGAAATATGCCTTGTCCCATTGCAGCTTGTGCTACGGCCTGAAAAAGGGCCGCAGCACAAACTGCAATTGAAAAAGGCATATTTTACACATCCATGCACCTTTTGCCAGGCACCACGTGGTGCCTGCCACGCTGCTCATGGATGTGTGTGGGGGCATCACATGTGCCCCCCATCCACCATAGCGGAGACCCAGGGGCCACAAATACTTCCTCCAAATAGCACAACTAATATACAATAGTATAAAGTCCAAACAGATCCAAAATAGTACATAATATATCACAAAGATATAAACATGATTACAAAATAGCATATTACGAGCAAGTACAATACTATAAAACAAAATATCACTCAGCAAATCAATAATAATATAAAAATATGATTACTATTGATTTTGTAGCTGAAGTGCTAACTGGATACATTGACTTCCAAAAGACACAGAAACCATAAATAAATGTGTTGATGTTGGAGCATAAAAAATGTAGACACCCAAATTAAAAAAATAAATTCCATTGAATACCATCATATACAATCCAAGGCAGCGATCTGAAACCCAAAAAATATTGGAAAGAAAAAAAAGTGCAAGAAATTATAAAAATACAAAGAAAAATAAAGAGTAGGTTATAAATCCCAATAATTTACCTTGTAAAAAAAACTAAACACATCCACTAAGCAAACACTAAATTTAACTTCTATAAAAACCTGTACAAGCCAACAAAGAAAATCCCACCTTCAAAACCAACATACCCCACATAAATACTAACATAGAAGTCATAATACCTAAATATATTTTATTATATAACATACTTTCTTACTAATAAAAATATAAACGTAATGAAACAGAATTAGGCCTGGTGTGCACAGCTCAAACAACTATGACAGAGTCCCATACTAATTGTAACCTAAAAAAAAATTAGCTTACAAATACTAACCTTACTAAGGGACTGATTACGAATCTGGCGGTCTTGCGATGGCCGGACTAGCAGTGGCAGTGGTCCATCCGCGGATTATGACTTGAAAAGTTGTTGCGGCCAAGGACCCCGGCTGCACCAGGGATTAGTTGTTTCCATTTCAGTGGCTGAGGTGCGCGACAATGTAACATGCTCAGTGGGACTGGCGCAGTCCCGCTGAGCATATTACAAGTTCCTGCACTGCCAGACAATTCATGGCAGGAGAATCGCTATGAAAAGGCTGGTGTTGCAGGAACAAAGGGGGCCCTACAAGGCCACATGTATCCCTGCCATGGGGATACATTCAGGGGGACACCGCCATGGGAAAGACAAAGGACTGTCCACCATACACGAGTTCAACTCTTAATATGTCCGGCGGTCCTTACGCTGGTTTGGTGCAGCTCTGCCGGTGGAGAAACAGCGCAACTGCGCCAAACTGGCCCTAACAGTCTACTACCTTCAGACCTATTAACTATAGACAATAGATAAAAATTCAACTTACCAATTAAGTTTACCTTTACAAAACAGCAACAAGAAACCAATACAAAATTAAGCAAGCTTTGAATAAATGGGTGAATAATTGAAGTGATTTTCAGACTTTCTTACTATACACACCAATGCAATAAGTGCATGCAATAAAGTATATATTTACTAACAAAGATGCAAAATGTGTACAAATTGCAAATATCTGTAAGAACTGTTTTAAAAACTTCTTTAAAAAATGTACATTTTAAATTGTAAATTGTATTTAGCTAGCATTTACATAAATATACAAATGCTGTAAAATAAATGAAGAATATTTTATCTGAAGTATTTTTAATACAAAAAAAATAAAAATGATATATACTTTCTGTTAAAATATTTTAAAGCAGGTAACTTTGTATGAAAAAGCCAACTAAATTGTATATGCAAATAAATATTTGTTTATAACAAAAAAATCCAAAAATGTTTGGTACCAATAAACATTATTTTTAATTAAAATTGTCACAATAAGCTATGTTTTTATTTAAAAAGTATGCTTAAAAATGTGAAAAACTAAAAAAAAATAGGTTTGCATTTTATTAAATGAAATATAAATACTTTTAACTCAAAACTTACCCATTTAACCACATTAAAAACCACTTTTGTAAATTTCATTTAGGGGCTCATTACGATGGTGGGCGGAATCACTTCTACCCGACCGTCATGTGACCGATCGACAAAGGGTCATCGGTCCCGACCTCCCCATTAGGATGCGACCAAACACTATTCGGTCGCATTCCTATATTTCACTATTGGAGCATGCTTTACGGGCATAAACTGGCCGCAATGCATGCTCCCATAGTGAAATGGGAGGTGTAGTTCATTCCTGCACCCTGTGGCAGACACCTCAAGGTGCCTGCCAAAAGGTGCAGGGATCAACAGGGGGCACCATGGGGGGGCCCCCTAACACGCTTACCGCCATGGTTTCCATGTCCGACAGACCGGCATGGAAACCAATTTGGAAACGGTGCATTGTAATCCAAGGGTGAAAAGAGCCGTCCTTGACTGGCGGACAGGCTCTCGGAGTCTGTTGAAAGCCAGCTGGAATGACCGGTGAGATTCCTATCCTACCGCCTCCATCAAAATGAGACGGTCAGAAAGGAATCCGACCGTCCCATTATGATGCGGCGCTTAATAGGAGCCTTTACGGCCCGTATCGTAAACGACCTCTAAGTATTTCCACTCCAAATGTAGCCATATTTGAATAGCTGTGGTCTTTTGAAGAGGTTATATTTAATAGTCCCACTCCTAACTTCACCACCCTGGGGAATGTTTTGCACTTTGGGGGAGTTAGATTTAGTATTCCCACTCCAAACTTACCACAATGGGGAGAGTGATGGGCTTTGGGAGGGGTTACTTTTACCATTCACATTCCAAACTTAAAAACATTGGAGCAAGTGTTGAACTTTGAGCATTAGATGTACTATTCCCACTCCGATCTTAACCCCACTGTCTAAAATCATTGCTTTTAGAGAAATTTCAAAGTTGCCATTTGCATTCAAAGGTAACTCAATTTCTAACAGTTAAGAACATCTAAGAGACTTTTAGTTAAGAAACACAATATATAAAAATAAAACTAGTTACACTAAAATAAATGAATTGCCAATTAAAAATAAAGCAAATCATTGAAATAATTAAAAACAATTCTAAAATAAAACAAGCCACAAAAGAAAGATTTAAATATTATAAAATGTATAAACTTAAATTGTACAATACTTTTCAAAACTATGACACTGAAAAATATATTAAACTTATGAATTAACATAATTTCTTTTTTATCAACAATATCACATTATTTTACATTTGTCTTACAAATAATAGTAAGTAAAAATTGCAAATTCATTTTTTAAATATATACACAATTAAAAAAAATGGGAAACATGTTTTAATATGTACAATATAAAAACGTAATTAAACATGTAAAATGTAAAAATGAAAATATTCCAAATTAACATTAAAACAATTAACAAAAATTTTAAAAAAATTAAAAACACTTCTTCACCCAAATCTCCTAGTAAACCTACAAGACGCTCCTAAAATATTTAAAATCGAAATGACATACATAGCAAAAAAATTCAATAAAATAAATATACAATCAAATGCTTTAAAAAAATAGTACAAATGGCATTGGAAATAATGATATTTAAAAACTTGAAATGAACTACCATATGCTAAATAATATTGAATAAAAATGATATTTTTACCTACAATAAAATATCCCATGATACAAATTACATCACACTAGTACTGCAATGATGTTAAACATTGTCAATATTTTTTCACAATATTATTGTAGAAGGCTGTAAGAAAGTGGATTTATATTTGGAGTGGGTGACAGTACTTAGACAGGAATAGGAATAGTACACTTTTTGACATGGTGAATCCTCAAAGTCAATAAATTAACCTTTTGAAATTTTGAAGTTTTAAATAAAAATACTGCCCAACAGCACAAAGAGCCAATGATAGTATATGAATGCAACAGACCTGGACTTAGGCGTGATTTTAGGCCACCTGAGATGGAGCCAGGTTGGATACCTCAAGTGGATTCTTCTTGGTGAAATTCTGGAAGTCAAAATGTTAAAAAAAAGTCTCACGTCAGAAAGGGACATTGAAAGCGAAGACATTTCTTCTACATTCCAAGGCAGAATGGGACTTTGTCACTTTATAAAAAGAATAAAGTCCTCCCTGAGCTGAAACTGTATGTGCTGCCATAGGCCTGAAGGCAGGATGATTAAGGTAGGTTAGTCCCACTGGTGCTCCAGATCTTTGGAGGTTTCTCGCTGAAAGATTTCTAAGACCCAATGCAGAACATAACCTCGTCACTTTTTTGAAAGTGTGAGGATCTAAGAGCGGGACGAAGCTGAAATCCTATCCGAGGTTGTAAAATTGCTGGTCAGGTAATTTTTCCAGCTGGTCCTGCTGAAACTCTAGAGCTCTAGAGTAAAAGTTTTCAAAAGTTTACAAACTTCCTCTGGCGCCCAAACAATCACAGGAGTATGCTTCTAAGGCCCCCAGGACCACAGGGAAAAACACTTAGAGACTATGCGAGTGTCAGGCAGAGGCCCTCAGCAAAGTCCAGGTCAGTTGCCACTGGCCAGCTGGGCTCTTTGGGGAAAATGCCGCTTACAACTTGTTGTGTAACTGTAGCCACACAGGAGGGCAGCCAACTGACTGTTGGATTCCACTTCTTTGTCATGGGAATAAAAGGGAGCAGGTCCAGTCCTTCAGGGCTCTTCTCAAGTCACAGACAGCAGGCCCAGTCCTCTTCTGATCTAAGTCTTCTGAGGATGATGCCTGAGGATGCCACAATAAAGCCTGGCACCAGCTAGTGGGTTGAGGTGACTCCTGACTCTTCCCTAACCATTGGGTTAAACATTCCCAGGGGAAACCCTACCCACTTTTGAAGCACTTCCTGTTGGTTGTATAGCAAACAATCACACAGTGTACCTTATTATGAAAGTTCAAGCTGGAAAACCCCTTCTCCTGTGTGCTGAATCTGTGTGCTACCCTGAGATATGGGCAGGGTAATGAGCAGTCCCCTCCTCTATGGTCACTCAAAACCAGTTCTGGGGGTAGCTTCTCTTCCATGGAGCTTGGTGCCAACCTGACTTGGGGGACAAAAGGTTGCTTTATCCAGGTTTCTCCTTAAATTTACTTGTGAAAGAACACATCCTATTTCAAATTAATGAAGTTCCTGTGTCCAGACTCACTAGTCTTCCTGCAAGAGCAAACAAAACACCTCCCTACACCCAGGAAATTATTTCTTTTCTAGGAGTAGTTTTCACACTTCTTCCACAATCTTTCATATCTATACACTGACTTGTCCTATGCGACAGTTACAACCTATCCAGTTAGGGGTGGGTGGAAAATTCCACTCCACTGGCGGAGTTCAAAAAGTTCTGCCCACTTTCCCACCACACGACTATCACAGAGGTCCGTCAAAACTCTGCCAAGCGCCACATGGTGTAATTTGCTCTTGACAGCATTTAATTGGTGAGTGCAAGTACAAATTTTTGGGTACTAGAATGCCTTCCGAGGAGATTTTCCCAACGCAAGCAGTCATGACAGGTTGTGACCGTTCGTGTTGAGAAAGCTGCCACAAGAGTAGAAAATCTACTGGAGCACTAGAAAGAAGCAGCCAGCATCCTCTGATGTGGAGGGTGGTACTGTCTGTATGGATTTTACAGTTAGGTTACCAGTATGAAAACTCAGCACGAGCAGCGTGGCTTGCAGAATTCTGCCCACTCGCGGAATCTCACAGAGTTTTAAGGTAACTCACTGGAATTCTGTGGAGTAAAAGTCAGCAAGTTCCGCCCACCCCTAGTGACAATTTCATTTTGGGCCTAGTCACTGGGGACGTATGCTATTTCTAATGTCACACATGCTCCACTCTTAAATATTATGCACCCTGTCTTGTGTGCAGTAAGGTGTCCTCATGGGTAACTTATTTAATATTTGAAATCAGGTTTTCCTACCTGTCATAAATGGTGATTTAGACAGGTCAGTGCAGCAGGGATCAAGCTTCAGCAGTCAGACTACACAGGGTAGGACTGAAGCTTTATTTTCAGGTGGCATTTACCTTCCCATTCAGAGGTGCATTTCTGCACCATATACTATGGCTTATGGGAAAGTTAATTACACCAATCAGTTTCAAGCCAATTTCACCGTGTATAAAGGGGGAGCAGAGGCAATTTACTATTTTTTTAGCATGGGTAAAGTGCACAGAGCTCAAAGTCCAGCAAAAACAGGCTCCAGAAAAAGGTGGACCTGAATGTCTAGACCTGAATGTCAAGCGTGTACCTGACACTGAACCCCATTCACACAGAACTCCTATGATTCACCAAGAACACCATGCAATAACTAGTTCAAACCTAGCTCTAAGAAATAAACTTTGATGGATTTGAATACCAACTTCACCAACTCACTCAGAATCTCTGTGGAAACCAACATCCCCCTCAAGGAACATACCACCAGGAAACACAAGACGGCCTGCTACTAGTTCTCTCTAGTACAGAAAGCTAAATCATCACTCCCAGAACGCAAATTCAGATCTGTCATTTAATCCCTTATACACTCACATCTGGATGGTGACAATACCCTGTTCCATGGCCTCTGAGGCTTCGCACAGGCCCCTCTTATGGTCATTGTCAAACCGCAGTATGCCTCATCAAGGTACTGAAGTAATATGACCATGTTACCCCTACTTTGATTAAACTCTGCTGGCTTTTATACCACCCACACATCTTCAAAACTAACTGCATCACCAACAAAGCCATCACAACCAGCCTCCCACCTATCAGGCTGATGAGCTCAACATTTGCCGTGGCTCTTAGCATACCTGCAGGCAGGAGATCATCTGGCTGGAAACGCAAAAGGGCTGAAAAAAATAAATCACCAGGCCTTCTCAAACAATCCACCTAGCATCTGGAATGCCATTTCCATAATCATCAGGACTGGCCCAACCCTGGACCAATTTAGCACTTTTGAGCAGTGCAATAGTACCCATTCCGATTGTACTTGAGGGGATAGTAAACCTGGATTGACCAAAGAGCTAGAGAAAAGACCCAGCAATTGCTTGTAATTAGCATTTCAGGATAGTTCATTTTCTCTGGTCTGACACCCTTAGTCACACTGTCACCACCTCTGTCTTATCTTTATGATATTATACCTGGGAACTCTCCGAGACATCTCTGGCCGTTCTTCATAACCTTTGACAGCATCTTGAAGATTTGCAGCTTATTAAGGCATCATCCGTATAGGCTATTTTCTTCAACTCATTTTGCAATTGGAAACTTTTATGTCACTATGCATTCAAATTTTGGGGCACTTGGTTCAATTCATAAGTCAAACAGAATCATTGGCAGGGGCAAACGTAAACAAGAAATGTTGGTCATGCTCCAGGAAGAGCATAATGGCTCTCTATCCAATTCCAAACTCACCTGAAATTTTTCATAGGCACTGCCAGTCTTTCCATGTTTCCAGCAGTGATAAAGAGAGGAAGCATGAGTGCACCAGCCACATTATGGTCACATCGAGGAATTCTCCTTAATATGATATTTCATAGATAGGAAAAAAAACTTTGATATTGATTTGTATAAAATGATCGATTAGGATTGATAAGAGTAAACCGTGGTTTGGCTATAGTTTAATGATCCTAATTCAGCACCACTATTTGGCTTTAGAACGTGAATTGAGTTAGGTTTCTACCGCGTTCCGATAGGACTGCCTCCAGGAGACTTGATGGGTAAATGTGTACGAAGTATATTTGCCAAAACCATCAATTGAGAAGCTGAAGTGTATTGTCGTGGTACATAGATGTAGAGTTAAGAAAATTAAACTTAATCTTGGGTATCTATACTTGACCTGTCAATATTTTGGTCTTCAATATTTTGTCCAGTATATTCTTTAGCACAATATTCTGGAGTCTGTATAAAGGGAAGATTCCTTGCTAGCAACTGAATTTCAACTACTGTCCCAAAAGTCTTAATCCTACATTTGTTGACTCAGTTTACACTGCGAAAGATATATCTCAGAAGAAACATCTGAACTCCTACATCTTTTATGAACATACACTAACGCACTCTCGAAAAAAATGTTTTCTATGAACAAGTAGCTCTGGAACCTATTCAAAATCCTTCTGGTGGCTTCTTTGCTGGGGAAGGGGGGTATGTTCCCTGGCTCAGTGTATTCTTTGAATTCTATTGGTTAGACCAATGCCCGCCATTTCTGCCAACAGTATTTTACTCAATGAATTAAGAATATATTATTTCCATTCTTGAGTGGCCTCAACTTTCTCAAGACCTGTTAATAACTCACATTACTCTTTCTCCTTCTACTTTCAACCTATTTCCTCTTTGTTTGTATCTGAGCATATTTATTAACTTGCATTTTATTCTCAAATGTAAGTAAGCTTTCTGAGGCTGCTTTTTTCTCTTCCATTGTAAGTGATCTATGACTAATGTCTTCAAGGTTCTGAATGTTATTTATAGAAGAGCCATATTTGTAAAAATGCTCTTCTAACATGTTACACATTAATATTATCCCTTGTTTTGTGAAAACCACATGGTAAGTACTTGCATATGCTTCACTGTTTATATTTTACACCCTTCTGTTATATTCATGCTTATGCGCTGCTCAAAGCCCCCCTCAAAAGTGCAGTCTGTTAACCTCAAGCTCTGCACCCATCTTTCTCCTCCATAGGCCCCCTACAGCCAACACATTGTCAACCATGCACCTGAGGGTGCCCAGGAAACATAGAAGGGCTTCTGCTGTCCTGCTAGGGCTACACCGAGCTTGAGACATAATGCATACAGAGTAGTCACTTACTCAACTCTCAAGAACGTACTTTAGGTTTCCCAAGAGGCATCGAACACGCTAAATAAATATTAATGCAATACAATAAAATGCAGTTTTCACTTTCTTCCGATTTGCCTTTTTGTGCATTAGAAACATTCGCATATTTCCATAAGTCTGTCTCCAGATGCTGTTTTGTGTGTTGTGACTGGAGACAGGGCGCTCAGGGGCAGGTGTGGATGTGGTGGGCAGGCTGCGGCATGAATGGGCAATGGGTCAGGGCAGGTCCACGTTCACGGCTCATCCACAGAGAAAAGTACAGTACTGTCAGGCCTGCTGGGTCTGGAAGGTTAACCCTGTTCAACAGGTGGTAACTGTGTACACGTGGCATACATCAATCAATCTTGCAGAAAGAGTCAGCCTGGAGCTAAATTATGGGTTTCACCCTCCTTTTGTTTTCATAGGAAATATATACGTCTATTAGGCGACTCCTATAGTGTATACATGGAAAGAGAGATGCATGTTTCTTCAGGTATTCGGATGTCTGGAGTTTCAGTACGAATTAGATGCTGCAGTGTGGAATTGAAAAGGCAGTGGTAGGGTGGTATACATAAAACCCAAGCTCCCTGAATGGTGCATAGTAGAGGGCCAATCAACTTGAGGTGACGTTGACATTGACTGCAGGTGTTAAAGCAGGAATAAAGACTGCAATGTGGTGCCACTGCGTTGAATACAAGCAGGCACCAGTATATTTGATACTGAGGCGCTTAGTTGATATTTGTCTATTTTTGCTCGAAAACTTCAATATAACACGGCTATTTGGATCATTATATGAGATAAATTATCCCGGCAGCATGCCAAAGGAATATTTTAACTAACCAGTGAGCTTCACGACCAAGTTGAGAGATAAGTTCAGCTCTTCATAAGGTCACATTACTGCTGGATAAACTCATTTGAACTTTATTCAATGTGTAATTTATAAAAATAAATAAAGAAGTGCATGGGCCTCTAGTTTTCTTAGGAGTCCAGCTCCGGCCACGCTGCATCCCGTGGCTGCTGAACACCACAGCTGCTTCATTTTGGGATTTCACCTAATTTCTCTTTCTTCCGTAATCCTACAGACCTACACTTTTTCTGACACATGCATGTTTTCTTTAGCCCCGCATTCACCCATTATCACTATTATCCTTTCGCTTTCTCCCTTTTCCTGTGTTTCTGTCTTTTACTTTGAGACACAATCTCATTAAAAACAATTCCTGCTCCCCAAAAATAAAAACGTCCACCCCACCTGTGTCCACAGGCAGAAAGTAAGCAATGTCTTGGTAATATATAAGGTAATATAAAAGGTTGCATATTTTAGGAAAGAAGGTGCCCTCCCTCCAATTCCACTGCATGTAGATTGGTCCTGCCCACACAAATCAAAGCATGCATGTGGTTAGGTTAGGTTAGGTTACACTACAACATGGCTGCCCCTTGCCTACTATAACTTTCAACTGTAGCACTCCTTCTTATGACATACATATAATATAGCAAACCAATCGTGTTGTGGTGACAAAAAAGTTCTAAAAAGGGTATTTTTTACTTTTTTCACATGGTTATTTTTTTATTGATGGCAGACGTTTTATGACATGGGCACTTGCCCAGGGCCCCCACCTTCCAAGGGGTCCACTGGGAAAGAGGCCTTTCCCGGTTTCTTTATCTCTGACTCTATCGCTCTCTCTAATTTTATCTTTATCTCACCTCTGGCAATTTCTCGATTTCAAACTCTCTTGCTCGCTAGGCCTACCGCTACCTCTGGTTCTGTGCCTCTCTACACTGGGCCCTCAGGCAGGCAATATTTTGGCTGTTTTTTTATGGCCCAGGTTCTAAAAGTGCAACATTGGCATTATGCTGCCTTGAATCACCGGAAAATGGGCAATCAAGTAATGTTTTTCTAAACAGGAGCCCATAAATCCTTAAGATGACACTGTCGATGGCCATTCTATTACCAAGTGGACTACAGTTGTGTATATAGGTGTGTGCGAGTAAGTGAAATTAGCATCGATTGCGGAATCAACAACATTTGTTTTTTTAATGCTGGTACAGTCACTTCTGCATCCTTGCTTATGAGCACAGCGTTGCAATGCAAAGCGAACGTCAAAACCTTACTAAACTAGTTTGGTGCTCTCAGTAAGGCATGGCCACTCAGTCTGTTAAAACACAAGCTAGACAGCTAGCGGCACTCTGGGGGCCTCTCTCTCGCTCTCTCCCCCGCCTCCTTTCCTCTTCCTCAGCACTTTGGATTTTATATTACGTTTTACTGTTCCCACCAGGGCTCATGCGATGGGCACAAGCTGTCTCCAGCACGTTTTCCTGTGCTCCTTTTTTCTTTCTTTTCTTTACTTTCCACCTAAGCAACAGATTTGCAGAAGGTGCTAGAGGATTATGGGGTATGTTTACAATAAAATTGTGGCGCCGCAAACAAATATGCAGCGCCAAGCTGCGTCATTTAAAAAAACGCACGGATGCACCATATTTACAAGGATGCAATGCATCCCTGTGCTCACCCCTACGCCGGCGTGAAAAAAGCTGCCTAGCATCAACGCAGGCATGAATGGGTGCCTGTATTGCAGAGACGATTGTATATGTGCAGGAAGGAACACCTTTCCGCACATAAACAATCCCTGATGGCGATTAGCTCCTTCTATGTGTGCTGCTGCAGCACACATAGAAAGAGCGAAAAACGAGCAGAAATAAAAGTATTTCTCCTCATTGTGCCATTTCTTGTAAATCTCGGGCAGTGTCAAAAAACAATGGGTCCTGCATCTGAACGCCCACCCATTGCACTCCCCTTTTATGCAGAAAACTGCGTCAAAGGGTACAATATTTACAAGGCAGCATTAAGCCACGCAAAGTGGCTTAGCACTGTCTTGTAAATATGGAGCAGTGCCTTGCGCCACCAGAGCATCGTAAAAAGTGATGCTCCAGTGGGCAATGTCCTTGTTGTAAATATTCCCCTTAGTCCTTACCACTGTCACAGGTATGTTCAAGAAGCATCTTGACAATTGTAACTGTGTCCTGTGTAAGCTGTGTGTCCATTGCACACAGAACCAGGTTTTTATTGACTTTCTAAACTTGTCTTAACAGACTCCTGACGTCATGTCCTTCATCTGCTAGAGACCTGTGTTCAAAACCCTTGCCACAAGTGACTTGGTGAGCAAACCTTGAACGTAAAATCTTGTTCCTAGCATAAGGGTCAATACATTTTTAAATATTAAGTATTGCACGGGCATAACATCTTAAGATTACAATATTTCTGCCAAAACACACATTGACAGACCCGCCTTCCAAATATACACAGTCTGAGAAAACGGCTTACTAGACATTTTTCAGGCTGATGCACATGCTAGGGGGAAGGGTCTGGTCTAATGTCCCAGGTCTGTGTTAACTTCCACCCAAAGCACGCATTATAGGACAGCCAACTGACGTAGACTTTATTTACACTAAATATCTGTGCTTACCCCAGGTTCCTGTACCCCAAAATCCATCAGTCCACCAGAAGTGAATTCTGAACACAACAGGCAGCCACAGGCAAACTATACTAGCCACTGAATCTCACAATATGCACCTACCGTGCCCACATCACTGTGATGCAAACTACAACTGTCCCCAGGCTTTACTATTGCTATTTATTTTCTCCATATCCTTTCCTTCCATTGTAGTACACCCAGAAAGGAGAAGTCACACTAAACATTGAACCTTCAAAGTACAATAAGAGTCAACATCTGATGAAACTTGACAGCTCATAAGCTTAAAAAGCTCATAATATTCATATGCCATATTACTCTTTAAAGAGTCCTGCCTCTTGGAACCCAACCATAAAAAGCCACAAAAATAGACCTGTCAACAAGAAAGCTTCCATTCGGTAAGCAGCTGCTCTATGTCATTATAGACCTAAAACCAAAACACTCAACCTAATGTGCCCAAAATGAAGTCTGACTTCTGCGAGCTGCCCATAAATTAAAGACCATCCGCTTTCCTTTTTGGAAAAATTCTGATTTATTTATATTCTAAGGAACAAATGATACCTTAACAAACACTCTACAAGTTTGGTACCATTCACTTAGGGTCGTACTGGCTGTAGGGCAATCAGATGAGCTGTTCTGAGAAGTTAAAATGTGGGCCCGATTCTTGACTGTTTCTGGGCCTGTTTGAAGGTCTCCAGGGCCAGTGTTTACTGTTGATTTCCCTGATATTAAAACAAACATTGCCTGCAGCAAACATAAATCCATGCAGTCTTCCACACCTTGCAAAACATTAATACAGCATGTATTTACAAGTTCAAAACTCACCCAATCTGCAAACATGAGACACTCTTTGAGCCTTCTAATTTACTAACAGGGAGCACTTTTATTTTTGTTCCTGGGCCTATTTTCTATCCCAGCCCAACCCTTCATCCATATGCATCGATATGATATTCTGAAAACTTGAACTTGTTGCGCATATATCCAAGAAGATATTGGATGCTAAAAACTCTGAAAGTACTGCCCCCTGGCATTTTTATATTATTAGGTCTCGGCTAGCCGCGCGGAAGTGCGTCTCCGCCGAGAACCTATTGTGGCCGTGTCTGCTTCCCAGGAGACACTCCTGGCCGCGCGCAGGCGATTCCAAACTGGCACGCGCACAAGTACGAGCGCTGCACGAAGCTCTCACACAACACACGCATGCGCATACACAGAAACGCACGCACATACATACAGAACCCCCCCACACGCATACACACACGCGCGCACACACACACACGAGTGCACCCCCCCCCCCTTTTAAACTTACTGTGGCAACCTGGGGTACTCCGCTCTCAGCACGAGCAGGCAGAGTTGACGCTGCGGCTCTTGGCAGCTCCTTTCGCGGGGCTCCCTCTTGGTCAAGGGAGCCCCGCAACACGTGCGCAACCTCCTGTTGTCGGCCCCGGGGCTCTCCACCGCTCACAGGAGCCCCGGGCCGCTCGACGCATTTCCTCCGCCTGCCTCCTCTTCCGGTCAGGACGCGGCTCCGCCCCCGTCACAGGCGACCTTGCCTGACTTCCGGCGTGGCCGCGGCGGAATTCCGGGGGCAGTAAGAGTTATTTGTTTTTCAATGCTGTTTTATTTCCGTCGCACGTATTTATATATTTGTTAACATGCCGGTTCTTAGTAAAGTACATGTCAAAGGCTAAGAAAAGTAGGTTATTGCAGTGAACTATATTAATAATGGCAAACCCTTGTTTTTCAATGCTGCTGTGAGTGTGCAGTGAGTGCAAAGTAGTGAGTGCAGAGTAGTGAGTGCAGAGTAGTGAGTGCAGAGTGAGTGTGCAGAGTAGTGAGTGCAGAGTGAGTGTTCAGAGTGCAGAGTAGTGAGTGCAGAGTAGTGAGTAGTGAGTGCAGAGTAGTGAGTGCAGAGTGAGTGTGCAGAGTAGTGAGTGCAGAGTGAGTGTGCAGAGTAGTGAGTGCAGAGTGAGTGTTCAGAGTGCAGAGTAGTGAGTGCAGAGTAGTGAGTAGTGAGTGCAGAGTAGTGAGTGCAGAGTGAGTGTGCAGAGTAGTGAGTGCAGAGTGAGTGTGCAGAGTAGTGAGTAGTGAGTGCAGAGAAGTGAGTAGTGAGTGCAGAGTAGTGAGTGCAGAGTAGTGAGTGCAGAGTAGTGAGTGCAGAGTGAGTGTTCAGAGTGGAGAGTCGTGAGTGCAGAGTGAGTGTGCAGAGCAGTGAGTGCAGAGTGAGTGTGTAGAGTAGTGAGTGGAGAGTGAGTGTTCAGAGTGCAGAGTAGTGAGTGCAGAGTGAGTGTGCAGAGTAGTGAGTGCAGAGTGAGTGTTCAGAGTGCAGAGTGGTGAGTGCAGAGTGAGTGTGCAGAGTAGTGAGTGCAGAGTGAGTGTGCAGAGTAGTGAGTAGTGAGTGCAGAGTAGTGAGTAGTGAGGGCAGAGTAGTGAGTGCAGAGTAGTGAGTGCAGAGTAGTGAGTGCAGAGTAGTGAGTGCAGAGTAGTGAGTGCAGAGTGCAGGGTAGTGAGTGCAGAGTGAGTGTGCAGAGTAGTGAGTGCAGAGTGAGTGTGCAGAGTAGTAAGTAGTGAGTGCAGAGTAGTGAGTAGTGAGTGCAGAGTAGTGAGTGCCGAGTAGTGAGTAGTGAGTGCAGAGTAGTGAGAGCAGAGTAGTGAGTGCAGAGTAGTGAGTGCAAAGTAGTGAGTGCAGAGAAGTGAGTGCAGAGTAGTGAGTAGTGGGTGCAGAGTAGTGAGTAGTGAGTGCAGAGTAGTGAGTAGTGAGTGCAGAGTAGTGAGTAGTGAGTGCAGAGTGCAGAGTAGTGAGTGCAGAGTAGTGAGTGCAGAGGAGTGAGTGCAGAGTAGTGAGTGCAGAGTAGTGGGTGCAGAGTAGTGGGTGCAGAGTAGTGAGTGCAGAGTAGTGAGTAGTGAGTAGAGTAGTGAGTAGTGAGTAGAGTAGTGAGTAGAGTGATGAGTAGTGAGTAGAGTAGTGAGTAGTGAGTAGTGAGTAGAGTAGTGAGTAGTGAGTAGAGTAGTGAGTAGTGAGTAGTGAGTAGAGTAATGAGTAGAGTAGTGAGTAGAGTAGTGAGTAGAGTAGTGAGTAGAGTAGTGAGTGCAGAGTAGTGAGTAGTGAGTGCACAGTAGTGAGTAGTGAGTTGAGTAGAGTAGTGAGTAGTGAGTAGAGTAGTGAGTAGTGAGTAGAGTAGTGAGTAGTGAGTAGAGTAGTGAGTAGTAAGTAGAGTAGTGAGTAGTGAATGCAGAGAAGTGAGTAGTGAGTGCAGTGTAGTGAGTGCAGAGTAGTGAGTGCAGAGTAGTGAGTGCAGAGTAGTGAGTGCAGAGTGAGTGTTCAGAGTGCAGAGTCGTGAGTGCAGAGTGAGTGTGCAGAGTAGTGAGTGCAGAGTGAGTGTGTAGAGTAGTGAGTGCAGATTGAGTGTTCAGAGTGCAGAGTAGTGAGTGCAGAGTGAGTGTGCAGAGTAGTGAGTGCAGAGTGAGTGTTCAGAGTGCAGAGTGGTGAGTGGTGAGTGCAGAGTGAGTGTGCAGAGTAGTGAGTGCAGAGTGAGTGTGCAGAGTAGTGAGTAGTGAGTGCAGAGTAGTGAGTGCAGAGTAGTGAGTGCAGAGTAGTGAGTGCAGAGTAGTGAGTGCAGAGTGCAGAGTAGTGAGTGCAGAGTGAGTGTGCAGAGTAGTGAGTGCAGAGTGAGTGTGCAGAGTAGTGAGTAGTGAGTGCAGAGTAGTGAGTAGTGAGTGCAGAGTAGTGAGTACCGAGTAGTGAGTAGTGAGTGCAGAGTAGTGAGTGCAGAGTAGTGAGTGCAGAGTAGTGAGTGCAAAGTAGTGAGTGCAGAGAAGTGAGTGCAGAGTAGTGAGTAGTGGGTGCAGAGTAGTGAGTAGTGAGTGCAGAGTAGTGAGTAGTGAGTGCAGAGTAGTGAGTAGTGAGTGCAGAGTGCAGAGTAGTGAGTGCAGAGCAGTGAGTGCAGAGTAGTGAGTGCAGAGTAGTGAGTGCAGAGTAGTGAGTGCAGAGTAGTGAGTGCAGAGTAGTGGGTGCCGAGTAGTGAGTGCAGAGTAGTGAGTAGAGTAGTGAGTAGTGAGTAGAGTAGAGTAGTGAGTAGTGAGTAGAGTAGAGTAGTGAGTAGAGTAGTGAGTAGAGTAGTGAGTAGTGAGTAGTGAGTAGAGTAGTGAGTAGAGTAGTGAGTAGAGTAGTGAGTAGTGAGTAGAGTAGTGAGTAGAGTAGTGAGTAGTGAGTGCAGAGTAGTGAGTAGTGAGTTGAGTAGAGTAGTGAGTAGTGAGTAGAGTAGTGAGTAGTGAGTAGAGTAGTGAGTAGTGAGTAGAGTAGTGAGTAGTGAGTAGAGTAGTGAGTAGTGAGTAGTGAGTAGAGTAGTGAGTAGTAAGTAGAGTAGTGAGTAGTGAATGCAGAGAAGTGAGTAGTGAGTGCAGTGTAGTGAGTGCAGAGTAGTGAGTGCAGAGTAGTGAGTGCAGAGTAGTGAGTGCAGAGTGAGTGTTCAGAGTGCAGAGTCGTGAGTGCAGAGTGAGTGTGCAGAGTAGTGAGTGCAGAGTGAGTATGTAGAGTAGTGAGTGCAGATTGAGTGTTCAGAGTGCAGAGTAGTGAGTGCAGAGTGAGTGTGCAGAGTAGTGAGTGCAGAGTGAGTGTTCAGAGTGCAGAGTGGTGAGTGGTGAGTGCAGAGTGAGTGTGCAGAGTAGTGAGTGCAGAGTGAGTGTGCAGAGTAGTGAGTAGTGAGTGCAGAGTAGTGAGTGCAGAGTAGTGAGTGCAGAGTAGTGAGTGCAGAGTGCAGAGTAGTGAGTGCAGAGTGAGTGTGCAGAGTAGTGAGTGCAGAGTGAGTGTGCAGAGTAGTGAGTAGTGAGTGCAGAGTAGTGAGTAGTGAGTGCAGAGTAGTGAGTACCGAGTAGTGAGTAGTGAGTGCAGAGTAGTGAGTGCAGAGTAGTGAGTGCAGAGTAGTGAGTGCAAAGTAGTGAGTGCAGAGAAGTGAGTGCAGAGTAGTGAGTAGTGGGAGCAGAGTAGTGAGTAGTGAGTGCAGAGTAGTGAGTAGTGAGTAGTGAGTGCAGAGTGCAGAGTAGTGAGTGCAGAGCAGTGAGTGCAGAGTAGTGAGTGCAGAGTAGTGAGTGCAGAGTAGTGAGTGCAGAGTAGTGAGTGCAGAGTAGTGAGTGCAGAGTAGTGGGTGCCGAGTAGTGAGTGCAGAGTAGTGAGTAGAGTAGTGAGTAGTGAGTAGAGTAGAGTAGTGAGTAGTGAGTAGAGTAGTGAGTAGAGTAGTGAGTAGAGTAGTGAGTAGAGTAGTGAGTAGTGAGTAGAGTAGTGAGTAGAGTAGTGAGTAGTGAGTGCAGAGTAGTGAGTAGTGAGTTGAGTAGAGTAGTGAGTAGTGAGTTGAGTAGTGAGTAGAGTAGTGAGTAGTGAGTAGTGAGTAGAGTAGTGAGTAGTGAGTAGAGTAGTGAGTAGTGAGTGGTGAGTAGAGTAGTGAGTAGTAAGTAGAATAGTGAGTAGTGAGTGCAGAGTAGTGAGTAGAGTAGTGAGTGCAGAGTAGTGAGTGCAAAGTAGTGAGTGCAGAGACGTGAGTGCAGAGTAGTGAGTAGTGGGTGCAGAGTAGTGAGTAGTGAGTGCAGAGTAGTGAGTAGTGAGTAGAGTAGTGAGTAGTGAGTAGAGTAGTGAGTAGTGAGTAGAGTAGTGAGTAGAGTAGAGTAGAGTAGTGAGTAGAGTAGTGAGTAGTGAGTAGAGTAGTGAGTTGAGTAGTGAGTAGAGTAGTGAGTAGAGTAGTGAGTAGAGTAGTGAGTAGAGTAGTGAGTAGTGAGTAGAGTAGTGAGTAGTGAGTAGAGTAGTGAGTAGAGTAGTGAGTAGTGAGTGCAGAGTAGTGAGTAGTGAGTTGAGTAGTGAGTAGAGTAGTGAGTAGTGAGTAGAGTAGTGAGTAGTGAGTAGAGAGTAGTGAGTAGAGTAGTGAATAGTGAGTAGAGTAGTGAGTAGTGAGTAGAGTAGTGAGTAGTGAGTAGAGTAGTGAGTAGTAAGTAGAGTAGTGAGTAGTGAGTGCAGAGTAGTGAGTAGTGAGTAGTGAGTTGAGTAGTGAGTGCAGAGTAGTGAGTAGAGTAGTGAGTAGAGTAGTGAGTAGAGTAGTGAGTAGAGTAGTGAGTAGTGAGTAGAGTCGTGAGTAGAGTAGTGAGTAGTGAGTAGAGTAGTGAGTAGTTAGTAGAGTAGTGAGGTGAGTAGGGAGTAGAGTAGTGAGTAGTGAGTAGTGAGTAGTGAGTAGAGTAGTGAGTAGTGAGTAGAGTAGTGAGTAGTGAGTAGAGTAGTGAGTAGTGAGTAGAGTAGTGAGTGCAGAGTAGTGAGTAGTGAGTAGAGTAGTGAGTAGTGAGTTGTGTAGTGAGTGCAGAGTAGTGAGTAGTGAGTAGAGTAGTGAGTAGTGAGTAGAGTAGTGAGTAGTGAGTAGAGTAGTGAGTAGAGTAGTGAGTAGAGTAGTGAGTAGTGAGTAGAGTAGTGAGTAGAGTAGTGAGTAGTGAGTAGAGTAGTGAGTAGAGTAGTGAGTAGTGAGTAGAGTAGTGAGTAGTGAGTAGTGAGTAGAGTAGTGAGTAGTGAGTAGAGTAGAGTAGTGAGTAGTGAGTAGAGTAGTGAGTGCAGAGTAGTGAGTAGTGAGTAGAGTAGTGAGTAGAGTAGTGAGTGCATAGTAGTGAGTAGTGAGTAGAGTAGTGAGTAGTGAGTAGAATAGTGAGTAGAGTAGTGAGTAGTGAGTAGAGTAGTGAGTAGAGTAGTGAGTAGAGTAGTGAGTAGAGTAGTGAGTAGTGAGTAGAGTAGTGAGTAGTGAGTAGAGTAGTGAGTAGAGTAGTGAGCAGTGAGTAGAGTAGTGAGTAGTGAGTAGAGTAGTGAGTAGAGTAGTGAGTAGTGGGTAGAGTAGTGAGTAGAGTAGTGAGTAGAGTAGTGAGTAGTGAGTAGAGTAGTAAGTAGTGAGTAGAGTAGTGAGTAGTGAGTAGAGTAGTGAGTAGTGAGTAGTGAGTAGAGTAGTGAGTAGTGAGTAGTGAGTAGAGTAGTGAGTAGTGAGTAGAGTAGTGAGTAGAGTAGTGAGTAGTGAGTAGAGTAGTGAGTGCAGAGTAGTGAGTAGAGTAGTGAGTAGTGAGTGCTAGGTAGTGAGTAGAGTAGTGAGTAGAGTAGTGAGTAGAGTAGTGAGTAGAGTAGTGAGTAGTGAGTAGAGTAGTGAGTAGAGTAGTGAGTAGTGAGTAGAGTAGTGAGTAGTGAGTAGAGTAGAGTAGTGAGTAGTGAGTAGAGTAGTGAGTGCAGAGTAGTGAGTAGTGAGTAGAGTAGTGAGTAGTGAGTAGAGTAGTAAGTGCAGAGTAGTGAGTAGTGAGTAGAGTAGTGAGTAGTGAGTAGAGTAGTGAGTAGAGTAGTGAGTAGTGAGTAGAGTAGTGAGTAGAGTAGTGAGTAGAGTAGTGAGTAGAGTAGTGAGTAGTGAGTAGAGTAGTGAGTAGTGAGTAGAGTAGTGAGTAGAGTAGTGAGCAGTGAGTAGAGTAGTGAGTAGTGAGTAGAGTAGTGAGTAGTGGGTAGAGTAGTGAGTAGAGTAGTGAGTAGAGTAGTGAGTAGTGAGTAGAGTAGTAAGTAGTGAGTAGTGAGTAGAGTAGTGAGTAGTGAGTAGAGTAGTGAGTAGTGAGTAGTGAGTAGAGTAGTGAGTAGAGTAGTGAGTAGTGAGTAGAGTAGTGAGTAGTGAGTAGAGTAGTGAGTAGAGTAGTGAGTACTGAGTAGAGTAGTGAGTGCAGAGTAGTGAGTAGAGTAGTGAGTAGTGAGTGCAGAGTAGTGAGTAGTGAGTGCAGAGTAGTGAGTAGAGTAGTGAGTAGTGAGTACAGTAGTGAGTGCTGAGTAGTGAGTAGTGAGTAGTGAGTGCAGAGTAGTGAGTAGAGTAGTGAGTAGAGTAGTGAGTAGTGAGTGCAGAGTAGTGAGTAGAGTAGTGAGTAGAGTAGTGAGTAGTGAGTAGTGAGTAGAGTAGTGAGTAGAGTAGTGAGTAGAGTAGTGAGTAGTGAGTAGAGTAGTGAGTAGAGTAGTGAGTAGTGAGTGCAGAGTAGTGAGTAGTGAGTTGAGTAGAGTAGTGAGTAGTGAGTAGAGTAGTGAGTAGTGAGTAGTGAGTAGAGTAGTGAGTAGTGAGTAGAGTAGTGAGTAGTGAGTAGAGTAGTGAGTAGTGAGTGGTGAGTAGAGTAGTGAGTAGTAAGTAGAGTAGTGAGTAGTGAGTGCAGAGTAGTGAGTAGAGTAGTGAGTTGAGTAGTGAGTGCAGAGTAGGGAGTGCAGAGTAGGGAGTGCAGAGTAGTGAGTGCAGAGTAGTGAGTGCAAAGTAGTGAGTGCAGAGACGTGAGTGCAGAGTAGTGAGTAGTGGGTGCAGAGTAGTGAGTAGTGAGTGCAGAGTAGTGAGTAGTGAGTAGAGTAGTGAGTAGTGAGTAGAGTAGTGAGTAGTGAGTAGAGTAGTGAGTAGAGTAGAGTAGTGAGTAGAGTAGTGAGTAGTGAGTAGAGTAGTGAGTAGTGAGTAGAGTAGTGAGTAGAGGAGTGAGTAGAGTAGTGAGTAGTGAGTAGTGAGTAGTGAGTAGAGTAGTGAGTAGAGTAGTGAGTAGTGAGTGCAGAGTAGTGAGTAGTGAGTTGAGTAGTGAGTAGAGTAGTGAGTAGTGAGTAGAGTAGTGAGTATTGAGTAGAGAGTAGTGAGTAGAGTAGTGAATAGTGAGTAGAGTAGTGAGTAGTGAGTAGAGTAGTGAGTAGTGAGTAGAGTAGTGAGTAGTAAGTAGAGTAGTGAGTAGTGAGTGCAGAGTAGTGAGTAGTGAGTAGTGAGTTGAGTAGTGAGTGCAGAGTAGTGAGTAGAGTAGTGAGTAGAGTAGTGAGTAGAGTAGTGAGTAGAGTAGTGAGTAGTGAGTAGAGTCGTGAGTAGAGTAGTGAGTAGTGAGTAGAGTAGTGAGTAGAGTAGTGAGGTGAGTAGGGAGTAGAGTAGTGAGTAGTGAGTAGTGAGTAGAGTAGTGAGTAGTGAGTAGAGTAGTGAGTAGTGAGTAGAGTAGAGTAGTGAGTAGTGAGTAGAGTAGTGAGTGCAGAGTAGTGAGTAGTGAGTAGAGTAGTGAGTAGAGTAGTGAGTAGTGAGTAGAGTAGTGAGTAGTGAGTAGAGTAGTGAGTAGTGAGTAGAGTAGAGTAGTGAGTAGTGAGTAGAGTAGTGAGTGCAGAGTAGTGAGTAGAGTAGTGAGTAGTGAGTAGAGTAGTGAGTGCAGAGTAGTGAGTAGTGAGTAGAGTAGTGAGTAGAGTAGTGAGTGCAGAGTAGTGAGTAGTGAGTAGAGTAGTGAGTAGAGTAGTGAGTAGAGTAGTGAGTAGAGTAGTGAGTAGAGTAGTGAGTAGTGAGTAGAGTAGTGAGTAGTGAGTAGAGTAGTGAGTAGAGTAGTGAGTAGTGGGTAGAGTAGTGAGTAGAGTAGTGAGTAGAGTAGTGAGTAGTGAGTAGAGTAGTAAGTAGTGAGTAGTGAGTAGAGTAGTGAGTAGTGAGTAGAGTAGTGAGTAGTGAGTAGTGAGTAGAGTAGTGAGTAGAGTAGTGAGTAGTGAGTAGTGAGTAAAGTAGTGAGTAGTGAGTAGAGTAGTGAGTAGAGAAGTGAGTGCAGAGTAGTGAGTAGAGTAGTGAGTAGTGAGTGCAGAGTAGTGAGTAGTGAGTGCAGAGTAGTGAGTAGAGTAGTGAGTAGTGAGTAGAGTAGTGAGTGCAGAGTAGTGAGTAGTGAGTAGTGAGTAGAGTAGTGAGTAGTGAGTGCAGAGTAGTGAGTAGAGTAGTGAGTAGAGTAGTGAGTAGTGAGTGCAGAGTAGTGAGTAGAGTAGTGAGTAGAGTAGTGAGTAGTGAGTAGTAAGTAGTGAGTAGAGTAGTGAGTAGTGAGTAGAGTAGTGAGTGCAGAGTAGTGAGTAGAGTAGTGAGTAGTGAGTAGAGTAGTGAGTGCAGAGTAGTGAGTAGTGAGTAGAGTAGTGGGTAGTGAGTTCAGAGTAGTGAGTAGTGAGTAGAGTAGTGAGTAGTGAGTAGAGTAGTGAGTAGTGAGTAGAGTAGTGAGTAGAGTAGTGAGTAGTGAGTAGAGTAGTGAGTGCAGAGTGGTGAGTAGTGAGTAGAGTAGTGAGTTGTGAATAGTGAGTAGAGTAGTGAGTAGTGAGTGCAGAGTAGTGAGTAGAGTAGTGAGTAGAGTAGTGAGTAGTGAGTGCAGCGTAGTGAGTAGTGAGTAGAGTAGTGAGTAGTGAGTAGTGAGTAGAGTAGTGAGTAGTGAGTGCAGAGTAGTGAGTGTAGAGTAGTGAGTAGTGAGTAGAGTAGTGAGTAGTGAGTTGAGTAGTGAGTAGAGTAGTGAGTAGTGAGTGCAGAGTAGTGAGTAGTGAGTAGAGTAGTGAGTGCAGAGTAGTGAGTAGTGACTGCAGAGTAGTGAGTAGTGAGTAGAGTAGTGAGTAGTGAGTGCAGAGTAGTGAGTAGAGTAGTGAGTAGTGAGTAGTGAGTAGAGTAGTGAGTAGTGAGTAGAGTAGTGAGTAGTGAGTAGAGAGTAGTGAGTGCAGAGTAGTGAGTAGTGAGTAGAGTAGTGAGTAGTGAGTGCTGAGTAGTGAGTAGAGTAGTGAGTGCAGAGTAGTGAGTGCAGAGTAGTGAGTAGTGAGTGCAGAGTAGTGAGTAGTGAGTGCAGAGTAGTGAGTAGTGAGTGCAGAGTAGTGAGTGGCTGGCCCTGTTTCTTGTTCAAGCGGCACCGGCACCTGTAGTCTAAAGATAATACCTCTGCCTCAAGTGAAGTACTCTGGTACCCAAGGATGACCAGCAAACAATATTATTCACAACGTTGCTTACTATTCAGCAACATTTGACAGTTTGCAAATCATCTTTATAAAACAATTCAGAGTTTGATAACAAATTAATGCAACACATTGTAATATACAATGCCAATAGCTCAAACTTTAATGCTGCGAGACCTATTGCATTGTAAATGCTTGTTCTTGGTGTATATGTCTTCTACTGGCTAGGCCTGGCCCATGAAACCCAGGTACATACTTCATTGTATTTTTTGTTCCAAGCAGATATCACATTAAATTAGATGTATGTTCTCATTAGTAATATTGAGGATTACCATATTTAAAAAAACAAAATGACAAAATAAATTTCCAAAGTCCCGAAGTATCACCTTCCACCCTAAATGAACCATCACATATGCATCTACTGTATTCATCAGCAGTCCTTAAAATTCCACCTTTGGGCTTCCGAACCAGAGTCAACAAAAATATTTTTAATATTCTCAAACCGCTCTGAGTTGGTCTCTCCTTTGTCTAGAGGTGGATGCCAACTTACTAAAAACCAACTTCCCCTATATGTTGACTGGATATGACACCAAAATGATCTGAATCTAGTACAAAAGATAGTGAAACTATGACCTCATGTTCCATGTACAAGAGGGTAAAACAACACAGGAGCTGGAGATCAAACACACAAAAGACAGCAAAGTGAAGTTGGTGGGGAAAAAGCACACAGGCGAGAAGGCAGTGCAGGGGAAATGGGGGAGAAGTGCAAGGGCCAGAGAGAGGAACATATTGGGCCTGATTCACAGAACTAACTTACTACAAAATCCTAAACTTACTATCATTTTGGTATTCACAGAATGCACTTACTCATTTTGGTATTCACAGAAGGCACTTATTCATTGATGAGTAAGTGCCTTCTTTGAATACCAAAACGAGTAACTTACTCATTTTGAGTAATTTACTCATTTTGAGTAACTTACTCATTTTGGTATTCACAGAAGGCACTTACTCATTGAGTAGGTGCCTTCTGTGAATACCAAAATGATTATGTGCATTCTGTGAAAACCAAAATGGTAGTAAGTTTTGGATTTTGTAGTAAATTAGGGCCAGGTGTAGGTAATCCTAATTTACCGATTCTAAAATACAGAATTTTACCGATTCGGTATTTTAGAATCGGTAAATGCTATGTAGGAAAAAATCGGTAAGTATTACCGAATCGGTACGATTCGGAATTTACCGAATCGGTATTTACCGATTCGGTAATTCCAATTCATTCCTATGGGCCTGGAGGCCCTTAGGAATGAATGGGATTTACCGGATCAGTAAATACTGATTCGGTAATGGGGGAACACATTCAAGGGTGGCAGGGTGTCACATTGACACCCTGTTGCACCCCTGAATCGTGCATGTGTGCACATGTGGCAGACATACATGCCCTGCCACATGGCACTTTTGGAAATGCACAAAAATGCTTTTCCAAAGGTTTTTGATATTTACCACCAACTTTTAGTTGGTGGTAAATACCGAATCCTTAACTATGCAATTCACTCATTTGAGTGCTCCCTATATTGCAGATTCGGTAATTTACAGATGCGGTATTTTAAGGAATCGTTATTTCACCGAATCCCTAAAAAAACGATTCGGTAAATTACCAAATCTGTAAATTGGCCACCTACATCTCAAAAGCCTAATACCGGTCGTTGATGGCAGAAATTCGGTAATTTCGGCCATCACCGACCGGTATTAGGCTACCTACATCTTGCCCTAAGTTCTGTGAATCGGGCCCGTAGTGGAGGGGGAGAGAAGAACACGAGGGAGACTGCAGGAAAACACATGCACTCTCGTAGAGTGCTTGAACAAAAAGAAAAAAGTAGAGCCTAGAAAAAGCAAGCAGTGGAAGGACACAATAATTCATCAATGCTACAGGGTGGGACATGCACAAGAGGAAGAAGGAAAGCCCACACAAACTAATGTATAAGAAGCAAGCATATGAAGACAACCAGTGGTAAGCAATGGACGGTCTCTAATCCCACAGTAAATTAACACTACGCCTAACAACAGAGAGTATTTTTGCAAGTACTGTGTAGTAGATGAGACCTACGAACAGTTAAGAAATGTATATAAAAATATTTACACTTTCCCCCAGAATGATCTAACTCTGGGACAAAAGATATGCTCAACATTGCCTTTTAACCAACCCAAAAATGTCCATCCAAGAGAATGTAAACCTCATAATATAATCATTGTACCATGTGGTTTCAAAATACTCAGGACACAGCAATGTTTTTAGCCTGACTCAAAAAAAATACAAAAAAAAATTATGTTTAGCTCCAATACAGCGTGCAAATGACCTTAAAAATGTTTTAAACCAAGCTCATAACCTGACCTAAATAAATCTAAACTTTAACAAAACATCCTCTAAATTTGGCTACTCAGTATTTCTAATCAAGTCACTTTCTTTTCCATCTGACAATCACTCACCCCCATTAACCATTAACTTGTTTTCCCTCCACTAGACTTCCATAAGCAATTTTCTAATAACTAATGATTATTCATTTCTACTTCATGTCCACCCCATTTACGTATCAGCATGTACTGGTTATTAGGACCACCATAACAACCTTTTAACTGTTAATAGCATTGTGAGGAAGCCTCTAACCAGGTAAATGAATGATAATAAGGTATCAATGGTTTACAAAAGAACTAAACATGGCCATATGAAGACAAAGATACTCCTAAGAGTAGAAGTGGATATGAGGTTTAGGGCTTTATTACATAGGTTCATTTTAGGATCTGGTTAGAGTTTACGGAGGGGAAAAATGTTTCAAAGAAAGCAACCCCTTGTTGCTGTGGGTCTATTCAGTGGGGCAAGCAACATGACACATATAATTGTGCTAAGGTGGGCCTAATCAGCATACAAAACAGATTATCTTGCTGTATGGCCATATAATAAAGTAGGTTAGACTACTGAGTGACATGCTTTGCCACCAGACTATTGTGAAGTTGCTCAGTTGGGTAGATATCATTACTTAATACATCAATTTCATCAAGTATTGTTTGTAATGTTTTTGCGTCTCCACAAAACAGTGGGATGCATATTTCAGAAAATATTAATCATTTCAACAGTGTGGTATATTACTTATACAAGGTGCTCCTAACAGGTGACGGCACAGTGAAAGTGATATATAGTGAATAAAAAGCGCATACATGCTATGTACAAAAATATATACATGTGGCTGATAGGGACAATAGAATGTCTGACGTCAACACCTGTAACACGGATGTTGATATTCACCAACAAATTCTTTAAAACACAGTCCACATATGTTACGTGTCGACGTTTCGACCCCTAAGCATTGTTATTTTAAGTAGGGTCATCATCAGGACGCAAAATATATACGGGAAGCACCATAGGATAGGGGCTCAAAATCCCACACTCAAGCATAGGGTGGTAACAGACCTAAGATTCAAACAGTAAGGCTGGTAGCTCAGGGGGCAGAGCACGGGCAGAGTGTTCCAAGTTGATTTTACATAAACTTTAAGAGAACACATCTTGACAGAAGGCTTCTGGCATTGTTTTGGCTGACTAATGCATCCGTGGAACATACCGGTTTGAATCATAGCCGATATTTTTGTTGCCGTCACTCAGGACTGCAATCTTTGCATTAAACAGGCAGAACATTCCTTTCAGATATGACAAGAAACATGAGACCTGTACTAGTCTGGGTATGGCACATTTAGAAGTTCCCTATTTAGTGTTGGAGATTTAGACAATTCATTCTCTGGTTCACAATTAACAAAGCACAATGACATATGGCAACTCAAAAATAGAGAAGGGACCTAGGATTTCCAAGCCCATTTGCTTCC
Source organism: Lissotriton helveticus (assembly GCF_964261635.1). Classification (NCBI taxonomy): domain Eukaryota; kingdom Metazoa; phylum Chordata; class Amphibia; order Caudata; family Salamandridae; genus Lissotriton; species Lissotriton helveticus. The sequence goes on from NC_136063.1 coordinate 577,689,023, forward strand.
AAAGAAATTTGGATAGCTTCAATTGCACCAAAGGGTGCAATTTCATCCCTTACCACATATCAAGTTCATATCCAATTCATTGCCAAAAAGTTGCTATGGCTCTATCTAATCCTGGCCATCACTAATCTGTCCTTTGTTTCTATTTAGTATGGTTCACACCTCTAGGACCTTTAAGAAATGTGTTAGCAAGTAGGTTCCCTCTTTTAATAATGAATCCAAAATGGACCTCCTCCATTTTGGAATGCTTACTAGGAAATCACCTATGGGAAGGGAATGGACTTTTCTATACCTGTACCAATTGTGTCTTAAGCCATTTGTCCTTCTTAAAATTCAAAGACCTACATAATGACAACATTTTCCATTATCTCTCAACTTGCTTTTATCCTTCTGCATGGATGTGTAAAATTATGTTTTCTCCTATCATAGCATTAACAAGAATAATACCCTGTGGTACTATGTTCATCCATACGCTATCGCAAAGAAATGATCTTCTACTGAAGTTATGTGACCAATTGTTAATGTAAAAGAGGTAGTCAAGCTATCTCTTTTTTCTCTGTGTCAAATACCACACTGAGGGGTCCTATTAAGCCCTGTCTCCTTTTCAAATATCCTCCCTAGTATGGTGGTCCCTGTGAGCACCTTAACACATTTTACACAGTACTTAGTTAAGTCGAGAAATGCTACTAACTTGTCACTATTAGTATGGGTCCCTTCCTGGAGCCATACACCATCTGTCCACATTGCATGCTCGAACTACTCATACATTGTTAGGCAGTACTTCTATGTACACTTCTCATGTCTACTCTCAATCCTATGTCCTCATGTTTTAGCAGGCTCCATCAATGGGCCTAATGCACTTATTAGGAGTTTGGGTGCGGGAGTGTGACCGCCCCACTCCCGCACCGCCAAACCCATGTAGTATTCGCCCACCAGATCAGGAGTTTTTTCTGTCTGCGGGCAGTTCTTTGGCATTCCCAGAGTGGTGCCTATTTCATAGGCACGCAATGGAACAGTCAAAGGCAGTACCTGCACGGCATGGACTTCTTCAGTCCATGCCGTGCAGGTACTGGTGTGCATGCACACTCCAATGGGGCCCCAATGGGGCTGGCAGTCCATGGACTGCCAGACTCATAATAAAGCCCTTAAGCTTGAATATATATTATTCTTGCGTGCACCAGATATGAATTTCTTCTCTTCTTGTTTCCATTGACAGGATGGGCATTTGTAGTAGATGTCAAAGTTAATACTATTTAAATTTAAATTTAAATAGCCCAGCGCCATCTACATCACTAGCACGTCTGCCTGCTCAATCTGATCTTTTATCCACACTTCTAAGCTTCCAGATAGCCACTCCCCAGACTCTACCCCATAGTTCCATGATTTTACCACTCATTCTAAGAGTCTTAAGATCTTTTTCTTACACATGCACATACATCTGTTAATGCTTAGCTTGCACTAATGGGAAATCCAATGATGTCACTTTCTGTGCAGATGAATGATGCGAAATCCAGTGATGTTACAGCTTGTGCATAAGGACGATGGAAATGACTCCTCTTGCTTGGAATCCTTTTCTGTTTTTTAAAAAACAGTGTTAGCAGGAAAGCAATGCTGTCAGTTTCTGTGCAGAAGGATGATGCAAAATCTAGTGATGTAGTGATGTCCCTTCTTGTGCTGATGGATGATAGGAAATCCAATGATGTCACTTCCTGTGCACTGGAATGAAGGAAGATCTAGGTTTGTCACTTCCGGTGCAGATGGAGGGAGGAAAATAAGGATTTAAATATTTGGCAATCCTGCCATCACAATGAGTACTCCATATATTTTTACTGTTGCTTTAGCTTGACAACAGTTTTGTTGTTGATGTAATTGTAGTGAACGTCAGTATATAAAATAATAATTATGACCATAAACTATCAAATCTGCTGTTTGTTGATTTTTAGCATCATTATCTAAATTTACTGTGTCACCTGTTTTCTTCATTATGCCTACCACCGCTTTGCCTACTCTTTTATGATAATCTCCTGCCAAAATGTTGGCATAAGCTGTGATGGGGGCTGTGAGAAATTGGGCTGTTGGTTAACTGGGGTGTGAGCCCTGATTAAGCAGCAACCACAATCCATGTCATGGTGAGGCACGTGCCAATCCTAAATTAACCGGTGCTCAACCCGCTGGTAGCTTGCCACAGAACAGTCAGGCTTAGGTTAGAGGCAATGTGTAAAGTATTTGTGTAAAACAGGTGTAAAGCGAAAACACCACGCAAAAAGGATCCAACACCAAGTTAGAAAAAACAACAAAAATCCAATTAGTAGAACGAGAGATATGCAAGTTTAAAAATTACAGTGAAAATAGTGCCAGAAAGCACAAAGCACAAACTGTGGAAATCTGGTCGCACCGTACCAGGACAAAGTCACGAGTTCAATCCAACCGCGATGGAGAATGCGCCAGCTAAAGGGACCCAGTTAGGCCCTTTGAACAAACTACCTTAACTCCTGGTTTGAGGAGTGTTGCGAGGATCCACGTCAAAGCTGTGTCGTGCAGTTGAAGCGATGTGGTGGTTCCAAAATGTGGTGAGGCTGCAATGTGAGGGCCTGCATTATCGTCAAGGATCCAGTCGACGGGACTTGCAATGTAAACTCCAGTGTCAAATATGTGGCAGAAAATAGGGTGATGCATAGGTTCCGGGGAGCTTGAGGGTTTTATGCAGAGTCTGGCGTCATCTTTGAGGCTGCCGTCAACAAGTGATACGAGGGCCTGTGGTGAGGTTGAGCAGAGGTGGTTCCAAAGGGAATGCAGGTTGCAGCAGCGATGCTGATCTGTGTCCAATTCTTTCAGCAGCAGAGATATATCAGTTCTGCTCGCAGTAGTGCTGTGCAGCAGAGGGGATGCGTTGGTTTCGCTGGATCCACAGGGGCTGGCAGAGCACATTAAGCCCACTTCCAAGGGGCCAGGATTGGTGTGGTACCACTTCACAGGGTAGAGTCCAGTTGCAGGTGCAAGGTTGTTGGAAGCCTGTTATGTCCCTAAGGCTTCACATCAGGAGGCCAGTTAAGTAACCCTTGAAGTCCAACTGGGTTCAAGAGATGCAGGTTCAGTCTTTCTCACCCTGGCAAGAGTGTACCAGACTCAGGTCAACAGAGCAGGGCAGCAGATCTTTCACAGCAGCAGTCCTTCTTCCTGGCACAGCATCCACAGGTCCAGAGGTGTACTGAAGTAGTGGTGTCTGAGGTCCAGTATCTATACACAGTTGTGGCTCTAAAGTGGGGAGAAGGTTCTAGAGGCTTGCCTTTGAAGTGATAGGTGCCCTGCCTTCCGAGCCCTGGCTCCAGACTAAGTACAGGGTGGTATGCAACCCTTTGTGTGGAGGCAGGATACATCCTATTCAAGTGTAAGTGGGGCTGGGTCCAGCTCATCCCTCCCATTCTGCCAGTGATGGCCCATCCAGGCACACCAAACTCCCCATTGTATGTGGCTGTCTAGAAGGAATACACAAAGTCCAACTGTCACCTAAACCTAGTCATGTGACTCAGAGGCACACTGTAGGCACCAAATGGCTAAGGCAAGAAAATTCCAACTTTCTAAAAGTCGCATTATCAAAATTGTAATTTAAAATCCAACTTCACCATAAGTTAGGATTTGAAAGTACAATTCTAGAGACACTAAACATGAATCAGTTACCTGTTCCCATGGAAATTACACTTATAAGCGAATAAGGTAACTCCAATGTTATCCTTTCAGAGAGGTATGCATTGTAGTAGTGAAAAATTAATTTAAGAGTTTTTCACTGCAGGGACATGTAAAGTTAAAATGTACATGTGCCACTTTTCAAATACATTGTACTCTGCCCCCTGGGCTGTCTAGGACCTACTAGGGGTCACTTATATGTATGAAAAAAAATAGGTTTGGGCCTGGCAAAGGGTTTGCTTTGCCAGGTCGAGATGACAGTATAAAACTGCACACACAAGCTCTGCAATGGCAGGCCTGAGACATGTTTACAGGGCTACTTGAGTGGGTGGCACAATCAGTGCTGCATACACAATAGTCCACAAGGAACTAATTTATATCAAAATGTATATTTTTCGCAAGGTATTATTGTCTTGAAGCGATTTAAACCAAAATATCATATGATGTAGTCAATATGTATTACATTTATTATTTTCTTTTAAGTTATACTAAGTAATTGACTTCGGAGAACACATATGAAGTCATATGTGGCCATATGTGTTCTTTGAAGTCAATTACTTAGTGTAACTTAAAAGAAAATAATAAATGTAACACATATTGACTACATCATATGCTATTTTCGTTTAAAGCACTGCAAGACAATAATACCTTGCGAAAAATATAAATTTTGATTTAAATGAGTTCTTTGTGAACAATTGTACTGTGGCTGTTTATCTATATCCAGTTCACAAGGACATATGGGTTGCTGTTGTTTTTGTTAAAGAGCATACACACTAGTAACATTTAATTTACAGGCCCTGGGCACAGATAGTGCCACTTTACTAGGGACTTAAAATTAAATTAAATATACCAATAGGGTATAAGCCAATGTTAACATGTTTTAGGCAAGGAATACATGCACTTTAGCACTGGTTAGCATCAGTGAAGTGCACAGAGTACCAAGACCAGCAAGAACAAAGTAAGCAACAACAGGAGGTATGAAGGGAAAGTGTTAGGGGCTAACAGGTTTAACAGGGGTGGTCTAAAATGATACGAGGTACATCATTTTTGTTTCGTCTACTGATAGTCAATTGGATACAGGCACATTGGAAATCCATGTCTGAAATGTATTATGGCATCTGAATCTGCTTTTCTAAGCCCAAGCCTGGAAGAAGAAGAAGCACATCAAAATGTTTGGAATATCTATTAGAAATAGCCACAAGCTATGCCAGCACAATTTCCTCATGCTGTTGGTGATAGAAGGTTTAAAATTAAACAGTATATATAACTAGTTAAGGTGTGGATTTTGGATCTGTTACATGTGGTATAGGAGTAATGATGAAACGATTTAGAAGTGGTAAAGTTGTACAGCCATATACAACCAAATTGCATATGTGTGGTTCATACCAAGAAATGGCTGCAGATGTGAACCAGTGATTCACCTTCCACCATAAGTCTGTAGCTTCTTACTATAACCTGAAAGAGAAACAGCAGTGCGTATCTCCTCTAAAAGTATGGTGCTAAACAAATAAGATGAAAAAGCATCTCCTGTATATTGGCTATCTCACCTAATGTTGTTTGGTTGCTTGACTGTACTCATAAACACACTGGCGTAACAAAAACTGAGGGGGTCTCCCTGCACGGCACGTAGAGGGGCCCCCTCCGGGCTCAATCATGAGCTCTCTGGCCAGAGTGCAGTGCCGAGGGGGCCTCTTGGAGTTTGGGACCCCCCCACACCGCGTGGGCTGCGGGGGCCTGTGTTACGCCCCTGCATAAACATCTACTACCTGTGGATATTGACATTCAAATGTACAGTATTAGAAAACAGAACATTTCAGTGAGCAGAGTTTGTTTGGCAGATATATTCATGTGTCTTGCATTTTGCCATGAAGCAGCTTTTCATCCCATAATCTGTTGACCCATGGCCACTACATTCCCTATATCATACACCCCTTTATTAATCTTGGTTGTTTTTGGTCAGCGACCATGGAGTCTTTCAGACCCTCTGAATTTCTCCTAGCAAATAGTGCATGATATAACGTGTATATAGCTGTGCTTTCCCCGTGGCTGATGTGCTCGTTGATCTGCTGAAGATAACTGTGTGGAAAGATATTGGAAGGAGACAGTGGTGGACAAACTAGATAATGAAGAAGAATTATTGGCGAATTCTCTTTTCCCACCTGTTTACATAGATGATTACTCTGTTTTTCTTGCTTCTTAAGAAGAGAGTTGCTAATGCTTTGAAGCAGGAGTGAGCATATGCCAATTTAGTTGTCGAGGATTCATTTAAGGTACTTGTGACATATATTGAGGCTTTTGTTAGTTTTGCCAGAACTCTAGAGTGCATGTGCAGTTGGTCTATCTTGAGCACAGGAAATATTTGTATTAGCTTTGCTTTCTATGATTCCTTGCTATGAAATTGGTTGTGTTTATTAAGTTAGACATCAATTCACATTCCTTTTTGTGGTATATTGAAGCTTTGGTTTTACATTTTGTTAACGTTCCTACATGAGTTCTTCATTATTGGCACCAATTTACCTTGGAGAGCCAGCACAAAGCCTGAAGAGATTTGCTTACAACCATATGTTTTGACCCAACAGGGAAGAAGCCCTGTCACAATTACAATCAGAGATTGTGGATTATCAGCACATCAGCATGATCCTACCCATCTTCTAACCATAAATATAACAGTTTTCTTCTTCTTGTGCTGCAAAGTTTCTAAAAACAATTGTATTTACGCCAAGAGCTAGCCTATAATCAAGTGAGAGTCTATTCACAGCAGTTAGTATAATGAACAAAAAATATGTTAGAAACATATCCACAGCACATTTAGGGAACTCCCCAAGAAAGTCAGAAGTCATGCTGCCAATAGAAAGTGCAATTCCCAAACGTTGAGTTGGAAGAACATAGCACGGGTCACCCAGATTGTGGAAAGTGTACAAATAATAGCTTTTTAATTCTATCAGCATCTCTGAGGTAAACAGATTCTTCCATTTAAGCAAGCACTATTGACATCATCTGTCTGATTTACATTAGGACAAGGTTTGTTGTCTGACCCTATTCTGGCTCAAGTAATTATTATAAACATTAACATGTGGGAAGTATTGTTGAAGTCTCAGGGGTAGACTAGTAGTAGTGAGTAGAGTAGTGAGTAGTGAGTTGAGTAGTGAGTGCAGAGTAGTGAGTAGTGAGTAGAGTAGTGAGTAGTGAGTAGAGTAGTGAGTAGAGTAGTGAGTAGTGAGTAGAGTAGTGAGTAGTGAGTAGAGTAGTGAGTAGAGTAGTGAGTAGAGTAGTGAGTAGTGAGTAGAGTAGTGAGTAGTGAGTAGAGTAGTGAGTAGTGAGTAGAGTAGAGTAGTGAGTAGTGAGTAGAGTAGTGAGTGCAGAGTAGTGAGTAGTGAGTAGAGTAGTGAGTAGTGAGTAGAGTAGTGAGTGCAGAGTAGTGAGTAGTGAGTAGAGTAGTGAGTTGAGTAGTGAGTGCAGAGTAGTGAGTAGTGAGTAGAGTAGTGAGTATTGAGTAGAGTAGTGAGTAGTGAGTAGAGTAGTGAGTAGAGTAGTGAGTAGTGAGTAGAGTAGTGAGTAGAGTAGTGAGTAGAGTAGTGAGTAGTGAGTAGAGTAGTGAGTAGTGAGTAGAGTAGTGAGTAGAGTAGTGAGCAGTGAGTAGAGTAGTGAGTAGTGAGTAGAGTAGTGAGTAGAGTAGTGAGTAGTGGGTAGAGTAGTGAGTAGAGTAGTGAGTAGAGTAGTGAGTAGTGAGTAGTGAGTAGAGTAGTAAGTAGTGAGTAGTGAGTAGAGTAGTGAGTAGTGAATAGTGAGTAGAGTAGTGAGTAGAGTAGTGAGTAGTGAATAGTGAGTAGAGTAGTGAGTAGAGTAGTGAGTAGTGAGTAGTGAGTAGAGTAGTGAGTAGTGAGTAGAGTAGTGAGTAGAGTAGTGAGTAGTGAGTAGAGTAGTGAGTGCAGAGTAGTGAGTAGAGTAGTGAGTAGTGAGTGCAGAGTAGTGAGTAGTGAGTGCAGAGTAGTGAGTAGAGTATTGAGTAGTGAGTGCAGAGTAGTGAGTAGTGAGTGCAGAGTAGTGAGTAGTGAGTAGAGTAGTGAGTAGTGAGTGCAGAGTAGTGAGTAGTGAGTGCAGAGTAGTGAGTAGAGTAGTGAGTAGTGAGTAGAGTAGTGAGTAGTGACTAGAGTAGTGAGTAGAGTAGTGAGTGCAGAGTAGTGAGTAGTGAGTAGTGAGTAGAGTAGTGAGTAGTGAGTGCAGAGTAGTGAGTAGTGAGTAGAGTAGTGAGTAGAGTAGTGAGTAGAGTAGTGAGTAGTGAGTGCAGAGTAGTGAGTAGAGTAGTGAGTAGAGTAGTGAGTAGTAAGTAGTGAGTAGAGTAGTGAGTAGTGAGTAGAGTAGTGAGTGCAGAGTAGTGAGTAGTGAGTAGAGTAGTGAGTAGTGAGTAGAGTAGTGAGTAGTGAGTGCAGAGTAGTGAGTAGTGAGTAGAGTAGTGGGTAGTGAGTTCAGAGTAGTGAGTAGTGAGTAGAGTAGTGAGTAGTGAGTAGAGTAGTGAGTAGAGTAGTGAGTAGTGAGTAGAGTAGTGAGTAGAGTAGTGAGTGCAGAGTAGTGAGTAGTGAGTAGAGTAGTGAGTAGTGAATAGTGAGTAGAGTAGTGAGTAGTGAGTGCAGAGTAGTGAGTAGAGTAGTGAGTAGAGTAGTGAGTAGTGAGTGCAGCGTAGTGAGTAGAGTAGTGAGTAGTGAGTAGAGTAGTGAGTAGTGAGTTCAGAGTAGTGAGTGTAGAGTAGTGAGTAGTGAGTAGAGTAGTGAGTAGTGAGTTGAGTAGTGAGTAGAGTACTGAGTAGTGAGTGCAGAGTAGTGAGTAGTGAGTAGAGTAGTGAGTGCAGAGTAGTGAGTAGTGAGTGCAGAGTAGTGAGTAGTGAGTAGAGTAGTGAGTAGTGAGTGCAGAGTAGTGAGTAGAGTAGTGAGTAGTGAGTAGAGTAGTGAGTAGTGAGTAGAGTAGTGAGTGCAGAGTAGTGAGTAGTGAGTAGAGTAGTGAGTAGTGAGTGCTGAGTAGTGAGTAGAGTAGTGAGTGCAGAGTAGTGAGTAGTGAGTAGTGAGTGCAGAGTAGTGAGTAGTGAATGCAGAGTAGTGAGTAGTGAGTGCAGAGTAGTGAGTAGTGAGTGCAGAGTAGTGAGTGGCTGGCCCTGTTTCTAGCTCAAGCGGCACCGGCACCTGTAGTCTAAAGATAATACCTCTGCCTCAAGTGAAGTACTCTGGTACCCAAGGATGACCAGCAAACAATATTATTCACAACGTTGCTTACTATTCAGCAACATTTGACAGTTTGCAAATCATCTTTATAAAACAATTCAGAGTTTGATAACAAATTAATGCAACACATTGTAATATACAATGCCAATAGCTCAAACTTTAATGCTGCGAGACCTATTGCATTGTAAATGCTTGTTCTTGGTGTATATGTCTTCTACTGGCTAGGCCTGGCCCATGAAACCCAGGTACATACTTCATTGTATTTTTTGTTCCAAGCAGATATCACATTAAATTAGATGTATGTTCTCATTAGTATTATTGAGGATTACCATATTTAAAAAACAAAATGACAAAATAAATTTCCAAAGTCCCGAAGTATCACCTTCCACCCTAAATGAACCATCACATATGCATCTACTGTATTCATCAGCAGTCCTTAAAATTCCACCTTTGGGCTTCCGAACCAGAGTCAACAAAAATATTTTTAATATTCTCAAACCGCTCTGAGTTGGTCTCTCCTTTGTCTAGAGGTGGATGCCAACTTACTAAAAACTAACTTTCCCTATATGTTGACTGGATATGACACCAAAATGATCTGAATCTAGTACAAAAGATAGTGAAACTATGACCTCATGTTCCATGTACAAGAGGGTAAAACAACACAGGAGCTGGAGATCAAACAGACAAAAGACAGCAAAGTGAAGTTGGTGGGGAAAAAGCACACAGGCGAGAAGGCAGTGCAGGGGAAATGGGGGAGAAGCGCAAGGGCCAGAGAGAGGAACATATTGGGCCTGATTCACAGAACTAACTTACTACAAAATCCTAAACTTACTATCATTTTGCTATTCACAGAATGCACTTACTCATTTTGGTATTCACAGAAGGCACTTACTCATTGATGAGTAAGTGCCTTCTTTGAATACCAAAACGAGTAACTTACTCATTTTGAGTAACTTACTCATTTTGAGTAACTTACTCATTTTGGTATTCACAGAAGGCACTTACTCATTGAGTAGGTGCCTTCTGTGAATACCAAAATGATTATGTGCATTCTGTGAAAACCAAAATGGTACTAAGTTTTGGATTTTGTAGTAAATTAGGGCCAGGTGTAGGTAATCCTAATTTACCGATTCTAAAATACAGAATTTTACCGATTCGGTATTTTAGAATCGGTACGGTTCGGTATTTACCGAATCGGTATTTACCGATTCGGTAATTCCAATTCATTCCTATGGGCCTGGAGGCCCATAGGAATGAATGGGATTTACCGGATCAGTAAATACTGATTCGGTAATGGGGGAACACATTCAAGGGTGGCAGGGTGTCACATTGACACCCTGTTGCACCCCTGAATCGTGCATGTGTGCACATGTGGCAGACATACATGCCCTGCCACATGGCACTTTTGGAAATGCACAAAAATGCTTTTCCAAAGGTTTTCGATATTTACCACCAACTTTTAGTTGGTGGTAAATACCGAATCCTTAACTATGCAATTCACTCATTTGAGTGCTCCCTATATTGCAGATTCGGTAATTTACGGATTCGGTATTTTAAGGAATCGTTATTTCACCGATTCCCTAAAAAACCGAATCAGTAAATTCCCGAATCTGTAAATTGGCCACCTACATCTCAAAAGCCTAATACCGGTCGTTGATGGCAGAAATTCGGTAATTTCGGCCATCACCGACCGGTATTAGGCTACCTACATCTTGCCCTAAGTTCTGTGAATCGGGCCCATAGTGGAGGGGGAGAGAAGAACACGAGGGAGACTGCAGGAAAACACATGCACTCTCGTAGAGTGCTTGAACAAAAAGAAAAAAGTAGAGCCTAGAAAAAGCAAGCAGTGGAAGGACACAATAATTCATCAATGCTACAGGGTGGGACATGCACAAGAGGAAGAAGGAAAGCCCACACAAACTAATGTATAAGAAGCAAGCATATGAAGACAACCAGTGGTAAGCAATGGACGGTCTCTAATCCCACAGTAAATTAACACTACGCCTAACAACAGAGAGTATTTTTGCAAGTACTGTGTAGTAGATGAGACCTACGAACAGTTAAGAAATGTATATAAAAATATTTACACTTTCCCCCAGAATGATCTAACTCTGGGACAAAAGATATGCTCAACATTGCCTTTTAACCAACCCAAAAATGTCCATCCAAGAGAATGTAAACCTCATAATATAATCATTGTACCATGTGGTTTCAAAATACTCAGGACACAGCAATGTTTTTAGCCTGACTCAAACTGACTAAAAAAAAATACAATACAAAAAAAAATTATGTTTAGCTTCAATACAGCGTGCAAATGACCTTAAAAATGTTTTAAACCAAGCTCATAACCTGACCTAAATAAATCTAAACTTTAACAAAACGTCCTCTAAATTTGGCTACTCAGTATTTCTAATCAAGTCACTTTCTTTTCCATCTGACAATCACTCACCCCCATTAACCATTAACTTGTTTTCCCTCCACTAGACTTCCATAAGCAATTTTCTAATAACTAATGATTATTCATTTCTACTTCATGTCCACCCCATTTACGTATCAGCATGTACTGGTTATTAGGACCACCATAACAACCTTTTAACTGTTAATAGCATTGTGAGGAAGCCTCTAACCAGGTAAATGAATGATAATAAGGTATCAATGGTTTACAAAAGAACTAAACATGGCCATATGAAGACAAAGATACTCCTAAGAGTAGAAGTGGATATGAGGTTTAGGGCTTTATTACATAGGTTCATTTTAGGATCTGGTTAGAGTTTATGGAGGGGAAAAATGTTTCAAAGAAAGCAACCCCTTGTTGCTGTGGGTCTATTCAGTGGGGCAAGCAACATGACACATATAATTGTGCTAAGGTGGGCCTAATCAGCATACAAAACAGATTATCTTGCTGTATGGCCATATAATAAAGTAGGTTAGACTACTGAGTGACATGCTTTGCCACCAGACTATTGTGAAGTTGCTCAGTTGGGTAGATATCATTACTTAATACATCAATTTCATCAAGTATTGTTTGTAATGTTTTTGCGTCTCCACAAAACAGTGGGATGCATATTTCAGAAAATATTAATCATTTCAACAGTGTGGTATATTACTTATACAAGGTGCTCCTAACAGGTGACAGCACAGTGAAAGTGATATATAGTGAATAAAAAGTGCATACATGCTATGTACAAAAATATATACATGTGGCTGATAGGGACAATAGAATGTCTGACGTCAACACCTGTAACACGGATGTTGATATTCACCAACAAATTCTTTAAAACACAGTCCGCATATGTTACGTGTCGACGTTTCGACCCCTAAGCATTGTTATTTTAAGTAGGGTCATCATCAGGACGCAAAATATATACGGGAAGCACCATAGGATAGGGGCTCAAAATCCCACACTCAAGCATAGGGTGGTAACAGACCTAAGATTCAAACAGTAAGGCTGGTAGCTCAGGGGGCAGAGCACGGGCAGAGTGTTCCAAGTTGATTTTACATAAACTTTAAGAGAACACATCTTGACAGAAGGCTTCTGGCATTGTTTTGGCTGACTAATGCATCCGTGGAACATACCGGTTTGAATCATAGCTGATATTTTTGTTGCCGTCACTCAGGACTGCAATCTTTGCACTAAACAGGCAGAACATTCCTTTCAGATATGACAAGAAACATGAGACCTGTACTAGTCTGGGTATGGCACATTTAGAAGTTCCCTATTTAGTGTTGGAGATTTAGACAATTCATTCTCTGGTTCACAATTAACAAAGCACAATGACATATGGCAACTCAAAAATAGAGAAGGGACCTAGGATTTCCAAGCCCATTTGCTCCCAAAGAAATTTGGATAGCTTCAATTGCACCAAAGGGTGCAGTTTCATCCTTTACCACATATCAAGTTCATATCCAATTCATTGCCAAAAAGTTGCTATGGCCCTATCTAATCCTGGCCATCACTAATCTGTCCTTTGTTTCTATTTAGTATGGTTCACACCTCTATGACCTTTAAGAAATGTGTTAGCAAGTAGGTTCCCTCTTTTAATAATGAATCCAAAATGGACCTCCTCCATTTTGGAATGCTTACTCGGAAATCACCTATGGGAAGGGAATGGACTTTTCTATACCTGTACCAATTGTGTCTTAAGCCATTTGTCCTTCTTAAAATTCAAAGACCTACATAATGACAAAATTTTCCATTATCTCTCAACTTGCTTTTATCCTTCTGCATGGATGTGCAAAATTATGTTTTCTCCTATCATAGCATTAACAAGAATAATACCCTGTGGTACTATGTTCATCCATACGCTATCGCAAAGAAATGATCTTCTACTGAAGTTATGTGACCGATTGTTAATGTAAAAGAGGTAGTCAAGCTATCTCTTTTTTCTCTGTGTCAAATACCACACTGAGGGGTCCTATTAAGCCCTGTCTCCTTTTCAAATATCCTCCCTAGTATGGTGGTCCCTGTGAGCACCTTAACACATTTTACACAGTACTTAGTTAAGTCGAGAAATGCTACTAACTTGTCACTATTAGTATGGGTCCCTTCCTGGAGCCATACACCATCTGTCCACATTGCATGCTCGAACTACTCATACATTGTTAGGCAGTACTTCTATGTACACTTCTCATGTCTACTCTCAATCCTATGTCCTCATGTTTTAGCAGGCTCCATCAATGGGCCTAATGCACTTATTAGGAGTTTGGGTGCGGGAGTGTGACCGCCCCACTCCCGCACCGCCAAACCCATGTAGTATTCGCCCACCAGATCAGGAGTTTTTTATGTCTGCGGGCAGTTCTTTGGCATTCCCAGGGTGGTGCCTATTTCATAGGCACGCAATGGAACAGTCAAAGGCAGTACCTGCACGGCATGGACTTCTTCAGTCCATGCCGTGCAGGTACTGGTGTGCATGCACACTCCAATGGGGCCCCAATGGGGCTGGCAGTCCATGGACTGCCAGACTCATAATAAAGCCCTTAAGCTTGAATATATATTATTCTTGCGTGCACCAGATATGAATTTCTTCTCTTCTTGTTTCCATTGACAGGATGGGCATTTGTAGTAGATGTCAAAGTTAATACTATTTAAATTTAAATTTAAATAGCCCAGCGCCATCTACATCACTAGCACGTCTGCCTGCTCAATCTGATCTTTTATCCAAACTTCTAAGCTTCCAGATAGCCACTCCCCAGACTCTACCCCATAGTTCCATGATTTTACCACTCATTCTAAGAGTCTTAAGATCTTTTTCTTACACATGCACATACATCTGTTAATGCTTAGCTTGCACTAATGGGAAATCCAATGATGTCACCTTCTGTGCAGATGAATGATGCGAAATCCAGTGATGTTACAGCTTGTGCATAAGGACGATGGAAATTACTCCTCTTGCTTGGAATCCTTTTCTGTTTTTTAAAAAACAGTGTTAGCAGGAAAGCAATGCTGTCAGTTTCTGTGCAGAAGGATGATGCAAAATCTAGTGATGTAGTGATGTCCCTTCTTGTGCTGATGGATGATAGGAAATCCAATGATGTCACTTCCTGTGCACTGGAATGAAGGAAGATCTAGGTTTGTCACTTCCGGTGCAGATGGAGGGAGGAAAATAAGGATTTAAATATTTGGCAATCCTGCCATCACAATGAGTACTCCATATATTTTTACTGTTGCTTTAGCTTGACAACAGTTTTGTTGTTGATGTAATTGTAGTGAACGTCAGTATATAAAATAATAATTATGACCATAAACTATCAAATCTGCTGTTTGTTGATTTTTAGCATCATTATCTAAATTTACTGTGTCACCTGTTTTCTTCATTATGCCTACCACCGCTTTGCCTACTCTTTTATGATAATCTCCTGCCAAAATGTTGGCATAAGCTGTGATGGGGGCTGTGAGAAATTGGGCTGTTGGTTAACTGGGGTGTGAGCCCTGATTAAGCAGCAACCACAATCCATGTCATGGTGAGGCACGTGCCAATCCTAAATTAACCGGTGCTCAACCCGCTGGTAGCTTGCCACAGAACAGTCAGGCTTAGGTTAGAGGCAATGTGTAAAGTATTTGTGTAAAACAGGTGTAAAGCGAAAACACCACGCAAAAAGGATCCAACACCAAGTTAGAAAAAACAACAAAAATCCAATTAGTAGAATGAGAGATATGCAAGTTTAAAAATTACAGTGAAAATAGTGCCAGAAAGCACAAAGCACAAACTGTGGAAATCTGGTCGCACCGTACCAGGACAAAGTCACGAGTTCAATCCAACCGCGATGGAGAATGCGCCAGCTAAAGGGACCCAGTTAGGCCCTTTGAACAAACTACCTTAACTCCTGGTTTGAGGAGTGTTGCGAGGATCCACGTCAAAGCTGTGTCGTGCAGTTGACGCGATGTGGTGGTTCCAAAATGTGGTGAGGCTGCAATGTGAGGGCCTGCATCATCGTCAAGGATCCAGTCGACGGGACTTGCAATGTAAAATCCAGTGTCAAATATGTGGCAGAAAATAGGGGTGATGCATAGGTTCCGGGGAGCTTGAGGGTTTTATGCAGAGTCTGGCGTCATCTTTGAGGCTGCCGTCAACAAGTGATACGAGGGCCTGTGGTGAGGTTGAGCAGAGGTGGTTCCAAAGGGAATGCAGGTTGCAGCAGCGATGCTGATCTGTGTCCAATTCTTTCAGCAGCAGAGATATATCAGTTCTGCTCGCAGTAGTGCTGTGCAGCAGAGGGGATGCGTTGGTTTCGCTGGATCCACAGGGGCTGGCAGAGCACATTAAGCCCACTTCCAAGGGGCCAGGATTGGTGTGGTACCACTTCACAGGGTAGAGTCCAGTTGCAGGTGCAAGGTTGTTGGAAGCCTGTTATGTCCCTAAGGCTTCACATCAGGAGGCCAGTTAAGTAACCCTTGAAGTCCAACTGGGTTCAAGAGATGCAGGTTCAGTCTTTCTCACCCTGGCAAGAGTGTAACAGACTCAGGTCAACAGAGCAGGGCAGCAGTTCTTTCACAGCAGCAGTCCTTCTTCCTGGCACAGCATCCACAGGTCCAGAGGTGTACTGAAGTAGTGGTGTCTGAGGTCCAGTATCTATACACAGTTGTGGCTCTAAAGTGCGGAGAAGTTTCTAGAGGCTTGCCTTTGAAGTGCATAGGTGCCCTGCCTTCCGAGCCCTGGCTCCAGACTAAGTACAGGGGGGTATGCAACCCTTTGTGTGGAGGCAGGATACATCCTATTCAAGTGTAAGTGGGGCTGGGTCCAGCTCATCCCTCCCATTCTGCCAGTGATGGCCCATCCAGGCACACCAAACTCCCCATTGTATGTGGCTGTCTAGAAGGAATACACAAAGTCCAACTGTCACCTAAACCTAGTCATGTGACTCAGAGGCACACTGTAGGCACCAAATGGCTAAGGCAAGAAAATTCCAACTTTCTAAAAGTCGCATTATCAAAATTGTAATTTAAAATCCAACTTCACCATAAGTTAGGATTTGAAAGTACAATTCTAGAGACACTAAACATGAATCAGTTACCTGTTCCCATGGAAATTACACTTATAAGCGAATAAGGTAACTCCAATGTTATCCTTTCAGAGAGGTATGCATTGTAGTAGTGAAAAATTAATTCAAGAGTTTTTCACTGCAGGGACATGTAAAGTTAAAATGTACATGTCCCACTTTTCAAATACATTGTACTCTGCCCCCTGGGCTGTCTAGGACCTACTAGGGGTCACTTATATGTATGAAAAAAATAGGTTTGGGCCTGGCAAAGGGTTTGCTTTGCCAGGTCGAGATGACAGTATAAAACTGCACACGCAAGCTCTGCAATGGCAGGCCTGAGACATGTTTACAGGGCTACTTGAGTGGGTGGCACAATCAGTGCTGCATACACAATAGTCCACAAGGAACTAATTTATATCAAAATGTATATTTTTCGCAAGGTATTATTGTCTTGAAGCGATTTAAACCAAAATATCATATGATGTAGTCAATATGTATTACATTTATTATTTTCTTTTAAGTTATACTAAGTAATTGACTTCAGAGAACACATATGAAGTCATATGTGGCCATATGTGTTCTTTGAAGTCAATTACTTAGTGTAACTTAAAAGAAAATAATAAATGTAACACATATTGACTACATCATATGCTATTTTCGTTTAAAGCACTGCAAGACAATAATACCTTGCGAAAAATATAACTTTTGATTTAAATGAGTTCTTTGTGAACAATTGTACTGTGGCTGTTTATCTATATCCAGTTCACAAGGACATATGGGTTGCTGTTGTTTTTGTTAAAGAGCATACACACTAGTAACATTTAATTTACAGGCCCTGGGCACAGATAGTGCCACTTTACTAGGGACTTAAAATTAAATTAAATATACCAATAGGGTATAAGCCAATGTTAACATGTTTTAGGCAAGGAATACATGCACTTTAGCACTGGTTAGCATCAGTGAAGTGCACAGAGTACCAAGACCAGCAAGAACAAAGTAAGCAACAACAGGAGGTATGAAGGGAAAGTGTTAAGGGCTAACAGGTTTAACAGGGGTGGTCTAAAATGATACGAGGTACATCATTTTTGTTTCGTCTACTGATAGTCAATTGGATACAGGCACATTGGAAATCCACGTCTGAAATGTATTATGGCATCTGAATCTGCTTTTCTAAGCCCAAGCCTGGAAGAAGAAGAAGCACATCAAAATGTTTGGAATATCTATTAGAAATAGCCACAAGTTATGCCAGCACAATTTCCTCATGCTGTTGGTGATAGAAGGTTTAAAATTAAACAGTATATATAACTAGTTAAGGTGTGGATTTTGGATCTGTTACATGCGGAATAAGAGTAATGATGAAACGATTTAGAAGTGGTAAAGTTGTACAGCCATATACAACCAAATTGCATATGTGTGGTTCATACCAAGAAATGGCTGCAGATGTGAACCAGTGATTCACCTTCCACCATAAGTCTGTAGCTTCTTACTATAACCTGAAAGAGAAACAGCAGTGCGTATCTCCTCTAAAAGTATGGTGCTAAACAAATAAGATGAAAAAGCATCTCCTGTATATTGGCTGTCTCACCTAATGTTGTTTGGTTGCTTGTCTGTACTCATAAACACACTGGCGTAACAAAAACTGAGGGGGTCTCCCTGCACGGCACGTAGAGGGGCCCCCTCCGGGCTCAATCATGAGCTCTCTGGCCAGAGTGCAGTGCCGAGGGGGCCTCTTGGAGTTTGGGACCCCCCCCCACACCGCGTGGGCTGCGGGGGCCTGTGTTACGCCCCTGCATAAACATCTACTACCTGTGGATATTGACATTCAAATGTACAGTATTAGAAAACAGAACATTTCAGTGAGCAGAGTTTGTTTGGCAGATATATTCATGTGTCTTGCATTTTGCCATGAAGCAGCTTTTCATCCCATAATCTGTTGACCCATGGCCACTACATTCCCTATATCATACACCCCTTTATTAATCTTGGTTGTTTTTGGTCAGCGACCATGGAGTCTTTCAGACCCTCTGAATTTCTCCTAGCAAATTGTGCATGATATAACGTGTATATAGCTGTGATTTCCCCGTGGCTGATGTGCTCGTTGATCTGCTGAAGATAACTGTGTGGAAAGATATTGGAAGGAGACAGTGGTGGACAAACTAGATAATGAAGAAGAATTATTGGCGAATTCTCTTTTCCCACCTGTTTACATAGATGATTACTCTGTTTTTCTTGCTTCTTAAGAAGAGAGTTGCTAATGCTTTGAAGCAGGAGTGAGCATATGCCAATTTAGTTGTTGAGGATTCATTTAAGGTACTTGTGACATATATTGAGGCTTTTGTTAGTTTTGCCAGAACTCTAGAGTGCATGTGCAGTTGGTCTATCTTGAGCACAGGAAATATTTGTATTAGCTTTGCTTTCTATGATTCCTTGCTATGAAATTGGTTGTGTTTATTAAGTTAGACATCAATTCACATTCCTTTTTGTGGTATATTGAAGCTTTGGTTTTACATTTTGTTAACGTTCCTACATGAGTTCTTCATTATTGGCACCAATTTACCTTGGAGAGCCAGCACAAAGCCTGAAGAGATTTGCTTACAACCATATGTTTTGACCCAACAGGGAAGAAGCCCTGTCACAATTACAGTCAGAGATTGTGGATTATCAGCACATCAGCATGATCCTACCCATCTTCTAACCATAAATATAACAGTTTTCTTCTTCTTGTGCTGCAAAGTTTCTAAAAACAATTGTATTTACGCCAAGAGCTAGCCTATAATCAAGTGAGAGTCTATTCACAGCAGTTAGTATAATGAACAAAAAATATGTTAGAAACATATCCACAGCACATTTAGGGAACTCCCCAAGAAAGTCAGAAGTCATGCTGCCAATAGAAAGTGCAATTCCCAAACGTTGAGTTGGAAGAACATAGCACGGGTCACCCAGATTGTGGAATGTGTACAAATAATAGCTTTTTAATTCTATCAGCATCTCTGAGGTAAACAGATTCTTCCATTTAAGCAAGCACTATTGACATCATCTGTCTGATTTACATTAGGACAAGGTTTGTTGTCTGACCCTATTCTGGCTCAGGTAATTATTATAAACATTAACATGTGGGAAGTATTGTTGAAGTCTCAGGGGTAGACTAGACCGAAATCAGTTTATTAGAACATCAGACTTTATTCCCATCTTACTCACTTGACTTCTTAATAATCACTCTCCTCCAGACATCCCAAAGCTGTTGTCGGGAAGCAGACATAGCAATCCCAAAGGGGATGATTACCGGAGTGTTGAACATTGCAAGCACTCACCCCCAGTCAACTGATCTGGGTTTAACCCATCATCATTCTTAGCTCACTCCTCCACCCCAGTTCAGACATGGCCATATGCAAATCAGTCTGACCCTGTGCCTCATGGGAACAGTCCAGTCTGGACTGCCAAGCCATGTCTTCCCTGGACCGGAAACAAGCATCCTGGGATCGGTTTCTGGCTAATCAGCCATCATCATCCAGACTATCTTGAATCCAGTGGCAAAGTGAGCAAGGGACCCACGTCTGGCCATACCCTGCCAGACATAAGCAGCAAATCTGCTTCCTGAGAATCACGTTTAGGCAGCAGATCTTGATAGATGCAAACATATTGAATCATTTGGATTCATAACAAACCTTTTGTACTCTTGCTGTCTCGTAGGCGATGCCGGAGTGGGGATTGATGTATCTCAGTTGTCGAGTATAATCATTAAATAACCCCCACCATTGGTTGTATGGACCTTTGTTAGTCGACAAGGAGAGATGGTTAAGAGCAATCATTTACATCAAGCGTCACGAACAGTGAAGTTCAATTGGGGCTTCACATGAATCAATACAGAGAGCTAGTGCGAGTAAAGGGTTTTATTAGCAAATCTATTCAAATTGATGTATTTATTTGGTACATTTTGAATTTAGTCATTGTTATTACAGGTTCAAATAATCCCTTAGTCTGTATTTCAAAACAAAATATAATACCACATTAGTTAGAATTACAAATGAAATAGAGAAAATTCAACAAGTGTGTTCCATAACGGAAAATCGCTAATCTAAATTAATGGGGGTTTTGCCACAAAAGGAAATTATCTTCAATATGCAAGGTAGAATGTCAGTTTCAGAAGCCCAAGTGAAGGGTTATGATGAGAAAATGAAAATGCATAGGCATGAAGTCTTAGCACTTAAGCAGTGGAAAATTAGCAAAAGCTGGAAAGCATTCCTAACTATAAATCAGCAGGTGTACCTAGTCTCTGAGTGTGAAAGGGAAGGGTGCTGATAGGTTCTCTCCTCTTCTCTCCTCTGACTAAAGTAAGGAGCATACACTAATATAATTCAACAAAACATTTTTAGCAACAAAACTTACATTTCCCCATTCCCACTAACCATCAATTTTCCTGCAACCCCTGGCAGCAGGTAAACACCCTAGTTTCTCACCTATTCACAGTGGAGTACAGAATCAAGTTCTTGTATTTCATTAATCACATCTTGTGGTTCAGACAGTTCTTCCCACAAGCCGCTTTTCCTGCCATCTGCTCTCCCCCAGCAAGAACCTCCCTATCAGTTGTCTAATACATAACAAATGTCTATTCACATGCTAACATAAGGCTTCATGAAAGTTATATCATCTGCAGTGGAGAGAGAAAAACATCTTGTGCACGGCAACAGTTTAGTGCTAAAACAGGCCTCTTAACCTAACATGTAATGTCGACATTTAATACGACATCAGTTGTCAGGATAACTTGAGTCAAAACAACATGGTACTTAATTTGAATGCTTTTACTGTCTAAGAGTGATTACTTACTGCAAATTTAATTTATAATGCATGTTTTATTCATTATAGAAATCTGCACTTTTCAGATAACTATGTTTAATTTGTAAAAAATAGGAAATTCATTTTGTCAACTCCCCCCTATGATGGCTACAATAGTCATCACAATTTATCACAATTGAATATTTAAGGTGCACCTTCGTCCTTTGCCAAGCCATCTATCTAACTCTCTAAAGGTTTGCATCTCCTTAAGTTCTTTGTAAGTCTTACTTTTTCTTTCTTCCATTTCTATTTCCTTCTCTCCTTTGCCTTTTTCTTTATTTCTTTTTTGTTATGTAACACTAAATCATTTGTATAAAGCAAATAAGCACATTCAACAAATGCTAATAATCAATATAGGCTTTAACATGACCCCTAAAAATCTACCCCTAACATTTCTAAGCCTGCGACTCATAGCAGAAGCTCCCTTACCTAAGATTCCTTAATCACGTGGTTCCAAGTTTTCTATTTCAGGTTTTAAGTCAGAAATGTTTTTTGCAAATTCTTCTTTTATCTTGCTTTTTCTGATATGTATGAACAGCAATGTTGTGCCTTTAACATCTTACAGACTCCACCTTTATCTGCCAACATTATATCCAAAGCTAATCGATCTTGTATAACCATTGATCTAATAGCTAATAATTCTGTATTGACTGCTAACAAAGCACACGATGTATTAGTGGCTAACTTATCTACGACTGTAGAAAGTTTTCTGATTATCTCGTCATATATGAATACTCCTATTGTGTAAATGATTGCATCAAAAATAGCTCCAACTAAGGGCCCGATTATGATATTGGACAGACCGGAATCCGTCCGACATCGTTTGGGAACTGGACCTAAACGAACACCTGTCATCGGTTCCAGCCCAGCAGGTAGGATGTGAGCGAACCATGTTTGGTCGCAATCCTATACTTTACAATGGGAGCATGCATTCTGAATGGTGCCTGCCACCGGGTGCAGGGATCAAAGCCACCATTCTGTGGCCTTGAATCCATTGGGGCCCTTCTGGGTGTCCCCAAAGGACAGGTTCCCAAAGCCATTCTGTGTTGGAAAGGCCAGCACAGAAAGGCTGTGGGAATGTGCCGTTGTAATCCCTCAGCTGGTAAGAGCCGGCCGAGGGATTACTGAAGTCTTTCCAAATGGCAGACGGGCTCTCCAAGCCCGTCGGAAGCCATTTGGAAATCTGATTCGGATTCCCTTCCCACGGACACCATCAAAATGGGTCAGTCGGAAATTAATCCTACCAGCCGAATACGATGCAGTCCAAAGGGCTCCGACAGTCGGAGCAATTTCAGCCCGCCTCATAATCGGGCCCCTAATTGTGTCCCATCCACTGCACTACGTCTGTCTATGCGATGGATTCATTATTAAAGCGTATGTGCTTTAATATGAATACATGATACATTTTAGGGAACAATAAAGCTAAATATCAAAAACCTTCACAATCAGCAGGTAATTGAAAAACTGCTTCTTGACCACAAATAAAATGCACTCCAGGGATAACTGTTTTTTCCCCAGTGTTCAATTTGTATGGTTCCAATGGATAGGGTTGTGCTGTGCTCACAATGCCTAGGATGTCCCATTCTTGCTGCAAAAGCCTTGGCTCAGCTGCAGATGCATGGGCACGTGAGAAACTAATTGCTGTTGGGTAAAAATAAATATTTGGTCAAGATCTTACCCAAATATGTGAGGAGGGAATTGTCCCAATATTATTCAAATTACTTGTAGAAAGTGAGGGTTCCTTTGACAGAATTACACAATGGCAGAACCACGCCTGGGGAACTCGTCCATTCTGAAGGCAGCTACTGAACAGGAGTAAGAGTGCAATAATCAAACAAGCATTGGCAAAGTAATTTTAGCTGGCTATTTTTTACATGAAAGTACTACTTTATTTATGGGAGAGTTAGTGTGCGGCTGTATGTAGTGAGTGCATGGAGGGATGAATGAATGAATGCATGAATGGAATGACTCAATTAATGAGAACATTGATAGTTGCAGATTGTTTACAACAACATTACCACATGAAGCTGCAGACAGGGATACTAAAGTACCATCTGCTTACTCTATAACAAAATCATTATGGTAATGCCCAGCTGCCCTACCCTGTTGTCATCATGCCCTGTGTTTATGTAAGTCCGTTCTCTTAAGTTATGTTGCATTATATACATACGTCATATATTGAACTCATTATGTACTGTAGGAATGTCAGTTTGCTGTATGTAGTCATCTTGTCCTGACGTTTTGTTCTATATTGGCATCATCATGTACCATAGAAATGTCAGCTCACCCTACACTGACCTTGGAGCTAGTTAGGGTACAGGAGGATCAGAGAAGGAATGAGGAGCTAAGCTGGTGACATCTATGGCAGTCGGGAGACATAACTAGGATACTAAACGCTGCTGACTAAAAATCTAGGTCTAGAAGTGAAACATTAGACAGTTCTGCTTATTTAAAATAAATATTTTGAAACTGCATTCTACAGATACAAACTGTTAATTTTGTTTAAAAAATAAGTTGGATTTATGGGTGCATGACTTGCTCTGGAGCCAGCCTGTGTCATTTTGAGGATGTTAATTATGTACTCAGTCTGTTGCACTAGCAAAGGTGACTTGGTCAGAACAGCATTATTACCAGAA
Source organism: Lissotriton helveticus (assembly GCF_964261635.1). NCBI lineage: Eukaryota > Metazoa > Chordata > Amphibia > Caudata > Salamandridae > Lissotriton > Lissotriton helveticus. The sequence goes on from NC_136063.1 coordinate 577,712,865, forward strand.
TCTAAAGGAAATAAATCTCAAAGTCCATTGAGAGAAGAATCTGGGAAATCTGTCATAAGGGATAATCTCAGCATGGCATTGGGAAATTATGGTTCCGCCAAGGAGTCCAAGTAAAGTCCGCTAGGCAAGGGGTTCCTGCCACCAGCCAGGGCAGGAGAAAATCCAAAACGTTCTCTCAGCTGACATAGAGTCAGGTCAGTAGCAAGGGAAGTAGAGAACTGAACAGCTGGTAAACCAGGGAAGCTAGCAAGTCTACCAACGTAAGAGCAAAGAGTAGCAAAGCTGAATGACACAGTCACTCGAATGAAGAGGGTGAAGGTGCTCAAGTGCGTCCATGTGTTGTCAGTCTGCCAGCTAGTTCTCCTCCCTCCGGAGAAGCATTTGATAATATAGTTCAACAAGTCCAGAGATGGAATGGACTGTCACACCATCAACATTCGATTTCAATGTAGTCATCATCCGCTCACAAGGTGCAAGAGTGGCAACATTGGGATCTTTTCCCACACCGATCATTGTGATCAATTGCCCATTCTGGGCACACAGGTTAGTTCACAATAAGCGATTCAGTTCTGAAGCTACCCATGTGCCTGTAGCAAAAATTAATTTCACACAGTAGTATCACTACACAAATTGCAATATATAGCGACACACTCCAGAATGACATGGGAAAGAACAAGAAAGTTACAAGAGAGCTGACGTAGGATTCTTTCTAACAGACATCATGAGAAAGTGCAGGCCTATAGAATAAAATCAGATTAAGGCTAAAGACAGCACATCATATTTAATATATAGGTGCATATCTAGATATAAGCAGATGTGATTCAATTAACACATTTCTCAAAGTAGTCAGGTGTCATAGACTGTCTCATGAAATTGTTCTATGGTAAATATAGCCTACTGCCACATTTGCAAAGGATATACATGTAATTTAGGCACAAACTTTTATATAAAAATGTTGTTTTAGGAAATCTAAGACTCTGTTAATACAAAGATTGGTTGGAAAGTTTCATATTCTAACTAATTGGATATAAAGTTTGCACCAACTTTGCCAAGTCAATGGTGCTTTGAAATGAGAGTAAAAAAAGATGCTTTTCTTATTCCATAATACTTTCGTGTTCAGCATGTAAATCAATACAGTTGCAAATGAAGCTTATTAATGCATAAATATTCAGTTGCCATACATTAAGTTCTTATTAATTGCATGATTGCAAAAAATATTTTTTTATGAGTTTCTTCAACATAATTTTAAAATTCAACTATTAGGTAAGGTAGACACACAATATATGATAATATTCTCTTTCTAAAATCTAAACACTCTTTTATGGTGCTTGTACTATACGTTTTCTCATAGTCCTTTTCATTTTCTAAAATATGTGCAAGGTGCACATTCATTTTATAAGTGTATTTTCATTCTCATATTCAAATTATGTTTCATGTAAAGAATAACCAGATTCTAAGTTGGATCAGTATACTATTTCCCTAGTATAATACATGATGTAGGTCAATCTATGTTTGAAATAGCTTCAATGAGCAATAACAACAGTGCTTAGTGTGTAAAAAAAAAAAAGTACGCGTCATAGCCTTACTCGGTAGGCCACTGCACCCCGGACCACCCGGTGCTGCCAATGACAGAACAGAACAAGTACTAACCATCTCCCTTCTACAAGTGTGACAATTCAAACTATTCCAAGCCACCTAAAGTAATAATAATGGTGTTGGCAACAGGTGTATTCAATTGTAATGTATATTGACTTATTGAATATTAATATTGAGCTTATTTCAAAATGTAACAGACAGCGCCACCATGTGGTGAATTGTCACTAGAGCTGGAGCTGACAAATAAGTGCAGGTGCCGAACACCAGAAACCACTTGCCCAAATTAAGCATTGCATAGCAGTGGTGTATGCTTTGACTTTTTGATGTGACTGGCAATACAACGCTGTAAGCTTCAGGTGCCTGGTGGACTTGTATTTATGAAGACTCTCCATGTACTACCAATTTAAATACAGTTGCAAATTAAGCTTATTAAGGCATCAATATTCTGTTACCATATATTAATTTCTTCATAATTCCGTAATTGAGGAAAATACCTTTTTTATGAATTTTGTCAACATCATTCAAAAATCTATTACGAAATTCAACTGTTAGGCAAGTTAGACACACAATAAATGATATCCTACTATTTCTTACATCTAAGCACTCTTTTAAGGTACTTGTACTATACGTTAACTCAAAGTCCTCTTCATTTTCTAAAACATGTGCAAGGTGCACATTCATTGTATATGTGCATTTTGGTTCTCATATTCAGTTTATGTGTCATGTGAAGAATACCCAGCTTCTAAGCTGGATCGGTATATTACTTCCCTAGTACAATACATGATGTAAGTCAAGCTATGTTTGAAATAGCTAAAATGAGCCATAGCAACAGTGCTTAATGTGTAGAAAAAGTAAGTACCAGAGCCCATCTCCGGAGGCCGCTGCACCCTGCACCACCCATTGTCCTGCCTGTGCTGCCAATGACAGAACAACAGAAGTACTAACCATTGCACTCCTACAAGTGTGACAATGCAAACTATTCCAGGCCACTCAAAGTATTAATAATGGTGTGAGCAACAGATGTTATTCATTTTAAATGTATGTTGACTTATAATATACTGCTGCTGCGCTTATTTCAAAATTTGACAGACAGCACCACCATGTGGTGAATTGTCACTGGAGCTGCCAATTAAGTACTAGTGCCAAGCACCGGAAACCACTGGCTCAAATTAAGCACTGTGTAGCAGTGGTGTATGCGTTGACATTTTGATGTTGAGGTGACTGGCAATACAAATCTATAAGCTGCTGGCACCTTGTGAACTTATAATTTTAAAGACTCTCCATGTACTGTTAACTTTAATACGTTGCAGCAGTATCAGCTCCATGTCCCCAAATTTAGTTAAAAGGGCTTAGCCCACGACCAGGGATCAGAGCCAAGTGGCTTAGAAAGCACAGTGACAAGCAAGAAAGGGACACTGTTAAAAAATAGACCAACCAATATATGGCACTGGACTGTATATAGGACATAAACATACTTATGTGAAAGTGTCTCACAGTAGCCTTAATCAGTCAAGGCATCCTTCTCTCTGGGGTGACAAGCATTAACACATGGACATTCCTATCTTCAGAAATAAGTGCCACTGTCTATTTTGTCATCTTTTTGCCAGTTCTTGATGGAGAAGCATATGGAGGGAAGTTTCCCCATATGTTCTCCAACCCCAGCTATTCAACTGTAAATAGAGGTCTGCCAAGGGACCAGGAATGTGAAGGGGATGAACTGGCATACTTTGTCTCTCTCAGATCACCTAACCCTTATATTTATTATGGAAGCATTGTGTTGGGGCAGTGCTGTTATCATGCTGCACATCCCGGTACCAATGCAGACACCAGGCAAATGTAAGCAATGGATATACAAATAGGACAGTGCTTTTTAGTATTCCTTCTGAGTATCCTTGCACTCTGCTCCACATTTTGCATATTAAAGTAGCTGACAAGCCGAGCTTCAATGCTAGCGGAGCTTATTTACAAGCCCATGGCACCCCCAATATGCCACCTTTTCCCATATTAAAGGTGATGCACCTGAAGCACATGGGGCTTGTAAATAAGCCTCTAAATTGTTTCCACACTGCTGGCTTGTATTGCATCTTATTTAATGTACAACCAACAATTTCCTATCACAGCAGCGCTAAACTTTCAAGATGAAACTACTTGATAATAACGAAGATAGGGCAATCACATTCTGACACACCCGCTGTAGTGCCAGCACATGACTGGATACTGCAAGTAGAAGCGACTGGTCTGGTACCTGTCTGGAAGAATGGCCCAGAAATTGCAGAAGTAAACAAATATATGGAATATGTTGGAAAAAGCTTATGGTTGTGCAGAAATAAGTGGCACAATGGCCAACTACCCCAGGCACTAAAAGGACACTTCTTGCAGGTGGGTGGTCACGTTGTGCACCAGCTAAATTCAGTCAGTCATAATGAAGACAGCCAATGGCTAGAGTGGGCTGGCCTCTTGCCTCATGCTGTTTGCTGTGGTGGGCGGAGACAAAATGTGAATAACACTACAACAGAACAATGGATGAAGAGGTCTGAAAAAAAGTCCCTCTATGTATATCTATGTATTTTATAAAGATATAGGGCTGAGGAGCTTCATAAGCTTAGCTCAACAGACATCATCAAGGGATCCTGATGAGCGACTAGATTTAATGATTGCTGAGAGTTCTTCCTCAAAAACGACAAGAAATTGTGTTGGTTGTAGGAAATGCTGCTTTTCCCTGATTCACTCTGCAGATTAGATGGGACAGTGGAATCAATCTCAGGAAAGAGAACAGACAGAGCTGACAACTGAGATCCTCATTCTATGTCGGGCATGGGGCGGCTCCTCCAAGTGGGCGGAGGAGCATCGCCCCACTGCTTTCTCACAGTGGGAGAAGCTGAAACATAAAATGGTATTATGAATACCATTATATGTTTCTGCTTCTTGCACTGCAAGAAAGCAGAAGAGTTTGGTTGGGGGCGGGTTGGCGGTCCTGCTGCAAGGCATGGAAGGAGCTCCCTCCCTGGGCAATCCCCGACCCCCACCGGCCAGTCATGCTGGCAGCGACTGATGTCGGGTGCTAATTCAGATTCAGGTACCTGAGAATCTCAAATGCCATATTATCATCCTGGAAATTAAGCAAAATAACCTTCATATTTCCTGTGAGTTGTATATTAATTTATTGCCGCCTGTAAAAAGGAAGGAGCTTAATTAAATAAAGGACCCTGCATTTTTCTAATAACATTTCCAGTCACCTTCCTGAAATACACTTTTTTTTCATTAATTGACCTAAAGAAATTTGATATCCACGTATATCAGCACTTAGTTAAGTGAGGCCTCTCCCCTAAATGAGATTCTGTTATGTAATGGACATTCCAGCTGTATTGTGACTGAAGATTCTGACCTTCAGAATATTTCTTGAGTGCACAAGAAACGCATCACAACATCTGAGAGGTTGACCCTCACTATGAAGAGCGAGAGCTAAAGTGCTGCATTACAATACCTCCTTCGAAGAGCAACATTCTGCTGTGACGCACACTAAGTAGGCGCAGTGTTGGTTGACCTCTCTCTCGCCACCACTGTGCCCTGTATTGTGAACCTGTGTCCTTGGCTAGGAAATAAATTCATAGGAATATCTATGTTTCCCTTCCTTTTCAAATTCTAGAGATGCTTTTTATATAGTCGCAGACAATTATAAGCATCTTTTAAATCATTTTCTTGTAAATATCTTTGGTGCTGTTTTCTGAATCTGTACGATACTTTGCAAAAAAACAAGTTCATCCAATTTGGGTTTGGCATTGCAAGATTTGTGCAGATCTATCAATAGGGGAAGTGTGATTTAAAAAGTGACTTTTCCTACTTTAACTCCTGTACTAATCTCTGTTTCTGGTACAGAGAAAAAAAGGCTGAATGGAATTACACCAAACTTGGCATGAAAATAGAACTGCTGAACCTGTGGTGTAGGTGCAGTGGCAGTCGTGGACCACAGCATCAGTGGTCTGACCACCACATTACAAGTGCAGTGGCTGGACCGTGAGTGGACTGCTGCACCCGCCAGGTATAGTGGTGCTGCAGTCCTGAGGCCGCAATATACTTGGCGCTACTGCGGCATTGCCAAGCTTATTCGGAGTTTCCTCGGCACCTCATTTTTCACGGGGGTGAGGAAACAAAAAGGGGGCCCTACATGGTCCCATTGTGCCTTGGGCCTGGGGATAGCAGATGGTGTGTCCCCCTGTGTGCATGCACCCCATGTACCTGCACGGCATGGACTTAACAGTACATGCGTGCCGCAACAGCCTGTGACGTTCCCTTTGCGTTGCCTTGTTGAAAGGCACCACCGTGGGAATGCCAAAGGACCGCTTGCCAGACTACAAAAAGTACCTATAATCTGGTGGGCGGGCAGCGGTGAGCTTTGGTGGTGTGGGAGCGGGGCAGTGGCATGGCAGCGAGCTCCTGCACCTCCAAAATTATAATCAGGCCCTAAGTAATTTGCCCAGAATCACAGGATGTCGAGAAGATGCCGAAACTTACACCTTGTTCCCCAGTTGCAAAGTCTGCAGCTCTGGCCGTAATGCCACATTCTCTCCCCTAAGTGCAACATATAATCAAATGATCAACAAGATAAAAATAACATTGAGATAACAAATAATTTGAAAGTGCTTTGTTCACGATTTGAGAACTCAGAAAATATGTCCTCAATTTAGTATTGTACAGCCTTAACCATAATTTATATGGGAATGAGATCCTTTAATTTTTATCATTTCTAAAGGACATGCTTTAGGTAGTACATTTTTTATTACTTCAATATGACGTCAAGCGTGCCACACCTTTGGAATATGTATATAGAACAGAAATTCAGCTATTATAATTAGAGTTATTTCAAGTAACTATAACTCGTGCCCTAAGGTAACTATAACTCCTGCCCTTGCCATGCACTGCTATTTTCCCCAGATATTACATCACTCCTGACATCTTCTACGACATCACTGATATTATCACTGTAACATTTGCAGTAAAATTATTGATGAGAAAACTGTGCCTGGTTACCTAAGGGCACATGTTATAGTTACTTGAAATAACTCAAACTATAACAGTTAAATTGTTATTGTTTTCTGCATGTAAAATCTCAACCTCACTATAATATCAGAAACAAGTTAGCTCAGCACACACTTTTAAATAAATACAGTTTCAAGATGTATAGTAATATATAATAATAGATGATTGCAAAACGAAAAAGGTCTCCCAAATGAATCCAGTGAGTCTTTGAAATACTAGAAAAGTTATTCCTTTATTCTTTTGTGTTATTATTCTTCAGACTTCATTTGTTAAAAACACAATACAAGATTCATAGCCGACGCGGCGCGTTTCATCCCAACAGGACTTCTTCAAGGCTATAAAATACATATAAAACATACATTAATATTTACATGTACACCTTTTGTTAACACATACAAAACAAACATTAATATCTACATTTTACAAATATGTGCAAACCACAAAAAAATTCCATGAGTTGAATTTGCAATCAAAGCATCCAAAAGAGTAACTTTTGTTGTGGAGATTGAACTATACAGCATATGCAATTCATTTATGGGGAGACATCTCTTTGATACATATGAAGCAGGGAGATCATTATACCAATAGGAGATAAGACATGAATTATACATAACAAAAGCATATTCTATCATATGTCCATCTGAAAGAAAAAAAGAACAGGCCTGTATGCAACAAATATACATTGTTATTATGTATGAGTGAAAACATAATTTGTAATATTCTAACCATGTTACAAAACACAACATTTCAAAATATGTATCAAAACACTTACAATTATCTAATGTAATTGTTTCCTAGTACTTCAAAATGAATAATTCATACATTACTTTATATCCATATAGAATTCCAATTTATCAGGCATACCTGTTTGTGTTTTTATGTAATCCACAGTGACAATACACAAAGTCAATTCGTGTGTTGCTGGAGTGCCTTGACAAAAATATTATTTCTAAAAGGAAGTGTATTTATATTTTTTAGTAATATTCCTCACCGATAGGAAATTAATTTAGAACAGTGCATAATCCTATGGTTCACGGTAATCAACATACCTCAGTGTGAGAGAGTACACCACTCTTATGAATTGTAGATATAGATGTACGAGAAGGTATAGTCACCCAAGATCTGTAACCAAAATAATAATATTAGATCGACTATAAGTAAAATATGCACTGCAATAACTCAATGCAAAGTATAATTTCATTATGCAAGTCTGAACACCTATAATGCAAAAGTGTATAGAGGAAGACCTATGCTAGTCTCATAATCGTTTAAAAGTATTCAACAAAATGGTAGAAAAATAATTCTGGACATACCTTAGTAAGAAAAAAAGGAAGCTCCACTACTGTAAGTTGTAGGCGCTAATATGCAATAAGGGTATGGTCACCCCAAATCCATAACCGAAATAGAAAAACAGAATCAGCTGCCCATAGAAATATACACGTAAGCATTAGGGCATGTCATTCTATTATAAAAACATTTCAAAAGGGCATGTTTTGAGACATGCCTCTTTAAGTCTCATGTCCATTCAGAAATGTCGGGCAAAACATTAAATGGAAATAGTTAAGGCCACCACCACGCACAGAATATTCTAGGAACTCGCGAAATCGGCTAATGTAAATATGCAAGAAAGCAATGTGATAACAAAAGGCAAAAATGTCATGTTCCTGGTTGTTCTGTTATAAGCACATTTCATAAGGGCATGTGTGGAAGCAAACCTCTTTAAGTCTCATATCCATTGAGACATTTCCGACAAAACATTAAGTGGAAATAGTTCAGGCCACCACCCCACACGAAATATTCTAGGATCTCGCCAAATCGGCTAATCTGAGTGTGCACAAAAACAATGTGATAGCAAAGGCTGAAAATGTCATGGTATCGTTGTGGCATAATCTCGTGAGTCTATAACTTGATTTAAAATCACGCCATTCACTCTCATGTGCTGCTCGCTCGCAGGAGCCCAAACAGTTATGGTTGGGCAATATTTTGAATCACTTTGTATAAAAAACTGTTTTGTTTGCCGCTCACATTAACATGGGTTCAATCACGAAGCAGCTTGCATAAAGCTTGTCCATAAGGGAGCAGTCACGTCGCATTTATTTGGGGCTCGGTCGTGAAGACCCAAAATTGCAATTTTAAAAATATCTATTGTGTCGCGCTGTATTTTACGCAAACCAGAAGCCATTTTGAAAAGTCCAGCGTGACATGTCGCGCTGTTAGGTATTAAGTTATTAAAATATTTATTTGCGATAGTGATAAGTGCACACATTAGAAATTGTGCAGATTTGACAAAATATAAAGTTGATTAGTATCTTTAAGTCAAGATTAAATAGTCCAAATGTATGCCATTGACATGCAAATTAACTGACTGGTGCAATGTCGCATACCAGCATAGTCCAAAGTTCGAATCTGAAGGATCTTGTCAAAAACAGCTCCCTTTTGAAGGCACATATATATAATAAACTCAAATCGCACACACCTGTAAGTCCCGTATCCGCTGTGGACAGCAACAAGGGACAAAGTCAACAGTGCCCCCTCAAGACATACAAAACGGATTCGGCCATTTTGAATTGGGAATTCCTTGTTTGGAGAGTGAATGCAAATACACTCAAATGCCTTAGGTAAAAATATCCACATGGTTTAAAATCTGAGTTTTTCCATGGGGATCCACAGTAAATCAATCATGTCTATAAACAGGACCCACTGGTGGGTGAATAATTGCTCAAAACACTACGACTCCCAGCGTGCCATTGTGTAAATACTCACCGGGGAGGAGCTGTAAATAACGATAAAAGGAAGGGTTTGGGGGCCCTGCGAAATGTCAGTAAACCCCATGAAGGAGAAGAAAGGACTCCGAAACACGTCGGGAAAGAGTGTTTGCAGCAGATTAAAAATGCTGGTTTCCTTAATACAGTTTCGTGTTAAAACGGATTGGTATGGAGTGGTGCCCTCATTCGATGGACAACGAGGAGGAAGATATATATATAGATATATATAGATATATATATATATACACATACATATATATATATATATCTGACCGCAATAAACTGCTGACAGAAATTGACAGAGTACAAGCATTATTGGAGGCTACTGGAGAAACTGATTTCATAGCCAAAAGCAAATCTGAGATTGAAATCCGCATTAAAAAATTGGAGGACACCATAATAGAGCGGAAAATCACCAAGTTTGCCAGGGACAGAAACGATTACGCTACTGGCAGAATTTTCACTTTCTCAAGGAAGTATGACAATTTGAAACGCAAAGCACTATCCAAGAGCGGCAAGCCAGCGGGCGGTCAAACTACCGCCACCAATCAAGTCTCAGGTTTACCCATTGACAACAGCGATATTCTGTCAATTAATTCACTAACCTCTAACAGTGAGGACGAAGGTGCCTCAACATCCTCAATCACCTCCAGCATAGGCAAAAACTACACGGTGGTGGAGGAATTGGGTTTTGTGAACGAGGACCGGCGCTATTCCCTGCGCTCCCGGAATCCTCAAAACCAGGCCGGCAATCAGTCAGCCAGCGCAGGCGCTCAAGGCGGAGGATTCACAAACAGAAATACTTCGCAAGCAAGAACCAACAGGAACTGGCGCAAGCAATTGACTCTGTTGATAATACTGTCATTAACCTCACTGATACTGTTATCTCCAAGGCGGAAGAACAGCTATTATCTCTTGGCCTCTCATATTGTCCACCCAACAGATTTTCCTACAATCAAACTCGGATAGATCTGTATAAATTTGTCAGGAAGATCAAATTAATCACATACTTTAAACTTGAGGCTAGGCGCCAACAGGGTGTGACAAGTGAAATTCCTTCCAATATGGCACCTCAGCTCCAAGTACATGACATTACTGGCCTGCAGAATCTGTATGACCTAGCCTTTGATGACTCCTCTCAACCTGTTCCCACTGTCAGCCAGGTGGTCAATGTAAATCGAACAGTACCGACACCCTTCAAACCCAAATCGACATTTTTTCCACTGATGCCTCGTGATGCTGTGGATATATTTAGTGATCGGGTCATCATTGAACTCAAAGCCCTGAATAGATCGACCTTGGGTAAACACAGACAATTGAAATATAATGACCAGCAATACAACTTGTTAATCAACAAACTTAAATCCAACCACAATGTGATTGTTAAGAGTGCCGATAAGGGCGGTAATACTGTTCTATGGAAGACATCAGATTACATTGAGGAAGCTCAGAGACATTTATCTGACTCAACCTGCTACATTTTGTCATCACAATTCACTATGGTTCAAAGTCAAAACCAGATACGCAAGCAATTGAATACTTGGAAAAGACTCCATCTTATAACCAAGGAGGAATGCAATTATCTTACTAAAGACCATCCTGTAACACCTTGTTTATATTTCCTGCCCAAAGTGCATAAACTTATCACCCCTACGCCAGGTCGCCCCATCATATCGGCCATTGGGAGTATGACTGAGAATATCTCCAAGTATGTGGACTTTTTTCTTCAGTCCCATGTCGCAAGTCTTCCTTCTTACTTGAAAGATACTACAGACTTTTTAACCAAGATCCTAACTGTTCACTGGTGCAGTGATTTTTTGTTTTTAATTTTGGACATTGAATCACTTTGTACCTCGATCAATCATCACCATGGTATCAATGCATGTCAATACTATCTAAATACACGTGCTATTTGTTTCAGAGAACACAACTCTATGCTCATTGCCATGATCAGATTGTGCCTAACCTCCAATTTTTTTCGCTTCCAGAATAACACCTATCACCAATTGCATGGTGTAGCGATGGGCTCGTGTTTTTCCCCCAGCTACTCATGTCTTCATGTGGGTTGGTGGGAGGAACACGAGCTCAGAACCGCACACGCACATTGGTCATCTCACATCGCGCATTATTGGCGCTACATTGATGACATCTGCATCATTTGGAAGGGTACAGAGGATGAAGCCCTTTCATTTGTATCTGATTGTAATATCAACTCACTCAATCTGAAATTCATTGCTAATGTAAGTGTGAATGAAGCAGAATTCCTTGATGTGCATTTGTTTGTTAAAGATAACAAACTTGAAACCAAACTGCATCGTAAAAGCACTGCGGGCAATGCTATCTTGCATGCGCGCAGTTCACATCCGACTCATACCATTCGCAGCATTCCTTACGGTGAATTCATTAGAATTCACAGAATTTGCAGTGATCAAGACTCTTTGACTACATGCCTTGAGGAATCTAGACAGCGCTTCATAAAGAGAGGTTATTCCAGAACTATTCTTGATCAAGCTTTAGTTAAAGCTTTATCAGTGGATCGTGCTTCACTCCTCACATCTAGTGACTCCACCACTGCTAGTATCAATAACATACGGAATACCTCTCAGTGTACAGTCAGATTGATCACTACTTTCTGCTCTCAGGAGCGTAAGATTAGGCGCATCATTGGTACTGAATGGCCCATTATCTTGACTGACTCTATTCTGGGCCCATTGTTACCTGAAACACCCACTATCACATTCAGACGTGCGCCCTCCATGCGTGATGCTCTGGATAGAGCAGCACCTGAAAATCCACCTAAAATCAGTAAAATCAACAAAATGGGCCTTTTTAAATGCACATCTTGCCGTGCCTGTAATTTTGCCACCAACACGACTCAATATGTTACTGCGTTCAGTGATGTACCCATCCTGATTAATGAATATTTAACTTGCAGATCTGAGTTCGTTGTTTACAAGCTCAAATGTACTTGCAACTTGGAGTACATTGGTAGCACTAAGCTGCCTGTTCATCAAAGAATACTGCAACACATTAGAGCTATTGTTAACAGTGACAGTAATTACCCTGTGGCTAGACATTTTGAGGCAGTGCATGAGAAAAAACTGAAAGATCTTCAATATACTGTCCTATGTTCGGTACCTCAACCGAGCCGCGGTGGTGACCGCGAGAAACTATTGAGACAACGTGAATCCCAGCTTATCATGTCACTCGATACTAAGGCCCCCAACGGTTTAAATCTGACGGAGGATTTGAAAAGTTTCCTCTAATTTTCATCCTGTTATTGGTTCAGGTCTTGGTTATTTTCTGTCCCTTTCCTAGACTGTGATTACATTGGTTCTTGTTCAAGTAACTGCGTCATCCAGTGGCCTGGATCTAATTGTCATCTGTTCTGATGATTTTTGTATCTGATTTATGGTAGTCTCTGATTTAGCATTGGTGTTTATTTAACCCTTGCTCTCTCCTGTACCTATCTTTTTGCCTCGCAACTAATTTCTCTTGCTTTCCTTTTTTCTTTTTCTTTTTTAACATAATTTTTCGGTTGGGCCCTCTTTCTGTCCTCTATTTTTCTATACCACTTTTCAGATTATTTTAGGTACATGTGTTTCTTATGTTTAGCACTTTTTTTTGCATGACTTATATGATTGTTGTGCTTTTCAGCTGATGTGGCAGTTCTCCATTTTCTAACAGCAATGTGGTTATCTTCATTCACGACACTATGTCTTGATGCTTCTGACATATTTGGTTTATTCAATATTGTTGGCTCATAATTGCTCTTTACTGCTCCTTTTTCAGCACTAAATTGTAATTCTGGCACCATGCCATTACATTTGCCTGTTGCTCATTGTGTTTCTTTTATTTGAGCATCTGACTATTTTAGTCTGTTTTCTGAGCTATTTTGGCCATTTATTTCCATGTTCTAATTTACCACCATGTGTCAGACTCTTATATTTATACCTACGTTATACATTGTTATTAATTGTTTATTTTGCCACTGTCAATTCAATTTGTTTATGTCCATTCTTTACTGTCATGCGCTTATATTTTACAATAGCATTCTTTTGTGCACTTTTTTTTATTTCCCTTTTTTTTTTTTTTTTTCGGCGTGTTCCCTGAATTTAGCCCCTCCTTATGTTGTGTATATATACTTTTATTTTTCCCTGAGTGTCTGTATGTGAACAAGCTCCCTTGTGGAGCAAAACGCGTCATTCAGTAATAAAACGTTTTCCTGCATACTCACTTGAGCTGATTTATCTGTGAGCAACTTTGGCCGTTTGTTGTGGCGTCCTGAGGTCTGCACCCTGCTGTTGCCTGTCGTCCATTGACAGGTTGGGATCTCTCTTTCATATATATATATATATATACATGTATATAAAGGTTACAGGGCCGTCATAGTTAGGCTGACATTTCACTCATACAAAAACATAGAAATTCAGCACTTATAGTAAGCTGGGCTATCCATAACTCGCGCCCCCGCAATGCACTGCTTATGACCTCACATATTATATAACTAATGACATGGTCAGTGACATCACAGATGAAATCACTGATTACATCATCTACAGAATCTCTCACACACCCACTCACACTAACCTTTCATTCACCCATCCAACTTCCAAACTGCCATTCTCAAAACCATTGACACAACCATACCATGGTGTACACACCCACTCACTAATTCATAAGTCTACACACACATCCACTCAATCACCCATACAGCCACTCATACACCAACTCACTCACTACAACAGCCCCTGATATATCCACTTATACACCCATACAGCCACTCACACTCTCAGTCACCCATAGAGCTAGTCATACACCTGCTCGCTCACCCATAGTCTCAATCATATCTACTTACTCACCTGTACAGTATGCACAAACCAACTTACGTATTTATACAGATATTAACACATACTCACTCACATATAGAGTCACTGGCACAAGCACACACTCACCCATACAGCCACTCTCACAATCACTCACTCACAAACACAGTCACTTATATACTCCAACACTCCAGTATGCTGCATTTCACATATGCAGTTACTTTCGTATATACCACTGACACATCCATTCACTCACCGACACATCCATATGCACACTCACTCATCCATATAGCCCCTCACAGACGCACTCATGAATGCATACAGCCACTGACCCTCAACCACCCACACAGACACTCATACGCCCATACAGGTACTAAGACAATCTATCAGTAAACCATTCAGCCACTCATGTACCTACTTACTAACTCATACAGCCACTTACACACCAACTGACAGACTGACACAGACATTCACACAAATGAGTTACTCACCCATACATTCACTGAAACACGTATAATCACTCACTTATACAGTCACGCACCCACTAAATTATCCATACAGACACTCATACACCCACTGATTCATCAATGCACTTAGGTGTATATATATATATATATATATATATTACCTACTGGCGGTCGCCAGTAGGTATTTATAGTTAGGATCGTTTTCCATAGGAAATCTGCAACATTCTATTGGGAATAACTTAGGCGTTGATGGACGGAATTGGCTGAATTTCTCCAAGAAAATGGCCAGCTCCGCTCCGCTCCTTCCCTGAACGTTTGGGGGGGATTCGTCAAGCGGGGGTCGAGATAAAAGGGGGGTCCCAAAACGTGTTTTCCATAGGGCGGTTGGACTCACTTTTAGCCCGAACGGCTGAATGGATTTCCACCAAACTTGGCAAAATTGTAGGGACCGGTAGCCCGATGTGCCTTTGCTATGTCTCAAAATATGTGCTCCAGTGGATTTTGAGTAATTTTGGTTAAAAAAAATATATATATCTATATGCGCGCCCCGGTACGCGCACCGGGGCGCGCGCTACGCGAGTTCGCGAGCGGAAAGCTGATTGGCTCTCGGGTGTCTGTCAACATTCCAAACAGTCCGGAGCGGCCGCCATCTTGTGTCTCGGTAGGATCGAGACACAAGAGGTGGCAAAAACAAAGGGGGAAATGACCAAAAGGGGGCAGGGTAGACACCCCTGACCCCCTAAGTCTGATGTTGGGGCCATAAAAGGGCCCCCCGGGGCAAAAAAAAAAATTTTTTAATTCGATTTTCGCGGGGGGAGCGCCCGGTACGCACACCAGGGAGCGTACCGGGGAGCGTACCCTGGAGAAAAAAAGAATGACAGATGTTTTTAAAAAATGTAGCATTTTTTATAAATTGGAGGTAGTTCTAAAAAGAACTGTTTTTTTTATTCTTTTTGTTTTATATTTTTTATTGTTTTTTTAACATTTTTTACTTTTTTTGGCTTTTATGAACAATTTTATATTTTTTTTCTAATTTTTATGGGGACAAACAAAAAACAGGGAATTGTAAACAGCTCAACTGGAGCAAAAAAAATCAGGAAAAAATTAAGGATTCTTTTTGCATTTGTGGTTGTCTCCAGCATGGTTGATCAGTTTGATACTTTGCTCTCCATAGCAAATTGTAGTCCCGCAAAATTTACAAACTATTTTATAATCTCTAAACTGGGGTTGGATATTTGGGACCATTTCCCTTGTCTCTGGACTCGATGGAGTGGGTTGTTTTCTTTGGGAGGTGCTGGGAGAAGATTGGGGAGGGTTTCTTGTCAGTTCTCTGACCTCTGCCACAGCATAGTTGTTTGGGTGCTTGCGTTGCATATGGCGAATCATGGTTTGGTTGCCAAATGAATACTTTTTTGCAGGGTTCCCCCTGGAAAGTACAGTGCCACAGATGAGACATGTCACTTTTGGAGCATTTACTTTCTTTAGTCCCCTTGGGATTTTAAAAAACTCCCACACAAAGTGCTCCTTGGGATTATTGGAGGTTTCATCTTCAGGCAGGAACTGCATCTCCTCATCCTCCTCCTCTTCTTCTTCACCACCACTGTGGTGTTGTGGTGGTCCTTGTGGTGGTGGTGGGGGTGGTGGTTGAGATGCTCCTGCTGCTGCTGCTACTGTAGCCATTTCTCACTTCCTAGAAACAGGTCTTTCTCAGTCAAAGTACAAAGTGAGAATGAGGAAAAAGGGTGGGGGCTTTCATCATTTGGAAAAAAAACTGTTCTGAACCAATGAAAAGTGTTATTTTCAGGTCACATGACCCGACGCGCTTACGCTACGCGCCCCGGGGCGCGCCCGGGGGCGCGTACGTTGCGCGATCGTATGCGCTCGGGCGCTTCCGGGTGCGCTTACGCCGTGCGTCATAAGACGCATCATGCGGCTACGCGATACGTCACGATGATGTTTTTGTTCGCGGCAATAGCGCTAACGGGACGCTCACCGGTATGCGCACCGGGGCGCGCCGCAAGACTGCGCTTACCGGTGCGCTCACCGGTACGCGCGCCGGGAGCGCTCCAGGGCAAAAAAAAAATGTTTTTAAAAATAAACATGAACAATATACATAAAAAAAATAGTATTACATAAATATACAATATAGGATTCATTATAAAAAATATTATATTTCATAGCTATAGAAATTTGCTATTAAAAAACCTTTGAAATTCACTGAAAAAAACATAGGTTTGAGGCCCTATATATAGTTATGAATTAGCATTTACAAAACCTATGAAATTCACTGAAAAAACCATAGGTTTCACAGCAGTTATAGTTAGGAATTAGCATTTAAAAAACCTATTAAATTCACGGAAAAAACCATAGGTTTGACACCAGTTATAGTTAGCTGGAAATTTTACTGACATAAAACCATTGAAATTCCCACGTTATAGTTAGTTGGACTCACTATAACTTGCGCGCCTGCAATTTCAGATAAATCTATGTGTGCTAAATGCAACGCAGTTGCGGCAGGAGTTGAACATATGTTATTTTCTTTCCAGCATTCTCCATTTTTTGGAACAGTATATCCGACCATTGTAGAACTAATCAGATAACTATACCGGAGCTTACAGTACAACTGGTTTTATTAGACATCCAGGATACTAATAGCCCCAATAAGGATCTTATAACGATTTTGCTAGCATGCGCAAGACTAACTATAGCTAGGGCATGGATATCTAAAGAACCCCCTAAGGCAGCGGATTGGCTCGCTTTGGTTTACGAAATCAGAACCATGGAACTTTCACTAGCCAAATTTAGAGGTCCAAAAGCCCTTATTAGAAAAGAAAAGATCTGGAAACACTTTTTTGAAGGGCAAGAAGGGGGGACAGGTCTCTAATACCTCTTTTTCTTTTCTTTTTCTTTTTATCCTCTTAAAGTTTTGTGTCAAAATGTACTTTTGTTTCTAAGCCTCGATTTGTTCCCATACCTCTATTCTACTACTGTATTCTTTTATTTATGTTTATTTCTTAAAAAGATATCAGTGGTACTATACTGTTAAAAAATGAACTGCATTATGGAACAGAATTGTAATGGTTACTGTCGTATCTTGCAATAATAAAAACTAATAAAAAAAAAAAAAGAATGGAACAAATTGTGAAAAATACACATCTGACCCCAATAAACTGTTGAAAACGAAGTATGGATGTGCCAAAAGTAAAAGATATCTTTAACATAATGGAAAAATATATAATAATGATTATGTTAGCACTTAATTTAAATTCTAACATTATGCAAAATTATGACCATGCAATTCATCAACTTCCATAAATGTTCCATTATAGTCTAAGAGCACTGAGCCCGTGCATTTGCTAATATCTCGTCAAATACTCATTTCAACGGTATACTGTCCGATCTGTAAGTGCATTAGCTCATAGATAAGTAATTATTGAAAACATCAGGCAAAATTATCATCTGGGTATGGTACCCTTATGACCAATGTTCAAATAAGCAAACAAATAAGCAAAGAGAGTATTGGTATGTCACAAATCCCTTAATTATTAGAAGGTTACGTTTTGGTTCAAAATTCAAAAACGACACAATTTTATTGAAATGGTGTCCCCCTTGCAAAAACAGGGTCCTATGGTGTTAATGTTACTTATAGGACACCTTGGTACACACACCCTAACCTCATCGACTTCCAAACTAGCCATGTCGGCAACTTTATGCATAAGTATTTGTGTATTATAGAAACTCAGTATACTCAGGTAATGAACATCCAGAATAACTTACCTCAAAAAGGTGTATACTCAGCTTCATCGTATCAGTTGCAGGACAGTGATGAATAAATATAACGGAGTTAACATGAAATGCATACGCCTGAATCACTGTAAATATTATACCATTGTGTTATTCCATTAAGGTACATTAAATATGGACCACTGAGTGGGTGGATATTAACACGAAGTTCCAAAGAACAATTTGCTTTCGATTGTATTATGCAAATAGTCATGGTTAGTGTCACTAAAGCCACTTTACACGCGTCCAGAGTTTAAAAAAAATGTACGCCTCTTTCACGTCTCGAGAGGCCCGTTTGCCGACCTGTGAAGTGGGAAGCTACTTGTGTTGTCCATAATGGGCGTCTTACTCCAGGGAGAGGCTTGGCCATATCCGGCTGCGCTCCCTTCGTCTTCAGACACCTACTCCCAGCCAGGACACAGCGTGGACAGGGGAAGAAACGACGTATTCTGCCTTAAAGGAGGCATTCGGGATGGGTGGCTCGTGACTGTCAGACAGGGAACGAGGCTCCATTACCTCCTCGTGAGGCCTCCCCGTCCCAGCCCAACACAGATGAGCAGATACCAGAATATTGCTCATCTGTGTCGGTCTTTTCGATTTACCGTAATCAACAAGCCAAGAGCGGCTGACAGGTCTGGGAGGCGTTTTTCTCAGGTACAGAAATGTGTCCTACCTGACTCGATATGTTTGCGCCATCTGCTGGAACTCATCAAGAAGAGCACTTGGTCTTCTCGCTGCCTGGGCGGCTCTCAACGAGGATAGACTTTGACTCGAGTTCTAATTTGTCTGAAGGAAATACGCCTTTTTAATTCTGGAATCTCTCCAGTCGTGTGCAATAAAAAATATAAATGAAAAAAATATAGAGAAATACACGTATTATGGGTGTTGGACCCGGCCCGTTTGGTAGGGTTATCCCCAAACTGTTTGCCTTCTTCCTCCTATTTTTTCTGAACTGTTGTGTAGTCTTTAGGACTCTTGGCACTTTACCAATTCTGACCAGTGCTAAAGTGCATACACTCTCTGTCTAAATTAAATTGGTGATTGGTTTATACATGATTGCCATATTTTATTTACTAGTAAGTCCATAGAAGTGGAGAAGTGTGGCTCACTGGTTAGAGCAGGCAGACCCTGAAGCAGAGGTCAGACCCGGGACCAGGGTTCAATTCCCGACGCGGCAGGGTCTTGAGCTCAAATGTCCATGGACTCGATAATTCTCGCTTCGGTGCCTGACCTAATCATGGGTTCACACTCTGCAACTCTGGGCATTAAGCTTGCTTAATCTCCACAACGGCCCCCCTGCGGCGGGATGCCTGGCTTTCACCTTGGGGATGCCCTGTAGGGGCTATCTCACAGGGAAAAGCCAGGACGGGTTCCCAAGGCAAGTGCGGAGATACCCCTTCGGGGGTCGATTCAGGCGCTATATAAGAAACATAATAATAATAATAATAATAGCAAAGTGCATCAGGTGTGCCCAGGGCTTTTAAATTAATTGCTACTAGTGGGCCCACAGCACTGATTGTGCCACACACATGAGCAGCACTGCAAATATGTCTCAGATCTGCCCCTGCAGTGTCTGTGTGCGCGTTTTAAACTGCCATTTTGACCTGGCAAGTGCACCCACTTACCAGGCCCAACCCTCCCTTTTTATGACAGTAAGTTACCCATAAGGTAGACACAAGGCAGCCCCAGGGGCAGGGTGCAGTGTAGTTAAAAGTTAGGACATGTACTGGTGTGTGTTACGTGTCATATTAGTGAAGCACTGCTAATTTCGTTTTTCAGTATTGCAAGGTCTATCCCTTCTATAGGGTAACATAGGGATTGCCTTGATATAACTTTCAAGTGTAATTTCCCATTGGGAGCAGATACAGATTTAGAGTTTGGGGTGTCTGAACTCACAATTTAAAAATATATCTTTTGGAGAAATTGGTTGTTAAATTGCATGTTTGAAAATGCCCCTTTTCGAAAGTTTTGTTTGTTTGTTGGATAAACAGTTGTTCACTTAGGCCAAATGATCCCAAGAGTGTTAAGATCACCCAGGGTCTTAAGGATTTTTTTAAAGACAATACGTAATACACAAGAGGCAAGTATAAAGGCAGGACAATACTTAACGTTGTAATGCAATTGATTTATTCATTGCAATTTGTTGAGACATTTTTCGGTGTGTATTATGATCCAGTGCTCACAAATAAGTGAAGAAAGCATGCAGTGGTAAGTGAGAAGGGTTGAAACATGCAGGAATTCAAAACAACAAGGTGCTTAGACTCCTTTATGCATTTATTTATATAATAAAAAGGGAGTCAAGTTTATCTGTGGTCACCTGCATTAGATCTCATGAAATTTAGATCATCATCAGGACAAGATGTGTGAGCACCTACTATTTGAAGACCGTATTGAACGACATCTGACTTGGAATGAGAAATAACGGGGTGCCGAGCCAGAGCTCTGGTGTCTCCGGTCTTTACGTTTAGGTTGCCATATGCCGAAGTATGAATTAATTATGATAGTCCACTCATGAGGGCACGTAGATGTCTCTTGCAGTGGTTATGATTCAATTACGGTAGTCCACATGTGAGGTCGCTGCCGTCCGGGCTAGCAAGATGGAGACTCAATGGTCACGGTGAGCGGCAGTATTTATTTTCAGCCGAGTAAATTGGGGCGCTGAGCGGGAGATACGGAGTCAGAGATCAAAAAGCTTTTTTAGAAAGTGAGCATTTTCTTGCTTAACCATTCTGTGACTCTATAGAATCCACATCTGCCTTGGTGACAGTTGGGGTCTTGTGCTTTCCCTCTAGACAGTCACACAAAGGGAGCTGAGGTGTGCCTTGCATATTCAGATGGGCCATCACCAGGCTGATGGGCCTCCCTGAGCTAGAGTGGTGGGAAGAGTTGACACTGACAACTGAATAGGGCTGTGTCAGTCCTCATACAAACTGTCTCCACCCCCTGTAGTGTGTCTGGAGCCAGGTCAGGAAAAGGCTGGGTCTTGTGCACTACAAAGACTTTCCTTTGAAGTATGCGTACTTGAAAGGCAGAAAGGTGTATAAGTATTGGACCTCTGAACACTTCTGGGCTGAAGGACATTCTGCCAGGAAGAAGATCTGGAAGCTGTAGGAGGGACTGACTCTCTGCCTGTTGTTTTGTTGTGCTGGCCTGCTGCTAGCTGCTTCTGTTCTGGGACTGAAAGGTATGGACTTTGCATTCTGAATCCTGCTTCAAAGGTTCTTCAAGGGTTTGTGCATGCTTGCCTCCTGTTGAGAAGTCTCGGGGTCATTGAAGTCTTCACCTTCCAGTGCCTGGTCTCTTCTTCTGAGAACCCCGACTTTCCAAATGGTGCCGAATCCAGTTCCTGGGCCCTTGGAATTGCGAACTGGTGAAAAATCCCATGAATAGACACAGCACTGCCGTGTGGCTGAAAACTTGACTCATCACAGCTATGTGACCGAAGAATCGACACAGCACCTGCAGTGCAGCTGAAAAATCACCAAAGCCCGAATCCCAAGCACCGTGTCACCAACGTCCTGTTACCCGATCGGACTGCAACACAGCTCCTGCTTCGTGGCTTGAAGAATCGATACATCGCCGGCTTTGCGGCTGTGAAATCGATGCAGGGGCTGCTTCGCTGCCACCGCATCGACACAGCGTGTCTGAATTTTCGATGCATCGTCCCTGGGTGCCGATTTCTTCATTGACGCTGCCCAGCAGTAAGGAGACTAGGCCGTGTGTCCGGAGATCAATGCAACTCCTCCTCTTCCAGAGGGAACTGGCACATCACCTTACCTGACAGTAAGGAACCAATGCATTACTTCCCCTGCATAGCAATAAGGAACTTATGCATCACCTCCCCTTTGAGTAAGGAACCGACACATCGCTTTGCTTTTCTGGCGCCTCACCCACCCTGCACCTGTTTTCATCTTTGAACTTTAACGCATCCCAGGTACTTTGTGCTAAAAGTGATACATCTATAGATTACTATGGACTACATTTGCTTAACATTTGAAAAGTGTTATCTTTGCTTGTGTATGTTGGATTTTTGTTGTTTTGGTCTTGTGTTATTCAGATTAATATTGGCTATTATTCTAAACTGGTATGGACTTATTTTGTGGTATTCTCAATGTGTTACTGTGTGTGTATGTACAAATGCTTTACACATTGCCTCTGAGATAAGCCTGACTGCTCTTGCCAAGCTACCATGGGGGTGAGCACTGCAGGGGTTATCTTAGCTGTGTGACTCCCTTACCCTTACTAGAGTGAGAGTCCCTACTCGGACAGGGTGCAAACCACTGACATCTAGAGACTCCATTTCTAACACTGGGGTTTTGGATCACACCTGTTCATCCATTGGTCTCTCCAACAATAGATTGCATTTTGCTTCTCCCTGCCACAGCATACAGCATGCAATAGGTCAGCCTACTTCCACTACTGTCCCTCTTGCATTGAAAGTGACAGCATCTGCCTGAAAAGAGTTGCACTACAGCGCCAAGTTTCGTGGTCTAATACCTTACTTTTTAATTGCTTTTCTCGATCTGTTTTTTTTATTATTTTAATCAACCTTGTTAAAACAATGTCTTCAGCCTACAGTATTTCAAAACAAATAATCCATTTTCTTTACACAAACAAGAATTACATTTACCTCTCATGTGCATTAAAACACAAATAGCTGTTATCTGATCAAAGTACACCTGGCTACCAGGAAGCACACAAATGTGTAATTACAATTATGTGTGCTGGTTATTTATGTTTGTTTCAAATTTAAATTTTGTTCACAAGCACGTTTAGGATGTGGCAAGGTTTCTTTTATTTTTTTCTCATAAAACATAATTGTGTCACTCGCTTGCCAAGGCCTGACCCGTTGATTTTGCCAATGGTTGTGATACTTATATGTTCCTATTCTTGCTTCGAATTTCATTAATTTTCTAATTCCGTGCATTATGTTTGGTACACTGCACAAGTTACCCAATCTACTACTACTGCCTGTTATGCCAGCTGCCATTTAGAGCAGCAGCAGAGGACCTCCACTTCTGTTTGTCTTGGGCAAGTTTCTGTACGGTGCCCCAGTTGTGTTTCGGGGCCTTCAGTACTTTTTCCATAGTTTTTTTCTAGGTGTTCTTTGGCCTGCCTTTCTTCCGCTTGCCTTCTGGGATCCACTGTAGAGCTGTTCTTGTGATAGAGTAGTGATAGAGCAGTGTTCTCCTCTGATGGTGTGTCCTATCCGTCTCCATCTTCTTCTCATAATGTTGGTGGCCATCTTCTTGTGTTTGCACTTGGTGAGCAGTTCCTGGCTGGAGATGATTGCAGCCAGAAAACGAGCAAGATTCTTCTCAGGTGACAGGTGAGGATAGCTGACAGTTTGGTGATGTTGCTTTTCGGCTTCCATTAGCGTTCTGATCCATACAAATGTGCGGAAAGAACATAGCTCTGGGAAAGCCTCAGCTTTGTTTTGGTGATGTACTGAGATAAACTACTCTCATTGCTCAGCATCCTGAAGGCATTCCTGGCCTTGTCCAGTCTGCGCTTAATGTCACTGACTGCCCCCGTCATGTTTGATAGTACTGCCTAGAAAGGTGAACTCCTCAGTCGTGGGTAGGTCCTCTCAATCAACCTTGTTTGGATTATAAATTAGCTGAAAGAGGAACAAAATAGTAGTAACTTTACACTCATAATTTGACCCCCCCACCTTTCAGGGGATGGAGACATGTAAGCCTGCACATTTTAATAACTTTTCACACATAAAAAGCCCTCAAGACCTACTATTCGTATAAGCTTTTGGGGTCTGCAAGTGCCTGAATACGCTGTCGGATGATTAGCCGCGCTTTATAAATCCTGATTGATTGATTGATAAATGGTGAATAGTCAAAAGTAGTAAAGTTACTCAAAAGTGTAAGATTAAACTTACAAATGTAGATGTACTCATCTGTAAGTTTACCTTTGTGTACACGTCCCATAGTACCCCTGATTGTATTTGTTGTTTCCTATGCTGCCAGTAGTCATTTCTAAATCTCTCTTTACTTTCCTGGTTAGACAGTCAATAGCTTCATGTGAAGTACTTGGTGCTATGACTCAGCATAGTGACTGACCATAAAAATGTAAATTCCAGAAAGTACTTGATTAATTTTGACAATGCTCTAGTGTATTCCGTTAAAGTTGGAGACTATTTCTGGTCAGCAAGCTTGAATGTTCAGAGACATACACAGTGCTGGAATAATTCATAGATGTTCTGTGTTGGAGCGTAGGGAGAACGGTTCCACTGCGTAGTTCATCGGTATGCCAAAAATAGTTCACAACATAATGCTCCTGAAGAAAAAAAAAGGAAAGGTCCTTAGGGAAGAGGTCTTCATTTTTTGTGTTTCACAAATTATCACTTTTTCAGAAAACATGCTATATAGTACTGGAAATGGAAATGTGTTGGTGATAGCGTGCTATGTACCAGAACTAGAAAAAACGGCTGCTGCTGGGTTTTAAAAGAAAATGGTGTTTGAACTGGATTTGTTAGAGCATATTGCATCCTTGTGGAGGTTTGCATGCCAATACAATGGGGGTGCTTGTTAGACTAGCTGCAAGTCCCATTACTTAAGTTGTACAAAAATTAAAGGCACGTTCTCAACCTAATCCCAAAAGAATCATGATGGCTACCTGGGTCCCCACTTTGAAAGAAATTACTAAATCTTCACCCAGAGATTTACAACTTTTCAAGAGATCAAATGTAATCCTTTTGGGAATTCACAAAACTGTTTCAGGTCACAATTTGAAACCAACACTCATTCACGCTTTCCAGGAGTAGTCCTGGAAAGGGTTGGGTCCGTGTAAATGCACGTGATGACTTTATGGCTTTTTATTTCTTTTCAAGAAACATAATTATCATTTTTTTTGTTAAGGGAGGGAGTCTTCCCTTTCCTATTCCTGAGAAGTGAAATTATTCCACAGCTTGAGAGGAGTAAATCTTTGAAAATGTCCAGTGTGAAAAGGGGTTAGAAAATAGTTTGTGAAGTCAGCACTGTAAATTTACAGCTGTGAGCAAACTTGAGACTCCAAGAGAGTATAGCCAACATTGCTGTATTAAAAAAAATCATAGACAATAAGTTAATTGATAGTATGCCAAACAATTATTAAAAAGTCCAAAAAGTTTCTAAAAAACATAGGAGTGAAGCCATGTGTTTGGATTCAGCACGGTACAAGAGAACTTTGAAGCTAAGGTTCTCTTCGTCCCCTTTCAACTTCATCCACTGCCACCTTGTTTAAACCAAACCACATTAAAAGGACCATCAACCAACACTAACCCAGGAAGTCTTGCTTAGCAGAGGAGCCGCTTGATCTAACAAACCCTCCTCTTGAAAGGAACAAATATCACCTGTCCTATTAAGTTTCAAATGAGCAAGCAGTACTACTGGGTCAAGCCTGTTTCTTCTTGCTGACTACTCTGTGATTTCTCTCAGAAGGAGAATAGCAGATGTCAGTCATGAAGACTGCAATTATACATAACACTGACACTGACTCTGCAAGGCACAGGTGTGAAGCAGCAGAGTTGACCTGGGACAGAAAATAGGTTAAGGCATCAAAATAAAAGAGGCCTCGACTAACAAATGAAAAAGCTCAGAAACAGGTCCAGATTTGCAAAACGGAATAGTTTTGATCTAGTTCTACAAGCTGTATAGTATGGTATGAGAGACTGCATGGATTTGAGCTTGCTGCAGGCAATATTTGTTTTAATATCAGTAAATTAACGGTAAAAAACAAGTTCACAAAGTGCCATAAATCCAGCCCACACACAGACCTATCAGACCAACCCATCGGGCACTGCCTGCTTGCCTTATAGGCCAGTCCGATGCTGTGAAGTAGACATTAAAAGGCCACAAATAGAATACAAATCTCAATAGGTCCCATTAATCAATCATCACCATTTTGTAAAGCGCAGCTCTGTCACCCCTACCGGTATCAGAGCGCTGAGGATGCTGTGTATGTTGAAGCCAGGTATTGAGTCTTTTTCTGAAGTCCTCCAGAGAGGGTGCTGTTCGGAGGTGGAGGGGCAAGTCAGGGGCGGCTCTAGGCTCATGGCGGCCCTGGGCAAGGAGCGTAGGAAGGGGGCCCCGGAAAAGGGGGTCCGGGTGAGGCGGAGCCCCCCGGAAATCAGGAGGGGGGGTCAGGGTGTTAGGAAGTGGAACAGAGCCGGAGGCCGCCAAATCCCTGCCAGGGGCCGCCACGCAAATATGTATCCATCCTCAGAGGATTATTATATTAAGGATCTATATTGGCGTGGAGGCCCCTGGGGTTTGGTGGCCCTGTGCAGGTGCACAGCTTGCACATGCCTAAGCCCGCCCCTGGGCAGGTTGTTCCAGGTCTTGGCAGCCATGCAAGAGAAGGAGCGGCCCCCGCTACGGCTGCGGTGGATGGGGTTGATTCGGGTCGTCTGAGGTCAGTGGGTCCTATATAAGGCACTACACGTGAACTGGCAGGCGCAGGGTAGAGAAGACTTTTGAATCGCACAGGGAGTATAGACATGGCATGGCGTGCTGCATCTTTTAAAGAGGATTCTTTTCATATATTACGACCAAATGAAGACTAGTAAAAGAAGCCTAGCAATTACATGTTATGGCTAAATGGAGGGTACTGCTGCGTTGCTCAGCGGTTTTCTTTTACTTCATTTGGCTAGAGGTGACAGGTTTACTACCCTAACAGGGACCTGTGTGATCTGGAAAGCTAGAATGTAAAGCATTTGCTGTCCAAATAAAGACATCATCTCTGTAAAAAAAAAACCTCCTTTGTGATAAAATGGAAACTCTGCAGCATGAAATGTTTTCTCAGTGCTATGAGGATTTACTGGACCAATAAATTCAACAAAGGGCCTGGAAACACCGCGTTTCTCTTAACTCGATGCTCGTATTTCCTAAGACTCGTCTGACTGTGGGAGGAAAGCCTTTGTGTGAGGGATGTCGGTGATGTTAATCTAACACACACACGGCGACTGCAGAAGGATTCAAAGGTTTGATTGTCATACCATTTTAGTGACATTGTGCTCCCATTTTCCTCTCAGTGCGAGGTAATAACTATGAGCTAAAGTCCTCAGCTGAACGTTATGAGCATATTGCAAGCCACGGGGGAGTTCTGTGACCGCCTCGAGGCACGAGGTCACAGTATAAGTGCCTTTATAAAACAGCAGAACGAAGATTCTGGTTTGCAATATCCTTTTATGGCGTTTTTTCATTTCTTAAAATGTATAGATATTTTTCTCACACTCCTTCCATAGCTGCCACGTGTGAACTGTCTGGCCTTTTGTTATATTATGTACCCCGGACGTAACTATAAATAATCTACCGAGGCCAGTTTGATGGTCACTGGCCAGCACGTCACTGTAACCCCAGCCATGCCCCAGACAATTTTATTATCACTGCGCACACCGCGATCATTGCTCCCACGCACACGGGTGAGCACCACGCAGTCACCCAGTGACGTGTTGGGAGTTGGAACAGTACATTGCTCTCCAACTTTAACAAAACACAGCTAGAACATTTGTCATCATACTTCATAAAGACACATACAAATCTTGGTTGCAGTTCCTTGTAGTAGCTGTGCTTCGCGGGCGCCATTGGGGCATCAAACCAGGAAGTCCTTCAGGTGGGTGGATGGACTTGGGTTTGCTCGTAAGGTGGTTCCTCTTGTAGTCACCTTGTCTGGAGGATCTTGGAGTGGTGAGAACGGATACATCATTGCCTCCCTGGGAGGAGCCTGATTGAGTCACAACCTGAGTTGGAGGAAATCCTCCCGGGGACGGGGCTGCTGACGGTGAAGGCAACCTATCCTCTAGCTCTGCCTCAGGTTCGGTGTCTGAGGAGGCGTCGATAGTGTCTGAAGGTGTTGACTTTTTTGAAAAAGGAAACGTTGCTGGCAATTTCTTCAACACCTCTTTGGGCAGTCATCATGGTGCACTGCTATAGCGCCTTGTCACTGGCCAGGGTTGGCAATCAAAAGGTAACTAGAATTTGCTCCCTGGGTACCTGTCGTTAGCGAACACCGCATCTCCCAGTTGAAAGTCCAACCGCTGGGCTCTCCACTTGTCACTGACTCGCAGGTTGGTCGCGATTCTTCTTTTGAGGACTCTTTCTTCATCAATGGGATCTGGGGTCAATTCTGGGTGATGTGAAATTGTGTCCCTAATAACTCGCCCATGCTGGCATGCCCTGGAGCTTGCCAAATAGTGGAGTGGCATTTGCCTGTATTCTCGTAGGAATCCATAAATCGCTTCCTCCAGTGGTTGGTTATCTTCTTGATCAATATGGATTACCTTATTTAGGGTGCAAAGGAACCTCTCCGCTTCTCTATTGGCTTGTGGCCATCTCGGTGTTATCTTGCGATGTTTGGTGCCCCAGGAGCAGACGTATTCTGCAAATCCAAAGCTTTGGAAGGGAGGACCGTTATCAGTCCATACTTCATGCATGAGACCATGAGTGATAATTATATTTTTTATTTTGGCCATGACTTCAGAGGCAGACTGCGATCCGATTACCTTGATTTCAGAGTATTTGGTGAAGTTGTTAATCATGACGAGGGCATGTCTTCCATCCGTTAGATGACCAAAATCGAAAATGGCGTTCTTACGAGGCTGCTGTGGACCTTCCTCAGTGAGTACTGGCACTGGGGCTTCCGGAGATCCAGGAGACTTTGCACCAGGTGCAGGATCTTACTCCTGTTTGTACCATTTCGTCGATACCCGGGAACCATACTTTGGTACAAAATCTATCTTTGGTCTTGACAAATTCCTGGTGGCCGATGTGAGCTAGTTGCACAACCTGTCCAGTGAGGCTGCTTGGGATTACCAAATGAAGTCCTCTAAGCATGAATCCACTCGCATTTGTTGAGATTTCTTGGCGAACATTGAATAGAGACTCGAGGATTCTTTTGACTTCTAGGGTTCTTTGCGAAAGATATGCCTTCAGAGTTTTCCATTCTCCTGATCGGACTGTAGCGATTGCCAGTTGGAGGCATTCATCTTCTTGGGTGGCCTGCCTGAGGGTGTTAAGCGGCAGAGAAAGTGACCGGGATATTTCTGCGATATGGCAGACCTATTCTCCATTCTATTTGGCTTCTTTGGCTTCTTTGGAGGTTGCTGCACAAGGGTGGCTGAGAGATAATCAGCTGGATTGGTGATACCTGGTCAATATTCGACTCTACAGTCATATTCCTGTAGCTGCAACATCTATTTTTCGATGTGAGGTGGCAGCTTTGAAACAGATCCCTGGAACAGTGGTACCAGTGGCATGCTGTCTGTCGTGACTATGAATGGATGTCCATACACATAGAGGTGGAAATACCTGCATGCCTAGTGTATGGCGATGGCTTCTTTCGATATTTGGAAATATCACTATTCAGTCTCCATGAGCAATCAGCTTGCATATGTGATGGGAGTCCAACTTTCATCTGCTTGTTGTTGGGCAAGAACAGCTCCAAGTCCTTTCGGGCTAGCATCTACCGCAATGTTGGTGGGCTTCTGATGATCGAAATAGGACAGGGTGGTATCCAAGGATGGAGCAGCTTTTGCCCTGCGGAAAGGCTCTTCCTGCTTGGTATCCCACATACAGGTAGCATTTGTTTTGGTGAAATCACAAAGGGATTGGGTTAGGACCATGAGGTCTTGGAGGAACCTCCCACAGTAATCCACCATACCCAGGAAACTCGTACTACAGAGAAGTTGGTGGGCGCCAGGGCTTCTTGTTCATATCGGACTTTCTCTGGGTTTGGTGCTATCCCTTCCCTGAAAACTTGTATCCAAAAAAGCTGGTCCTTTGTTTCAGAAACGTGCTTTTTTCGAGATGGAGAGTGAGTTCATACTCCTTGATCTTTCAGAGGACTCCGCTGAGGTGTCTGTGGTGCTCGGCCACTGTTTTGGCATGTATGAGGATGTCATTGCTAACATTAATGACTCCAGGTAAGTCGCCCAACATTTCCTGAATGGTGTTCTGGAAGACTTCAGCAGCACTTAACATGCCAAAGTTGAGGCGGGGAAATCTTCATAGGCCAATGTGAGTGGAAAAGGTAGTGATATACCTTGAATCTTTGTGGCGCAGTAGCTGATGGTAGCCGGAGCAGAGGTCAACCTTTGAGAACCACTTTGCTCCTTTGAGTTCTCCCAGGATGTCATTTATTGTGGGAGTTATCTGCCATTCTCTTTTGATGGCGACATTGGTGAGTCTCGTATCCACTCAGATGCGGACCTCCCCTGGCTGTTTCTGTTTCTTTGCAATGACGATGGGCGAGACCTACGGGGTGGGGCCCGTCACCTTCTCGATTATGGCTGCATGTTCCAACTTTTCTAATTCTTCTTCTACCTTTGGTCAGAGATGGAAAACAATTTGCTGGTGTCATAGAGCTATTGGTTGAATGGAGCAGTCAATATTCAGGCTTACTTCTTTACCTTTGAGACAGCGGATGCCTTTGAGCAAGTCAGTGAACTCGTCAAGGATGGTGGACAGTTCTTCCTCTTGTACTCCGAGGGCAAACAATATCAAGTCGAGTGCTACAGGGGTCTGTCCACTGACCAGCATGCCATGACCTTTCTCTGCTACATAGATGACTGTGTCGATGCTTGCACTTTTGTGGGACACCAGTGATTTGAAGAATCCAAGGAGGGGTACGGGACGTGCTTGTCCATATGCGTATACTTTTACTTTCACCTTTTCCAGCTCCGGGGGATTGACTAGGGAGTGTTATACATCTGCTGCCAATAGTTTCGATGAACGGTCTGGTGTCGATGGTTGCTGTGTATCTTTGAGTCCCTAATAGAAGTTGGCACTGCGGGAGCAGGCGGAGAGATGACCGGGACCCACCGACTGCAAAGACAGTGTGGATAGTGTATTCTTCCATTTCATCGTCCATGTCTTCTGGTGTGGCGGGGCTGCTGGTGTTAGCCTGGACTGTTTCTGTCTGGGGTTTGATCTTTGATGACCTGCAAACGTTGGCAAAATGGTTGTATTTTCTGCAGGCGTCCCATCTCTTCCCCCTTGCAGGGCACACTAACAGCTTGTGTGGAGGTCCTCCACAATATTCACAGCCTTTGTGCCATTCTGCGGGCTGTTTTCATGTCAGCGGCGAGGTTAGACTAAATTAACTGGTTCGGGTTTAATTGGCCAGTGGAGTGACGACTTCATATGAGATGCTCTTGCTTTGGACAGCTCTTGTGACTGCCCAAGTGTCAGAATGGCATGTAGTGATTTCCTGGATCCTTGGAGGATCATCTCTCTCAGTTTGGACGAGGAGCACTCTTGTCTTACCTGACCTCTAATTTCTTCCTCTTCATTGGGAAAGCCATAGGCACTTGCTACCTCTTTGAGACGACAGTGAAAGGTTTCTATGGATTCATCTGGGTCCTGGTGCGCTTGGCGGAAAAAAAAGGGTTCATAATCCCTAGTCGCCAGTGGTTCGAAATGTGCGTTGAGAGCCATGAGTAGTGTTGCAGATGTGTTGGACGTAGCTCCGACTAACATCTTGTATACTTTGTGAATGTCTTTTCCTCTCAGGTGTATGAGGAGTGCTCTGTGCCGTTTCACAGCGATTTTGGTACTTTAAAAGTAAAATTGAAGGCGCTCAACCCAGTCCTTCCCTTCTGGGTCTAGTCCAGACAGTGCTCCGTGTACCATAAAGGGCTCTATGACTGGTATTGAGGCGATTGTGATGTATGGACCATTGGGATACCGGGGGGTCACTAGCTATGTCTGTGACGCCTCGCAGCATGAGCGGTGGGAGCCACTTGGGGTGGAGTGGCACAGCCCGCTGTGTGAGGGCCTCAGTTACTCTGGTGAGACACAAATTAGGGTTGCAGTCTACTCCAGGGGGTGCAGGGAGGGCAGTACAACTGCTTGACAGTGGGGCTTTTAGCACTTGTGAGTCAGCAGTCTTAGTGCCCTGCTGAGGAGATGAGCAATGGGAGGGGCCTATGGCCATCCAAAGCTGCTTTGCCCCAGCTGGCAAGCTGGCTGGACACTGGACTCAGCAAATGCAGGGACGGGAATGGGCTGCTGTGTTGAGGGCTTATATATGTCAAGATCACAGCCTATCATAGCCACCGTGGGCATTGCAGGTGTCCTCCATGGCCCACTTGGTCATAGGCATAAAGCTGGTGCTGCGGGGAACCGGGGCACTCACCACATTAATTGTAACACCAGGATGCCGGGCAAGGCCTATTAAGGCAATACGCCCACTTCTGTTGGACTGGCTTTGGGCCCGCAACGTGGCAGACTTGCAGCCCTCCCTCGCAGAGACAGGTTACAGCAAATGGTGGCCGCGTGCAGGGTTTATTTTATTAACAATATGCACACCGCGTAGGAACAAACCACAACTCCAACGCACACGGGTGAGCACCTCATAATCACCCCATGACACATTGGGAGCTGGAACAGTACAAAGGGGTCCTGTCTTTTTAGCCAAGAGTTGCTTCCTTGCTAGGATTTTTTAGGTTCTTTTTTAATGTAAAAAGGCATCCCCTGAGTCCCATAATAAACATGTCGTCGGCTAAAGGTTTGGTATGAGTGAAAACGTTCAGCTTTTGAGCTGCAGATTCCAAGCAAAGCTTTTCTTCATTGCTCAGAACATAACACAACTTCAAGCCTAAAAAAAGAATTGAAACATTTCATACATATTTGTTCGTCCAACCCACTACCCTTCAAAATACCATCAACCTATTTGGGAATAATGATACCAGCATGTTTTGTTTTGTCCTGCACATATGTCTTTCTAAGAGCTGCAATACCCCCGGTGTAACATTACTTTTTTAAGTTAAAGGAAGTGCCCCACTGTTTACAACTTCTGCCAGCATGTAATTTTATGGTTTTTAGATAAATATTGAGATACAGACCGAAATGCAGTTTGGCCCTCCACAAACGTTCCTCAAAATAAAGGGCATCCTCCCATCCCTTGGAAGAGAGGAAGGAATATTTCCTCACACACCTTAATGCTATAGATGGCTTCAAAATGCCTGTGAAATGTAGATAAGGCATTTTACTGCATTGCTTAATATCTTAGGTGCAAGAAATGTTTAGGACACTACCCAACGAGAATTATTATAATTTTTTTAATAAATAAACCAGGCGTGCTGCAGAGGCTAGCACACTGTCCTAATGTGCCGTAGCCTGTATAATTCAAAATTCAAGTTTTTCAACCTGGCCTCTGTGCACTGTTGCCTATATCAATAAATTGTTATATTTTTAAACACACTTTAAACTCTCGTATTATAATCCTCCAACGTGTGAAATAACAATGACCAATGATTTATTCAACACATCAAAACATTTCCTTGTAAACATATACAAATTTAATTTGTTGGAATCACAAATCAATTTCTTCTGTGCATTTTCTTGCTTTACAGCACAGAGTCAATGTTTCAAGAGATTCGCCCAATGAATTTCAAGACCCATCGGCCCTTCTTCAGGGGCTTGGTCTGTAAACAAAATAAACATACTCTCACATATAACAGAACCCGTTTTAGGGTAAAGCAGTCTGTTAAATATATACATTAGAAAATAACATGTCATCAGGTAAAAATGTCCAAACGCTGCCCATGCCAATGCAACAAGTTTGTGGATGAAAGCTGTGATGACTGATAGACTGAGACCCGTGATTAGGTAGAAGGCATATAGGTGATGAGAACATGCCAGGCGACAAACTGCCAATTCACACTAATATCATCAACTGGGCCAAAGCAAAGAATCATTCTACCGCTGTGCGCCAAGTTTGAAGACCCGTGAAAGTGTGCCAGAAAAATTCCAAAGAAAAATAATGCCAAGAAAAAGCGGGTAACAAACGGACCTTATACTCCGTTATTGTAAATTACGCCAAGTTTGTTATCTGTAAAGAAATGACATCCAAGTTCTATAAGAAGCGTCCTCTTTCAAATATGTTAGCCAGACAATGACACTCCGAATCGGGAAATGTTGTGACCGACTTAGAACTAACCTTGTTGTGCACTTGTAGCCGTAGAACGCGGCTTCCCCGTCCATCCGACCTGAGGTGATCAACTATTTAAATCTGAAAAAATAAATAGATGTATGCACTTAGACCGTAGAATAGACTATAGGTAACAACCTCTTACACTCCTCATGTTGTCAACTGACCTTTCTCCAAACGTCCCCTCAAGGAGTATGTCTTCCCCGTCGGACTTGAATACTCCAGTTCGCCAGCAAAATGGAACGCGACGCATGCGTACTTTCTCTTGTCAGTCTCTGCGGTAAAAATAAAGCCAGAAGAGATGACGGACTGTGTGCTTCTCTACCACTGTGTTAAACGCCATTTGTAAACAGTAAAGTACTACGTCAGTTCTATCAAAAGTGTGTGTAAAAATGTGGATTGCAAGCCCCTATTCCACTACGTCGAGCGCCATGAGCATTAAATAATACAAAACGTAC
The DNA here is from genome assembly GCF_964261635.1 of Lissotriton helveticus. Lineage (NCBI taxonomy): Eukaryota > Metazoa > Chordata > Amphibia > Caudata > Salamandridae > Lissotriton > Lissotriton helveticus. Next base: position 577,747,721 of record NC_136063.1, read on the forward strand.
TACCTATGATGATGTACTGGTATAGCCACGTTAACCCGCGATTCCTACAGGCCACCTAGATACACCTATCCCGCAACCGAGGTAGTGCTCACGTGACAATGATTACACCAGTAATAAAAAGAAAAGAAAAGAAGAAAGAAAGGATAACTAAGAGAAACTGTAGAGAACATGGCACAGATTAAAATTCCTACAAAGTGCATCGCGTTCATGTAAAAAGTTACACAATGTTTCTGATGACTGTAAATATATACATCATAAATAATGAACCAACATGTGGATGCGTTTAAGAAAAAACAGCCTGTCATGCTTTCCATCTAGACTAGAGCTACAGAAAGCATCCTAGATCTACTTTATCGTTGATCCCTTTCGGATCTTGAGTGTTCAACCTTCTTATCCAGTAAATCTCTCTCTGCAATAGAGTTCTGGTGAGATCTCTCCCAGGTGCGGGTTTAACCATCTCTATGACCTGAAATTTTAGCTGTGCTATTGTATAACAACTTTTGGTCCAATAAACAGCTAGACTACTGTTGATATTGCAGTTACATATAGTACTTTTGTGTTCTGAAATCTGTGTTTTAATTTTTCGCTCAGTTTTGCCTATATACAGTAGGCCACAAGGACATTTAATTCCGTAGATCAAGTTTGACGAATCGCAATCCGCATTGTGTTTAGTTTTGAGGATCTCCCCCGTTTGGGGGTGCTGTACACTGTCACTGCAGATAACATTGTTACAATGAACGCAATTCTGGCACCGTCTGGTGCCCCTGTAATTCCTCGAAGTTTCTATAGGTTTAGGTTTTTAAATCTCCTTTAGATTCCGTGATCTTCTGTATGCAAATATAGGCTTGTTCTTGAAAAGATATTGAAAATCGCTTTCATTGGCTAAAACTTCCCATAGTTGTTAATGATCTTTTTAACCTGCCTAGAGCAGGTGGAAAATTTAGATACAAATACTTGTCTGTTGGCTTGTGGTTTAACTTTTGGTTCCCAAAGACTGTTCCGTGTTCTGTTGTTCGCCTTTAGGATAGCTTGATCCAAGATTGATTCCTGGTAACCTTTAGATTTATATCTTTGTTTGATGATGCAATCATTTTTCTGTAGAGAGATGTTGTCAGAACAAATCCTTTTAGCTCTAAGGATCTGACAGTAAGGAAGATTTTAGATGAAACTTTGCGGATGAAAGCTAGTAAATAATAAGGCGTTGTTCTTGTCAGTTGGTTTATGGTACACCTCTGTATGTATGTATCCGTTCTCCATGGTTACTAGAACATCCAGAAACTGTAACGATTTTCTGTTCATTGTCCTTGTGAATTCAATGTTTTCATCGAATTGATTGATTTGATTGATTTTAGTGTCCAGTAGCTCCCAGGTGTTGTTCCACAATAATAAAAGATGTTGTCTATATATCTACATTATAATAGTAGATTCTCTGACCATTCTTTGTCATTGTACATGAAAGAATCCTCGAATTTAGCCATGTACGTATTTGCATACGCCGGAGACCCGGCAAAGCCCTTAGAGGTACCTTTCAGTTGCAAATAAAATTCACTATCCCATTCAAAAACACTGTGGTGGAGGCAAAAGTGTAGGATCTCCAGTATGAACACTTTATCAGCACCTAAAGCATTTTGTTTCAGTAAAGCCCATTCTACTGCCTCCATACTCCCAGAAAGGGGGATGGTGGTGTATAATGCTTTAACATCCAAAGTGCACAAAATGGTGTCCTTATCCAGTTTGGTTGGTGATCCCACACTTAAGGAAGTGGTGAAGGCAGACAAGGCACCAGAGCCAACTATCTCAGATGTAAATGAAGTTAATGAGGAAAACACAAAAAAAGGAGCAATGAAATGTATAATGTGGGCAACAAAAAACATGAAATGAACCTACAAGGAGCAAGAAGAATGAAACTAAAATGGTGTGTAACTGATGAGAACATAGTATCCATATTGCACTGTATAAAGTTGCCCGGTTATCAACAGGGGAGGCAACTTTTCTGATTGAAGTGGACATTTAGCCAAGGCTTGTCACAAGAACATGCATATTGCAACATTAAAAATAGCTGTTGTTTTGGAGGCGCCCTTGCCTGTCAATGATTTCTATGGAGTTCACAATGGGGACTCAAACACTTTGGTCTTGATAGTTCAAGGTGTAAGAAGCAAGGGGGTAGAGGGAATGAATAGACAGTGTATGTGTGTCTTGTAAGTGTTTGGAAAGGTCCCTGAATGTCATGGCTGACTCGGGATCCCCATACACTATAGTCCCCCAAAGTAAGGTTCAAACCTTTATTAGCACACAAAATTGACAATCTCCTGGGACCTGCTGTGAAGGCTGTCACTTTTGATGGTCGAAGAGTCAACTTCATAAGCTGCTTTCTATGTAATGCCGGATTCCACAGGTGAAGGAAATATACTGTAGTAGACATGAGCTTCTGCCATGCATTTAGGCTGTTTGGGGAAGCAAGTTTACAAGAGTGTGAGATTCGGAAATAGATGTGGCAGCATATGTCAGTGATGTGTGTGCTGCAGGATGCAATGTTTCTAGAATAATTATTGCCCTCAGAGGACTACAAGTGTTGAATTTGGTCAGGTAATGTATTTGTAAAGGGTGGCCTTCAATCGATCCCTATCAAGCTCATTGGACTATTTTATCCAAGTGTCCTTTGAGATAAGTGATGTGGGGAATTTAATTTTCTGCCTGAAAGTTCATATTGAACGCTTGCCACCGGGGGCATATGAGAATGTTGGCCTTGAAGGTGGCTTGGAGAAGGTACAGAGGCTGATCAACTTGTTAGGAAGTTCAAAGTTTGTATGATGTGTAACATACATTTCAAAATCAAAGCAGCTCCTATGCAGCCTCTCCCTCAGCAAAGCTTTGCTCTGGAAAATTTGAGCTTTGTTATAGCTGGAACTTTTAAGAGACTTCCAACACAGATGTAATATGCCCCCGTCATAACTGACCATCATTCGTAGTGGCCTGATGTCAAGTTTGTTGAGAATGTCACTACACATGAAGTGCTTGAAATGGTCATACAAGTAGTTAGCACGTAAGGTAGACGTTCTCTGAAACCTTTGTAATGTGTGGTATACAGACATAATATCGACCACAAAAATATCGAGGTAGCTAAATATCAAGTTTAAAATATCGAGTAGACAGAATATAGATAAGACAGAATATAGACTACAAAAATATCAAATAGAATGACAATAATATCGATTCAAAAATATAGAATGGACAGAATATCGAATGGACAGAATATAGACAACAAAAATATCGAGGGACAGAATATAGACAACAAAAATATCGAATTTTAGGTAAGTAAGTAAGTAAATTTATGTTATTTAATTTTTGTGTAGTATAATTCTGGAGCGGGTTGTGGGTTTATAGGGGAATTGGGTGGGAAGTAATTTTATTATAATTAATTAAAATTTTTAATTTATTGGTATTTATTTACAATTAATTGTTAATTATTTTTAATTGGCAATAAATTAAAATATAATTGGTAATTAATTTCTATTAATTGATAATTATGTTAATTTTATTCATTTATTTTCTGGAGCGGGTTGTTGGTTTATAGGGGAATAGGGTGGGAAGTAATTTAATTATAATTAATTAAATATTTACATTTTTTTATTGGTATTTATTTATAAATAAATGTTAATTAATTTTTAGTTGGTAATTAATTAAATTATAATTGGTAATTTTTTTATTTTAATTGATTAATTGATAATTATGTTAATTTTATTTATTTATTTTCTGGAGCGGTTTGTGGGTTTATAGGGGAATAGGGCGGGAAGTAATTTATTTATAATTATTTAAATATGTTAAAATATTTATTGCTACTTATTTACAATTAAATGTTATTTAATTTTTTGATTGGTATTTAATTAATATATAATTGGTAATTAATTTGTATTAATTGATTAATTGATAATTCTGTTAATTTTATTTATTTATTTTCTGGAGCGGGTTGTGGGTTTATAGGGGAATAGGGTGGGAAGTAATTTAATTATAATTAATTAAATATGTTAAATTATTTATTGCTACTTATTTACAATTAAATGTTATTTAATTTTTAATTGGTATTTAATTAATATACAATTGGTAATTAATTTTTATTAATTGATTAATTGATAATTCTGTTAATTTTATTTATTTAATTTTTGTAGTGGGTTGTGGGTTTATATGGGAATTGGGTGTGAAGTCATTTAATTGTAATTAATTGAAAAAATGTATATATAAATCGGTATTTATTTTGAATTATAATTATTTTAATAATTTATTGTTATCGGTAAATATTTTGTAATAATAGGTAATTATTTTTTAGTAATTAAATACATTTTATTTTTTTTAATTGGATAATTATTATAATATCTTAAATTGGGTATTAATTTTAAATAATTTGTAATTGGTATTAATATTTAATTTATTTTTAATTATATATGAAGTATTTACTTTCCCTACTGTTGCTCTATTTGGAGTGGGAATAGTAATTTTTGCCTTCCTGCTCTCCAACGCTTTCCCTACTGTTGCACTCACTGGAGTGGGAATAGTAATTTTTTCCCCTACGCTATCCAGCGCTTACCCTACTGTTGCACTTTCTGGAGTTGGAATAGTAATTTTTACTCCTACGCTATCTAACGCTTTCCCTACTGTTGCACTCTCTGGAGTGGGAATAGTAATTTTTACCCCTACGCTATCCAACGCTTTCCCTACTGTTGAACTCACTGGAGTGGGAATAGTAATTTTTACCCCTACTCTATCCAACGCTTACCCTACTGTTGCACCCTCTGGAGTGGGAATAGTAATTTTTACTCCTACGCTATCCAACGCTTTCCTTACTGTTGCACTCTCTGGAGTGGGAATAGTAACTTTTACCCTCCCGCTATCCAACGCTTTCCCTACTGTTGCATTCTCTGGAGTGGGAATAGTAATTTTTACCCCTACGCTATCCAACGCTTTCCCTACTGTTGCACTCTCTGGAGTGGGAATAGTAATTTTTACCTCTACGCTATCCAACGCTTTCCCTACTGTTGCACTCTTTGGAGTGGGAATAGTAATTTTTACCTTCCCGGTATCCAATGCTTTCCCTACTGTTGCACTCACTGGAGTGGGATAATACATTTTATGCCTACGCTATCCAACGTTTTCCCAACTGTTGCACTCACTGGAGTTGGAATAGTAATTTTTACCCCTACGCTATCCAACGCTTTCCCTACTGTTGCACTTTCTGAAGTGGGAATAGTAATTTTTACCCTCCCGCTATCCAACGCTTTCCCTACTGTTGCACTCTCTGGAGTGGGAATAGTAATTTTTACCCCTACGCTATCCAACGCTTTCCTTACTGTTGCACTCACTGGAGTGGGAATAGTAATTTTTACCCCTACGCTATCCAACTCTTTCCCTACTGTTGCACTCTCTGGAGTGGGAATAGTAATTTTTACCCTCCCGCTATCCAACGCTTTCCCTACTGTTGCACTCACTGGGGTGGGAATAGTAAATTTAACCCTCTCGCTATTGTATGGTAAATATATTGTATATTTTTTATTAATACTATGCTTTTATATATATATATATATAATCCATATGGCTCGCTTCTTTCCCAAGTGGCGCTGCTGAGCGTGGCCGCGTTGCTCCTGCGGTTGAGCCCAACCGCTATCAATCCAAACAAACGATTCCTTCCTCGGAAGGAAATCACGGAGTCGCAGTTTAAACCACAATTATTCAAGGAGATCGATTCAAAATTATTTATTTATATCCATGGAGTGCCAACCAAACGAAAAAACCAACGCGTTTCGACAGCCTCCGCTGTCTTGTTCACGGTCAGTTGTAAAGTGCAATGACACAGACATAAGTACAAAACCGCATTTCCTGGAACCCAAGGTTGCCTCCACCCGGGGGGTGTGGTTTCTGTCAATGTTCCGACACAGGGAATTCTGGTCTCTGTAGTTTGGACAGTTAGCAACCAGGTTGTAAATGCATTTCCCCTTAGTTCGTGTAATTTCCAAATTATTTCAGTTCAATGGATAGCAATCCGGTTCGTTTTGTCCATTAAATTGTTTTTTGGTGTCCAATTTGTATATATGTATTTAAAAAATATATTTTTATTTATATTAATTATTTATTTATTTTAATTTTATTAAAGTATTTTAAGTATGTTTAAGTTAGTTATATTTATTATTTCATTAATTTAAAATTACTTTTAAGTATTTAAAAAATTCGATATTTTGACTATCTATATTTTTGTAGGTCTATATTTTTGATTCGACATTTTTGTACTTACCTGTTTGAAGATAGGAAGTCGATATTTTGGCATTCTATATTTTTTACTCGATATTTTTGTAGGTCTATATTTTTGCCATCGATATTCTTTCAGTGATCCGTAATGTGTAACAGAGTGTAACACACTTTGCCATATATGTCTAAGTTCTTCCAGGTACTTGGTTTCAAACATGTCAGGACAGAGCTCTAAGACCCACAATGTAAGTGGCAGATAAAATGGTTTAACCATCTTCTTAAGGATAGCAAGGGCAGCTTCTCTGATATGGCGGAAGAGCATTGCCCCACTGCTTTTAAACAGTGAGAAAAATAAAATGACATTGGCTTAGAGTTATTGTCATTTTATGTTACCTGTCCTGCTGCTTGCAGTGGGCGGTTGGGGGCTTCTAGGCTCTCCGAGCAGGAGCGGAGTGGTTTGCCCAAACGTAAATGGACAATGACTGTTTGCTCGGCCCTCTCGGGCCACCGAAAACAGTCATGCACACTCCCCTGTTCACCAAGCAGGCTGCATTACAGCCTGCATGGAGAGCATGCTCACCCCTCCAGCCCCTGGCTGAGCGCTGCTGCTAGAAAATAGTCTGCTGAAAACATATCTCTCAAACAGTGCCGGTTCTAGGATTTTCGGGGCCCTGGGGAGAAGGGGGATGTGCAAGGCCCCTCTGATCTGCATAGACTTGACCCATTCAGGACTGTTTGCATCTGAATAGATGCCCCTGCAACTGAAACTGCAGCCCCTCCCTCTCAGCCATCAACAACCACCTCTTCACAGCTCATCAAGGGCTGAAGGTGTGAGAGTTGCTTATCTCCATACTGCGAGGGAGCTAAACAGTAGGACAATAGCCATCCCGCTGTGCCTCTGCGTGGGTGGACACCTAATTGCCGGACAAACCGGAGTTTTCAACTGAGAATGGAGAGGGAGGCCCCCTCCCCTCGGGTTCCCCTTGTTATACCATAGCAGTGAGGCCAGGGGAGGGGGCCTCCTGAGGTGGCGCACTTGTGAGGTGGCAACTTTCATGCTGTGGTCTGACTGTCGCATTGGTGCAGGGCCCCACGTTGGAGGGCTGACTACGGGGACCTGGGCAGCTGCCCACACTGCCCATACCTAGCACCGGCCCTGCTCTCAAATGTCTTATCCAACAACGACAGGACACCTCACCCTCCTCCCAGCCTTTGAAACCAACGAGAAGAGAAACACTCTTTCCTCAGAGGGCTTTCGCTAATGTGCAGCCGTTTGTTGCTTGAGAGCTGGGTTTGCACTTTTTAAGTGTCAGCACATTCTCGTGCATACATGTGAACGGCGCCAAGACACCACCATCAAGTTGTAGGGCTCCAGTTGTGGAGTACCTCCATCTCTACCCTGTCGTACACTCCAGCTTTCAGAAAAGGCAGTGAAAACTCTTCCTCAAGTAGGCATTCAACCAATACTTGAACATTACTGAATCCCACAAGTCTGATATATTAGCACTCTTCAAGCCCACCATTAACTGAAGACTGAGATACTAGTCTCAGGGGAAACCTGCAACCTCACTGGCACCGTGGCAAGCCAAATGCTTTTATGCAACTGCAGTTATTTTACTTTATTTATTTATTTATTTATTATTATATTCATGTAGAGCAACACCATGCCTTCGAGGACCAGAGCGCTTTACAAGTAGGATTGCCTAAATCTACAATGGCCAGACAAATAGTCAGAAAAAAAGGAAACTATAGAAAAGATTGGAAGGTAACAAACAATATCAAATTCAATAATTAAACCAACAAGCTAGCCCAACACCGGTCCCCTCTAACTGGAGACCCATATCTAGGTATAATGTGCAGAAAATATAATAATATGACCTTGTGATGTACTAGCTATCAGTTCACAGCAGGTAGTCCACAAATGTTGCTAGTAATCCTTACATTAAAACTGCTAGATTATGAGGCTACCCAAGGTGCAGGAGAGGGATTCCCCGCCAATCACTTTTTACTAGGGAGCATTTGCTGTATAATATAGCAAGGTTTCTAGTCAGTGCAAGTATAATAAACAATCTGTAATAATGTGTTTTCCAAAACTGAAGCAGGTAATTGTTCCTTCACCAGCCATGCTTCCTTGCTGTCCAAAACTGTTGACTGGTGACCACAAGAAGAAGATGCTCCATAGGTGAAGTTTGTCATGTGATGCTGCCGTGGGAGGGGCAAAGAGAATCAACATTATAGGTTGTTGAAAGGGAATGTACAATGATGCTGAAGTGAGCCTCTAATTTATGGTGAATTTGCACAGGGGAAGCATCGGGCACAGGGAGTGTTTTTCCTGTGATGCTCTTGAGCCTTGGTGCACAGAAGGAAGCATGTACACAGGATGAGTCTAGTCCTGTGATAATGTTTTGGGTCATGGGTAAGTTTAGCGCTGCAATGCTCCTGTCACAAGCTCACAGCACCACCCACAGTGATAGCGCAGGGTGGGTAGAAACAAACAATGTCGCTTTGCAAAATTTAGAACAAGATAATCGTCACCTTTTGAGAACAGCTAGCACCACAAGCAAAAACAAAACAGTGTAAAGTGAGAAAAGAAGACTTTGCTAAATAAAAGAAAAGAGTTGACTATAGAAAATAAATCTTTGCAATTTTGTTTGTCATCTTGGACATGTTTTTGCCAGACACACGCCTTCTGTTTGCATGGCACTGGAAGTAAAAAAAACAAAATAGTACCTCTATCATGTCTGGGGGCAGCGGACAGGCACTGAATAAGTTGAATCAATCAATGCTTGGTCCCTGCTCCACAGAAAGGAACAAAAATTATGCCAGGCCTGCCTTGAATTATTGAAAAGAAGAGTGCCAAGCAAGCAAACAAACGGTAAGCCACGAGAAGGCTCCAAGCCCTTTTTAGATAATAAAAGAGTCTTGCAATCAGGACGCATGCGCTAGTGCATACACTCGTAGGCTCAACCCAAAAAGGAGTTCCCTCAAGGGAGGAGTGGAGGGATCGAGTTAGAGCATTTTGAAACCAAAATCCTCCTGGTGGGGAAAACCATAGAATCAAGAGTGTATAGTAGTTATGACAACAAAGCTATCCAATTAGGAGCAAAGCTAACTGTAAGCATTTGATATATATTGAAAACAATAGGTTTTCTGCCAGTGCTGTCTACAGGCGAGACCTAAAAAGGAAGTAACCTTAACAAAGCCATTCACTTTTATTTTATTTTGATCAAACTTTTAGAAGAAAAATTAATTGCCAACTATAGATTGTAGAAAATGATTCAAGATACTATCACATAGAGCATGGCTACAATCCAAATGTTCATCCTAGCTGGCAGGATGAGTCTGTGATTTAAACACTCCCTGCTTAGATCTGCTGTGATCTACTGGTTACACGTTTGAATACCAGCCAGGCCGACCCCGCCTTCTGTCCATCTGAGGGTGGAAATTCGAGTACTATCAAATAGGGTAAGAGTAACACCAGGTATTTATGGCGCTCAGAAATGACAGAAGTGTAGTATGAAACACTATGTAAAAAGAAGTTCTGAAGCTGAAGATACTTGGATGGGCATCTGAAAAGAGAGGGCTAACAGCAAAATGTAGATCCTATTGTGAGGATTTTGAAACGTCCTTTACCACTTCTTCTTTTGAAATAGCTGTATCCAGAATAATACTCTATGGTCATATTTGTGGAGGTCTGGGAAGGCTAAAGAAAGAAAGTCCAAAATATCTGTACAGCAGAAAGCAAAAATAAAGATTTAGTACTCTTCAGTTTATTCAGTTGTGAGACATCCACCCATGAATACATTGCAAGATAATTTGACCTGAACTGAATTTTTAGACAAGGGGGCAGTGCATTTTAAGGCGAGCTATGTCTCACCATCATAAACGTGAAGTTGACACAAAACCTTATGCAAAAGTTGAACATAAATTTTGAAAAACAGTTAGCGTAGCCAAGAACCCGTCCTTACTATACATTTGTTGAATGATGGAACCGAGTCAAAAGTTCAGCTGTGTTTTTGTTCAACATTAATTCAAACTTGGACACTGCTGAGATTGACACTCCCTCCGACCACCTCAATCAAACCTGATAGCCAGAGCGACTAGTGGAGGTTTCAAAACAGGCTCACAGACATGTCAAGCAGGATCAGGAGGGCTGTGTCTCCGAAATATTTTTTTAATGCTTTACTGCAAGCCGTCATCTTTAAGAGACACAAACATAGGCTTGCTTGTCAGTCACTCAGCCAGAAAAATGTATCTCCGTCAGAAAAATGTGTTAGTGAGTAATTTAAATCTTCACAATTAAAATCAATTTCCTAGCAACTCACATAATAAGATCTTCATTAGGAAGACAGGAGTGTTTTTTAGAAAGAAAAAAGGACAAAGTCGAAATAATAGCAGGCAACATCACACGCCCACATGTTTTCTATTCATATTCATGTAGTCAAACAACTAATGCATAATTGTCTGCAGTAGGGTGTCAGATAAGATAAATGGGACAATTGATTTGTTCGATGGTAAGAAGCTATGTTGGGGATCCGTAATGCTCCTGCTGTGGTGGAGGCTTGCACCTTTGTAAGTTTACGCCTGGGCTTTCTGTCTGCTCACACAAATTCCTATAAGCTGCGGGTAGCTATTTTTAGGATGGAGGCTGAAATTGGTATAGTGACAACCCCAACAGGGTTATTGTACCTTGGGGCAACCCTCATTCATTATCAGTTGTACTCTCCTCCATATCAACAATTGTAGTGATGCCCAACGTGTAAGGTTATTTTCTGTTTTAAGCATGATGAAGTAGGCTATCTTGTGCCATATTCTCTAGGCCTTTCTTGACAAGGACTCTCCGGTATTTCAAGTTGGGTATCAACCATTTGAAACAGTGGTCATCTGAAAAAGGGCCTTGTCATACTACTCAATAGAGGGAGAATGTCACTTTTGTCCTAACTAACTTTGTATTCTGAGAATGTGGAAAATGTTTCAATCGACGACATTAGTCCCTACTATGGAAGTGTCATGGCCTTTAAGAGTAAATAAGTTATCACCTGCATATAACAGATTCTGGTCCCGCTATGAAGTCTATGTCCCTGATGGTGTCCTACAACTGCGTCTGGATGGGGCTCTAGGGCGACGCAGAACCATATGTGGAGAGGGTGCATCCCTGTCTTGTTCCCCTTCAAGTATGGAATAAACCAGATCGGAGTCCTTCACAGTCAATCCATGCTGCTGGTTGAATATGAAACCATTTCACATTCGCTAGAAAATCTATGCCTATACCCGTCCTCACCAGGCTTCTGAAAAGGAACATACATTTGACCCTGTCAAACACTTTTCCTGTATGGGTTGTCCTTGACCTGCCAAAAGATGTTGGTTAACAGCCAGATGTGTTTCCTAGATTTCTTGATGGGTACAAATCCTACCTGTGAACCATGGATCGGGCTTCTTAAAATGTTATTAAGGCGATTCACCAGTACTTTCGCAAGTAGCTTTGTGTCTACATTGATTAGTGATTTGGGAAATCGGCCTGTGATTCAAGCAGAGTAGGGGATCCCTGCTCAATTGTGGATGCAGTGTTATGGTAGCTCTGTTGACTTCAGGCATAAGCCTTCCTGGTTTCTCTGCTTCCTTAGAGATGACATGCAGGACAGATGTGATACAGATATCTGCCATTCTCTTTTGATGGCGACATTGGTGAGTCTCGTATCCACTCAGATGCGGACCTCCCCTGGCTGTTTCTGTTTCTTTGCAATGACGATGGGCGAGACCTACGGGGTGGGGCCCGTCACCTTCTCGATTATGGCTGCATGTTCCAACTTTTCTAATTCTTCTTCTACCTTTGGTCAGAGATGGAAAACAATTTGCTGGTGTCATAGAGCTATTGGTTGAATGGAGCAGTCAATATTCAGGCTTACTTCTTTACCTTTGAGACAGCGGATGCCTTTGAGCAAGTCAGTGAACTCGTCAAGGATGGTGGACAGTTCTTCCTCTTGTACTCCGAGGGCAAACAATATCAAGTCGAGTGCTACAGGGGTCTGTCCACTGACCAGCATGCCATGACCTTTCTCTGCTACATAGATGACTGTGTCGATGCTTGCACTTTTGTGGGACACCAGTGATTTGAAGAATCCAAGGAGGGGTACGGGACGTGCTTGTCCATATGCGTATACTTTTACTTTCACCTTTTCCAGCTCCGGGGGATTGACTAGGGAGTGTTATACATCTGCTGCCAATAGTTTCGATGAACGGTCTGGTGTCGATGGTTGCTGTGTATCTTTGAGTCCCTAATAGAAGTTGGCACTGCGGGAGCAGGCGGAGAGATGACCGGGACCCACCGACTGCAAAGACAGTGTGGATAGTGTATTCTTCCATTTCATCGTCCATGTCTTCTGGTGTGGCGGGGCTGCTGGTGTTAGCCTGGACTGTTTCTGTCTGGGGTTTGATCTTTGATGACCTGCAAACGTTGGCAAAATGGTTGTATTTTCTGCAGGCGTCCCATCTCTTCCCCCTTGCAGGGCACACTAACAGCTTGTGTGGAGGTCCTCCACAATATTCACAGCCTTTGTGCCATTCTGCGGGCTGTTTTCATGTCAGCGGCGAGGTTAGACTAAATTAACTGGTTCGGGTTTAATTGGCCAGTGGAGTGACGACTTCATATGAGATGCTCTTGCTTTGGACAGCTCTTGTGACTGCCCAAGTGTCAGAATGGCATGTAGTGATTTCCTGGATCCTTGGAGGATCATCTCTCTCACTTTGGACGAGGAGCACTCTTGTCTTACCTGACCTCTAATTTCTTCCTCTTCATTGGGAAAGCCATAGGCACTTGCTACCTCTTTGAGACGACAGTGAAAGGTTTCTATGGATTCATCTGGGTCCTGGTGCGCTTGGCGGAAAAAAAAGGGTTCATAATCCCTAGTCGCCAGTGGTTCGAAATGTGCGTTGAGAGCCATGAGTAGTGTTGCAGATGTGTTGGACGTAGCTCCGACTAACATCTTGTATACTTTGTGAATGTCTTTTCCTCTCAGGTGTATGAGGAGTGCTCTGTGCCGTTTCACAGCGATTTTGGTACTTTAAAAGTAAAATTGAAGGCGCTCAACCCAGTCCTTCCCTTCTGGGTCTAGTCCAGACAGTGCTCCGTGTACCATAAAGGGCTCTATGACTGGTATTGAGGCGATTGTGATGTATGGACCATTGGGATACCGGGGGGTCACTAGCTATGTCTGTGACGCCTCGCAGCATGAGCGGTGGGAGCCACTTGGGGTGGAGTGGCACAGCCCGCTGTGTGAGGGCCTCAGTTACTCTGGTGAGACACTAATTAGGGTTGCAGTCTACTCCAGGGGGTGCAGGGAGGGCAGTACAACTGCTTGACAGTGGGGCTTTTAGCACTTGTGAGTCAGCAGTCTTAGTGCCCTGCTGAGGAGATGAGCAATGGGAGGGGCCTATGGCCATCCAAAGCTGCTTTGCCCCAGCTGGCAAGCTGGCTGGACACTGGACTCAGCAAATGCAGGGACGGGAATGGGCTGCTGTGTTGAGGGCTTATATATGTCAAGATCACAGCCTATCATAGCCACCGTGGGCATTGCAGGTGTCCTCCATGGCCCACTTGGTCATAGGCATAAAGCTGGTGCTGCGGGGAACCGGGGCACTCACCACATTAATTGTAACACCAGGATGCCGGGCAAGGCCTATTAAGGCAATACGCCCACTTCTGTTGGACTGGCTTTGGGCCCGCAACGTGGCAGACTTGCAGCCCTCCCTCGCAGAGACAGGTTACAGCAAATGGTGGCCGCGTGCAGGGTTTATTTTATTAACAATATGCACACCGCGTAGGAACAAACCACAACTCCAACGCACACGGGTGAGCACCTCATAATCACCCCATGACACATTGGGAGCTGGAACAGTACAAAGGGGTCCTGTCTTTTTAGCCAAGAGTTGCTTCCTTGCTAGGATTTTTTAGGTTCTTTTTTAATGTAAAAAGGCATCCCCTGAGTCCCATAATAAACATGTCGTCGGCTAAAGGTTTGGTATGAGTGAAAACGTTCAGCTTTTGAGCTGCAGATTCCAAGCAAAGCTTTTCTTCATTGCTCAGAACATAACACAACTTCAAGCCTAAAAAAAGAATTGAAACATTTCATACATAATTGTTCGTCCAACCCACTACCCTTCAAAATACCATCAACCTATTTGGGAATAATGATACCAGCATGTTTTGTTTTGTCCTGCACATATGTCTTTCTAAGAGCTGCAATACCCCCGGTGTAACATTACTTTTTTAAGTTAAAGGAAGTGCCCCACTGTTTACAACTTCTGCCAGCATGTAATTTTATGGTTTTTAGATAAATATTGAGATACAGACCGAAATGCAGTTTGGCCCTCCACAAACGTTCCTCAAAATAAAGGGCATCCTCCCATCCCTTGGAAGAGAGGAAGGAATATTTCCTCACACACCTTAATGCTATAGATGGCTTCAAAATGCCTGTGAAATGTAGATAAGGCATTTTACTGCATTGCTTAATATCTTAGGTGCAAGAAATGTTTAGGACACTACCCAACGAGAATTATTATAATTTTTTTAATAAATAAACCAGGCGTGCTGCAGAGGCTAGCACACTGTCCTAATGTGCCGTAGCCTGTATAATTCAAAATTCAAGTTTTTCAACCTGGCCTCTGTGCACTGTTGCCTATATCAATAAATTGTTATATTTTTAAACACACTTTAAACTCTCGTATTATAATCCTCCAACGTGTGAAATAACAATGACCAATGATTTATTCAACACATCAAAACATTTCCTTGTAAACATATACAAATGTAATTTGTTGGAATCACAAATCAATTTCTTCTGTGCATTTTCTTGCTTTACAGCACAGAGTCAATGTTTCAAGAGATTCGCCCAATGAATTTCAAGACCCATCGGCCCTTCTTCAGGGGCTTGGTCTGTAAACAAAATAAACATACTCTCACATATAACAGAACCCGTTTTAGGGTAAAGCAGTCTGTTAAATATATACATTAGAAAATAACATGTCATCAGGTAAAAATGTCCAAACGCTGCCCATGCCAATGCAACAAGTTTGTGGATGAAAGCTGTGATGACTGATAGACTGAGACCCGTGATTAGGTAGAAGGCATATAGGTGATGAGAACATGCCAGGCGACAAACTGCCAATTCACACTAATATCATCAACTGGGCCAAAGCAAAGAATCATTCTACCGCTGTGCGCCAAGTTTGAAGACCCGTGAAAGTGTGCCAGAAAAATTCCAAAGAAAAATAATGCCAAGAAAAAGCGGGTAACAAACGGACCTTATACTCCGTTATTGTAAATTACGCCAAGTTTGTTATCTGTAAAGAAATGACATCCAAGTTCTATAAGAAGCGTCCTCTTTCAAATATGTTAGCCAGACAATGACACTCCGAATCGGGAAATGTTGTGACCGACTTAGAACTAACCTTGTTGTGCACTTGTAGCCGTAGAACGCGGCTTCCCCGTCCATCCGACCTGAGGTGATCAACTATTTAAATCTGAAAAATAAATAGATGTATGCACTTAGACCGTAGAATAGACTATAGGTAACAACCTCTTACACTCCTCATGTTGTTAACTGACCTTTCTCCAAACGTCCCCTCAAGGAGTATGTCTTCCCCGTCGGACTTGAATACTCCAGTTCGCCAGCAAAATGGAACGCGACGCATGCGTACTTTCTCTTGTCAGTCTCTGCGGTAAAAATAAAGCCAGAAGAGATGACGGACTGTGTGCTTCTCTACCACTGTGTTAAACGCCATTTGTAAACAGTAAAGTACTACGTCAGTTCTATCAAAAGTGTGTGTAAAAATGTGGATTGCAAGCCCCTATTCCACTACGTCGAGCGCCATGAGCATTAAATAATACAAAACGTACTACCTATGATGATGTACTGGTATAGCCACGTTAACCCGCGATTCCTACAGGCCACCTAGATACACCTATCCCGCAACCGAGGTAGTGCTCACGTGACAATGATTACACCAGTAATAAAAAGAAAAGAAAAGAAGAAAGAAAGGATAACTAAGAGAAACTGTAGAGAACATGGCACAGATTAAAATTCCTACAAAGTGCATCGCGTTCATGTAAAAAGTTACACAATGTTTCTGATGACTGTAAATATATACATCATAAATAATGAACCAACATGTGGATGCGTTTAAGAAAAAACAGCCTGTCATGCTTTCCATCTAGACTAGAGCTACAGAAAGCATCCTAGATCTACTTTATCGTTGATCCCTTTCGGATCTTGAGTGTTCAACCTTCTTATCCAGTAAATCTCTCTCTGCAATAGAGTTCTGGTGAGATCTCTCCCAGGTGCGGGTTTAACCATCTCTATGACCTGAAATTTTAGCTGTGCTATTGTATAACAACTTTTGGTCCAATAAACAGCTAGACTACTGTTGATATTGCAGTTACATATAGTACTTTTGTGTTCTGAAATCTGTGTTTTAATTTTTCGCTCAGTTTTGCCTATATACAGTAGGCCACAAGGACATTTAATTCCGTAGATCAAGTTTGACGAATCGCAATCCGCATTGTGTTTAGTTTTGAGGATCTCCCCCGTTTGGGGGTGCTGTACACTGTCACTGCAGATAACATTGTTACAATGAACGCAATTCTGGCACCGTCTGGTGCCCCTGTAATTCCTCGAAGTTTCTATAGGTTTAGGTTTTTAAATCTCCTTTAGATTCCGTGATCTTCTGTATGCAAATATAGGCTTGTTCTTGAAAAGATCTTGAAAATCGCTTTCATTGGCTAAAACTTCCCATAGTTGTTAATGATCTTTTTAACCTGCCTAGAGCAGGTGGAAAATTTAGATACAAATACTTGTCTGTTGGCTTGTGGTTTAACTTTTGGTTCCCAAAGACTGTTCCGTGTTCTGTTGTTCGCCTTTAGGATAGCTTGATCCAAGATTGATTCCTGGTAACCTTTAGATTTATATCTTTGTTTGATGATGCAATCATTTTTCTGTAGAGAGATGTTGTCAGAACAAATCCTTTTAGCTCTAAGGATCTGACAGTAAGGAAGATTTTAGATGAAACTTTGCGGATGAAAGCTAGTAAATAATAAGGCGTTGTTCTTGTCAGTTGGTTTATGGTACACCTCTGTATGTATGTATCCGTTCTCCATGGTTACTAGAACATCCAGAAACTGTAACGATTTTCTGTTCATTGTCCTTGTGAATTCAATGTTTTCATCGAATTGATTGATTTGATTGATTTTAGTGTCCAGTAGCTCCCAGGTGTTGTTCCACAATAATAAAAGATGTTGTCTATATATCTACATTATAATAGTAGATTCTCTGACCATTCTTTGTCATTGTACATGAAAGAATCCTCGAATTTAGCCATGTACGTATTTGCATACGCCGGAGACCCGGCAAAGCCCTTAGAGGTACCTTTCAGTTGCAAATAAAATTCACTATCCCATTCAAAAACACTGTGGTGGAGGCAAAAGTGTAGGATCTCCAGTATGAACACTTTGTCAGCACCTAAAGCATTTTGTTTCAGTAAAGCCCATTCTACTGCCTCCATACTCCCAGAAAGGGGGATGGTGGTGTATAATGCTTTAACATCCAAAGTGCACAAAATGGTGTCCTTATCCAGTTTGGTTGGTGATCCCACACTTAAGGAAGTGGTGAAGGCAGACAAGGCACCAGAGCCGACTATCTCAGATGTAAATGAAGTTAATGAGGAAAACACAAAAAAAGGAGCAATGAAATGTATAATGTGGGCAACAAAAAAACATGAAATGAACCTACAAGGAGCAAGAAGAATGAAACTAAAATGGTGTGTAACTGATGAGAACATAGTATCCATATTGCACTGTATAAAGTTGCCCGGTTATCAACAGGGGAGGCAACTTTTCTGATTGAAGTGGACATTTAGCCAAGGCTTGTCACAAGAACATGCATATTGCAACATTAAAAATAGCTGTTGTTTTGGAGGCGCCCTTGCCTGTCAATGATTTCTATGGAGTTCACAATGGGGACTCAAACACTTTGGTCTTGATAGTTCAAGGTGTAAGAAGCAAGGGGGTAGAGGGAATGAATAGACAGTGTATGTGTGTCTTGTAAGTGTTTGGAAAGGTCCCTGAATGTCATGGCTGACTCGGGATCCCCATACACTATAGTCCCCCAAAGTAAGGTTCAAACCTTTATTAGCACACAAAATTGACAATCTCCTGGGACCTGCTGTGAAGGCTGTCACTTTTGATGGTCGAAGAGTCAACTTCATAAGCTGCTTTCTATGTAATGCCGGATTCCACAGGTGAAGGAAATATACTGTAGTAGACATGAGCTTCTGCCATGCATTTAGGCTGTTTGGGGAAGCAAGTTTACAAGAGTGTGAGATTCGGAAATAGATGTGGCAGCATATGTCAGTGATGTGTGTGCTGCAGGATGCAATGTTTCTAGAATAATTATTGCCCTCAGAGGACTACAAGTGTTGAATTTGGTCAGGTAATGTATTTGTAAAGGGTGGCCTTCAATCGATCCCTATCAAGCTCATTGGACTATTTTATCCAAGTGTCCTTTGAGATAAGTGATGTGGGGAATTTAATTTTCTGCCTGAAAGTTCATATTGAACGCTTGCCACCGGGGGCATATGAGAATGTTGGCCTTGAAGGTGGCTTGGAGAAGGTACAGAGGCTGATCAACTTGTTAGGAAGTTCAAAGTTTGTATGATGTGTAACATACATTTCAAAATCAAAGCAGCTCCTATGCAGCCTCTCCCTCAGCAAAGCTTTGCTCTGGAAAATTTGAGCTTTGTTATAGCTGGAACTTTTAAGAGACTTCCAACACAGATGTAATATGCCCCCGTCATAACTGACCATCATTCGTAGTGGCCTGATGTCAAGTTTGTTGAGAATGTCACTACACATGAAGTGCTTGAAATGGTCATAAAAGTAGTTAGCACGTAAGGTAGACGTTCTCTGAAACCTTTGTAATGTGTGGTATACAGACATAATATCGACCACAAAAATATCGAGGTAGCTAAATATCAAGTTTAAAATATCGAGTAGACAGAATATAGATAAGACAGAATATAGACTACAAAAATATCAAATAGAATGACAATAATATCGATTCAAAAATATAGAATGGACAGAATATCGAATGGACAGAATATAGACAACAAAAATATCGAGGGACAGAATATAGACAACAAAAATATCGAATTTTAGGTAAGTAAGTAAGTAAATTTATGTTATTTAATTTTTGTGTAGTATAATTCTGGAGCGGGTTGTGGGTTTATAGGGGAATTGGGTGGGAAGTAATTTTATTATAATTAATTAAAATTTTTAATTTATTGGTATTTATTTACAATTAATTGTTAATTATTTTTAATTGGCAATAAATTAAAATATAATTGGTAATTAATTTCTATTAATTGATAATTATGTTAATTTTATTCATTTATTTTCTGGAGCGGGTTGTTGGTTTATAGGGGAATAGGGTGGGAAGTAATTTAATTATAATTAATTAAATATTTACATTTTTTTATTGGTATTTATTTATAAATAAATGTTAATTAATTTTTAGTTGGTAATTAATTAAATTATAATTGGTAATTTTTTTATTTTAATTGATTAATTGATAATTATGTTAATTTTATTTATTTATTTTCTGGAGCGGTTTGTGGGTTTATAGGGGAATAGGGCGGGAAGTAATTTATTTATAATTATTTAAATATGTTAAAATATTTATTGCTACTTATTTACAATTAAATGTTATTTAATTTTTTGATTGGTATTTAATTAATATATAATTGGTAATTAATTTGTATTAATTGATTAATTGATAATTCTGTTAATTTTATTTATTTATTTTCTGGAGCGGGTTGTGGGTTTATAGGGGAATAGGGTGGGAAGTAATTTAATTATAATTAATTAAATATGTTAAATTATTTATTGCTACTTATTTACAATTAAATGTTATTTAATTTTTAATTGGTATTTAATTAATATACAATTGGTAATTAATTTTTATTAATTGATTAATTGATAATTCTGTTAATTTTATTTATTTAATTTTTGTAGTGGGTTGTGGGTTTATATGGGAATTGGGTGTGAAGTCATTTAATTGTAATTAATTGAAAAAATGTATATATAAATCGGTATTTATTTTGAATTATAATTATTTTAATAATTTATTGTTATCGGTAAATATTTTGTAATAATAGGTAATTATTTTTTAGTAATTAAATACATTTTATTTTTTTTAATTGGATAATTATTATAATATCTTAAATTGGGTATTAATTTTAAATAATTTGTAATTGGTATTAATATTTAATTTATTTTTAATTATATATGAAGTATTTACTTTCCCTACTGTTGCTCTATTTGGAGTGGGAATAGTAATTTTTGCCTTCCTGCTCTCCAACGCTTTCCCTACTGTTGCACTCACTGGAGTGGGAATAGTAATTTTTTCCCCTACGCTATCCAGCGCTTACCCTACTGTTGCACTTTCTGGAGTTGGAATAGTAATTTTTACTCCTACGCTATCTAACGCTTTCCCTACTGTTGCACTCTCTGGAGTGGGAATAGTAATTTTTACCCCTACGCTATCCAACGCTTTCCCTACTGTTGAACTCACTGGAGTGGGAATAGTAATTTTTACCCCTACTCTATCCAACGCTTACCCTACTGTTGCACCCTCTGGAGTGGGAATAGTAATTTTTACTCCTACGCTATCCAACGCTTTCCTTACTGTTGCACTCTCTGGAGTGGGAATAGTAACTTTTACCCTCCCGCTATCCAACGCTTTCCCTACTGTTGCATTCTCTGGAGTGGGAATAGTAATTTTTACCCCTACGCTATCCAACGCTTTCCCTACTGTTGCACTCTCTGGAGTGGGAATAGTAATTTTTACCTCTACGCTATCCAACGCTTTCCCTACTGTTGCACTCTTTGGAGTGGGAATAGTAATTTTTACCTTCCCGGTATCCAATGCTTTCCCTACTGTTGCACTCACTGGAGTGGGATAATACATTTTATGCCTACGCTATCCAACGTTTTCCCAACTGTTGCACTCACTGGAGTTGGAATAGTAATTTTTACCCCTACGCTATCCAACGCTTTCCCTACTGTTGCACTTTCTGAAGTGGGAATAGTAATTTTTACCCTCCCGCTATCCAACGCTTTCCCTACTGTTGCACTCTCTGGAGTGGGAATAGTAATTTTTACCCCTACGCTATCCAACGCTTTCCTTACTGTTGCACTCACTGGAGTGGGAATAGTAATTTTTACCCCTACGCTATCCAACTCTTTCCCTACTGTTGCACTCTCTGGAGTGGGAATAGTAATTTTTACCCTCCCGCTATCCAACGCTTTCCCTACTGTTGCACTCACTGGGGTGGGAATAGTAAATTTAACCCTCTCGCTATTGTATGGTAAATATATTGTATATTTTTTATTAATACTATGCTTTTATATATATATATATATAATCCATATGGCTCGCTTCTTTCCCAAGTGGCGCTGCTGAGCGTGGCCGCGTTGCTCCTGCGGTTGAGCCCAACCGCTATCAATCCAAACAAACGATTCCTTCCTCGGAAGGAAATCACGGAGTCGCAGTTTAAACCACAATTATTCAAGGAGATCGATTCAAAATTATTTATTTATATCCATGGAGTGCCAACCAAACGAAAAAACCAACGCGTTTCGACAGCCTCCGCTGTCTTGTTCACGGTCAGTTGTAAAGTGCAATGACACAGACATAAGTACAAAACCGCATTTCCTGGAACCCAAGGTTGCCTCCCCCCGGGGGGTGTGGTTTCTGTCAATGTTCCGACACAGGGAATTCTGGTCTCTGTAGTTTGGACAGTTAGCAACCAGGTTGTAAATG
Source organism: Lissotriton helveticus (assembly GCF_964261635.1). Classification (NCBI taxonomy): domain Eukaryota; kingdom Metazoa; phylum Chordata; class Amphibia; order Caudata; family Salamandridae; genus Lissotriton; species Lissotriton helveticus. The sequence goes on from NC_136063.1 coordinate 577,769,827, forward strand.
CATTTCCCCTTAGTTCGTGTAATTTCCAAATTATTTCAGTTCAATGGATAGCAATCCGGTTCGTTTTGTCCATTAAATTGTTTTTTGGTGTCCAATTTGTATATATGTATTTAAAAAATATATTTTTATTTATATTAATTATTTATTTATTTTAATTTTATTAAAGTATTTTAAGTATGTTTAAGTTAGTTATATTTATTATTTCATTAATTTAAAATTACTTTTAAGTATTTAAAAAATTCGATATTTTGACTATCTATATTTTTGTAGGTCTATATTTTTGATTCGACATTTTTGTACTTACCTGTTTGAAGATAGGAAGTCGATATTTTGGCATTCTATATTTTTTACTCGATATTTTTGTAGGTCTATATTTTTGCCATCGATATTCTTTCAGTGATCCGTAATGTGTAACAGAGTGTAACACACTTTGCCATATATGTCTAAGTTCTTCCAGGTACTTGGTTTCAAACATGTCAGGACAGAGCTCTAAGACCCACAATGTAAGTGGCAGATAAAATGGTTTAACCATCTTCTTAAGGATAGCAAGGGCAGCTTCTCTGATATGGCGGAAGAGCATTGCCCCACTGCTTTTAAACAGTGAGAAAAATAAAATGACATTGGCTTAGAGTTATTGTCATTTTATGTTACCTGTCCTGCTGCTTGCAGTGGGCGGTTGGGGGCTTCTAGGCTCTCCGAGCAGGAGCGGAGTGGTTTGCCCAAACGTAAATGGACAATGACTGTTTGCTCGGCCCTCTCGGGCCACCGAAAACAGTCATGCACACTCCCCTGTTCACCAAGCAGGCTGCATTACAGCCTGCATGGAGAGCATGCTCACCCCTCCAGCCCCTGGCTGAGCGCTGCTGCTAGAAAATAGTCTGCTGAAAACATATCTCTCAAACAGTGCCGGTTCTAGGATTTTCGGGGCCCTGGGGAGAAGGGGGATGTGCAAGGCCCCTCTGATCTGCATAGACTTGACCCATTCAGGACTGTTTGCATCTGAATAGATGCCCCTGCAACTGAAACTGCAGCCCCTCCCTCTCAGCCATCAACAACCACCTCTTCACAGCTCATCAAGGGCTGAAGGTGTGAGAGTTGCTTATCTCCATACTGCGAGGGAGCTAAACAGTAGGACAATAGCCATCCCGCTGTGCCTCTGCGTGGGTGGACACCTAATTGCCGGACAAACCGGAGTTTTCAACTGAGAATGGAGAGGGAGGCCCCCTCCCCTCGGGTTCCCCTTGTTATACCATAGCAGTGAGGCCAGGGGAGGGGGCCTCCTGAGGTGGCGCACTTGTGAGGTGGCAACTTTCATGCTGTGGTCTGACTGTCGCATTGGTGCAGGGCCCCACGTTGGAGGGCTGACTACGGGGACCTGGGCAGCTGCCCACACTGCCCATACCTAGCACCGGCCCTGCTCTCAAATGTCTTATCCAACAACGACAGGACACCTCACCCTCCTCCCAGCCTTTGAAACCAACGAGAAGAGAAACACTCTTTCCTCAGAGGGCTTTCGCTAATGTGCAGCCGTTTGTTGCTTGAGAGCTGGGTTTGCACTTTTTAAGTGTCAGCACATTCTCGTGCATACATGTGAACGGCGCCAAGACACCACCATCAAGTTGTAGGGCTCCAGTTGTGGAGTACCTCCATCTCTACCCTGTCGTACACTCCAGCTTTCAGAAAAGGCAGTGAAAACTCTTCCTCAAGTAGGCATTCAACCAATACTTGAACATTACTGAATCCCACAAGTCTGATATATTAGCACTCTTCAAGCCCACCATTAACTGAAGACTGAGATACTAGTCTCAGGGGAAACCTGCAACCTCACTGGCACCGTGGCAAGCCAAATGCTTTTATGCAACTGCAGTTATTTTACTTTATTTATTTATTTATTTATTATTATATTCATGTAGAGCAACACCATGCCTTCGAGGACCAGAGCGCTTTACAAGTAGGATTGCCTAAATCTACAATGGCCAGACAAATAGTCAGAAAAAAAGGAAACTATAGAAAAGATTGGAAGGTAACAAACAATATCAAATTCAATAATTAAACCAACAAGCTAGCCCAACACCGGTCCCCTCTAACTGGAGACCCATATCTAGGCATAATGTGCAGAAAATATAATAATATGACCTTGTGATGTACTAGCTATCAGTTCACAGCAGGTAGTCCACAAATGTTGCTAGTAATCCTTACATTAAAACTGCTAGATTATGAGGCTACCCAAGGTGCAGGAGAGGGATTCCCCGCCAATCACTTTTTACTAGGGAGCATTTGCTGTATAATATAGCAAGGTTTCTAGTCAGTGCAAGTATAATAAACAATCTGTAATAATGTGTTTTCCAAAACTGAAGCAGGTAATTGTTCCTTCACCAGCCATGCTTCCTTGCTGTCCAAAACTGTTGACTGGTGACCACAAGAAGAAGATGCTCCATAGGTGAAGTTTGTCATGTGATGCTGCCGTGGGAGGGGCAAAGAGAATCAACATTATAGGTTGTTGAAAGGGAATGTACAATGATGCTGAAGTGAGCCTCTAATTTATGGTGAATTTGCACAGGGGAAGCATCGGGCACAGGGAGTGTTTTTCCTGTGATGCTCTTGAGCCTTGGTGCACAGAAGGAAGCATGTACACAGGATGAGTCTAGTCCTGTGATAATGTTTTGGGTCATGGGTAAGTTTAGCGCTGCAATGCTCCTGTCACAAGCTCACAGCACCACCCACAGTGATAGCGCAGGGTGGGTAGAAACAAACAATGTCGCTTTGCAAAATTTAGAACAAGATAATCGTCACCTTTTGAGAACAGCTAGCACCACAAGCAAAAACAAAACAGTGTAAAGTGAGAAAAGAAGACTTTGCTAAATAAAAGAAAAGAGTTGACTATAGAAAATAAATCTTTGCAATTTTGTTTGTCATCTTGGACATGTTTTTGCCAGACACACGCCTTCTGTTTGCATGGCACTGGAAGTAAAAAAAACAAAATAGTACCTCTATCATGTCTGGGGGCAGCGGACAGGCACTGAATAAGTTGAATCAATCAATGCTTGGTCCCTGCTCCACAGAAAGGAACAAAAATTATGCCAGGCCTGCCTTGAATTATTGAAAAGAAGAGTGCCAAGCAAGCAAACAAACGGTAAGCCACGAGAAGGCTCCAAGCCCTTTTTAGATAATAAAAGAGTCTTGCAATCAGGACGCATGCGCTAGTGCATACACTCGTAGGCTCAACCCAAAAAGGAGTTCCCTCAAGGGAGGAGTGGAGGGATCGAGTTAGAGCATTTTGAAACCAAAATCCTCCTGGTGGGGAAAACCATAGAATCAAGAGTGTATAGTAGTTATGACAACAAAGCTATCCAATTAGGAGCAAAGCTAACTGTAAGCATTTGATATATATTGAAAACAATAGGTTTTCTGCCAGTGCTGTCTACAGGCGAGACCTAAAAAGGAAGTAACCTTAACAAAGCCATTCACTTTTATTTTATTTTGATCAAACTTTTAGAAGAAAAATTAATTGCCAACTATAGATTGTAGAAAATGATTCAAGATACTATCACATAGAGCATGGCTACAATCCAAATGTTCATCCTAGCTGGCAGGATGAGTCTGTGATTTAAACACTCCCTGCTTAGATCTGCTGTGATCTACTGGTTACACGTTTGAATACCAGCCAGGCCGACCCCGCCTTCTGTCCATCTGAGGGTGGAAATTCGAGTACTATCAAATAGGGTTAAGAGTAACACCAGGTATTTATGGCGCTCAGAAATGACAGAAGTGTAGTATGAAACACTATGTAAAAAGAAGTTCTGAAGCTGAAGATACTTGGATGGGCATCTGAAAAGAGAGGGCTAACAGCAAAATGTAGATCCTATTGTGAGGATTTTGAAACGTCCTTTACCACTTCTTCTTTTGAAATAGCTGTATCCAGAATAATACTCTATGGTCATATTTGTGGAGGTCTGGGAAGGCTAAAGAAAGAAAGTCCAAAATATCTGTACAGCAGAAAGCAAAAATAAAGATTTAGTACTCTTCAGTTTATTCAGTTGTGAGACATCCACCCATGAATACATTGCAAGATAATTTGACCTGAACTGAATTTTTAGACAAGGGGGCAGTGCATTTTAAGGCGAGCTATGTCTCACCATCATAAACGTGAAGTTGACACAAAACCTTATGCAAAAGTTGAACATAAATTTTGAAAAACAGTTAGCGTAGCCAAGAACCCGTCCTTACTATACATTTGTTGAATGATGGAACCGAGTCAAAAGTTCAGCTGTGTTTTTGTTCAACATTAATTCAAACTTGGACACTGCTGAGATTGACACTCCCTCCGACCACCTCAATCAAACCTGATAGCCAGAGCGACTAGTGGAGGTTTCAAAACAGGCTCACAGACATGTCAAGCAGGATCAGGAGGGCTGTGTCTCCGAAATATTTTTTTAATGCTTTACTGCAAGCCGTCATCTTTAAGAGACACAAACATAGGCTTGCTTGTCAGTCACTCAGCCAGAAAAATGTATCTCCGTCAGAAAAATGTGTTAGTGAGTAATTTAAATCTTCACAATTAAAATCAATTTCCTAGCAACTCACATAATAAGATCTTCATTAGGAAGACAGGAGTGTTTTTTAGAAAGAAAAAAGGACAAAGTCGAAATAATAGCAGGCAACATCACACGCCCACATGTTTTCTATTCATATTCATGTAGTCAAACAACTAATGCATAATTGTCTGCAGTAGGGTGTCAGATAAGATAAATGGGACAATTGATTTGTTCGATGGTAAGAAGCTATGTTGGGGATCCGTAATGCTCCTGCTGTGGTGGAGGCTTGCACCTTTGTAAGTTTACGCCTGGGCTTTCTGTCTGCTCACACAAATTCCTATAAGCTGCGGGTAGCTATTTTTAGGATGGAGGCTGAAATTGGTATAGTGACAACCCCAACAGGGTTATTGTACCTTGGGGCAACCCTCATTCATTATCAGTTGTACTCTCCTCCATATCAACAATTGTAGTGATGCCCAACGTGTAAGGTTATTTTCTGTTTTAAGCATGATGAAGTAGGCTATCTTGTGCCATATTCTCTAGGCCTTTCTTGACAAGGACTCTCCGGTATTTCAAGTTGGGTATCAACCATTTGAAACAGTGGTCATCTGAAAAAGGGCCTTGTCATACTACTCAATAGAGGGAGAATGTCACTTTTGTCCTAACTAACTTTGTATTCTGAGAATGTGGAAAATGTTTCAATCGACGACATTAGTCCCTACTATGGAAGTGTCATGGCCTTTAAGAGTAAATAAGTTATCACCTGCATATAACAGATTCTGGTCCCGCTATGAAGTCTATGTCCCTGATGGTGTCCTACAACTGCGTCTGGATGGGGCTCTAGGGCGACGCAGAACCATATGTGGAGAGGGTGCATCCCTGTCTTGTTCCCCTTCAAGTATGGAATAAACCGGATCGGAGTCCTTCACAGTCAATCCATGCTGCTGGTTGAATATGAAACCATTTCACATTCGCTAGAAAATCTATGCCTATACCCGTCCTCACCAGGCTTCTGAAAAGGAACATACATTTGACCCTGTCAAACACTTTTCCTGTATGGGTTGTCCTTGACCTGCCAAAAGATGTTGGTTAACAGCCAGATGTGTTTCCTAGATTTCTTGATGGGTACAAATCCTACCTGTGAACCATGGATCGGGCTTCTTAAAATGTTATTAAGGCGATTCACCAGTACTTTCGCAAGTAGCTTTGTGTCTACATTGATTAGTGATTTGGGAAATCGGCCTGTGATTCAAGCAGAGTAGGGGATCCCTGCTCAATTGTGGATGCAGTGTTATGGTAGCTCTGTTGACTTCAGGCATAAGCCTTCCTGGTTTCTCTGCTTCCTTAGAGATGACATGCAGGACAGATGTGATACAGATTTTAGTGATTCCCTAAAATTCTCCTTTTAGTCTGCCGTCTCTAGGATTCTTACAGTGAGGTAGAACTGACATTACTACTACAATTTTCTCTTGTGAAATTTCGCTTTCTGTAAGGATCTACCTTCATCAGACTGTGTGGACATCATAACTCCTGCTAGAAAGTCATTTTCAGCCGCTGAGGTGTCTCTGTCATCCGAATTACAAAAGTGTCCGCAAATGTTCTCCCTAGGTGTTTGGGTTGGGTCCCTAATGTTTGTGAGTCAGGGGTACAATACAGAGATTAAAGTCTTGTGATTCTGCTTAAGTTGCGCAGCGAGGAGACGCTGCACTTGGCACCATTTTAATCACACACAAGTGCATGTTTCGTTTTATTTGTAAACAGAGTGTTGAGGCCAAATTTCTTGTGTTTTAAAATGGGCTTTAGTTCTGGCGTTGGGTTTGTGTTATACCATGGAAAGAGACATTGTATATGGTGTTTGTTGACTTGTGATCTGTCTTTGACAGTGTCTCAAGGCATCTGCTACTGATTTCCCTCCAGAGTACGGACAGTGGTGACAGCAAAAACAAGCATTGGAAATGCAATAGGTCTCGCATTAGGAAAGTTTGAGCTATTGGTCTTATAAATTATTTTTTTATTTTATTTATGTGTTTGTTAAAATAGCTAAATTAATAGCTCTGTCATTTACAATGCCAATAACTTTCGCAAATGAGACACCTATAGCATTTGTAATGCAACATGTTTTTTATTTACGTGACTTAGATGTATTAATATTACAAATACCAATGGCTTTTATTTTTTTGTTAAATTAATTGTTAAATAATTTATTTAATTTGTAATGGCAATAGCTTAACATTTTGTAAATAACTTTTGTTAAGATTATATTCAGTGTTTTTTATTGTGACGAAAATCCAAGAACAGAAGTGAAATATTAACATCTTTTTTGTGATTTGTAATAAAGCTTGAAAGCTTGAAAACAGCTTGAAACAGTGTCGCCTGTCGTGAACTGAGGGCTGTAACTCACTGTGTAATGCACTATGTAAAGGCGACCACAAAATACAGAAACTGTGAATTGAACTTTACAGGAAATGGGAGCCGAACAATGGGGAGAGGGAGGGCAGGGTGATTTATGCTTCCAGATTATGAGGTGGAAGTGCTCTGGCGAATACACCGCCCCCTCCCCACAGTTGCAAGTCAAACTTGAGCGTAGAGAAGAACATGCAGTGTTGCAGATCCTGAGCTAACTTTTGTTTACCTTTGTCAGTGGCAGTGTAATCCCTGTCAAAGATTACATGTTGTTTTTTATTTATTATTTACTTTGTGTTTCAGCCTGCCGCTAGTTGTGCTAGTTGTGTGCGTGTGTGTCTGAGTGGGAGTATTCACTCACTCGCTCATCTTACATGAAACCGAGCTGCATAAAGCCTTGGGGACTCCTCAATACTTAGGAACCTCTGCTGTCACAATAGTAAGGAAACAAGCTTGGCAATGAAGCCAGCTGGTTTAAAAGGGGGAAGGCTGACGTTTCTCTGACATCCAAGATAACATAAAGCACAGAGTGATGTTACCATAGTGTAGCCCACTTCTTGGTAAAGTTAGTGGCAAAATAACAAGACGGTTGATGCATCATAATCTAGGTCATGGGCAAAAGCTGGATCAAGGTTATCCAGGCAAAGAACTGGTCACGGGCCACTAGTGCGTGATCGCTCATTATAATGAACCAAAAATAGCTCCCCTTAATACACTGCTGCCAGGTGAGGCTTGCTACCTTCTTTTTGTAGCCTTTCCTGCCTGTCTCCTGACTTACGGAGACGTTTTTTTTCAAATTAATTGTGAATCGGCATCAGCCATTTGGCCATTTGTGTGGTTGCATAGCGGCAAAGAAGAAACACATTTAACTGCTCCTGGAAAAGGCAGAGAATGTCCTTGTCAAAGCTCTAGGGGAACTAAGTATTTAATTACTCTTCTATTCTCTGAGTACTTTAGCATACAAAATTACATAAAAATACATCCTACGCAAGAGTTTGTGATATTTCTCGTATGTGGCAGAAAATGTGCTGCACATGCTTTCCTTGTGATGGGAAAACATAACACTCCTTGGATGCCGCTAGTTGTGCTAGTTGTGTGTGTCTGAGTGGGAGTATTCATGTGAGAGTGAGTGTGTGTGCATGTGTGTGTGTGTGTGTCTGAGTGTGCATGTGGGTGTGTGCATGTGAGTGCATGCATGTGAGTCTGTTTGCAAGTGCATGCGTGTGTGTGTCTGTGTGTGAGTGCGTATGTGGGTGTCTGTGTGTGTGAAGAATTCTCTCATGCTGTATTTTGAGAAAGCTTTTGTGTATGCTGTCTATGTTTGTAAGCACTGCGTTTAAAAAACAAGACGGAGGGAAGGCAGAGAAGGGGAGGGGGGAGGAGAAATGCGACACGGCGGGCAGGGGAGGGGGCGGAGCGGGTAAAAAAAACCAAGACGGAGGGAAGGCAGAGAAGGGGAGGGGGAGGAGAAATGCGACACGGCGGGCAGGGGAGGGGTGGAGCGGGGAGAGCGGCGATGAGGGTGTGAAGCAGCAGGGGCCTTTGAAGTGAAGCTAAGCTTCACTTCAAAAGGTGTGGGAGGAGTGCTGCTGGGGAACACTTTGACCAGGATACAAATATTACATTTCCTGTGAAACACATCCCCGGTAGATGACAGACAACTTTCTTCACTTGAGTCGAACAAAAAAAGAAATCCTGACAACCACCTACAATCTAAAAGATTTCTGTCAAATAATCAAGAGAAATAGGAGCTACACGCAGCCCAATCAGAAATACATTTCAGGATATGTGTAGATGTTGCTAGGTTTTCTAGTGAATAAAACTGTATCAGGGGTAAAACCTTTCAGTGTCTGAGTTTACAGTGAAAACGAGGTCCCAGTACATTCCCTGCGATGTTTCGATAAGGTATGACAAAGATCTCTCATTTGTGTACCAAATCAAGCCAGTCATCAAAAACATCAATCATCAACAGATAATGCTTAGAAAGATCTTTCATGTCCTGTAGTTAAGACACCCGGGCAGTATTATGAATACGGCGCACTTTCCCTGTTTGAGCGATGGCGCACTTTTCAGAAAGTGCACCGGGTGCAGACAGGGAGAGTGCACTGGATGACCTAGAATGCACTGCCCTAGAGAGGCCACAAACTCGTGCTCCCCTCGGGGTACTGCATTAAGTGAAATATGGAGCAGCTGTTTAAGTCGCTCCGTGTTCCTTTTCAAGTGAAAAAAAATAGGAAAAATACCAGTTCCAGGTTCACTCAGAAAACGCTAAATACGGATAAATGCAGATAAAATGAAAAAACATAATGCAGACGGAAACAAATACAGACTAGAGTGGAACCCTTATTAGAGAGCAGTACTGGTTAACGACGTTATTAAACCACAACACAGGCAGCAAACCTATATAGGACGTATTTCAACCGTGGTCATCCCTATAAACTTAACTCAAATGCTACGTCATGCGTGCGGCGTAAAAATATACAATGTATGGCTACTCTGCCAGTGTCTGCAATAATGTGTCACCCCTCCTTGCTCTAAGGCGAACATTACTTCCCTTTCGCTTTACATTGGCTGCGGCTGCTTCTCAAACAGCCTGCCATTTGTGCTTGTCACCTCCCAGCCTTCACACCCAAAGCGACCTGTTGCTGCAGCAACCTTCGTTACGGGCTACCTGCTCTCCATCGGTAGGCGAAGGGGTGGCGGGGTTAGTGATGAGCAGGCTGCTGCAGTGCTGGACGGCTACGAAACCTCAGTCAAAAGAAAAGCATCGACAAGTACATTAGCAGCAGAAGTGCCACACCCAACTACCATTCACATTATGTGAGGTTCATTCGGAGAAAAGCCTTTGCAGTTTAAATGCAATGACAGACTGCTATAGCGCGATCACTTGCTTCAATGAGATCTTATCACTTCAGTTAATTTGCAGGAAATAAAAAGTACAAGAAATCTACTACCACTAATCAAAGTATTCTTACAGCAAAAAGTGAAACAAAAGCATATTTGTTTGAACAAGACGGAGGGAAGGCAGAGAAGGGGAGGGGGGAGGAGAAATGCGACACGGCGGGCAGGGGAGGGGGCAGAGCAGGGAGAGCGGCGATGAGGGTTAGTGATTAGCAGGCTGCTGCAGTGCTGGACGGCTACGAAACCTCAGTCAAAAGAAAAGCATCGACAAGTACATTAGCAGCAGAAGTGCCACACCCAACTACTATTCACATTATGTGAGGTTCATTCGGAGAAAAGCCTTTGCAGTTTAAATGCAATGACAGACTGTTATAGCGCGATCACTTGCTTCAATGAGATCTTATCACTTCAGTTAATTTGCAGGAAATAAAAAGTACAAGAAATCTACTACCACTAATCAAAGTATTCTTACAGCAAAAGGTGAAACAAAAGCATATTTGTTTGAACAAGACGGAGGGAAGGCAGAGAAGGGGAGGGGGAGGAGAAATGCGACACGGCGGGCAGGGGAGAGGGCAGAGCGGGGAGAGCGGCGATGAGGGTGTGAAGCAGCAGGGGCCTTTGAAGTGAAGCTATGCTTCACTTCAAAGGTGTGGGAGGAGTGCTGCTGGTGATTGACTGGCGATTTGATGATGTGCACGCGCACGGGCACAGCATCAAATCGCCAGTCAATCGCCAGTCTAGGTAAAGCTTATTTAAGCCCCTATAGTCTCGCTCTGCTCAATGCGCATGCGCATTGAGAGGCGAGACCTAACAATGATGGTAGTAGGCCACGTTTTTTTGGGCCTCTCCCGTGTTTGTAATGATTCTGCCAGGCCACTGCAACCGAGGCCTTTGCCCATTTATGTGAAACGTGAATGTTCTGTGTATGTACCGCACGTCTGTGTAGAGAGAATGCATGTGGAGAGTGTATGACACCTCATGCTGATGCCACACTGGCTTCCATTTTGTTTGGCTGTACTTGAGCGGTATATCCAAGATTGAAAATTGGAGAGAAAGTCTAGCCTTCAGAAGTGAATTGCTGGGCTCCCCCCTCGCAACATTTTTTATGGGCCAAACCAAGAGGTGTTGTGGAAGGAGACAGGGGCTCTTTGAAGCTAGGGAGTTCCATCCGAGAGAGACATGCACCTCATATGCGTGCAGCCGAATGGATGGAAATTATTACAGAACAGAGGAATTGGCGTTGTTATGCCATTATCATAATTGGCACAGACTCGCTCTGTTCTATTTTTGTTGAAAACTAATCAAGAATTAAAAAAGAGGGGCAACCTCCATTGCCTTTGTGCTTCTGTTTTGGGGAGCTCCTGAGAGGGGACTGCTAGGTCCCCCAAGCCTACCAGCTCCCATTTATGACATAGATCAGTGTGCACAGAAATAAAAGTGCAAAACTGCCCATTCATTGTCATGTAAATGAATACCTGAACTACACAAAGGATGTCTGCAAGATGGGACCGGTGATTCCTGCAGTTGCCAAGATTTCCTGACCAGAGCCCTGGGGTCCCACACCAGTAGTCAGGTTGCTTAGACTGCAATTTCCATTGCCAGGATCAGGACCAGTAGCCTATGGAATACTCAAGCCTGCCAGGAAAGGCTGTCTGGACATGATATCAGAAAAAGAGAGCTGACTGGTTGCTGTGGAGGGACCTGGAAGTGTGTCACAGCTCAAATACGTCATGTGATACAGAGAAAGACCTGCACGGCAGTGCCATATGTGAGGTCTCGTCTGGAAGACCCTAGCTTGGGACGGACCCAATTTGCGCCCATTAGTGACAGAAAGAGGCAGGGCAGGGCTACCCCACTTGGCTCCTGGTCAGTCTTACTATTGTTTTATTTTTCATCTCTTTCTGCTGTCTTTACATTTTGTAATGCCGGATAATTGGCTCTTCTCTCTATACGCTGGAGCTGAAGACAACCTTCCTGCACATCGCTGGTTGGATTGTCTTACTGTGTGGATACCTGTACCCGAAGGTTTGACTTTGTGAACGTGACTGACATTATTTTTTGAGACACAGTAGCTAGTTCTGGGAGCTTTTCGATTGGGCTTCCCTGCTTTAGCTGTACTAATTGTTTGGGATCTAAACCTTAAGTATATTTTCATTGTGGGTAGAAACTAGAAATTGCTTTGTTGTGAAACACTATTGAGGGAGTTTCCCTCTTCAAAGTAGTTCTTATCAGTGCAGTATCCAGGAAGGGTGTGACATGGGTAAGCGGAAGTCATCTGCTAAACCAGCAGGGGCCAAAGGTGTGCGCAAATCACCTAGGCACTCTGAGTGAAATAGATGACCTGATAGAAGAGGTTGAAGGCCTCCTGGATACTAAGAACCTGAGTATTAACATAGGAAAAAGAGGAAAGAGGTGACCCCAAAACCATATTGGCTTATACTTTAGAAAAGCTCAACTGTCTACAGACCAGGGGGTTAAGGAAAAATCCAGTGGTATCTCAACTTCTCATTCGGAGCTACGAGTTGTTACTAACGTTTTGCCTCCAACCCAGGCATCCTCTTTGAGTCAAATGCAAAGTGCATTCAGCCCCACGGTAAACGTTGACTGTTCAAACAGGTTTGCCACACTGGTAGATCTGGAAATGGAGACAGTCCTGGCAAGCTACACCCCATCCCTCTCTGGTAAATGACAACATTGAAGCAGTGTCCGCAAGTCAAATCCACATACTAAGGGGAGACATTGGTAGCTTAAGGGGGACATGGAAAAAGTTGCCTACGGTCCTCATTGAGAAAATGGATAAATGATCATCACTAATTTAACCAATGCCACTATTGTAACGAAAACAGAGCCGGCCCAGAGCTCTACCAAACATCAGGTTTCCCCCAGTACAACGTACAGCAGAGACATGTTAAGTACTCATCCTTACACCCTACATTTGAGATTACAAAACCTAACAGGCAACCATACAGTGCCTAGGGATTCAAATGGTGAAATGTATAGGTCTAATAGTAGTGGTCCCTTCAATAAACCTATATTCCCAGGCCATATACAGGATGTTCCACATAGTTCTTCCACTCAAAGAACCCTGATTGATACTTTCCCTATGACCTCTAAGCCTTTCGATATTTATTTGCTAAATGTGCCCAAACTCCTGAAAGGTGCTTTTGAATCTTCTCACTCAAGAATCAACAAAGTGACCCACTGGCTAAAACACGTGATGTAGATCGATAATTAGGGAAGATATACTACAGGCCACATGTGTCAGCTCGAGGCAGAGCACATGTGACAGCATTGTTCTAAAACTGAAGTCTAAGACTCTAGCAGATGTGTTAATATCATTAGAGTTAAGGTTTTGGCTGCAGACCAACTCATTAATACATCTTAAATATATTATCCCCACAGCCAACCAGTGTCCCCATCTCCCGCACCACGTGGAAGATCTGAGTGCCCCCACCCTTTGGCTCCTATAGCAAAGTTATCTAATCTTTCACAGAATGGCTGATGTCAACCATGCCAAAAGGGGCCTTGCTCAGAGAATGTCAAAGTAAAGTAATCTAACCAAATGTACCCATGGGAACGAGCTCAATAGCACATGGAGCTCTAGCAGAAAGGGGTAAGATATCTATGGCCAGGAAAAAGTGTAAGTCCACACTGCTGGCAGCAAAAAAGAGATAGAGGCAATGGGCTGACCTCACTGAGGCACTTGATACCAAAAACCTCAGTCCTTTCTAAAATGGGGGATGCAAATAGAAAAGAGTAAGGTCAGACTAAACCAGTGCGCACTCTTAATCAGAAAGATACACAAATCCACGGCAGAAGGGGCAGTGTCACCAGCCCTCAAAATCTATCAAGCCATCACGGTGTCGGTTGCCCTTTATGGGGCAGAGATTTGGGGCTATACTGATGCATCCATACTATCCATTGAGGATAACAAATGTATTAAAAGTCTTGTCAATTTGACGCAAATTGCCCCATTGGTTCAGTTGAGATTTGATCTGGCCCTTAACCCCATTCACTTGGTATCTCTTCTCAAACCATTATTATATTGGGTGAGGGTTTGGTCTACCCCAGAATGAACTATTTACAGAGAGGCACTCAGGGACCTGAATAATTGTGACAAACTCATCCACACTCTATGGTTGAAGCATGTCAAAAAGTAGTTTGAACGGCCTAATCTGGGAAATTTATGGATAACTCCAGATGAAGTCATTAAAGGTGATAAGCTGCTCTTAAATAAAATCTGCTGGGATCGGGCTTTGACTAAAACGTGGGTTGAGCACAGAGAGGGGTCCCTAACAGGGCAATTCCTGCTTCAGAAATGTGCGCCCAGTTTTGAAACCTACTCAGACAAGATTATTCTATTTCCAGTACAGATTCAGTCCACTTTCTGCCTTTTTTGCCTCAGATACTCTTTTTTATGCCATAAAATGATAATTGCATTGTGCAAGTTAAAGGGTGTAAGACACTGTTGGGAGGCATTGCGAATATTGAAAAGTGACACGAAAGAGTCAATAGTATTTGCGGTTTCAGGTTTCATGTGGGGGCTTGGTCAATACGAAGGAAAAGTCTAACATAAAGGAATCTGTAACCATTATTGCTGCTACCCATGTATGAGGTATACTTCTTACAAATTCAGTACCAATAGCCTAAATTGTTTTTAACAATTAATTTTAATCTTGCCTCCTTTTATGTGATCTTTTTAATTATTTGTAATAGCAGGTCAGGCATTTAATATCGATGGACATTATGAGAGGGATAACATTTCTCAGATTGGTGTGGCCACGGTATTCAACTTGGCTGACCACGTTATAGTCTAGTTTTAGGTTACTATGGAGGTTTATGTTGATAGAGGTAACTGTTTTCCCTGACGTCCCCTACTAACCTCATCACATTGCTTACTGTTTATCATAATGTTTACATAATACATTTGGCTGCTGTATGTTTTATTTATCATAATGTATTTATTTCAATTGCACTTTTATAGTCACTACACTGAAATAAAGTATATTGATTGATTGATTGATTGAATGCTATATCATGTTTGTTGAGTTCAGTGTCTCCAACTCAACTTCACCTCCCTGAGGATGCCTTTAACTGCTCAAATTTGCTTGCTTTAGTGTCAAGTGCTGAAGAGATGTACTTGGTCCCATAGTGAGGATAAACCTGGCACACCAGTGGTAAATGGATCTGATTCAACGTAACTTATCCCAGTAACCCTTGAGCTCTGGGATTCCTGAAAATGTCCACGAGTGTCAATACACATATTTCCCCTTGTATCCTTCCCAAAGTTTTGCAACACATGTGCAAGAGATCTTTGCCTAGAAGATCTAAATAACCATCTTAATAACTGTCCGTATTAAGCTATCTTACGCCTTAACTTTCCTATGGCCTACCATTCGAACAGAGATTTGTACTATACTTAAAATCTATCTATGGTTCCAAAAAAACTGTTATCTCCCAATCCCTTAAAAGAGAGATACAAATATCCCTATGACGCCTATTCTCAGTTGACCGGTAACTGGAGGGGAATATAACAGTCCAGCAGTTACCAATTCCACCCAGTGTCTGTGCCCCAATTTTTTGTTTAGCCCAGTTTGTTCTGGAACACAATACAAGGCAGAGATCAGGTTTATTGTTCTGAAATGGTGTCACAATAACATCAATAAATGGAATCCATGCATAATCCACAAATCAGTTTGCATGAAGGTGTCAAAATTTGTCAGTGAATGTTGTTGTTGTTGCTACCAAAGATATTCCTTGAAGTGAGACATTAGAAACAAATATGTAATTATTCTCAGGTAACAGAAATGTGTGAATGTTGCAGTGAATAAATATGAGTGTAAGTGTGTCACAAGCCTGCAATCTACATTGAATGAATGTGAATTACAGGTTGGTTCCTGCACTACAGGTGGACCTGTGGCAGCCCAGCAGCATCTCCTACATCTCTGAGGGGACCCTTACTGATGTCCATGTGTCAGTGAACAATTCACAAGTTCTTCTGTCCTACCTACACCAAGCAAGCATCCGATACAAGTGAGTTTCTCTTCTTATAATTTCAGCACACTATCTGCGTGTACAAGACAATTCCCCCCCCTAGTAATTTTACTTCATCCACAGGGGATCTGTCCTGTTTTGTCAATAAACTGGTTAAAAACAAAGCTTAGTGCCTGAATTTATAATTGTGCATAGATTCAATTAAGAAATGACTGAGGTGTGTGTTTCGTCATTATTGTTATGTTACTATATGTGGAGGAATATTTGAAAATGTATTTTTTGTCCAACTGTTCCAAAAACATGCTTGGTAGTGTAGCACAATCATTCAGACAGAAGAGAAATCACATACCTCAGTCAATTATTCACAATGTAATGAAACCATCAATTACATTCGGGTGCATGGATATTTAGGGGCCCCCTAGGAAGGTGGGCGGACTTTAGTCCGCCCGCCATGCTCGCAGTGCTGGGACCGGCCGCCAGACGTGCGGCAGTCCGCACCGCTAATTAGGATGCGACCGCCGCCGGTACTCCCAAAGCGCACCCCCCCACCCTCCCTGGGGGCCGGCAACGGGCCCCCAAAGCACATTCCGCCAGCCTTTCCATAGCGGTATTGCCACCATGAAAAGGCCTTTGAGAACATGCATCCTAATATGGATGGCAGTGACTTCTAAACACCGCCACCATATTGTGCCCCAGCTCCACCCGGCTTTCAATCGAAACGATGCCTACCGGTGGAAAATGGGCAGACGCAAAGTGCTTCCGCCGCAATAAATTATTATGGCGGGGAAAAATCAGGTTAAAATGGCCGGCGGACGAATGATGGCGATCTGCCCGCCATCATAATCACCCCCTTTGTTGAAATAAAATGGCTATATAACAAAATATTAGTGACAAAAAAAATGCTAAAAAAATACAAAGGACACAAAAACTGACTTTACAAACTGTATATGTAAAGTCCAAAATATCAAAAATGAAAATATAAAAGGGCACAATATTGCCATAAAATAGGTAAGTATATGGAATTTGAACTGATATACACTATATAAAATATAAAACATATACTACTTTAAAAACCAATATGTATATGTATATACATATATATATATATATATATATATATATATATATATATATATATATATATATATATATATATATATATATATATATATATATATATCATCGAGAAAAGAAGAGACCTTGCTTTGAGAATGGCAACAACAGCTAAAGGATCACCTCTCTTTATTGTAAGTATGAGAACATGGCGCGTTGCTCCTCCACATCACAAAGCGCCATACGCGTTTCGGGCGGGCTGCCCTTGTTCACTGGCGTGTTCACAGATCACCACAGCTGCGCTTTTAAAGTTATTTCCGCCAACCTCTTTGGCAAGTGCATTCTGGGTTATGCAGTTCTGGTGTGTTTGGTCGAAGTGATGTGCAGCTGGAGCTGGATGTGGGCCGACTATTGTAAGGTTGGATATTGTGTAGAACATTGCCAGTTCTTCTCCGTGTCAGCCCACTTGGGAAAGACATTTCATTGACAGAGCACCCGCTGCACATCACTTCGACCAAACACGCCAGAACTGCATAACCCAGAATGCACTTGCCAAAGAGGTTGGCGGAAATAACTTTAAAAGCGCAGCTGTGGTGATCTGTGAACACGCCAGTGAACAAGGGCAGCCCGCCCGAAACGCGTATGGCGCTTTGTGATGTGGAGGAGCAACGCGCCATGTTCTCATACTTACAATAAAGAGAGGTGATCCTTCAGCTGTTGTTGCCATTCTCAAAGCAAGGTCTCTTCTTTTCTCGATGGAATTAAATGCGGCGATGTCCTCGTCGCGAGAACGCCCCCCGCACCAACTTGCGGGCCACGGTACTTATTGAAGTGCCACGTGGAGCTGAGGACCGACTATTGTAAGGTTGGATATTGTGTAGAACATTGCCAGTTCTTCTCCGTGTCAGCCCACTTGGGAAAGACATTTCATTGACAGAGCACCCGCTGCACATCACTTCGACCAAACACGCCAGAACTGCATAACCCAGAATGCACTTGCCAAAGAGGTTGGCGGAAATAACTTTAAAAGCGCAGCTGTGGTGATCTGTGAACACGCCAGTGAACAAGGGCAGCCCGCCCGAAACGCGTATGGCGCTTTGTGATGTGGAGGAGCAACGCGCCATGTTCTCATACTTACAATAAAGAGAGGTGATCCTTCAGCTGTTGTTGCCATTCTCAAAGCAAGGTCTCTTCTTTTCTCGATGGAATTAAATGCGGCGATGTCCTCGTCGCGAGAATGCCCCCCGCACCAACTTGCGGGCAACGGTACTTATTGAAGTGCCACGTGGAGCTGAGGACCGACTATTGTAAGGTTGGATATTGTGTAGAACATTGCCAGTTCTTCTCCGTGTCAGCCCACTTGGGAAAGACATTTCATTGACAGAGCACCCGCTGCACATCACTTCGACCAAACACGCCAGAACTGCATAACCCAGAATGCACTTGCCAAAGAGGTTGGCGGAAATAACTTTAAAAGCGCAGCTGTGGTGATCTGTGAACACGCCAGTGAACAAGGGCAGCCCGCCCGAAACGCGTATGGCGCTTTGTGATGTGGAGGAGCAACGCGCCATGTTCTCATACTTACAATAAAGAGAGGTGATCCTTCAGCTGTTGTTGCCATTCTCAAAGCAAGGTCTCTTCTTTTCTCGATGGAATTAAATGCGGCGATGTCCTCGTCGCGAGAACGCCCCCCGCACCAACTTGCGGGCCACGGTACTTATTGAAGTGCCACGTGGAGCTGAGGACCGACTATTGTAAGGTTGGATATTGTGTAGCACATTGCCAGTTCTTCTCCGTGTCAGCCCACTTGGGAAAGACATTTCATTGACAGAGCACCTGCTGCACATCCCTTCGACCAAACACGCCAGAACTGCATAACCCAGAATGCACTTGCCAAAGAGGTTGGCGGAAATAACTTTAAAAGCGCAGCTGTGGTGATCTGTGAACACGCCAGTGAACAAGGGCAGCCCGCCCGAAACGCGTATGGCGCTTTGTGATGTGGAGGAGCAACGCGCCATGTTCTCATACTTACAATAAAGAGAGGTGATCCTTCAGCTGTTGTTGCCATTCTCAAAGCAAGGTCTCTTCTTTTCTCGATGGAATTAAATGTGGCGATGTCCTCGTCGCGAGAACGCCCCCCGCACCAACTTCCGGGCCACGGTACTTATTGAAGTGCCACTTGGAGCTGAGGACCGACTATTGTAAGGTTGGATATTGTGTAGAACATTGCCAGTTCTTCTCCGTGTCAGCCCACTTGGGAAAGACATTTCATTGACAGAGCACCCGCTGCACATCACTTCGACCAAACAAGCCAGAACTGCATAACCCAGAATGCACTTGCCAAAGAGGTTGGCGGAAATAACTTTAAAAGCGCAGCTGTGGTGATCTGTGAACACGCCAGTGAACAAGGGCAGCCCGCCCGAAACGCGTATGGCGCTTTGTGATGTGGAGGAGCAACGCGCCATGTTCTCATACTTACAATAAAGAGAGGTGATCCTTCAGCTGTTGTTGCCATTCTCAAAGCAAGGTCTCTTCTTTTCTCGATGGAATTAAATGCGGCGATGTCCTCGTCGCGAGAACGCCCCCCGCACCAACTTGCGGGCCACGGTACTTATTGAAGTGCCACGTGGAGCTGAGGACCGACTATTGTAAGGTTGGATATTGTGTAGAACATTGCCAGTTCTTCTCCGTGTCAGCCCACTTGGGAAAGACATTTCATTGACAGAGCACCCGCTGCACATCACTTCGACCAAACACGCCAGAACTGCATAACCCAGAATGCACTTGCCAAAGAGGTTGGCGGAAATAACTTTAAAAGCGCAGCTGTGGTGATCTGTGAACACGCCAGTGAATAAGGGCAGCCCGCCCGAAACGCGTACGGCGCTTTGTGATGTGGAGGAGCAACGCGCCATGTTCTCATACTTACAATAAAGAGAGGTGATCCTTCAGCTGTTGTTGCCATTCTCAAAGCAAGGTCTCTTCTTTTCTCGATGGAATTAAATGTGGCGATGTCCTCGTCGCGAGAACGCCCCCCGCACCAACTTGCGGGCCACGGTACTTATTGAAGTGCCACGTGGAGCTGAGGACCGACTATTGTAAGGTTGGATATTGTGTAGAACATTGCCAGTTCTTCTCCGTGTCAGCCCACTTGGGAAAGACATTTCATTGACAGAGCACCCGCTGCACATCACTTCGACCAAACACGCCAGAACTGCATAACCCAGAATGCACTTGCCAAAGAGGTTGGCGGAAATAACTTTAAAAGCGCAGCTGTGGTGATCTGTGAACACGCCAGTGAACAAGGGCAGCCCGCCCGAAACGCGTATGGCGCTTTGTGATGTGGAGGAGCAACGCGCCATGTTCTCATACTTACAATAAAGAGAGGTGATCCTTCAGCTGTTGTTGCCATTCTCAAAGCAAGGTCTCTTCTTTTCTCGATGGAATTAAATGCGGCGATGTCCTCGTCGCGGGAACGCCCCCCGCACCAACTTGCGGGCCACGGTACTTATTGAAGTGCCACGTGGAGCTGAGGACCGACTATTGTAAGGTTGGATATTGTGTAGAACATTGCCAGTTCTTCTCCGTGTCAGCCCACTTGGGAAAGACATTTCATTGACAGAGCACCCGCTGCACATCACTTCGACCAAACACGCCAGAACTGCATAACCCAGAATGCACTTGCCAAAGAGGTTGGCGGAAATAACTTTAAAAGCGCAGCTGTCGTGATCTGTGAACACGCCAGTGAACAAGGGCAGCCCGCCCGAAACGCGTATGGCGCTTTGTGATGTGGAGGAGCAACGCGCCATGTTCTCATACTTACAATAAAGAGAGGTGATCCTTCAGCTGTTGTTGCCATTCTCAAAGCAAGGTCTCTTCTTTTCTCGATGGAATTAAATGCGGCGATGTCCTCGTCGCGAGAACGCCCCCCGCACCAACTTGCGGGCCACGGTACTTATTGAAGTGCCACGTGGAGCTGAGGACCGACTATTGTAAGGTTGGATATTGTGTAGAACATTGCCAGTTCTTCTCCGTGTCAGCCCACATGGGAAAGACATTTCATTGACAGAGCACCCGCTGCACATCACTTCGACCAAACACGCCAGAACTGCATAACCCAGAATGCACTTGCCAAAGAGGTTGGCGGAAATAACTTTAAAAGCGCAGCTGTGGTGATCTGTGAACACGCCAGTGAACAAGGGCAGCCCGCCCAAAACGCGTATGGCGCTTTGTGATGTGGAGGAGCAACGCGCCATGTTCTCATACTTACAATAAAGAGAGGTGATCCTTCAGCTGTTGTTGCCATTCTCAAAGCAAGGTCTCTTCTTTTCTCGATGGAATTAAATGCGGCGATGTCCTCGTCGCGAGAACGCCCCCCGCACCAACTTGCGGGCCACGGTACTTATTGAAGTGCCACGTGGAGCTGAGGACCGACTATTGTAAGGTTGGATATTGTGTAGAACATTGCCAGTTCTTCTCCGTGTCAGCCCACTTGGGAAAGACATTTCATTGACAGAGCACCCGCTGCACATCACTTCGACCAAACACGCCAGAACTGCATAACCCAGAATGCACTTGCCAAAGAGGTTGGCGGAAATAAATTTAAAAGCGCAGCTGTGGTGATCTGTGAACACGCCAGTAAACAAGGGCAGCCCGCCCGAAACGCGTATGGCGCTTTGTGATGTGGAGGAGCAACGCGCCATGTTCTCATACTTACAATAAAGAGAGGTGATCCTTCAGCTGTTGTTGCCATTCTCAAAGCAAGGTCTCTTCTTTTCTCGATGGAATTAAATGCGGCGATGTCCTCGTCGCGAGAACGCCCCCCGCACCAACTTGCGGGCCACGGTACTTATTGAAGTGCCACGTGGAGCTGAGGACCGACTATTGTAAGGTTGGATATTGTGTAGAACATTGCCAGTTCTTCTCCGTGTCAGCCCACTTGGGAAAGACATTTCATTGACAGAGCACCCGCTGCACATCACTTCGACCAAACACGCCAGAACTGCATAACCCAGAATGCACTTGCCAAAGAGGTTGGCGGAAATAACTTTAAAAGCGCAGCTGTGGTGATCTGTGAACACGCCAGTGAACAAGGGCAGCCCGCCCAAAACGCGTATGGCGCTTTGTGATGTGGAGGAGCAACGCGCCATGTTCTCATACTTACAATAAAGAGAGGTGATCCTTCAGCTGTTGTTGCCATTCTCAAAGCAAGGTCTCTTCTTTTCTCGATGGAATTAAATGCGGCGATGTCCTCGTCGCGAGAACGCCCCCCGCACCAACTTGCGGGCCACGGTACTTATTGAAGTGCCACGTGGAGCTGAGGACCGACTATTGTAAGGTTGGATATTGTGTAGAACATTGCCAGTTCTTCTCCGTGTCAGCCCACTTGGGAAAGACATTTCATTGACAGAGCACCCGCTGCACATCACTTCGACCAAACACGCCAGAACTGCATAACCCAGAATGCACTTGCCAAAGAGGTTGGCGGAAATAACTTTAAAAGCGCAGCTGTGGTGATCTGTGAACACGCCAGTGAACAAGGGCAGCCCGCCCGAAACGCGTATGGCGCTTTGTGATGTGGAGGAGCAACGCGCCATGTTCTCATACTTACAATAAAGAGAGGTGATCCTTCAGCTGTTGTTGCCATTCTCAAAGTAAGGTCTCTTCTTTTCTCGATGATATATACATATATATATATATATTGTATACAAATATAATATAAAACAAACAACATAAAATAAAAGAAATACATAATTGGAAAAGAAATATACAACAATGAATACACAAATAATTGATTGTTAATTCTAAATTATTACTACAAAAATAAATACTAAAAACAGTTTATACTAAATTAACTTTAATATTGATAAAAAATATATATATATGCATATTTAGTCTGCAGTTTTATACATATATGCATATATAGCATATATATGCATATATAGCACATATACCTATGCTACATATATACGAGATATATATCTTTGATATTGAATATTGCAGCTTTCATTGTAGTGGGAATAGTAAATATGACCCCTCCAAAATAAGTCTAACCCCTTCATAACGTATCTATTTATATATATTTAGATTTACTTTGGAGGGGACAGATTTACTATTCCCACTCCAACGAAAGCTGCAGTAGGAATTGTGTTGAACTAAACATAAACATCTAAAAATATTCTTAACATCATATAATTTATATAAATTATAAAAAACTAAAAACACAAAATTAGCATATAACATACGTAAAATGATATATAAAAAATTTAACATTATAAAAAAGTTTTAAATACTTACCACCATTACCGCAAAATTCAACAACCAAAATATCAGAAAAATACACATTATTTAAAAAATAGTAACATTAAAATGTATTAAATAAATTATAAGTAATCGGACAGAAATCTTTTTAAAAAACTTCCCACCCTATCCCCTACAAAACCAAAAATTGCCTAAAAATGGACATACAAAAGAACAACATAAAATGTATGATCAAATCAATAAAAAAACAGCAAACCCACCCTGAAAAATGTTAAACATACTTAACATTAAATTAATAACAATGTATAATACAGAAAAAACGTAAAACTCGATTAATAATATGTACAACTATGTTAATTATTTTTATAAAGACGGTAAAAACAATATATATACCTACTATATTGTGTACCACAATATTTTAGACAACATGGTATTTGTGTTCCACAATGTTTGTGTCTCATGATATGTTTCAAAGAATATTTTGGCAGAATAACTAGGAAATATCCATGTATTCAGCACAGAGGTGTTCTAAACGATCTTACGTTTGGTGCATGCACACCATTCAAGTATCATTTCAAATAACACCACAGCTATTAGTTAAAGAGTACATTAATCAGTTCACAGTTTCATCCATGAATATCCAAGTGCACGTTCACAATGTGCCAGTTCCAAAATCAGATCCACTCCATTTGCTTGTTAAAATTGCCAGATATCCATTTCAAAGCAACAGCCTTTTACCTAGCATATATTTTGTCTCATAGAGGGAAAGTCAAAATCAACTTCCTCAGGGTTGATACTAATGAACATTCATATCATTATCTCACGAAATTAAAAGTTAAAAACAATAACTTATGTGCTCCCTATATGACTCGCAACGGATTTTGTTCCATTGTGTCAGCACATGGTCAAAATCCAAAATCCCCGAGTGCCCCCTGGGCCGCCTGCAAACTCCAATACCGGGCTGTCCTGCCGTGTGACTGTGGCTTTCCATTGACGAGACGTGTGCCTTTCCCTAAACCCTGTACCTCTTCGCACACGATCCCTTACATCTAGCCAAACCTCTGTCTCTTCCTTGAGATGCCCCTGATTGGCTACCTTGCTCACGCGTCATGGGACACACCCCGCCGCCCGCCCCCTCTACACTTAGCAACCGGACATTTAACCGGCGTGTGGATGCCCGCGCATTACCGGCTGGTTCGCGTTCTACCAGACGCCGATGCGAGTGGGGGTAGGTTCTTAACGGCACCGTTCCGCCGTGGCTAAGGTAAGCTTGCAGGGCTCCCGCCCATGTTTCACCTCTGTGCCCCGCTGACGGCCCCCTAGGAGACCGCTCGAGGCAGGTTTCTCCGCCCGGCTGCGGTCAATGGTGACTGCCCCCGTCGGGCCCAGCGGCTCTGCTTGTCCCGCGAACCGGGCCCGCCACCTGGTTGTTGTTGTCCGTTAAACACACAGCCCTGCCTGACAGCCGGCCGCCCTCTCGCTAAGAGGCACCCTTGGGTGGCGCGGACGGGCTCCGGCGAGCGGAGCCGCGGACTGGGACTGGGACCCAGCCATACCGATCGGCTCAGCCTGACGGGACGTTGCCCCTAGCGATCCTCTGGTGACCCCGTCGTCCCCATTATCTCCCCATCTATGAGTTGGGTCATATTGGTTGATCCCACTTTTACCTTGCTGATTGTCTCCCCAGGTCAATTCCTCTAGCGCACGCCCCACCTGAATCAGCCGCGCAGATCGAGACAGCCTTGACATTGGTAAGCCCCGAGCACCAGTGCTGATAGACCATCTGTTAAGCACACATTTATAATTATATTTATATAATATTTGGTCCCCCCCTGGCGGACAGTGGCCCTTCAATGTTTAATGTTAACGACTTATTATTATTTTTGTTTGATACACGAGGCGCTATTACCATCATGTAATGTTCCTCTTGCAAATATCAACACATTTTGAGTCTCATAAAGGGTTATCTTTGCTCACACACCCCAAAGACTTCTTGTTCCCAAATAACTTTTGCTTGGGACAACTTGGTTATAAAGAGTCTCTCTCTCTCGCTCTCTCTCACACGCCCTGCACATACCCAACGGTACCGTGACCGAGTGAATCACTGATGCTTGGGTGTTGCATTTTTACGAATTTCTGGGATACTCAAAAGGCTTAGTTTCTGAGCAACTAATGACATACGATACTGATGTTTCCTGTTTGTATCCCCAGGTCTGACGGTGTGACAGTACTTTTTGGCTAAACTCCGGGCATTGACCAACAAGGTTGTATAAACCACACTCTTGAGGTTCCCTCAAGAGCACTTATTAAGTATATGAGCACTGTTTTGGTCCTGAAGAATTGCCCCTTGTGGGCATGAAACATGTTGACCATGTTGGAGGGTTGAAATGAGGCCATACTAATGGTTACCTTGGGCCTCTATACCCCTCTTTTCACTTTTTAACAAAGTGGTTAGCCACACCAATAAAGTTTTCTTAGTGGACTACCCAACTTTTTTTAACTCACATTCCGCTCACTACTTCACCTGTTTTTTGTACCTCACACACCAGAATATTACGGCAAGGAACAAAAGAACTCCGACAGAGAGTAACACACGGTGTTACCCGTCAAGCATTGCAGCGCCGGCTTGACGCAGGAGCAGGAAGCCGATGATGCAAACAACATCACAAAGGGCTGAATGAGACATGTCATCCAGCCCTATAGTTGTATGAGGTTTCTTAGTTCCGAAAAGGGACCCTGTGGCGTCCCATACTTCCCTTTCCTCCACTACCTTCACTGAGAGCGAGACTCCTTTATAGACTTTTTATCAGGGGAACTTTGTACAATCCCTTGTGTTACATGTTCTCTGGACAGGTACACTGGACCCCTCTAAACACTGTCCCTCTTCATCCCCCCTTTTGTTGAAACATTAAGCGTGGGCAGCCCCCACGGGATTCTTAGGTTACCAAGAGTGACACTTTTTCACTCCTTTGGCCCCACACACTTGGGATTTCTTTCCCACCCCAAAACAATCACTCCGCAGACTGCGGTTTGAATTAAAGTTAACATTGAACTAAGCCACCCTCCGGCCACAATGGAAGATGTTCCTGGTCTTAGTTTTGACGATGATGCCATCGAGGAGGCCCTCAGGGAAGCACCCACCCTACTCACCTTCTCGGCGGCTGCTGCCTCTGGCGCTACTAACGATGACTGGGCCATACTTACAGAGATGAAGAAGGAACTAATAGGGATCACGATACATGGCATAATGATGACCGAATACCTGAGGAGTAAAATCGCCCCACAGGGCCTCATTGTTAACATCATACCTAGACTCTTTTTGGAAGACAAACAGTTTAAGGTCGACTGGGTACAGGTATCCTGGAAATGCACCAAAGATCTCCTCTTCCTTATCGTACAAACATCCAAACGGCTGTCAGAGGCACTATTAGAGAAAATCACAGCTATAGAAGCTACGATGAGGAGCACAGTTAACAAAAATACCAAGGCTAACTTTACCACTAAACTGGCTGAGATCAACCAAGAAATGGCAGATCACCATGAGTACCTCCTGAAGCAGAAGACAGCGAAACTGCAGAAAGACATTACTAAATTTGAGAAAGAGAAAGTCTATCCTTACTTAAAGGAGGGCTTCAAGAATAAAAAGACGAGCTACTCCTCAGATGAGCATACAGACAACAATAGCCGACGTGGCTCGTCTAGCAGTGATTCCAGTGGAGGATATAACCCTAGGAACAACAGGGCCCCACAGAATCCCAATTGGCAACCTGGATACCAACAAGGACCAGTTTTTCATGGACCCCCACATATGGCACCCCCGTGGCAATACCCCTTCTACCAACAGGGTCCACCTCCGTTTTTCCCCTCAAACCCGCCACCTTTTCAAGGCAGAGGTTGGGGCAGAGGAAGAGGGCGAAAGCGAGGCGGACAGAAAGGAGTCCAGTGGCAGGATCAACCAACACCACAGACGACGGTAGAAACCAGGAGCACGACCAGGGGAAGAAGAGTCTGACAGTAAACCTCTCGAACAGGGAACTGACTCCAGTAGAAAATAAAGTTCTAGAAAAAGGACTTGGATTTGTCCCTACTCCCACCCCGGACAGCTTTCAAGAAATGATTGAAATCAAACAACTCTTCAGGAAGATACGGCTGAGAGCCTTCTTTGATGGTCAACCAGCACAAGACACCACAGATACAGGACTACGGAAACCCTCTACATTTACACCCACCGATGGGATGGTCCCCCCTGAGATCCTGACTTTTGAGCGGGCGGTCTTGAACAGCCTTAGCAACAAACCACAATGTCACCAATTCAACAACCTAACCAAGGCGGAAAGACAGGCCTCACAGGCCCTAGGAAATGACAACACCATTGTGATAAAACAAGCAGACAAAGGGGGCGCCACAGTCATCCAGGACTATGTGGAATATGATCTGGAATGTAGAAGACAGCTTTCCAACAGCACCCACTACAGACCTCTTAACGAAGACCCAACTAAACGCCTGTCAACTACCATCATGAGCCTTGTTCTAGAGGAAGAAACCAATGAGTGGCTATCCAAAAAGGAGGCAGAATTCCTAATCACCAATGATCCAGTCACACCGTACTTCTACACTCTGCCAAAGATTCACAAGGGGGTCACCCCGGTACCGGGTAGGCCCATTGTGTCTGGTATAGGGTCCCTCCTGGAACCCCTATCCCAATTCTGTGACGCTTTTTTGCAACCCATAGTCAAGAAAATTCCTTCTTTTCTTCAGGATACAAGAGACGTCCTACGCCTCATTGATGACATGGATGGGAGGGAAAATGTCGATTTCATAATGACATTGGATGTAGAAGCCCTCTACACTAATATCCCTCAGCAAGCTACTCTTGAGGCAGTGGAATCGGCCCTGAGGGCGGAGGAATGGACATCACCCACTCCAATTTCCTTTATCATGGCTTTGGCAAGTATAGCCTTAACTGAGAACTTCTTCAGATACGAGTCGCAACTGTTCCACCAGATCCGTGGTACTTCCATGGGCTCGACCTTCGCGCCGAGCCTGGCCTGTATTTATATGGCCACCTTCGAGGAGCACCACATCTACCAAGCCACCACGAATCCGTTCCTTGAACACTTGTCCCTCTGGCGTCGCTACATCGACGACATCCTGATCCTTTGGAAAGGGGACCGGATGAGTTGTGAGGCCTTCTGCACATGGATTAACCTCCAAAATCCATACCTGAAATTCACAGGAACCATCTCTGAGGTATCACTACCCTTCCTGGACTTAACCATCAGGCTAGACCCAACGGAGATCACCACCACTCTCTACAGGAAAGAGACCGACAGGAACAGTCTCCTTCCATACCAGAGTCACCATACCAGGGCCCTGAGGGATAACCTGCCCTTTGGGCAATTCTTGCGGATCCGCAGAAACTGTACTTCAGTCACAGATTACAAACGCGAGGCCTCTACCTTACAGCACAAACTCCAAGAGAGGGGGTATCCGACCAGACTTTTAAAACAGTCAGCCAAACGAGCACTTAATAACAACAGAGAAGCCCTGTTGGAGACACATCCTAAGCCAGCAGATGATGCCATCACATGTGTAACCACTTACACGAAGAACTCCAGCTTCATCAAGAAGACCATCAATTCCCATTGGGGCACCCTGAATTCCGCTGGCTTGGACATCCCACGTCCACGCTTTGCTTTCAAAAGAACTGCAAATCTTAAGGATACTCTAACCCATACTCGACCTAAGAAGTCTAGTACCCACCACCTGAACACACTCTGGGGCCTTCCACCAGTGGTGGGTCACTTTAGATGTGGTAACTGTATTGTCTGCCCACAGTCCGTACAGAGCAAAGAGTTGACTTTATCACAATCCTTCACGTGGCATATGACCAAACATACCAATTGTAACAGCAGTAGATGTATATACATGCTCTCTTGCCCCTGCGGCCTCCAATATATTGGCATGACGATGCGCCCTGTGAAAACACGGATAATTGAACATAACAGCAACATTCGCTGTGCCAAGACTCACACAAGGCTGTATGAACACTGTAAGGAAGCCGGACACTCAGCAGACAACATGCAATGGGTGGTTCTTGAATGCCACCCATCCATCAGTCAACAATCACTGTATAGACTGGAACAGAGGTGGGTGCACCGTTTGCAATTAGACACATGCGGATTGAATGACTCCGTCCCTTGGAATCAACTAGCCAACTAACCTTCTGGCCTGCCCTTTATCGCCTCTATCAAGATTGATGTCACTGCCGGACATCGAATGCAGACATACTGTACGATTCCATACTAGCATTTCTGGTGCACCCCTGCGCCCCTATTGGACTGGACTTTCTTTGTCCACTCAACCCTCGATGGCATCACCGGCAACCACTACTCTTCTAACCAACTACAACCATTACACCAGGGTCCCCCTAGCCTGGCAACCATGGCCTCTGCTCCATGGACTGACTTGCCTGGCCACTGGCCGGCATCCTATGTTCCATTACTCTCCCCCCCTCATCACCCCTTCACCTCCACTGGGGCCAAGCTACTCGCGGGGCACCACTCGCCCTGCGTCATTGTTGGATCCATCAACGAGGGACTGCTCACTATTGCCGCCCCCGTTATCCCCGAGTGCCCCCTGGGCCGCCTGCAAACTCCAATACCGGGCTGTCCTGCCGTGTGACTGTGGCTTTCCATTGACGAGACGTGTGCCTTTCCTTAAACCCTGTACCTCTTCGCACACGATCCCTTACATCTAGCCAAACCTCTGTCTCTTCCTTGAGATGCCCCTGATTGGCTACCTTGCTCACGCGTCATGGGACACACCCCGCCGCCCGCCCCCTCTACACTTAGCAACCGGACATTTAACCGGCGTGTGGATGCCAGCGCATTACCGGCTGGTTCGCGTTCTACCAGACGCCGATGCGAGTGGGGGTAGGTTCTTAACGGCACCGTTCCGCCGTGGCTAAGGTAAGCTTGCAGGGCTCCCGCCCATGTTTCACCTCTGTGCCCCGGTTACGGCCCCCTAGGAGACCGCTCGAGGCAGGTTTCTCCGCCCGGCTGCGGTCAATGGTGACTGCCCCCGTCGGGCCCAGCGGCTCTGCTTGTCCCGCGAACCGGGCCCGCCACCTGGTTGTTGTTGTCCGTTAAACACACAGCCCTGCCTGACAGCCGGCCGCCCTCTCGCTAAGAGGCACCCTTGGGTGGCGCGGACGGGCTCCGGCGAGCGGAGCCGCGGACTGGGACTGGGACCCAGCCATACCGATCGGCTCAGCCTGACGGGACGTTGCCCCTAGCGATCCTCTGGTGACCCCGTCGTCCCCATTATCTCCCCATCTATGAGTTGGGTCATATTGGTTGATCCCACTTTTACCTTGCTGATTGTCTCCCCAGGTCAATTCCTCTAGCGCACGCCCCACCTGAATCAGCCGCGCAGATCGAGACAGCCTTGACATTGGTAAGCCCCGAGCACCAGTGCTGATAGACCATCTGTTAAGCACACATTTATAATTATATTTATATAATATTTGGTCCCCCCCTGGCGGACAGTGGCCCTTCAATGTTTAATGTTAACGACTTATTATTATTTTTGTTTGATACACGAGGCGCTATTACCATCATGTAATGTTCCTCTTGCAAATATCAACACATTTTGAGTCTCATAACGGGTTATCTTTGCTCACACACCCCAAAGACTTCTTGTTCCCAAATAACTTTTGCTTGGGACAACTTGGTTATAAAGAGTCTCTCTCTCTCGCTCTCTCTCACACGCCCTGCACATACCCAACGGTACCGTGACCGAGTGAATCACTGATGCTTGGGTGTTGCATTTTTACGAATTTCTGGGATACTCAAAAGGCTTAGTTTCTGAGCAACTAATGACATACAATACTGATGTTTCCTGTTTGTATCCCCAGGTCTGACGGTGTGACAGTACTTTTTGGCTAAACTCCGGGCATTGACCAACAAGGTTGTATAAACCACACTCTTGAGGTTCCCTCAAGAGCACTTATTAAGTATATGAGCACTGTTTTGGTCCTGAAGAATTGCCCCTTGTGGGCATGAAACATGTTGACCATGTTGGAGGGTTGAAATGAGGCCATACTAATGGTTACCTTGGGCCTCTATACCCCTCTTTTCACTTTTTAACAAAGTGGTTAGCCACACCAATAAAGTTTTCTTAGTGGACTACCCAACTTTTTTTTTAACTCACATTCCGCTCACTACTTCACCTGTTTTTTGTACCTCACACACCAGAATATTACGGCAAGGAACAAAAGAACTCCGACAGAGAGTAACACACGGTGTTACCCGTCAAGCATTGCAGCGCCGGCTTGACGCAGGAGCAGGAAGCCGATGATGCAAACAACATCACAAAGGGCTGAATGAGACATGTCATCCAGCCCTATAGTTGTATGAGGTTTCTTAGTTCCGAAAAGGGACCCTGTGGCGTCCCATACTTCCCTTTCCTCCACTACCTTCACTGAGAGCGAGACTCCTTTATAGACTTTTTATCAGGGGAACTTTGTACAATCCCTTGTGTTACATGTTCTCTGGACAGGTACACTGGACCCCTCTAAACACTGTCCCTCTTCATCCCCCCTTTTGTTGAAACAAAATCCAACAACAGCATTAATAATAAAAATTGAAATATATACTATGAATCCTATTCTGGTGGTAAGGGTGACACCAGGGTAATATTTATAGTGATCTCATATATTTAGCGGGCGATTACAATGAGGGGCGGACTTGCGTCTGCCCAACATTGTCTCGTAAACAGAACTGACTGACTTCTGGTCAGCTGTCCCGTCCGCCTCATTAAGATGCGACTGAACACTGTTCGGTCGCATTCCAACATTTCCCTATAGGAGCATGGATTACGGCCGTAAACCGGCTGTAATACATGCCCCCATAGAGAATGGGAGGTGTTGTTCATCCCTGCACCCCGTGGCAGGCAGCCTGGCACCTCAAGGTGCCTGCCACGAGGTGCAGGAATCAACAGGAATGGAAACTATGCCGGAAACAGTGCATTGTAATCCTAAGGGCGGAAAGGCCTGCCCTTTGGGATTACGAGGCGGTTCCAACTGTCCAACAGGTTCCTTCAGCCCATCGAAAGCCAGCCAGAATCACCAGCTGTTTTCCATGCCGACCAGCTGATACATAATCAGCCGGTGGTCGGAATTGAAACCGACGAAAGCCTTTGACCAAAGGTCGGAGGCTTTCTGGCCTCCATCATAATAGATTCAAAAAGTGGGGGTGGTGATGGACAGAGCATCTGAATTAAACAGAACACTCGTACCCAGTCAAAAGATCAGGGCTTGATCCATCACCGTTTTTTAGCTCACTGCACCATCCCAGCTCAGAACCTGGCTACATGCAAATTAGTCTGACCCTGGCCCAGTGCATCATGGGAACAGGGCAGACCAAACTACCAAGCCAATTCTTTACTGGAAAGGAAACAAGCTTCCGGGGACCGGTTTCTGGCATTGCAGCCGTCTTCGGCCCGGCTTGCTTGAATCCTGATGGTGCAATGAGCAAGGGACTCACATCTGAGTATACCCTGCCACACTTGTGGTGGCTAAAACGATTCAAAAAGTGGGGGTGGTGATGGACAGAGCATCTGAATTAAACAGAACACTCGTACCCAGTCAAATGATCAGGGCTTGATCCATCACCGTTTTTTAGCTCACTGCACCATCCCAGCTCAGAACCTGGCTACATGCAAATTAGTCTGACCCTGGCCCAGTGCATCATGGGAACAGGGCA
The DNA here is from genome assembly GCF_964261635.1 of Lissotriton helveticus. Lineage (NCBI taxonomy): Eukaryota > Metazoa > Chordata > Amphibia > Caudata > Salamandridae > Lissotriton > Lissotriton helveticus. The sequence continues at coordinate 577,802,738 of NC_136063.1, forward strand.
GACCAAACTACCAAGCCAATTCTTTACTGGAAAGGAAACAAGCTTCCGGGGACCGGTTTCTGGCATTGCAGCCTTCTTCGGCCCGGCTTGCTTGAATCTTGATGGTGAAATGAGCAAGGGACTCACATCTGAGTATACCCTGCCACACTTGTGGTGGCTAAAACGATTCAAAAAGTGGGGGTGGTGATGGACAGAGCATCTGAATTAAACAGAACACTCGTACCCAGTCAAAAGATCAGGGCTTGATCCATCACCGTTTTTTAGCTCACTGCACCATCCCAGCTCAGAACCTGGCTACATGCAAATTAGTCTGACCCTGGCCCAGTGCATCATGGGAACAGGGCAGACCAAACTACCAAGCCAATTCTTTACTGGAAAGGAAACAAGCTTCCGGGGACCGGTTTCTGGCATTGCAGCCGTCTTCGGCCCGGCTTGCTTGAATCCTGATGGTGCAATGAGCAAGGGACTCACATCTGAGTATACCCTGCCATTACAAAAACCTCATATAGTCCCAGCTCACAATATAAAATAAACCTCCTTCACAGTGTGAACTGCATCGGCAAATGATCCAAGGCATGTTGCAGATCATGAACCTTCGTTCATTTCTGAGGTGCTTCTTCCTACAGCACCACAGCTTGATGACATCAAAGTGCCAATAGCTAACACTGTGTATATTAATACCTTGCAAGGGTTTTACTTGATGATAAGGAAGAGCAGGAATATGCTCAAAGTCAACAGTATTAATACATTTTTAGCCCGTTCCTTCTTAGGGGCATATTACCAAGAACCTCGTTAAAATTATCGCCGTTTTAGCGGCAGGAAACTGCCGCTAAAACGGCGATAATGGGCTTGGTAATATGCGTTATAGAATTCCAATAATGTGCAAGACATCTAACCGGGGCTTCTATTGGAATTCTATAAAGCATATTAGCAAGCCCTTTATCGCCGTTTTAGCAGCAGTTTTCTGCCTTTAAAACGGCGATAATTTTAACGAGGTTCTTGCTAATATGCCCCTTAGTATCTTAAGATAAAGAACAGACAGTGTGACAGTAGATTCAATAACAGAGCACTGAGCTCCCCCCAATATGTGCATCATGCCCTATTTAGAAAGTTTCAATCCATAGATTATTGCCATTTGTTTGAAGAATAGAGTAGAAGGAAGTTCTTTTAAATGCCCACCATTAACCTTTTACCTACTACCACATCATAAGAAAGTGCGAAGATATCTCCAGACATTCAAGTCCTGCACTTGGGGTGGGGCATACCTCCTGGAAAGAGACATTTGAGTGCAGGAAAATGACGCGCACACACGCATTGAAGTGAGGGAAATAAGGAATGGTTTCTTATCTGTGATCCAATTTATATGTCAGAGGAACCTCTATTAAAATAGCCCTAGAGCAGTTATCCTCTCCCATGAAGGTAAATCTTCCCCTGACCTTCCGAGTGTGCCTGGAAAAATTACTGGATTGTTCGTAGCTGTCAGGAACATGGGTATTCGGCAGTGGTGGTTGGCACAGGTAAGATCGGTGAAGCGGGCGGGGTGGGGTGGGAGAATGGAAGTCGACAATTGACGGGATAGTGAAAATGAAATAAAGCCACTTACTCTGCGCTCGCTGTATCGCTGACTGAGGACGTGGCGAGTGCAAAGTAAGTGGTTTTATTAGTTTTTTTAAATGTAATTCCCCTCCTTCCTCACGCCCTGCCCCGCCCTACCGCTCTTACCTATGCTGGCCACCACTGGTATCCAGTAGGCAAAGGATACCTGATATACAGACCAAATTTTGGTCTGTTTTAGCCATTTTCCTGCCACATGCAGGACACTTGTAAAAAAAATGCATATTTGAGAAAAACGAAAAATATGTTCTGGCAAAAAAAGACATGAAATTATTCTAAACATCCAAAGACGCTGAGTGAAAGTGTTTTAAAAGAAGGTTGGGAACATTTTCATGATTACTGAAAAAGGCATAAAAGACCAGGCGCAGCACTCAAAGTTTCTGTTACCAGCACCCGGAAAAAAGAACTGAGGTGACTGTCACCGACATGGCATCATAGGACACTGGAGGGCTTGGAGCAGTGTCTGTTTACAATTTAGCATAGATGCAGTTATATGGCTTCCTTACCCCCGTTCTCTTCCCTTCATTTACTTCAAAAACGTTTTGAGAAAGATTTCGGTTTTGTAGTGACATTCCTGTATTTTAGGTATATTTTCAGTTTTTTAAAGAAAATTAATGAATATGCCAATACAACCAGCTTGTTTTCTAGTAACAATGTATTTAACTATATTTTCAGTTTTGGTAAATCAAATTAATGAGTTGGCCAATATAGCCTGTTTTATAGGCTGCTAAATTATTTGTGTGTGTCACATACAAAATTATGCCCTTCCCGAAGTAAAGTGAAGATGCAACACACAAATGTACTTTTTGGAAGAAGTGCTCTGTGATCCCACATGTTGGTGGGACTATTCAGCATTAATGATTATCTTCCTGTGGAGGAGAATGAAATGTTACTTCAAATGACCCATTCAAGAAAATGATACAAAGAAAGAAAGTTAGAAGCAGGACAGAAGAAAGGGAGAAGTAACCGAAGTAGTAAATGAGGGAAGGAATTGAATAACATGAAATAAGAACAGCATTCGTCATAAGCAATGAGAAAACACCAGCCTTCTGATTTTATTGCAGAAAAAAGAGTAAACACTAATAACCACTGATTTTTAAAATTTTTGAAAAACAGGACAACATTGAAAACAAGCATTTACAATGCAATGGTCTCGGCATTATTAAAGGTAGAGCTATTGGCAATGCTCATGACATTTTTTTCTTTTTTTTAAAAATCATAAATAAATAGCATTGTCATTTACTTTGCCAATAGCTTAATCGTTAAATAAATGGCATTGTCATTTACAATGCCAATAGCTTAATTGCTCACATATGCATGACCTATTGCATTTACACCCACACAGAGCCACCCACACACACAGAGCCACCCACACAGTCATTCACATAGAGCCACCCACACACACAGAGCCACCCTCACACACACAGAGCCACCTACACAGAGCCACCCTCATACAGACAGAGCCACCCACACATAGAGCCACCTACAAAAAAAGCTATCCACACAGAGCCCCACACACACACAGACCCCCCCACACACACACACAGAGCCCCCCACACGCACACACACAAAGCCCCCCACACACACACACACAGAGCCCCACACACACACACACAGAGCCCCCCACACACACACACAGCCCCACACACACAGAGCCACACACACAGAGCCACACACACAGAGCCACACACACACAGAGCCACACACAGACAGAGCCACACACACACAGACAGAGCCACACACACACAGACAGAGCCACACACTCACGGACAGAGCCATACACGCACGGACAGAGCCTCACACGCACGGACAGAGCCACACACACACGGACAGAGCCACACACACATGGACAGAGCCTCACACACACGGACAGAGCCACACACACACGGACAGAGCCACACACACACAGAAAGAGCCACACAGACAGAGCCACACACACACAGACAGAGCCACACAGACAGAGCCACACACATTCCACTACAAGGCCATCACATTTACTGAACTGAGCCCTGAGGCTTTCACAGTCTGCAGAAATTGATTCATTACAATATGAGTGCAAGGCTGGCTACCTGATAGCGTGCTCAGGGTAGCCGGTTGGGCAAAACAGCCCCCTATTTGTCATACTGTCCAAATGGCGAAGAGAGCAGTCATTGGCAGTAGTGTCTGTTCTGTCTCACCAGAGCTCAGACCCATGTTTCTATTATGCATCAGGCCCTTGCTTGCTGTCCTCTCTCCGTGACCTCAGACTGACCCACAGTTTGGAAAGGCATATCCATGCTGTCCGCCTGCAGCTACTTCTACTCCCTCCCTCAACCCCAGCCGGAAGAAAATGGCACCCGAGGGCTGTGTGGTTACTACAACTTGTGAATCTACTAATCTACAGACACAAGTTATTGTTGGGACTACCTCTCCCTGCCAGACTCACTCTCACAAGAGACACGAAACTGACACCTGCGAGAGAGGCCACGAACTGAATGAGCACATTCCCATCAGACTGAAAAAGGGGTGATATGCGCTGGTGGGCAGTGTGAGGAGGCTTGGACTGTCATGGAAGAAGCAGAACAACAGGAAGCACACAATCTAGGCATCTGTCACCTCCCGGGGAGAGGTAAATGGATTAGGCAAAGCCACAAAGGCACGGGACGTCCCCTCAGAAAAGTGAGGTGACATAATCTTTCGCTCCCATAACCCCTCTCCTTGTAATAAATGGCATTGTGACTGAGTTTCGATTATTATTGTTTGCGTATTTTGGAATTCGGTCTTTTTTTTATCAAACAACATTGATTTGCTGTGCTCTCTGGCACTCGGCCCAAGGTGGTGACTGCGGGTAGCGTCATGGTACAGGTGCAAAGAGGGAGCGGTGAGCCCCTCCTGGGGCTGCTTACAACTCACCCTCTTCAAAGAGCGCAGGGGGCTCTTCATGGCCAGTGGGGCAGCAAGGGGGTCACGGGCCCTGGCACCAGCAAGGAAAGGGGTGCTCCCTGCCCTCGGATTGGCTGCAAATCATAGCCATAAGTTGGGTACAGTAGCAGTGGGGCACAGTGCCACGGACACTGCTGCGCTATAGAAAGCACTATGTCCCAGACAGTCAGTGCTTCTAAGAGGTCGGTGGGCTGGGGCAGAGTCAAATGCATTGATGAAATTCACATGGCGGCTACCACCTGCTGTCTGCAAGTCCCTGCAGCCCTAGCAACCCCTACTGTTCGTCCCCCGTACCAAGAAGGTCAGACAGAGAGCCCTGGGAGAGCTCCTGTCTGGAGTCCAGCGCTGGCAGCGGACCCAGGTAAACTCTGGAATGAAACCCCTGCTGTTCCTTTCGGATACTCCTTCTGGAATGTCACTGACTCACGCCCCCAACCCCCGCCCTTCCCGACATGACCTCTAATCCCCCAACCCCTCCAAAACCATGCCTGGTTACCCACTTGTCACCTTGGTGCCAGCATGACACCCCTTGTAACTCTGCCGAGCACAGTCAGCCGGACCAAGACGGGTCCAACCCCAAATGTGGCGGTGAGGGTGTCTCGCGCTCCCCCCGACCCCCTCCGCGCTGCGAGTCTCCGCCCAAAATGTAAAGTTCTATAAACACAGCCCCGTCTGCAGTCTCTGAAATGAAGAAACATTCCCACAGTTGGATTCAACTCAGCACCCCCCACCCCGCCCCCGCCTCCTCCCGGCTGGAGCTGGCTTAGCGCACAGTGGCGGCTGCAGAAAAGCTTGGCCGCACTGTCTGCACCTCTCAGTGGCTGCGCAGCTCTCCCCACCACCACAGCTCACCTCGCCTCAACACAGCACCTACCAGGGGACCCCTCCAGGACTTCGGCCACCCACAAATGGCATTTGACACCCGACTGGCAAACAGACGTCATGAAGACACTAAAACCTCGCCAAATAATTAGAACAGCACCCAGCATTAAAATGAAGGTTCTCTGCAGTGTAGTTGCAGAACTAGTTCCTCACTAAACCAAACATCCGCACAGCTCATGGGTCAACTATCATTAGACAGGGAGGTAGATCTCTGGTGATAGAGCGACAGAGGGCCTTCCTTACCATTCAGGGCCACTACCGTTGATTTATTAAACTCCTGAACACAGAACTACCAAGAATGGATTTATAATTGGACACCAATCAGTTCAAGGTGCCTGGAACGACGATCGAATATTTTAAGATACGGCTTCTCAGTCATCTGGTCAGACTCAGTCTGCCCTTTCTCCCTTCACACTTTGCTTACCTCATAACGCTGTAACGTAATTACAAGAAAACGCGCAGTGCTTTACGTGTACATCAGAAGACAAGGAGCCAAAAACGGTATAACATGAAAAAACCTGCACCTATTATCAGCATACGAAGCCCAAGAAAGGAAATAAAAGGTTGAAAAGATGGCTGACACAACTTGCTTTGGTTTCTCATGTAAAATGGTTAACGAATGCTACTGAAGAAAATACATAACAGAAGGAGCATTGTAGGCAAGTCGCTGCTCCACAATCTGCCCGCTACTGAAGGAATTGTCTCAACTGCACCGAGTAGAAGAGGCGCCCTTGAAAGCAGTGAGTTAAGTGCAGGGAAAAAGAAGACATCTTACTGTTTCTGAGAAAGTCACAGGCAGAACTTGCGACGTCCCGAGGAGGGCATGAACAAACCAAAGGGAAAATGCTCACTGCCCTTTCCCCAGCGGCAGCGTTGAGCCGGAGGAGCGAGGAGGTCAGCAGCAGTCCGACGAGGAGAGCCCCCAGGAGACCCCCTGGCTGCGGCCATGAACACAACCACGTTTCTCCGAGGCGAGGCAGAAATGCCTCAGAGAAACACATGGTCATTTTGGGATTCGGGGGTGTGTTTTTTAGGTTTGAGTGACTGAAGACATCACAGATAGAAAGAACCTAAAAAACACGCCCCGAATCCGAAAAAGACGGGGCTTTGACCGAGTGACGCCCCTCTCCTCCAATGGCTGGCCACCATTTACTAGGCCAGCCAATGGAGAAGAGGGGCGGGTTCCAAGCCCCCTCTAAGAAACATTAAATCTCGGACTCCGCCCACTGCTACGCAGTGCGACGGTCCTTTTTGGGATTCGGGGGCGTGTTTTTTAGGTTTGAGTGACTGAAGACGTCACAGATAGAAAGAACCTAAAAAACACGCCCCCGAATCCGAAAAAGACGGGGTTGGGACCGAGTGACGCCCCTCTCCTCCAATGGCTGGCCAGCATTTACTAGGCCAGCCAATGGAGAAGAGGGGCGGATTCCAAGCCCCCTCTAAGAAACATTAAATCTCAGACTCCGCCCACTGCTACACCGTGCGACGGTCCTCGACCTAAAAACTCCGCTGCAATTCACAACAAATAGAAACTGAAAACAGTAACATCCACATGCATTTGATACCATCTCTACACCATATCAAGTGAATACGTCTAAATATGACAATACCTCAATGGTTAAGCTGAAGTCCAATAAAAACCTTGGAAGTGTTGATAATATTAACAGTGATCAGCACTAGATAAGGGCACTAAACTAATCTAATCTAAATATCATATAGTAACAGTAACAGTTAATCCGTCCTAATTTTTGGTAAGTAGTAAGCGCAATGTTGACACTTTAGGCTAAATGTCTGGTGGGGATACTGTTGCATATATGTGAGTCATTTAAATGTGTGTGTGTGTGTGTGCGTGTGTGTGTGTGTGTCTGTGTGTGTATATGTGTGTGTGTAAATGTGACACCACTTAAATTCATAATTCGGTCTTGTGCATGCTCCAAAACGAAACGCTGTTAGTGATGTATTGAGATTAATATGTTGTGGAATATAGTTCATGGTGTATTCAATGGAAGCTTGAGTTAGAGAATATAGTTGAGTGAGATTTCCACATTCGATTGTTGCTGCCCGGCAGAGTTTACTACTTGTACTTATGATAATAAAGTACTCTTGTTACCCGTGCCTCTGTGGACAACACTTTAAAGGCCCTTAGGACCTCAGCAGACAGGAAGGCAAAACTGTTGTTGAACTGCTGTGGTAATCCTGTGACAGTTGTCCACTAGTTGACTGCAGTCTAGTAGAGCAAACCACTGCTGATATCGGTGGAGCGGTGAAGAGTTGTCTCAGTGAACAAGTCGGCTGAACATTATTATCTGTCAGGTGAGCGGTCACTGCTGATGCACTAGCTAAGCACAGGCTGAATAGCAAAAGCCCTCTTCCTCTGGCCACGGGTAGAAATTAAAGCAGACAAGGCGCCCCTGAAAGCTTAACATTTTCAAAGAAAGAAGCCTGGTTTGCGATGTGTCCATGTAGTACGCTAAAACGATGGAATTTATTCACCTCAAATATAGATAGTGGGCGCTATCCTTTGTCAAAAAACTCCATGCACATACAGCTGACAAATGGGTTTTTGAGCACCAATTTAGATAAAGTCTCCCTTGTGTCTGAGTGTATTTGACTTAGTTTTACTTTCCTTACCACCCTCACGAGTAGCAAAACGCGTTTCATGTCTTGCTCATTAGCCTAAGCAAGCTTAATAGCAGAACTGCCCAATATGTGTGGGGTCGGGAAAGACAACCCGTTCTCGCAGCATTCCATCAGGCCGAAATACTCGTCGCATTAGGCAGATGCAGTTCTACATACACCGTTGGGCAGTTAAACCGATATTGCACAAGAACGAGGGGTGGGCGTAGTTTGCGAAGTAGCGCTACGCGTAGCTACTCAAAGTGCACTTCGCACTACGCGGCCTACGCATAGCCCTACGCGCACTGCATAGTAGCATGTTCGCACTGTGCAAGATGCAGTTTTCAATGATTGCACAGTGCGTGCAAGCATCCGGCATTGTGCAATCATTGAAAACGGCATCTTGCACAGTGCGAGCTGTACTTTTCTGCCACTCAAGTAGATTTTTACTCGAGCTGCAACTTTCTCAACGCGGACTGGTAGTTTCTCATCGCTAGCGGCCGCGAGCATGCGCGATCACTCGCAATGAGAAACCTGACCTCCCAGCATTGAGAATCTTGCCGGGAGGTTTATTTTCCCTGCTCGCGATCAGCAACTTGATGTTGCTGATCGCGAACAAGGAAAAAGTCTCGCGAGGATGTCATTTTGCTTGGTCGCGGTCGCTAACTTGATGTTGAGGACCGCGAGCAAGCAAAAAATGACCGCTGCACTACGCTACGCATGTTTTCACTGTGCTACGTGCAGTTTGCTTAGTGCGAAGTTGCACAAACTTCGCAAACTACGCGAGCGTAGCGTAGTGCTTTGCCCAGGGTTAACAGAACCACCGGGTTAATCCTTAAAAAAATAAATAAAATAACGGTCTCTGCAAGATTGTCGTGTCAGTCAGTAACGGGTCCACAGATCATTTGGACCTTTCAACGAGGTGTTAATGATCTTTTCTTTAAGATATTTGATATGAGTGGTGTCTAGTTCCAATGAACACTTTAAGAATAACACTTTATTTATGTATGATGAACATCCAAGCGGGATGCACACAGAGGCGGGTCTTGCTCGGCTGTTTCTGCTGTATCGCAGTTTCTTGAAGTGAGGCGGAGAGTTCCTGGACCCTCTGTGTGGACAGGTCATGTGCTGAGGAGAATCGGCTCAGCTGCAAGTTAGGCGCAGTATCCAAGGCACACTTTTGCTCAATCTGTAGGGGCTCAGCATCCAAAAGAGGATGGAGGACGCCTATAGACTATACATTTTCCCAAGTATCTCCCACTTATATCATCTGTCATGCTTGGCGTAGAGTGCCTTGCTTGTGCCACATCAAACAGGTTTTATTTAGCATGACACCTTGAGGCTAAGGCAAAAACACAGCTTCTCACACAGTTTTGTAAATCGAGTCTCAGACTGACCCTCCTCCAGTATAAATCCCTATGTAATGCATAGTAAATGTTATATAGGACAAAGACTACATGGTGCAGCAGGCGTCACATGTCATCCATACTGGTAGACACTAGGCGGTATAGTTAAAGACGGACGGTTTGGTGTGGAACAGCGCAAACATATATTTAAAGAAATAGCACTGGGGTTGCAGAGCACGCCAGAGGAGCACAGTTCTTTCTCAGCTCGGGTTGGTGGGGGGGGTGCAGGGGGTTACCCTGCAGTGATCGTGCTGGCAACACCCAGGGCACAGAGTGGGTAGGTTCAAACCTTACGGTGTGCGCGGTCTGCAGGGCCCTACCCAAGTCCAAGTTATCCCAAGTCCAAGTTGGCCCCCATACAGGGCCGACCCCAGAGACCCTTGCGGCAGTGAGGCCTGCTGGATGGGGCAGGGTGGCTTTGTACTTGCGCGTCGTGTTCCTGTTCATGAAATCCGAGCTGTTGTGCCTTTGACTTTGCAGCTGCATAAAGTTAATTGCCCAGTTCTAACAGCACGTGGTATAATCAGTTTAACACTCAAACTACTTGTCTGCGCCGGTCCCGGCCTCCAGCCCCCGGGCGTGCATCTCCCCGTAGCTGATGTGTAGGCATATGTTATGGGGGACACCTCCAGCCAGGCGCTGTGCATGCTGTGATTTTTAAAACCACACTTATAATGGCAAAAAGTAAACTACAAGTCCCAGCATTCAGTGTGGTTGGCTAGAATGTCTGGACCGGCTGAAGGTGTCACGGATGACGTGCAGCCACGTGGCAGCCTTGTGTTTATTGTGTGCAGAGAAGTGAGAGGCGCAGCAGTGTAATACACAATTTTACTTTACACCTAGAAATGGCAGGTCTGGGGGTAGGTGGGGTGACTGAAATCCAGGATTTCTGGGGCAGAGATATCGGACGTGTGATACTAACTCCTTTCCAGCCCTTTCAGCCTTTCTTTCAGCAGCATGGAGTGTCCTCCTGGCCCCGTGTGGAAGCTTCCACTCCAGGGATGGTTTGCGCAGCTGTCTTTGCAATTCTGGCGCAAGAAACAAACTCGCTTTCTCTGAGAGATGTAACGTTAAAGGACAGCCGAGAAGCTCCCGGGGGGCCGTGGGCGACTTTCAGGTGGAGCTTGGGGTCACCTTGACCCAGTCTCGCGCCTTGAAGAGAAGCTGCGCAGTCCTGGGTACCAGCGGGGATGCACGCTTAGAGGCAGCTCCCAGGGCCTCAAGGAGAGCTGGTCGGCAGCGCAGGGACTGCGCTGTCCTTACAGCTCCCAGCCAAAGTTAGCGGAGAGGCCTGCGCTGCACCTCATGACGTGATATTTGTAATATCGAGGGTGGTGTAACAATTTTGTTTCTTTCCCACCAAAGGTATTTGAGGGCCTGGTATTGGTTTTCTACGTTTCCCCAGATTCAACACGTCCTGTTGCTACCAATTTTTTTTATTTTCAACTTTTTGTTTACGTTTTGACTACTGGAGTTGGGTGTATTACTTCTAGATAAAGTAATTAGGTAATGGATGAAGGTTGCGCCCAACAAGTCCACACTGCAGAGATCTCTTTTCTCCGGACTAGTTGTGGGTAAAAGCCCAAAAACACAAGTAGCAAATGTAATACTGCGTCTGTGAGCATTGTATGGAGTACTTTTGGATAACATAATTGTCAAGAAACAGTTAAAAAAGGCACATGGAAATGTTATGTAATATATGCACCCTATAGGAGTGTGCAGCACTTATCCAGCGTAGCTAGAGTTCAGGCTGAGGTTTGAAAATTCCTTTACCTCAGCTGGCCGCACAAACTTTTGCCCATACTTCCTAAAATTCAAGCAGTAAGATGCTAGCAGGTCCCAGCGGCTGGAGAGGAAGGTAGGCTCTGGCAGATCTAATAACTGGGCCAATTTGAGGTTTGCAGGGAAAAATTCATAGGCAAGTGGACTGCCGCCTAACGTAAATATTTGGCCGGCTGAATTTTTTTTTCTCAATTCCTTAGTTTTTGATGTCTTGTGCAGTCTGCTCACGTACCCAACTTCATCTTTCCTTATGCTGCTTATTTAGCCAAGACTCGATTTGTCTGGTGGAGAAACCTGGCGTCTTCTCTTTTACTGCTGCCGCTTGTGGATTCAATTGCGGTGCTCGGAAATTTGGGGTCTGACTTTTCTCTACCCCGCTCAGGAGGCGCTGGAAGTGGGAGGTGTACCGGGTAGCCGGGGTCCAAGCTGGAGCGCTCTGATGCTGGTGCTTGCGGCACTCCTACTCCCCAAGGTGCTGTTAGTGCTACGGCTGTGGCGTTTTCGGGAAGGCACCACCCTGCACGGCTTTGTACAGCCTCGCAACCTTTTGCCACTCTCATCTTCATCCTGCCTCCACTGCTGCAAAATGCTGAGTCAGGCTGCATGGGGAAACAAGCACTCGCCAGGCAGCCGCGGCACCCGCTACATGGCGAGCGCTTTTTTCCCTTAACTTTGGGTATAATCACGTCACCCGCACTTTACTTTTAACATTAAAAGTAAAGCGCGGGCTTTTGGTATAATCGGGGCCCCCTCGCTTTACTTTTAATGTTAAAAGTAAAGTGCGGGTGCCGTGATTATACCCAAAGTTAAGGGGAAAAAAGCGCTCGCCATGTACACTTTTCTCTTTTTCGGCTGTCCCACTTGGACAGCCTCGGCCTGCTGGCGTAAAAGGTTTATTATCTTCTTTATGGGGCCATCTGTTTCGCCCCATAAAGAAGATAACAAACCTTTTACGCCAGCAGGAAGTCAGGTCAGCCAGTCCAAGTGGGATGGCTCTAAAAGAGAAAACTGTACGTCGGTGGAAGCTCTTTACCAATGGCTGGCCACCGTTTTGCATAAACGATGACGCCGGCCAATAGGAAAGAAGGGCGGTTCTGAAAGCCCGATAGTGAAACGATCCTAAAAACACGAAATCTCGCCAGCGAGACTGCGCATATGCGCAGCTCTAGGCTTCGACCCAAAAAGGAGGAAATACAGGATGACTATACAAGGATTATGTTTTGTGAATTAAAGAAACGATAACAAGTGCATCATATTGCAACTTGATTATGGATTCAAAGTCAACATATAGTTTAAATGGAGTAGAAAGGTTGAAAATACTTTCAGGGGTGAAGCTTAGAAAATTATACGTCAAAAGTATTGCATATGGCAGGAAGTCAATGGAAGTTGTATGGAAATTTAACAAGATGTTAAGCTTTAAAAACAATTGTTTATAGCCAACATTCTTTGTGGCAAACGATTCCAGAACCTAACCATTCAGAACAAGTAATAGATGCCATTGAGATAAGTGGAAAGATGAAAGGAATTTGCATATGCACATCTCTATACGTATTTGCTGACACACTTGAAAAGTTGATGAATTTGCACTGTGGTACAAAAGGGGGTGGTGATGGACGGAGCATCAGAACCAATCAAACACTCACACCCAGTCAAAAGATCTGGGTTTGATCTATCACCGTTCTTTAGCCCACTCTGCCACCCCAGTTCAGACATGGCTATATGCAAGTCAGTCTGACCCTATGCCTCATGGGAACAGTCCAGCCCGAACTGCCAAGCCATGCCTTCCCTGGACCGGAAACAAGCTTCCGAGGACCGGTTTCAGGCATTCCAGCCGTCTTCAGCCTGGCTTGCTTGAATCCAGAGGCAAAGTGGGCAAGGGACTCACGTCTGAGCATACCCTGCCACACTTATGGCGGCCAAAGCGGTACAAAAGGGGGTGGTGATGGATGGAGCATCAGAACCAATCAAACACTCACACCCAGTCAAAAGATCTGGGTTTGATCCATCACCGTTCTTTATCCCACTCTGCCACCCCAGTTCAGACATGGCTATATGCAAATCAGTCTGACCCTGTGCCTCATGGGAACAGTCCAGCCCGAACTGCCAAGCCATGCCTTCCCTGGACCGGAAACAAGCTTCCGAGGACCGGTTTCTGGCATTCCAGCCGTCTTCAGTCCGGCTTGCTTGAATCCAGTGGCAAAGTGGGCAAGGGACTCACGTCCGAGCATACCCTGCCACACTTATGGCGGCCAAAGCGGTACAAAAGGGGGTGGTGATGGGCGGAGCATCAGAACCAATCAAACACTCACACCCAATCAAAAGATCTGGGTTTGATCCATCACCGTTCTTTAGCACACTCTGCCGCCCCAGTTCAGACATGGCTATATGCAAATCAGTCTGACCCTGTGCCTCATGGGAACAGTCCAGCCCGAACTGCCAAGCCATGCCTTCCCTTGACCGGAAACAAGCTTCAGAGGACCGGTTTCTGGCATTCCAGCCGTCTTCAGCCCGGCTTGCTTGAATCCAGTGGCAAAGTGGGCAAGGGACTCAGGTCTGAGCATACTCTGCCACACTCATGGCGGCCAAAGCGGTACAAAAGGGGGTGGTGATGGACGGAGCATCAGAACCAATCAAACACTCACACCCAGTCAAAATATCTGGGTTTGATCCATCACCGTTCTTGCACTGTGAACGCCAAACGCCAAAAGCTGCCGGAGTCAGACCCGCGGAAGCAAGCGGGAAAGTGAGCCCGCCGCAGAGCTGCAGTCCTCGAGTCATTAGCCGGGGCCTGGATATGCGGAGCGTTCTGCTTCCGTTGTGCTGGCTGGTTGGCCCGGGGGAGCCTGTGCAGTGCGGCGGACCAACCACTGATCAGCTCGCCGCCTGAGGTGCTTGCCCGCGGAGCGCCCTGGTGAACGGCGGAGCTGGTTGCTTTGCCGGGCCACCCGGCGTATGAGTTGGCGGAGGGAGGCTCGGCCCCTTGGCTGCCTTCTGGGCCTCGTTCTGCTGCAGAGCTGCGTTGGGGTGTGGGGTGCTTGCTGTGCGCCCCTCGGGCGGTTGGAGCTCCCCTTGGATGCATTCCTGTGTGCGGGGCTTGTCATCTGGGCCTGCGCTTGCCTGTCTTTAACTTTCCATCAGCAGGGCATAGGCATAGGCGATCCTGCGCTTGTCGTGTGAATACCTTTGGAACAAGATAAGAAACCCACGAATAGCTGGATAAAAGACTTCTCTTTTTTTATTTTATTGAGACCCACCAGGACACTCTAACAGGAGTCACCACTGGGGCCGCTAGCGGTCCCACAAGAGGAAAGGAGGAAAGAAGGAAGAAAAGAGAAAGAAGGAAGGAAAGAGGAGAAGGAAAGAGGGGAAGGGGATAAAAAGAGAAGAAATAAAGAAAAACCTGCTCGCCAATCCAAGCTCTGGTCAACGCAGGGGACTGCTTCGAGCGATTCAGTGTTGAGCACCGGCACACCAAAGGAGCAGTGCCTGGGTCTCCTCACGGTGCGTTGTGCAGGGACCTGCGAGCAGGAAGGTGACCTCTGCTGTCTCGCCGTCCTACCGGCCCCCTTGGTCCTTCATACACGACTGTGAGTAGCCGAGTGGGAAGGGAAAAGGAGAAGGAAAAGAAAGAGAAGAAAAAAGAAAGGGAAAAAGGGATAAAAGGATAACATATAAAAAAGGCGACGCCATAGTCAAGGCTCCCTAAAGCCACCTAAGGCAAGAAAAAGCAACCAAAGCAAGCACTCAAGGCACCCAAACAAAGCACTGTCAGCACTGTTAGTATAAGCAGGACAAACGGCATACGCGGCTTAAGTAGCACAACCCACAGCAGCCTACAAAAGCCTCTAAAGCCTCTAAAATGCCTAAAGAAAAAGAAAAACACCTTAAACAGCTTAAAACAGCTTAAATAGTCCAAAAAACCTAATAGAACTCAAAGCATGAGATCAGGACGCGTGCGTGGGGGCCCAAATCTGCTGCTAGAACAAGTAACACTAGCAACAACTCAAACTATACAGCGAGGCTGAAAAGGAAGCTGAAATCACCTGATGGCACAGAGGGAGAACCAGAGGTTAAGACCAGACCAGCAACGCAGGAAGACAGTACCATAATTGAAATATTACAAGACTCAATGAGGCTAAGCAACCCAACACCAGGGACCAAAATGTCAAAATGCCACCTATTCCAGCCCAAAATCGATACTAAGTTCTGCTTTCTAAAAAATGCAGGCGACACCCTGCTCTCATGCCCTATGGCACCTGCGGGCCTACCAACACCACTCCTGTCCAAGAGGATCGACGCAAGGAGGAAGGGACTGAAGGGTCTACCGCTCAAGGAGGAAAGGGGGAAAGGCAAGGGTCAGACAGCCCAACAACAACCCCATATGGCTCTGCAGCCACCGTAAATTGGAACTTAAAAACCCCGGAGAAAGAGCACACTGAAGAGCACACTGAATTGCACTCTGAGGCGTCACAAACTTCCCCGCACGATGGGGGAAATAAGACTGAGACCAACGGTGCACGGGAAGAACAAGCAAACAACATTGAAGCATCAAGCAAAAGCAACTGCAATCCTGCAAACGCACACAACATCACAATGGCCTCAACGCCTAGGCCCACCAACCAACATGAAAACAACGGTGGAAATTGTGCATCACTAGAGCCATTAACCATCTGCGAGTTAGACAATCCAACAGCAATTTCACGATTGGGAATTAACCCTGACCCTGCAGAGGGCAACCTGGTAGTCAATACGGAAGACCTGAAGGCAACAGGGGGACCACTTGAAAACCCAAGGGACAAGCTAGGCTCAGAAGATGAAGTACATTCTGTCTCAACACACCTACAACGCGACCTGGCGACGCCCCAATCCAGCACGCTGAATGAACTAGAAGAACTGGATCAACACTCATACCTAGATAAGGACGAGTGGGAGGCACTCCTGGCAGCCTATCGGGGGGACACGCACAGGAGCCAATCTCCAGAAAATCCAAATAAGAATGGGGGTAAGGGGACAGCAGAGGTGCAGCATGAGACTCCCACTTGCACACCTGGGAATTCTGGAATAAACCAAGGAGGCATACTAAAAACAAACAACAGCAGTAAAATTAGCAATGAGTCTGGTGACCCTAAAGTGGATGTGCAAGGAACCGACCATGGTGATGCTTGGGTAAGCTTGCTTAAAACTGTGAAACTTCTGGTGGAGGCCCTGCAATATCAGACTGACAAAATGGACTTGCAATTAACCCTATTGAACACCCTGGCTGTCTATGTGGTATCAATTGATGGCAAGCTGGGAAATCTGAACAAGACGCTGCAGAGTACTCAGGATCACACGCCAGTCAATCATCAAAGTTGCGGGTGCAGCCCAATTGTGGACAAACTAGCAACTCTCCCAGCAATGCTGATGGGCTTATGTGCACAAGTCAAAAAGGCATCAAACAATGCCCACACTCGGCCTACTAAAGAGCAAACCCTGTTTGGTCACCAGGAAGACACAGTAATCTACCAGCCTGTGAAGGCTAGCAAGGAGCAATCACCAACTTTAACTAAACAATCGGAAACTATTACCAAAAACGACAACAGTTCACAATTAACAGCATTCTCTCGAAGTCACAGCCACACGCTACAACAGGCACAGGCAGAGGCAGACAAAGTTGAACTGAAATTTAATGCAAAACAAAGACATGCACAACAACGAAAAGGTCAGAAACAGAAACAAAGTCCCACTAGGAACGGTTTCCTACGACTCTTAGGGGCATCTTCAGTGCACGGAGGGACAAAGCAACAGCCCACTGGGACATCGTCAGTGCTTGAAGGGACAACGCAACAGAACACTTCAACACCAGAAGCAATCACCATTAAGTGCACTGCAAATATGTCTGGTGGCTCTCAAGACTATTCAAGCAGAAAGCAAGAAAACAGCACACTTGAGGACACACGAGGGGAGGCAGGAGCCAACCCTTCCCAGTCTCACCCAGTTGGAAACCCTATCGCAAATCAAATTAAAACCAGAACTGAGGAAGATAAAGGGACGAGAATCCACACCACAATGACAAACCAGGATTCTGGACATACCAACAACTCCAAGCTCCATTTACAAACAATAATACCGTCGTGGGGGGGAACACAAACCAGGGGAATCTGGACATCCCCCTCAGCAAACACACAGCCAAAAGGGAAGATGAGAATGCACGGAACAGTCAGCTCCTGCCCACAGACATAACAGCCACACAACCAACGGCCAAAAACTTCCTGATACCTCAAAAACAAAACTACCTGATACCTCAAAAACAAATTCAACCCAGCCAGTGCCCAAAAATGGCAAGGAAACACATGCCATACAGAAGGAAACCAAATAGCACTGGATAGCCCACAAAACGAGGTCAGCAGGCCCGTCTCTCAAAAACAATTTGGCGTCTCCAACCGGGCAGGGGCAAGGGACACAAACGCGATATGGTTCATACCTGAATACACCTCTAAAGGGAGGCCCGACACCTTGAACCGAGGCAATATACTGTGGCTATTATCTCATATACCACCACTAGCAGATATAAAAACGACAGACTTGGAGTCAATAGAATTTATTAACTGTGGTGATGTAATGGGCGGCGAAAAAACAAGAGCAACCTGGACCTCTCCAACAACAGCATACAAAATACTCTCAGAAAGCGACATCCTAAAGTCCTGGGGGATAACCATTGCCCCGTATTTCAAACCAGAATATCCGGATCTGTTAAACCCAGCTCCCCCGAGAGGACCTGAGACGGCTGCTTCTAGACCAACCACATCAGTGCTGAGAGGAGCCACAGGGAACTGTAATATGGATATCAGGCATCAAGCAGAGCAACCAAGGAGCTGTAACCACCCCTTTACACTGCAAGCTTGGGAAGAAGATACACGATATATCGCAGAAATCATCAACAACATAAAAGATTGGCGCGATCCTCGCCCGCTATAAACAGCAAAAGAAAAAAGAGACAGTACGGATCGATTCTTGGAATGTAAATGGCCTCGCCAACAAAGTAGCTGATCTGGACTTTGTCACCTATGTCAGGGCCTTCGACATTGTGGCATTACAAGAAACATGGGTATTAGATCCTCCTCATCTCCAAGGATTCTTGCGCTTCCATACAAATGCCATCAGCGGGGCAAAATATGGCCAACTGCCAGGAGGACTGGCCACATATGTGGCAAACACAATTGCTCGTTCTTTTCGCATCTTCGGCCCTACAACGCAATCATCACTTGCAGTTATTGCATCCTTCTCGTCAACATCAACAAACAAAAGGGACACCAGCATCATGATAATAAACGTGTATATTCAACCGAAATTCAAAACTAAATCAGTAAAGGAAATGTGCAATTTCGCGGAAACATGTTTAAGAGAGGGACCTACAACTGATCTCATTTTAACCGGGGACTTAAACCATTACCTAATGGGCTCCTCGGCGGATGAAGAAGTGCTTTTGCATAACGCAAACTGGAATATCCCGCTGCAAGGAAAACCGGAAACGTGTAAACAAACCAAGATTGGATAAACTACCTTGGAGGACTTGGAACATCTCAACCTGAGGGCTCTAAATGGCAGATTGCCAGAAGATAATCCTCCTGTAACCCCATACAGCTCCACAAAAAGAAGCTCAATTCTGGACCATACCTTTGTTTCCCTAGGCCTTTTCCAGCAAATTGCATCTTTTCAGTTGGGCAATAAAGGTGACAGCGATCATCGGCCCCAAGAAATAGTACTGAGAACAGTCACCTCAACATTCGAACGCTGTCGGGAGCCTCAAGGACTAACCACCACCACCTACCTAAGACAAATTAAATTCAAATTAGCCACAGGCAGCGAGATGCTGGAAACCGCAAAACAACATTTTGCTGCGAGGGTCGGAGATGGCGAAGTTGAGAAATGGAAAAATTTCCTATCAGCGATGGAATCATACGCGACTAAGGTCAAACCACCAAACCAGCAAAGATTTAGTGGCACGAAGCCCATTTCATACACTGCAAAACAAGAAATCAAGCATGCAAAAAAAAAGGATTTACCAACTTCTGAGACACCTTCGGGACAGACCCAGCGACAAAATGCAACTGAAAGCATTACAGAATCAGAGGGCAGTCCTAAAAAAACTGAAAAGGGATGCGATCAGAGCTTTGGAGGAAGATCTCTGGGCCAAATTACATGCCGACGTCAAATACAACAACAGCTCCAGATTTTGGAGGACTATAAATCGATTTATCCATAACAACCATGATGGTATCTCCTCTAACATCTCAGAGGAAGTCTGGACAAATTACCACAGGTCCCATTTCCACCAAGGTACCGGCCGTAGAGAGCAGGGAAGTACACCAAAATGAAGCAGACTGCCAAACGACACCTAAGTCCTGGGTCGAAAACGATCTCGCCGACTTTGGGAACTCAGGGTCAGACCTACCAACTGAGGACCTCCAAACTAACTATATAGGAGCCATCAAACGGCAGATAGGAAAAGGGAGAAGAGAAGGCGCTCCTGGCCCAAATGGATTACCACCAGCACTATACAAACAGGAGGCAATCTTGTGGGCAGAAGCTATGGATCCACTCTTCAGAGAAATTAGAATGTTGAACATCCTGCCTAGTTCATGGAGAGATTCAATCATCTCCCCAATCCACAAATCTGGTGAGAAGTCGGAACCACCAAATTACAGGCATGGGCAGAAGAAAAATCCGCAATTCCCCTACAGCAGACTGGCTTCACAAAATCGGTTGGGACAAAGACTAACATACTAAGCATGGCTATGCTTATGGATAAGGCTGAGGCCACACGGACGACTTTACATCTATGCTTCATTGATTACAAAGCCGCCTTTGATCGCGTCAATCGCATCAGACTCTGGTCCAAATTGCACAGCTGGGGGCTGCCTCAGCCCTTACTCAAACTAATAATAAATCTGCATACGAATACGTGGCTACAGGTGAAGCTGGGAAATGGTACACATCTGTTGAGGCGCATACCCACGGAAAAAGGGTTGAAACAGGGCTGTGTTTTAGCACCCACACTTTTTAATCTGCATATTGCTGATTTAGTCCCGCTGCTAACCAGCTGCTATTCACATGCCCCGAAATTAGGAGATATCTCACTGCCCTATCTCCTCTCTGCAGATGTTGGAAGTCGAGAGGTACCCCTTGAGGAACCAAGGGAAATGGGGTTATGCAACCAAAAGAAGAAGAGTTTCCCTTGAAGCAATGCAAAGTAGGGGTTGCGATACCAAGCCTCACAATGTCATAAGTACATACAACAGAAACATGTAGATAGTTAAAAATTCATTTATTTTGAATAAACTTAAAAACACAAGAATAAATTTGAATAATCTAGATCCCTAGTCTTAAAACACAGTTAAAACAATACACACAATTGCGACCTGCACAATTGAAAAGAAGGGACAGAACAGGTACAACATAAATTTGTTGAATACAGTTTGTATATTCTGGCTCCGTTGTGGTAACACCAGTATTGTATTGCTATGGCATCAGCATATCAACTTTGGTGTTTTGACTTCTGCAGTTGTTAAAGGTGGTAGGCGTTAGTTTTTTGCCGTTGTATTCTAAGTTTTTACCGGTAATGCATAGGGGACATATATAAGTTAGACATGTTTGTTATGTTTTTTATATTACAGGATTGATGCCTAAATATGTACATATGAGTCTTTAGTTACCATTGATAGTACATATATCATGATGTATTGATAAGTAATAAATGCATTTGCATTAGTTTGAAGTTAATTGTTTGTACATAATTCATTACAGGGCAATTACATATACCCCTGATTGTGACAGCTAATCATTGGTCTTGATAAAGGTGGTAACTCTAAGGAGAACCCACCGAAACGCGTCGACGCACAGATTGGTATAATTCAAGTCTCCTACA
Source organism: Lissotriton helveticus (assembly GCF_964261635.1). NCBI lineage: Eukaryota > Metazoa > Chordata > Amphibia > Caudata > Salamandridae > Lissotriton > Lissotriton helveticus. The sequence goes on from NC_136063.1 coordinate 577,823,867, forward strand.
CCAAAGTTGATATGCTGATGCCATAGCAATACAATACTGGTGTTACCACAACGGACACCTCTGAATATATTACTGTAATGCGGGGTAAGTGTATAGCGCTTAATTCAGCCCTGAATAGACAGCGGGCAAAAGATAGGGAACTTTTGGAGGAGGAATTAGCGACTGTTGAACGATCCCACAAACTTACACCCACCAGACAGACACTACACAACCTCACGGCGATCAGGGGCAAGCTGCGGGCTATCTATAATAATCAAGCTGAATTCACTCTCCTTAAACTGCGTAACCTATCCTACACCCAAGGCAATAAAATAGGGAAACACCTTGCGAGGCAACTGAGAGATAAAAGGGAACGTGAGTACATAGGTGGTATTCAGGATCCCTCGGGGGCGCTTATTCATAGGGACGAGGACAAAGCGGATCTCTTTGGGGACTTTTACAGGACCCTATACTCGGCGGATGCCCTAGACACTAGCAAACAACAAGACTTCCTTAGGGATCTACCCATTCCACAGGCCTCCCCGGCCTGGAATGAAGAACTAACAGCCCCGCTCACATTAGAAGAAGTGCTCTCAGCTATCAAGGCTCTGAAACCCCACAAAGCACCGGGCACTGACGGTTATACCGCAATCTTTTATAAAACATTTGCAGCTGACCTCGGTCACCATTTAGTGCGGCTTTTTAATCGGATGGCCGCTGACGGAGACACGACTGGCTCTATGGCCGAAGCAGTGATCTCAGTAATTCCCAAGGCGGGGAAAGATCCCACGCGTTGCACCTCATATATGCCTATCGCCCTTCTAAACATCGACGCAAAGCTGTACTCTTCTATACTGGCGAAAAGACTGAACGGCCTCATGCCGCTGCTTATCCATCCAGATCAGTCAGGCTTCATTGCACGACAACACACGACGCATTATACACTTAATTGAGAAGGCCAACAAATTTAAAATCCCTGCTATCCTGGTCGGGCTCGACGCTGAAAAAGCATTCAATCGCGTCGATTGGAAGTTCCTTCTCACTACACTCATGGCGTTTGGCTTTTCCCCTAAATTCGTAAACATGCTTCAAGCTAATTATAGGCACCCACGGTCTAGAGTCTCGGTGAATGGCACCCAGTCCGCCCCTTTTTATCATTCCCGAGGTACTAGGCAGGGATATCCCTTATCCCCTCTGCTGTTTGCCCTCAGTATAGAACCCTTGGCCATAGCTATCAGGGAGCATCCAGGAATTGAGGGTCTCCCCTTCACAGGAGAATCCCATAAGATATCCCTCTTCGCGGATGACGTCCTTTTGTCCCTGTCCAACCCGACAGCATCTCTCCCGCACCTACAGACGGAGCTGGATCGCTTTGAAAAGGCGGCTGGCTTCAAGGTCAACTTAGATAAATCCTACATACTCAATCTCACTCTTTCTCTGGCAGAGGCCTGCCACCTTAAAACACTGACACCCCTGGCATGGGCGCCCTCTTCTATTCAATACCTGGGAGTGCAGCTTAGCTCGACAGTGGAGAAGTTGTACGCGGCCAACTTTCCTCCTATTCTTGCTCGCATTCAAGCAGAGCTAACGAGATGGAAGCCGCTCTTTCTCTCCTGGTTGGGTCGTATCCATGCTATAAAGATGACCCTCCTTCCCAAGTTGCTGTACTTATTTCAGTCGCTTCCCATAGAGCTGGACAAGGATTTCTTTAGACGCGTGAAAGCAAATCTTACGCTTTATATGGCAGGGGGGACGTGCACGCTTCTCCTTCCATATGCTTCGTCGACCTCAGAGGGAGGGGAGAGCGGGTCTCCCTGACATGCAACTCTATTACAAAGCGGCCCAACTCAGAATCCTCGTCGAATGGTCACAGAAAGAATCAGAGAAACACTGGCTCCATATGGACCGTAGTGTAACGGGGATAACGATCTGGGACCTCATCTGGCGCGCGAGACAAGACAGACCCAAAAACGCCTACCTTAGTACCCCTACTCGTACCACTCTAGGAGTCTGGGAGTCAGTGGCGACATTGGAGGACTGGTCTTCCTTTCCCTCGCCCTTCACACCTATACACTTTAATACTGCCTTTCCCCCAGCACTCCGAGATGGCACCTTCGGCGCCTGGAGGGAGGGGGGCTGCCTTGCTTTGACCCATTTGTTCCACAATTATGATCCCCTTACATTTAACAATTGTAAAAGAGACTATGGGGTAGGGGAATCTGAGCGCTTCCACTATGCCCAGGTGTTACATTGGGCTCTCGGTCCCCAGGTGCGAGAGGGGGCTACCCATCCCCTCACCAAGTTTGAGTCCTTCCTTGTTAAATCCTCGACCATGAAGGGTGCCATTTCCTTCCTATACAAACTCCTGCTATCCTCAGCACTGTCTCCCCGTCCGAGATACATGACAATGTGGGAAGGGATGGCCCGGCGGGACATCACCGACGATGAGTGGACACATTTGTGGTCCGACATTTTTAAATTCAATCAATCCACAGACCTGCGGGAGGCACACTTGAAAACGATGATGGATTGGTATTTATATCCATCTAAGCTGGCTCGAATCTTCCCAGGAACATCGGATAGGTGCTGGCGAGGGTGCGGTTTCCTGGGAGACATCCAGCACATTTGGTGGGACTGTCCATCCATCAGACCTTTTTGGGAGGAAATCCTAGCTCAGGTGAAAGACTTATTGGGGTACCCTATACCGACATCCATGGCTGAGACTCTTTTGGGCGTCCGAGATCCTATGCTAGAACACCAAACCAGGGCGGACAAGAGAATCATGTGGCTTTGCATAGGGGCAGCTAAGATCTCTGTAGCGGAGGCGTGGAAGAAGAGAGAGGCGCCGGCGATGTCCCTGTGCCATTCCCGTCTCTGAACACTGCTCAACCTGGAGCGTATTGAGAAAAACAAGGACCCCCTGAACACTGGTGTCAATGAACTCCTAGGGCAGGGATAATACTGTGTGAACAAATCCCTAGGCAATCAACCAAAATGGGCAAACAAGTAATATAAATTGACAACGAAAAATTATACATGGAAAATTAAAATGTAAGTAATCATGATTTTAATGAACGCAATTAAAAGTCATACATACAGCCGCCTTTATTTTCTGGAAGTCTGATCTTCTCTATGATGCGCCATTTAAAGTCATCAGGTTTATGTTGTTTTTCTTGGAAATGTCTAACCAGGGGTGCCGCAATTTTATTAGTGCGTATCGCAGAGCGATGTTCCGTCAACCTTGTTTGAATTGGTCTAGACGTTTCGCCGACGTAGCCAAGATGACACGGGCATAGAATAAAATTGATGCAATTGGCAGTCTTACAGTTCCACATATCATTGGCACTCATGCGGCATCCATTGTGTTCAAAGAACTCACCTTCCAGGATTGCACTACAGGATTTGCAGGATGAACACTTAACAGTACCTTTAACAGGAAAATTACCAAACATCGATCTTTGGACAAACTCAGATTTAACATTGCTGTTTGTAAAACGTGAATGTACTATTAGGTCTTTTAAATTCTTGTTTCTCTTATAAGCAAACAGGGGCTTAGCCAACTTTCCATTTGCCGTAGGGTTGGAATTGAGAATATGCCAATTGGCATTAATGATTAGTTTTACTGTATTGTCAAGGGTTGAATGTTTGGTAATGCAGACTAGTTGATTACTTTCTTTTGGCGGTTTTGTTCTCAAAAGATAATCTCGGTCATAAAATCTCGCTCTTTTAAAAGAGTCCCTTATTAACGTATGTGGATATCCACGATTGGTGAATTTCTGTCTCATTTTAATGGCTTGTTGATCAAAATCTGCTAGGTTAGTGCAATTCCTCCTTATTCGTAAAAATTGTGAAAAGGGGATGCTCTGGCGCTGACTCCGGGGGTGAAAACTATTAAAATGGAGTAGCGTATTACGTGCGGAGGGCTTCACAAAAAGATCAACTATTAGTTTGTTATCTTGGTGTTTAATTAATAAATCAAGAAATTCAACCCTATTCTCATCAAATTGAGCTGTGAACTTTAAATTCATGTCCGTGAGATTAATCCACTCCAGGAAATCCACAAGGGAATCTTTCCCACCGGTCCAGATAAAGAAGATATCATCAATGTATCTGGACCAGTGGGAAATGGATTCAAAGAATGGTGCAACCTCATTGTAGATAAATTTGGTTTCAAAGGCCGCCATATAAATATTCGCAATGGACGGCGCCACAGATGCCCCCATGCTTACCCCTTTTACTTGGCGGAAAAGTGTTTTTCCGAACTCAAAAATATTTTCTGTAAGCACAATTTTCAAAAGTTCAAGGATAAATTCTTTGGGACATGTTATCTCAAATTTATCAATGAACCACCTTGTCGCGCTCACAGCTTCCATTTGAGGAATATTACTGTAGAGCGCTTCAATGTCCATGGTTACTAAAATATCTTTCCATGGATTAAAAGGAAGGTTTTCTACTTTTTTTATCATTGCACCCATAACTTTAATATAAGATGTAATCATTGATATATGTGGGCGTAAATAGGAATCAATGAATTTCGATAAGGGTTCAGTGTTAGTTCCAATTGTAGAAACAATTGGTCTGTATGGTGGGTCAGTTTGATCTTTATGGATTTTAGGCAACCCATAAATAAATCTCCTGAAGAAGGCGTTGTCTACGCCGAAACGCGCGTCGAGTTTCACTCACCATAGTGTTTTTCTCCTCTTTGATACCAATGATATTGTTTCATAGAAATGTTATTTACATGATTAAGTAATAAAGGTATGAATTGTATGTCTTTTTAACTTATTTTAGCATCATACGGTAGTGGTTAGCCAGTTACCTGTATGACTTTTAATTGTGTTCATTAAAATCATGATTACTTACATTTTAATTTTCCATGTATAATTTTTCGTTGTCAATTTATATTACTTGTTTGCCCATTTTGGTTGATTGCCTGGGGTTTTGTTCACACAGCCTGGAGTGTATGTCAGACATATTCCGGGATGACTTTAAGAACTTTGAGTTCCAGTGGGGGCCGTTGGTCTCCTTTCTCTCTCGGGGATTGCCCTCAGCAGTATGTCCCCCCACAGTTCGGGCCCTACATCTTTTCCAGCTCTAGGTAAACTCCACCTTGACGACACTAGGTTGGGCAACAGCCACCACCAGGGGGGGAGGGGGAGGAGGGGTTTGGGGGGAGGGGAGGGAGGGAGTTCTGTTTAACTGTTTTGCCTCATGGTTTGCTTCCAATGCTGACTTTCTTTTGAGCCCCAAGGGGGAATCCCTACTTACTTGCGAACAATAGACTATGCCCAAAGATGGACCCACATGGAGCACTGTCTCTTCCTGAAGGATGTCGGAGCCACAGTGATCTCCCATTGACATTTACGCTGAGAAGTGTTCGCTGGAGTACCAACCACTTTCAGAATCTGTAACCTGTAAATAGAGCTGTGCATCGGGACCGGGGTACGTAGACCTATGTATTTGGGCTCCTCCTTTTTTCTGTATGACTGCTTGGCTTATGACCAGATCTCCCCAGCGTGGGAACATGGGCGGATTGTGCCATGAGTTGTTTACAAAAAAACCTAATAAAACCTTCTTTGACAAAAAAAAAATGTATATATATATTTACAGAGCTTAGCTGGCTAACAGTATTAAACTCATCTTATGCTGCTAAAATTACAATTAATTAATTACCCAGATCATGATCCTTGGCTGTAGCGTAGTAATGTATCTCGAAATGTATTAATTGCTTAGAAAGTAACATAGCAGTCATCAGTGTTAAAAACAGATGCTTTGAGAGTCGATCACATTATAAAGATATTTGATTCTATTTGTCTCAAATTCAATTCCTGGTTGCCAAACACCTCTAGGAAGGGGACCTTGATGGAAAATATCTGGAAATCTTAATAATCTAAACTCAGAATTATGGCAATCCTAAAAATGTTGTGCAACTGAATATCTGTGATCCCTTTCCTTAATGGACTAGACATGTTCAGAAATTTGTTGGCACAGCTGTCTAGTAGTGCTTCCTATATATAATAAGTCACATAGAAAAATGTAACCCTTCAATGCAGAAAACTCTGTATAAAAACATTGTTTGATTAGATCCAATAAATGATTGACATTTATTCAAAGCCAATTCATATAGATTACAATTTTCCAATTTATCGAACCTTGCCAAATGTTACCAGGTATGTGTTACTTTTATTTTTCAAGCTGATACAGAGATTTCTAGTAAGTTCATCACATAGATTGTCAACTCCATAATAGGGCATCTGAAGCTTTCAAGGCAAACTACTTTTCAAAGTTGGATCAGCCATTAGCAGATTCCATTGTTTACTAATTATTTTTCTTAATTTATAACTCTAGTTAGAAATCAAGAAAAGAGACATATATCAGTAACATTTTGATTTTTTGTTAGCAGCCGTTATCTATGAACGTCTCTCCTGAAAATAAGATTTCTTTCTTGCTTTAGATACCATTGTATCAGGATATCCTCTTTCAATAGAAAGTCATGCCATCAGCCACAGATAGATAACTCTCTGTTTTAGAATAAGTATGTTTGTCACATATGAATTCTCCATAAGGGAAACTGCATTAGATGGATGCCAACTGTCTGCTCTTAAAATGCTATTTGAGGCTTTTTCATGCTAAACTATGTTATCAATTTTTCATCATGTGCAGAGACTTTACGTTGCAGGAACTTAATACTTTTGCTATTGATTTATCCTGTAAATTCTAAGCCCTATGGATTATGACTAAGAATGTTCATAGAGTTCTACAAAATATCCTCCAAGGCACTCCTAATACTAAATAGATGATCTATATGTCTGATACAGATCTCAATGTTATTTTGGTATGTTTTCGTTTCTGTGCACCAGGCAAATGTTTGTTCATCATAAATTATCATATGAAGGGACAATTATAGTGCCCATGGCTGACCGCTTTCTTTGTAAATAGTAATCTCCTTCAAATAGAAATGAATAGTTTATTAAAATGAAACAGCTTAGACCGAAGAGGGTAAAAAGCTGTCTCTCTTTATACTATACCAAAAAGAGGTTATAGTGTGTATAGAGTCCAGTGGATCCCCAGAGGCTTTACAGAGGCTAAAGTAGATAACACTAATTCTCTCTTTTGTGGTAGTATGGGTAAACAGTTAGGCTTATCAGAGAGTAGTATAAAGCATTTGATGCACACAGTGGCAATAAATGAGACACACACACAATAAATAAATCCGAGACCAATTTATAAAAATAGTACTTTGTTATATTTCTTTTACAGAGCCACAGGAATTCATCTTAGGTAAATCCATTTTGCAATATAAATACTTTTCAAGGTAAAAAGTGGACATTTAGCGCAATTTTCAGACTTTGCAATGTTAACCTATGGAGGGAAGAAAACATTCAGCATGCATACAGGCAGCCGCGACCCGGACAGGTAAGAGAGGTGGGGCCGGGTGGGGGTGGGGCGGTGATGACAAGAGAAAATTAATTATTTATTTAATTTTCCCTCATCGTCTGTCGAAATCCCCCCCTCCCGGCCACACCACTCTTACCTGAACGGGCTGCAGCTGAATATAGGTAACATCAACTTACAAGACCAGTCTTCAGAAGTCAAGATCTGCATTGGGTAAAGTTCAGTTCAGCACCATCAGCGGCAGGGGGGCAGCCAGGTGCAGGGTGCATGTTCAAGGTTGGGCACTGACTAAAAATCAATGATCAATAAGGACTGGGGCTATCAGACAGGGGCTGCTTACAGGTAAGTAGCGGTGGATTGGGGGACAATCCCTGGGGGTTGAGGCAAGTTCTGGACAGGGCTCAAAGCAGCACCAACACTACACCACCAGCGTCACAGGGGCGGCCAGGTGCACAGTGCCAACACAGCATCACATGCCCAGTGCAAAGCATTGGAGAAAGGGCCAATAGGACATGGGCTGCAGGCTCAGGCCAGGAGGATGGTCGAAGGAAACCAACAGCTGGGCAGGTAAGTTGCGATGTTTGGGGACGTAGGGACACTTTTGGTCCTCTTCATCAATGCCCAGTGCAGATAGGTGCAGGGGTGTTTTTCAGTGTCGTAAATGACTTACCAAAGCAGGTCATGGTTGGAGTGGTCTCTGTGCAGAAGATGCTAGCAACGTCGAGGAGACAGGAAGAGGTCAGTTCATGGTGGACTCGGGCCCTGGAGCACTGGAGACCCTTGCTGTAGCCAGTGAGCCTCTTGCACTCAGGCTGGAGGCATCGGCTGCAGAGGTGAAACTGGGGGCAGGCTTCGTGGTTCTTCAGGTCACAGAGCCTTTACTTTGAAAATGGTTGTTTTGCAAACAAGTTTGCTGTTCTCATAAGTTCATAGTCTTTATGGAAAGCAGGCAATCCTGCCAAGGTTCTGGAGGTCGCTGGGCTGCAGGATGAGTCATCTTTTGGCACAGGATCATCAAGGGTTGCAGACAGGCCGGTAGGACTTGGGCCAAGTCAGTAGTTCTCTGCAGTCTTCTCTGCTGGTGCTACTCTGTGGTCTCCGGCTCTTCTTAGGTCATCAAGAACTGAAGTTTGTGGTGTGGGGAGGCCCCCTTAATACTAGAGTTAGGGGCTTTACAGTGGAGTGATAGGTAGTGTCCAATGGGCTCCTTACCTGGGGTGTCTACACCCTCTATTATGCCCACCTCCTATGGGAGGTGCATGTAGACCTAGCCCTGATTGGATAAGTCCCACCATCTTCAGTGTGGGCAATGAAAAGTGTACTTCACCTCTGCTCCAGCACCTGAGGGGTGGAGTTGGCAGAGGGGGGGGGCACAACACTTCCTATTCTTTCTAAGTTTTCCCACCTGTCCTGCCGCCAAAAGGTGGGTGAGGAGAGGACGTGGGCCTGCTCCCTCGAACAGGAAAGTCTCTGGTCACATTACAGAGGCAGCAAGGACTTTGAAGCTCTGCGTCATAGATGGCTCTTCCTGACCAGGGGGAGGTGTGAACACCTTCACCAAGGAAAGGCATCGTTCTTTACCTCAGAGTGTACAGACATTCTCTCCATGAGGTCAGAACACGTCTGGTGGTAGAAGGCTAGCTCAGGCCAGTTGGTGACCACACTTAGAATTGGTAGGTTTCAGGGGACCCCTCTAAGGAGTCCTCTGTGTGCAATTGTTTCATAAATCTGACACTGGAATCAGTAAAGGTATCTTATGCTGAGATGTTTGATACCAAACATCCCATACTTCAGTGAAGCCATCATGGAGCTGGGGAATTTGTGAGGACGAGTGTCCAGCCCATGTACTTTCTATGGTTGCCCTGGTCACTTACAATATCCAGGCATCAACAAGGATATTGCATGGGCATAGCTGCTCATGCAGATATGTCATCACAGGAGATATAGTGAACCCTGCCTTAGGGCTAACGCCTGCTAGAGGGGTGTCATACCTATAGCTCATGCAGTGTCTGCAGTCATGGCACACAGAAATGTGTTTGCACTGCAGAAATGGCCCGGTGCACACCTTTTTTTTCTTTTTTAACTTTAATCTATTTCGTTGTCTCGTATCCTCTATTCCATGCGTGCTATCCTGAAAACGTGGACAACCCTGAACCACGCCGGTTACAATACTACACTGAATCGGAGCAACATGTCGCCCGTGAAGGATGCACAGCTGATATATATTGCATTAACAAATGCCAATCCTCTTTTCATTTTTTCTTCCAAATTCTTTTATTTTATCTTCGTAATCCATATTCCTTTGTTATCCTTTATAATCCACATTTTATACAGAACGTCATCATTTGTACATAAGTCACAGGAGAGACTCTTCCGTTTTCACCATTTTCTAAAAGATGCAAAAGTGCTTATCCAAGCTTCATACTGCACCCCGAGGGTGTACGTAAGTCTTAATCCACTAGCATGACTCTAATTACCCAATGCATTTCCAGCCTTCCATTCGGCCCTTCGTCAGGGGTTAAGTTTATCTAAAATGCAAAAACACATGGTTTAGACTGTGTATACCCCGCTTTCCCTAGATATTAAAATGCACATTTCTGCCCTCGACCCACCCCCAGAAATCAGCGTCTACCCGCAATAGATATAGTTGTTGCTTCATCTCTAATTGGATATCTCTGTTCTCATCGATACCTGTCTCCCCTTGTACCTCTCTGCAAGTGCAACCTTCATTCTTATACCCAATTCACCACTTACGTAATGTCTCATTCCTTCCCCGTTATCCCTCTCTTTAAGCCCTACTCCTCTACACACATCTCTATCCCTCCACATTAACTCCCCGCCTCCCTTCCATACTCCGTACCTTACACCATGTCAATGCTCTCAACATTTCCATCGTCTCTTACGAAAGTCTCCAACTTCTTGACTTTCTGCTTCTTGTACCTCCTTATTGTCTCCACCTCTCTACCACACCTGTTTCCCATCTAACTTTATCCACTACGTAATCCTACTTCACTTTCTACACCTCGCCTCTGCTGTTGCCTGCCATGTCCACAATGCAGAAAGGGGTGGGTCGAGGGTGGAAATGTGCATTTTAATATCTAGGGAAAGCGGGGTATACACAGTCTAAACCATGTGTTTTTGCATTTTAGATAAACTTAACCCCTGACGAAGGGCCGAATGGAAGGCTCTAAATGCATTGGGTAATTAGAGCCATGCTAGTGGATTAAGACTTACGTACACCCTCGGGGTGCAGTATGAAGCTTGGATAAGCACTTTTGCATCTTTTAGAAAATGGTGAAAACGGAAGAGTCTCTCCTGTGACTTATGTACAAATGATGACGTTCTGTATAAAATGTGGATTATAAAGACTAACAAAGGAATATGGATTACGAAGATGAAATAAAAGAATTTGGAAGAAAAAATGAAAAGAGGATTGGCATTTGTTAATGCAATGTATATTAGCTGTGCATCCTTCACGGGCGACATGTTGCTCCGATTCAGTGTAACACAGAAATGTGTGCCATGTCGACTCTTCAGTTTTGCCTGCACAAAGACATGCATGCTGCAATGGCAGGGTGCAAGTGCTTGGTGAGGGGTCCCTTAGGGTAGCACAATTTGTGCTGCAGCCCTTAGGGACCCTCTTTAACCACAAGGCCCTTGGTACCATGGGTACCTTTAATGAGTGATTTGTATGTGAGCTAAAGGGGTGTCAATCGTGGAAACAAAAGGTACAGATTAGGGAAGGAGATCTGGCACAGGGGACCTGGTTGGCAGGCATCTACAGTTGAAATTACATAATTTCCAGGCAACAAGTGGGGGATACCCATGTCCAGAAAGGTACTTTCCAATAATGACCATTTGGGTATGAAAAAGACAGACGCAGACCAGTCAGAAAAAAATATTTGGTTGCCGTAATACCATCTGTGTAGGTAACAGAGGTATACAAAGAGCAAACACAAACATCTTAGGTCACCAAATGCTAATCATGTTGAAATGCAAGGCCTTCCAATTTACGAAATATGTATTTTATACAGCAGACCAGTAGTGTTACAAAAGAAATAGAAAATGTATCTCTGAGTCCGCTGATTCAGCTAACAATGGTCATTTGATGGGAGAAATAAATATTTATGAGTCTTGGGAAGGAAGTAAAGATCTAGCGCATCACGAATGTCACATTTCAAATATTTGCCCTCATCAGTAGTTATAGCATTATGATCAGCCTAAAATATAAGAGAGTTTAACTTATTTTTCAATAGGATGGTGGAATGGTAATTCAATTTGGTATTACAATGCCTATCCTTTAGTAACCTATATTCTTCATGTTACTAGAGTTCTTTAGATAATACCACACTATTCCCACCCTTATCTTAGGGCTTTATGAAAATGAAACAAGTCATTTTTAAAAGCTCTTTGCAATGTGATATCACTCATATGTCTAAATGCAGACATGATAGATTCAGACAAGATATGTTCCCCAAATATTGATAGGAGTGAATCCTCTTCTTGAAGACAAAACTATGGTTTTGACCTAAAACCACTTTCTCGGTAGGCTTTTAAATGCTCCATTTCTGTAGCAAATTCTGTATCTAATTCTAAGTCTTTATTCTCTGAATCTGGTCCTAAATCAAGTAAACAAATTAGCATATCAAAATCCCTAATATATAAATTAGATGATACATTATGATGGGTCAAGAGGCAAAGTAATTTTCTAGGTGTAATTTATGGTTAAATATCAACAGATAAATATGAAAATTGGGAAGGATAATATTAAAACTAGACCAGTTAGATAAGCAAGTGTTTGAGTCTTAGGATAGTTGTTATTCCAAGAGTAAGATGATCATGAAAAAGGGATGGCATTCACATCAAGGACATCAAGAGGGCAGAGAGTAGTTACTATGGGCCTGATTTAGAGTTAGGCATACAAAGCCTACTCAGTTGGAATGGTGAAGGACAATGCTTTCGCCATCCTGAGTGACCTCCGCCTACCAAATTTAGATATATCCACTAGCCCAACAGACAACTCTCTACATTGACAAGAATCATCGTTATATTGATTCCTTTCAATTGGAGTTGCCCATCATCATATCATTTTTGGTACAAGACTGCACAACTAATTGCAGACCGTACTAGCTTACCAAAGCCAGGTTCCTGAGAAACCTATGCCCTAAATATCTTTAAAAGAACCAAGAAGCACAGGTTGCCTCTCCTCTTCTTAAACCTAGCCTTATGTATAGCTGAAAGGGCCTTCATCATCATATGGAAATTGACACTCACCCCTCACTCGAGATTTGCCACAGAGACCTACTACCATGGGTGAAGGCAGGAAGCAAAGCCCTTCAAAGGGAATAGTCAAGAGGACTCTGTAAATGACCAATAGCAGGGACTGGGAACAATATCTGGTTGCAACTCAAATCATGCTTCAAAGACACGGGGAGATATATAACACTAAAATTCAGCAGTTATGGTTATTTCAAGTAACTAGAGCTCACGCCCTCACCATGCACTGCTCATACCCTCACATACCACAACACTGTGTATTGCAAGACGTGGGGACCTATGGTTTTTCTAGTGGAAAACAATTATATATATATCTATATATATATATCTATATATATAGATATATATATAACTATAGAGATAGATAGATAGATAGATAGATAGATAGATAGATAGATAGATAGATAGATAGATAGATAGAGAGATAGATAGATAGATAGATAGATAGATAGATAGATAGATAGATAGATAGATAGATAGATAGATAGATAGATAGATAGATAGATAGATAGATAGATAGATAGATAGATAGATAGATAGATAGATAGATAGATAGATAGATAGATAGATAGATAGATAGATAGATAGATAGATAGATAGATATATAGATAGATATACACACACACACACACACACATATTTGGCTTTTGTCATTTTAGAGCTCAGCGTGGATGGCACTGTGCTAATCCTATGCTTAGAGACTGTGCTGTAGAAATGGCAGAAGGCTTTGTCCCTTTCTATCTTGTAGGACTACCAAACTCGTAATCGCATGAGATAGAAAAGCAGACATTTGAGGTTAGCAAATTTAGAGTGTCACCGGTGTTGTAGGGTGCTCCATATATGAGCTGCTCTCCACCTAAACCTAGGAACCACCCAGAGTTCTCTACTTCTTTTTTGCATATATATATATATATATATATACCGGGATTCCTGTGCCAACCCCCGTAAAGGTAACCAGGCGGAGAGGTTGCAGCGGTCAAGAAGGGGGACTCGAGGGGGCTCTGAACTGCACTTTGGCCTCACCTCCCAATGAACTCTGAAGGCTGCGTCCATCACGAATACCGGCTCCATAGTGATTTCCCCACAGCACTTTCACGTCCACACGAGGCATCACACTAGCCTTGTGGGAGTTGTAGTTCCACCACACGGGACTACACCTGAGAGCTGATCCACACCCAGTGGGAGGAGCCAGGTGATTGTATACAGCAGCGTGATGGGACGACGCCTCGCAGCACCAGGAGCAGTTGGAGAGGGGCGCTGAGGAAGGCAGTAATAGCCGAAATGCATCCGCCTGAGCCCATGGTGTAATAAAGTGCTCCTGAAAAGTCTCTCTTCTGGGATACGTCTCTTTTCTTGCGGAAGGGGAATGTGGCATATATATATATATATATATATATATATATGTATTACCTACTGGCGATAGCCAGTAGGTATATATAGTTAGGATTGTTTTCCATAGGGAAATCGCAACATTCTATTGGGAATAACTTTGGCGCTGGTTGAGGAATCTTCCTGAAATTTTCCTTAACTTTGCCTCGCGGCGCTCCGGTCCTTCCCTGAAAGTTTGGGGGGGATTCGTCAAGCGGGGGCTGAGATAAAAGGGGGGTCCCAAAACGTGTTTTCCCCATGTTAATTTCCATAGGGCGGTTGGACTCACTTTTAGCCCGAACGGCTGAATGGTTTTCCACCAAACTTGGCAAAATTGTAGGGACTGGTAGCCCGATGTGCCTTTGCTATGTCTCAAGATAAGTGCTCCAGTGGATTTTGAGTAATTTAGGTTAAAAAAAATATATATTTCTATAGCAGCTTACCCGTGAGCTCACCCGTACGCTTACGGTACGCTTACCGTGCGCGCACGTACGCGTACCGTACGCGTACCTCTAGTGCGCGAGCTGCATTCTGATTGGCTGCCAATGTCTGTGAACACTCCAAAACAGAAACTGTTGGCAGCCATCTTGTGCCTCGGTAGACTGAGGCACTGGAAAGCAGAAAAACAAACATGTAGAACTCAAAAAGGGGGCAGGGTAGAAGCATCCTGACCCCCTAGGCCTGCTCAGGGGGTCCCACAAAGACCCCCAAGGCCAAAAAAAGAAATAAAAAAAAATTCGGAAAGTCGCGGGGTACGCTTACGGTGCGCGTACGGTACGCGCACGGTACGTGTACCCGTACGCGTACGGTGCGCGTACCTCCATTTTTTAAAAGAAAAAAAAGATTTGGGGGCCTTGTAGAAACACCCTGACCCCCCTAGGGCTGTTCAGGTGGTCCCACAAGGATATTAACATATATAAACGTTATCCGCTAATAGAATTAGCATTTAAAAAACCTTGCGAGTTCACTGAAAAAACCAAAGGTTTCAGGCCTTATATAGTTAGGAATTAGCATTTAAAAAACCTTTGAAATTCACTGAAAAAAACATAGGTTTCACACCAGTTATAGTTAGGAATTAGCATTTAAAAAACCTATGAAATTCTCTGAAAAAACCATAGGTTTTACACCAGTTATAGTTAGGAATTAGCATTTAAAAAACCTATTAAATTCACTGAAAAAACCATAGGTTTGACACCAGTTATAGTTAGCTGAACATTTTACTCATACACACACACACCCCACACACATACCCCCACACACACACACCCCACACCCAAACACCCCACACACCCACACCCACACACACACCTTACACACCCACACCCCCACCTACACACACATACCCCACACACCCCCACCCACACACACCTCACTCCCCCCCCACACACACACACCTCACAGACACACCCCACACATCGCCCACACACACCTCACCCCCCCCACACACACACCTCTGACACACACCCCACGCACACACACACACACCACACACACACCTCACACACACACACACACGCACACACACACTCCTCACACACACACACACCCACACACACCCCCACACACACACACACCCACACACGCACCCCACACACACACCCATACATCCTACACACACACACCCCACACACATACCCTCCACACACACACCCCACACCCACCCCCCCCACACACACACCACACACACTCATTATTTTTATTTATTTTTTTTGAGGGGGTGCGCGCCCCGGTACACGTATCGGTACACGTACCGGTACGCGTACCCTGGAGAAAAAAAGAAAGATAACGTTTTTTAAAAATGTAGCATTTTTATATAAATTGGAGGTAGTTCTGAAAAGAACTGTTTTTTTATTCTTATTGTTGTTTTATATTTTGTTTATTGTTTTTTTGTACCACGCGACTTTTTAAAAAAAGAAAAACATTTTTTTTTGCCTTGGGGGTCCTTGTGGGAGCCCCTGAGCAGGCCTAGGGGGCAGGGTGTTTCTACTCTGGCCCCTTTGCGAGTTTCACACCTTTGTTTCACTGCTTTCTTGTGCCTTGGTTCTAACAAGGCACAAGATGGCTGCCAACACTTCCTGGTTTTGAGTGTTGACAGACAGTGGCAGCCAATCAGCATGCCTTCCCGAGAAAGCTGCATGGTCATTGGCTGTCAACACTTCTAACCAGGAGGTGTTGGCATCCATCTTGTGCTAGTGTTGACAGACAGTGACAGCCAATCAGCATGCCTTCCCGAGAAAGCTGCATGCTCATTGGCTGTCAACACTTCTAATCAGGAAGTGTTGGCATCCATCTTGGGTCTTAGTAGACTGAGGCACAAGAAAGCAGAAAAACAAACGTGTAGAACACAAAAAGGGGGCAGGGTAGAAACACCCTGACCCCTTAGGGCTGCTCAGGTGGTCCCACTAGGATATTAATATATTTAAACGTTATCCGCTAATAGAATTAGCATTTAAAAAACCTTTGAAATTCACTGAAAAAACCATAGGTTTCAGGCCTTATATAGTTAGGAATTAGCATTTAAAAAACCTTTGAAATTCACTGAAAACACCATAGGTTTCAGGCCTTATATAGTTAGGAATTAGCATTTAAAAAACCTTTGAAATTCACTGAAAAAACCGTAGGTTTCAATCCTTATATAGTTAGGAATTAGCATTTAACAAACCTTTGAAATTCACTGAAAAAACCATAGGTTTCAGGCCTTATATAGTTAGGAATTAGCATTTTAAAAAACCTTTGAAATTCACTGAAAAAACCATAGGTTTCAGGAGTTATATAGTTAGGAATTAGCTTTTAAAAAACCCTTGAAATTCACTCAAAAAACTATAAGTTTTAGTGGTGTTATAGTTAACTGGACATTTTACTCATACAAAACCATTGAAATTGCTCCTATATAGTTAGTTGTACTAACGATATTTTGCGCACCCGCAATCCACTGCTGATGATGTCACATATTAGATCATTCATGACATGGTCAGTGACATCACTGATGACATCTCAAATGACATCAATGATGACATCACTGATGACATCATCCACGTGACAATCACATACACCTTTTCATACACTATTAAAATTTTTCATCACTCTTTGTAAAATACAGAGTATCATATTTAAATCCATTGTCACAGCAATACAAGTATCTAAAAATCCACTCAGTGATTCATAGATGTATACACACATCTAATCACTTACCTATGGATTCAATCATACATGCTGTCAATGAACAATAGAACACTATCAAAAATACTTATACATCTATATCGACATTAAACAACAGCACGCATCCTATTCACATATGAAGTCATCCTACTCACTTATGCAAACAATGGATCATACTTACATATTTACTTAGCAAAACACTTATACAAACACCACTTCTTCTATTCATTTAGATAGTAAGTCATACTTAGTGAATTATAAAATTATTATTACAAGTATACAGTTATCCATACAGTCACTCACACAATCATTGTGTCTTATGTATACTTATTTATATACAACAACTGACACATACACTGCCTTTTATTTTTCTAGTTTGTTGGACCTGTAACTTTGAGAAATATATTTGCTCATCACCACACCCATAAAGAGATTCCCTCACCCAAACTGTTAGAACATGTAGTTTTAACTTCATATATCTACTGAATCAACTATTCACACATCTTTGGACAGTCACACACCCCCCACCGAACCACACACACTTTCACACTCCCATACAAATACTCAGTTAACTAATCAATAACTAATATAGACTTTCACATAGCTAGTAACCAACTGTAGAATCAGTTTACACAACAACTGACAAAGTGATACAGATATTCACACAGTTTAGTCACTATCCACTATATTTAGTGAGACATTATAAATTGGTCAAGTAAACAGTCAATTACATTGCTACTAAATCCTCCATCCAAATATTTATTTATATATATCCACTCATTCTTCAATGTAAATTGCTATATATATAATGCATATTTAAATAACGAAGCAAACCACATTCACTGGATGATGTCATCAGTGATGTCATCAGTGATGTCATTTGAGATGTCATCAGTGATGTCACTGACCATGTCATGAATGATCTAATATGTGACATCATCAGCAGTGGATTGCGGGTGCGCGAAATATAGTTAGTACAACTAACTATATAGGAGCAATTTCAATGGTTTTGTATGAGTAAAATGTCCAGCTAACTATAACACCACTAAAACTTATAGTTTTTTGAGTGAATATATATATATATATATATATATATATATATATATATATATATATATATTCACTGAAAAAACCATAGGTTTCACACTCGTTATAGTTAGGATTTAGCATTTAAAAAACCTTTGAAATTCACTGAAAAAAACCATAGGTTTCACACCAGTTATAGTTAGCTGAACATTTTACTCATACAAAACCATTGAAATTCCCACGTTATAGTTAGTTGGACTCACTATAACTCGCGCGCCCGCAATCCACTGCTGATGATGTCACATATTACATCATTCATGACATGGTCAGTGACATTAACTTTGCCTCCCGGCGCTCCGGTCCTTCCCTGAAAGTTTGGGGGGGATTCGAGAAGCGGGGGCCGAGATAAAAGGGGGTCCCAAAACGTGTTTTCCCCATGTTAATTTCCATAGGGCGGTTGGGCTCACTTTTAGCCCGAACGGCTGAATGGATTTCCACCAAACTTGGCAAAATTGTAGGGACTGGTATCCCGATGTGCCTTTGCTGTCTCAAGATATGTGCTCCAGTGGATTTTGAGTAATTTAGGTTAAAAAAAATATATATATCTATAAGCGCGCCCCGGTATGCGCACCGGTGCGCGTACCAGCGCGCTACGCGAGTACGCGAGTGGAAAGCTGATTGGCTCTCGGTGTCTGTCAACATTCCAAACAGTCCGGAGCGGCCGCCATCTTGTGTCTCGTTAGGATCGAGACACACGAGGTGGCAAAAACAAAGGGGGAAATGAGCAAAAGGGGGCAGGGTAGACCCCCCCTGACCCCCTAGGTTTGATGTGGGGGCCATAAAAGGGCCCCGGGGGGCAAAAAAAAAAAAAAACAATCCGATTTTCGCGGGGGGAGCGCCCGGTACGCGCACCGGGGAGCGTACCGGCGAGCGTACTTTGGTGAAAAATAGTGAAAAAAGTTAGAGTAAAATAATCATTTTGAGTGATCAGAGGTAGGGTAGCCCTGAAAAGAGCTTTTGGGTTCTGTGGCTGATTTAGGTACCTACAAGTAGGTTCCAATGCACAGTCTTAAATTCAGGAGGAATATTCTATTCCCCTCATCTGAGAAGTGCACACCATCTCCTCTGTAGATAAATTGCATGTTGTAACGCAAGTTATTGTTGTATATTGAACCCATTCCATAGTCTCTCATGTAAGCAGAAACAGATTTATTCACATGTTTCCGTGCTTTCTCAAATTGTGGACAAAATTGGTTGGACCACTTCCATTTCTGTCTTTGGCATATATTGGAATATACCAAGGCAGTTTGTGGAAAAAGTGCCATCAATTGCCCAAAGGTGTCCTTTAAAAGCATTTCCAGACCTACCCCAGTCAAAGTGCCTAGGTCATTTCCACCACAGTGCAGAATTATGAGGTGAGGGTGTGGCAGATGCAAAAAGGTTTTCACCAATGGTATTATCACATGGATGATGTCATCAGTGATGTCATCAGTGATGTCATTTGAGATGTCATCAGTGATGTCATCAGTGATGTCACTAACCATGTCATGAATGATGTAATATGTGACATCATCAGCAGTGCATTGCGGGCGCGCGAGTTATAGTGAGTCCAACTAACTATAACGTGGGAATTTCAATGGTTTTATGTCAGTAAAATTTCCTGCTAACTATAACTGGTGTCAAACCTATGTTTTTTTCAGTGAATTTAATAGGTTTTTTAAATGCTAATTCCTAACTATAACTGGTGTGAAACCTATGGTTATTTCAGTGAATATATATATATATATATATATATATATATATATATATATATATATATATATATATATATTCATTGAAAAAACCATAGGTTTTATATCAGTTATAGTTAGCTGGACAATTTACTCATACAAAACCATTGAAATTCCCACGTTATAGTTAGTTGTACTCACTATAACTGGCGCGCCCGCAAAGCACTGCTAATGATGTCACATATTACATCACTCATGACATAGTCAGTGACATCACTCATGACATCACTGATGACATCTCAAATGACATCACTGATGACATCATCCAGTGAATGTGTATCTTTCTGATAAATATATATATATATATATATATTTTATATATGTGTACCTAAACATCGATGGGAGAACAAACGATTACATTAGAGTTTAAATGGATGGGTTTTTTAATTGATTGTATAACTAACTTATTAAGTGTATGTTACTAAATATATGTATTACCAATTATTGTTTAAAGTTGTAAATATCTGTATCACTGTCTCCCTTTATCTATAGACGGATGCTTAGGTTGGTGAGTAGCTACATGATTGTCTTTATGGGTTATTAGTTAGTTTTTTGAGTATTAGTATGAGTGTCTGTTAAGTTTGGTGGGAGGTATTACTTTGTGCATATATGAATGAATGAGTGCCTTACTGTTTGCATATGTTTTGAAGACAGCATGTGTGCACGACTGTATGGATGGATGAGTGTGTGTATGGGTGTGTTAGTGAGTGAATGACTGTCAGAATCATTTCTTTATGAGTAACTACATATGTTTTAAATTACTATGTGTGAGAGTGAGAAATTGTAAGAGTTTCTGTATAAATACTTTTTTGTTCCTATAAGAGATAGTTTTAGTAAAAAAGTATGTGTACGTTTCTGTAGAAGTAAGAGTAGTGGTGTATGTATAGCTGTATAAGCAAGTGTATGGTTGTTTTATAATTTATTTGCTTGTGTGAGTATGTGTGTGAGTAACTCTAAGGATGAGTGTCGTTGTGTAACAAAATGTATAGATGAATGAGTATTTATGATGATTGAGTATGTGTATGAGTAACTATATAGATATGTTGGTGAATGAGCGAATGTGTATGTAGATTTTGCAATTTCTGAATAGATTGTTGTAAGTGGAATTAGTTTCTCCATTGTTTTGTAATTATTTGATTCTATTTTTCAATGTGTGTATCAAAACTTATATTACACTGAGAGAGAGTCTGCCATTTTTTCACAAGGATGATGTCATCAGTGATGTCATTTGAGATGTCATCAGTGATATCCTGAGTGATGTCACTGACTATGTCATGAGTGATGTAATATGTGACGTCATTAGCAGTGCTTTGCGGGCGCGCCAGTTATAGTGAGTACAACTAACTATAACGTGGGAATTTCAATGGTTTTGTATGAGTAAATTGTCCAGCTAACTATAACTGATATAAAACCTATGGTTTTTTCAATGAATTTGCTAGGTTTTTTAAATGCTAATTCCTAACTATAACGTGTGTAAAACCTATGGTTTTTTCAGTGAAGTTGCAAGGTTTTTTAAATGCGAATTCCTAACTATAACGTGTGTAAAACCTATGTTTTTTTTAGTGAATTTGCAAGGTTTTTTAAATGGTAACCCCTAAATAAAATATGTGTAACATTCTTTGGTTTTTATTATGAATTTAATATTTTTTTAATAGTTTTTTTCTCCTTTCTTTATTGCCCTTCCTTTAGTTTTTCAGTCCCCTTAACTCACTCCCCTACCCTTAGTCCCCTTCTTTCAGTTACTCTTCAACTCCTCTTTTATCACTCACCATACTCCCCTTTTCTCACTCTTTCCCTCAGTCCCTTCCTTCCCTCAGTCATTTCAATCACTCATTTATGCACTACGCTTTCATTCAAAAAAATTAACGACACAGTGTATTAAGAATATAACTCTTTTTAGAGAATTGAATGAGTTCTGAAAAGAACTGTTTTTTTTCTTTTGTTTTTTTTTTAATTTTTTTCCTTTTTTTAAAGTTTGAGATTTTTTTTTTTTAAAGAAAATTCAGGAACTGCAACAAGGAAACTGTTCAACCGGAACAAAATAAATGAAAAATAGAAAAAACATTATCTCCTTTCAGAGCATTTATGATTCTGAATCCTGCGTTCAATTGTAACATGCTGCTCATGTGTTTCATCCAGTGAATCTGTCTTTTTCTGAAAAATAAATAAATATTTTTTATATATGTATATCTAAAGGTCGATGGAAGATTGAATGGGTAAATAAATCTCTAAATGGATGTTTTTTTTGTAAAATTGATTGTATAACTGACGTATTAAGTATATCTTAGTGAATAGGTGTATTAGCGAGTAATCTTTAAATATTTAAATATCTGTTTCAGTGTCTCACTTTGTATATAAGTGGCTACATGGGGTGGTGAGTAGCTACATGAGTGTGTATATGGGTTATTAGTTGTTTTTTTAAGTATCAGAATGAGTGTCTGTATGGTTCGGTGGGGAGTATTACTTAGCGCACAGATGCATGAATGACTGACTCACTGTTCGTATGTGTTTTGAAGACAGCATGTGTGCATGACTTTATAGGTGGATGAGTGTGAGTATGGGTGTGTTAGTGAGTGTGTTGGTGAGTGAATGACTGTCTCAAAAGTATCTTTATGAGTAACTACATATTTTTTAAACTAGTATAGGTGAGTATTGATGTATATAAATGAGTATATGTGAGAGCGAGAGATTGTAAGAGTTCCTGTATAAATAAGTATGTGTTTCTATAAGTGATTGTTTTAGAGAGTAAGTATGTGTACGATTCTGTAGAAATTAGTGTAGTGGTGGGTGTATAGCTGTATATGCAAGTAAATGGATGTTTGATAGTTTATTTGCATGTGTGAGTAACTCTATAGATGAGTGTCGGTGTGTAATAAGATGTATAGGTATATGAGTACATATGATGAGTGAGTACATGTATGAGTGCCTATATAGAACTGTTAGTGAATGACTGGATATGTATGTAGATTTTTGAAATACTGAATAGGTTGTTCTAACTGGAATTGGTATCTCCATTTTCTTGAAAATGTTACTTTCTATTTTTGATCGTGTGTATCAAAGGAGAGGAGGACTGCCACAAGGATGATGTCATCAGTGATGTCATCAGGGATGTCATTTGAGATGTCATCAGTTATGTCATGAGTGATGTCACTGACCATGTCATGAGTGATGTAATATGTGACATCATCAGCAGTGCATTGCGGGCGCCCGAGTTATAGTTAGCTGAACTAACTATAACAGGGGAATTTCAATGGTTTTGTATGAGTAAAATGACCAGCTAACTATAACTGGTGTGAAACCTATGGTTTTTTCAGTGAATTTCAAAGGTTTTTAAAATGCTAATTCCTAACTATAACGTGTGTAAAACCTATGTTTTTTTCAGTGAATTTCAAAGGTTTTTTAAATGCTAATTCCAAACTATAACGTGGCTGTAACCTATGGTTTTTTCAGTGCATTTCAATGGTTTTGTAAATGAAATTTTTTTAATGTAATAATTGTTATAATTTTTATACTGATTTACTACATTATTATAATTTTTTTATTTTTAGATATATTATTTATTAAATTAAATTACATATTTTTAATATAAATTGATAAAAAATGTTTGTACACCTCTCTGCAACGCAGCCCCCTGACGCGTTTGCAGAGGGGGAACTAATTCCCCTTGCATACTGGGGGTCCCTGGGGGCCAACTAGCCCACCAGGAACCTCCAGTATTCCCCAGGGGGCTGCATTGCAGAGAGGTGTAATGAGGCCACACCCTTTTTTACACCTCTCTGCAGCGCAGCTCACGGGCGCGTTTGCAGAGGGGAAACTAATTCCCCTTGCATACTGGGGGTCCCTGGGAGGCAACTAGCCCACTAGGAGCCTCCAGTATGCGCCAGGGGGCTGCGTTGCTTTGCCCCGGAGGGCAGCGGTCCCCCCCACACTTCTTTATCACTATGCCCCCACAATTTGGTCCCCCTGGGGGGTAATTTTTAAATAAACATACCGTTTTAAAAAAAAAAAATTGGGCTTTGGGGGTCCTTGTGGGACCCCATGAGCAGGCCTAGGGGGGTGCTTCTACCCTGCCCCCTTTTTGTGTTCTACACATTTGTTTTTCTGCTTTCTTGTGCCTCGGTTTACCGAGCACAAGATGGCTGCCAACACTTTCTGGTTTGAAGTGTTGAAAGCCAATGAGCATGCAGCTCGTGCTTGAGAAGTTTTAGAACTCAAAAAGGGGGCAGGGTAGAAGCCCCCTGACCCCTAGGCCTGCTCAGGGGTTCCCACAAGGACTCCCAAGGCAAAAAAAAAATTTTTTTTGGGGGGATCTGCGTACCAGATCATACCATTTTCCCAAATTTGGTGTAATTCCGTTCAGCGGTTCGGGCTGTAGCCGTGTCTAATCGTCCTAT
Source organism: Lissotriton helveticus (assembly GCF_964261635.1). Taxonomy (NCBI): domain Eukaryota; kingdom Metazoa; phylum Chordata; class Amphibia; order Caudata; family Salamandridae; genus Lissotriton; species Lissotriton helveticus. The sequence continues at coordinate 577,848,255 of NC_136063.1, forward strand.
GGAAATTAACATGGGGAAAACATGTTTTGGGACCCCCCTTTTTTCTCGGCCCCCGCTTGACGAATCTTCGTGAGACTTTCAGGGAAGGAGCGGAGCGGAGCTGGCCAAAATTTTGGAAAAATACACGCAAATTCCTCCACCGGCGCCACAGTTATTCCCAATAGCATGTTGCGGATTTCCTATAGAAACTAGGTCCTAACTATAACTACCTACTGGCGACCGCCAGTAGGTAATATATATATATATATATATATATATATATATATATATATATATATATATATATATATATATATATATTCGAACACGGTTTCACTCCAGTAGGGCTGAAAAACAGGCTAGCACACAGGTCTCCGGTTTGTAAATATTTATTGCGACCCCCTCACCCTTAACAGACGGATGTTTAAATTTGGGAAATATGCAGGTTTCTAATGAAATTAAAGGAACTCTTACCAAACGCAGAAGAGTTTCCAGCTTGTGTTTTTGTGTGCGCCCCAATGCTACACGGCAACTTTCTGAGAAATAATTAACGGCCTGTCTGGGTCGTGGGAGAAGCACCGCCATGAAATTGAATACATGGACTGCAGCGGGACACCAGAGCCTCGCAAAAGCGGAGAAACCAAGTATCCTAAGGAACCTGCCTTATTTTCCATAAACCCACTGGAGGGATAAACAATCAAAAGAATAGAACTGCCGGTCTGCTGCCTTGTGACAATGGTTGTGAACATGGAACCACAAGTCCCAGCGTGCCTGCAGACTGCACACGTGAGTCAGTCCACCTGGGGGCAGGTAGCGCGGTGAAAAGCGGAACTTGTAACTAAGCAGCAGCCCTAATTAGTTCCGGTCCATGACCAAGAGGCAGGAGCCTCGAAACACGTAGGACCTAGGATGTTTAAATTTGGGAAATATGCAGGTTTCTAATGAAATTAAAGGACCTCTTACCAAACGCAGAAGAGTTTCCAGCTTGTGTTTTTGTGTGCGCCCCAATGCTACACGGCAACTTTCTGCGAAATAATTAACGGCCTGCCTGGGTCGTGGGAGAAGCACCGCCATGAAATTGAATACATGGACTGCAGCGGGACACCAGAGCCTCGCAAAAGCGGAGAAACCAAGTATCCTAAGGAACCTACCTTATTTTCCATAAACCCACTGGAGGGATAAACAATCAAAAGAATAGAACTGCCGGTCTGCTGCCTTGTGACAATGGTTGTGAACATGGAACCACAAGTCCCAGCGTGCCTGCAGACTGCACACGTGAGTCAGTCCACCTGGGGGCAGGTAGCGCGGTGAAAAGCGGAACTTGTAACTAAGCAGCAGCCCTAATTAGTTCCGGTACGTGACCAAGAGGCAGGAGCCTCGAAACGCGTAGGACCTAGGATGTTTAAATTTGGGAAATATGCAGGTTTCTAATGAAATTAAAGGACCTCTTACCAAACGCAGAAGAGTTTCCAGCTTGTGTTTTTGTGTGCGCCCCAATGCTACACGGCAACTTTCTGAGAAATAATTAACGGCCTGCCTGGGTCGTGGGAGAAGCACCGCCATGAAATTGAATACATGGACTGCAGCAGGACACCAGAGCCTCGCAAAAGCGGAGAAACCAAGTATCCTAAGGAACCTGCCTTATTTTCCATAAACCCACTAGAGGGATAAACAATCAAAAGAATAGAACTGCCGGTCTGCTGCCTTGTGACAATGGTTGTGAACATGGAACCACAAGTCCCAGCGTGCCTGCAGACTGCACACGTGAGTCAGTCCACCTGGGGGCAGGTAGCGCGGTGAAAAGCGGAACTTGTAACTAAGCAGCAGCCCTAATTAGTTCCGGTCCGTGACCAAGAGGCAGGAGCCTCGAAACGCGTAGGACCTAGGATGTTTAAATTTGGGAAATATGCAGGTTTCTAATGAAATTAAAGGACCTCTTACCAAACGCAGAAAAGTTTCCAGCTTGTGTTTTTGTGTGCGCCCCAATGCTACACGGCAACTTTCTGCGAAATAATTAACGGCCTGCCTGGGTCGTGGGAGAAGCACCGCCATGAAATTGAATACATGGACTGCAGCGGGACACCAGAGCCTCGCAAAAGCGGAGAAACCAAGTATCCTAAGGAACCTACCTTATTTTCCATAAACCCACTGGAGGGATAAACAATCAAAAGAATAGAACTACCGGTCTGCTGCCTTGTGACAATGGTTGTGAACATGGAACCACAAGTCCCAGCGTGCCTGCAGACTGCACACGTGAGTCAGTCCACCTGGGGGCAGGTAGCGCGGTGAAAAGCGGAACTTGTAACTAAGCAGCAGCCCTAATTAGTTCCGGTACGTGACCAAGAGGCAGGAGCCTCGAAACGCGTAGGACCTAGGATGTTTAAATTTGGGAAATATGCAGGTTTCTATTGAAATTAAAGGACCTCTTACCAAACGCAGAAGAGTTTCCAGCTTGTGTTTTTGTGTGCGCCCCAATGCTACACGGCAACTTTCTGAGAAATAATTAACGGCCTGCCTGGGTCGTGGGAGAAGCACCGCCATGAAATGGAATACATGGACTGCAGCGGGACACCAGAGCCTCGCAAAAGCGGAGAAACCAAGTATCCTAAGGAACCTGCCTTATTTTCCATAAACCCACTAGAGGGATAAACAATCAAAAGAATAGAACTGCCGGTCTGCTGCCTTGTGACAATGGTTGTGAACATGGAACCACAAGTCCCAGCGTGCCTGCAGACTGCACACGTGAGTCAGTCCACCTGGGGGCAGGTAGCGCGGTGAAAAGCGGAACTTGTAACTAAGCAGCAGCCCTAATTAGTTCCGGTCCGTGACCAAGAGGCAGGAGCCTCGAAACGCGTAGGACCTAGGATGTTTAAATTTGGGAAATATGCAGGTTTCTAATGAAATTAAAGGACCTCTTACCAAACGCAGAAGAGTTTCCAGCTTGAGTTTTTGTGTGCGCCCCAATGCTACACGGCAACTTTCTGAGAAATATATATATATATATATATATATATTCACTGAAAAAACCATAGGTTTCACACACGTGATAGTTAGGAATTAGTATTTAAAAAACCCTAGAAATTCACTGAAAAAACCATAGGTTTCACATATGTTATAGTTAGCTGGACATTTCACTCATACAAAACCTTTGAAATTCCCCCGTTATAGTTAGTTCAGCTAACTATAACAATGCACTCCTGATGACGTCACATATTACATCACTCATGACATGGTCAGTGACATTCCTCATGACATCACTGATAGAGTGGTCAGTATTTAATAATGCATGCACGTCAATGCGGGTATTTGCCACGTGAAGGACAAATGTTTCTCTACCAGATGTAAAAGCGACCTCTTTTTGAGACAATAGCGCTCTTATACGGCTCATTTGGTTGACTCTGCCTTCAAGGTTGGAATCGACGGCCAGATAGAAAAATCCAGCTTCAGTTACCGTAATCATGTAACCGATGCCTGCTAACATTGCACAACAATCTGCATTATTTCAAATTAAATATCTCACGTTTCCAGTAAACTGAACGTTGGTATGATAGCAGGTGTCGGAGTGCCTTTCAAAACTCAGGCCAAATTAGGCGCATCTTGTTTACAAGAGCCATGCAATAGTATGTGTCTACAAATTAAGGAGTGATCTGGCGCTATTGTGCAATCCTCGCCATTCAGATAGACTTCTTTTCCCTCCCTCATGCACCTATAAGTAAATGATAATAACCAACCTTCATGGAGATAAGCGCTGCCTAAAGATCCTTTCCTTTTCCACCGCGTACGAGTACAATACGCGTACCACGTGTTTTTTTTAATTTTTTAAAATAAAATTATTTTTTCGCCTAAACATCTATGTAGGACCCCTTGAGCAGGCCTAGAGGATCAACCTGTTTCTACCCTGCCCCTTTCCTTATTTTTCAACTTTCTTTTACTGTTTTCTTGTGACTTGTGACTCCACTGGTTTGGAGTGTTGACAGACAGTTGACATCCAATCAGCATGCAGCTAGTGCTTGTAATTGTACGGATTTTTGTACTCGTTCTGTGCTTCATCTCTAGATATCGCTATGATTTTACACAATTTAACAAAAAGCACAATCTGCGAACCTAACTCTACCTCTCTGCCAAATTTGGTGTAATTCCGTTTAGCCGTTCGGGCTGTAGCCCTGGGTAAAGGTCCCTATGGAAAATTGCATGAGGAAAAACACGTTTTGGGACCCCCCTTTTGTCTCGGCCCCACTTGACAAATCACCCCCAAACTTTCACGGAAGGAGCGGAGCCGAGCAGGCCATATTCTTGGAGAACTTTGCGAATATTCGTCCACCAGCGCCAAAGTTATTCCAAATAGAATTGTGTGGATTTCCTATGGAAACTAGGTCCTAACTATAACTACCTACTGGCGACCGCCAGTAGGTAATATATATATATATATATATATGTATATATATATTCATCAGTGATGTCATTTGAGATGTCGTCAGTGATGTCATCAGTAATGTCACTGACCAGGCCATGAATGATGTAATATGTGACGTCATGAGCAGTGCATTGCGGAGGCGCGAGTTATAGTTAGCTGAACTAACTATAACTGTGGAATTTCTATGGTTTTATATGAGCAAAATGTCCAACTAACTACAACGCCAATGAAACCTATGGTTTTTTCAGTGAATTTCTAAGGTTTTTTAAATGCAAATTTCTAACTACAATGTCCCTATAACCTATAATTTTCTTAAGTAAATTTTAAAAAGACTTATACTTTTTATAGTGAAAACTAACTTAACAGTAGTCTTTTATAACTTATAATTATGGCTCCAGGGTTTATGGTATTTATTTTTTGGGCAATTCCATCTGTATTTATCCATATATTTTTTTTAAATAATTTTATGTTTATTTACCCATATATATTTTGGGTTTTGTGAAAAAATGAATCTAAAAAGAGTATATTTCCACATTTATTTGTCTGATAAATATGCACTCATGCCTGAAGGACTGACCGTTTTCAGGCATATAAACACTCTCAGATGATAAAATATGCACAACCTTGATATTAAAATGTGCATGTTTTCTTACACGAGCATATATATTGCTGTTTAAGGCTCTTTACTACAATTCTTTTATTGTTTTAACCCTTTTACTTTTAGAACGACGGACCTATTGGCCTGGTAGTCATGATTGACAGCATTTAGAATCGCTCGAAAAATAACTCCATTTCCGTTTTTATCCACATTTTAAAATAAATACAGAGAGGAAAATAAAGTTTTCTGTCTGTAGTTCTCTGTAAAAATCAGTAAAAACGGAAAACAGGGAGCCCTAATTTAACAATGTTTACAACTTAATTAGTAGTAATTAACATATAAGTGTAGTAAAAGTGTGACGCAGCACCTATAATACCTGACTTCGAACAACAGCTTTCACAGTTCGATTCCCGGCTCCAGCAGCATGTTAGCCCACCACTACCTCACTGTGGGCAACACCTTGCTTAATCTTCCCTACATCCCCGAGCGCCGGCACACCTTTCGGGGGGTAGCTGTATGCTTTACAAATCCTAAATGTTTTGAAATTTAACAACATAGTGATAACGAATATTAGCACTTATTTTTTTTTCTTCTATCGTGCACGATATTTTTTTTATGTCTTCTATTTAGACGTTTTTAATCATGAGAATGCAAATGACACAGTTTGCCGGGTAAAAGTTTTTAAACTGTCCAACACATGTACATATTAAGGACCTGATATGTGTTACAATGGAAATCAAAACCTTTACAGCTTCACATTTTGTAACTTTTCGCAATAGGTGCACAAGTTGAACAGTTAAAACGTGAGCACGTGTAAACGATAAAAACGTGACATCGAAATGGGCGGAGACACATCTTTCTTCCATAGACCAAAAAGTATATAAACCACACCCGTTGGTCGATTAATTTAGTTTTTGCGAGTTATTTATCTGTGTCCAGTCTGTGATGCAGGTTTACTTACTTTAGGCATTTGATAAACTCTACATTTCTGAATGTTATTATCTAATTTCTTTTTTTCTCATTTGCAGTTCCTATTCACCTTCTCCCTATAGAATATATAGGACCAGTACTGTATATTATAATAGTACTATCCTATATATTCTTAAATGAGTACGTGGTTTGTTAGCGGAACAGTGTGCAACCTCTAAGCACTAAGACAGAACATTCCCATTTATGTCTTCTATTTAGACGTTTTTAATCATGAGAATGCAAATGACACAGTTTGCCGGGTAACAGTTTTTAAACTGTCCAACATATGTACATATTTAGGACCTTATACGTGTTACGATGGAAATCAAAACCTTTACAGCTTCACATTTTGTAACTTTTCCCAATAGGTGCACAAGTTAAACAGTTAAAACGTGAGCACGTGTAAACTATAAAACGTGACATCTAAATGGGCGGAGACACATCTTCCTTCCATAGACCAAAAAGTATATAAACAACACCCGTTGTTCGATTAATTTCGTTTTTGCGAGTTATTTATCTGTGTCCAGTCTGTGATGCAGGTTTTCTTATTTTAAACATTTGATAAACTCTACATTTCTGAATGTTATTATCTAATTTCTTTTTTTCTCATTTGCGGTTCCTATTCACCTTCTCCCTATAGAATATATAGGACCAGTACTGTATATTATAATAGTACTATCCTATATATTCTTAAATGAGTATGTGATTTGTTAGCGGAACAGTGTGCAACCTCTAAGCACTAAGACGGAACATTCCCGAATTCTATAGAATACAAATTTGAAAAATGATAATGCATACATTTCTATGTAATATGAAGTCATTTGTGTTTAACTGTTTTTTACTTGTTCTTCTGACCTCAGATGATGGAGTGCGGGAGTGTTTGTTGTAGCACTTCTTTTCTACTTTATCTTAAAAGTAACTGATACCCTCTTATAGTATCAAGAATATGGGGCAACACTTTTACAAACTATAGCAGAAAAAAGGAGGGTGTGGCCATGCTTTAGTGATATTTTATGAAATTTCATTTTTATTTGTCACCCCTTTGATATATACAGCGTCAGTTTTCGAAGAAATTTAATTTGTAATTGCTAAATAAAAACTATTTGAAACCTAGACTGAAATATTTGCTGCGCAACCACACCTCCCCGTCAGAAAAGTAAACACAGGATTATAAGTAAATAGTGCTCCTGGGAAGTATCCCACCTGCAAACTTGATAAAAAGATGACTGCAAGACACTCTGTTATTTTTCCGCCATGATTTGCACACCCCACGGCAATTATATGAATGGTCCTTAAAATATATAAAAAACAATTTTTACCTTCGCAATCCCTCTCCACCACCTTGTGACCACTGTACAGAGTTTATAGTGTTCCTCCCCTCCCCTCAGCTACTTTGTTTTCCCGTACTCCTTTGGAAGTGCGTCACAAAATGGCTGACAACAGTGAACAGTTCCTACCCAATACGGAGCAAACTTGTACTCGGAACTCTTTAGCCAATAAAATATCCATGTTGTTACCCAGAGGAGAAGGGAATGGCTGCCAACTCTTCTACTTTTAATGCTTCACATCCAATGAACATTAGGCTTGGGAAGGTCCCGCTTGGAACACGTTACCCAATGAGATCTCCCTAATACTCCACGAAGGGGGATGGAATCGCTGACAACACTTCTACTTTCAATGGTTTACAGCCAATCAACATTAAGCTTGGGCAAGTCCTCCTTGGAACACGTCAGCCAATCAGATGTCCCTCCTACTCCTCAGAGGAGAAGTGAATGCCTGGAAACACTTCAACCTTCAATAGTTTGCAACCAATCAACATGAACCTCTGGAAGCTCCTCCTTAGAACACGTCAGTCAATCAGATGTCCCTCCGGCTCCACGGAGGAGAAGGGAATACCTAGCAACACTTCTACTTTCAATAGTTCGCAACCAATCAACTTTAAGCTCTAGAAGGTCTGCGGAGAGGAAGTGAATGGCAGGAAACACTTCTACTTTCGATGGTTCGCAGCCGATGAACATTAAGCTTGTTGTTGGAACACCTCAGCCAATTAAATGTTAATTTTGTTCTGCGCACAGATACACACATATTAACCCCTCCCACGCTGGTGACGGAACCGCTCCGTCACGCCCCTTGGGTGGGCTGTGCTGGTGACGGAACGGTTCCGTCACGGCCCACTTGAGCGTTCTATTGAGCGGGCGGGGCCGTGACAGAACCGTTCCGTCACAAGCACAGCTCACCCGAGGGCCATGACGGAGCGGTTCCGTCACCAGCGTCGGAGCGCCGTGCGCCCCCCCGCCCTTTAGCACTGAGGCGGAATAGCCGCCGCAGCGAAATGATTAATACATTTCCTGTAACAAAGTGACTCTATCCGTGATAAAAGTCAACACTGCACAATAAGTATACATTATTCTACATTATATTAATCTCTTCCGCGCTGATGACGGAACAGCACCGTCATCAACCGCAGTAGCACTGTGCTGATGACAGAGCGGTTCCGTCATGGCCCGCTCGAGGCGCCTGCGCGGCACGTTCTATCGAGCGGGCGGGGCCATGACGGAACCGCTCCGTCATGAGCACAGCTCAACCGAGGCTGGTGACGGAGCAGTTCGGTCACCAGCATGGGCGCGCCGTGCGCCCCCCCCGCCCCTTAGCGCCGCGGCGGAATAGCCACCGAAGGAAGGTGTTAAAGGAAGGCAGCAATACGGCGCATTGTTGATATAATTTCCACAGCCTACTGCACCCCCCTCCCAACATAACTGAAGCCCCGGGGCTGCGGGGCCCCAGCGGGCCCCCGCTATTATTTTTTAAAGAAATGCCCCCGGGATAGAGAACACTCCCTACCAAATATTAATACATTTCCTGTAACAAAGTGACTCTATCCGTGATAAGAGTGAACACTATATAATAAGTAAACATTCCGCATTATATTAAAGGAAGGCCACAATACGGCGCATTGTTCTTTTCCTGATATAATTTCCACAGCCTAATGAACGCCCCCTCCCAACATAAGTGAAGCCCCGAGACTGCGGGGGCCCCAGCGAGCCCCGCCTATTATTTTTTTAAGAAATACCCCTGGGACGTAGCCCACCCAGGGGCTTCATTAAAATAAAACGTGGGAACCCGCGACCCCAGCGCGAATTGCGCTGATTTTTTTTTAAATACTCTTTTCCGCCCTGGGGTTCCTTCTGGGACCCTCTGAGCAGGCTTAGCTGGTCAGGGTGTTTCTACTCTGCCCCCTTCTCTTGTTTTATACCTTTGTTTCTCTGTTTTCTGGTGACTCACTTCTACCGAGCCACAACATGGCTGCCAACACTTCCTGGTTTGGATTGCTAGCAGCCAATCACAGTGAAGCTAGTGCGTGTGACTTAGGCTCCGCCCAGATGTTCAAACTTTTATTTTTCTAATTTCTCAGCAACTACTGAATGGATTTACACCATTTTAAAAAAAAGGTCGCTTTCTGATCCAAGCACTACCTTTCTGCCAAATTTGGTGTAATTCCATTCAGTAGTTTCGGCTGTAGCCTTGCACAAAGTTTCCTATGGAAAATTGATTTTTTGACTATTATTTTTTGAATTTCTCAAAAACTTCTGAACGGATTTACACCATTTACAAAAAGGTTGCTTTCTGAACCAAGCTCTACCTTAATGCCAAATTTGGGGTAATTCCGTTCAGCAGTTCGGGTTGTAGCTTGTCGCAAAATTTCCTATAGAAATTAACATGGAGAAAATGCGTTTTGGGACCCCCCTTTTTTCTCAGCCCCCGCTTGACAAATCACCCCCCGAATTTTCAGGATATAAGCTGACCTGGATAGACTTTTTCTGGAGAGAATTTCAGGAAGATTCGTCAAACAACATCAAAGTTATTAGCAAATCAAAAAATTCTCTTCCTATGGGATGGAGTTCTGCATACGGTAAAAAATCTCCTTTAAGTAAGTTCATTAGTGTTTTTTCTTCGTTATCTTTAGTATTTGCTTTAAGTGAGACACAGATGGGATCAGCAGGGCTAATTTCGCATAACGAAGAAAAAAGACGAATGAACTTACTTAAAGGAGATTTTTTACCGCATGCAGAACTCCATCCCCCATCATGCACCAGTGGCAAGTGGATGCAAACACGCCCCTTGGAGGTGGGATGGACAATCAAATAAAGTTGGGAAATATTACATGCTGGTCTCATTAGTGCTTTTTTCAGCCCAGGAAGAAGGGGCTCCATGCCCTGAAAAGCATTGGCAGCAACTATATTTAACGGAGGAAATCACAGGGCTGCAAATTGAATGCCGGAGAGCTGAGAGCAGCAGTGTGCGATCCCGTTGCTTTGGGCACTTTGTTGGAATATTAACTGCACGGCAGCCCTGCCGTGGGGGTCAGCACCACCGTCAGCTGGGGAACACAAGAATCACCAGCTGCGAGAGGCCGCCGTCGGAACTGTGCCTGACACCGCGGCGCTGCTCTCCATATGCGAAATTAGCCCTGCTGATCCCATCTGTGACTCACTTAGAGCAAATACTAAAGATAACGAAGAAAAAACACGAGTGAACTTACTTAAAGGAGATTTTTTACCTCGTGCAGAACTCCATCCCCCATCATGCACCGGTGGCAAGTGGATGCAAACACGCCCCTTGGAGGTGGGATGGACAATCAAATAAAGTTGGGAAATATTACATGCTGGTCTCATTAGTGCTTTTTTCAGCCCAGGAAGAAGGGGCTTCATGCCCTGAAACACGTTGGCAGCAACTATATTTAACCGAGGAAATCACAGGGCTGCAAATGGAATGCCAGAGGGCTGAGAGCAGCAGTGTGCGATCCCGTTGCTTTGGGCACTTTGTTGGAACATTAACTGCACGGCAGCCCTGCCGTGGGGGTCAGCACCACCGTCAGCTGGGGAACACAAGAATCACCAGCTGAGAGAGGCCGCCGTCGGAACTGTTCCTGACACCGCGGCGCTGCTCTCCATATGCGAAATTAGCCCTGCTGATCCCATCTGTGACTCACTTAGAGCAAATACTAAAGATAACGAAGAAAAAACACGAATGAACTTACTTAAAGGAGATTTTTTACCGCATGCAGAACTCCATCCCCCATCATGCACCAGTGGCAAGTGGATGCAAACACGCCTCTTGGAGGTGGGATGGACAATCAAATAAAGTTGGGAAATATTACATGCTGGTCTCATTAGTGCTTTTTTCAGCCCAGGAAGAAGGGGCTCCATGCCCTGAAAAGCATTGGCAGCAACTATATTTAACGGAGGAAATCACAGGGCTGCAAATTGAATGCCGGAGAGCTGAGAGCAGCAGTGTGCGATCCCGTTGCTTTGGGCACTTTGTTGGAATATTAACTGCACGGCAGCCCTGCCGTGGGGGTCAGCACCACCGTCAGCTGGGGAACACAAGAATCACCAGCTGCGAGAGGCCGCCGTCGGAACTGTGCCTGACACCGCGGCGCTGCTCTCCATATGCAAAATTAGCCCTGCTGATCCCATCTGTGACTCACTTAGAGCAAATACTAAAGATAACGAAGAAAAAACACGAGTGAACTTACTTAAAGGAGATTTTTTACCTCGTGCAGAACTCCATCCCCCATCCTGCACCAGTGGCAAGTGGATGCAAACACGCCCCTTGGAGGTGGGATGGACAATCAAATAAAGTTGGGAAATGTTACATGCTGGTCTCATTAGTGCTTTTTTCAGCCCAGGAAGAAGGGGCTCCATGCCCTGAAACGCGTTGGCAGCAACTATATTTAACCGAGGAAATCACAGGGCTGCAAATGGAATGCCAGAGGGCTGAGAGCAGCAGTGTGCGATCCCGTTGCTTTGGGCACTTTGTTGGAACATTAACTGCACGGCAGCCCTGCCGTGGGGGTCAGCACCACCGTCAGCTGGGGAACACAAGAATCACCAGCTGAGAGAGGCCGCCGTCGGAACTGTGCCTGACACCGCGGCGCTGCTCTCCATATGCGAAATTAGCCCTGCTGATCCCATCTGTGACTCACTTAGAGCAAATACTAAAGATAACGAAGAAAAAACACGAATGAACTTACTTAAAGGAGATTTTTTACCGCATGCAGAACTCCATCCCCCATCATGCACCAGTGGCAAGTGGATGCAAACACGCCTCTTGGAGGTGGGATGGACAATCAAATAAAGTTGGGAAATATTACATGCTGGTCTCATTAGTGCTTTTTTCAGCCCAGGAAGAAGGGGCTCCATGCCCTGAAAAGCATTGGCAGCAACTATATTTAACGGAGGAAATCACAGGGCTGCAAATTGAATGCCGGAGAGCTGAGAGCAGCAGTGTGCGATCCCGTTGCTTTGGGCACTTTGTTGGAATATTAACTGCACGGCAGCCCTGCCGTGGGGGTCAGCACCACCGTCAGCTGGGGAACACAAGAATCACCAGCTGCGAGAGGCCGCCGTCGGAACTGTGCCTGACACCGCGGCGCTGCTCTCCATATGCAAAATTAGCCCTGCTGATCCCATCTGTGACTCACTTAGAGCAAATACTAAAGATAACGAAGAAAAAACACGAGTGAACTTACTTAAAGGAGATTTTTTACCTCGTGCAGAACTCCATCCCCCATCCTGCACCAGTGGCAAGTGGATGCAAACACGCCCCTTGGAGGTGGATGGACAATCAAATAAAGTTGGGAAATGTTACATGCTGGTCTCATTAGTGCTTTTTTCAGCCCAGGAAGAAGGGGCTCCATGCCCTGAAACGCGTTGGCAGCAACTATATTTAACCGAGGAAATCACAGGGCTGCAAATGGAATGCCAGAGGGCTGAGAGCAGCAGTGTGCGATCCCGTTGCTTTGGGCACTTTGTTGGAACATTAACTGCACGGCAGCCCTGCCGTGGGGGTCAGCACCACCGTCAGCTGGGGAACACAAGAATCACCAGCTGAGAGAGGCCGCCGTCGGAACTGTGCCTGACACCGCGGCGCTGCTCTCCATATGCGAAATTAGCCCTGCTGATCCCATCTGTGACTCACTTAGAGCAAATACTAAAGATAACGAAGAAAAAACACGAATGAACTTACTTAAAGGAGATTTTTTACCGCATGCAGAACTCCATCCCCCATCATGCACCAGTGGCAAGTGGATGCAAACACGCCTCTTGGAGGTGGGATGGACAATCAAATAAAGTTGGGAAATATTACATGCTGGTCTCACTAGTGCTTTTTTCAGCCCAGGAAGAAGGGGCTCCATGCCCTGAAACGCGTTGGCAGCAACTATATTTAACGGAGGGCTGCAAATTGAATGCCGGAGGGCTGAGAGCAGCAGTGTGCGATCCTGTTGCTTTGGGCACTTTGTTGGAACATATATATATATATATATATATATATATATATATATATATATATATATATATATGCTTCACCGAAAACGCCAAGAAAAACACGCACTCCACGGATCTTAGGATTGACGATTTATTTCAATGCCATTTTCCCTTCACCAACGCGTTTCACCCGACAGGGCTTGTTCACGGTGCAATTTGTCACTAGTCCATTGTCTCTTTCTGCATTAAATACATTTTTCCACAGTTACACATTAGGATGCATTGTGGGATATGTAGTGTCATGTGTATACACCCAAATTGTGAAAAACTAAATTACTTATTGTTTTCTTATTTTTTCATTTCTAAGTTATCCAGTTATACTTATAAATCACTATGTCATAATGGAATAATTATCGTCCACTCTATTTTTCTGTACTTTTGTTTGATATTGTCTGGCCTTCTCGTATTGGTCTCAGTGACCTATATATTTATTGAAGGATAAACAAATGTCCAAGTCCTCATGCATACATACTATTCAAGCTCAGTGCTTTTACATTGTTTTTCCATTGTTTTTCTGTGTTGAGTTCCCTGGTTGCAGCTTCTTTCTTATTTCATTTTTCTTTCCACTTATGACATTGTCTCTTTTTGATGTTAATTATTAGTTTTTTATTCTCTCTCCTCAATGGTGTACATATAGCTCTTCGTCCCCGTTGAGACCCAACGGGATCTTTGTTTTGAATCTTATTATTAGTCTTGATTCCAGTCTTCTGAGTTTTAATGTTCGATTTCCTCCTCGTTCATTTATTGGAATCGTCGCTAGCCCAAAGTATCTCATGTTCTCCCAGGTTTTACCAGGATGTGTCATCATGTGTTTTGATGTGGCATAAGTTTGGTCCTTATTTTGTATTGCCCTGGTGTGTTCTAAGATTCTTTTTTGAGGGGGCACGTTGTGCTGCCTATGTACCTCTTACCACACTCACATTCCAGGCAATATACTACATGTGTAGTATTACATGTGATCTTCTCTTCGATTTTAAAAAGTTTTCCTTGTGGATCCATGATGTTCTTAATGTTCTTCCCAATGTTGCATGCTTTACACACGCTGCATTTGCTGAATCCTTTCTGGTGCTCTTGGAGCCATGCATCCGGGCGTTTGTTGACGAAGTGGCTATTTACCAATTTATCCGATAGTGATGGAGCTTTTCTATAGGAAATTTGTGGCCGTTTTCCCAGTTGTTTCCCGATGTCGGGATCTTTGGTTAAGATGCTCCAGTATTTTTTCAGTGATTTCTGTATCTTTGGACTCTCTTTGCTGAATGTCATGACCATTCTTATTGGTTCTTTTGTTGGAATTTCATCCTTATGACTCTTCCTCCTTATGAGAGTATCAGACCTTTTGATTGCTCTTGCTTTCATTTCTCCTTGTCTGATAACATCATGTTTGTATCCTCTTTTTAGGAAGCGGGTTTTCGTATCTTTGAATTTCAAATTCATCTCATTTTGTTTGGAGCAGTTCCTTTTCATTCTAATAAATTCACCATAGGGAATGTTTTTCTTAACGCTGTTAGGATGGAAGCTTTTCCCATGTAAGATGCTGTTTGTCGCTGTACTTTTGCGATGGACAGTTGTTTCAATCTTTTCTGCTTCCACATATACTTTAGTGTCCAGGAAAACAACTTCTTTTGAGCTTATGCTATAGGTGAATTTTAATCCAACGTCATTGTTGTTCAAGATATTGAAATAGGTCACAAACTCCGCCTCTGTGCCATCCCACAGGAGGAAGAGGTCGTCGATGAATCTCAGCCAGAGAGGTATCTTGGCTGTGTGACTGTCGTTTTCTTCTCTCCAAGCTATGGTCTTCTCCCACCACCCCATCACTAGATTCGCATAGCTTGGAGAGAAAGAAACTCCCATGGCCCTCCCACATTTTTGTGAAAAAACCTCCTTGTTAAATAGGAAAATATTGTTCCTAAGACATATTTCAATCATGTCTAAAATCATGTTACAATATTTCAATTGGGCGATTGGTTTTTGTTTCAAAAAGTACTTTATCGCCTTGAGTCCGATGTCATGATTGATAGAAGTGTATAATGACACCACATCGATCGTTACTAGCATATAATTGTGCTGCCATTGGGTGTCCATCAATATTCAAAGGAAGTCTCCCGTGTCCTTTATGTATGAGGTTAATGAGGTGACCATGGGTGCTAATATATATACAAATATTGAGACATTCTGATACAATGAATCACAACTGGAAATGATCGGTCTCCCAGGCGGATTTTCTAGAGTCTTGTGCACTTTCGGCAGAAAGTACATGGTGGGCATTACCGGAGTTTCATTTTGCAAGAATTTCATCTCTTGTTTCCAGTTGTGATTCATTGTATCAGAATGTCTCAATATTTGTAGACAGTATATTAGCACCCATGGTCACCTCATTAACCTCATACATAAAGGACACGGGAGACTTCCTTCGAATATTGATGGACACCCAATGGCAGCACAATTATATGCTAGTAACGATCGATGTGGTGTCATTATACACTTCTATCAATCATGACATCGGACTCAAGGCGATAAAGTACTTTTTGAAACAAAAACCAATCGCCCAATTGAAATATTGTAACATGATTCAACGTATATTCAAGAGCGGTAGGGATAGCAGGTACCTCGAGAACAATTGAGGATCTAGCAGTCTTCCTCGATTCCGCCAGCCTATGCTCTACACTTATAGTGGGGGGAGACTTCAACACCCAATATGCGCCTCTTCCGGATCATCTAGTGGGTGTTACAAGTGAAGAGGACGATCTCTGGGAGATCCCCACTCTGGTGGCCCCATCCGTAAAGGCTTGGTCACCTATCGCCACCCAAATAACCTCTCTAACGCTCTGCCACTCGCTGAGGGCTTGCAATGGTCGAATTGAAGGAGATATTCCACCAAAATACACTTTCAACAGACCAGGTTACGAGTCACGAATAGATTACATCATGGTTTCGGCGAAGGATTGGGATAAAGTGGAGGACTTTAGGATAGTCGCCAGGAACGACAGCGACCACAATGCACTCTCACTGAGACTTGCGGTCCAGGGACTGTCTATTGGTATGGAAGAAGAAAACTCAGCACCCCCAGCTGCCTTGGTCTTAAATAGCAATAGACATAGAATCAAATGGTTGAAACTCCTAGAGAACCCAATTAACATCCAAAGGTTGTATGCAGCAGTGGTCCTCGCGCTAGAAAAGGTTGAGGTTCTCACCCCGCAGTTAGCTCTAGAAGAAGACGAGGTATCCAATACCACCCAAACTACTCCTGCTGAGTTCTCTGTGCTTGGGGTTATCCACTCTGAGTTATGCTCTAACCTAGTAGAAGTATTGAACCCGGTGGCTAGGACGAAGAAATCTAAGAAGAAAAGAGCCTCGTGGTTCAATGCTTCCTGCAGGAGAGCAAAGGCTGCCCTACTAGAGTCACTTAAAATAAGGGATAGTCCAACCAAGATCAGGGAAAAACGGCTAGCTTATAAGGCCATCTTACGTATTGCTAAAATAGAGTGGGACGAGGAAAATTGGTCAGAAATGACTGCTGCCCTCACAATCCGAGATAGCCGAAAATGTTGGCAAATTGTCAAGCACGGATCAGCTGAACCCCTAGTCGCAGTTGAAGCAAATATAGCACCCACTGTCTGGGAGGATCACTTTAAAAACTTGTATAGATTACATAATCCGGACCAACCGGTGACTCCACTGGAGCTCACAGCGGACCAAGATACTGAAAGTGTAGCTCACATGGATGGATTCACTTTGGAGGAAGTTATCATGGCGATCTCGGGGCTGGCGCCTGAAAAGGCGCCAGGCCTCGATAGGCTTCCAGGTGACCTATACAAACACGAAGTCAAAATCTGGGCCCCATATCTTAGGGGGCTGTTCAATACAATTCTGAATGGCATGACGATCCCCCCCACTTGGCTGGGGGCAGAGATAGTCCCTATTTTCAAAAAGGGTTCTCCTCTGCTCCCGGTCAATTATAGGCCAATAAGCCTGATAGACGTTTCACAAAAGCTATTCGCCAGGCTATTGTTGGATCGTTTGTTGGAATGGACGATGGAACACGACATACTGAGTCCCTTCCAAGCGGGCTTCAGAGAGAAGGTCTCAATGATAGATCAGGTTTTCCGGCTTGCCCTCATCTACTGGAAAACGGTTCAGTTGGGGGGTGGCAGCCTCTACACTGTATTCGTGGACCTGAGGGCGGCCTTCGACCTGGTCCCTCGCAGAAAACTCTGGGAGGTGCTGGCCAAATTGGGGGTCCCTAAGGGCCTGTTGGAGATGATTATTCATCTCCGTACTGCCAACTTTGCACAGGTAAGGTGTGGCAAGGAGGGTGCCCTGTCGAATAGGTTCCCCGTTGACAGGGGGGTAAGGCAGGGTTGTGTGCTCGCACCGACCCTGTTTTGCCTCTATGTCAACGGGGTAATCCCTCATCTGAATGGGGTGGCCGACTCTGATGCCCCCAAGCTGACGGAAACCAGAGTGCCGGCGATCATGTTCGCCGACGACACTCTACTGTTATCAAAGTCTACGATGGGTATCCAGCGAGTACTCGATGGCTTTGTGGGTTTCTGTGGGGAACACGGTCTAGAAATTAACACCCTAAAGACCAAATTTATGGTATTCAATCCCCCCCCAAAACCCCGCTTTACCCCTAGTATTGGACAAAGCAGACTGGAAAGGGTGAGAACTTTTGAGTACCTGGGAATTACCTTAAACGAGAGAATGTCCTGGTGCACCCATCAAGAGAAAGCACTCCTCAAACTGATTCAGTATTCGGGTGGTACCATGAAGCTCCTGTGCAATAACAAGTCATCCATCCCCCCTGTTGGCCCACCTTTACAGATCTACAGGGCACAGGCAAGGGGGGCTGCCATGTATGGGTGTGAGCTCTGGGGCCACGCAGCCTCTCAGGATCTGCTGAAAGAGGAGAACAGGTTTATTCGGAGGATTGTAGCCCTTCCTCCTAGTACCCCTCTTGTCCCCTTAAGGTTAGATCTTGGATTGCGACCCCTTGACCAAGAACTGGCTTTTCGACCGCTGGCATACTGGTGTAGGTTATGGTCAGTTCCGGAGCTATAGACAAGGACTTCAGGAGGTGCTTGCAATGCCCAATGCGGGGGAAATTAAATGGCTGAAATTTATTAAAATTGAGCTGGAGGGTTTGGGTCTTTTGAAACTGTGTTCCGACCCCCTATCCACCTGCCCATTTTTCCCTAAAAAGACATTGGCAAAGGTATATCATGATAGCAAATTAATGGCATTGCACCGTCGCCAAAATCATGGGACATTAACAGAGACATTTCAATGCACTAAGGACATTTACAGCTTTGAGCCAATGTTAGACAACTTATATCCCTCCTTGCTTAGGAAACTCTACCTACAATGGAGACATGGGTCCCTTCCACTCCGAGTATTTACAAGTAAGTAAGTGGAGTGAACATGCAAACAGTGTATGTCCAGCTTGCAAACTGGCTGATGAGTCCGAGCTCCATATAATCTTTTTTTGCCCAGTATATCATGAGATACGTAAGAAATGGATCGTCCCTTTATGCAGAAACCTGGGATTTGTGGATTGTCTAGCCGCTTATAGAGTTCTTAAAACAGACTTGTCGAAACACATTGTATTCTCAGTAGCTAAGTACCTAGGTGCCGTGTGGTTTCTGAGGACAAAATGTATTAAGGCCGTCCAGTGACCATAACATATAATAATGTGATGAAATTCCTTGTAATGGACTAAATGAATTTGTAAAGTATAATTTTATCTTAACTGTCTTAATGGAATATTGTAACGTCTTTTATGGTGAAAAATTTTACCGAAATAAAGAATAAAGAAAGAAAGTAACATGATTTTAGACATGATTGAAATATGTCTTAGGAACAATATTTTCCTATTTAACAAGGAGGTTTTTTCACAAAAATGTGGGAGGGCCATGGGAGTTTCTTTCTCTCCAAGCTATGCGAATCTAGTGATGGGGTGGTGGGAGAAGACCATAGCTTGGAGAGAAGAAAACGACAGTCACACAGCCAAGATACCTCTCTGGCTGAGATTCATCGACGACCTCTTCCTCCTGTGGGATGGCACAGAGGCGGAGTTTGTGACATATTTCAATATCTTGAACAACAATGACGTTGGATTAAAATTCACCTATAGCATAAGCTCAAAAGAAGTTGTTTTCCTGGACACTAAAGTATATGTGGAAGCAGAAAAGATTGAAACAACTGTCCATCGCAAAAGTACAGCGACAAACAGCATCTTACATGGGAAAAGCTTCCATCCTAACAGCGTTAAGAAAAACATTCCCTATGGTGAATTTATTAGAATGAAAAGGAACTGCTCCAAACAAAATGAGATGAATTTGAAATTCAAAGATACGAAAACCCGCTTCCTAAAAAGAGGATACAAACATAATGTTATCAGACAAGGAGAAATGAAAGCAAGAGCAATCAAAAGGTCTGATACTCTCATAAGGAGGAAGAGTCATAAGGATGAAATTCCAACAAAAGAACCAATAAGAATGGTCATGACATTCAGCAAAGAGAGTCCAAAGATACAGAAATCACTGAAAAAATACTGGAGCATCTTAACCAAAGATCCCGACATCGGGAAACAACTGGGAAAACGGCCACAAATTTCCTATAGAAAAGCTCCATCACTATCGGATAAATTGGTAAATAGCCACTTCGTCAACAAACGCCCGGATGCATGGCTCCAAGAGCACCAGAAAGGATTCAGCAAATGCAGCGTGTGTAAAGCATGCAACATTGGGAAGAACATTAAGAACATCATGGATCCACAAGGAAAACTTTTTAAAATCGAAGAGAAGATCACATGTAATACTACACATGTAGTATATTGCCTGGAATGTGAGTGTGGTAAGAGGTACATAGGCAGCACAACGTGCCCCCTCAAAAAAGAATCTTAGAACACACCAGGGCAATACAAAATAAGGACCAAACTTATGCCACATCAAAACACATGATGACACATCCTGGTAAAATCTGGGAGAACATGAGATACTTTGGGCTAGCGACGATTCCAATAAATGAACGAGGAGGAAATCGAACATTAAAACTCAGAAGACTGGAATCAAGACTAATAATAAGATTCAAAACAAAGATCCCGTTGGGTCTCAACGGGGACGAAGAGCTATATGTACACCATTGAGGAGAGAGAATAAAAAACTAATAATTAACATCAAAAAGAGACAATGTCATAAGTGGAAAGAAAAATGAAATAAGAAAGAAGCTGCAACCAGGGAACTCAACACAGAAAAACAATGGAAAAACAATGTAAAAGCACTGAGCTTGAATAGTATGTATGCATGAGGACTTGGACATTTGTTTATCCTTCAATAAATATATAGGTCACTGAGACCAATACGAGAAGGCCAGACAATATCAAACAAAAGTACAGAAAAATAGAGTGGACGATAATTATTCCATTATGACATAGTGATTTATAAGTATAACTGGATAACTTAGAAATGAAAAAATAAGAAAACAATAAGTAATTTAGTTTTTCACAATTTGGGTGTATACACATGACACTACATATCCCACAATGCATCCTAATGTGTAACTGTGGAAAAATGTATTTAATGCAGAAAGAGACAATGGACTAGTGACAAATTGCACCGTGAACAAGCCCTGTCGGGTGAAACGCGTTGGTGAAGGGGGAATGGCATTGAAATAAATCGTCAATCCTAAGATCCGTGGAGTGCGTGTTTTTCTTGGTGTTTTCGGTGAAGCATTTTCACGAGGTCTGGTCCGACCTCGAAACACGCACCGGCTGTGAGAGAGAGCGCATTTCTTTGCAAAGGACAAATTGGTGAAAAATATATATATATATATACATATATACATATATATATATATATATATTCACAGAAAAAACCATAGGTTATAGACCATATATAGTTAGGAATTAGCATTTACAAAACCTTGAAAATTCACTGAAAAAACCATAGGTTATAGACCATATATAGTTAGGAATTAGCATTTAGAAAACCTTATTTTACTCACACAAAACCATTGAAATTCCATATATAGTTAGTTGCACTAACTATATATCGCGCACCCGCAATCCACTGCTGATGATGTCACATATTACATCATTCATGACATGGTCAGTGACATCACTGATGACATCACTGATGACATCTCAAATGGCATCACTGATGACATCATCTAGTGTCTGTGTGTTTTTGTAAAGTTTAAATACGTTTTACATATTGAAGAATGACTGGATGTATGGAAGACTGAGTGTGTGTGTGGCTGGCTGGGAGGTGTGTGACTCTGTGCATATCAATGTGTACTTGTATCAGTGATTGTATAAGAGAGTAAGTATGTGTTAGTATATGTGTGAAAAGTATGGTGTTCTGTGTTTAACTATAGATGAGGAAATCGAAGTGTGATTGATTCTTCACAGGACTGACTAGGTGTATGAGTGCATATGATAGTGTTCTAATAATAAGTGACTGTATGTATGAGTAATTGTATGGGTGAATGAGTGAATGTGTGTGTAGACGTACGAATCAGTGAGTGTGTATGTAGTAACTGGTATTGGTGTGTCATGATGTCATCAGTGATGTCATTTGAGATGTCATCAGTGATGTCATTTCAGATGTCATTAGTGATGTCATCAGTGATGTCACTGAAGTATGGTGTTCTGTGTTTAACTGTATAGATGAAGAAATGGAAGTGTGATTGATTCTTTACAGGACTGGCTTGGTGTGTGAGTAACTCCATGGATGAGTGGCAGTGTGTGACTGTCTGCATAGGTGTATGAGTGCATATGATAGTGTTGTAATAATAAGTGACTGTATGTATGAGTGATTGTATGGGTGAATGAGTGAATGTGTGTGTAGACGTAGGAATCAGTGAGTGCTTATGTAGTAACTGGTATTGGTGTGTCATGATGTCATCAGTGATGTCATTTGAGATGTCATCAGTGATGTCATCAGTGATGTCATTTGAGATGTCATCAGTGATGTCATCAGTGATGTCACTGACCATGTCATGAATGATGTAATATGTGACATCATCAGCAGTGGATTGCGGGTGCGCGATATATAGTTAGTGCAACTAACTATATATGGAATTTCAATGGTTTTGTGTGAGTAAAATAAGGTTTTGTAAATGCTAATTCCTAACTATATATGGTCTATAACCTATGGTTTTTTCTGTGAATTTCATTGGTTTTTTAACAGCTAATATCTGTAGCTGTAAAATGTATTCTTCTTTAAATCCAGAAATATATTTTATATGTTTATGAATAATTTTTTTTTTTAATATTTTTTTTTCTTCGTTCCCGCTTCGCGAATCGGGAAGCTTCCCGTTAGCTGACCTTGATGCCGCGAAATAGACCGCGAGCCGGTAAACGTTTCTTTACCGCAAGTGCCGCGTTAGAAAACAACATCGTGACGCCTCCCGTCCGCATGACGTTTCACGTTGTCGCGTGATACGTCATATGACGTACAACGTTAGCGAACTGGTACGCGAAGCGAGTCGCAAAGCGCAGGTTTCTGGAAGCAAACCGGGAGGCCCTGCAAAGCGCTTAACGTAAACACAGCAAGTCATGTGACTTGGTAATAACACTTTTCATTGGTTCATTTCACTTTTGGTTTCCTAATGATGTAAGACTAGGTCATATAATCTAAAATGAACACTTTTGATTGGTTGAGAACTCTTGTTTTTCCCAAATGATGAAAATCCCTCCTTCTTTCCTCACTCTGACTTTCATCATTGTGAGAGAAAGACCCTTTGTGATCACTGAGCAATGGCTTCTTTAGTAGCTTCAGCTGGTGCTTCCCCACCACCTCCACCACATCCAAGGAAGAGTGGACCACCTGCTCAAGTTATAATTCAACAAGGAGAGGAAGAAGAGGAACAGGAGGACGAGCACGAAGAGAGGCAGTTTTTGCCTGAGCAGCCCAGGACGTCTCACCGGAAAGAAAACTTCATTTGGCAATTTTTTTAAATTCCCAAAGGTCAGAAAAAAGTAAATGCAAGATACGTAACTTGCCTTATATGTCAAGATAGACTGTCCAGAGGGACCGACAAAAAATACAGTTTCGGAAACTACACAATGCATCGCCATATGACTAGGTGGCATCCTAACAACTACAGTGCTGCACAGTTTCGGAACGACCTAGATAATCTCCCTATTATGGCCAGAAGATCTGTTGTACCGGAAGTAACGGGACCAGAGGGCAGGGAGATGGTGCCAAATATACAAATGAGATTTGGTGATGTAAAACACATCTGCGTATTTTGCGATGGATTCATTTCCTACGGAGAAAAAAGCATCACTCTGATCAACAGAGCTATTGACTATCATATGCAAGTTTGTACGAAACGCCCAAAATAATAAATACTTCTTTTTTTTGTTTTGTTGCTCCTGTTGAGCCCTTTACAATGAATCGTTTTCATTGCCCCCTCCAAGAAAAACCCCAAAAAATATAAAACTGTTCAGAAAAATTCAAAAAAAGTAAAAAAATGTTCTGAAAAATAAAAAAAAAAGTTCTTTTCAGAACTACCTCCCCGTTATTAAAAAATTGGTACAATATTTGGAACTGTGCCAACCTCTATTTCTCTTAGTTCGCTTCCCAGTTCGCTCCCCGGTACGCGAACCGGAAGCGAACCAAAAACAGTAAGTATAAGGGAAGGAAACAGACACTTATGTTAAAAGAAAGACAGCTATAGGGGAGTAAACTAGAGATACTATTACCCGTAATCCACTGCTGATGATGTCACATATTACATCATTCATGACATGCTCAGTGACATCATCAGCAGAGGATTGCGGGTTTTTTGGCAACGTGCCTTATCCACGGTTTAATAACGCTGCCTTTTGCTTTATATAAGTTTTCAAATTGTATGAAATATATACCAATAGGTCGTTATGAACCTTTAGGTAGTGCTTTTCTTCATGAGGTCTGGTCGCTTCCATACACATACAGATGTTTCAAAGATGATCAAGAAGTTTATCTGAATGGAGAGGAATGCACTGAGACGCCAGATCATTCACTAATGTGTAGGCACATACAGTTACACGGTTCATGCAACAAACACCGACCAAATATGGCTTGCGTGTTGCAAGGCACGCCAGTTCCTGCTATCATCCCCACGTTCAAGTTGTTGGAAAATGGTAGTTATTTGATGCTCAATAATGAAGATTGTTCTGAGTTTATTAAAAGTATTCCTTTTATCGTAACAGTAAGTGAACGGGTTATTTGCTGCAGAAATGTTCTATTTCCTCCCACACATGAACATAGGGAGTTTTCAATCTGGCCACAAATACCAACCTTGGGACAGATTTCAACGGCATGGCAAGAATAAGAGCTCTTTTGTCTCAGAGAGAGGTGGCCTTGAGTTCGGCCCGTGAAACTTTCGTGCTTCACATAGCGAACACCCGTACAGAGGTGCACACACTTTTCAATTCAGATTTGCCTTTCAAATTCAGCAAGATGGTTCCGACTATCTTTAACGCATCCTCCGCAAAGTCCCTGGCGCACTTTTTTAAAGTTGTTACCAGTGGTCTCGTGACTTCATTTGAGAAAATCTTTGGACTCATCCCTGCTTCCTTTCATTCTATTTTCTCCACTCTGGTTCGTGGATTGGCATTTTTACTTGCATTACCAGCGGACGCTCTTGTGCTTTTTTACATTTTTAAATATGGATGTCCCTCCTATGCAACCTCCCACCCTGCAGCTGCTGACACTGTTCCGCAATCGCATGCTAGAATATTATGGCACAATGCCGTTGGCGATATTAAGCACGGCATATGGATTATCTTTTCGATTCTCCTACTTCACCTGTGTCCAGCCTGTATTTCACTGCCTGACCTGTGATTTCGATTGGGCCATTGATTTGTGTCTCTGCGGACCGGTTTCTCCTGACGTCGACTTTAATCAGCTGATGACTCCTATCATTACTCACGAGTTGGTTTGTCCTGGCGAAAGGATTATGGCTGTGGCATTGATGCATGGACTACTTGGTCCCTGGAATTTACTGGCGGCAGCACAGTCTTTCTTGGAACAGAGCTTTCTTGAAAACCCACCAAGCTGTCCTCTGATGGTGATAGAGGATCCGGTGCTGGGAGAGCACGTATGTTCTTTTCCGCTTTTAAATTGGATGGCTGAACTGTTTTCGGATGAAGACGGTGACTTCCTATTGGAGGCTGTTGCAGCTTATTTTGCATACACAGTTATGTCATAGACCTTTTTCATGTTTGATATGCTGAGTACTAGCATTTCATTAACAATTCATTGACTTATTTGTCAAGTTTTTATTATTTACCTTGCCTATTGGCTTAAGACTCGATAAAGTACTTGGCTGTTTTATTTTTCTTTAGCATTAAATTTTCCTAGTTCTTAATGCTTTACCTTGCGGACCGTCCACATATAAACTTGCAATCTGCTCTCATGAGATGGCACTTCTATTATCTTATTCAGTTCGTTTCCGGATCATGGGGAGGTGTCATCTAGGTCCTGGATATCTTTACACCGTGTTAAGTTAGCATGGGCTCATTACCGGTTTAAACGCCATTTTTCCTTTTTTGCAACTTCTGCACACGACACTTAGTTGTTGCTTTAGCTTTCCACCTAGTAGTTCATCGTGGTTTACATGAGAATAATATGTTATTGCTCTACTATCTGCTTTGCTTGTTAAACTATATCTGTACAGCGAGTGCTAAAGTTTCAAGAACAACACGATACAGAATTGTTATGAGGTCTGATCTCCACGACTTCATACTCATAACATAAGTGCTACTTCTGCCAATTCTGGGCATGAGGCGGGTTTTATATTGCTTTGCCGAACACACATACACAACAGTTGATGCGGCTCACATGAAGAGAGAGCTGGTGTATGCTGATGTGATTCCTTCAAATCTAAGACACTAAAGTATGGGCACGCCCTAAACCAACACAAAGAGACCTTCTTAGCAAATAATATAATATGTGTATTAGGGAGGGTGAGATATAAGCAGCCGCGGGCCGTGGAGGGAGTTACGGTGAGGCAGGGAGGCGGGGAGGGGGAGAAGCAGGGTGGAGCCCTCTCTACCTTGCCCCTCCCCCTCCCCGCCTCCCTGCCCCACCGTAACTCCCTCCACGGCCCGCGGCTGCTTATAAGTGTTGCTAACTCTTATTCATTTACAGCATGTTAACATACTATCACCATTCGCTTTTTATGTACTAGTAACTATGCTGGTAATTTTGCTACTGATAATATGTGTACTTGTATTATCTAAGATACTACGCCTGTGAAGACGGCATTAGTAAATAAACATTTCAAATACACATGTGTTCTTCTTAACTCCATGTTCTGGTTTCTAAGAAATATATAACGACCGACTGTTCATGAGTTCCACGTATCCTGAGGTACTATAAGTTCATATTCTGGATTGTCTAAACATTGAGAGTTTGTTATATCCAATGTGACACTGTACCTAGCTTGCTAAGGAGTTTTTGATTACTAACGTGAGTTTTGGGACACCCTAATTCGCCGAGGTTCCAATCCTCTGTCCACAGTTCTGTGTGAGAACAGAAACCCTGCGACAGGGGCACCCCCGACCCTTGCTGGAGCTTCATCACACTTGCGATACAACTCCAGCAATGCGCCACCTTTACGGCACAGATACATCACGCATCTGTGCTGTTTTTGCCCCATGATGCGCCGCATTGTAAATGCAGCACACCATAGGTGACGGAACAGCGGCACAGAATGACTAACACATCCCTGGTGATGCGCCAGTCATCATAAATGTATCCCTATGCTTCTTATCTTGTTAGAGATGAACCGCCATATGTATCATCAAAGTTTTTTGCATTTCCTAAATAGCGAACTTTAAGGAATAAATAGCGATTCTTTACCATTCCTAGTTTGCGATGAGCTATTTGCTAATTACAAATTACCCATTCATTTCCTTCATTTCCATAGGGCGGTTGGACTCACTTTTAGCTCGAACGGCTGAATGGATTTCCACGAAACTTGGCAAAATTGTAGGGACTGGTAGCCCGATGTGCCTTTGCTATGTCTCAAGATATATGCTCCAGTGGTTTTTACGAAAATTAACTTTGAAAAATATATATTGGGCTACATTGGCCTATATATATGTTGGAGCCCAAATGTAGCCCAATGTAGCCCAATGTAGCCCAAAGATGGCCGCCAGACACACAAAAAAACAAATGTAGCCCAAATATCAGCCAGATGTAGCCCAACTATAGCCCAGTGACAGAATGACCAATCAGCTTCGCAAACCTCCGTTACGCGAAGCGGAGCGCTGTTACAGATATATATCTTTTTTTGAACGTTAATTTCTTAAAATCCACTGGAGCACATATATTGAGACCTAGCAAAGGCACATCGGGCTACCAGTCCCTAATATTTTGCCAAGTTTCGTGCAAATCCATTCAGCCGTTCGATTATTATTATTATTATTTTTTTTTGCCCCGCGGGGCCCTTTTAAAACCTCCACATCAAACCTAGGGGGTCAGCGAGGATCTACTATGCCCCCTTATAGTTATTTCCCCCTTTGTTTTGACCTCCTCTTGTCTCTCGATCCTACCGAGAGACAAGATGGCGGCCGCTACGGACTGTTTGGAATGTTGACAGACGCCGGAGAACCAATCAGCTTCGCTTCACAAAGCTCCGTTGCGCGACAAGTACGCGTCCTGGGCCGCTGCCCAGTCCGCTGTTACAGATATATATCTTTTTTTAAACGTTAATTTCTCAAAATCCACTGGAGCACATATATTGAGACCTACAAAAGGCACATCGGGCTACCAGTCCCTACAATTTTGCCAAGTTTCGTGCAAATCCATTCAGCCGTTCGGGCTAAAAGTGAGGCCAACCGCCCTATGGAAAACTCAATGTTAAAAACATGTTTTGGGACCCCCCTTTTTTCTCGACCCCCCCTGGACGAACCCCCCCCCCCCCCAATTTTCAGGGGCTGCTCAGAAACAAAATGTGCCATTTTCCTGAAAATTTCAGCCAATTCCGTCCACAAACGCCAAAGTTATTAGACATAGAATTTTCAAAAATCCCATAGAGAAAAAATCCTAACTATATATACCTACTGGCGACCGCCAGTAGGTAATATATATATATATATATATATATATATATATATATATATATACAGAGGCTACAAACACCAGCCAGTTGCACTGCTCGAGTGGGTGCACACCAATTCGGGGATGTGCCCGAAATCAAAATGTACGCTCCAAAATCCCAGGAACATCAATCCAAAAGGAAGGTAGCACACTCAGGGGAGGTTTCACAAAGATTTAATGAGGAAACCAACAGCAACGACGCGTTTCACCTTAGGACAACTTGACGAAGCCCTAAGGTGAAACGCGTCGTTGCTGTTGGTTTCCTCATTAAATCTTTGTGAAACCTCCCCTGAGTGTGCTACCTTCCTTTTGGATTGATGTTCCTGGGATTTTGGAGCGTACATATATATATATATATATATATATATCACAAACACAAACTCCATTCAGGACAAAACGACCCTAGCGAGATGGTGTGTGTTCCAGTGGAGCAGGCCGACTGTAAAACCAAGACAATCCAAAAAGTAAAAACGCACTCTCAGGAAACAGTAGAAGGTGCAGAACGTGATGTTTTAATGCAAATATCACAATGTGTTTTGACTGAAGGGCAGGCTTGATCACCTGACATGAGAAAGAGACGAATGCATTTATATACAGTCATAAAATAAACATAAACAATGGACAAAGAGTCTCTAATTTACAAAAAATAAGAAAGGCCAGGGGATGGGGTCCCCAGGGCTGAAATTGCCCAGGGAGGGAGGCCACGTGGCCGCCCTACCCCATTGAAAAAAGCCTTGGCCCTAGGAGAAGGGATCCTAGAAGCTAAAAACAGCCCAGGGAAGGCGAGCCATGCGGCCCCCTCCTCTAATAAAGAAAAAAAGAAAAAAAAGATTGGCATGTCGCCAGAGGCCCCACCCTCTTTCACCACCCCTCTGCAAACATGTCTCCTGGCACACAACTAGTTGGGGAAGCAAGTCCCCTTGGCTGCAGAGGTTGCTTGGGGTCCAACAAGATCTCCTGTTACCTTCAGTAAATTCCAAAAAGCAGGATTGCTGAGAGGTCTTTGGAGGTCACACCCCCTTTCTCCACCATTCTGCAAATGGACCTCCTTGTGCACTGCTGCTTGGGGGATGAAGTCCCCTTGTATGCTGAGGGCCCTTGGGGGTTAACAAATCCTCCTATTACCTCCAGTAAATCCCACACAGCATGATTTCTGTGAGGACTTCAGAGGCCACACCCCTTTCTCCACCCCTTTGGCCTCCTGGCACACTGCTGGTTGAGGGCTGAAGTCCCCTTGGCTCCAGAGGGTCGCTGGGGCCAATAAGCTCTCTTGTTACCTCCAGTAAGTTCCACACAGCAGGATTGCTAAGAGGTATTCAAAGGCCACGCCCCCTTTCTCCAATCGCTCTGTAAATGCAGCTCTTAGTGCACGACTGGTTGGGGATGAAGTCCTCTTGGATGCTAAGGGACCTTGGGGGCCAACAAGTCTTCCTGATACCTCCAGTAAGTCTCACAGAGCGAGATTGCTTTGAGGACGTCGAAGGCCACGCCTCCTTTCTCCACCACTCTGCCAACACACCTCCTGGCACACTGCTGGTTGGGAGATGAAGTATCCTTGGCTCTAGAGTGTCCTTGGGAGCGAACAAGCCCTCTTGTCACCTTCAATAAGTCCCACACAGCCGAATTGCTAAGAGGTCTTCAGAGGTCACGCCCCCTTTCTCCACCACTCTGCATAGTGCCTCCTGGTGCACTGCTGGTTGAGCAATTAATTCCTTTTGGATGTTGTGGGTTCTTGGAGGCCCAGAAGCCCTCCTGGTACCTCCGGTAAGTCCAACACAGCTTTATTCCTGAGAGCTGGTTGGAGGCCCCACCCCTTTCTCTACCACTCTGCAATCACAACTACTAGTAAAAAAACATAGAAATTCAATCAAAAAACCAAAGGTTACATGGACATCATAGTTAGGAAATAGAATTTTAAAAACCTTAGAAATTCACTCACAAAACCAAAGTTTATAGTGTCGTTATAGTTAGGAAATAGAATTTAAAAAATCTTAAATATTCACTGAAAAAAACCAAAGGTTACAGGGACGTTATAGTTAGGCTGTTATTCCACACATACAAAATCAGTGAAATTCCTCAGTTATAGTTCCCTGACCTAACTATAACTTACGAACCCACAATGCACTGCATATGAACTCACATATTACATCATTCATGGCATGGTCAGTGACATTACTGATGACATCTCAAATTACATCACTGATGACATTATCTACACAACGCCTACCCACTCACACCCTCATACAACCTCCTGCATGCCCACTCACACATTCATACAACCACTCACATTACCGTTCACAGACAAATAACAGTACTCACATACCCACTCACTCCTCCTTAGAACCACTCTCACAACCACTAACTCACTCGTACAGCCACTGACTCAACCATTCACTTCCCCATAGAGCTACTCATACAACCAGTCACTCACCCATATGGCACTCACACAGCCACACACTCAGCCATACAGCTACTCACATACCCACTTATTTTCCTACACAGTCACTCACACACCCACTCACTCACCCATACAGCCTCTCAACACAGCCACTTACTCACCCATGGAAGCACTCACACACTAACCCACACAATCACTTACATACCAGTTCACACATTTATACAAGCACTCACATATCCACTCACTTATTCAAACACACATTCACACAGACACTCACTCTCCAATACAGTCACTCACACACCAACTCAAACACCCACTCGCTCACCCATACAGTCACTACACCCAGTTCCCCACTGATAGAGCTACTCACACTGCCACTCACTCACCTGTACAGCCACTAACGCAACCACTCACTCACCAATACAGCCAAACACAACATCTTAGCCACCCACACACCTACTTATACTCCTATACAGCCACTCACACACCCATATACACAAGGATACATCCAGTCACACAGCCACTCACATATTATATGTTATTTGTAGAATCTCCAGTAGTAGTGTACTTAGTATACAATTGTTACTTATGTAGGATTAGTATATATAGTATATAGTATATATGTTTAACACCCATAAACTCTTAAAAACACTTACTCTCACTGGATGATGTCCTCAGTGATGTCATTTGAGATGTCATCATTTATGTCACTGACCATGTCATGAATAATGTGGGGTCATAATCAGGGGTGTAAGTTACAGTTAGCTCAGGAAACTATAACTGCTGAATTTCACTGGTTTTGTATGAGTAAAACCTGATCCTAACTATACCGTGACTGTAACCTCTGCTTTTTAAGTGAATTTCTATGTGTGTTTTTAAAATTATATTTCCTAACTATAACGTCCCTGTAACCTTTGTTTTTTTCAGTGAATTTCTAAGGTTTTTTTAAATTCTATTTCCTAAATGTAACATCCCTGTAACCTTTGTTCTTTCACTGAATTTCTACTTTTTTTATTGTCATTTCCTTACCGTAAAGTGTAACCTTTGAGAGTGAGTGTGTGAGTGAGTGCATGAGTGTCTCACTGGGTGTGTGAGTGAGTGTGTGAGTGTCTCACTGAGTGTGTGAGTGGGTGCCTGAGTATCTGAGTGGGTCTGTGAGTGGAGCGTGAGTGTCTGAGTCAGTGTCTGAGTGGGTGTGAGTGTGTGAGTTTTTCTGTGAGTGGTTGCATGAGTGCCTGATTGGGTTCTGCTCATTTTCTTACTTTTTTCTGCTCACTTATGACCTTAATTTAGCTTCTTTCAGCTTGTTGCTGATCTTTATTTTGCCTCTTTCTGCTAAGCCTGGGCAGAGCTCACAGAGTTTCACTCCATGGAATTCCGTGGAGTTACAGAAAAACTCTGCAGAGCCCCATGAGCGGGCGGAGTATTGCTCTGCCACCCATAATTAAGTTCACTTGGATGCTGAGAGTAGTTAGGGGCCAAGAACCCCTCCTGTTACCACCAGTACGCCCCCACTGTGGGATTGGTGAGACCTCATTGGAGGCTCAGCCCCCTTTCCCAACCACTCTGCAAACGCGCATCCCAGCACACTAATGGTTAGGGGATGAAGTTCCCTTGCCTGCTGAGGGACCTTTGGGTCCAAGAACCCCTATTGTTGCCACCAGTAAGTCCTCCACAGTGGTATTGCTGGGACCACATTAGAGGTCCCACCTCCTTTCTCTACCACTCCGCAAAGGCGCCTCCTGGCGCACTATTGGTTAGGGGTTAAATTCCCCTTTGCTGCTGGGGGTCGTTGGGCATCTCTTTTTGCTTGTTTCTGATCTCTAGTTTGCCTTTTTCTGCTTATTTCTGGACTATATTTTGCCTCTTTCTGCTCATTTCTTATCTATATTTTCCCTCTTTCTGCTGGTTTCTGGTCTCTATTTTGCCTCTTTCTGTTAATTTCTCACCTTTTTTTTACCAGTTTCTCCTCATTTCTGAACTCTATTTTCCTCTTTCTGATCGTTTCTGACCTTTATTTTACCTCTTTCGGCTAAATTCAGATCTCTATTTTGCCTCGTTCCTCTCATTTCTGACGTTTATTTTGCCTCTTTCTGCTCATTCCTGATCTCTACTTTGCATCTTTCTGATTGTTTCTGCCCTTTATATTGTCAGTTTCTGCTTGTTTCCGATCTCTACTTTGCCTTTTGCTGCTCGTTTCTGTTCGTTATTTTGCTTTTTGTCTGCTCATTTTCTGACCTTTATTGTGCCTCTTACTGCTCATTTCACACCTTTATTGTGCTTCTTTCTGCTAATTTCACACCTTTATTTATCCTTTTCTGCTCGTTTCTGATCTCTATTTTGCTGTTTCTTCTTGTTTCTGACCTTTATTTTAGCTCTTGCTGCTTGTTTCTGACCTTTATTCTGACTCTTTCTGCTTGTTTCTGACCTTTATTCTGGCTCTTTCTGGTCGTGTCTGACCTTTATTATGCCTCTTTCTGCTTGTTGCTTTCCTTTATTCTTCCTCTTTCTGCTTGTTGCTGACCTTTATTCTGCCTCTTTCTGCTCATTTCACTCCTTTATTTTGCCTCTTGTTACTCCTCCCCCCCCTGGACTGCATGGGAAGCCTTAAGCCCCTGTGGTCCTTGTTGGCTCCCTGCCTCCTGCGGGAGGCAGCATTGCTGCCGCACGTAAGGAGCTACTGAAAGACAGCTCCATCCATGCAGGAGCAATTCTTTCATCTCTTTCCCTTCCCACTTGACAGCAGGCAGGGAAACAGATGAAAGCTCCCGCCAAGTCACAGCAAACTGCTATGTACCAGGGGTGGGTGCCCCAAGACATAGCAGGAGGTGGCCCTGGGAGATGGTGGTCCCCAGAGCCATGTATAACTCCAGGAGGGGGGCCATGCGGACCTACTCCTTTGTAGTTCATGAGCCGGCCCTGGGGAGGTGGTAGTTCCCGGGGCCAAATATGGCTCTCCACTTTTAAAAATAAAATGTTGGCCCAGGAGAGTTGGTGGTACCCGGAGGCCAGGGGGCCATGAGGCCCTCCACACACAATTTAGCCATGGGTGGTGGTGATCTCCGGGGCACGAGGGTCTGCAAGGGCCCACAATTTATTTAGAATTAGCCCCAGGGAGGTAGCGGCTCCCAGGATCCGGGGAGTCCACACAGCCCCCGTTACACAGTATCAGCACAAGGATGTTAGTGATCCCAGGGGAATAAAAATGCCCAAGGAGGGGGACGCCGTGAGCCCCACTTATTTAACTTTTATGTAAAGCGCATTCCCCCTGGACCTGGCCCACCTGGGGGCTAAATAGTAGAGAAGCGCAGGAGCCAGCCCCTTTTTGTAAAATGTTTTTGGTGAAAGCCCTGGATCCAGCACAAATCATGCGGAAAAATTTAAAACAAAATGCTTATTTGCCCTGATCGAGGTCCCTGCAAGACCCTTTCAACAGACCTAGGGGGTCAAGGTATTCCTATCCCGCCCCCTACTCTTTCTTTGAAGCTTTTTCTTGGGACTCAGCTGAATCCCAAACCCAAGATGGCTGTCAACACTTTCTGCTTGAAGTGTTGGCAGGCAATCACATTTCGGCAGGAGGACTGTTGGATCCCAGGGGATCAGCATCCCTATATTTACAAATTAACATTCCCTTTAAAATCTCAAAAACTACTGAACAGATTTACACCAAGTAACAAAAAAGGGTTCTTTCTGGACCAAGAGCTACCTTTCTTCCACATTTGGTGACATTCCCTCTAGCGGTTCGAGCTGTAATCACAACTAAAATCTTTATGGGAATTAACATGGGAAACACACTTTTTTCACCCTCTCTTTTTGTTGATTCTCGCTTGATGGATCCCCTCAAAACTTTCCATGCGCAACAAGAATCACAGGGGCGCTTTTTGGGAGAAATTTTGTTAAGATTCATCAGCTGGCGCCAAAGATATTGGCAAGTCGAAAAACGCTTTTCCCATGGAAACTAGTCCTAACTATAACTACCTACTGGGGACTGCTGGTAGGTAGGGTAAATTTATATATATATATATACATGTGTGTGTGTGTGCGTGTGTGTGTGTGTGTGTGTATGTAAATATGTATGAGGATGGCATCCCCACACATTTCGTATCCATTTGCACTAACTCCCACTTGGCGACGCATCTACTCACCAAAGCTAGTATAATTCATCCGAATCCCTTGCATTTTCCGGTATCCTACGGTTCGGCTAATCGCTCACCCAGAGCCTGGCAAGCTCCCTGGCCGATGGCTTCCTCACAGACCAGTCAATCAACTCAGTAAACAGTCAACATCGCCGCACTTGCGTCGTCAAATCCCGCCCCTACATAGGACGTGCAGTGCTACATACTGTGCCAGGGGCACGTGCTGGCTCCCGAACATCACAGCCAATGACCAACTGATGAGCAACCCAACGGCCAATGCCATAACACTGAGAACTGTCGCTGGCCCACATAGCCAATTGCAGGCTGACAAAGTGCTTTTCCAACCAATGCTTGAACGCAATGCAGTTTGCTTGTCGTCAGCAGCCAGTGAATAGTTGACAGAAATAATCTCAGCCAATTCTCAAAGAAGAGGGTTCCCATCCAATCCTTGGTCGCTACACTTTTTCCACAGCTAATAAAAACACGTTTCCTTCCAGCTGATAGGTTGTCGATGGTAGGTCATACATTTTGTAGTCTTGATCCGAGTTATTTAGGGACAAAGGGGGCAAGAGGAGCTGTAATGTGCATAAGTCGCCTCAGTCATGGGAACTTCTGGACAGCTGGGGTCATTATTTGTGGTTGAAAGAGCCAAAACGTCACGAAATTACATTTCGCTATGATTTTCTTTCAAACTTTGGATGTGGCGGTAGGAAAAGCCACGTAGTTAGAACATTGTAACTCAAATACACATTTGCGTTACATTTAACCCTGACCCAGAAGCAGGGAACTAACTGTTCGAATGGCTGAGGAGAAGAGAATACGATGCGCTCCGAGACCAGCCGTTTCAACTTCTGTGGAGTCCGCCGACCGGGACACCCGACATGATGCGACTTTAATGTCTCCGCTGATCCCCGCAGCCAAGAGCATGCCAGGACGGACCTCATCAGTCCAAAAAACAGCAGAGGGTCCTCATTTCCATCCTTGATTTCCTTTCGGGTTTCTACACATCCCTGTACCGGTCGGCGGCGCGCTCCCTCCTCCCTGAGAACCCACCGAGGAGAGTATTCCCTGCCACTACAGGGTCTCTGCGCATCCCACTCGCCCCAGGATTCCATCAGCTTCGCCCCGCTTGAGCACATTCCCGGGGGCACACCTCTTGAGAATCGACTGAGGAGAGAACCCCCCGCCATCGTTGGGTCTCCACGCCTTCGACCTGCACTAGAACGCCTTTTGCCTCATCATACCCGAGTCAGAAATCTTACCTGTTTGTGGTTCCCCTTCCGCCCTTCCACTGTGCCCTGATGAAGGTGTAGTCCCGGACGGGACCATACACCGAAACGCGCGTAGGCGCTCTTTCCTATTTAGGAACCCTCAGAACCTACCCGGACCTCGAACCATCGGTCCCCATGTTATCTACAACCATCATCGCTTGGTGCTGTTTGATCTGAGAATGAATGCTGTATGAATGTTGTTGATATGCTAGAGCGGAATCTGAACCACTATTTACCTATTTTTATTATTGTGTTTATTTATTTCGGTGTAGGTTAACCCTCGAAACATATTTATGTATTAGCAAAAAAAGCAGTCCCTTAAATAAATTCATTCCTGAAAAATAAATTTTGATACTAAATGAATAAACCTGTTTGTGTGGTGTAATTTGCCTGGGCTTAGGTGTCTTTGTATTAATATATTTGGACCTCTCCTAGGCCTTTCTGTTCAAATCCATAGGGCAGGTACCCGTTCTGCTTTTGATGGCATCCCCAGGGCCATAATAGACACGGGAGGGGGGGCTGAGTGGCCCCCCTCCAATTAGGAAAAATACCGCCCTGTGGGATTGGGTCCCCAGGGCCTAGGGAGACTTGGGGAGGGGGACCGTATGAAACCCCTCCCCTTTGAAAAAACACAGGCTTAGGGAATGGGGTCCCCAGGGCCGTTTTAAGGCACGGGAGAGGGCCACTGTGGCCCCCCTCTTCTTTTGAAAAAATACAGCCCTGAAGGATTGAGTCCCCAGGGCTTAACAAAGCTCAGGAGGAGGGCCACATGCCCCCTCACCTTTTAAATACATAAGGAATTGGGGATGGGTTAGCAAGGGCTTAATTAGGCTCGGGAGGGGGGTCTTATGCTCATACCCCTTTTTTATTGGTATCACCCCAGAGAATGGGATCCCTTGGGCCTTGTCAGCCTCTTGTATTTGACTCCAAATGGGGTCCCGAGGCCTGAAGTCCACCCTTATGCTGTGCACGGCAAAGGCCATGCGCAGCATGGGGTGGCTGCTTGCTGGGGATTTGACCGCAGGACCTGTTGGGGGTTGGCTTTACATATGGTAATAAAATAGGACTTTACCTTAAAAAACACTAGATCTTCACTGAAAAAAACAAAGGTTAATGTAAAATTATAGTGTGATAAAAAGATTTTTTTATTTTTTTAAATCTTTAGAAATTGGTGTTAAAAACAGGAATGGAGAGGAGCTACGCCAGCAAGATGGCCGCGTAAGCTCCCGGCTCCGCTGACCTCCGCCAGCAGCTTGTATATCCTGCAATTTATCCTGAACTTACACCGGACTCCCGTGCACATGAGGTTTTCCTGACTCTGAAGGTGCAATCCGGAAATTTCCAACTTATCGGGTGACGAAGATACGCCGTGTTTCATTCTCTGCCTAACTCAGCGTGGAAGCCGGGGCCTCGATTTCTAACCCATTCGGGTTGGAGTTGAACAACATCGGCTGCGGGACTTGGGCTGCGTCCGGTCTCCCGAACTGGGACACAATTTGATTGTTTCGAATGGCGATCTCGTGAGCTACCTACACCGAAGACGCTGCAGCGTGACGCACCGGTTGCTGTGGTCCTGGATCCGACGCCCGGAGACTCCGTAAGCCTCCCGGGGGGGACGGTCCTGGGCCCTTCCTAGCGGCGAAGGTGTTGATATTGCAAGGCGGAGAGCGCCCACTGTTGTCATCGGCTTTGTGTGTGCCTGTTGCCCCGGAGTAGTCGACCTCCGGGGTTCCTGTCCTGCTTTGTCACTTCGCGAGAGGGGATGGAGGGGACGGAAGGCACACCATCGCTGCAGACCGTAATGGCCGCCATCGGGGCGCTCCACTCGCAGATCACCGCCACATACCAGAAACTGTCTGTAACAGTGGACAATATCTGCCAGAGACCGGACGACGACTTTTCGGCACGCTATCAGCCAGCTGTTGTACCCGTGGAGCATTGTACGCTTGAGTTTGAGGACCCCGTGCGGAAGCCGGATTTCATGTGCTTTACTGATCCCCGCATAACAGATTGCACGCCTGTGATCATCGTCAGCTTCCCTTGCTTGATCCCTATTCCGCCAAACTTCGACATGGACATTCTTGAGTGCCGCAACAAGTTCTTCAGTGCCTATCGGAGAGACTCACTATCCTCCCACACCTTTCCTCGCCTGCTTTGTGGATATCGTGAACTTTTATCCTTTTTCCGATTCGATCGCATTGACTTGAATTTTTATGAACGCTCTGTTTCTTCCACTGTGGTTTTGGTTTGGGTGACAAGGGCTCTCATGAAGGACCGCACCGGCCAGGGTTAATCTGACTTTTAGGGCTTGATATAATATCTTGATTTGATGCCGGGATTGTGACCTATAATGTACAGGAGTCGGTGGTTTTTACTTTACTCCCTCGGATTGACTATATACTTTGCCGCATACTGTCTTGATTGTGTTTCGGGGTGGTCGCTTCTGGCGGGGGGTAAGGGAGACCGGGAGTGTGTTTTTACTTCTCCTCCTCCGCTTCCTTCCTTCTTTTAGGGTACGTTTCTGGGCGACAGGCACGCTGCTAGTGGGGTAGGCCGTAGCCATTGCAGGGGTGCAGGGTGGGGGGTTAGGGGGGGGTTTGTTATTTTGCCTTTGTTTTGTTCTATGGCTCCTTTTCTCTTTCTTTTTTTCCCCCTGCGGGAGGCTGGCTGTTTATCCTTTACTGATTTCTTATCCATCTGGGTGTCTACACTGGCTCTGATTCTTCTGTACTTCGATGGGTGGGTCATGTGGATGGAATTCGCTCTTGATCGTTAACATGTGGTTTATCCTTTTTTACGCGTAACTATGCTGCCGTCACATGCTTCGTTATACTTGACTGTTGCGAAACTGCGTCTTCTCGCCTATTATGTACTGTATTTTATAGTGTGACACCTGATATCTGTAATGCCGTTCTCGTTTCTTTAATAAAAACTTAAGGAAAAAAATAACAGGAATGGAGTTCCAGCCAAAAACAATTGTGAATGTCTGCTGCAGGCAATACTTCATAATTGGTATAGCTGAACTAAGAAGTCAAATAGAAAACAATGAATACAAATATAAAGGAAATACGAGGCATTGGTTGAAGGGGGCTAAAGTGTGTGTTTTTAAACTCACGGATTTGCATGTGTGTGGTTCTCTATTGATGTCAGCATTTATCTCTCGCTATAACTTGTGCAATTTACTCTAGGGTTCTCATCAAAAATCTACAGGAGGAGATAGAAAAACAAAGCAACCAGGCGCCTGTTCGTAATCGGAGATCGGTGACATCTCATAATTATGAAGTGTACCACTCTCTGGAGGAGGTAAGTGAAGGAGATTGCTGTTTGAATGCAGGTCTGCCTTACTAATGCTCAAATCTACCCATTGGCACCATGAAATTATAAGCCACTTAGCTAGTAAGAGAGCACTGTAAATGGTGTCTAATTTTAGGCGCTGCAAGGGCCTACAGTGGAGTTCTTGTTGATTTCTATTTTGCATCTGCCTACAGGAGATCATCTTTGAGCTCTCATTGTGTATGCAGAGGACTCCTAAAGTTTGGTGTACGTGAAAGCACAATCAACTTGCAAGCGAACACTGGGGCATGTACAATAGCATATTTTGGCATCTAAGTAAGTTAGCCTAGTTCATTATTCATAAAGTGCAAACAGAACAAATGGGAGTAAGCTGCAAGACACATATGCAAAAAAAATAATTAAGCAAACCTTTAATAATATGCAACACATATACCTTAAAACATCCATACGCAAGTGAACATAGATGCATGCAAGCACAAAAAATGCACGTTAGAGTAAGTATCAATGCACATATACAAATACTAAATACAATTTTCAATAAAGAGTTCATGCTCAATAAAAAAACTGAACAGGGAGCAAATTCACATTTTACAAATATTTTTAGAAAAATCTTTTAAAAGGCTGCCAGGCTTCTTCTCTAAAAATTAAACCAGAAGTGTACAGGCAAACCATGATCAGGATTCTCCACTGTGAACACCTGAGATGTCGGAGGGCCCACTTGTGTACATTCTCACTGCCATTAAGTTTGTTTATGGCTGAAATTAAAGAGGGAATTCCACACACTTTCCCACTGAGCCAGTGCTTTTCAGTGAATGTCTTGCCACTGTCCTCATGAAATATCTGAATTGTTCCTATTATCATTAAGAGCAGCACTTCCCTTATGCTGTTCCAAGCTTTGGCATTTTTGTAATCAGGGCTGGACTGACTATCAGGCGTTTTGGAATGCTGCCGAGCTGGGGCTGATTTCATTGATGGGGATTGCTCTTATTCGGACTCTGCACACTGTACCACTGCTAACCAGTGCTAACGTGCTTGGGCTCTCTCCCCTAAACATTGTAATATTGGATCATCCTCAATATGCATATTTAATATACTTAAAAGGCCCTAGTAAAGGCACTTCATGTGCACAGGGCCTGGAAATTAAATGCTACTAGTGGGTCTGCAGCATTGCTTATGCCACCCACTTAAGTAGCCTTCTAACTATGTCTCAAACCTGTCATTGCAGAGCTTGTGTGTGCAGGTTGCACTGCCATGTCAACATGGCAAAATAAAGCTTTTGCCAGGCCCCAACCTGCCCTTTTTATACATATATCACCTCCTAAGGAATAATTGGACCACCAAGAGGGCAAGGTGAAATGTATTAAAAAGGCAGGACATGCCCTTTTAAGTTCTACATGTCCTGGTAGTGAAGAACTCCTAGATTTGTTTTTCATTACAGCAAGGGTTATATCTCCCATAGGATAACATTGGAATTACCTTATTACATTTTCAATCCAAACCCTCCAGCTAAGCCTCAGGTGTCACACACTCCCAGGACCTCTGCAACAAACTCGGCTCCTATTTCCTTCTCAAGATCAAGTCCCTCTACGACAACTTCAATGAACAGAAACAAGACATCGACACCACACCTACCTCCAGCAATGCCAGCCAGCATAACATCTCCGCCTGGACCCCGGTCACCACAGAAGACACTGCCATGACCATGAAGAGAGTACACTCAGAAGCCCCCATGGACCCCTGCCCACTGCACATCTTCCACAGAACCGCCACCGCCGCCATAGCACCATCAGCTCCACTTTTGAAACCAGCACATTCACTGATGACTGGAAACGTGCAGAAGGCAAGCCCTTCCTCAAGAAGCCCCCTGCAGACCCGATGGACCTCATAAACTACAGACCCTGCTCGCTCCTCCCTGTCGCAGCGAAAGTCACTGAGAAGATGAAGAACATCCAGCCCACGAACTTCATCAAAGCGAACTCCATCCTCAACTCCTCCCAAGCCAGATTCTGCAACAACCACAGCCCCAAGATCGCCCTCCTAGCCACCACAGATGACATCCGCACTCTCCTCGACCAGGGCCACGCAGCGGCTTGCATCCTACCAGAGCTCTCTGCAGCCTTCAACACCATCTCCCACCGCACACTCACCGCCAAACTCCACAACGCCGAAATACAGGGATCCGCTCATTCCTCACGAGCCTAACCCAAACTATCAGACTCCCGCCCTTCCTCCCTGAACTCACAGAGATCAGCTGCAGAGTACCCCAAGGATCATCATTCAGCCCCACGCTCTTCAACATCTACAAAGCCCTCCTCGCCACCATTGTCAGACAGCAGGTCACTCTCTTCAAGCAACCCACTCATGCCTACAAATCCCTCCACATCACCGGACCCCAATACCTCAACTAAATAGTCTCCTATGCACACAAGAGAAGCCTCTGCTCTGCCGACCTCGCCCTTGCCGAAACCCCTCGCATCCGCAGATCCAGAACGGGTGGAAGAGACTATTCCTACATCGCGGCAAAGACCTGGAGCGAACTCCCACTCAGCATCAGATGTTCCCCCACTCTGCAAGCTTTCAGGAAAAGCCTTAAGACTTGGCTCTGTGGGTGAAACGGAGCTGCACGATTTTCTGCCTCCCCTAGCGCCTTGAGACCCTCACAGGTGAGTAGCACGCTTCACACATCCCTGATTGATTTATAATTTCCAAATGGGGAGATGTAACTGATTCAAGTTTGTTGTTACTGTAATCCAAATTTAAAATCCTAACTGATGGTGAAGTCAAATTTCGAATTACAATTCTGAAAGTGCCACGTTTAGAAAGTTCTAATTCTAAATACAATCGAGCGACCCAATAATCCCATTGGGACTGGGTATAATCAATCACAAAATATCATTGTCCTTAGAGGAATCATTTCATAGTATTTGTTATTTATAGCATTGTCACAGTAGTGATCATAAGTAAGCTCAAACAGGGAGTTCCTTCATAAACACTGAATTATATAAAGGGTTATTTTATTCAAAAACTTTATAGTATAAATCACAGTCTGGCAACGGACATACTACTGGGATTCTCTATTCATTAACCGTAGTATAAAATCATCTTTTGCTTAAAAATCATATGGAAAACCAAAACACCATATTTGAAGAAATCAAACAGAACATTTCATTTGG
Organism: Lissotriton helveticus; assembly: GCF_964261635.1. NCBI lineage: Eukaryota > Metazoa > Chordata > Amphibia > Caudata > Salamandridae > Lissotriton > Lissotriton helveticus. The sequence goes on from NC_136063.1 coordinate 577,890,916, forward strand.
TTTACATTCTGTGCAATCAGTACATATATAAGCAAAACGATGTTTATGGGTCGACGTTTCGGTCTCTCTTTGGTCTAAAAGATCCATGAGACCATCTTCAGGACGGTATTGTTGCACATAAGACTTTCTCAAGCTACCGCCAAAGAATACCAGAAGGAGACTTCTCCTCTAGCCTTTTTCTATCCAATAGATATGTCTTCTATACGAATTAAACACATAGACACCAAGCATCTGTTTAATTCATTTTAGAAAGTTGGCATTTTCTTGCTTTAGCCATTTGGTGCCTGTAGGCTGTCTCTGATCACATGACAAGGTGTAGCTGGCAGTTAGGCTTTGTGTATTCCTCCTAGACAGCCACACACAATAGGAGCTTAGGTGTGACTTGATGGGCCATCCTGGCAGGATGGGAAGGAGGAGCTGGGCACATCCTCACTTACACCTGAATAGGTTGTATCCTATCCACACACAAAGGGCTGCATACCCCCCAGTAGTGAGTCTGACCTATGGCAGAAAGGTAGGATCTTGGTACATTTCAGAGGCAGGTCTTTGAAGTTTCCCCCCACTTCAAAGGCACCACTGGGTATGAGTACAGGATCTCAGACACCACCACTTCAGTACACTTCTGGACCTATGGATACTCTGCCAGATACACTGCGCTGCTCAATGAATGCCACTCTGCTGGACTGCCCTCTGCTGGACTCCTGCTTTGCTGTGCTGGTATGCTGCCTGCTGTCCTCTTGCTTGCGTAAGAAGGACTGGACCTGCATCACTTGACCACAGGCTCCAGAGTGACTCCACGGGCTAGCTGCCTGGGCTCCTGATCTGAAGCCTCAGGAACATAACAGGCTTCCAATTCCCACACCTGGACTCTGCCTTCTGTCAGTGTACCCTGCCAACTGGTGCCACCTCTGTCCTGGACCCTCGGAAATGGGGCTAAGGTGCTTGCCAGTGGAATCCACTCATCTCCTCGGCTGAGTCGAGCATCTCCTAACAGAACCGATGCATCGCTGCTGCTGCATTGAGTGGACCCATTGCAAAAGACTTGCATCAACACCACCTTCTGCATCTTGGGACCAGCACATCTCCTTCAGAATTGCTGCTGCGCGAGGCTTTTCCCAGTGCAAGCTCCTTGCATCTTTCATCAACGGTTGCGCTAAAATTACACATTGCAGCTTCACCGCTCAAAAGAAATGACGCATCGCCTCTGTTCTTTGAGATTGAACTTCACATCACAAGCCCCGTTCAACAGGTTCCTCAACGTCAATGTAACAAGACCTCGCACAGCAGCCTCATCGCATCTTATAACCGACACATTGCCTCTGCTGCGCAACACATCTTCAACGCGGATCCAAGCAATGCTTCGCTACCCGATTTAAGGTACTCTGTTCAGCAGACCTAACTGGGTCACTATAGCCGGCCTCACTCTATTGCAGTTGGCCTGAACTTGTGACTTTGTACCGGTCCTGCACAATCAGATAGCTCCAATATCGTTTTTCCTTCTTGGCGCTATTTTTCACTATAAACTTTAAAAACAATATCTTCAATTCTATAAATTGGGCTTTTGTTGTTTTGGTCTTGTTTTGTTTATTAAAGTCAGATCTACTTTTCAAACTTGATGTGGAATCCTTTTCTGTGGTGTTTTCACTGTTTTACTGTTTGAAGTGTTGCAGAAATAGTTTACACACCGTCTCTAAAGTTAAACCTGACTACTCTGTGTCAAGCTACCAGAGGAGGAGCACAGGTTAATTTAGGGTTTGCCTGCCTCTTGGGCTGACTAGGATTTTGGTTGCTGCTTGACCAGGGCTCATACACCAGTCAACCAGCAACCCAATTTGTAACAGTCACCAACAAATATTTACACTGGATGAGTGGAGAAAGTGGGCCAGTATAATCTAGAAGTACTGCCTTAAAAGGGTTTGCTGCCTTAGTGAGTGGTGTCAGTTTAGGCCTTATAATTGGGCATAACTGTGCCAGCTGTCCCGCTTGGCCACCGGTATGCTTTGCTGTTGATGACCACCATTATCATTGCTGTAAAAGGGTAAATGTGGCAATTGCTCCTGAGGGAGTTGAAGTCAGCCTCTTATGGGATGCTTCAATGAGAGATCCATGTTCCCTTTCATTTGTAAGGTATCTCTCACCTCTCTGAAGAGTAGATGCTAAAGGTTTTTCATCAGGTCCCAAGAAATATGTATATTTCTCGAGGTATCTTTTTGGGTGAACTTTCAAATGTTAAAGTATTTCACCCCCTTGTCCATGACTGTATTACCTTCTTCTCTATCTCAGTCCCCTGCTCCTTATTCAATGGCTTTCCTTCCAATATCGTGTGCTTGTCACACCCCTGGAGCATAGCTTATTTGCATTAATTCTGATTGGAAGACTTGTATCCAATGCAGAGTTGAGGGGACTATTTTTTCAGTTGTGGTTTTGCACTCCGTACTAGTGCATTGCTTTACTCTCTCCCTCTTTGCTCACAAAAATTTCAACAGATCCCCAACCCCAGTTTCATTATTAGTTTTGTACTCTTTATTTTATAATGTTGCTTCTTTGATTGTCAGAAGCTACTCATTTGCTTCTCATTGCTCTGTTTCCTGCACCCTCTTCTTTTTGATTATTCCTTCTTTTTTAATTTTTGAAGGCCTCACACTTCCAAGCTGCTGCTGGGCTGTTTGCTGTTGGGCCTGCGCTCACTGCGCAATCTGCGTTATCATCTTCGCCCACCTCAGGGCCACCTGCACCCTGCTTTCTTAATTAACTTTTTCCTGAAAGCCTAGTATTTGCACAAGGATACCAGCCTACTAAGTGGAGAATATGCTTCCTGATTTTTTTAAATGTACCTTTCCAAAATAACTGTCAGCCACCTTGAACAACTCAATTAACAGTGAAGTAAAAAGGTGGCTATCACGTATACGCGTACATGCACGGCAGCAATCAATTGAATTATATTTATCTTGGTTTAATAAAAATCATTCCAAGTTGGCTTCCGCAATTGTGCGCTCACACATGCTAGCTGTCCTCTAATAATCTAAAAGCAAAACAAAAATCAATTCAAAATGGCAGCCGTGCCTGCATGGGCACTCAAGGACAGCGGTCATCTGGCAAAAAAACATTGTCCAAACAATAGGGTTCATATGAGAACCCTATTGGCTTTGTGAATTCTTGTTTTGTAATGAATCGTCATGTGTTGTCTATGATGAGTTTGACTTGGTAAAAATAAAAAAAGCCTCATTGCATTTTTGCCAAATATATTGCGGATGGGCTGCTCTTTTTTCAGTTAACTCCTGAATGAATAGATTGGTGTGTAAGTCTGACTCCAACACATATACTCTAACAAAATAAAGCAATACTATTAAAGACCTTCCTAATGTATTTCTGCTCCATTTGTTTGAACACATTGTTTATAATAAATGGGTCTTTTTGTTTGTGCTTTCAGATCCAAGCCTGGATGCACCAGATGAATAAAACCCACAAAGACCTCATCTCCATGTTTTCCATTGGAAAGTCCTATGAAGGAAGGCCCTTACTTGTGCTAAAGGTAGGTAAGGACAGGGTATCATTCGCATCCTCTGACGCACCATTACGCACCTATAACTGTTCTTTAAAATACTATATAACTGCCTAGAAGAGTAGAACAATTATTCACTGCCCTGCGTCCTGTTTTTACCCTGGGAAACACTCAGACCCTAGATAGCTGGTATCCCCCTGTCCTTGGCAAAAGGCTCTTTCTACCCCTCAGTGAAGGGCGCCATACCACGTGTGTCAGGACCCTGGTAGGGCATTAGTTTTGATTCTCTTCTTTATAAAGTTTTATTCTTTCGAAGCCCTAAGGGTTTAAAAAACAGATTAATGCAATTAACCCGTATTCTGGATCTAATAGGACTTTTCTGTACCGTGAATGGTGCCTTTGTAAGCACTGACAGTCTCAGCATTGCCACAAGCATAGCCTGTGGGATTTTCTTCCATATCGTCCTCACCTACACTGCCCAAAAGCAGTTTCCCTTCCACAGGCCACTACCTGTCCAAGACATGTATTATCAGCCCTGTCTATCTTTCAATGGCAGCTGGAGATGCCGCCTCCTTTTCCTTTATTTCTCCTGCTTCCCATAAGGACACTCGTCTCCATGTCAAATGCTGCCCACCAGAGTCACATATGCCTGCCCTCTCCCATGATACCGCCCTGGCATGTCTTCTGCAGACAAACTTCCCTCTCCTCAATCCACCATGGCCAACCTCTCCCTCTAGAGTTTTAAAACACCAATATGAAATGATGAACAAGCCTGTTCATTGTCAGAAGAACTTGTTTATTTTCATTGCTCTCCTTAATGCATGACAATTTTGAATGTACAACATCATCTCATAACACGTCTCTACTGAGATTTTTTTAAATATTTCTTTTTCCTTTAATGATCCCAGTTGTTTAAGTATGAATTTTCATGATTCTAAAGGGACCTGTAATAATTTATCCTTATTCTTGACAAGGTTAATACGATTTTTTGTGCTTTTAACAATCCTGCTAATTTGGCTCACTCCAGGATGGAGTGCAGAGAATGTTTGAATCCTACTGATGATGCTTTAATATCCAACATCAAGACCCTTACTCTCTGGATTCTTTGGGAGATCTCCCTCTTTGTAAAATCTGGACCCTCATGTGAACCTTGTTCAGCGAGTATCCTACACATGGCTTTGAGAAAGCAAGTGGCGCCTTCAGTCCTTCGTTATTGGAAACACACTGTTTACACAAGCATCTTTAAAAAAAAACGTCAGCTGACCCAGGTGCGTTTGCCAAAGTTTAGGCCAGTTTCATTTTTGCCTGTGCCTATTAAAACGTTCTAACATTTTGTCTTAATTTTAAAAAAAATTCTGTTTAAGAGTTTTAAATGAATTTTCAAGGAGAAACAAAAAACCAAAAACAAAAAAAACATTATCAACCAAATGAACATATTACAAATAATACATAACAATCGATAAATAAGTGAAGGATGAAAAAGTAACAGAGGAGAAGAAAAAAAAAGAAAAGGAGAAAGAGGGGGAAGGGAAATAAACAGAGAACAGAGATAAGAAGAAAATGTAAATGCATAAAAATCGAGATAGGAGAATAGTAAGAAGAAATAGGTTAAACCTCAGGTGCACGTGTAGAATGATAAGATGTAAAAGGTAGCCAGAGAAGATCAGATTTAATTTTCTGAGAGAGAATAGAAGAGGAAACATTAGCAATTCTGTGTTCATCACAAATATAGTTTCACCAGCTTAATGAGGATAACTTAGAATTATCTTTCCAACATGACAAAATAACTTTGAATGCTAATGCAATAAATAGGTCAAACAGCAGAGCAATAGGGGTGGAATCATCCAAATTAGGTGAAGATGAACCTAGAAAAACATTTTGCAAAGATAACAGAATATCACATTACAATTTTTTCATGCATTTAGACCAACTAGATTGCCAACATGTCAATACATTAGAACACTCATAAAGTTGATGCCTTAAGGTGCCGGTTGATTCAGAACAAGACCAACACAAGGGCGAGGAGGTAGGGGAAAACTTGGATATACAAACAGTAGTAATAACAGCGCTATTGTAAACAAAATAGAGAGATTGAGTTATACGAGCAGCAATAGAAATTTTAAATAACTTGGACCACAATTTATGCCAAACAGAGACAGGAAGTGATAAAGATAAGTCTGTTTTCCAGGCTAGTCCTGTAAGAGATTTAGGTCGTCCAGTAACAGGCAATAACAATAACTTATAAATGTGAGCAGCTTTAGGTTCTTGAGAAATACTATATAGCGGTGTAGGTGGAATAAGTGAGGGAGAAACAATAGCGAAATTATGAGAGGCTAAGTAGGATTGCAAAGCTGTAGAAATTAAAAAGTATTCATGGAGGAATGTGCCAGGTAAATGACAGTGCAAATGTAATTCAGGGACGGGAATAACAGAATTTTGGTGAATCAATTGATGAATAAAAATAATTCCCTTCTCCTTCCAATGTTTGTAATAAAATGATTTACGTTTATATTTGAGAAATGTATTATATCAGATAGTAGATAGTGTATAAAGGACATGAGGCACAATCATCATTTTAATAGTATCTAATCTACCCCACCATGACAAGTTAAGAGGGATCAGGGAAGTAGGCGTGACTGAATTTTGGTAGTTAGTGCATTAAACGTGTATCTAATTGTGATACATAAAGTAGCAGAAAACCAAATACCAAGGTATTTAATTTTTGTGGAACACCAAGTAAAATTAGTATCATTAAACATATACTGGTAGTAGAGAGAATTCAAAGGTAATAATTCTGTTTTAGAAAAGTTCAATTTATATCCATAAATACGGGAATATAACTGAACCTCATCCAAGAAAGGAGGAAGGGAGGTATGGGGATTAGACATATATATATTAAGATATCGTCAGCATATGCTGACATTTTGGTTTCTATGGAATTATGTGTAAAGCCAGAAATTAGTGTATTAACATGAATACGTTCAAGGAAGGGTTCAAGACATAAAACAAATAACAAGGGAGAAGGAGGACAACCCTGACGTGTACCCCTAGATAAGGAAAAAAAATTTGAGAAACGACTATTTACAAAAATACTAGCACGGGGCAAGGATATAACAATTTAACATAAGAAATAAAAGTTGGACCAAAACCAAACAATTGAAGTGTTTTGAACATAAATTGCCAATTAATTCTATCAAAAGCCTTTTCATCATCTAAAGACAACACTGCAATTGGAGACTCATATTTTTTCCCGAAGAAAATAACATTGGCATACATATGAGCATTGTCCACAGCCAATCTGCCCTTAACAAAACCAGCTTGATCAGTTTTGACCAATAATGGGATAATAGTCTCAAGTCGAGAGGTGAGGATTTTAGTGAATATCTTACAATCATAGTTAAGTAATGATATGGAACGATAGTTTTTACAAAGGGAATGATCAATATCAGGCTTGGGAATGAGAACAATCAAGGCCCCCTTAAAGGAACCAGAAGCTTTAGATTCAACAAGAAATGAATTAAAAAGAGCCAGAAGTTTGGTAACAAAAATAGAGGAAAAAGTAGAAAAATATTTAACAAAAAGGCCATCAGGACCTGGGGCTTTTGATTTTTTAAAAGATTTAATGGCTTGAGTTATCTCTTGAAGAGTAACTTCTTTTTCTAGTAATTCAAATTCATTTGGTAGGGAAGGGGGAGTAGGGAGACCTGAAATAAAAGTGTGCATATTTTGATTAGAGGGATTTTTATCATCAGAATAAAGTGATTGGTAATATTCATGAAATACAGTAGCAATATCCTCATCAGAAGACGCTAAGTTGTTTGTAGATTCATTTAAAATGGGTCCAATATTTTTACATTCAGATCTGATTTTTAAGTAATTGGCCATCATCTTACCAGCTTTATTTTGACCCCTTGATATTTAGATTAAATTTTAAGAAGGACACTGCAAGCATCAACTGTAGCAAGTTTGTTAAGATCAGATTTGGCCTTAATCAGTTCATAACAAGCAGAGGGAGATGTAGTAGTACAATAAGTATGTTCCAATAGTTTGAGTTGTTGTAACAAAGCTGTATACTTATTCTGTTCAATTTTCTTTTTTTCTTGCCCACATTTTGGAGAACCTAGGGAAAGGTCCAGTTCAGAAAGGACAGGAGCATGATCAGAAATAAAAATAGATCCAATCTCCGAGGATTGAATAGATGGAATTAAGGATTTACTAACCAAAATGTAATCAATTGTAAAACGAATTTGATGAACATTGGAAAAAAAAGTAAATTCAAGGGAATCAGTGTTACAAGTCTTCCAAACATCAAATAATGAACGAGATGCAATGGCAGATTGAAATGATTTGTGTGATTTATCTGGATTACATTTACACTTAGATTGTCTATCAGAGAAAGGATCCATCCATTGGTTAAAGTCACCAGCAACAATAATATTCGGACAATCAATGGAGGAAATTAAAATCTTAATAGTATTCCAAAATTCCGGATCTGGTTTGACTGGGCCATATATATTCAATAAAACAAGTTATTTATTTTGTATAACAACCTTAGCCATTACCCATCGTCCATCAGTATCACTTTGTGTAGATTACATTTGTACAAGAAGTGACTTATGAAACAACATATCAACGCCCCCTTTCTTATTAGTCAAAGGAGAATAAACAACTGGACCCACCCATTGTCTTTTTAACTTAAGTGATTCTGCTTCATTACAATGCGTTTCTTGAATGAAAGAAACCTGAGAATTTTATTTTGATAAATGAGAGAGTACCTTTTGTCTTTTGACAGGGTGTCAAAGACCACGATCATTCCACGTAACAACATTACACATATTGGAGAGATGGAAGGGTAATACATGAATGGAGATGATACACTTCAGGGAAACAGCTGGAAGTAGAAAAACAGCACATATGAGATGAAGAAAAAAGACACATTATATAACAATAAACAGCACTAAAGGACACATGCAACAAATAGAACATCATCAAGCAAAAGAAACAAATATAAAAGAAAAGAAAAGGGATAAGAAAGAAGAAAGGAAAAGGAGGAAAGAATAGAAGAAAGAGAGGATAGATCAGGGAAAGAGATCCAGATCTAAGAGGAAAAAGCAATGACTGAAGCATGGGGCGCAACAGCACTGACGATAGATGGAACGACAGAGAGGAAGATATAAAGAGTTAGAATTATGAACAGCCATAAAGAATTAGATAAAGAAAAGATATAGGAAACTTAGAGATGATGAGAAGAACCAGTAGCAGAATTTGTAGAAAGGCTTTGGAGAAAAGCCCTCAATTTAGTAGGATTGTCAAAAGAGCGTGTGGAGCCCCCATGAGTAATTTTACACAGGCAAGGATGAAGAATACCATAACAAAAATTCAATTGTCTCATCTGAGGGCGAAGACCCAAACATTATTTTCTTCTTGCATTAGTGGCATTGGAGAGATCCTGTGAGAGATAGACAGTATGACCAGACCATATGAGGTGTCGCTTCGCTTTAGCTGCTGAAAGAAAATGCATGAGATCAGTAAATTCCAGAAACAGCATAATGATTCCTCAGGGTCAGGAAGCATTTGATTGAAAACGTCCAAGACGATGTGCATGTTGGATATTTAGTGAAGGTTCTGGCGGAAGATCTAAAAGTTGTGACAGAAATCTCTTTAGGAAAAGAAGAATGTCTGGACCCTCAAGATTTTCTGGTAATCCATAAAGACAAAGGTTATTACGTCTATTATGATTTTCAAGATACTCAGTGTGAAGCTTGAGACGGTAGATTTCCTGCTCCAAAACAGGAATCTTAGTAAATACATTGTGTAGATCACTAATGTGTTGCTCCATATCAAGTACCTTAGCTTCCATATTAATCCATCTATCTTCTATTTGCTGAAGTTTCTAATTTGTTGTGGACATAAAAGATTTCAACCCCTTGACCTCATCTAAAATGGTATTAAGGACAGGATTCTGAGATGATAAGATAGGAGAGGGGGATCATTCTTAGCTCTCTTGGGCTTAGTACCTGAAGACGAGGCTCTGACAGAAAGTAGAGCTTCACTAGCCGTCTTGAAATGTCGTGAAGGGCGAGAGGTAACTTTTAATAGAGATTTCAGTCTGCCCAAAAGCAAGTAAGAACACAGCATAGGTATGTGAGGATCCAGAAAATTTTTTGTGAATTAGAGAAAAATATGTCACCCTGAGTCCGCACTCTGAGAGAAGAAAAAAGGTACACAGCCAACATCCATAAAGAGAGTAAATGCAGCTGGATAATAAAAAGTGGAGTGTGAGGTAACTTCATGAGGCAAAAACTAGTGTAGGAAAAATGATCATAACAGTCATAATGTACCTCACAACGAGAAGAACAACGTTGCCGTACGTTTAGAAGACAAAACGCCGGGTTATCTCAGAGGCTGGAAGGTGTGACAAGGGTAAAAAGGCAGTAACAGTAATTTTGTATGAAGAGGAGGTCAGAAGGTCAAAAATAGAATAAAAATGAACAACATAAAAGAGGATTTCCATATATAGTAATACATTGACTGATAATGTTGCTGGAGGAAATCATATTCGGTAGAGAACGTATTGAAGAATGCCTACATTAGAAGATCAATATGTTGTAAAAAACATTGCAGATTTATGGTTGGAATATTCCTATTCCTAAAGCAGAGTCCCAAATAGAGCAGGCAATTAAAAAAAAAAATTTGAGGAGAAGAGGGGATAAAAAAAAAAGAAAAATATGTTGCAGTGCATTTAAATACGAAATACGCTGGTTTACCTGAGGAGAATGTGGATGCAGCGAGGTCGCATTTGAGTGAGGCAAAATCACCGCCGCTGGTTCTCCAGAAGTCGGAAATAGGGTCAGAACGGCTCCATATGCTGCTCCGACCTTTCATGCACCAGAATCCAGCATCCGTTCATACGAAAATCTAGAAATGAGGCTGAGTTATTCAAAAGAGCCCCGCATCTTAGAGAAGCTCAAGTCATAGCCGCCATCTTTACGCGGCGCGTGACCACGCCCCCTCAACTTCTAAAATCATAATCAGTCTTGGACCAAGACCAAGCCCAGCCAGGTTTTCTACCTATGCACAGCACAGAGTCAACTCTGGGGTCGTAGTAAATGTAAATGTAAATGTACAGGAATTTATATAGCGCAAATCACCAAGCGGTTTCTAAGCGCTTGCTTAGGGAACCCGTCCTGGTATTCCCCTGTGAGATACCCCGGCAGGGTATCCGCAAGGTGAAAGCCAGGCATACCGCCGCAAGGGGCCGTTGTGGAGATTAAGCAAGCTATTGCCCAGAGTCGCAGAGTGTGAACCCGTGAATCGAGTAGGCACCGGAGCGAGAATTGTCGAGTCCATGGACATTTTAGGACTCAAGACCCCGCCGAGCCGGGAATTGAACCCTGGTCCCGGGCTGACCTCTGCTTCCAGGTCTGCCTCCTCTAACCAGTGAGCCACACTTCTCCACTAGTGGAGGAGTTACCATGGTTACAGAATCAGGATGGGTGTGCAGCCCCTATATTCTTGGATCTTTTTGCCCCCTTCTACATACTCTTGCATGAGATTTTGCCTTCAAGAGTTCAAGAGTTTGCTGTTGGGGCGGGCTGTACATTGGCTGCTGTTTCAGCTTCATGGCTGATCACAAAGAGTTAAGATTGACTCGTCTTTGTCGGATGTCTTGACCGTTAATGCTGGAGTCCCCCAGGGCTCATCTTTAAATACAACTCTTTTTAACATCTATATAACCCTGGCCCCCGCGAAGGGGAACCACTTCATGATGTATGCTGTTGGGACTCTGCTTATCATTTGCTTATATGCAGATCAGAGCTACACAACCTTCAAAGAATGTCTATCAGCAACTACTATTTAGGTGTTTAATAACGTGCTGCTCCTGCTGAACCTTAACAAGTCTGACATTCATGTCTTTGGTTATAACAAGGCAAGTTGGTATAAGAGCTGGTGGCCTGGTGATGTTGGGCCCACACCAGCACCAAGAAGTATGGTAACAAATCTAGGTGTTGAGGGCAAACGTACATTGTCTCCTCAGATTAATAAGACTATGTCTATTTGATGTTACTTAGAATGCCGAAAGCAATCTTCCCATGTTCACCTCAGGGTGGTCAAACGCTGGTTTCTCTGGCCTGTGAGAGCCACAAAGGCATTCAATGCAAGCGGTAATCACTCAAAGCGATTGGGCTAATTTTTGGCCTCAGAGGAATCTGCCAACTGGTTTACAGTAGAAAATAGAATTATGTTTAAATCCCTCTCTGGTTCAACATGCATTGTATAAATGGGGTCCTCTCTGGCTGCAGGAGAAATTTCAGACATATTGTGGAAGCCATTCTCTGCATTTCACTCTGAACCATAAATTTGAAACTCTCTTGTTTTTAATAAATTAAGTTGTTAATGTTAATGTTAATGGTAATGGAATTTATAAAAGCGCACAAATACCCGGAGGTGTCTTAGCGCTGGAGACAACAGTAAGCATGCTTAGCGTCTAGTCCTGAAACAGCCAGGTCTTTAACTTTCTCCTAAAACTCACTAGGGAGCTAGCATTCCTGAATTCCATAAGAAGGGAGTTCCACAGTTTAGAGGTGCCGTAGTGAAAACTGCAGCCACCACAGTGCGCGGTACGAATTCTGGAGACTGTGAGAAGTCTGGCCCCCGCAGAACGTAGGTGTCTGGTCAGTTGATCCCAAACAAAAAGGTTCTTGAGAAAAGAGTGGCCTGTGTGATTCAAAGCTTTACAGGCGAGACACAGTGCCTTCAATGTAATACGCTGAGGAACTGCGGAAGTTGTGGGGTTGAGCTTTTGTCTACCTAACACTGGAATGCCCTCACTTATTCCCTGAAAGCTATTGTTTTTAGGAAATCTTTGATCAAGTCTGGGACTGATGTTCTTTCATCTGTAGTTGGTTCTAGCACTAGGACACCGTTTTGGGCAACATTATATTAAAAATAATGCTAAAGGGCCAAACTTCTTCAAAGTTTCTCAGTTACAGTTATATAAGGAATACTTGCTGGCCCAGTAGTCGACCAAGCAGACAACTAGTGTATGTGTTTCAGCAGTGAGTCTGGGACACATGAAGTTATGTGCCATTATTGCAAGCTGGGGTGACAAGTTTAAAGTGGAAGACAGAGGTTGCCCCTGAGGTTGAATCATCCAGAAGAATGCATCTGCAGTGGATGGAGCAGGGGCTGGTTGGCGCTGTGTGACCCGGAATAGGGTCAGAAGTAGACAATGACTTGCAGTGTGAGAAGGTTTCAGTGATAGGCTGCATTAAGGGTTGCCTGACACTTGTAAGTAGTGTGAGAAGCTCGCATTGGCGGCAATGTGGGTAGCTGGCCCTCGTGTGCGGTGTGGACAGATAAAAGTGGCGAGCATTTTCAGAAGTGGACTCTACAGACAGTAGAAGGACCTAACATTTGTGGGCAATGTGAAGAGTAATGGACAGTGTGAGATGGTTCCATTGATGAGTAGTGGACGGCGCTAGCACTGGTAAGCATTGCAGGAACCTGGCACTGGTTAGAACTGTGAGTAGCTGGCGGAGGGGCGTTTATCTGTCACAGACAGACCACTTGCTGAGCAAGCAAATCTGAAACCCAAGACCTCTTCACCCAAACTCAACATGCACCTCCCAAGAACAAAAAAAGAGTTCAGAGTGTCAAAGGCAATTACACAAATGCTGTACAAATGTCTTGTACAACAGATGTCTGGGATGTGAGAAGATCCAAGGCGTAGTAAACAGATAATGGGATCTGGAACAGTTAATGAACTAACTCGCCCCAGGGCTTTGCAGGGTGGCTATGATGGCTGGGGTCAATGCCGTGTTGCTCACCAAATGTCCTTGGTTCTGTATGAGGGCACTGCCTGGTCGATGAGGATATTTTTGACTGGTGTGTGGGTACTCGTGGGACCAAGAGAACACAGTGGATTCCCAGGCTTATTCCAACGCACAATGAAATAAGAAATGTTATTAAGAATCAGAAGCCAATTAAGACTTTAAAAGCTGTTAATCCAGGAAATGTTCTACTGGTTCCAGAACCAAAGTAATCAGCCGCAGTCTGCTAATAATATCCAAGACAAAGTGTAAACAAGAACAGCCTTTACACCCTTGCGAGGCTGTATTTCGGTTGATGGGGGCATCAGTAAGATTGGCGCAGTGCAAGGTGTAGCTAGCTATCCTGGATTGAGTTTCCACAGCTATTTCATAAAGTTACTTCTGGTGTCATTCTGGCCAGCGGGGCTCGTAGGTCCTCGAGGCTCTTAGCCAGTCAACATCTCAAGACGTATTTCAAGCAGGTCTACTTTATTGACCAATGGCCATGCTATTTCTGGGTAATGACCCTTCACCTTTACTCTCTGGGGGCATTTCTCTTTTAGCGACCAAGGCCTACCACACTTCAAAGCCTGCTTGAGCTAGTAATGCATTTCCTTTCCTCGTTCCATTTTCAGTGTCACACTTTCAAACTCAGCTCATGTTACTACTTCACTCAGCCACTTGGAGACTTATGGTGTATAGGATTTCTAACTCATCGCTGTCTGTCTCCTCAGAATGGTTAAAGTCAAGTCCTTGAATATATATTACTGGGTTTCTTTTTGCTAGGGCTGGGCATTAACCACAAATACATCCGGCTTGAACACATCAGTTCTTCCTATCACATCTGTCACTCATGTTATAAGTTATTCCAAATATTCTTTAATGATGGGTATTCCCAAGCCACATGAAAAAATCTCAAGTCAAGTGCTCATCTAAGGCACGAGGTAATAACATTATGATAGATCCGCCATCTGTCCTTCAAATAAGGTAGGTTCTACGGAGGAAGTAGATACAGTCATTTTAAATCATGCATTCCTAGACACTTTACAGGTTGCATCACAATGTCAACTCGGAATCTTCCTCGACTGGTGCCCTGCCTTCCATTCAACCTTCGATCCTTAAATTCTGTTACGTCAAATGTCGAGTTATCCAACATTGATTAGTATCCCAATGTTACCATTCTTCTCCTTCCCAGAAAGCATAGCAACAGCAATATTGCATGTGTAGAAGGTTCTACTTGTCCTATATCCACACCCATCTTATTGCATTCATTATCTTACTGGATAAAAGAAAGTGACCTGCTGGTACATTATAGTTATGCACGATATCCCCAAACAGCTTAAGTACCCCATTCTCATTTAAACCCCCGACAATCCTAACATCCATTACTGCCCACAGTTTCAGCTGTCTCAATCTTTCTGACCATTCTACCAGATCAGTCCCAATATTGGGATGTCAGGCACATAGGCTGTTCTCGGATCGGTTTTTGTCACACTTTTGACCCACCAATAGCAGGCTGTGATATTTAACTCAGCATTTTCCTCTTGCGCTCTAAGACGTATTCAATAAACTCACAGGTATTGCTCACAATATGAAGTTTGCAGGAACCATTTTACAGCCTCAGAGAGTTGTGAATTCATAATCTGGAACGCGTAGACTTTCCTCTGTCACATGATCTCGCGGAGGGCCACTTTTCCTCTCCCAGGTCCCCATAATATTTCACGCAGTACAGAATAAAGCCTTTTGACATGTGAGAAGAGCAATTGCACCAGCAGAGCTGTAAAGTAATACAGGAACCCTGGAAGTGAAAACATTTTGCCTAGGGTATTTTTTCCCAGGATGGACAGAATGAAATGTACCCTCTAAGAGCTGAGGGCTGTTATTACATCTGACTTTGTATGTGATATGTGTTCCCTGTGCTTTTGCAATGTTCTGTTTTCCCATCTATTAGCACATCTTTCGAATGGTGGTGTGTATATAGATCCCAACAAGTCAGATAACTTCCCAAACTTTACCAATTTTGTCATTTTGGATTCAAGTCCCATATGTGCATATCTAAAATGCAACACAACGTGGTCCACATATATTCTGACAGTGTGTGTTATTCATCCAGACTGAATACCTCTGCCCTGTCCCTCCTTTGCTTATTACATTAGTGCATGGCTCCATCACCACAGCAAAGATCATAGGTGACACCGGGCATCCCTGGCGTGTCCCCCTTTCCATGGTATATGTCTGTGTGATCACCTTGTCAGTGCGAATTCTAGCAGTCTGTCCCACATACACCAAAGTGATCCATCTGAGGATTTCTGAACCCAATACCATATTTTGCGGGACCGACAATTAAATCCCTCCAGGCGATTGTGTCAAACGTCCTCTCTAAATCTGTTGCTAACGACACCAGTTTTGGTGCAGCTATTGGGGTATCCTCCAATATGTGGAAGAGTTTCCTGATATTCAATTAGGTTCCATGTCCTGGTATGAACTCGCATTGGTCCCCGTGGGCCAACAATAGAAGGTGCCAGATTATCTACTTGCCTACAGCTTTCCTAAGTATTTTGCAGTCAGTATTTAAAACACACAGAGCACAAAAGGATTGCCTATCTGTCTCATCTCTCCCAGGCTTTGGAGGAGATACTATTAAGCTTTCTCTAGTTGTGGCCTGAAGTCGACTTTGACTTTTTACAACTGAATGCATTTCTGTCAATCTGGAGGGTTAGGGGGATTATTAATATAAACGCAATAACATTTGACCCAGAATCCATCTGCTCCCAGAGACTTCCTGTGGCCATCTCCTGGATCAATGTCTTTATCTCTGGCATTGTCAAGGCGGTTTCTAGGATCTCTCCTGCACGGGCTGTAAGGTTACGCAGAGTGCCCGGGTAAAATAATAATCTCTCTTAGGGCTGGCAGGAGTTTTCTTAGACTCTAGGACAGAAAGGTTTCTAGTTCAGTATTTACCTTACTTTGGGAGCACTGACAAGAAGCCACAGCCATCCAAACAGCAGGTTTCGTTTAAAATTCAACTTCCCTTTAGTTAGGAGTAAGCACCATTCCAGGGCTTTTCACATCCTTCCAGGCTGTCTGGGTGGCAGGAAGAGACGGCAGATTCCAACGGATCAGGCTGAGTATACATGGTCCCCAGACATCTGCATCCAACAACCCCTGATTTATAGGGAACTCCAAGCAAAACACAAGAAAGGGGAGAGATGGGGTTTAGATACAGGGGAGGAAAGTGATTTGGCAGGTAAATAACCGTAGATTCTTCCCGAGTCCACAATACACATGCAGTTCCAGTGAAAAATAAAACAAGAGGAAACTGAAAAGAAAACCACCATTTAAACCATTTAATGCAGACTGACATTTGAAGAACCGGGTTTTAGAACCCAGCGGCGCCAGGGGCACGCCCAAAGTCTTCGGGTTCACCTGTCTTAGAAGACAGAGACACGGGATACTTCTTGGTGGAGTCAAAGATCAAATTTATTGGCTGCAGCCAGTAACAGAAGTCCTAGAAATCACCATGGTATGAGTTCTCAGGAGACTGCTCAATTTTACACAGCAAGTCGTCCCTTTTTATGCCAAAAATCACATTCCAGACAAATACCTAATATTTACAAACTGTCCAATCACATGTATTCACACCAAAGGTATTGCATGACAGTAAAACCCACTTTTCAGTTGCCCAGCCCATGATCAATCATCGGTCAAACCCAACATTCTTCTTTAGACAGGTCGAACGAACCCATAATAAAAAAGGCCACAACCCAATCATAAATAGACCATAAAGAAAGGAGCAGAAACAGGTGAGAGTAGGATAAGGCATATTTGTGTGCAATAAAACTTTGCGATGTCCTGTGCTCTGATCCTTAATCTTGATCAACTAAAGGGCAGGAACTGGTTTAACAAGGTCAGCTTCAGGCAACAGGGTCAGTTCACTCAGGTCAAACAGGAGTCAGCACGAACTGGAGCTAAGGTGTACATGTCCTTAAAAAGACTAGTTCAGCCACAGTCATCGGCCTATGTGAGGGCAACCACAAAATGGCTGCCATACACAAAATGGAACCCAAGGGTTCAGAACGAAATCCCTAAATACGTAGTGAATCCATTGGTCTAACGTGATGAAAACACTCATACTTGCCGCACTAACTAGTTACGGTTCGCTAATATCAAATTCGTAACAAAACCATGCTATTTATAAAACGGGTTCAGAATTAACGGAACCTCACATTATGCATGCTCTATGGGCAGCATACACAATGCAGTGTTTTTTTATACTAAACACTCCAACTATATGTAGCACCACACTGTACTTATGGCATCTAGCCTGGTAAGAATGAGATCCCCAGATGGAGTGTAGGCTTCTGACGGTCAGACTGGGAAGCAAAAGTCTGAAGGGCCCACTGCACCACAGTTACTGCTGTCTTTACAACCCCCTTGGTGCCTGGAAACCCACATCCCAAACCCCTTGCTTGCATCCTTTCAGTATCCCTTGCTACACCCCCGATATCGTCCGAATCATGGAAAACCTCCATGCAGCTTGTGGATTCCACTGGGAGAACACTTACCACCGACCTGACAAAACAGACCGACGGGACAGTGCCTTGGAATTTTCTATGCCTCACTGCGGTGGCATGTATTATGTGCACAGACGATGTATGAACTTTTATGTCCTGATATTGTGTTGAAAATCCCACCCTCGTCGCCAGTGTTAAAAGAAGAGGTTGTCACTGCTACTCAACTTCTTTTATTGATCCTGATGGCACGCCACCAACAGCGGAGCCTGCCGGTGGGCTCCCAATCTCCAACTGACCTAATAGAACATTTTTCCATGGAGACTGTGAACATTCTTTGCATTAGCTGTGCACATGCACTGAAAAGGCTGTGCATATAAACACAACACATTGCATATAAAAGATCTTACCACGTAGTGTAGGGTCGGTATTATATCAGCAAAAAACCTTTATTGTATTTTTTTCAGTCCCAACCTTTTAGCATTAAATACCATAACTTAGAGTGTCTGGACTACGCCCAGCCTAGAGGTGCAACATTTGTTGCCACATGGTTAAACTACTTTTTTGGCACAAAAGAGATAGTATCCAGCTTTGGCGTCTTATGCATCCATATGGAAATTATTTGTAGGTGAAAGGAGGTTGTAGCGGTGAAACTGATAATGTACAACAAACACATCCCTTAAGTAGAGGTATTGCAAAGATCATGCTAGCACTGAACTGCTTTTCTAAACTTTCTAGTAGCTGTAACAAAGTAAACTTATACTTGTCACAGGATATTAAAAGTTGTGAATATTATATAATAGCACTAATTGTTATCATTAACGTGTTTCTACATTACATCTATCAGGCGCAGTCCAGTTGCATGTCCAGTTATTATTTTTTTGAACGGGAAAAAATAATCTGCCTGCGAGTGGGTGGAAAAGGTGTTTGGAAGTTTATGACATGTTTCAGGAAACACTACAGTATATCGGTGGTGTACTGCATTCCACACCCCCATCCACATGGTCCACTGGGTGGCTGCTTTGGGTATCCATTGAGGGTAGCTTTGCCCCTGGAGGGCACTGGGGCCCTTAGACATCTCCCAGGAGGTAGCAGCTGCATGGACCACAAAGGCCACCTTTGCTGCCCGCTCTATCAACCATCCCACCTCGCCTCTGAGGCCGCCTATATAATGCTGTGAATGTTATCCGGGGGGGGGGGGGGGTACAGGTGAGGGACTGGAGGAATGGTGCAGATGCCTTGCTCGCCTCCCCTGTGGTGACTTGAGCAACGTGCAGCTGGGGCTGCCAGCTGCTCCTACCACTGGGCGGTAGGGTCTTCCTCCATGGGGCTGCCAGTGTGCATTCCATGCAGGTTCAGCAGGACACTGCTATCCTTCCACACAATGCAGTTGCCAGCGAGGGACAGCAGGGGAAGGATGAGCGGTCTAACAGGAGATTAAGACCCATCCCCAAGCCCATCATCTCGCCCAGCACCTCTGATGAAGCAACTAGACTGCACGGGTCAGCCGCATCCTGAAATGTGCCAATTACCAGGGTAGAGATGTTGGAGAATAAGCTTGACTTCTGGAAGAATGGATAAATCCACATGCTGCTTTTCTCTGGGGCTACTGCTTGTCATTTTATGGACTATTTCGAACAATTTTGCTTTGAGTAGCAATCCAAATATTGATCTATTTAAAGTGAAACAAACGTCACTGATATACATGCAACTGTTGATCAAACTTTCTGAATGTTGCAAAACTTGTAACAGGGTTATATGTAACTGCTTGTTACTGTCGCTCTGAAAACTGCTGCCACCCAGTCTGAAACTTTTCCTGTCAAGTGCTCTGCTACCTACTGGAACTAGTTCGTGCTATATAAAACCGCAAAAATAAATAAATGTTACCGCCTTCTTGACATACTAATCTGGCTATTTAAAGTTCTTCCTCCAAGAGTTCCTCTACATAACCTCAACATAAATTGGCGCATATGTTCCGACAGTCACTAGTTGAAGGATCTTTCCTGAGTTTTTTTCCTCAGGGCACGAGGTTTTAACGCAAGAGAAAGACATGGATGCCGGATCAGGCAGTAAAACTCAGCGGTTGCCCCCGACAATGAGGCTCGTGCTCCAAAAATCAAGGTTTCCGTTTGTCGGCAAAACACTAATTGGCAGTTAATTAACATTCGTGTGCAATTAAAAAGTCAGCTTAATTTGCTGGAGCGAGTTAGAAAAAGTCAGGCACACATAGAAATGGTTTTGCTCCCCATATATTTTCCAGAGTCTGCCAGTGAGTTGCTTTTTATGCAAACCCTGCCAGATGCTCAGTGATGCTGTCGAAATGAGCTTGGGATGCGAAAGTTGGACCACAGTTTTCAGACACATGCACGGCCTCGCTGATGAACGAAGTGCTGCCACTCCAGTCTACTCCAGAAGACCACCACGCCGTGATTCATGAGGGTTTTACTAAGAGGTCAAGGATAGTCAACTTTTAATGGTAGTGGACACAGAGATTGGCCACCTGGGCTGTAAGCATGGTCACCATGCAAAGCATCTCAAGGTGTATCCACAAATAGCCTCTTGATCACTAATAACCACAGTAACGTTTTTATCAATTGAATGTAAGTAAACCTGGAAAAAATCCTGCGCTGGCCAGTGATCAGCCCAAACACTGTAAATGCAGGAAATGAGGAACTGGCATGGAAGAATTGTGTAATACTGTTTTTTATTCTTGTATGGCAAATATGTAAACCTAAAATTAGTAGAGATACTACTCTCAACGCAAACTTTACATGCCATAAACTTTGGTTTAATGAAGAATGCACCAAAACATACAAGCTCTACATTGAAGCACTGCATGTTTTTAAGAAATTTCCTAATTCAAGCCCACTAAAGCATGACCTCATCGCTTGCAGGAGGACACATAACTCTGCTGCCAATCAATCCAAACTCATTTAGGCAGAACATAAATGGGCTCTTCTTTTCGATATTTGTAGAAGAAACATCAAATTGTTTTGGGATGTGGTTATTAATACTAATACATTTAAGAAATCCTGCCCTGATTTCGCGATCAGAAAAAAAGATTGGCATTCACTCATAAATTAATTATACAACATCATCTCTAAGACAACTGCCAATCCCTTCCTTCACAAATTGACCAATTGCTTGACCATTACGTTACCAGAAATCAAATTATTTATAAAATCCCACTACAATTCTAGGACAACTTGCCTAAATAGCCTTTCTGTGACTTTTTCAAGCCTAATGTACCTTTCTGGCCCCACTGACACAAAATATTATTTAATTATGTACCGAAGACCATAAATATCCCTCCTTTCCAGCTAGGGAGCATATTAATACCAGTGTAAAGGAAAGGGTCGAAGCAAGATGCCAAAAAGTATTGCCTTCTAGCCATGCTGGACATTGAACGCAGGTTCTTCACTAAATTCTTATTGCACACTGTTAGGCTTGGCTTTTTCAGTGGGTTTACCCCCAGATGTTTTGCTTTTTGGCCTCCTGTTTTTGACCCTGGTTTTGTTGGTTTTAGGACTCTGGGCACTTTGCCACTGATATTCAGTGTTAAAGTGCAAATGCTCTCCAGGTAAATTATGTTTATGGATTGGTATTTCCATGACTGACTTATTTGACTTACCTTTAAGTCCCTATTATAGTGCATTGTGTGTGCCAAGGCCTGTAAATCAAAATCTGCTAGTGGGCTTGCAGCCCTGATTGAGCCACCCATACGAGCAGCCTTTCTAATGGTTCTCAGACCTGCCACTGCAGTGTCTGCATGCAGTTTTAACTGCCAAGTAGACTTGGCAAGTGCACCCACTTGCCAGGCCCTAACCTTCCTTTAATTACCTGTGAGTCACCTAGAAGGTAG
Source organism: Lissotriton helveticus (assembly GCF_964261635.1). Classification (NCBI taxonomy): domain Eukaryota; kingdom Metazoa; phylum Chordata; class Amphibia; order Caudata; family Salamandridae; genus Lissotriton; species Lissotriton helveticus. The sequence goes on from NC_136063.1 coordinate 577,912,603, forward strand.
TCCCAAGGTACACCTGTGGGCAGGGTGCAGTGCATGTGTAAGGTGGGACATGTACTGGTGTATGTGAAATGTCCTGATAGTGAAATACAGTGTATTTAGTTTTTCCCTATTGAAAGTCTATCTGCCCATAGGATAGAATTGGAGGTACTTTGTAACATCTTATCCCATTGGGACAAGAGAGAGAAATGGAGTTTAGTATGCCTGAACTCAGAATGTAAAAATGCATCTTTTAGTAAAGATGATTTTTATGTTGCGTGTTTGAAAATACCACTTTTAGAAAGTGGGTATTTTCTTGCTTAGTCATCCTGTGTGCCTCTGCTGGGTTGTGGATTGACTGTCTGGCTTTGAAGTGACAGGGGCTGGGGGTGCATTCATGGTAGACGGTCACTGGGGGAGTCGAGGTATGTCCTGCCTTTCCTGGATGAGTCAGGGCTGGGCAGAATAGACCTGGGCTACATTCGGAGTAGTGGGAGAGTTTCACTTGCACCTGAATTGGCCTGGTCTGCATTGAGAGTGGTGCGAGGAGACTTACTTTGCACCTGTTTGGGCCTGGTCTGCTTTGGACAGTGCTGTCTCCATTTCCTGCCTGGAAGCTGGACCAAAGAGGACAGAACTGGTTTGGGCTGAGCACAGAGCCTCTCTGCCCAAAAGAACAAAGACAAACTGAGTATAAATATTGGGGCCCAGAATCCAGAACTTTAGATTACTGCTGAACTAAGGAACCTGCCAGGCAGAAGAGCTGGAAAAGCTGTCAGGCGGAACGGACATTTTGCAGCGTGGTCTGCTGTGTGGGCCCGCTGCTTGCTGCTTCTCTCTTGAGCAGGGATTGGATTGGATTGTACTTTCATAATCCTGCTGTTGGAGTTTTCTCCAAGGGCGTAAATTAGAGCTTACCTCCTGTTGGAAGTCTCAGGGAGACATGCGTTGCCCTAAGGTAGCGTTGCAGACAATGGCGTTAATGTCAGCAGACTCCTAAACGGTACCTTTGGTTCCGGCTAACTGTGTAATTGCAGGTCGGTCGTGGAAACCGTTGTGGTTGCGATGTAAAGCGACAGTGCCACTGTGGTTTGGGGGCACTGCTCATAAGTCACATGTTGCACTGCCCTGTCCCACACTGCAGTCTGGGCCGACCCATGCCAGCTCCCATCAACTGGCACTGTCGCTTGCACCGTGACCTGTCAGCACTGCCACAAGTACTGTCTCACTCCTCACCGCAACCCTGGTCTTACCAACGCCGCTGGACGACCGTCACTGAGCCGTTGTCTGCAACGCCACCTTAGGGTACCGCATGTCACACCGCTATGCTTCACATCGCAACCGTGACGGTTGCCACGACCGGCCCGCACCAACACGGTCGGCCAGAACCAAAGGTAAAGTTTACGAGTCTGCTGACATTAACGCAGGTCCACATCAACACAGTTGGCTGGAACTGTTGGATTCTATTGTTTTCAGCACCGTGGTAGCACTGGACGGAGCTACCCGCCTTAAGTGACTGCATTTTAAATTCATTCTTGCAAATATTTTTGATTACTATATGTTGGTCTTTTGTCGTTTTTGGTCTTGTTAGCTCAGATAAATATTTGTTATTTTTCTAAAACTGGTGTGGTGTACTTTTGTAGTGTTTTCACTGTATTACTGTCGGTTATGTGCAAATGCTTCACACACTGCATCTGGGATAAGCCTGACTACTCGTGGCAAGCTACCAAGGGGTTGATCAGGGTTTATTTCAGTAGTCTATCCCCCTTATCCTGACTAGAAGAAAGGGTCCCTATTTGGACAAAGGTGCGAACCATTGCAAACTAGAGACCCCCATTACTAACACATGCCACTGAAGAGTGGCTGCAGAGAAAGCAGAAATTAAACTGGGTTCAGGTGTCTTTTTTAGAATTCAGAATATTACTTGGGACTGCATTATAGCATTAACAATGTTAAGAGAGAAGTAAGCATACTAGGGCTCAGTTTATTGTTATATAGATTTTATCAATGCATTTAATAGGGTTTGGCGAGAAGAGACTTTGGTCTAAGATACTGGCATGGATTATTGATCAGATTTCGCTTTATTTTACGCAAAAGCTTGGGTTCAAGTCTAAATTGGTAATCATTCTGAATTTACAAAATGGATACCTGCGCACTCTGTGGTCAAAGAAGGTGCATGGACCCTACGTTTTTTAATATTTACGTAGCTGACCTATTTCCTTCAAGAGCTGCAATAAATTGCTTTCCTCCAAAGATCATCAGTGAAAAAAATCAAATTGTAACTTGTGTTGACCTGAAGACCTCATTGTCTTGGATAAGATTACTACTGGATTACATCGACCCTTGGATTTTATCCTGAGTTATTGTAAAGAAAATAGTCTCAGGAGGAATCTAAATAAAACTTAAATCCTGACATTTGTTGTAGCTCTATTTGTAGGTTCTTCGGGACTGACGTTGGTAACTAACGCATCTAGCATATATTCCACAATAGCTATCTGGGGACTGGCAGCCCCAGCTGGATTCCCTTCTAAATACATTTCATAAAATGAATAAAGGAGTCAAAAGCTTTTACATAAAACATATGTCTCTCTCCTTGGCTACAGTTCTGGAGGTTTTAAATGCAAAGATGACTCCACTAATATGTTATTGTTCTGTTGTATACACATGCAAAAGTAATGTGGAATTAGCACTCCTCAAGCTTAATTACATCAGGAGCACTTTTAAGATAAGCGTACTGTATGCAAAATTATTAGCCCTGTCTTTGGACTAAACACATAGACAAGTTGTACAATGAGAAGATTTTTCTGTGTGTCGCTAATGTACAAAGAGTGGACTCAGTGGTTCATAGTCTGTTCATTCACTCCTATGGGAGGAACTCGAGAAAAAAACTGAAACGCAATCTCACTTAATACCTAAAGAACGTACTACACAGATTTGTGCTTGATCATGCATGGGCTGGCTTGGGTAATTAGTTAGGGGTTTTTAAAACCAAGATAAAACAGGATATCAAGGAAATAGCTTTGCTCAAGATCTGAGTTATTCCCCCAAAACCACAATAGGGTGCTTTTTGGGACCCACATACATAACCTTGACTTCCCAGCACCTCACTACATCAATGCCAGAGAAAATCAGCTATCAGTATCTTCAGTACCATTTCATTACTCTCGACCTAGCTTCACAGGATCTTGAAGTCTGGTCTCATCAACAAACAAATGTTATTTCTTTGGAATTGGGCCTTACCTCATTTCTTGTGCATCAATCCTATACTGAATGTCCTTAGGAAATACTAATTCTAAAATAAATGTTTAAATTGTATTCAATAGAGAGTGTGAAATTGGAGTACATTTTATCCTTTTAAGGCAATATAACCCAGGACTATGTTTTTTTATTTAGATGTTTAGCATCCTGAAATCATGTTATAACAGACAATCTTGTGTTGTTTACATGTGACTTGGCTGTATTTTTTCCTAATCAGTTGTTCTGTACCTTGAAACTATGTAGTAATGGTTACCCTGATGGGATTTATATCTATGAGCTATTTTTATATATGTGTTATTGATCTTACCCCCCAATTGTATCTTCTTATTTTAGCATTGTCCTATTTTATGTATACAGTAGGATGATGTATTTAGTGAATTTGAAATAAACCTGACTTAACTGAGAGAACCCACAAAGGTATTACTTTGAGGCTGTTCCCAACATTTGGAATGGACACCGCTACTGCTCATATGGGTACTCCCTTTTTCCCACCCATGGCAATCTTTTATAAAAAAGGAAATGAAGATCCAAAGGCCTAGTTCTGTGAAGCAGGATCATGGAATTTCTATCATAGGTTGCAATATTTCTAGGAAAGCATTTTTGAATTGCTGCATAAGATGGTAGTTGTTTTTGAGGCTTTGTCATTACCATAGGGGTGGTCAGACAATTAAAATAACCTCCATTTAGATCATACCTCTAAAGCACCAAGTGGGGAAGCAGTGAGTATGAAGTTCTCTGGGAGAGTTCATGAAGCGAATGTTTGGTCTGTTTGGGTATTCTCCTCCTAAGAATATCTTTTTTTTCTAAAAAAAAGATCAGATGGCGCATTTTTAAGCATAAAAGTTTGTTGGTTTTTAGTGATATGTCTTCATGGCACTTTTGAAATAATCCCAAAACAATCAAGTACTGCAAGTGTGAAGATGAAGACCTACCCTGGATATGTTGGGGCATGCTTCCTTCCTTACCTCCTTTTCTTACATTTCTCCTTTTTTTCTTCACTTTTTTTCTTTCCTTACCTTCTTTTTCCTTGCTTCATTGCAGTCTCTTTACTCACTGTGTTTGCCCCCCTGCCTTCCTTCCTTCCCACTTTTGATTATTTCCCTTTCCCTGTCTCATCTCTGTGTTTAGAGGCTTTACCCACCACCCTCCCCGCCCCACTTAGCCACGTGATTCCAGTTACACATGAGCCGCCATCTGCAGATCTGCAAACAGGACGTGGATCACAAATCGTTAATTACTCTTTTAGTGTGACCCACTCCTGGGTGGCCAACTGGCCCATTGGAAGTACTCACTTTATTTCTGGGTTCACTATATTACTGCCCATACTTCTTTTCCTTAGGACAATTAGGACAGTTAATGGCAAGTGGTGGGGAAATAGGATTCATATAAATGTAAATGTAAATGTCGGAATTTGTAAAGCGCACAGCTACCTCCACCGGAGGTGTCCCGGCGCTGTCCGTATACCGCTTAGGAACCCTTCCTGGCTTTCCTGTGAAATGTCCACTCCTGGGCACCACCCAGGGGCAGCCAGGCATCCCAGCGCTTTTGGGGCCGTTGTGGAGACTAAGCAAGCTATTGCTATGATTACGTACGGTAATCCCCATTACTCTTAGTCCTACTCGTCCTCGACCCAGTCATCACTCATGAGGTATTCCACACGACAGGAAACAAAACAGGAAACGCTTTCTGACTCCACCCACCCTCCTCTCAGGTGCTATAATACACCCCACCACCAGAAACAAATCCTGATGTACCAAGCACCAAAGGCCTGGAAAGGGAGGGCGGGCGGGTCGTATGACTGGGTCGAGGACGAGTAGGACTAAGAGTAATGGGGATTACCGTACGTAATCATAGCATTACCTCTACGTCCCTCGTCCTCGACCCAGTCATCACTCATGAGGCATACCAAAGCAACCCCACAAAGGCCTTTGGCACACCACAAACAGAAACAGAACAGAGACCAAGGAGTGCAGCAAGACACAGTTTATTAACAAAACAGAAATAAACAGAATCAAACAGATGGGGGGATCCCCACAGCTTGCAACACACCAGAACCAAAATTAGGGCGGCTAGACAGAGCACAATTCAACCGATAATGTCGCACAAAAGTGGACTCGGACGCCCAGGTACCCGCCCTACAGATCTCCTCAAGGGGAACCCCATGGAAGGCAGCCCAGGAAGCAGACACACCCCTGGTAGATCTCGCCTGGACCCCAGACGGGCAAGGCAAACCAGAGCCCTGGTAAGCCAACAAGATCACAGCCTTGATCCAGCGACCCAAAGTAAGACGAGAGGCAGCCTTACCCCTACCAGCCAAACCAAAGGTCACGAAGAGGGAGTCAGAAGACCGAAACCCAGCAGAACGATCAACATAAACAGACAACGCCCTTCTCACATCCAAAGAATGAAGCAAGACATCAGAAGGAGAGGAAGGAGAAGGACAGAGAGAAGGAAGAACCAACTCCTGGGAGGAATGGAAACGGGAACGAACTTTCGGCATAAAACCGGGGTCCAAGGAAAGGACCACAGCGTCGTCCAGAAACCTCAAAAAGGGGGGTGAACAACGCAAAGCCGTAAGCTCCCCCAATCTCCGAGCAGATGTAACAGCCACCAAAAAAGCAACTTTGAAAGACAGGAATTTCAACTCCACCGACTCCAAAGGCTCAAAGGGAGGGGACTGCAAGGCACCCAGAACCAAAGAGAGATCCCAAGGAGGAACCGGTGAGCGGACAGAAGGAGCAGAAAGAGAGAAACTCCTAAACAGACGGGAAACCAGCAACCCGTCCGAAGGAAGAAGAGAAGCCGGATCACGAAAGGCCCGAACAGCAGCCCACTGACCCTTCAAAGTGGACAAAGCATAGTGTTTTTGAAAACCCTCCAAAAAAAACTGCAGAATAGAAGAAACACCACAAGAGGTAGGAGACAGATCCAGGGCAACACACCAAGAAGAAAAAGAAGCCCAGTGTCTCGAATAGGAGGACAGAGTGGACTTCCGACGAGATGCCTGCATCACAGTGATGAGGTGGTCGGGCAGACCCCGGACTCCAAGAGACAACTGTTCAACCTCCAGACCGCCAAGGTGAGAGGAACCAACAGGGAGGGAGACGGGGAACACAGCGGAGAGGGATAGCGGGGCAGGATCCACGGAGGGCCCACCGCCAGACCCAGAAGCAGAGGAAACCAGGAGCGGCGAGGCCAATAAGGAAGAACAGCCACCACCTGAGCCCCCACCCGACGAACCTTCAGCAGGAAAGCAGGGATCAGAGGAAAGGGGGGAAACGCATAGAGAAACCAAGGAGGCCAAAGGACAGACAAGGCATCCACCCCCCAAGCCCCCGACTCCGGGGTCCTGGAGCAGAACAGGGGAAGCAAGGCATCGGACCGGGAGGCAAACAGGTCCAGAACCGGAGTCCCGAATCTCCGGCAGAGCAACCGGAAAATCCGAGGGGCCAGGCACAGGGAGAGAGAGGACGGGAACCTCCGACTCAAGGAATCGGCAACCACGTTGTCCACACCCCGAATGTGCACAGCAGAGAGAGCCACCAGATGACACTCGGCCCAACTCGCAATCGCACAGGCCACCAAATTCAAGGAGAGGCAGCGGGTACTGCCCTGGTGGTTGATGTAGGCCACAGTCACAGTGTTGTCCGACCTCACCAACACGTTGCACCCCAGAAGATGATCCTTGAGAAGGCGGAGAGCCCTCTCCACCGCAGACAGCTCCCTCCAATTGGAAGAGCGTGCGACTCCGAAGGAAGCCAACGAGCCTGCACCGACCAACGGCCCAGAGTCGCACCCCAACCGAAAGCGCTGGCATCCGTCGTCAACACCAAGGGAGCTGGAGGATGGAACCACAAGCCCCTCGACAGATTCGAAGAGTCCAGCCACCACTGGAGAGCAGACACCAACTCCGGAGTCACAGGCACAGGAATCGAGAAGTCCTGGACAGGAAAGGAGACCCAACTCTGAACATGCCACAACAGAGGTCGAAGATGAGCCCTGGCCCAGGGCACCGTGAACACGGTGGCAGACATGTGGCCCTGAACCACCAGCCACTGCAGCAGAGGAGCTGAATCCCGGGAAAGCAACCTCCTCAACAGCAACTGAAGACGCAGAATCCTGGACTCCGGGAGAAAAACCATGCCCAGAACTGAGTCGAACACGGCCCCAATGAAAGTCCTCCGAGTGGCAGGCTCCAGGTGACTCTTCGGCAGATTGACCAGGAACCCATGATCCTCGAGCGTACGCATGGTCAAGGAAAGGTGGCGAGACATGACCTCTGGAGAAGGAGCCTGCAGCAGCCAGTCGTCCAAGTAAGGAAAAACGGATACCCCCAGGAGATGGAGATGAGCCACCAAGGGAGCCGCCACCTTGGTGAACACCCTGGGGGCGGACCGGAGACCAAAGGGGAGGACTCAAAACTGCCAGTGACGACCCTCCAGGCAGAAGCGCAGGAACTGCTGATCCACCAACGCCATCGGAACATGAAGGTATGCATCCTGGAGATCCAGAGAGGTGAACACCCAGCCCTCCTGGATCAATGGGATCACCCTCTGCAAAGTATCCATTTTGAAAGTGATCTTGCGCACAAACAAGTTCAGGGCCCGAAGATTGATGACAACACGGAAACCCCCCGTGATCTTCGGGACCACAAAGACAACCGAATAAGTCCCCAGTCCACGTTCCAGGGGGGGGACCGGGACAATCGCCAGTTTGTCGAACAGGACCTGAACACCCTCCAACAACCCCAGACGACGAGACGGGTCCGAAGGCAATGGGGTCACCACAACACCCGAGGGAGGTGGGGGAGACAGGAACTCTATCCGGTAACCCCTGGACACAACATCCAGTACCCACTGGTCGGAGGTCGTCAACAACCAAGCAGGGAGGAACAGCCGCAGTCTCCCACCAACCGCGGGCCGACCACCAGCGAGAACGGGCACCGGAGCGGCGTAGTCAGGAACGAGGAGCGCCAGACCCACCATCCGGCTGGGGCTTCTTCTGGAACCTCCGAGGAAAGGACCCACGAGCACCATGCTGGCCTCTAAACGAGGACTGCTGAAACCTGGAAGGCTGGCGAAAGGACCTCGCATTCGAAAAGGAGGATCCCTTATGAGAAGGGGCAGGACGGAAGGACAAAGAATGCTTCCTCTCCTTGAAAACCTTATGGAGCTTGTCCTCCAGTGCGTCCCCAAAAAGAAGAGTACCTGAAAATGGCAACCGCAAGGCCATAGAACGCTGCGCCGCATCCGTCTTCCAACCCCGCAGCAACAAGTTCCGACGGGCAGCCACAGAGGAACCACAAGACAGAGCAGAAGCCCGGACTGAGTCAAAGGCAATGTCTGAAAGGAACTCCGATTGACGTTCCATAGACTCCAGCAACTCCGGACAAGTGCCCCCCTCCTGCATAGTAGAAAACAAAGTCTTGAAGTCAGCCAACAAAGACTGCGCAACATAAGCACCATAAACACCCGACCGAAGAGCCAGGTGAGAGCCAGCATAGGATTTCTTCAGCGCAGAGTCAATTTTCTTATCAACTCCATCCTTCAGGATATTATCATCAGCCATGGAAGGCCGACCCACCAGGGAAGCAACAATAGAGTCCACCTGCACCGAATCAGGCAGGGCAACCTCCGAATCCTGCAAAGGATACAGCTTAGACATGAACCTGGGCAAAGAAATATGGTCCGGGTCTTTCCACTCCTTAAGAAGGACATCCATAACAAAGGGGTGGACGGGCATGGAAGAAGACACAGGCCTCCGAAACTGCGGCAGAACAGCATCCTGGGAGGTACTGGCCACAGAGACCTCAGGGAAGCCCATATTCTCCCTAACATGACCAAGAATATCAGGCAACAGCTCCTTCGAAACGTACTTGCCCTGCAGATCCACCGCACCCAAAGCGGACTCATCAGAGGAAGCAGAGGAGGAGATATCAGAATAAAGGGGAGCAGGGGACTCCGAGCGACCCCCAGCACCCTTCTTCGAAGCCTTGAGCTCGGACAGCGTCTCCAAAATCAACAGCTTCAGCCTTTTCGAGTCACCCAGACCAGCACTCCGACCAGCAGGGGCAGAATCACCACTGTCGGAAGAGGATGACCCAACAGGAGAGACATGCTTTCTCTTCCTATGGTGCTTCCCCATTATGAACAGCAAAGACACAGCAAACCAGCAAAGCAACACAGCAACTCCACAAGTGGCACTGAAGAGAAGAAAACGAAATCCCGCCATAAATAGGAGGAAAACACTCACCCCACAGCTGCAGCCGCTTGGAAACCGAGGATGTAGAAGGAGGCGGCAGAAAAACGAGTCATCCAGGAGCACCGACGAAGGAAAAACACCCCGAGTCACCAATGCGGAAAGGAGACGATGACGTCATCGCAAGGATCCGAGCAGCCAATCCAGGAAGGAAGCCAGGGAAGCCAGGGAACCCGGAGCCCACCCGGGTGCCCGCTCAAGCAAAAATGAGGCTCCGAGGACGAGAACGGTATCCCGCGTCCAGCCCCTACAATGCGGCTTCAAACATAGGAAGAAACGGCCCCCACACTGCCAAGCGAAGGGAGGGGCGGAACCGGAGCCAGGAGGTGAGCGCGCCCCGCCCGAAAGGACCGGAGAACGCGGGCAGCCAGTCCGCCACCAACCGTCCAGGAAGCGAGTGCTCCACCACATGGCCCACACCCCAGCGACCGGCAAAGTCAGGGCGCGAGGGTAACAGCCCAAACGTGCGCGGAGACAAGGAAGAGTCCAGGATCCAGGGGCAAAAACCACGGGGACCCGAGAAGCCCCGCAACCCAGGGTCCCCGCCACGAGCGAAGTGCAGGAAGCCCAGCAGCCTGCCTCCAAAAAGGTCCCACGTAGGTCCATGAGCACCCCCAGGGCCCAGCAAAGGAGGAACACCACAGGACAACCGAAGCAGGTAAGTGCCCGGCACTCACCCAAGCGTCACCCATCAGCATCCAACCGACAGGAAACAAAACAGGATTTGTTTCTGGTGGTGGGGTGTATTATAGCACCTGAGAGGAGGGTGGGTGGAGTCAGAAAGCGTTTCCTGTTTTGTTTCCTGTCGTGTGGAATACCTCATGAGTGATGACTGGGTCGAGGACGAGGGACGTAGAGGTAATGCCCAGAGTTGCAGCGTGGGACCCATGATCAGAACAGGCAGTGGGACCCATGATCAGAACAGGCACTGAGGCGAGAATATCCAGTCTGGGGAATTAATGAGCCGGAGACCCGCCGAGGCGGGAATCGATCCCTGGTCCCTGACCAGAGCTCTGCATCAAGGTCTGCCTGCTCTAACCATTGAGCCACACTTCTCCACATATCCTTTGCTATGTTATGTTAGCATAACAATGAGGCAGAGGACTCAGGTTTAGGGGGTCAAGTACTCTCATAGAGACTGTTGTAACCCCCCTCCCCCCCTCCCCACCCCACACACACAGGCGCACTCTTACCTTTCTGGCATTATTGTGCTGCTGTAACTTCTAGCCAACCCCGGAAAGCTGCATTGAGACACGAAAATGTTCCTAATGGAAAATGTTCTCCTAAACAGGTTTCAGAATGAGTTCAGATCAACTGGCAGCCTTGGAAATATCATTCTAAAGGTTGTCGGTGATGGACTTTGCATGCTTTGCATACTAAACAATGGCAACTCCTGCCTCCTGGGCAAATATTGCTGATTCTGAACCAATCAGCAACATTTGACATAGTAAACGTCTGAATGACAGAATGGGCCTGAAAGGCATAGACCAGACCTTCTCTTGTGCTAGTCAGAACTTCAGAACTGAAGTCAACACTTGGCACTGGTAAACTGCCTCAGCAACCACCGTCTTCTCCATTAAGGTGTTCCGCTTGGTTCTATACTCTGTGCAACTCGTTCTAGTCTTTATATAAAACCTCCGGACTCCTACTGTCGGGTCAAAGGTGTATTTTTGATGTATTTATTTATGCAATGGTACACTTTGTGTGCACTGTGATGTGGTTTGGGAATACTGGGGTGTAGTTTGAGATTCCTCCGAAGCAGGAATTGTACATTCAGTGGTGCACTTTTTTACTATGTCGTGGCTCGTGTTTTGTTTGTTATAATGCAGATTGTGATTACTGCGGTGCAGTTTCAGTGTGTTCTTGGGTAACCAGTAGGACAATCATATTTAATGCTGCATCAGTTGGATAAATAAGTACTGTATTTACGGTGACTCTTATGTTTTTCAGCTGGGAAGTAAAACTCGGACAAACAAAAAAGCTGTTTGGATCGACTGTGGAATTCACGCGAGAGAGTGGATAGGCCCCGCATTTTGCCAGTGGTTTGTAAAAGAGGTACGTATATAGAGTATGTATGCAGTGTTTTTTATATTGTGTGAAATAATAATAAAAAAACACGTTAGTGAGCTGAGCGGTGTGTACTGCGGCGGGGAACTCCTGCCGACAGAGCACTCGATGCTAGATTGGCATGGGGACAAGTCAGTCCAGTGCTCTCTTTCAGCCTCTTGCTGATACCACTATGGATTACAGTGCCAGCCAAGCTAAGGACAAAATTACCAAAATTACATTTGACAAGCCAATCCTGGTTTCATCCTGGGTGATTGTCATGGCTGCAATAGGAAGTATCTCCAATAGCAACACAGCTTAGTAGGCCAATTCCTCTCTGTCCACCAGCGTATTATTCATGTATCTGTTTATAGAGTTTTGCATAGCATGAACCAGGCCTCATCACAAATAGAGATTATATACATAAAGGGCCTGATTGCGGGTCAAGTGGAGAGTATTTCCCAGGTGTAAGGAACATCAGAACTAGTTTCACCAGCTGGTAATTCAGGAGCGGTAAAATCGCATGCAGCTGTGCTTACAACAGCAGCCAAGCCTGGTCTACTCTGATGTTTTTCTGGGGTCGGGAAGGAGCGTTCAGTGCACCTCCTGCAAGAACTAATTTTCCCCTTCCCTCCCCTACTCTTCCAACCTCCCTCGTCTACCCCTGCCCCCGCAGAATTCCCTACTCCCATATAGCACTTGCTTTAAATAGGTACCTTTTTGTCTTTTGTCCATGCTGCACAGCAACTCGCCGGTGCTGTACAGCGAGTTGCTGTACAGCATTTCTAAAAAACATTGGCAAAGCTTATAGGACCCCAAGGCAAGTCCTATTGGTTCTATCAATGCTTCTTTTTACCAGTAGTCCCGAGATCCTGGAATCTGAAACCAGTTATGAGAGACTAAACTGGGCCCTGATTATTGTTTGTGTCTCTGAACCTACCTGGATAAACTGAGCACCCTTATCCACCACACAACTCACTGTATTACTCCCCACCTCTGAACGAATCAATGATTGAGGCTTTGTTAATTTATAAAACTGCCGTAGGGAGGTACATACAAAAAGACCTCATGATTATTGGCCCCTACCTGAAAAAAACCAGCATAAACCAAGATTAGGGTCAATGTACATGAAGCAGGGGCTCCCATGAGAAACCCTGAAACAAGCAAACAATAGCTGTCGGTCAGTTGTGACCAAAGTACCCGAGCTGGCATGAAAGCCAGCTGCTGAGCCCAATTCAGCGTGCAAATAAATTAAATACCTAATATCCGTGTGACTTTAGTTGTTCCTCATGTAACGCCTGTTCCAGCAGGAATATGTACGCTTCTTTCGTCTGAACATTTGGATTTTCTTTTTCTTTTTTTAGGTTTTTAGTTAAAAAAAATGTCCTAACTATATGATGGAAGGCTTGTTAATAAACGGTGGAGGCAAATTTATATTTTTGGTATTGGAAATCTACTTACATCGTAAAAGGTAATAAGGATCCTCCTAATGTAGGGAGACAGCTATCAAGTGGGAAGGTCAGATGTTAGATGTTACATTCACATTGGGATCATTTACAGACCTCACCAGCACCAATTGCTTTCATCCTCCAAAAATCTTTATAGCTGTTTGAGAGAATGGGCTCTCACATCTGTGGCCACTCAGGCTTTATGAAATCCGCTTTCCCTTGAAAAATGCAACACTTGTATTTTTTTTTAAAGTTACACATTTTTGATCAAGTTGTTTGTTCTGAATATATTTATTGGCTGAGGGACCTATTCTTATAGAACTTCTTCAAGCTTTCCACATTTATAGCTAAGTCAGGTATTGGATTATTATTTGGGTGACTTCAGAACACTATTGCACCTAACAGAGCCACAGTTCTCCCAAAATGCCCCAATAGCCCAGCACCCTCAAAAGGTGTAGTATGGATCCGATTGGTTGGTGGAATTATCAAACAAATAGAAGATGAGAAGATGTTATGACCCATTTTTTCAAGTCAACCTTCAATAGAATTGATCATTTAATGATACAGGCTTTTCAAACCTAACCCTATTACTAAATCGTACAATAGGAGATTTCAGCAAATGGCAAACATAGTCTGTTTCATAACATGAGAAAAATGATTAAAGTCCACCAAAACGTCCTTATCAACTTGTAATGAGAACAAGTGACAAAGGTGAAAATCAAAATATTATTCTCTCCAACACTAGTCTACAAGTCGTTTTTATACAGTGCTAACAAAGTCAGGAGATTGCCTCTGAGCTCTACATTTGGTCTCAGTGGATTTGCTCGTATGACCTGGGGGTGACCCCGGCAATAATTTGACTCCCTACCAAAGGACATTTTCAAAATTAGCTGCCTCGACTGTAAAGCCCTTCACCTATAGGAACGTGCATTACCTCTACGTCCCTCGTCCTCGACCCAGTCATCACTCATGAGGTATTCCACACGACAGGAAACAAAACAGGAAACGCTTTCTGACTCCACCCACCCTCCTCTCAGGTGCTATAATACACCCCACCACCAGAAACAAATCCTGTTTTGTTTCCTGTCGGTTGGATGCTGATGGGTGACGCTTGGGTGAGTGCCGGGCACTTACCTGCTTCGGTTGTCCTGTGGTGTTCCTCCTTTGCTGGGCCCTGGGGGTGCTCATGGACCTACGTGGGACCTTTTTGGAGGCAGGCTGCTGGGCTTCCTGCACTTCGCTCGTGGCGGGGACCCTGGGTTGCGGGGCTTCTCGGGTCCCCGTGGTTTTTGCCCCTGGATCCTGGACTCTTCCTTGTCTCCGCGGACGTTTGGGCTGTTACCCTCGCGCCCTGACTTTGCCGGTCGCTGGGGTGTGGGCCATGTGGTGGAGCATTCGCTTCCTGGACGGTTGGTGGCGGACTGGCTGCCCGCGTTCTCCGGTCCTTTCGGGCGGGGCGCGCTCACCTCCTGGCTCCGGTTCCGCCCCTCCCTTCGCTTGGCAGTGTGGGGGCCGTTTCTTCCTATGTTTGAAGCCGCATTGTAGGGGCTGGACGCGGGATACCGTTCTCGTCCTCGGAGCCTCATTTTTGCTTGAGCGGGCACCCGGGTGGGCTCCGGGTTCCCTGGCTTCCCTGGCTTCCTTCCTGGATTGGCTGCTCGGATCCTTGCGATGACGTCATCGTCTCCTTTCCGCATTGGTGACTCGGGGTGTTTTTCCTTCGTCGGTGCTCCTGGATGACTCGTTTTTCTGCCGCCTCCTTCTACATCCTCGGTTTCCAAGCGGCTGCAGCTGTGGGGTGAGTGTTTTCCTCCTATTTATGGCGGGATTTCGTTTTCTTCTCTTCAGTGCCACTTGTGGAGTTGCTGTGTTGCTTTGCTGGTTTGCTGTTCATAATGGGGAAGCACCATAGGAAGAGAAAGCATGTCTCTCCTGTTGGGTCATCCTCTTCCGACAGTGGTGATTCTGCCCCTGCTGGTCGGAGTGCTGGTCTGGGTGACTCGAAAAGGCTGAAGCTGTTGATTTTGGAGACGCTGTCCGAGCTCAAGGCTTCGAAGAAGGGTGCTGGGGGTCGCTCGGAGTCCCCTGCTCCCCTTTATTCTGATATCTCCTCCTCTGCTTCCTCTGATGAGTCCGCTTTGGGTGCGGTGGATCTGCAGGGCAAGTACGTTTCGAAGGAGCTGTTGCCTGATATTCTTGGTCATGTTAGGGAGAATATGGGCTTCCCTGAGGTCTCTGTGGCCAGTACCTCCCAGGATGCTGTTCTGCCGCAGTTTCGGAGGCCTGTGTCTTCTTCCATGCCCGTCCACCCCTTTGTTATGGATGTCCTTCTTAAGGAGTGGAAAGACCCGGACCATATTTCTTTGCCCAGGTTCATGTCTAAGCTGTATCCTTTGCAGGATTCGGAGGTTGCCCTGCCTGATTCGGTGCAGGTGGACTCTATTGTTGCTTCCCTGGTGGGTCGGCCTTCCATGGCTGATGATAATATCCTGAAGGATGGAGTTGATAAGAAAATTGACTCTGCGCTGAAGAAATCCTATGCTGGCTCTCACCTGGCTCTTCGGTCGGGTGTTTATGGTGCTTATGTTGCGCAGTCTTTGTTGGCTGACTTCAAGACTTTGTTTTCTACTATGCAGGAGGGGGGCACTTGTCCGGAGTTGCTGGAGTCTATGGAACGTCAATCGGAGTTCCTTTCAGACATTGCCTTTGACTCAGTCCGGGCTTCTGCTCTGTCTTGTGGTTCCTCTGTGGCTGCCCGTCGGAACTTGTTGCTGCGGGGTTGGAAGACGGATGCGGCGCAGCGTTCTATGGCCTTGCGGTTGCCATTTTCAGGTACTCTTCTTTTTGGGGACGCACTGGAGGACAAGCTCCATAAGGTTTTCAAGGAGAGGAAGCATTCTTTGTCCTTCCGTCCTGCCCCTTCTCATAAGGGATCCTCCTTTTCGAATGCGAGGTCCTTTCGCCAGCCTTCAAGGTTTCAGCAGTCCTCGTTTAGAGGCCAGCGTGGTGCTCGTGGGTCCTTTCCTCGGAGGTTCCAGAAGAAGCCCCAGCCGGATGGTGGGTCTGGCGCTCCTCGTTCCTGACTACGCCGCTCCGGTGCCCGTTCTCGCTGGTGGTCGGCCCGCGGTTGGTGGGAGACTGCGGCTGTTCCTCCCTGCTTGGTTGTTGACGACCTCCGACCAGTGGGTACTGGATGTTGTGTCCAGGGGTTACCGGATAGAGTTCCTGTCTCCCCCACCTCCCTCGGGTGTTGTGGTGACCCCATTGCCTTCGGACCCGTCTCGTCGTCTGGGGTTGTTGGAGGGTGTTCAGGTCCTGTTCGACAAACTGGCGATTGTCCCGGTCCCCCCCCTGGAACGTGGACTGGGGACTTATTCGGTTGTCTTTGTGGTCCCGAAGATCACGGGGGGTTTCCGTGTTGTCATCAATCTTCGGGCCCTGAACTTGTTTGTGCGCAAGATCACTTTCAAAATGGATACTTTGCAGAGGGTGATCCCATTGATCCAGGAGGGCTGGGTGTTTACCTCTCTGGATCTCCAGGATGCATACCTTCATGTTCCGATGGCGTTGGTGGATCAGCAGTTCCTGCGCTTCTGCCTGGAGGGTCGTCACTGGCAGTTTTGCGTCCTCCCCTTTGGTCTCCGGTCCGCCCCCAGGGTGTTCACCAAGGTGGCGGCTCCCTTGGTGGCTCATCTCCATCTCCTGGGGGTATCCGTTTTTCCTTACTTGGACAACTGGCTGCTGCAGGCTCCTTCTCCAGAGGTCATGTCTCGCCACCTTTCCTTGACCATGCGTACGCTCGAGGATCATGGGTTCCTGGTCAATCTGCCGAAGAGTCACCTGGAGCCTGCCACTCGGAGGACTTTCATTGGGGCCGTGTTCGACTCAGTTCTGGGCATGGTTTTTCTCCCGGAGTCCAGGATTCTGCGTCTTCAGTTGCTGTTGAGGAGGTTGCTTTCCCGGGATTCAGCTCCTCTGCTGCAGTGGCTGGTGGTTCAGGGCCACATGTCTGCCACCGTGTTCACGGTGCCCTGGGCCAGGGCTCATCTTCGACCTCTGTTGTGGCATGTTCAGAGTTGGGTCTCCTTTCCTGTCCAGGACTTCTCGATTCCTGTGCCTGTGACTCCGGAGTTGGTGTCTGCTCTCCAGTGGTGGCTGGACTCTTCGAATCTGTCGAGGGGCTTGTGGTTCCATCCTCCAGCTCCCTTGGTGTTGACGACGGATGCCAGCGCTTTCGGTTGGGGTGCGACTCTGGGCCGTTGGTCGGTGCAGGCTCGTTGGCTTCCTTCGGAGTCGCACCGCTCTTCCAATTGGAGGGAGCTGTCTGCGGTGGAGAGGGCTCTCCGCCTTCTCAAGGATCATCTTCTGGGGTGCAACGTGTTGGTGAGGTCGGACAACACTGTGACTGTGGCCTACATCAACCACCAGGGCAGTACCCGCTGCCTCTCCTTGAATTTGGTGGCCTGTGCGATTGCGAGTTGGGCCGAGTGTCATCTGGTGGCTCTCTCTGCTGTGCACATTCGGGGTGTGGACAACGTGGTTGCCGATTCCTTGAGTCGGAGGTTCCCGTCCTCTCTCTCCCTGTGCCTGGCCCCTCGGATTTTCCGGTTGCTCTGCCGGAGATTCGGGACTCCGGTTCTGGACCTGTTTGCCTCCCGGTCCAATGCCTTGCTTCCCCTGTTCTGCTCCAGGACCCCGGAGTCGGGGGCTTGGGGGGTGGATGCCTTGTCTGTCCTTTGGCCTCCTTGGTTTCTCTATGCGTTTCCCCCCTTTCCTCTGATCCCTGCTTTCCTGCTGAAGGTTCGTCGGGTGGGGGCTCAGGTGGTGGCTGTTCTTCCTTATTGGCCTCGCCGCTCCTGGTTTCCTCTGCTTCTGGGTCTGGCGGTGGGCCCTCCGTGGATCCTGCCCCGCTATCCCTCTCCGCTGTGTTCCCCGTCTCCCTCCCTGTTGGTTCCTCTCACCTTGGCGGTCTGGAGGTTGAACGGTTGTCTCTTGGAGTCCGGGGTCTGCCCGACCACCTCATCACTGTGATGCAGGCATCTCGTCGGAAGTCCACTCTGTCCTCCTATTCGAGACACTGGGCTTCTTTTTCTTCTTGGTGTGTTGCCCTGGATCTGTCTCCTACCTCTTGTGGTGTTTCTTCTATTCTGCAGTTTTTTTTGGAGGGTTTTCAAAAACACTATGCTTTGTCCACTTTGAAGGGTCAGTGGGCTGCTGTTCGGGCCTTTCGTGATCCGGCTTCTCTTCTTCCTTCGGACGGGTTGCTGGTTTCCCGTCTGTTTAGGAGTTTCTCTCTTTCTGCTCCTTCTGTCCGCTCACCGGTTCCTCCTTGGGATCTCTCTTTGGTTCTGGGTGCCTTGCAGTCCCCTCCCTTTGAGCCTTTGGAGTCGGTGGAGTTGAAATTCCTGTCTTTCAAAGTTGCTTTTTTGGTGGCTGTTACATCTGCTCGGAGATTGGGGGAGCTTACGGCTTTGCGTTGTTCACCCCCCTTTTTGAGGTTTCTGGACGACGCTGTGGTCCTTTCCTTGGACCCCGGTTTTATGCCGAAAGTTCGTTCCCGTTTCCATTCCTCCCAGGAGTTGGTTCTTCCTTCTCTCTGTCCTTCTCCTTCCTCTCCTTCTGATGTCTTGCTTCATTCTTTGGATGTGAGAAGGGCGTTGTCTGTTTATGTTGATCGTTCTGCTGGGTTTCGGTCTTCTGACTCCCTCTTCGTGACCTTTGGTTTGGCTGGTAGGGGTAAGGCTGCCTCTCGTCTTACTTTGGGTCGCTGGATCAAGGCTGTGATCTTGTTGGCTTACCAGGGCTCTGGTTTGCCTTGCCCGTCTGGGGTCCAGGCGAGATCTACCAGGGGTGTGTCTGCTTCCTGGGCTGCCTTCCATGGGGTTCCCCTTGAGGAGATCTGTAGGGCGGGTACCTGGGCGTCCGAGTCCACTTTTGTGCGACATTATCGGTTGAATTGTGCTCTGTCTAGCCGCCCTAATTTTGGTTCTGGTGTGTTGCAAGCTGTGGGGATCCCCCCATCTGTTTGATTCTGTTTATTTCTGTTTTGTTAATAAACTGTGTCTTGCTGCACTCCTTGGTCTCTGTTCTGTTTCTGTTTGTGGTGTGCCAAAGGCCTTTGTGGGGTTGCTTTGGTATGCCTCATGAGTGATGACTGGGTCGAGGACGAGGGACGTAGAGGTAATGCTATGATTACGTACGGTAATCCCCATTACTCTTAGTCCTACTCGTCCTCGACGCAGTCATACGACCCGCCCGCCCTCCCTTTCCAGGCCTTTGGTGCTTGGTACATCAGGATTTGTTTCTGGTGGTGGGGTGTATTATAGCACCTGAGAGGAGGGTGGGTGGAGTCAGAAAGCGTTTCCTGTTTTGTTTCCTGTCGTGTGGAATACCTCATGAGTGATGACTGGGTCGAGGACGAGTAGGACTAAGAGTAATGGGGATTACCGTACGTAATCATAGCAATATGAGCAACACGCACTATTGGTAAATCTTCTCACCACTTCAAGTGGCCAAGAATTCCTACCTAGGTGGGTAAAAAATTATCGGTACGTGGAAACACCTATAGGTAAGGCCTCAAAGCTTTAAACCTATCCCTCAGGTGCTGGACCATCACTCTTCAACTGTCCCCCGCAGCTGCCCTACAAACTGCTTCCACTCTCCTGTGGCTCAGCAGAGGCCCACCAAGACCCGCCATGCCCCCACGGAGCCCCATGTTTTATAGGGAATGGCGTTTATTTCAACTTGCTTCGATCGCACCCTTGTTTCTTGAAAACTGTCGTCTATTGTTGTTCCCTTTTCTAGTTTCCTCCACAGTGCACTAATGCCCCATAGCTTAAGGCGTTATATAGAATGGTTCAATAAATAAATAAAACATATACCTGGGTTTCCCAATCACTCTCGCTCCTGAATTGTGTTTCCTAATATGATCATAGTCCGCGTGATTAAACAAGTGATGCAGCTGAAAGTAATTCTATAAAGAAACATTGCAGGACACCTTTATATAAATGTGTTTTGCATTGCTTTCATGCGGGCTGAAATTACAATGGATCTTTAGTTGTAAAAAAACATTCGGCTTCAAACGAAAACATTTTCCACTTTCCACTGAGGAAAACCACTTAAGATCTACAACTGGAAAAGCAAAGTCGCCTTGACATTTCTAACTGGTTTTATTGAGGCTGAAGGGAGGGAGAGAGGAGGAGACAGAGTAACACTGATTTAACCTTAAATCTCTTGCAAACACCTCCAGTTTAAGAATTGCTGAAAACAGCTTCTTGCACTACCTTCATATTGCCACGAGGAGGTGCTAATGTGAAGGTCTTTTAAAACTCTGAGTAACAATGAACTTTTAGGTTAAACTTAATGTACTTGTTTTACTGAGGTGTAGTAGAGTAGGTGTGGGAGAATATGTTGTATTACGGATACTACATGATGCTTCATAGTACTTCTTTTCTAACATATATGTGTCTTGTTTAACTCACAACCATTCTCACTTGCCCTCTTGCACCCTTGCCATAATTTAAATTCTGATCATGTGTTGGCATTTAAGGGCATATGTACAAGCACCTATCACCAGCATAATGGCACTTTTTCCGATGTTGTGCTGGTGATAGGGGCTTAACCTTATTTAAAAGGCACTGTTAAGCCACTTGACTTAGCGCTGCCTTGTAAATAAGGCCCCCTTTCACGCTATGGTTAGCGTGAAAGGGGTGGGCAGCGGGTGTTGTACTGGGCGTTCCACCGCAAAACCCATTGATTTGGATGCTGGCCCCTATGTACAAGGACAGCGTACATAGGAGGCAGCGCCAAAATTAAGACCAGGGAAAACCTGGTCTTAACTTGGCAAAAAGAGGAGAAATGCATTATATCTCCTCGTTTTTGCTTTTTCCATGTGTGCTGCCTTAAGCAGCACACATAGCAAAGCAAACTGCCATGTATTGTTTATGTACAGGAGGTCCCCTTTCCTGTACATAAACAACCTGCAAAAAATGCCATTTTGTGACGTTCATGTGTGCTGCATGAAGCAGCACACATAAAAGTGACAACATGGCATTTTAGGATTGTTTATGTGCAGAAAGGGACATCTTCCTACGCATAAACAATCCTCCCCTGCACGAAGGCACCCTTTCGCTATGGTGCAAAGGTGCCTGTGTTGGCACTACACTGCTAAGTGTAGCGCCAGAGCAGGGGGAAATGCAAGGCTGCACCATATCCTTGTAAATATGGTGCAGACTTGCGTTTCTGAAGTGGCGGAGTGAGGCGTTATGCCATGATGGGTAACGCCCACTTCTTCGTACATATATACCTCACTACTGCAATACTGGGAGAGAGTATGGAATCCTGTAGCCTAGTGTGGCGCAGAGCACGTTCCAGGTGCTTGAACAACTTAGAATAGACATTCAGTTTAAAAGAACACAAATAATAGATTTCTTTTTTAAGTAGATTTATTTGAAATGTTTCCTAAAAGTGTTCTGGTTGATCAGTTATCTTAACTTTATTATAACCATGTTAAAATGTACATTTCTCAAAAAATTAATTCCTCCTACTCTGGTGACTTTTTATATTTGCAAGTGTGCAGATAATTATTATTTTTTCGATGGTTCATGATTGTATCAACGATGTTTAGTCGGAGCAGCTCCAAACAATTCAGTTGCCTGATAAACTTCTATATTTGAAGGAACTTAAGTTGTTAAATTCATCTTAGTTAAAGAAATGATTGCCTTCATTAAAACCCAATGGTTCACATTACTTCCCTAGTACAAACCACGAGCTATGGAGTCTGTGTACTCGGGTTTACTCCGCCTCATGACCAGCTCGTTAACTTAGGGCTCTATAACTTTTCTTCCATATAAGGTATCCATGCCAACTTTACATACTTATTTTCTAACATGCTGGGAATAATAAAGGTACCCAGGGTTTGTGAACTGCCCTGGAGGCGGCTGAGAAAATAGCCAAAATATAACAACATTTTGAGTTTTGAGGGAAAATTCGGAAAAAAGGGCTCTGGATAAAAGTGTCTGTTTTTTCCCTAAAAATTGAATCAGCGAATGGCTTGCTGTGCTAAAGTAATCATCTTCCGAACTTTCGGGAACATTTTTACCACAATATTGCTATTTTTCAAAGAGTTTGCCCATTTGTTCTATTTATTTGTGCTCATAGCCTGCTTCCAGCTTGTGGTGGAAACGAGCGTGAAACAAATGGGTGATTCAGGAAAGCTATACATTTCTGAAAAGTAGACAAACTTCCAAATTCAGCAAAGAGTCGTGTGTGGATCCCTAAATATTTTCTCAAAGAAACTAAGGGCCTGATTTAGATCTCAGCGGATGGGTTATCCATCACAACGGTGGCAGACATCCCATCTGCCGAAATCTAAATCCCATTATATCCTATGTGCTTATATTCCTGCGGACAGTATGTCCTTCACTGTTGTGATGGAGTAACCCGTCCGCTGAGATCTAAATCAGGCCCTAACTGTTTAACTAAAGAAACATTGAAAATGAGGAGGGAAAAACAGTCATTTATGACATTGTTTTCATCTGTAACTTTTTTGTTACGATGTTCGGTTTACAAAAGCAATATACCATTACATCCACGAGATCCTACTGATTGCAGGGACATATAGAGTTTGTAGGTTCTTCAAGAACCCACGGCACCCAAAGTCAACTACTGAGCTGCACCATACAATGGATTTTCATTCTGTACTGAGCATAGACCAATTCATATGATGAAATAAGTAAATGAGTAGAAAATTGGTATCAAGAAAACCAATGTATATCTGGGCTGTGATGTGGAGTTTAGGAGCAGTAGTTGAAATTGTGGATTCCCATACTAGCATAAGATTTAGAGGGTATTTTTCAAAATATCTTCTTTCTTATACACTGGATTACATTTGGAAGGCACAAATGCGATGAAATGCAATGTGTAATAACACATGTCCTAGTATTTTATGCTCCCATGTGTCTTCCGATAAAAATGGTACCTTACTTATGTGGGTAGACCTAGTACCCGCTCCAGGAAACAGGCAAAAACACAACATGGATGGATCACATTTTTACACTCAAAACTGACCTGTTTTTTCCAATGTGGGTAGTCCCACATTGATTTTAGGCCCAGGCTCAGCCAGCACCCAGAGAAAGCTAGCAAACGTCCATTTTTTAAAACTAGACACCTAGGCGATTCCAGGGTAGGGTGACTTGCATGGTTCTTACCAGGTTTTGTTACCCAGAATTATTTAAATATCAAACATTGACTAAAAGACATATTTTCCTCACATTTCTGTGATATGGAATCTGCGGGGAGCCACAACTTTCCTTCTACCCAGCATTTCCCCGAGTCTCCTTATAACTCACTTGTATGGGTAGGTCTAGTACCCACAACTAACATGGATATGTCACATTTTTCCACTCAAAACTGGTCATTTTCTAGCAAGGTGGATTGCTGCGGATTTTGGGCCTTAGATCAGCCGGCACTTAGAGAAACCTTACAAACCTGCTCATTTTTTAAAACTAGACACCTGGTGGAGTCCAAGGTGGAGTGCCTCACATGGATCCCATGATGTGTTCTTACCCAGAATGCCCTGCAATCCTCAAACTTTGCCTGAAATCACGCATTTTCCTTAGATTTCTGTGATGGAAACTTCTGGAGGTCTCAGGAATCCACAGAATTCCTACTGCCCAGCATTACCCCACTTGTGCTGATAAAAACGCTGCGCCTCTTGTGTTGCTGGGTATAGTGCCCATGACAGCAACCGGTCAAAGCAAGGTCAATGGGAACCAGTTTCATTACAAAAGGACACATTTGCTTTTTTAGGCACAGGGAAATTTACGTAATTTGCACAAAATCACAGGATGATGAGCTGACACCGAGATTCGCACCTGGTTCCCCAGTTCCAAAGTTGGCATCTCTGGCCATTACACCATCTTCATCTCAATTTTGTATGTGAAAGGTGGCAATTTCTGCCCTCACATCCACTGAGCTGTTTAGCTGGTGATTGCTTATAAGAAGAAAGTGCCAAAAGTCAGGAACTCTACCAAGTGGCATTATGACATATGATATATCAGCCATTCCTGGCTGTTCAGTCAACAGTAAAATGCATTGTGGAGCTTGTAGTTTTGCTTCTAACACTTTCATTCAAAGGACTGTTGGCTAAAATATCAGAACTGGGTGAAGGTGTTTTACGTGAAATGGAACCCTTGTTAAATAACATTTTACAAAGTTGGCTACCCCATTTAAAAAACTGCTTGTTTTACACATAAATCCCGTAATAAACTTTGCTTAACTTTTTTGTGGGGGTTCACTTTTTAATTTACATCAAGCATTAAAACAAAAAAGGCACAATAAAGCATACATAAAAATAGCAAAAACGAGGAGAAATAAATGTTGGCGCTGCCTCCTATTTACGCCACCCTTGTAAATAGGGGCAGAGGCAAAATCAATGGGTGTAGTGGTGGAACGCCCACCGCAGCACGCATTGCCCTCCCCTTTCACGCTAAGTAGGGGAGTAAGTATAGTGTGAAAGGGTGCCTTATTTACAAAGCAGTGTTAAGCCACGTTAAGTGGCTTAACACTGCCTTGTAAATAAGGCGAAGCCCCTATCGCCACCACAACGTCACTAAAATTGACGTTGTGGTGGAGATGGGGGCTTGAAAATATACCCCACGGTCTCTTACACAACAAAAAGTACAACACATGTAGCTAACACACTATAGAAGGAGTGGGAGGAGTTAAAGGACATACACCCTTATTCTGACAGTTATGTTCTTTCCTTGTTAAACTGTCAAATTTCTATTACAATTCTGTGTAGGTGCTACAATGTTTTTTTACATCAAATGAGGGATTGGGCAGCAGCAGTACACGCTTTGCTTTCACACAGAACAGGTACAGCATTACAATAGAAAATCAAGCCTGGGTCTTTGAGAAATTCTCTTATCCCCAGAAAGACCACTTTTGGGACTATTTTAGTGAATGAGGTTGAGCTGTGCTTCCCGTGGGGGTACGGGCTGAGGGCAACACAAGCTATGGCAGCAAACAAGTGCTCCTGGAGTACACCCCTTGTCTCATGGTTCGCACTTTCCTGTCCCAATTGTATTGTGATTTTACCAAGACATTGTGAGGGCAGCTCTACCTTCCACCATCTTAGGCCTTGAATAATCTTAATGAAAACTCTTCTTAGTTGTTGAGTCACTTCCTTGTCCCATATAACAGTGCAAATATATGAGTAGCATTTTTATATTGTCCAGAAAAGGAGTGTTGCAGGGTTTCTGTACTCACACAGAACTGTGCACAGAGGAGTGGAACCTCGGCAAATTAGGGTGTCCCAAAACTTACCTTAGCAACCAACTCACCCCTTACCGAGCTAGCTACAGTGTCTCATTGGACATATCAAACACCCAATGTTTAGACAAACCAGAACATGAACTTACAGTACCTCAGGGTACGTGGGACTCATGAACACTCTTTCGTTATATTATCATTACAAACCAGAACATGGAGTAAAGAAGACACATGTGCATTTGAAATGTTTATTTACTAATGCCGTCTTCTCAGGCGCAGTATCTTTGATAATACAAGTATACTTATTATCAGTAGCAAAATTATCAGCATAGTTACTAAGACATAAAAAGCGAATGGTGACAGCATGTTAACATGCTGTAATGAATAAGAGTTAACAACACTTATATCTCACCCTCCCTAACACATATATTATATTATTATCTAAGAAGGTCTCTTTGGGTTGTTTTAGGGCGGGCCCATACCTTAGTGTCCTAGCATGAAGGAATCACATCAGCATACACCAGCTCTCTCTGCATGTGCACCGCATCAAGTGTGTTAACAATTCTCGTGCAAAGCAATATCAATCCCGCCTCAAGCCCAAGTTGGCAAAGGCTGCACTTGTGTTATGACTATGAAGGCGTGGAGATCAGACCTCATAACAATTCCATATCGTGTTGCTCCTGAAACTTCAGCACTCTCCGTGCAGACATGTTTTATTAAACAAGACTGATATCAGAGCAATAACATATTATTCTCACATACACCACGGCAAACCACTAGGTTGAAAGCTAAGTCAACAATTAAGGGTCGTGTGCAGAAGTTGCAAGAAAGGAAAAATGGCGTTTAAATCTCAAATGTACCTATGCTAACTTAACACGATATAAGGATATATAGGAGCTATACAACACCCCCCCATGATCCGAGAACGGACTAAATAAGGTAACAGAAGTGCCATCACATGAGAGCAGAATCCATTTATAAACGAGCATGAATAAAGAATCAATTATAAAAATTAATGCTAAAAAAATAGCCCACAAATATAATGTGGCTCAAGCCAATAGGCAAGGAAAAACAAAATGTCTTGACCAAAAGTCAATAAAGTCAAGGAAATGCTATCAATCAGCATGTCAATTTGAGGCAGTGTCTAAGATAAGACTGTATATGAAAAGTAAGCTGCAACAGCCTCCAGGAGGAAGTCACTGTCCTCATCAGAAAACAGTTCAGCCATCCAATTTAAAAGATGAAAGGAACATACGTGATCTTCCAGCACCGGATCCTCTATAACCATCAGAGGACAGCTCGGTGGGTTCTCAAGAAAACTTAGTTCCAAGAAATTCTGCGCTGCCGACAACACATCCCAGGGACCCATTAGTCCATGTGCCACCGCCAAGGCCATAACCCTTTCGTCAGAACAAACCAACTCGTGAGCAATGATAGGACTCATCAGTTGATCAAAATCGACGTCAGAAGATGCTGGTCCGCAGAGACACAAATCAATGGCCCAAAGGAAATCACAGGTCAGACAGCGAAATACAGGCTGGACACAGGTGAAATAGGAGAACCGAAAAGATAATCCAAACGCCGTGCTTAGAGTCGCTAACGGCAGTGTGCCATAGTAATCAAGCATGCGGTTGCGAAACCGCGTCAGTAGTAGCCGTGCGTGGTCTTGCACAGGAAGGGCATCCATATTTAAAAAGGCAGAAAACCACCAATGCGCCAGCCGCTAATGCAAGCAAAAACGGGAACCCTCCAAACAAGGATGAAAAAATAGAATGGAAGAAAGCAGGGATGACTCCAAAAATCTTCTCAAAGGAAGTCACGAGACCACCGCTAACAACTTTAAAAAAATGTGCTAGGCCCGTTGTGGAGGATGCGTTAAAGATAGAACGGACCATGGCTCCGAAATGCAAGGGCAAATCAGTGTTTAAAAGAGCCTGAACCTCCGTGCGGGTGTTAGCAATGTGAAGCACGAAAGTTTCACGGGCCGAGCTCAAGGCCACCTCTTTCTGGGACAATAGAGCTCTTATTCTAGCCATGCCGCTGAATTCTGCTCCCAAGGTCGGTATCTGTGGCCAAATGGAAGACTCCCTATGTTCACGTGTGGGAGGATAAAGAACATTTCTGCAGCAAATAACTCGCTCACTAACCGTTACTATGAAAGCTATACCTTTAATTAAACCACAGCAGTTTTCATTATTGAGCATTAAATAACTACCATTCTCTAACAATTTAAACGTGGGGATGATAGCAGGAACTGGCGTGCCCTGTAAAACGCAAGCCATATTCGGTCTGTCCCTGTTACATGAACCGTGTAACTGTATGTGTCTACACATTAAAGAATGATCTGGCGTCTCAGTACACTCATCCCCTGTTAGATAAACCTCTTGTTCATCCTTGAAACATCTGTATGTGTATGGGAGTGACCAGACCTCATGAAGAAAACCGCTACCTAAGGGTTCAAAACGACCTATTGGCACATATTTCATACAATTTGAAAACTTATATAAAGCAAAAGGCAGCGTTATTAAACCGTGGATAAGCCACGTAGCAGCAGTGGTCTCTGCCACAGAAAAAGGTAAAGATTCCAATCTTTCAATATGGAGCATAGAAAAGGAAGCATCACGCATTGAAAGCAAGCGTTGTTTGTCTGTCAAATTAAATGGTGCAAATAAAGAGGAAACGTTCATGTATCCCCAGGGAACTTTACCCATTTTTAGAGTCTGTAGTGTCCATGCAAACTGCATGATTGAACGTAATTGATTTTGACCATGGTATAATACAGACACTTCATCATGCACAATATCAACAACAGACGACACAATATTATCTAATGTGTAAATCCTAGAGGAAAGCACGTTAATGCTATTGTCAACCACTGCAAGCACTTTCTCAAGATTTGCCTGATCAATAGCCCTAAGGCGTGAAGCAGCCTCAATCTGTGAGAGTTTCCAAATTTCATTGTAAACACCATATAACCACCTTTTCGACCTGCCACTAGCTGGGCCCTTAATGAAATCATTCAAATCCACGTCTGCATTCAGTTTGGAAAGGTGATACTTAACCGCAGGTAAAGTTGAATGTTTCAGCCAAGCTTGACACAACTTGCCAACAGAGTAAGAGGTGACAGTATGACTCAAATCAAAACGGGGATCAGATCTAACAGTCTTAAAACCGTCAGTTATATTTAAAAATCTCTTTTGGCAAGAATCAGCACCACGGTGCCAAAGCAGCCAACCCTTGGGATTCATACTGGAAATGTTAAAGGAGGAATTCAGAAGCAGAGCCTGTATATCTCTAATGGACAATTTAGTAAAATTACTCCAATTCTCATATTCCTCCAACTCCGGGAAAGACGGGGTGTTTAAC
The DNA here is from genome assembly GCF_964261635.1 of Lissotriton helveticus. Taxonomy (NCBI): domain Eukaryota; kingdom Metazoa; phylum Chordata; class Amphibia; order Caudata; family Salamandridae; genus Lissotriton; species Lissotriton helveticus. The sequence continues at coordinate 577,941,228 of NC_136063.1, forward strand.
CTTTTAGATGTAGCCAATCCAAAGCACGTGGTCTGGGAAATGGTTTCATTTAAAAACCACATATGATTTGGGATGAGACATGCACGGTGCAAAGCCTCAGTGCCTTGTACCTGCCAGGCCCTTGAGCCCCAAACTGATTTAAGGTCTATGGTATCCTTCCATAACTCATACCCTCCAGTAACTAATTGATCCAGGAAGGCCTTTGAATATAACAATTTTGTATTTGTAAGTCGAACCTTGGACAGTGGCTGTTTGTGAAATTTAAAATAAAAGGACTCGGGATTGGACTGATTAAAGTCAGTGAAATAAGTATACTTTTTAAGAAACGTTTCTGAACTCCCTTGTGTTGGTGCTGGGCAATGTTCCCACTGAGTAAAATTAACCGCATCCCTTCGGGAAGATGTCTTGTGTAAGAAGTGATTGCCATAATGTTGGTAACAGAACAATTCACCATAATTAGCAGATTCTAAATATAAATCCTCAGCATCAAAAGCAGCATAATATTTCAAATCAGAAAACAAACTTTCCACAGCATTAACATCCCAATCATCAGAACGAATGTTTTGTTTCACCACATCCCCCATATTAACTCTTAGTACATTAGGGACATTAACGACTTCCGTTGGACCATGAATCTGAAAACGAACTGCATCCCACGCGATTCCATCCAGAACAGGCCACGCTGTGATGTTAACCAAAGTCAAGTCTCTTTTTAATCTGTGTGTAGAATGTGAAGAGGAAAGTGGGGCCAAAGTTCCATTCAAATGAGTAATGCAAGTTCTCTCCTCGACATAGTGTCCATTCATAATCCGAAAAAAATAAAACACAAAACCAATTGACATAAAAAGGTAAACTGAAAAAAGGACCAGCCAAATGTATATCCAAGGAGGTATCAAAAAATGTTTTTTAAACAGGCTAGCATATAATGCAATTTTAGAGGGTTTTTTCGAGGCAAGGGAAGCAGAGTCAAATGAAAATCTGGATTCCGTGGCTCAACGAGCTTGCAGGTCAGGCATGGACAAATCAGTGGGGTATGTATAGTCTGTCTCATCAAGGTTAGTTCCTGGTAAATTATTCAATAATGGAGTGGAAACAGCAGGTAATTCGATGGCCACCTCAGGTTCATTATTAGAAGCAGTGGGCATAATTGAATTTCTCACAATGGACGGACAGGAAACAGCCGGTGTCATGCTAAGAAGAATCGGCCACTCTGTGTATCTTGACATTGTCAATAGAAATAAACCTGTTTTCCTTACGACCTGGAAGTGGTGGTAAAATGACTGTTCTTGTGCCCTTCACTCCAAGCACTGGGACCGGAGCTCGATAGGAGGGACCAAACTCTTTCTTGTTGTCGATCTTCTCTCGAACCAGTTCTCCAACTTGGGGTAGCCAGCCAACTACCGGGATCTGCAACGCATCATCCGACGTGGAGGGCAAATGTTCCTTTGCAAGAGTGTCTCTCGTCTTTTGTAGATTCTGTAAAACATTGCAATGTTCATCTGCGTCAAAGGAAGTGGCGCGAACCACCGAGTCTAGACCGTCAAGGTCAGGGACGAACATCTTGATGCCAAAGAGCATTTCGTATGGGGTCCGCCCACCCAGAGACCTTCTAGGGAGATTATTAAGAGCACGCTGCACGCCATAGAGGTGAGCCAGCCAATTTCTGCCAGTGCCTATAACTCGGGCTGTCAAAGATTGCTTTAAATCACGGTTCATTCGTTCAACTACACTATTACCCTCGGGTCTGTAGGGTGACGAAAACTTGACTTGGACCCCCATCGAAGTCATGGCATCCTTATACGCCTTAGAGGCGAAAGCCGGACCCTGATCCGAATGGAAGGTACCACAGGCAAAAATCCCTATAAAGATACGCAAATCTCTGATGACAGTCCGGGAATCAGCGCTGCGATGTGGCCATACCCAAACAAAGCGTGTGCATGAGTCAACTGCTACTAAGATGTATTTATACGCAGTATCAGATGAAAATGGACCGCAGTGATCTAAATAAACACAGCCTAGTGGTTTATTAGAAATGTACAACTGAGTCTGAGGCGGACGCGTAGCAGTTGAAGGTTTAATCTGCTGGCATATGTCACAAAGAAGGACATAATCACGCGTCTGTTTGTACAGTCCCCGCCACCAGAAACGTTGTTGTAGTTGCGTTACAGTGGCTGAGACGCCCGCATGCGCAGACGCCACACCTTCATGAGCCGCTGTAATCAAGTCTGTTCTGCGATCCGAGTTGGGAATCAGCCGTTCCCCAACATCAGGAATTGTCACAAAAGGAACCTTTTCGGGACTTAAGTGGTATTTATACTTCGAAGGGAATCCCGAAGGATGTTTACTTCCCTTCTCAGAGGCAGCAATCGCTGCCAAGATGTCGCAATCAATCTTGGTTTTAGACCTAGTAACTGCTGCAACTAAGTATGTAGATACTGCTGATTTCGCTGCTTCATCAGCAAGCGAGTTGCCAAAAGCGTGAACTCCCACGCGCTGATGACCGAGAGTATGAATCACATAAACGAGTGGCAACATAGCCTTAAGCTCTGCCACTCGAACCCAGATCATTTTATGTTTTATTGTGCTACCCTTGGAATCATGAAAATCATTTTGAATCCAAAAGAACAAGTTTTCATTGTAAGACTGGACACAGTAGTAAGAATCACTTACAATTAGAGTAGTAACACTTGGATCTGCGTACTCCAAAGCTAGTAAGAGAGCACGAAGCTCTGCCAATTGTGCGGTGCAATCGCCCAGGGGCAACGTGTGTACCTCCCTGGAAATGAACTCATCATTCAACATAGCACCGACCACAATGGCGCATGCGGAAACGTAGGCATGTTTAGAGCCATGCGCAACCTGCGCCGACCCATCAGTGTAAATGATGCAATGGAAGTCCTCCAAAGGTCGCATCGCCAGAGGAGCAGGGTGAACGAATTCATACTGCAAGAACTCCTGCGACCGTAAGGAAGCGTCAAAAATAAACATGACATCCGAGGATGACAATGACGCAGCCCACTGAATCCACCGAGGGTGCAAAGCTTTAGAATTTGGTACACTGGCTTTCGTGACTGCCTCCAAATGAGGACAGGGTGTTACCACTAGCATGCGTTTCCCCTGTGACAGAGCTCGTTCCTTTAGAATAGCCATCTGTACAGCAGTTAAAACCTTTTCTATGGTGGGAAACCGCATCTCAGCCGAGGTGTACAAGTGTGACTTGTAAGCAATAGGTACTGTGTCACCTTCATTAAAAGTGAGGTAAGTGAAACCCACCGTCCCAGGAATTATTCTTATGACCAGGTTGGTGTGATTATCACGAGTCAGTAAATATTTAGAAGCGAGCAGATCAGCCTGCAAGGATTGCAAAATGGCTGAATGCTCAGGCAGCCAGCATGATTTTGAGAAAGTTGGTTGTATCAAAGCATACAAAGGCTTGATACGCTGGGCATATTCCGGAATGTAAGTTCTGCCGAAATTCAAAAAGCCCAGTAAGGATTGTAATTTTTTCAGAGTTGTTGGTGCGCGCAATTGTGCGCACTTCTCCAAGAAGTGAGGAGCCAAACCTCTACCTTCATTGTTGAGCTCATAGCCCAAAAACAACACTGTGTGTTCAGCAATGTGCGATTTTGCAAAGTTGAATTTGTAACCCATGTCTGCGAAGTTGCAAACAAGAGAATTTACACGACACAGATGCTCCCAAATATCGTCGTCTGTGAGATATATGTCATCCACATACGAAAAAGCATCAGGGTCGAGTGCCTCCAGAATAGAGACAATTCGAGCGGTAAATACACCAGGACTATTCTTGTAGCCCATTGGAAGACGCCGGAATTGCTTTTGCACTCCAGCGCTTGTAAAACTGGTCCATTGGGAGCTAAAGCTGTCCAATCTGTGGGCATAAAAACCATTGGATATGTCAAGCGTTGTCTTGAAACGCTTACGCACGAGACTATCCACTAGGGCAGAGCCGTGGGTATTCTGTACTGCACAGTTACGGCAATGCGAGTTCAAATGCCGGTAATCCAAAACCAAACGATATGATCCGTCAGGTTTATTCACAGTAAAAAGTGGATTATTCATCGGTGACACACACGTTTCAATAACTCCCTGATATTCCAATTGTTCAAGGATTTCCGCGACGGAAGATTTTGCTTCACGCCGAATGGGATATTGAGGTTGAGGCTGCGGCTGAGACCGCAACGGAATTTCGTGGCAAGGCGACAATTTATCCCAACCACATTGGTTACGGTACAGAGCCGGCGCGAGAGCCCGAGCCCACTCTTCTGCAAAATGCTGCGCATGCTCTTTCGAGACAGTGTTCGCGAAACTGGGTAGGATTACCTCCTCCCCTCGCGGCGCCGCGAGCACAAAAGGTGGGGGCCAGTCAGCCTCCGAAAGTAAAATATCATATGTAGAAGACAGATTCTCCCAAAATACACCTTTAACGGTACGCTGTATGTCACCTTCAATTAACAGGACAATTTCATATAGTCTTTCAGGGGGAGCGAGTCTAGTATCCGCTGTTTCTATCACAACGTAGACATCAGTCGCTGTCACCCTCAGTAGTGGACGCAGCGCCTCTCTGACTATGGTTATCTCCGCCGCGCTGTCCAGCAAGGTCAGAGCCCACGTCAGATTCCGAAGCCGCGTTCTCACTATCTGTGGCATATCGATGCGCTGTTAAGGCTGCGACTTTCTTTTTCGCAAACTGCGGACGCCTAGGCGTAGAATCCTCCTGCTTCACTGCGCCGTCCGTCTGGCGGGACTGGCCACGTCCTTGTTGGCCACCACGTCCACGTCCACCCCCTCCTCCTCCACCGGTCTTCGGGGCCGATGTGTCCTGAAAGGAACGAGGAGAGCGTTGATCAGAACCCTGAAAACGATCAGGCGATTTAATCATCGCGCGGTCGCGCAAATCATAAACTTTTTCGGGTGGCGCAGGAGCTTGTATTGCAGGAAAAGTACCCTCAGTCTGCGTTGTCTGCTTCCCCTGTGTCTGTTTTTTAGGCCAATTTTGTTTCTTGGACTTGGGCTGGGCATCTGTCACTGCAGATTGTCCCTGTGGTTGTTTTTTCTCCTTCACTGGAAAATATTTCAGACCTCTACTTGTGCGGCCAATCGTTTTATAAGCGGCCACCACAATCTTTGCTAACTGGCGGGGTTTGTCGGCATCGGGCAGAGCAGCCAAAGCATTCGACACCTGAAAGTTAACTGCATCTCCTTTAACATTGGAGAGAATGAGATCACTTACAATCTCAAAAGAACCACACAGGCGCATACCCAATTCAACCGCTGCCTCTGGACCGTGATCATTCTGAACACGTCTAACGATTTCAGGCAGGGCAGTCATAGACGGGGTGCCGAAGCACCTTGTATAAACTGCCGCAAATGTTTTTCCCCAGCTGTCACAGTCAGCAAGTTCAGGAGTAATATCCTTCGGTAGAGTAATCGTCAACATTCTATGTTTATCAGCAGGAGTAGAATTCGGAAAAACCGCCTCCAGTTGATCAAACTTCTCTGCTAGCCAGAATGGGAAGTCATCGTTGTCAACCGGACGCGCACCAAAAACCGAATTTACCATCACTGGATTGAGACGCATTCCGCCTCGTTCCAGGGGAGCGGCCGCACCCCCCTGGGGACCACCAGGAAGATGTCGACCGATGTATTGCACTAAAGCACGAATCAAGGAAACGGAAACTACATGCAGCCTGCGAATTTCTGCCAGGGTGCAAGCCCCGTGATTCGGGTGCGGGGTAAAGCCACCCAACGCAGGCCAATTAGTACCTGGAATTGAGAGTGGGCCTAACCTCGCAGGGGACATAGAGTGGGGGAGGGCGCCAGCAAACCAAACTCGATGCTGCCAACGATCAATAGGCATTTCCAATGCCCTGTACGGCGTATATTCAGCCGGGACATCCGAGGCGGTGTAGGAGTGGAACAAACCAGAATTAGCGTCCACAGCCGGAAACGTAACCCAAGAGTAAAACAACTCGTAAGGAAACGCCGGATCTGCACATACCACGAAAATCACAGCCATCCCATCTACTGGGACTTGGTACGTCTGAAGATGGTTGCGTACCGCTACGCGACTATGCTGCGCAATAGCCACCGCTGCCGCCATTACAGAATTGGAAATAAGAAAACACAAAGAATACTTTGTAGCACAACTGGGTAGTAATTCAAAGAAACCGTTTAAGAAAGAATCAAGCTTGAATAAAGACCTATTTCAAAAAATAGGTAGGTTTCACCGACACCCCGTTTTCCGGAAACGGACGTGAAGGGGTTAAGGCATGAACGATAAACTACTCGAGTGTCATGATATAAGACCACCGAAACCGTTGGGCGCCATGTTGCAGGGTTTCTGTACTCACACAGAACTGTGCACAGAGGAGTGGAACCTCGGCAAATTAGGGTGTCCCAAAACTTACCTTAGCAACCAACTCACCCCTTACCGAGCTAGCTACAGTGTCTCATTGGACATATCAAACACCCAATGTTTAGACAAACCAGAACATGAACTTACAGTACCTCAGGGTACGTGGGACTCATGAACACTCTTTCGTTATATTATCATTACAAACCAGAACATGGAGTAAAGAAGACACATGTGCATTTGAAATGTTTATTTACTAATGCCGTCTTCTCAGGCGCAGTATCTTTGATAATACAAGTATACTTATTATCAGTAGCAAAATTATCAGCATAGTTACTAAGACATAAAAAGCGAATGGTGACAGCATGTTAACATGCTGTAATGAATAAGAGTTAACAACACTTATATCTCACCCTCCCTAACACATATATTATATTATTATCTAAGAAGGTCTCTTTGGGTTGTTTTAGGGCGGGCCCATACCTTAGTGTCCTAGCATGAAGGAATCACATCAGCATACACCAGCTCTCTCTGCATGTGCACCGCATCAAGTGTGTTAACAATTCTCGTGCAAAGCAATATCAATCCCGCCTCAAGCCCAAGTTGGCAAAGGCTGCACTTGTGTTATGACTATGAAGGCGTGGAGATCAGACCTCATAACAATTCCATATCGTGTTGCTCCTGAAACTTCAGCACTCTCCGTGCAGACATGTTTTATTAAACAAGACTGATATCAGAGCAATAACATATTATTCTCACATACACCACGGCAAACCACTAGGTTGAAAGCTAAGTCAACAATTAAGGGTCGTGTGCAGAAGTTGCAAGAAAGGAAAAATGGCGTTTAAATCTCAAATGTACCTATGCTAACTTAACACGATATAAGGATATATAGGAGCTATACAACAGGAGCTTCCTCTTGTGGCCTAAAGGGAGGATGTAGGGAAAGAAGGGATTGTAGGGGAGGAAATGAGTGTTGAGCTTTACTTAGTGACTAAAACCTGTTGGGGATTAAAAGGCAGAGTGTGCGAGATAAGGCTTGGAGTGTGCTGAATGACACCCTCAGGGCTTTAGTATGTGGGCTTCACTTTAAGACATCATCTGTTCTCATCAAGCAATACTAGGAATACAAAAAGTGAAAATAGAAAAGGAGAAAATAGTCTGAATGCAAGGCTATTAGCAAATAATAGTCGCGGACAGAAAAACCAGAAGTGATCACATTTCCAGGTTTAGGGCATTGATGGTGTGACATGTTGCCTTAAGTCATAATGAGACTATGATCCCAATATTCTAGCTTTAAATTGCTTCAGAAAGAACTCCTAGACGTTGTCAAAAAGTAGACGACCAAATGGGATCACCACTGAGGGAATGTATTCCTAAGGTTCTTGTGTGGTGCCCGTAGTTTTATATATACCTGCCATGGCTATTTGATTCCTCTGGATGGCTGCCCATTTTACGTAATGGTGAATATTTGGGACCATCAGAGCAGCATCACATGCTGAGGTTGGGTTTAGGGCACTCATATTAGAAACATGGTCCCCTTTCATTGTCAAAGAAAGTGTGTTATAGTCACTACCATGTCTTTCGATTACTTTCATATCTACAAGGGTAGGCCATAAGCTTATGTCTATTATAACATAATCAGTTTTCCTGAAACTAGCCCTCTCTTTTTAAATGTGTACACCCCACTTCTACATTAGTGCGTACAACCATTAAAGGCCATGAGGCCATGGGACAGGGTCGGGTCAGCTAATTGAAGGGATTTAGCTGTCCTTTTTCTCAATGGGGATGTTGCTGGGGGTGGAAGTCCACATATTTCGTCCACATGTTCGGACAGGATAGTCACACTGTCAATCAGCTCAAAGTGGCGTTGAATTCTTCCCCCAATATGACGTATTTGTTATCATGCTTAATGGCAGTGTGTTTATCCAAACGACAAACAGGTAGTATGGACCCAGGGGAATTTTAAAGACCGAACTCCAATATGTTCCCTATAGACTTATAACAACATGTGTATTAGAGGGCCTACATCACAAACTACGCTCGGTGTACAACAGAGGAAAACCCTAAAATATCCTCAAACTAAATGTATCTAACAAGGGTCATCCCTATAGTGATCATAGAAGGATGCCCATCAGTCACCACACGGAACCGCCCTTCATCATCTGGGATTCCATCGTGACCACCTCAGGGATAGCCACTCAACTGTCACGGTCGGGGGTCCAGATGTGAAATAGGAGCTCCACCGCCGGTCAGTAAGATCTACCTGTGGTCTTGCTACTCATGTTCTGAGGATTATAATGTCAAAAAAAGGGGAGGGACTGATGTTGCATTGCTCAAAAAGGTGTAGGAAAACTTGAAAAAGTAAAATTGGAAAAAACAAGTGACAATAAAATAGGATGAAAGGGTTACTTATAACTTTATTCTGGTGTAGCCCTATCTCCTGATGTTAAAAAGTAGTCAGTGACAGTCACAGATTTGTAGACTGTCTGAGTGTTTTATCTGGTCGACATGTTTCAGCAATTTAGCGACTGATTTGTCATTGCTTTCTTCAGGACCATTTAACTGATAGCTACTGCAAATAGGTGATGTGAGAAAACAATTAAGTGCTCAAATCAAAAGAATGATACAGAGATCACCTGATATCACTAGGTGTTCATTTCCCTCTTTTCAAGTTCATGCTTGTAAGAGGTATGGACCTCACCCCACCTGGCCACGGCTCAGGGAAAGGGGAAGCACCGCTCTATCCGTCGGTACTCCAGAACCGGCGTCATGAACTTGAAAAGAGGGAAATGAACACCTAGTGGTATCAGGTGATCTCTGTATCATTCTTTTGATTTGAGCACTTAATTGTTTTCTCACATCACTTATTTGCAGTAGCTATCAGTTAAATTGTCCTGAAGAAAGCAATGACAAATCAGTCGCTAAATTGCTGAAACATGTCGACCAGATAAAACACTCAGACAGTCTACAAATCTGTGACTGTCACTGACTACTTTTTAACATCAGGAGATAGGGCTACACCAGAATAAAGTTATAAGTAACCCTTTCATCCTATTTTATTGTCACTTGTTTTTTCCAATTTTACTTTTTCAAGTTTTCCTACACCTTTTTGAGCACTGCAACATCAGTCCCTCCCCTTTTTTTGACATTATAATCCTCAGAACATGAGTAGCAAGACCACAGGTAGATTTTACTGACCGGCGGTGGAGCTCCTATTTCACATCTGGACCCCCGACCGTGACAGTTGAGTGGCTATCGCTGAGGTGGTCTCGATGGAATCCCAGATGATGAAGGGCGGTTCCGTGTGGTGACTGATGGGCATCCTTCTATGATCACTATAGGGATGACCCTTGTTAGATACATTTAGTTTGAGGATATTTTAGCGTTTTCCTCTGTGGTACACCGAGCGTAGTTTGTGATGTAGACCCTCTAATACACATGTTGTTATAAGTGTGTTTATCCAACCATTCCTCGAGGCTACTTACTAAGGGTGATTTCATTTAGGGGAAGTACAATTGTAAATATTGTAAAATTCCAAAGAGGAGCTTTTCCGAAGCCAATAACTAAACCTAGCAAACCAGGCAAACAGATGTCTAATTTTGTAGCCTTGCAGTCCAATGTGAGTTACACTCATTAAATCAGCCGACTCTACGTTCATCCCACACCAGGCGCTTTGGTTTCCTCACTAAAAGTCGCACGCCCTGACCAGAATACTGGGGCAGTAGCCCACATCAAATTTCTCAATGAAATGCACCCATAAAATATCAGTAAGCTTTAAACTCTATCCAGCCACATTCTTGAAAAAATTCAAGATAGCTGGATCGTCCGTTTTAAGTTCCTTTGAGGGCTTTGGGTTAGAAGACCAATGACAACCATAGTGAACACTATTTAGATTTGATAACCATTACATCATTGCCCTCAATTGTGTTGATCCCAAGAGAAGAGTCACCTGTTTTACATGATCCCTGGCACTTCCCTCAATGATCAGAGTTAACCAGTTTCACGGTCAATCTACTCCGTTCAATAGTGATTCAGATGCTAGCTTTGATTACATCTGTACTGCTCTCCTGCCTTCACTGCTGCCTCACCTTCACCCACCTCCGTACCCCGGCTCCCTAACCGGACGCACCCAAGCCTCTCAAGTGCATCCTCCTCAGCGTATAATCCCTCCACAAACATGCCACAGAGCTCTTGGACCTCCTCTATGACATTGCCTTACTGACGGAAAACCGGATGAACTCCAGCTCAGCGCCAGACATTGCCACCGCCATCCCCGACGGCTACAAGATCATTTGCAAGGACCATCCTATCCAGCCAGGAGGAGGTATCACCATCAGCCACAAAAGCTCTCTCCGCCTGACCACCCACTCAGATGAACCAACAACCCACATGGAACACGTCCACTTCCAGATCCAGACCAACCTGAAAACTACTCTCTGCAGCACCCTCGTCTACAGACCACCTGGTCCCGCGCCTCTTTAACCAACTTCATTGTCGACCTCATCACACCCCAGGCCCTCACATGCACTGACTACATCCTACTCGGTGTCCTCAACTTCCACCTGGACAACCAAAATGATCCCAACTCCTCCTCCCTCCTTGAGAACATCACCAACGTAGGACTTAAACAGCTAGTCGCCTCTCCCACGCACACAGCAGGACACACACTCGACCCAGTCTTCAACGCAGGAAACAGCATCTGCTACAACCACATCCCTGAACTCCTCTGGACTGACCATCACTGCATCACTTCTTTTCCAACAAACCCACTGCACACCAGCACGCCCACCGTTTACCCCACAGAAGTTGGAACAGAGTCACAGAAGGTCAGCTGCCACCTTCCTCAACAACACATCACCACCGATATCCTCAGACGTCAACACCACAGCACGCAACCTCCACCAATGGATCGCAAACTGCATCAACATCCTTGCCACTGGCAAATAACACCTCAAAAACAAGCTGGTTCCCCCCGCGCTTCAATAGTCCAGGCACACCTGTAAACGGCTTGAGAAGACCTGGAGGAACAACAAAACCCCAGAAGCCCATTCCGCCTGCAAAGCAGCCACCACCCCACACCACCACCTTATCAAAACCACAAGGAAGCGGGCCCTCCAATACCGAATAACCAACACCGCACACAATAGCAAAGAACTCTTCAGCATCATCAAGGAGTTCACCAAACCAAATAGCGAGGCCACAGATGTCCCACCCTCCCAAGACCATTTGCAACAGACTTGGCACCTCTTCTACCGCAAGATCAAGACTATCTAGGACATCTTCGACACCCAGGACCACCCCACCGCGCCAGCAACTACCACTACCCATGACGAACCCCCCCGACAGACTCTGCACAGCTGGTCCCTACTCTCCACCGACAACAGCATCCAATCCGGACATCCTTCCGGCCCTGCCTGCACTGCATCTTCCACAGAACCGCCTCAGCCATCGCACCCAAGCTATGCTGAACCATCAACTGCCCCCTCGAGACCGCCACCTTCCCCAACAACTGAAAACACGCATAGATCAACCCCCTCCTGGAGAAACCCTCAGCGCACGTGACAGACCTCAAGAACTTCAGGACCATCTCGCTGCTCCCCTTCCCAGCCAAAGTCATAGAAAAAGCCATCAACGTCCAGCTCACCCACTTTATCAAAGCCAACCACATCCTGGACATCTCCCAATCCGGATTCCGAAGCAATCATAGCACAGAGTCCGCCCCCTGCCGCCACTGACAACATCCACTTCCTCCTCCACTAGGGTGAAACTGCAGCCCTCATCCTACTGGACCTCTCGGCAGCCTTCAACATTGTCTCCCAACGCACCTTACCCACAAGACTCCATGATGCTGGTATCCAAGACAAGGCCCTCAAATGGAGCCACTCCTTCTTCACTTGTGGAACACAAAGGGTTATACTCCCACCATACGTCTCGAAATCGACAGAGATCAGCTGCGGAGTACCCCAGGGCTCTTCCCTCAGCCCCACCCTCTTCAACGTCTACATGGCCCCCCTCGCAGCCATTGTCAGGAACCACGGCCTCAACATTATCTCCTACGCTGCCGACACCCAGCTCATCCTCTTCCTCACCAAAGAACCCACTGTCGCCAGGAACCACTTTCACGAAGGAATGAAAGCAGTCGTGGCCTGGATGAAGGACAGCTGCCTGAAACTCAATTTGGACAAGAGAGAAGTCCTCATCCTCTGAGCCTCCCCCTCCGCTTGGAACGACTCCTGGTGGCTCTCTGCTCTAGGAAGTCCCCTACCCCAACAAACCACGCACAAAACTTCTGCTACGTACTGGACTCCTCACTCACATGCATCGCCAGATAAGCACTGTCTCCTCAGTCCGCTTCAACACACTCCACCTGCTTTGAAAGACCTTCAGATGGATCCCCATGAAATCCAGGAAGACAGTCACCCATGCCCTCGTCAGCAGAAGACTTGACTACGGCAACGCACTCTACACCAGCATCACCCAGAAACTCCTCTGAAGACTCCAGAATGTCCAGAATGCTGCAGCAAGACTAATCCTCTACATCCCCTGGCACTGCCACATCATTCAACACCTCCGCGACCTCCACTGGCTCCCAGTCAACAGAAGAATAACCTTCAAACTCCTCATCGATGCAAACAAGGCCCATCACAATGCCGGACCCTTGTACCTGAATCTCTGCCTCACATTCCACGTAACCAACGGACACCTCCGCTCCGCCCGTCCTTTCCTGGCTATCATCTCACAAATCCACAAGTCAAGAACTGGAGGAATGTCCTTCTGCTAACTCATCTCCAAGACATGGTACACCCTGCCCATCCACCTCAGGAAATCACCAACGCTGATGCAGTTCATGAAGGACCTCAAGACCTGTCTCTTCAGATTAACTAAGCACTTATCCGCTGCCACACCCCCCCCCCACCCCACAGCGCCTTGAGACCCTCACAGGTGGGTAGCCGCACTTTACAAACCCTGATTGATTGATTGATTGATTGGTGTAATTCTATGAGATGCTTACCACCTGAGTAGTTTTTAGAAGCTCCTTTTATGTTTTAGCACTTGATAAGGTGGGACTAATAATAATAATAGCAATAATCATCATCATCATGATGAAGATGAGAGGTGGGGGTCTTTCCACCTTCCGCTGCATCGGTGTTCGCGCCTTCCTTGTTGTTTAGACTATACCTCTTTCTGGTCTGCCTCCCCTAAGAGGATAACGCTGTCTCTCAAAACAGCATTGAGTTTACTAACTTGCTTTCTGCCGAGCAGCATCTGTTTTTTATGAATGCAGCCTGAACCCTCGTGAGTATGCTGGCTCACACTCAATTTCATTTTAAAATAACAAGGCATTTCTTTATTTTACTTTTGCAGTATGTTGTTTGGGCTGACAGCAGATTGTGAGCTAAAATATTTATAAATGTTACACATTAACTGCTGGTATCAAATTGGAAAGACAGCCACGAAGGGGAGTATTGTTTACCACTGTAACGCAAGGTAAGCACTTGTTGCGCACAAGTGAGGTAGTAAAGCACTTCCCACAGAGCTGCACAGACAGCAGCATCAGTCATTGCTGATATAGCAAGGCAAATGACTGATCAGCTTCTAAGGCAGGCTTCTCCAACGAGTAGCCAGTGAGCTACTGTATAGCTCTCCAGCTACTTTTTAAGTAGCTCTCTTGTATGTGCAGCCCAGTGAATTAAGTTAGAAGCTTTTGCTTGGTTGAATTAAATGTATGTATGCCAAAATTGAAACACACGTATTTGAAATTAAGTTGTGTGTATTTTAAGAATTCAATATTTAGAGGAAAATGGTTGAGTTTCCAATATATATCTATTCAAAGCTTATATTTGAGTGATAAAAATCAAGCTCATTTCATTATTTTTGTGTTAAGGACATTGCCGTTATAGCACGCATTACCCATGTAGAGGCATTCCACATTTGAGGCATTCCACATTTTTTTAAATTAAATACTGACAACCACGTCAGAAGCACAAAGGTGATCACTGTTGGTAATCAAGCATATAGTGACCACTAATGTAATCTTTTCTGATGTGGTAACTACTACATTGCTAATGATAAAAGTAGTTCGGGAAGATTTTCACTGAACATGAGTAGCTCTTATTTAAGAAAAGGTTGGAGAACCTTGTTCTAAGGTATCTCCTTAAACCATCAGAGTCATTAAAACCTTAAGACACCGATATTGGCACGAGAGAACATGGAATAAAGATGGTTATAAATAAGGGGGTGTTTATACTTTAACATTTTAGCTTTTATGATGCTCATCTTGGATGTGTTTTCATCAGTAGCCCTACTTTACAAGAGATATATTTGTTTCTATACAGTGCTGTGCTTGATACCTTGTGAAGACAAAGGGGCGGAGTCGCAGATTCATGTAAATGAAGGCACAACTTGTGATTAATTAATACGTTGCATTGAATACATGCATGAGACTATTACCTTTTCCGATGCTCTTGGCGCGACAAAACTACAAACCAGCGAAGCAGAAAGTAGACAATGGTGAAACTACTAGGGGCGGGTAAAGCCGCCTGTAAGAAACAAATCAAACTTTATAAGAATGAGTTAAGGCAGGCTAAGGCCAACTTTGTACACAAGAAAATCAGTTGAGCTAAGCCAAGTATTTGCCAGTGTAAAAGTGTTCATAAATCGCCATGTCTAGCAAGACAAGGTCTCAAGAATTTGTGATGAGCTCGCTGCATTTTCTACCACAAAGAACTGTTCTGCAGTGCCCACACCTCTGCCCACATGCCAAAGCATGAATGGGCCTGCTGTAGGAAACGTTTTCTAATACTTTGGTAGAAGTTGAGGTCCCCATTCAAACTCTCAATTCACGCTAATCGAAGGACTGTTGTCCAGCGACAGTGCTGAGTAAACCTGCAGAGTCTATAAGTGGCAGGAACCACTCTTTTTGATAGCAGCCTGGCCACCAGGGTGGTGGTCCCAGATGATATGAAGCAGGGGGGTCGTGTCACCCCTGACCAAGAAGTACAGCCACGACCGCTCTGATCCTAACACCAATCAACCAAATACTCTCCTTCCCAATAGAGGAAACTGTTGGGACATTTGATGAATAGGCATCTTTCTAACTATCTTGAGACGACCGATATCCTAGACTCCTGGCAGACTGACCTTCATCCAGGGCAGGGCACACAGACCACGCGGGTGACCACATTGGTCGAAATCAAGAAGGTTCTGCACAAGAGCGATGCAATGGGAGTGATCCTGTTGAGTTTCTCTGCCGCATTTGATCCAATCGGCCATGGCCTAATGCTGCAATGACTACAAGACATAGGCATGAGGGTGTAGTGGGGAACTGGTTTACAGAAAAGTTGGAGGTGCTCCACAGGAGGCCTCAGGGATAATATATTTCACTGATACTGTTCAATGTCTATGTCTGGCCTCTGCTATCTTTGATCCTGTCTTTGGCTGTTGTGCCCTGTCATATGTCAACAAACACGGCTTACTATGTGGCTGGCAAACAAGGCAGCATTAAACACTAGGCAATGCCTGACATCAGTCAACCAGTAGAGGGGCCACCAATGACTCAAACGGATTGAAATTGAAAAAACGTGCCCTTTCTCCCAAGTGAAACACACAGTGCAGCGGACGCAGCATGTGTTCTATTAAGGCAAGATACATGTTACAGCCTCTAGCCTCTACTTGGGAACGCCTGCATATCCTATAATCATGGATCAAATGATACAGGACTTTGTGCTAAGAGTGCTTTCCAACCTTTAGGAATCTGATGCATCCCAGGGCTCAGGCAGGAGTTGCAGAGGCTGCGGTGGAGCAGAGAATCCGATTTAGAGCCCTTTGTGTCACCTGTACCATCCTTTACATGCGAAAAATTTGAGATCTCTCGAGGCGTTAAAATCCTATATCAGTGCCCGCTGATTGCATTGTCAAATGAGGCCAGCTGACCGTCCACTGTTAAGGGCAGACATGTGGGCGGGCGGCCTGTCTGCTTCCTGTCCCCAGGTATCTGGAACTCTCCTCTGCGGAAGTTCAGTTTGATGGAAAATGAATCCTCACTCCGTAGGAAGCGAAACAAGCATTTACAATGCAATGGTTTTGCCTTTGTTAAAGTTAGAGCTATTGGCATTGCTCTTGACATTTTTTTTATTTATGTTTTTTTAACATAAATAAATGGCATTGTCATTCACAATAGCAGGGCAGGGCACAGGGAAGGGGGGAGAGGAGAGACGAAGGAGAGCTGCGGGCTCAGGGAAGGGGGGGCGAGGAGAGACGAAGGAGAGCTGCGGGCTCTTGTTGTAATGCTTGCATAGATGAGTTGGTGGATGCATGCATGGGTGCATGCATGGATGGGTGTATGGATGGGTGTATGGATAGATGGATGGGTGGATGGATAGATGCATATATACAGCCAATCCCTCAACAATTTATGCAATCCACCAACCCATCCAACCAACAACCCATCCATGCATCCACCCATACATCCATGCATCATGCATACATCCATCCATCATGCATCCATCCACCCACTGTGTCCCACTCCGACTCCTCTAAATATAACTCATTTTTTCTGTATAAAGAGATGACTGTATTCACTAGTATATGTAGTAGTGTGTGGTGGACTTAGTTTGAGTGTTTGTTTCCTGCACACTCACACACTGCCCCTACACATTCACACACTGCTCACCCTGCACACTCACACAATGTGCACCCTGCACACTCACACACTGCAGTCACTGTCACTCTGCAGTCACTGTCACTCTGCAGTCACTGTCACTCTGCAGTCAGTCTGCACTCACTGTCACTCTGCACTCACTCTGCACTCACTGTCACTCTGCACTCACTCTGCACTCACTGTCACTCTGCACTCTCACTCTCGCACTCACTCTGCACTCACTGTCGCTCTCGCACTCACTCTGCACTCAGTCGCTCTCGCACTCACTCTGCACTCACTGTCGCTCTCGCACTCACTCTGCACTCACTGTCGCTCTCGCACTCACTCTGCACTCACTGTCGCTCTCGCACTCACTCTGCACTCACTGTCACTCTCGCACTCACTCTGCACTCACTGTCGCTCTCGCACTCACAGGCACTCGCACTCACTCTGCACTCACTCTGCACTCACTGTCATTGCACTCACTCACTCTTGCACACACTGTCACTCTTGCACTCACTCTGCACACACTGTCGCTCTCGCACTCACTGTCGCTCTCGCACTCACTGTCACTCTGCACTCACTGTCACTCTGCACTCACTGTCACTCTGCACTCACTGTCACTCTGCACTCACTGTCACTCTGCACTCACTGTCACTCTCACTCTGCACTCACTGTCACTCTGAACTCACTCTGCACTCACTCTCACTCTGCACTCACTCTCACTCTGCACTCACTCTCACTCTGCACTCACCGTCACTCTGCACTCACCGTCACTCTGCACTCACTGTCACTGTCACTCTGCACTCACTCTCACTCTCACTCTGCACTCACTGTCACTCTCACTCTGCACTCACTGTCACTCTGAACTCACTCTGCACTCAGTCTGCACTCGCACTCACTGTCACTCTGCACTCACTGTCACTCTGCACTCACTGTCACTCTGCACTCACTGTCGCTCTGCACTCACTGTCGCTCTGCACTCACTGTCGCTCTGCACTCACTGTCGCTCTGCACTCACTGTCACTCTGCACTTTACTGCGCATGTGCCGCCTGGGAACACCTTTTTAAGGCGAGTCCCGCCTGGCTCTGCCCCTGACAAGGTAGCTGAGTGCTGCGAGAGCACGGCGCGCGCTTTAAGGAAAATTGCTAATTTTAACTGTATTATTTGTTAAATCTGGTCCTTTGACCCCGTTTTAACTTGCCCCTTACCTGCACACTAAATTGTTCCCTGCACCGCCGTTTGGGCGGGTCTGGTCCTGGGGTGGGTGTCCTGCTCGACTTTGGCCGACATCTTGGAGTGGGGTGAGTCAACTGTGGCATTTCGACCTGCCAGCGCTTTACTGCGCATGTGCCGCCTGGGAACACCTTTTTAAAGCTCCTCCCTTAGCGCAGCGGGATCGCGCAGCGGGCGTGTCCTCGCGTGGCCGGAGTCGTGCCAGAGTCCTGCCCGTCTGCGCCCGTCCGCGACGTGCAGGACGGGGCAGGCCTGTGGCCCCTTGTGGTTTTTCCATCGGTCCATTATGCTGTGCTATGCCAGAGATAGTCTTGTTGCCATCGGTCTGTCATCTGGGTCCTGTGAGGTTCCGCGGGTGGACCCCCTAGGCGGCCCCCTTTCATGTGGTTGTGGGCGGTTCAATCTTCCCGCCCCCCTAGGAAGGGGACTTAAGGAGTGTGTCACTGTGGCTGCCGGTTCATCTCCCTTTATCAGCATCTGGAATTTGAACGCCAGGTCGCTGGTAAAGCACCATTTGGACATTTTCGACCTGTTATGCCACGACTCGCCAGACATATTCTGCCTGACAGAGACTTGGCTGCAGGATGCCGATACAGCCATTGTCAACCTGGCATTCTCGCTGGAATACTCGGTATTTACACTCAACCGAGGTTCTAGAGGCGGAGGGATAGCTCTCGCGGTCAAGTCCTGCTACCCTTGCTCGTGGCAGGGACAGAGGATTTCTGGCTGCGAAAGCGCTGTCTTTAAAGTTGCCATCACGCCCAATTTCACCTGGTCGGGCTTATTGATCTATCGACCCCCCGGGAGTGAGGTGGCCTTTAGAGCTGCATTACCAGATGCCATCTGTAAGCTGGCTGTTGGGTGCTCCAATTTCTCCATTATTGGGGATATGAATCTGCACTTTGATAATCTTTCTAGTCCGTCGGTGGCTAGTTTTATTGCAGATTTGGAGTCGCTTCAGCTGGCCCAGATGATCGCACAACCCACTCATATAGGGGGACATACTCTCGACCCATTTTTCACCAACTTGGGGGAAGCCAGCATCACTAGCCTCACTCCGCTGGCATGGACTGATCATTATTTGATACAGATCCAGTGCCCCGTACCCGTTATGCAGTCCAAACCAGTGGCATGTCCAACCCCTAGACGGCGTTGGAATAAACTAAAGCTGGACGAGTTTTACCAACTTTTATCGTCCGACCCACTAGACATAACTGGTACGATAGATCAAGGATTTGATGGCTTCTGTAATTGGGTGACTAGGGCATTAGATTCCCTTATCCCCACAGTTTGGTGTAAATCCGGGGCCAGAAATACTAGCCCATGGTATGATGATGCGCTGCGGGTACTCAAGACCTCCTGTAGGCGTGCAGAGCGGGCATGGCGTAAAACCTACAACAACCAGGAGAAGGCCGTGTACCAAGCCACTGTTAAACTCTACCATCGAGCAGTGTGCAGAACCCGCGCTGCCTTTTACGCCTTACAATTTCGGACTAGCGACAACCCCACTAAAACTATTTTCAAGGTGTTGAAAGATCTTACCACCAAAAAGGTGACTGCTACTCTCCAGAGCTCTGTGGAGCATTGTGAAATTCTGGCGGATTTTTTTGTGGAGAAGGTGAACGCTATCTATCGGGCTTTTCCGCCGGCCAGTCCACCTGCAGATTCACCTCTCAAACCCTTGACGGTTGAGGAATTGTACTCTTTTCCGATCTTAACAACTGAAAGCCTTGGCAAACTGGCTTGTCAAGTGAGGTCGGGGTCTCCAGCAGATCCGCTCTGCCCGGCTGTGTTCAAAGATCTGGCGGTGCATGACATCTCACCGCTATGCTCTTTGATCAACACGTCGCTTACATCCGGTGTAGTCCCACTCAAGTGGAAACAGGCCGTGGTGCGGCCTATTCTCAAAAAACCAAGCCTGGATGGAAGTAAGCCCGAAAACTATCGGCCAATTTCACTTCTGCCGTGGCCTGCCAAGGTGACTGAGGCGCATGTCAACGCGGTCCTCTCGGAACATCTTCACCAAGCCGATATCCTCGACACGACGCAGAATGGGTTTCGAGCGGGCCACAGCACGGAGACGGCTCTGCTGTATATGGTAGAGCATTTGCGCTCCGTGCTCGATGCGGGTCAAACGGCGGCGCTGGTGCTATTAGATCTGAGCGCCGCCTTTGACACCGTATCTCATCCCATCCTTCTGCGTCGATTAGAGGAGGCTGGTGTCACTGGCATCGCTCTCCAATGGTTCCGGTCTTTCCTAGCCAATCGGACCTTTAGCGTGACCGTCCCTCCTTACCAGTCCAAACCCCATCTGCTGGATCTGGGGGTCCCCCAAGGCTCCTCGCTGAGTCCTACGTTGTTTAATCTATACGTAAGGCCGCTGGCTGAGGTTGTTCGTCAATGGGGTATGACAATGGTGTCATACGCCGATGACACCCAGCTAGCGGTCACGATCAGCGGGGATGCCGATGTGGATGCACCCAGATTCCAACATGGACTGAGGGCGGTCGCTGGCTGGATGACGTCCAACTGCCTCCAGCTGAACGCTAGTAAGACCGAGGTCATGATTTTTGGGAAGCAACCGGAACTCTGGGGAGGCAGATGGTGGCCGGGGGATCTGGGTCCTACACCTCTCCCAGTCTCCGAGCTTAAAAACCTCGGAGTCTGGTTGGACCCCACCCTTACGTTTGTATGTCATACTAAACGTACGGCGGCCTGCTGTTTTGGCATTCTACGGGGACTACGTCCGGTGCTTACGTTTTTTGATGCCGCTACCCGGCAACTCGTGATCCAAGCGACTGTCATCTCCAGGCTGGATTACGCGAATTCTTTATTTGCTGGCTTAAACCAAGCAGAAATTGGTCGTCTGCAGCGGATTCAGAATGCCGCTGCGAGAGCGGTGGTTGGACTACCTAGATCTTGTCCGACCTCTAGCACCCTGCGATCGTTGCATTGGCTACCGGTGGCCCAGCGGATTCAGTTTAAGATCCTCTGTGTCGCCTACAAAATACTTAAGGGATCCCCAGCCATGATCTTGTCCAAACTTCTGGCCCACTACACCCCTGCACGAGCATTAAGATCTGCTGATCTGGAACTAGCGGTTGTCCCTCGTGTCAAGCGCAGCAGAGCCGGCGGACGTTCTTTCCAAGTCCGCGCGGCTATGCTGTGGAATTCCCTCCCCCCGGCGATTCGCGCCCTTAGGGACTTGCTCTCATTCCGCCGAGCGGTGAAAACTTTCCTGTTCCCTTAGTCCATCCCCACTGTTGTTTTTATCTTGTTGTGTTGTGCTGCTACCTTGTCGCGGCGCCAGGACGCTCCTTCGCTGGAGCAGCTGTGCGCCTAATAAAAAATGCATAACATAACATAACTGTCACTCTGCACTCACTGTCACTCTGCACTCACTGTCACTCTGCACTCACTGTCACTCTGCACTCACTGTCACTCGCACTCACTGTCACTCGCACTCACTCGCACTCACTGTCACTCTCGCACTCTCTGCACTCACTGTCACTGTCGCACTCACTGTCACTGTCGCACTCACTCTGCACTCACTGTTGCTCTCGCACTCACTCTGCACTCAGTCTGCACTCGCACTCACTTGCACTCACTCGCACTCACTGTCACTCTCGCACTCTCTGCACTCACTGTCACTGTCGCACTCACTGTCACTGTCGCACTCACTCTGCACTCACTGTTGCTCTCGCACTCACTCTGCACTCAGTCTGCACTCGCACTCACTTGCACTCACTGTCACTCGCACTCACTCGCACTCACTGTCACTCTCACACTCTCTGCACTCACTGTCACTGTCGCACTCACTGTCACTGTCGCACTCACTCTGCACTCACTGTTGCTCTCGCACTCACTGTCACTCTGCACTCACCGTCACTCTGCACTCACTGTCACTCTGCACTCACTGTCACTCTGCACTCACTGTCACTCTGCACTCACTGTCACAAACACGTTGCTCGGGGCATTTGTTGACAAAGCAAAGCAGTTCCATTAAGTGTCAAACAGGTATGGAGCAGGTTTGCTTTCCCATGTATGTCTGTTTTTGAGGTGAGTTGCATGAAAAAGATGCATCACCTTATCAAAGAGGAACTCCAATAGCCCCCAGCACCTCCCTTTGCCAGGAGGATGTGAACTCCTACACAGAAGCAGGGCAGAGTCCTCCATGCTGGGCCCTTGGCCCAGGATAGAAGGAGACGCATTCTATGGAGAATGACAATGTGCTAAATGGGGACCCTGCCCCAGACCTGACAAACAACACCTACATCTGACCTCGGGAATTTGTCCTCGGGCCCCAGAGAATAAATCCGACCCTGTCTGAAGCCTTAGGCCGGTCAGCAGGGCCGTCATCCCATGCGGATGTCAACAGTGGAAGTGCGCAGTTTTTCTGTCGACCTAAACTTCTACCGCGTGTCCCCTCCACTCCAAAATCTAGGGGGCAGGGGATAAATCCCTTACGCTTCCTGTTCCCATCAACGAAGATAGTCAGAGCAGTCACAACAGACACACATGGACATGGTCATACACGAGCAGTCACCGAGCAGGAGCTCACACAGACGTGTAGGCGCACACAAACCGGCGGTGTCACCAGCAGCATTGAAGTTTGACAACTCATCTGGACATCATTTAACAATAGTATTAGACAGGGGGCTTCTTGCAGACAGTCACAGGGCCTCGAGAAGAACCACCCATAGGTCCCCGACAGACGTTCGTAGTCTTTACGGTCTATGGGGGCGGACATTTCCAGTGTCCTGCGGATCCTGCTTTGGAGGTGTTTATGGGATGGGGAAAGAGACGAACACCCCCACCCCCAGCCTTTTTTTTTTTATTCAGTCTTGGTACACGCACTCTTCCTGCGTGCTGGGTTTGCCCTAGTTGCCTCCAAGTTATGAGCACGAGGGGCAAATATGAGTGTATCCAGACCATTCAATCCTTGGCCTCTATTTAGCAACAAGAACCTCCCACCCCGCACCCCCCCCCCCCCCCCACACACACACACACACTTCTTCGGGCAAGAAAGTCGTTCCATTTCCAGGGAATTCCAAGGTTAGGAGACAGAGACGACTGCTGACATGACACCGTGCCAGCCCCTCCGCCTCGCCTCCTCCTGCTCTTCCTCTTTTTACCTCACCGGATCGTACCCGCAAGAACCTTATCTGTTTTGGGAGTCGCTGGGCCTCAACCCTCCGCGCTGCCAGATGTTCCTCAATGTCACTCCCTTGCCTACATGTTTGTTGTCCCTGGCCCTTCGGATTGTGGCAAGCCCTCAGCCCACCCTCCCACCCACTCTCACGTGACCATCCCCTCTGACCACCCTCCTACCCACCCCTCCAGAACCCAGTTTGTCCGCCCAGGTTCCCAGTCACGTAGCAAGCGTGACACGAACTATAGCTTAAGTGAAGAACATTGCCTACGAAAGTCCGCGCTATATAAAATTGCATAAATAAATAAAAAAATAATCACCAGTTGCTTTACACACGTACACACTAATTTTGTTATGCACAGGCAGATTAAGTGATTTGCTCAGAATCACAGGCTGTTGAGCGTCCCTGCCGACACTCGAACTCTGTTCTACAGCTTCGAGGTTGACCGCTGTAGCCGTTAGGCCACATCCTGGTAAACCTAACCTCAAAGGAGCAATGTTTTTTGCAAATAATATTTACAACACAATATTTACGTCAGGTGATAATGTTGTTATCGATACTCTGACATACAACCAATCTAGTGCCGTCCCGTTAAATTCCTGTAGGACTAAAACAGGCCCCTCCAGTTGATATTAAACACAGCCGAGACGCAAGAACACAGAAAGCGTGTTCATGGATGGCCCCAATAAAGCAATGTATGCCATACGCAATAAACGGCATCTCGGTAGGATTTTGTCCAAATGTTCCATCTGCTTCAAGGCACCTCTCGCTCATATGGTGGCCGGGTCTCACTTTGCGTATGTCAATGGTTTGCATTTCTTTCCTGTGTGTATGCCGTTAGTGGGTGAAAATGGAAATGGAGCCCTCCGCGGTGTTGTGGCCTACCACGCCAAGCCAAAGGAAACGTGTGGAGGACAGAGCGGCCTCGACGGCTAGGGTACAAGTCAACAGCAAACATTGAAAATAGATATATTTTGCCTTTAAAGCTCTTTGTGGTCTTGTGCTATTCAGTTGACCGCATTTGAGCCTCTATTCCTAGGTAGACGCTGAGATGTGGAAGGCTGAAAGACGATTACAATAAAGAAGAAAATAAGCAATTTTAGAAACGACGCCAGAAACTGGTCAGTAATGACTGCTCTTATAGTGTTCCAATGTTTACCGCACTATATTATTGCACTCACGCTGTATTGGAATATATCGGACACGTCTTTGTTTGTAGGCCTGAAGCCTCCCTGTGGCTGGCACGTGACGCTGTGTCACTCGTACCTGGAAGGGGGGGGGGGTGAGGGGGGGGGGGCATGACGGAGGTCACTCCGACGATAATGAACTCCAGCACACCGGACCCCGCGCAGGGCTACTGGACGGTGACGCGTCCTCATCAATTATCCCTCATTGGAATCCATGATGCGTGGCCTTTGTACTCAAATCAACCTCGGCAGCAGAAAGGCTACGACCATACAATACCGCCTCGGCCGACAGCCGATTATTACAGCAGCGGGGAATAACACACGGAGTAGGGCCCCCAGAGCCCGTCAGAAGAGATAATAACGAGGCGTACTCAATTACCACCCACAGACGGGTCATAATTACACACAGATCACCCAAGACAACGCCATCTGTGCAGCGCGCATGCAGCACGCGCGCTCTTCAAAGGGGGTGTTTTCTCCGTGTCCACGTCTATTTTGCAGTCCTTTTCATACTGCGGTGACACGAATTATAAAGTGTTGTGGCAGCGCTGACACCGCCTCCTGCGCTCCGGCACACATACCGCAATTCTGGGACTTTCTGAAGAGCGCCCAGGCACCCAGAGCTCGTGCAGGTGCTGCAACACCACAAGACCGAACTTGGGTCTGGGAACAACCTGGACGCTTCCTGCAACACCAGAAGACCAAACTTGAGTCTGGGAACAACATGGAAGAGCAGGAAGGCGGGTGCCCTCAATGCCGGACCAGATTCGGGGGCGTTCCCGAGGGCTTTTGGCTGACGTAGCGTGACGTCGCCAAAAGCCAAAAATTCTCGGGAACGCCCCCGAATCTGGTCCGAGATTGACGGACAGAGCCGTCTCCCAATGGCTAGCCTCCATTTATGGGGCTAGCCAATGAGAGAGTGGGGACGGTCCAGTCCCCACACACAGATCTCATTAAGTTTTTCCTAGCGCATGCGTACTTCGTACGCATTGGCTAGGCAAAACCTAAAAACGTCTCTTACAGTGGCAGATGTTAGGGGTGGTTAGACTTTTAGTTTGTGATTGCTCTGAATTATAGCCGCCTTTATTTGCTGTGTGCTGGATGTTTATCGCCATGAAGTGTCTTGATAGCAGTGTGCGTCATAAGTAATAAAATGAAGTTACATTTTACGTACATTGGTGATATAAACCGGTCCCCTTAAGCTTACACGTTTATATTGCCCAACGTGCACATTTCCACGTTTAGGGATAGGAAAAATAAAGAATGATCATACTTTTTCAAAAAAACTGTTCTTTTCTTCCGAGTAAATAAATATTCCAGGTATACTCCCCCACAGAAACCTTAAACATACTCCATGCACAAGTGCATCATATTGCCCTTCGGCACATCTGCATTTCCGTTTAAGTGTAGGTTGGGCACTCAGATAAGCCTGATAAATGTATGTCCTAAGGTTTGTGCATACCCAAAACATTACTACAGTGAGAATTCACACGAATTGTGTAATTCATGTCCTTGGCCACTTCTCTCACGCTCTCCTGGAACACCCGTTTTGTACATCCATTTGGAATTTAATTTGTGGACCAAATACCTTTGAAAATCTTGCAAATGTTATGCAGTCACAGATTTCAGCTTTCTCCAGTCTTACGTCCAAGGGCTTAGCTTCAGGGAGGGTGTTTGGGGTGTTACACCCCCCCTAATAAATGCAGTTTCTGATAGATAGTTGGGTAAAGGTGCTTTCAGTCGGGTATTGTGAGTTGTAGTTAGATGTCACCACTAATTTTTACACACACACAGAAAAAAACACACACACTCTCTCCCTCTGTTTTGAAAGTCATCAAAAATATTGGTATTTAACAAAATATTGTATTTTCTCTCTAGTACTTCTACTAATTCGCTTTCCTCTGCCTTTCCACTGCCCCTTAGTCCCTTCTAATTTACTCTGCTTGTCGTATAATGTTGGGTTTTTTTTATTTCAGAAGATTTTATTGAACATTTTCAAAAACAAATGAACAAGGGAGGGAGAAACAGCAAAGGAATACAAAAAGATGCATATTGAAGCGTCTAGGACTGGTACAGAGGAACCGGCTTAGGGGGCTGGCGTATAATAATCATGAACGTATATCAAAACTAAGGCGGGTCGCATCAAATCAAGACGAGAAACAGCAAAGGAATACAAAAAGATGCATATTGAAGCGTCTAGGACTGGTACAGAGGAACCGGTTTAGGGGGCTGGCGTATAATAATCATGAACGTATATCAAAACTAAGGCGGGTCGCATCAAATCAAGACAGTCTAAAAAAAGTTTACAAATAATAAGAAGGGAAATAATAAGGTAAAGGAAAATAGGAACCAGTAGGTGGTTGAGTGAGAAACGGTATATAGAGAGGAGCAGCTCAGATAGAGTACAAGGTACATGGTGCCAGGTATCTTGCAACAAGTATTTCACCGTAGGATAGTTAGACAGGACAGAGACAGAGATTGGGGGATCGGTGTCAGCCAGCATTGAGGAGCAAATAGTTTGCTTGATCAGGGCAGTAGCAGACATGAGGCGGTAAGTAACAAGGTATAAAACAAGCTACTCACACAAGGGGGTTTGGTGGTGGCCAGCCTGATTGTCAAAGAATATAAAGCTCACACACACACACACCCCCAATCTTACTGACCAAGCCACGCCCCTGCTTAAGTTTCACATATGCCTGAAAAATGCCTTGTAATAGACCTGCCCACCAAAACAAAAATGCCACTGTGTAAGGAGGGGGTGAGGCCTTGGAGGGGGTGGGGCCTTGTGCTGAAAAGTACCTAAGAGCCCTGCCGCACCCAGCCAAAAAAAACCTCTCCTCCGTAAAAAAACAAGAAAACCTTGCTGAGTCTGTTTCCGATGTCCTGGGGTGTTTTCACACCCCTTTATGGACCTTAGCAGTTCAAAGCCTCTGAAAACGAGATGGAAATCCACGGTTAAAAAGGGATTTTCCGCTGGTTTCTCTCCACTCTGTAATATCGGCTGCTCAACAGGTGACCGTGTGAAGGTAGCCTATATCTTAGGTCACACGGAGGCAGTGTGAGTTGGCAGGTCTGCTTGTGAGTCAGCTACAAAATGTCTGCCTGTCACAAGCAGGAATACATCATAGAAAATGCTGCATTTGAAAGACTACACAAGCAACCATCTTCCTAGGATAGCGGAGAAGTATTTGTGAACTCACTCTGTGAAATTTGAAAATATGCCTTTGTATTTCTTTGTCCTGTTAACTAATTTGTGTGTTTTTTTGTGTTTAGGCAATTGAAACATATCAGCGAGACCCTGCCATGAAACAGATGCTTAACCAGCTGTATTTCTACATCATGCCGGTGTTTAACGTGGATGGGTATCACTACAGTTGGACTGATGTAAGTAGCCCTCTCATACTGCCAGAAAAGTAATTTCGTAACAAGTAAACAATTCACATTTCAAGGCATATGAACCTGGACACCCTCTGCAGAGTATTTAGCCCTACAAAAATGTTTCTAGGTTTGGATTTGGCTTAGGCCACCTTAACATATACAGATGCAACTCGATAACTCAATGTAGAAAAGTCTTTATGCAATTCTTTAAACAGGTTATCGCTTGGTTACACTGAATGCAGGGTTGACAAAAGTGGGGTTGGCAGCCAGGGCTGTGCATCAACCCAGCGCTTTGAGGGCCATGTTACCACAGCATTTCTTTTACATACCTCAAAAGCAGCCATATATATATTTATATATATATTCACTGAAAAAACCATAGGTTATAGACCATATATAGTTAGGAATTAGCATTTACAAAACCTTGAAAATTCACTGAAAAAACCATAGGTTATACACCATATATAGTTAGGAATTAGCATTTAAAAAACCTTATTTTACTCACACAAAACCATTGAAATTCCATATATAGTTAGTTGTACTAACTATATATCGCGCACCCGCAATCCACTGCTGATGATGTCACATATTACATCATTCATGACATGGTCAGTGACATCACTGATGACATCACTGATGACATCTCAAATGACATCACTGATGACATCACTGATGACATCATCCAGTGATTATGTGTTTCTGTAAAGTTTAAATATGTTTTACTTATTGAAGAATGAGTGGATGTATAAGTGTCTGAATGAAGGTTTTAGTAGGTGCGTGATTGACTGTATGAGTGAGTGATTAAATGCGTCTTACTGAATGCACGGGTTAGTGACTAAACTGTCTGAAAGTGTGCATCAGTATGTCTGTTGTAGTGCAAGCTGCTGCATGTGTTGATCAGTAGCTATATGATTAACTATATGGGTCATTAATTGGTTGCCCAAGTAATTGTATGGGAGACTGAGAGTGTTTATGGGTGGCTGGGAGGTGTATGACTCTCTGCATAGATGTGTGAGCAGTTGATTCACTAGGTGTATGGGTTCAAAAGTGCATGTGGAAACATCTGTATGGGCGGTTGACTGTGTGCATGAGTGCATTGGTGAGTGAATGGATATCTCAGTGCTACATGTCAAAGTAAGTACATATGTAAAACACAGTACATGTGAGAGTTGACATATATAAATAACTGTGCATAAGAGCCAGTGAATGTGTGAGTGGCTGTATGGATCATTGTGAACTTGTATCCAGGATTGTATAAGTGAGTAAATATGTGTTAGTATATGTTTCAATAAGTAAGGTGTGTATAACTGTATAGTTGAGGAAATGGAGGTGTGATTGATTCTTTGCATGACTGACTAGGTGTGTGAGTAACTCCATGGATGAGTGACAGTCTGTGAGTGTCTGTTTTCACTGAGTGTATATAAGGTTATATTAGAGTCTGAAGAGGTTCATCGTATTATCACATGAATGATGTCATCAGTGATGTGATCAGTAATGTCAAATGAGATGTCATCAGTGATGTCATTTGAGATGTCATCAGTGATGTTATTTGAGATGTCATCAGTGATGTCATCAGTGATGTCATTTGAGATGTCATCAGTGATGTCATCAGTGATGTCATTTGAGATGTCATCAGTGATGTCATCAGTGATGTCACTGACCATGTCATGAATGATGTAATATGTGACATCATCAGCAGTGGATTGCGGGTGCGCGATATATAGTTAGTACAACTAACTATATATGGAATTTCAATGGTTTTGTGTGAGTAAAATAAGGTTTTTTAAATGCTAATTCCTAACTATATATGGTGTATAACCTATGGTTTTTTCAGTGAATTTTCAAGGTTTTGTAAATGCTAATTCCTAACTATATATGGTCTATAACCTATGGTTTTTTCAGTGAATTTCATTGGTTTTTTAAAAGCTAATATCTACAGCTGTAAAATGTATTCTTCTTTAAATCCAAAAATATATTTTATATGTTTATTAATAATTTTTTTTAAATATTTTTTTGTTTCGCTCCCGGTCCGCTAACCGGGAAGCTTCCCGTTAGCTCAATTCGATTCCGCGATCCGGTCCGCGAACCGGTAACAAATCAACATAGTGACGGTATCGCGTTGCCGCGTAATGCGTCTTATGACGTACAGCGTTAGCGCACCCGGAAGTGCCCCGGGGCGCGGACCGAGGCGCGAAACGCAACTCCCCGGAAGCGATCCCCGGCGCGAAAGCGCGACGTATCGCGTTGCCGCGAAATGCGTCTTGTGACGTATCGCGTTAGCGCACCCGGAAGTGTCCCGGGGCGCGGACCGGGGCGCGGACCGGGGCGCGAAGGGGAGCGACCCGGAAGCTAACCGGGGAGCGTTCCGCAGCGCGTAACATGAGCGTGAGAGGTCATGTGACTTGTTAATAAAACTTTTCATTGGTTCATTTCACTTTTAGTTTCATAATTATGGAAGGCTAGGTCATGTGACCTAAAAATAACACTTTTCATTGGTTAAGAAGTATTGTTTTTTCCAAATGATGAAAACCACTCCTTCTTTCCTCACTCTGACTTTCATTATTGTGAGAGGAAGACCTATTTTGCTTCTTGGAAGACCTATTTTGATTGTATGAAAATGGCTTCACTGATTGCTTCAGCTGGTGCACCCCCACCACCACCTCCACCTCCTCATGGGAAGAGAGGACCACCTCCCCAGGTGGTTACCAACACTGAGGAGGAAGATGAAGAGATGGATGAGGAGGGAGAACAACCACAATTCCTGGAAGAGTTGCCCCGGGTTTCAAGAAAGAAACCCAGTTTCATCTGGCAGTTTTTTTCCATCCCTCGTGGCCAAAAAAAGGTCAATGCCAGGTACGCAACATGCCTCATATGCAAGGAACAATTGTCCAGAGGGACGGACAAAAAATACAGCTATGGTAATCATACCATGCATAGGCACATGACGAGGAAACATCCCCTAAATTACAGCCGGGCGGAATTAAGGGATATGATGGACAATCCTCGACCAACTCCTGTGGCGAGACCAACAACATCGGTTTCTTTATCACCAGAGGAGGCACGGGAAACTGTGCCAAATATCCAACCAAATTTTGGGAATATGATACATTTATGTATGCGCTGTCGTGCATTATTAGCTTGTGGCAACATGAGCATCAATGCACTGAACCTGGCGTATGAACACCATGATTGCCCTAACCGCCCCCAGTAATTTTTTTTTGCTCCTGTTGAGCCCTTTTCAACGCCTGTTTTTTGTTGTTTCCCCCCCACAAAAAAAACAAAAAAAATTATAAAATCGTTCAAAAAATACAAAAAAAACAAAAAATGTTCAAAAAATAAAAAAAAATATAAAACAACAAAAATATTAAAAAAAAAGTTCTTTTCAGAACTACCTTCCCTTTCCAAAAAAATTGCTACAATGTTTAGCACTCTGGCAAGCTCTATTTCTTTTGGTTCGCTCCCGGGTTAGCTTCCCGGTACGCGGACCGGGAGCTAACCAAAAAAAAAAATTTTTTTTTAAAAAAAGTGTAAGTATAAGGAAAGTAAACAGAGAGTGATGTTTCAAGAAAGACAGCTATAGGGAGTAAAGAAGAGATACTGTTTAATAGATCTATTTACCAAAGAACAGACAGAAGAGGGTATAATTGTGAAAAACAAAATAGATAACGAAGTGAAAGAAAAACAAGCATTGGCATAGCCAATAGGTATCGACTTTGGGACCTTCCAAGTATTTAGTTATGCAGCATAATATCCTTGGTGCAGCAACATCAACTGTTGCATGGCTTAACACGTATAAGGTCCCAAAGGCGAGACCTATTGTCTATGCCAATGCTTGTTTCTTAAGTAGAATTGCAATACGTCTGGCTCTTCCATGTGAAAAGATCTTATCTTGTGCTCTAAAGATTGCTAAAGTCTCGACAGAGAACAGGCTAGGCTGTAAGTAGGGTAAATTGCGCTTGGTGATCTGTTTGAGGGAGCGTCTGCTTTGCCTGGTGTCTTTGGAGAGCAATTTTGATTGTTATACTGGACAATATAGCCCTAATGTAAATAACATAGGGGCATATTATCAACATAGGCAATAAAAGTTTTGCAGCTTTTATCGGCAGAAATGTGTCGCTAAAGCTGCTTTTGCGGCAGAAAACTGCCGCTAAAGCCGCTTTTGCACCAGTTTTCTGCCAATAAAAAGAGCAATAATTTTATTGGCTGCATTCATAATATGCCCCTTAGTGTGCTTCAACTACACAGAGAAAGCATTATGAACAAATAGTGATACAGTGATCAGTCAAAGACACTAAGAGTAATAGAGACGGAGTGAGTGAACAAGAGTGAGGAACTATGAGAAGAAAGGGACTGAGAAAAAGAGTGGAAGGAGTTGAGTAAGTAGGTAATAGAGAAAGGAATGAGGGAAGTAGCAAAGGCAGGAAACTGAGGATTAAAGAAATGAAGCAGTGGAACTAATAGTAGTTCAATGTGATAGAAATGTAACGAAAAGAGTACAAAATATTTACCTTATAATTGTCGTTAAATTACTCATTTTTTATTTTTATACTTTCAATCTGTGAAAGAGAGAACAAACATTTGAAAAATATAAAAACATGTATTAAAAAATTACAAAAGACAAGGGCAAAGATTGAAGGACAAACAGTTTTTCAATAACTTTGACACTTACAGAAGCTACACAGTCCTAAAGATATACATTTTAAACTAACACTATCTTGATGCAGATGAAGTGAGGCCTATCTTAAAACATGGTGCATCTTTTGCATTGCTGTTGTCTCAGAAAAGTGTCGCAAGACACTAAAATTTAAAATAATTGCTTCAGGATGTCAATAAGATGTCTACTATCCAGAGTTTTGTTTCAGGTGAGGCCTACTCAGGGTTGCAAATGAAATTTCGAGTTGTTGAAGAGAATAGAGGACATAATACATGTGAAGGTCTACCAATGAAGTGAGTCATGTCCACTGCAATCTTCAACAAAGTCCAAACCTCCTATGTTTCCCTGGACAGACCTAAACTTCATCTGCACAATGTGATTCGTAATGATAGGAAACACAGGTGATGTAATTGAAATACATGCAATTTATTTTGCTCATTTCACAATCACATCACTTGTGTTTCCTTTGCTTAGGTATCTCATTGTGCAGATGTAGTCTAGCATATGAAAGAATACGCAGAAGTGCAGCACTGCATGCAACAACTTTGACACTTACAGAAGCCTCACCTTCTCCATGCCTCCTACACAGTTCTACATATACATCATAAATGCAAACAGTACAGAATTAATTATACATGTTAAATGGTTTATTTTTGCTGTTCTCAGAATGTATCAAAATTCACTAAAAACAGTGACTTGAAGGTATTCATCATGTAACAGCGGGGAAAAAAAAACACAATCAAAATGATTGTGTTTAAAAAACCCATACAACATCAGAAATCAAAAATCAGAACTCCTTAAAGTTAACTTACTTTCCATGACGTCCAAGGATGTCCTATGAATAGCTTACACTCTTTTGTGCTGTTATTACTTTCAGCCCGCCACTTTCTGAAAGAAAATCTCCATCGTTTTTAAAAACATGTTACATACAATAAATGACTTCTTGCTCTCTACCACAAGATTCCACAAGGCCAAATCTTGTCAGAGCCATGTATAACTCTTGGATTTCTTGTTAGCCAATCCCATCATTTGGCATTTCCGCAACTTTCAGAATTAAAATGTTGAAGATCATTTTCACAATCCTGGAATAGTAATATCTTCCCCTTCTTGCTCAGTCATGTTCTACATTTCCTATGACACTGATACTGCTTAATATGAAGCAGACTTACACTACCTCTATGACTACAACAATTATTTAATTCTCTACATCACTTTTAATCACAAAGCAATGTAAAACAGTAGACAGCATTGCAGACTTACATTCCCTCTACTCCATGTTTTGATTGGCTGCTTCAATTAGCTTATAAAAAGAAACAGTTTTTCTGAACTCATTCAAAGTGCATATATATCTCCATGATGTCCAGTCCTATGATTAGAAGTTATGTCTCTGTACTACACTTATCCTCAAGGCCAAATCGTGTAGGAGCCATTAGAACTTCTTGAAATTCCACAGAGCACATCCCGAGATTATTTCCCTAAAATTTTGGTTTTAAAAACACCAGGTAAGAGTTTTTAAGGTCATACGGCAATTTTTTTTTGAAAATTAAAACAGAATCATTGCAGAATGACCAGCCATTTCTAGACTTTAAATAAGCTGTGTAATGTCCTGATGATATTGAAGGGCCGTCATGATATATAATTGCTGTAGTTACAAAAGTCCTTCCTGATATTGACAACTGCGAAGCTACAAATTTTTTTATTAAAGTTGTCAATTTTGTTCCATCAGGCCTACATCGTTGGAACATTAAAATGACGTACTGGCCATATGTTCGTATAAATAATGTGGACATCATTTCAGATTTACATTGGCTACACTCCATGTTGTGATTAGCAGCTTTTACTAGCTTATTAAAGGAGACTGATTTACTGTCTGGCAAAGTTAAATATATAAATCTTTCTGAGTCTACACTAGTAGTACTTGATATCATACAGTTCTCGCAGTCATGCTGCCATTGATAAGAAAGCCCAAACAGCTGATCTACATCTACACCTTCAGCATGTAATACATCAAGCATATACATTAAAAACTCCTGACAATCTTGCTGAATATTTTGAGAGAATTGTGTTTGGCCTGAACATCTGTCTAACAGATTTCGAATTTCAGACACACTTTCTATGTTTCTTCTATCAGTGGTACATTTCTCTAACACAGAATTTAACAAACCGCAAAATCTTTGATCAGAATTGACCACAATCTCTTCTTTTACATTTTTTAGAGAAAACAAAACATTAATTACTACATTAGCATAGCAGTTGACACCAGAACTGTTTTCAAACTGAAAACCAACAACATCTTCAACAGAATCCTTTTTGTTTCTGCTTGTAATTTTAGGTTTATTCACTTTTTGTCTTTTTGCTATAACCTCCCCAGTATTGTTCTCATTTCTTCGTTTCCGGCCTACCAGACGTTTCTCAAACAAAGGAAACTGAGGCAAATGTGGCGCATACTCTCTTCTTAACCTATTGTATTCCTTAACACAATCTAGATCTGCACAAATGTTTGTGACATCACACTCAATCAAGTACAATCCCGATAAAGTTCTAACTCGTGACAATGCCACATATGCCATACCCTCCTTGAACACAGAACTGCCAATATTCACCAATGCACTGTCTACACTTAAACCTTGCGATTTATGGATTGTCACCGCATATGCCAAGCAAACAGGAAACTGCTTACGGCGAACATATAAGTCTTTTACAAGCAAAAATCTAGCAGAACAACGAGCAATTAGCTGTACTTCCTCAATGCCATCAAATTTAATTTTTAAAAATTCAATTCCATCTCTATTTCTGTATTTCACAAAATCAACAACATTACCCATTGATCCATTTACCAGACCTCTTTCAACATGTAAATTCCTTCTTAAAATTATACGGCAGTTCAAGCACACATTCAGAGTCTTTTCAAAACCTACAGTTTTAGATATACTCTTCTCTAATGAATCCAATTTTGTTTTCAGATTCTCAGACAAAATAATTGTTGATCCCATATGCTCTACTCTATCAATAGCTTCCAGTTTCACAATCTCTTGCTTTTCTAAATGCAACATTTTGTTGTTAAATTTGGCACATTCTGCAAGAGTTGGCATCAAACATATTCCAGATTTCTTTTCAGTAATTTTCTGAAAAATATTCTCAGGCACAACATCTTGTTCTGGATATAAATTTGACAGTAATCGTGCATGTAAAGCTTCTTTCCCATGCTCGGTCACTTTTCCAATTCTAACATCTTGTAGAATAGTCTTGTAAACTTCATCCTTCGCCTGACGCATATTTTCATGCAGTTCAGCATAATTGAAGTTTAACCATATATTGACGTTGCCAATGCTGCCTAGGCACTTCCTGGTATCTTCATGCGTGAGCATTTTGAACACAGGTTGCCCTTTCACTGGTGTCAGCTGCAAAAGATCTCCGAAAACAATGATGTGTTTGCCACCAAATAACACATCATACTCTGTTTTGAGAACTTCTTGCATCCTCAAATGCACAAAGGCAAGCATGACATTGGAAACCATGCTTACTTCGTCAATGATAAGAAGTTTCATTTTCCTCAAGATTCTTGAAACTTCAAAACAAGCATCTCCAGATAGCTTGTGATATTCTAATTTGTTGTCATGCTCCACTGGCAGCATCAGTAAACGATGTAAAGTAATCCCTTTAATATTATGTGCTGCCAGTCCAGTTGGAGCAGTGACAACACAAGACAGCGATGACTCTGTCCTTTCCTGCAAATAGCATGAAATTGCTTTAATGAGGAAACTTTTTCCAGTTCCCGCTTCTCCACTCACGTACAGTCGGACAGGCTTCAACGACGTACATGAGCACTCTTTCTTATCATGACTTAATCCATGATCAATTTGCATGGTAACTTCGTCATATATTTTCCTCTGCTCAACGTTGAGTTGCCTTTCCAACTCTTCTAAGTTAACCGCATCCTCTTGAGCATGTGCCATGGCTCTTTCCACTTCATTCATAGCAGTGGCAGCTTCATTTTCGATAAGAGGTCCTCCTAGTGGATCCTGACTCAATGAAGCAGAACTCTGACTGTCCTGAGAACTGTCTCTGGCAATCTCGGCTGCAATCGTTGCTTCCTGCTCAATTTCCGCATTCAACATTTCTACATATTTGGGAAAAGCAGGACATTCTATGGTCTCCTTGGCGGCATTGAAAGAGTCTTCGTAACAGAGGAAATCTCCAAGCAGTTCCTCTTCTGCACGCCAAGGCTTGAAAAGTTGCAAAAGTGCTAAATAGAAAAACTCCTTTTTTTCAGGAGATTCGCCACTCAATTTTCGATGGTTTATCAAGTGGCATTTTCTTTGCTTGACCAGACATCCCTCACTTCCTATTACAGCATACACTCCTTTCTCAGTATCTTCTTTGATGTTCCTCTTGAATATGTAATTTTGCAGAACCTCATACAGACAAACATTCTCGAGGTGACTGCTTCGATTTGGATAATATGTATCCAACATGTTTGTCTTCAAAATGTCGGTACTGTTTGGCTCCTTTTCCGCCAAATACTCAATTTCCCGCACAGGTTTGAGAACTCGATTACGCGTTGCAGCAAGACCAAGACTCGCCCAAACGATACTCCTGGACTTGGCATAGAGACTTGCTGAAGACAACCGGTCAGAACATTCGTACGCTCCGATTTCTCGATGCGACAACATCTTCAGACTGAAACTGTACAACTTCTTGCTGAGGCTCTTTTCATGGGAAATGTCCTCCCACATATCCTTCAATTCTGTCTTCTCTTTTTTGGTGATGTAAGACGTCACATACCGAGCCACAGCCATACAGTTATCAGCCACAAACTGTATATCCATGTTAGCATTCCACATGGACAAAATCACCGGGTTGTAGTCGTTGATGTACTTGGACTCTTCGTTCCTCTTCAAATTGTATGTGTTTTTAGGTGATTTCTTCATCACATTATGTCGCAGCGAAGACATCAAACTGTTTACTCTTCCTTTAGAAATCACCGGTCGTGGAAAGCCGAAACGACATTTGGTGTAGAACTTGTCTTTGTTTCGGAATTTACGACGGCAGTACTTTCCACATCGATGGCTTTGGAAACGCAGAACTTTTTCTCTTAGGCTTTTCTTCTCCTTTGCGTTTGGAACAGCACACGTAGAATACTGTTGGATGAAACTCATCACTGAGTCTTCTGGATCCGTTCCAAATTTAGGTGCATCCTTGATCCACAGCAACATATGTATATGAGGAGCACCTCTTGCTTGGTACTCCTTTCTCCAGAAGAAATCCAACACCTCTCCAAGAGGTGGATTCTTCTTATTCATGATGAAAGACATCATAGCTTCAAATCTATGATTGAAGTACCTACATACATTGACTGGATCCAAAGAGCACAGTTCTCCGGGTGTCTTGAATTCGATGTTATCTACGTTAGCATTTGCCTCTCGTAGAAATTGAAGTAAGTCTTCCCAGCCATACTCGGCACAACTCAGAGTGAGGAACCATGTGGGAGTACCTAAGTTCCTCAGCATACATTTTAAATCACCATGACGACGGTACCAGTACTCATTAGTACCACGCTGACACGCCATGAGATTAATCAGGTGAGAATCCAAAATACTATCTTGGACATTCACTTTATCCATAAAATCACTTGCCGAGATGTTTTGCATGTGTATACCACTTTTCAAGATGTGGTTCACTGCATATGACAGTCCAGACAGATCGCTTTCAAACAGGAGATGAAACAAATAAGGAATGCACTGTCGAAACCTAGCATCTCCTGCATACAATCGCAAAGTCCGGTATTCAGAAGCAGGAATTTGATGAGGTCGCTCATCATATCTTCCTCCCTGACCTGTTGGAAAAAGCTGTGGGAAACACCGAGCTTCCAAACTTTCCTCCCAAACACTAATGGGACTCCCTTTGGCTTGTTTCATTTGAAACAACTCAATAGCATTCCCCATGACTTCCTTGGAATGCAAAGGATGAACACTATAATGTTCATATATTTCTTCACTAGTAGAGGGTTCTACTTTCTCAATTTGACCAGCACACAAATCGCTATCCTCTTCCTCACTTACTTCCTCTTCTGCAACATATGCATTCTTATAGTATTTATTATTTTTTTTCAAATACAATGTTGCCTTTTTAACTTTCCTAACATCTACTAAATCTTGCCATATTTTCTTATTCTTTGTCGGAACCCCATTAACTAAGATAACCAGAGGTTCCTCTTCCACTTTTTCTACTCCAATTGTGTTAATGTTTTTCTTGAAATCTAGAGGCAAATAAACAACTCTTCCCTTTAATCCTCTCTGTAAATCTGATGGAGGCAATTTCCCTGTCTTTGGCTCCATTC
The DNA here is from genome assembly GCF_964261635.1 of Lissotriton helveticus. Taxonomy (NCBI): domain Eukaryota; kingdom Metazoa; phylum Chordata; class Amphibia; order Caudata; family Salamandridae; genus Lissotriton; species Lissotriton helveticus. Next base: position 577,980,192 of record NC_136063.1, read on the forward strand.
TTACAATAGCCTGAAAGGGATGGATACTTTGAATCAAAATAGATTCATAAGTATTTAAGTCCTTCAATTCAGAAGGAATCTCAACCAATTCCAGATTATTATGAACTGCTCTAGCAGGCATCTGGTTTTGTTTTAATTTGTTACAACAATAAGTACACACACGTTGATCCAATCCCAAATCAAAACAATTTTCTACCATCAAGTATGTTGCAAAATCCTTCCATTCACTATTATTTTCCCTTTCACTTTTTGCATATAAATCCACTAACTTAGTCTGATTCTTATAATAAGTGCGTCTACAACACAGACAAGTGAAATTAGGCCTCTCACTTGATTTCACGTCAAACGTCGCAATTTCCCTCTGGAAATTATCTGTACTGGAAACCTGTACACTATCTTCCACATGACCCTCTACTTCTTGCTCAATTTCAACATTCTCCTCTTTACTTCCAAAGTAACAAAACTCAATTTCTTCACATATATTCTTCACATCTATTTCAGAACCATGCAAAAGAGCAGCGCATAATTGTTTCAGCATAATTGCTGGACTCTTAGCATAATACAACATTCTAACTAATTTCCTCACTTTGTTATGATGCACTGCTAGCATCCTGAAATGATGAAAAACACTCTGGCATACTCTCCTGGAAAGACAAGCCAGTGAATGACCATGCAAACCTGTCACTTCTCTTACTCTGCAAGGATCTAATTCTTGCAACAACATCATTTTCTGCTTCAAACTTTTTTTGTTAAATGACCGTACAAAATCACAAAGCAAATTGATGGAATCCTGTCGCACACTGCAAATACTACTACACTTCCAGGTGTACACAGGACCCTTTGCACGTCTTCCTAAAACCTCATTACCTAACAACTCTTCTGCCTCTGTTGTCACAAGTTTTTCTTTTTCAACTGGACAACCATCTTTCACTTCATAAGCACGACCACTGGTGTCAACTGCATGCACCAAATCATTATCCTGGAAATAACTCTCCTCATTAAAAAATGCCTCACAGCTTGAACTATGCATCCATTCTCCAGAAAAAACTTCACAAAAATTACTACGATTAACTATTCTCTTCCATCTACTATTTCTTTTGAAATCAAAAATTGCCTTGTTTAGCTTCCTAATTCTATTGATTATCAAAATAAATAACTTACGTTTAATTTCAAATGCCTGATCAATAACTTTCTCAACTTTTTTTTTTCTCTTATAAAAAACTAGTTTCTGTTGACCTTTCTTAATATTTTTTAACAAATTGCCAATTATCCTGTTGCGGAACATTCGTTTACGAATCTCCCTAAACTGTTGTTTCCTTCTACTATCATGCACAGATTTATCTCTTGCTCTAGCAGTAACATTTTTCACTGTCCTTTTCTTTCCATTTGATTTCCTTCTCGTGTTATGGACTGAAACATTTTCTGTAGTAATATTTTTTTTATTACAAATATTTCTTATGAAATATTTAGAGCTCTTACCCGGTGCTTTCTTCGTGGCTTGAGAAATCTTTTTGTTAGAGGACTGCTGCGTTTTTTTTTTTCACCTGCTGTCTTTGACGTTTTGCAGCCTTTATCTGTCTTTGTATTGTAGGCATGGTGAAATCTTGAAATGATCTGCAGTTGAATCTGAGGAAAAATATAATAAAAAATGTTAATAAACATTATTATCAAACAGTAAATCAGTAACAGTGATCAAAAACATAACACACTACTTGACATTTTAATTTGAAGATTTTTTAGTCATTGGCAATTTTACAATACAAAAATACCAGAAAAGAAATGACATTTATATTTATGTTACCTATGCTATTTTATATGTGAATCTGATCTAATTTTATGAGCATATTTTAATATTTTATTGAAGACACTACACATAACCTGTTTTTGAAGGTGTCTTTATTTTTAAATTAAACGGTTTACCTTTTTACTTTTTATTGATTATAAATTTTAAAAATAAATGTTTATAATTCCAAAGGCTCAAGCAGGTCAGCTTCCCATCCTATATCATATAATTCGGACAAATCTGCATCCTCATCACGCTCTTCTTCATCCTCAGGATTTAAATCATCCAAAGGATCAACATCCACTGATGTTTCAATTACAAGTTCAATGATGAGGTCAAAATCAACTGATTGCAGATTGTCGCTCATGTTGAGGTTGTCTTTATCTTTAAAGAAAGATAACAACAATGAGATGTTGCAGAGTAAGAAACAAATCTCAGAGATTATAATAGTAAAATTGTTTAACAAGATTAACATTTTGCAGCTATTATTTAGCCATGTCCAGCAATGCTGAGCAGGTGAAGCCTATGTCTAATTTTTCACTGAACAGGACTCATCTCTTCTTAACCTTGGATAAGCCTCACCGACTCTGTGTCCCCTGCACATACTTAAATGTTAAAGGGCAGATTTATATTAAATGGCACATCCCCAGGCATGCACCAGTTTTTTTTTTTTTTAATCTCTTTATTAGCATCAGATTGGTCCGTGCAAGCATACAATTACACATTAAACTGTGTACAAAGAAAACAGTAATGGTCATTATACAAAGGAAGTAAATGGAGGACTAGACCAATGACATTACAAGCATTGGAACACATTCTAGAGTCTTATTTTCACTTTTCCAATTCTAAAGGAATATTGCACACGTGGAAAGATGACACAAAGAGATATAATCATTTTCAAACAGAACGAAAACGAATGAGCCTGCGTGATAGAGAGAGCGGCAAGCAACACATCCATTTACAAGCATGACGGCAGTATCATTGGCATAGGCAGACAAGGCCAGGTAAAACGACAAACGAAAAGACCAGGGTGAGGCAACCACTCCAGCCGAGGCAAAGTGTGCAAGGAAACGGATGAGGGAAACTACTCGGTCCCAACCAGCACACTATCTAAAATCAGCAGCACACGCACACCCCATCCCAATAGTGTGTATATGCTAAGCCTTGTAGAACGCAATAGGCAGCGCATGCCAGTTTGACCAAGACCACCTAACCCACCCCTTCTGGGACAATAGAGCTAGCAGCTTGGGAGTGTGTAGCCCGTGTAATCTTGCCAATATACTGCCGATATGGGCCCCAGATGTCGATCGGGCGTGAAGCTGTCGGGATCTGCGTGGAATATTCCACACTATTGGTGTTGCATTGGGCAAGGCTGCGCATCCAAGTCTTAGAATCAGGGATTCGCCTGGACCCCCAAAGTAAAGCAATTTCCCTTTTCGCCAGCAAGAAACCGATTGCAGCAAGCCTGCGCGTGGTCCGGGGGAACTCAGCGACATAGCCAAGCAGTGCAATTTCCGGCCTGTGTTGCAATTCGCATTCTAAAATGTCGCCCAGGATGTGGTGTACCCGCAGCCAGTAGGTGTGCAGTTTTGGACAGGTCCATGTGAGATGTGCAAAATCGGCATGTGGAGCCTTGCATTTAGGGCAGTGATGAGGCCTGGCCGGGTCGATTTTGTGGGCCAGCGCCGGGGTGAAGTATAGGCGCCTCAAAAATTTAAAATGTATTAGCTTATGTCTACTGTTGACAGACACTTCTTTAGTGGAGCGGCAACAGGCATCCCATTGGGCGTCCGTGATAGGGCCGCCCAGATCAAGTTCCCACGCCGCACGAACTTTCGCATCCGAAGCAGGAAGGGCCGCCACACAGATTCCATACAACCTGGAGACCATGTGGGCTCCTGTTTGTGACTGTAGTAGGAAAGTCAATGCTGCCATGTCGTCCGGCGGCAGTGGGAACGAGGGAAACTGCGCTCTAAGCATGGACCTCACCCTAGTCAGGACAAAGGAATCCATAAACGTCCGGTCCGTAAATCGCGGATCCTCGGACACCGAAAAAACATGACCGTCCGGGAACAGATCCCCTATCGTGGCGAGTTGGTATTTGGACAACGTTCTGCGGACCACCGCTTCCGCGGTGATGGGGAGCCAGTGCGGGTTAGGCAATGGAAGAGCCGGGGAGTACAGCACGTCCAACCGAAGCAGCCTACGCAACTGCATCCAGGCCCACGATGTAGTGGACACAGTTTGTATGTCAAGTGGGTCCCGGGGCAAGCCTTTGGGCAATATCGAGTTAAGGGTAAGTGGTAGGACCAAGTCCGCTTCAGGTCTCAAATATGGGATCCGAGCGTCCGGATGGAACCAAGGATGCGCATAGGCGCACTGCGCGACTAGGTAATAAATATAAAAGTCTGGCACTCCAAAGCCACCCCGTTCATAAGGCAGCGTGAGAATGCGCCAAGAAACTCGAGGGTTCTTATCCCCCCACACTAATCGCAACAACAGAGAGCGTAGTTGGGCGAAAAAGATTTGAGTGAGCGGGATCGGTATGTTATTAAATAAATACAAAAAACGGGGAAGTATAATCATTTTGATTATGGCGATACGGCCGGCCATCGAGAGAGGGAGGCGAATCCATCGCGTAATATTATCCTCCAGAAAGTCCAACGCCTGTCCGTAATTGAGACGTATCATGGATACCGTGTCTAGATGAATGTGGATACCCAGATATTTCACCGAATCAGTATTCCACTCAAGCGGGAACGGGCAGTCCCAGCGAGCAGTGGAGGGGGTGAGCGGGAAGATGTCAGACTTGTGCCAATTAACGCGAAGGCCAGAATATTTCCCAAAGCGCTCCACCTCAAGCAGCAAGGGCGACAGGTTGGTCTCCGGAGACCTGACATACAGGATGGTGTCATCTGCGTAGAGGGAGATAAGTAACGGACCCGTCCGGAACTGGAGCCCGCGATGCAAGTGGCGCTCCTGAAAGTGTCGTACCAAGGGGTCCATGGCCAGAATATACAATAGTGGGGACAGGGGGCATCCCTGTCGGGTTCCCCGGGAAAGAGGGAAGCTATCAGAGAGCGTGCCGTTAAGGCGTAGCCGTGCTCTGGGGGCAGTATAAAGCAGCTCGACCGTGGAGACAAACAGGGACGGCATGCCCATTCGGTGCATGACGGACAGAAAAAACGACCATTCTAAGGAGTCAAATGCCTTCTCGGCGTCCAAAAACACCGCAGCCGCCGGAGTATCTGGCTCAATCCTGTGAAGTATAGAGAACAGTGTCCGCAGATTGAAGGAGGTGGATCTATGAGGGACGAATCCAGACTGGGCTGGTGAAATGATAGATTCCATAAGTAAAGACAGTCGAGTGGCTAGGACTTTCGCCAAAATCTTATAGTCAAGATTAAGTAGGGAAAGGGGCCTGTAGGATCCACACCTAGTGGGGTCCCGACCCGGTTTAGGAAGTAAGATGATAACTGCCTCCCGCAGCGTGGGCGGCAGAATCCCCGTCTCGAGCGCCTCCGCATACACCTCGATGAGGCGAGGAACCAGTTCCTCCTTGTATGCCTTATAAAAGTCGGCCGAAAAGCCATCCAGACCCGGCGCCGAGGAGCCCTTTAATGCATCAATGGCTTCCACAACGCAGTCCGGCTCGATAGGCATCGCCAAAAATTCCTGCATATGTTTCTCTAGGAACACCATAGAGATTTCGTTAATATAGGGGCCCGGGTCGCGACAGTCAGCCGTCAGGCCTGAGGTGTACAATTCCTTGTAGTAGGATAGGAAGGCATCGCAAATGTCAGGGGTGGTCTGATGACGAACACCTAAATCATCTACCAGGTCAGAGATGTATGAAGCCTGGCGGGGGGGACGGAGCAAGTGGGCCAGGAGCTTGCCAGGCCTGTCACCTTCGCCATATTGCCTAGCTGAGTGTTGTGTGCAGAGATATGTCAGTTCCCTGTCTGCAGTGTCCCTGAACTCTTGCAGCAGTTCGAGCCTCTTCGCCTCCACTCTACCGTCTGTGTCAGTGAGCGTGTCCATGTCCAGTGCGGCAATGTCCGTCTCAATACGGGTCAGGGAAGCACGGATCTCGCGCAAAGCCCCTACATGTTTGTTGATGCAAACCCCTCTAATAGTGGCCTTGAACCCCTCCCACAATGTAGCCCAAGTGTCCACCGAGCCCTCGTTTAACTCAAAATATTCCTCTATGGCAGTACGAACGTCCTCCTTGAAAACCGGATCAGATAACGCCTTGCCAGGAAAGCGCCATTGCCTCTCATACCCTCCCAACCTGGGGATCAGTAGGGTCAGCACTATGGGAGAGTGATCAGACAGCGTGCGTGGGAGTGTCGAATGGTCTCTCACCCAACCGGCCACCCCTGGGGAAAGGAGCCAATAGTCTATTCGGGTACTAGTGTTGTGATATCCCGAGTGGTGGGTGTAGGTGGGTGTGTTGGAGTGCAAACGGGCCTCAATGTCAATCAGTGGGTAGTGCGCGCACATATCCGCCAGCACAGCGCGTGAACGGGGCTTACAATCTGGGGAAGAGGAGGTGCTATCCCTGGCAGGGCACATCAGCAGGTTAAAGTCCCCCCCCATTATCATCATATCAGTGTCTAATCGCAGCAGAACATCCTGGAGACCCTGGAAGAAGGTAGGGGAGTCAGAATTGGGGCCATATAGTCCAACAAAGGTGACCTTGAAGCCCAGAAGTACCCCTATAACCACAACATACCTGCCATCTACATCAAATACAGTATCTGAGAGCACAAATGGGACGCGTCTGTGTATCAAGATCGCCACCCCCCTCGCATATCTGCTATAGCTAGAAAAAAATCTGTGTGTGCCCCAGCCTTTTGCAAAGGAGGACGAGTCAGCTCCCACCAGGTGCGTCTCCTGCAGAAACAATACATCCACCCCGTGTCGCGCTGCGTAGTGTAGAACTTGCCGTCTTTTCCTCGTGTCGTTCAAACCCCGGACATTCCAAGACATGAAGGTAAGTCTGGAAGGACCAGACTGCTGACCTATCTTAGCCATTCAGACTCGATGTAATCACAATAAAACATGTGCGTGCAGAGCCGCCGCCACTCTCCCGCAAAACAGGCATCATCAAAATAGCAAAACAGTGCGTGTGCACAAACAACAGAACCAAAGCATAAACCAACCCATCCCAACCACCCACCACCCAGCCACTCCTCAAGTCCCAGGAGGCTTCTCCCACCCTTACGGAGATAACCTAGAGCAACATACAATAACAGTTGTCCAACAATGTACCTGTAAAATAAAGACAACGTTAGAGAAAAGTACAGTACGGCTCGCGCCATGGGGGTAGGCAACGCTCCGCCATGCGAGAACCACAATCGGGGCAACGTTCAATTCTCAGCAATTATGGAAAGCACTGCAAAAAAGAGGTAACAGCATTGACAGATGCAGAATACTGAGGTAAATAGCCTGCAATGAAAAAGATGGGGTGGAGATAAGTCAACCCTGTCCGGTTTCAGTAAACAGGTCAGCACTAGCCTGCTAGTCAGTGTGTGGCGGAGACCGTCGTGCATCATCCGATGCACGAGGCGACCCTCTGTTTTTGTAGGATCGACAAAATTCCTGTGCCTCCGCAGGGGAATCAAAAATGCGAAACCGGCCATCCACGTCCACTCGGAGCCTGGCAGGATACAGCATCCCATAGCGGAGCCCCAGTTTACGCAAAGCAGCCTTGACACCAGTGTACTTACGGCGCGCATCTTGGACCATGACTGTGAAGTCTGGGTAGAAAGAGAGCACGTCCCCCTGCCACCGAACTTCACCCGCCTCCCTGGCAGCTTTCAGTGCCGCGTCTCTGTCCCTGAAGTTCATGAGCCTGGCTATAATGGGTCGGGGCGGCAGGCCCGGGTTAGGCCGGGGCCCCAGTGATCTGTGCGCGCGTTCCACCACGAAGCCAGATGTAAACGTGTCTCGGCCAAAAAGTTCGATTAGGAGGTGTTCCACAAAAGTGTCAAAGCGTCCGGTAGCTGTCGTCTCCGCCACACCAATTATTCGGATATTATTGCGCCTACTGCGCGCTTCTAAATCCTCGTTCTTGATTGCGACGTCTTTAAGGATCTTCTCCACACGTTCCAACCTTTTCAACGTCGACGCAGCTCCATCCTCGATGTCGGAAACTCTGGATTCCGCCAGGTCCAGACGCCTATCGTGCAGCTGAATCGTCGCGCCCATGTCCGCCATTTTCTTTTCGAGGGTATCAAAGCGGGAGTCCAGGGCCTTGAATCCAGCCCGCATCTCACCCATCATTTCAGCGACCATACCAGCGGTGTCTTTCGCCGCCGCCTGGCCCCCGGTGTCCGCCTCAGCTGCTGGCGAACCCGCAGACGTACGGAGGGGCGCCGAGCTGAAGGTAAGTCTCTTCTGGGAAACATCCTTTTTCACCATGGTGGAAGTAATGGCGGGCAAATCACCAGTGTCACAGGACCCCACGACAACTGCGATAGCCAAAGAGTCGAGCACAGCGACAGGGCACCCCGACAGCAAGGCGGTCAGGTCGGGACCAGAGGATCAGGGGTACTCGATGTTGCCCCGCACCAGGGCTGAGACGAACCGCAGGAGCCTCAGAGTCGCCAAGGTAGAAGCACACAGGTCATCGGGATATCAAACTGGCTGGAGCCAAACGTCAGAGGCCCTGCGCAATACGTAGGGTCAGCAAATGGACGCGGCGATCACACAGCAGCAGCTGACAGGTCCAGGGCCTCGCCGAGGCAGGCAGCAAATGGTGGCGCAGTGTGGGGACCAGGTAGTCAGGGCCTCGAGGTATCAGCAGCACAGATGGGCAGAGGCTCGCAGGTCATGCAGCCAGCGCCAGCATTGTAAAGTGCACAGGCTTCCGATATGTCTGGCCAATCGCAGCAGCAGGAGATCAGGAGAATGTAGTCCTGGGTCTGCAGGGGGACAGACGCGGGTCTGGGGTGCACGTTAACGGTGGGGGCAAAGGAGACAGGCCCCCACCGGATGCAGCGATGTGTTGCCGTCCATAGAGCACCTAGGAGCCCGCCGGACACACCCCCCGCCAATCCCCCCCAACCCCGGAGCCCGCCGTCCGCACCCTCCGCTCGCCGCCGCACTTCCCAGGCAGCCCCCGAAAATCGAGGCCCCGGCTCCCAAGGCCGGACCAGGCCGCAAGTGCCGGTCGCGCACCGAGGGGCCGCACCCCTACCAACGGGCACCACCGGGGCCGAGCAGCGGACCCGGGAGGGCACAATAGCGACCCCAAGGCCGAAGGGGTCAACGAGGAGGCAAACAAGCGGACTCACCAGGCGCTCCGGCGCTGCAAAGTAACGGCCCGCGAGGCACAGCCGGCCTCAGCACCCCTCAGCTGTTCCGCCCGTTCTCGCTGTCCCCCGTCCTCCAGACTAGGCAGGCTGCATCAGGTGGCGTTAGGGGTCAGTTGCAGGCATATTACGACCCCAGCGCAGCGCCGGATCTCTTGCGAACGGCCCCGTTCCTCTCTCGCCCGGCGGAGCTCTACAGTCAGGCGGCCATTTCGTTCGCCTGCGTAGCCACGCCCCCCAGGCATGCACCAGTTAATGTGCACCACTGCTTTACCACCCATGGTGTGCCGCATTTACAATCAGATAGGAGAAAGCTGCGTCAAAACCCTGCGCCTGCTTGAAGGTGGCATAGGTCTTGACGCAGCATTGTGGAGATGGGGCACCCCTGAGCCTTGGTGGAGCTGCATCGCACTTGCGATACAACTCCAGCAATGCGCCACCTTTACGGCACAGATGCGTCACGCATCTGTGCCGTTTTTGCCCCATGCTGCGCCGCATTGTAAATGCAGCACAACATGGGTGGCGGAACAGTGGCGCAGGATGACTGTCACATCCCTGGTGATGCGCCAGTCATCATAAATCTATCCCTAAGCTTCTTATCTTGTTACAGATGAACTGCCATATGTATCATCAAAATATTTTACATTTTCTAAATAGCGAATTTTAAGGAATAAATAGCGATTCTTTACCATTCCTAATTTGCGATGAGCAAATTGCTAATTGCAAGTTACCCATTCATTTCCATGGCCTAGGAGGCTCATATGAATGAAGGTTTAATTTGCGATTAGCAATTTGCTCATCACAAATTAGGAATTTTTCCAAGGGTGCAGGGGTGTCTCAAGAACACCCTGCTGCACCCCTGAAAAACAAATTTGGGGGCATATGGCACACATACATGCCCTAAGGGCATGTGTTGGCGTCATATGGCACCTTTTGTTTTTTTGAAAAAAAGCTTTTTGAAAAGAATTCACAAATTACCACCAATTTACCACAATAGTTTCCAAATCCTTAATGTCATTTTTTACATAGTTTTTGTTTGATACATTGCATTTAAGTAGTCACAAAATTTGCAAATGCTTCAGTGCAATCGCAAAATAAGGAATAGCAAATTTTGCTACTCCTTATTTTGCATCAAAGTTGTTTGATACATACCATTTGTCTAATTAACATTCGCAAAGGCCGAAATTCATAGAATTTTGATCTTTGCAAATGCTAATTAGCTTGATACATATGGCCCCAAGTGAGGCCTGTCTTGCGACATGGTGCATCTTTTGCATCACTGCTGCTTGGGTTTTATGTGGTACGTTTTTTTTACACCATGACATATCTGCCTAAATGCATCAATTTGTAATGTTGTCGCCTCATAGCAAATCTTTTGCACCACCGCTGCATCATAAAAGTGACGCACAGTGGCACAAAAAAGGCATACACCTATCATAAATCTGTCCCTAGCATTTTAAATGATTAATCCAGGATGACAATAAAGTGTGTCCTATCCAGAGGTTTGTTTAAGGTGAGGCCTACTCAGGATTGCAGATTAAAGTTACGCTTGATGAAGAATACAGAGGAGATAATACATATAAAGGACTACCAATGAAGTAAGTAATGTGCACTTTATTGCGCCAGTCATCATAAATGTATCCCTAAGCTTCTTATCTTGTTACAGATGAACCACCATATGTACCATCAAACTATTTTGCATTTCCTAAATAGCAAATTTTAAGGAATAAATAGCAATTCTTTACTATTCCTAATTTGCAATGAGCAAATTGCTAATTGCAAATTACCCATTCATTTCCATGGGCTAGGAGGCTCATAGGAATGAAGGTTGCAATTTGTGATTAGCAATTAGCTCATCACAAAATAGGATTTTTTTCAAGCGTGCAGGGGTATCTCAAGAACACCCTGCTGCACCCCTGAAAAAGAAATTTGGGAGCATATGGCACACCTACATGCCCTAAGGGCATGTATGGGCGTCATATGGGACCTTTTTTTTTTTTGAAAAAAATGCTTTTTGAAAAGAATTCGCAAATTACCGCAAACTAGAAGTTGGTTGTAGTTTCCAAATCCTTAATATCATTTTTTACATATTTTTTTTTGATACATTGCATTTAAGGAATCGCAAATTTTGAATTATTGACATTTTAAGTCATTTCCACATGTGCAGTGTTTTCAAAATATAATTTGAAAATCGTTTTTGGGGAAAAGTAATGGTTTGCAAATGTATGACAAGGACATAATGGTGTATGCTTCTCTATAAGGCATTTCAGTGTCTCTGATGTCATTTTTCCCATATTACATTATAAGACCTTTCCCCATGAAGCACATTCCTTGTAAATATGCTCCCACCTGTGCATTGCGAATTTAGATTTTGACTGTTTCAGTCACATAGCCATGTTGAAAGTGACCCAAAAAAATTGCAAACGTTTTAAAATAACACATTCATATGTCTTAAGGACATTTTAAGTCATTTCCCCATGGACAATGTTTTCTAAGTGGCGCAAAAGAGGTACACACCTATCATAAATCTGTCCCTAGCATTTTAAATGATTAATACAGGATAACAATAAGATGTAGCCTATCCAGAGGTTTGTTTAAAGTGAGGCCTACTCAGGATTGCAGATTAAATTTACGCTTGATGAAGAATACAGAGGAGATAATATATGTAAAGCTCTACCAATGAAGTAAGTGATGTCTACTTCATTGTGCCAGTCACCATAAATGAATCCATAAGCTTCTTATCTTGTTAGAGATCAACCGCCATATGTATCATCAAACTATTTTGCATTTCCTAAATAGCGAATTTTAAGGAATAAATAGCAATTCTTTACCATTCCTAATTTGCAATGAGCAAATTGCTAATTGCTATTTTACCCATTCATTTCCATGGGCTAGGAGGCTCATATAAATGAAGGTGCAATTTGCGATTAACAATTTGCTCATCACAAATTAGGAATTTATTCCAAAGGTGCAGGGGTGTCTCAAGAACACCCTGCTGCAACCCTAAAAAAGAAATTTGGGGGCATATGGCGCACATAAATTTTAACAACATTCCTTTACCTCAACAACGATTTTCAAATCATAACTTCAAAACACTACACATGGGAAAATTACTTAAATTGTCCTTAAGACACATAAAAGCGTTTTTTGATTGGCTTTTCTGCATGGTAGGGTCACTTTTAACATGGCTATGTAACACAAACATTCAAAATCAAAATTTTCCATGCACAGGTGGGAGCATATTTACAAGCAATTTGCGCCACAGAGAAAGGTCTTACATTAAAATGGGAAAAATAACATCAGGGACAGTCAATTGCCTTATAAAGAACCATACACCATTATGTCCTTGTCATGAATTTAAAAACAATTCCTTTTCCCCAAAAACGATTTTCAAATCATAATTTCAAAACACTGCACATGAGAAAATGACTTAAAATGTCATTAAAACACATGAAAGCGTTTTTTGATTGCCTTTCCAGCATGGTTGGGTCACTTTTAACATGGCTATGTAACACAAACATTCAAAATCTAAATATTCCATGCACATGTGAGAGCATATTTACAAGCAATTTGCGCCACAGAGAAAGGTCTTACACTAAAATGAGAAAAATAACATCAGGGACAGTCAATTGCCTTATAAAGAAGCATACACCATTATGTCCTTGTCATGAATTTAAAAACAATTCCTTTTCCCCAAAAACGATTTTCAAATCATAATTTCTAAACACTGCACATGGGAAAATGACTTAAAATGTCATTAAAACACATGAAAGCATTTTTTGATTGGCTTTCCAGCATGGTTGGGTCACTTTTAACATGGCTATGTAACACAAACATTCAAAATCAAAATTTTCCATACACATGTGAGAGCATATTTACAAGCAATTTGCGCCACATAAATCATAATTTTCTCCTTAAAGCACACTATTCTCTATCTAAATTAAAGAAATATTTTCTCACCTTAGCAAATACTTTGAGTTTGAAAACAGTCTAAGAAACACACCAATTTGTCTTCAGCAGAGCAAAAGGTATGCACTCCAGAGTCTGCAGCTATCAAAAGCACAGAAATGCTGTAATTCTTCACACATATTTCTCATGTCACCCAATCAAAACTCTTCCCTCACTTTTTTTCAAATGAAAACCCTTCCCCCTCTGCCCTTTCTGCCTATTTTCCATAGCAACCACCTCTTGGAAAAACTCTGGTGTTTGCAAGTTCACACAACAATGTTGCAATTGAACTCTGAACTCTCAGTGCACCTGCATATCCAGTGCATTCTTTCATTTAATGATTTTTTATTGACCACTCAAAATACATCTTTCAAAGAACACATCTGTGCACCCTAACTTTCTGTTTTCATCAATCAAAATCCACCAATCACTGTTACTGCTTCATGAACACAGAAACTCCACAGTTTTTTTTTCATTTTACACTCTCATTTTTTCAACTGCCATTTCATTGCCACACTTCATCTGACTGCAGGAGAACCTTCTCTCACCATGTTTTCTGTCTGGATTGTTGGTCATAGTTATATTCACTGGGCTCAAAGGTACGTTGAAAGCAGGAATTTACCTAACCTCAATTTACAAGATGTGGAAATTAAGTGGTTTGGCCACAGAGGATTAAAATGTCACCAATTGATACCATTGGTGAAAACCTTTATGCATTTGCCAAAACCTGACCTGTTAATTGTGCACTGTGGAGGTAATGACTTGGGCACTTTGACTGGTGTAGGTCTGGAAATGCTTTTAAAGGACACCTTTGAGCAATTAATGGCACTTTTTCCTCAGACTGCCTTGGTATATTCAAATATATGCCAAAGACAGAAATGGAGGTGGTCAAACCAATTTTGTCCACAAATTGAGAAGTCGAGGAAGCATGTAAACAAATCTGTTTCAGCTTACATGAGAGACCATGGAATGGGCTCCCTGTACAACAATAACTTGCGTTACTACATGCAAGATATCTACAGAGGAGATGGAGTTCACTTCTCAGATGAGGGCAACAGAGTTTTCACTCTGAATTTAAGAATGTGCATTGGTACCTACTTATAAGTACCTAAATGTACCATAAACCCAAAAGCTCTTCTCAGAGCTACCCTACATCTAATCACTCACAATTATTATTTTACTCTAACTTTTTTCACTAATTTTCAACAAAGTACGCTCCCTGGGGCGCTACCCGGTACGCGTACCGGGAGCTAACCTCGCGAAATTTTTTTTTAAAAATGTTTTTTTTTCGCACATATAAACCTCCTCAGCCACCCTCAGAAAACCTAGGGGGTCAAGATAACTCTACCGTGCCCCCTTCTACCCATTCCGAACATTATTTGCCCTCCATCTTGTATCTTAATTCGACCGAAACACAAAATGGTGGACTCCCGGAACGCTTAAGGTCCGCGAACCGAGGCGCTCAACGGTTCGCGTACCGGGTCGCTCCCTGGGAAGATAAAGGAAATAAAAAATAATCAAAAAATCCAACAATCAATTAACATACAGCATTTGAAAAGACTATCATTCATTTTTCATTGTAGTACGCTCCCCAGAACGCTTCCCGGTTCGCGGACCGGGCGCTAACCACGAAAAAAAACAAAAAAAATTTTTTTTTTTTTTTGCCCCGCGGGGCCCCTTTAAAACCTCCACATTAAACCTAGGGGGTCAGCGAGGATCTACTATGCCCCCTTATAGTTATTTCCCCCTTTGTTTTGGCCTCCTCTTGTCTCTCGATCCTACCGAGAGACAAGATGGCGGCCGCTCCGGACTGTTTAGAATGTTGACAGACACCGGAGAGCCAATCAGCTTCGCTACGCGAAGTTCCGGTACGCTTAAGGTCCGCGAACCGGGGCGCTGCCCGGTCCGCGCTTACAGATATATATCTTTTTTTGAACGTTAATTTCTCAAAATCCACTGCAGCACATATATTGAGACCTACAAAAGGCACATCGGGCTACCAGTCCCTACAATTTAGCCAAGTTTCGTGCAAATCCATTCAGCCGTTCGGGCTAAAAGTGAGGCTAACCGCCCTATGGAAAACTCAATGTTAAAAACACGTTTTGGGACCCCCCTTTTTTCTCGGCTCCCCCTGGACGAACCCCCCCCAAATTTTCAGGGGCTCCTCAGAAACAAAATGTTCCATTTTCCAGAAAATTTCAGCCAATTCCATCCACAAACGCCAAAGTTATTAGACATAGAATTTTCAAAAATCCCATAGGGAAAAAATCCTAACTATATATACCTACTGGCGACCGCCAGTAGGTAATATATATATATATATATATATATATATCCAGCGCTCCGTAAAAAAATCACCTGCACTCACTGGGGGAAAATATCCTCCTTCGGATTTATCAGCACAATGATACTTATTTATTTATTTATTTTTAGAGTTTTATATAGCGCGAACTTGAACCGATTAGGTTATCAGAGCGCTTTACATAGCACCAGTTCCGTTACATGTTATCAGAGCACTTTACATAGAATCAGTTACGTTACATAAGGAACACATTTCTTTTTGTTCTAGTGAATAGGGTTATCTCTTCACACGAGGGAAGGGATACACCTGGCTATACTCCAACAGTCACACAGGCGACTAGTCGTTAAAGCTATATCTCTAAACACAGGGAGGGGATACACATGGATACAATCTAAAAGTCACATAGGATACTAGTCATAGAGTTATCTTCTATCTACACAGGAGGGATATGACTGGAAGTACTCTAAGGGTCACATAGGAGTGGTAGAGAGTATAAAGGTCCACTGCAAACACTAGTGATAAGAGTCAACTACATACACATAGGAAGGGATATGACTGGTTAAACTCTAAGAGACGCATAGGGGTGGTATATGGTGTAAGGACTTCAGCGAATACCAAAGCTTAGCATTATTGCAATAGGTCCAAGATGCAGTCACAGTATAGAGGAATGGTGGGTGGGATGCAAGGTATGGAGGGAAGGGCTAGAGTCCAGCGAAAACTGTCCGAAAAACAGCAGCAAAGTGTCAATCAGGATAGCACGCAAGTCGAGAAGTCCCGGAGAGAAGATGGGAACCCAGGGGGGAGATGGAGGCCAGCTGCAGTCGCATCGCCATCTTGGAGAGCTTGCGATCATCAGAGTTCACCAGAGGCACTGTCCTCACAGCGTACCGGACACAGCCACAGGCAGCAGAAGGTGGTGGATCGGCTCGGGAGACCTGTGCCCAGCAGAAGTAGTCGCTGGCGCTGCGGGGCGCGAGGGCCAGGGTCCCCTCGAGCAGGGCCCCCCCTCGGAAGTTGCTTTACCGCAACGCTGTTCGGGGCTGGAGGCAAGTATTGCTGGGTCCAGTCGGCAGAGTTGATGGAGCAAGGACCCACCCTGGGGGACAGCCTGGAATCAGGCGGAGAAATCGGGGCTAGACCAGAGGCCGGGGAGAGGCAGGGGTGAGCCAGAGGAAGCGGCGATCGACATTCTAAAGTCGCCGCCAGCCGCCATCTTGGAGTCAGGCAGGTGCTGGGATGATTCCCCCGGTGAGTGTCGCCGTCCCGGTAGGGCTAGATGGTGCCATCTCCCATCAGCAGCCGCCGCTACAGTCAGCGAGAGTCTGGCCAGGCCGGGGGAGCGCAGGTCTCAATCCTACCTCCCAACGGCGGCCGCAGTCGGCGGAGTCGAAGGCGAGGTGCCGGCCGCCATCTTGAGCGCCACCGTCCTCTCCTCATACTCATCCGGAGATCGGACCTGTCCGCTTATCTAGGGGCAATCGCCGATGCTCTGCAGAAGCCCCACTCGCTCCGCTTCACGTGTGGAGAAAAGGTGCGCACAGCAGAAGGGCCGTAGCAGCCCAGAGCCGGGGTTGAGCAGCTCGTGACCCGGGAGCCGAGACAATCCACATCCGCTCGGCTCCCGGCTCCGCCCACCGCTACACCGATACAAACAACAAACAAACGCGTTTCAGTGGTACGTTTCAGTGGTACGCCTTCCGCAGTGTTGGCGGCTGCCGCGTTTGTGCCTCATTATATACATCGTCATACCATGGTAGCTGGAAGACAGGCAAAGCCATGCTTGAAAGTTAAGGCAAAGAAACATTAAATCGCACCATAGTTCAGTGGTACTTTTAACAAAAAGAATTCCAATGTGAGCCCTATAATGAGAGCAAAAATACCTCCCACTGCCACAGATCTCCCATGTCCGTGTCAGCCATTATTCAAATGCATTTTATATAGGCACTCGCTGTTAAGAATTAGCACACATTATCAACATGTCAGGCAAAGAATATCACAATGGGGTGATGCAGCGGGAAATTGCACTGCACTCGCAACAAAAATAATGCCCTGGATGGGCCTTCTCCCAAGGGTGCCCCAACTCGCAAACTCTGCGAGTTGCAACTGTGCCTAAATTAGAAGTGAGCCCTGGAACCCCGAAACCGGTCCTAGAATGCTTGTTTCCAGTCCAGGGAGGACCTGGCCTGGCAGTTCGGGCTGGACTGTTCCCATTGGGCACAGGGTCAGACTGATTTGCATATGGCCATGTCTGAACTGGGTTGGTGGAGTGAGCTAAAGAATGATGATGGATTAAACCCAGATCAGTTGACTGGGGGTGAGTGCTTGCAATGTCCAACACTCCATCCATAATCCCCTTTGGTTTTGCTTTGTTCGCCCTAAGTTGGCAGGGTATGCCCAGATGTGGGTCCCTTGCTCACTCTGCCACTGGATTCAAGCTAGCCTGGCTGATAACGGATGATTAGCCAGAAACCGGTCCCAGGATGCTTGTTTCCGGTCCAGGGAAGACATGGCTTGGCAGTTCGGGCTGGACTGTTGCCATGAGGCCCAGGGTCAGACTGATTTGCATATGGCCATGTCTGAACTGGGGTGGCGGAGTGAACTAAAGAATGATGATGGATTAAACCCAGATCAGTTGACTGGGGGTGAGTGCTTGCAATGGTCAACACTCGTCCATCATCCCCTTTGGTATTGCTTTGTTCACGTGCAGGGCCTGGTTAGAAAAGTGCATTTATATAAACATACTAAAAACAAAATGTGAACTTTTATCCCTGCCTCCAGGCAGATCGCTCCCCACACCGCGCTGCTCCACCTGTCTGCGCCAGTGCCCCCAGCCCTGCTGCTGCAGCGGTGACCAGGGTTCTTAGCCCGCAGTAGGCTCTCTCATTTTTAGGCTGTGATATTTGTTCCTGTGTTAATTGTGCTGTATGTCTCCTCTCTACTGTGCCCGGTTTTTGGTTTCGTTAACCCACGCTTGTAGAGTTCTTCTTTTTGTCCCCACACTGGTTCCACTTTTTGCCTCTATTTTTCCCCTCGCCGCTCCTGCCCATTTCCCGGTTCCCGCCGCTCCGTCCCCTGCGGCCTGCCCCCTCGTCTCCCATTGGACTCCCCGCTACCGCTTCCCAGCCGCTCCTCCCTCCCATCTCCCCATATATGGCGGCCAAAGGCAAGCCCGCCTGCGCCCGTCCGCGCCTGGACCGCGCCCAGCGCCAAAACCACTGGCCCCCCACCATCCTCACAACACCCGAATTGGCTACGATGCCAGCACCCTCCACGCACTAAACTCCGGATGAGAACACACCTGCTACAGGCTACAGGCCACCCCGAAGAGCACCCAAGGACCCTTCACCTGCCGGAACTGCAGCTTCACCAGCACCGACCCGCCAACCCGCCATCCAAAGAACCGAACTACCTCAGATGCATCCTCCTCAACACCCGCTCCACCCGCAAACACGGCATCGAACTCTGGGACCTTCTTGACTCGACCTCCCCAGACATCGCCTTCCTGACTGAGACCTGGCTGAACCCCACCTCAGCCCCCGACATCGCCATAGCCATCCCGGAAGGCTACAAAATCACCTGCAGGGACCGTACCAACGGCGTAGAAGGAGGAATCGCCATCACCCACAGGAACACCCTCAGCACCGCCGAACACCTGCACTTCCAGATCCATACCAATCCTAATACCACCCTCAGAGGAACACTCGTCTACAGACCCCCCGGACCGCGACCACAGTTCAGCGACTCCATCGCCGACTTCATCAGCCCACACACCCTCACCTTCACGGACTACATCTTACTTGGGGACTTGAACTTCCACCTCGAGAACAACAACGACACCAACTCCACCACCCTATCAACAACCTTGCAAACCTCGGCCTCAGACAGCTCGTAACAACACCCACCCATGCCGCCGGCCACACGCTTGACCCCCATCTTCCCCGCAAGCCCCCACGTCTCCTTCAACCACACCACCGACGCCCACTGGACCGACCACCACTGCTGTTTGAAGTTGCCCTGTGAAATCAGACAAATTCAGGAGCTACACCCTTTCAGAAAAGCCTTTAAGACCTGGCTATTTCCTACAGTCTAGTGCCGCCATACTGTACACACTCTCCCTCCTTGAGCTGTTCAGCGCCACGATGCCTGCTGGGCGATAGTGCACTTTATAAGCACCATAAATTAAATAAATAAATCCACTTCACCTTTAGGAAGCCCACCACGCACCACCGCACCCAACAGATGCCTTAACGCTGCTGGAGCAAAGTCACCGAAGACCAGCTAACCACCCCCCTCACCCAGAGCCCACCCGCAAACTCCACCGACCCCGACAACGCTGCCCACAACTTCAGACAATGGATCGAAACTGCGCAAACACCATCACCCCACTCAAGACACCCTCCACCAGCCACACCAGCAAGAAAGCCACCTGGTTCACCGAAAACCTCCACGCCTCCAAAAGAACATGCAGAAAACTGGAGAAGAACTGACTTCGCAAAAGAGCACCGGACAGCTACGCAGCCCACAAGAATGCCACCCGCAGACACCATCAACTCATCAGAACCGCCAAGAGGGCCTCGTTCAAAGACTGCCTAGATAACAATGCACACAACAGCAAAAAGCTCTTCAGCATCGTGAAGGAACTCTCCAACCCCAGCTCTAACACCAAGGACATCCCGCCCTCACAAGATCTGTGCGACTCGCTGGCCACCTTCTTCCACCGCAAGATCACCGACATCCACGACAGCTTCAATGCCATGACCACCCCGACAACCACCGCCCCCACGACCACCACCTGCACCAACCGCCTACTCGCCTGGACCAGCATCAACGACGAGGACACCAGCAAGATCACGAACACCATCCACTCCGGATCTCCGTTGGACCCATGCCCTCACCACATCTTCAACAAAGCCTGCACAGCCATCGCACCCCACCTCCAAAAAGTAATCAACATCTCCTTCGAGAAAGCAACCTTCCCGGAAAGCTTGAAGCACGCCAAGATCAACGCCTTACTCTTAAAAACCCAAGGCGGACCTCAAGGACCTCAAGAACTTCCGACCCATCTCCGTGCTCCCGTTCCCGGTGAAGGGCACTGAGGAAAACGGCAACAAACAACTGACCCGCTACCTCGAGGAAAACAGCATCCTGAACCTGTCCCAGTCCGGGTTCTGCAGCAACCACAGCACCGAAAGCACCCTCATTGCCGCCACAGATGACATCAGGACCCTGCTCGACAACAGAGAAACAGCAGCCCTCATCCTCCTGGACCTGTCAGCCGCCTTCGTCACGGTCTGCCACCGCACACTACAAACACGCCTACACAATGCCAGGATCCAAGAGAAGGCCTGGACTGGACCCCATCCTTCGTCTCTGGCAGAACTCAGAGCGTCCGCCTCCCCCTTCCGCTCCGAAGCAACAGAGATCATCTGCGGCGTACCCCAGGGCTCTTCCCTCAGCCCGATGCTGTTCAACATCTACATGGCACCCCTCGCCCATGTCGCCCGACAGCACAACCTCAAAATCATCTCCTTCGCGGACGACACCCAGCTGATCCTCTCCCTCACCAAAGACCCTCACACCGCCAAAACCAACCTCCATGAAGGAATGAAGGCCATCGCCGAATGGATGAGGAGCAGCCGACTGAAGCTGAACTCGGACAACCGGAGATCCTAATCCTCGGCTCCACCCCTTCAGCTTGGGACGACTCCTGGTGGTCGACAACTCTAGGAACAGCCCCGACACCCACCGACCACGCACGCAACCTGGGGGTTATCCTCGAATCCACCCTCTCCATGACTAAGCAGGTCAACGCTGTCTCCTCATCCTGCTTCAACACCCTACGAATGCTCCGCCGGATCTTCAAGTGGATCCCCACCGAAACAAGAAGAACAGTCACACAGGCCCGGGTCACCAGCAGGCTGGACTACAGAAACGCCCTCTACGCAGGAACTTCGGCCAAGCTCCTGAGACGACTGCAAAGCATCCAGAACGCCTCGGCACGTCTGATCCTCGAAATCCCCAGCCATAGCCACATCTCACCCCACCTGAGAGACCTGCACTGGCTCCCCATCAACAAGAGGATAACCTTTAAGCTCCTCATCCACGCACACAGAGCTCTCCACAACACCAGCCCAGCATACCTCAACAGACGACTCAACTTCTACACCCCCACCCGCCAGCACTGCTCCACCGGCCTCGCCTTCGCCACAGTCCCCCGCTTCCGAAGAACGACCGCCGGTGGCAGATCCTTCTCCCACTTCACCGCCAAGACCTGGGACACCCTCTCCACCAACCTACGGCAGACCCAAGACCTACTGGCCTTCAGAAGACTCCTTAAGACCTGGCTCTTCGATCAGTAGCAGATCCCTCCCACTCCCCCAATGCCTTGAGACCCTCACAGGTATGTAGCGCACTTTACAAGCGTTTTGATTGATTGATTGATTGATTGATTGATTGAACTAACATACTGCTCATAGCTATGTGCGTCATTTTTTATCATGTCATTTCTTTGAAATCATGGGAGCATCCACATCCAGTACTTTACAAAGTAAAAAATACAGAGAAATGTGCAGGCTGAATGACTCTAAGAGCTTCTATTGTACCTGGAGGATATAAGAACACTATTGCCTCATAGTGCGTAAAAGAAAACAAATAGTGTAGATCGATGTGTAACAGGGGGGTTCATCATAGGTCTGTGTCACTAGGTAAATCCACCTTACATAATACTCCAGTGCTCAATTAATTGTACAGTGTCCGGACTCTAAAATACATGGTTACTCAAACATAGTTCATTATTCATTAATAAGTTGCTAAAATAATAAAAGTTTGTGTGTGAAGAGACGAACGGCCCTCAAACTTGCCCTCAATTGGGCCATATAATAGTCTAGCGGTACAAAAGAATTTGAATCATGCAAAGTTCCTAAGCATTGATAGAGCAAGGACATCTCCTCACATGTCCTAGTATTTGAAAAACAAACATCATATCAAATGATGCCCAAGTGGCCCAAATAGCAGTCAGGATGTATCATAAAACATGAATCATACATACTGCCTCTTCCCAGATCGATATTGGGTATCTACGTCCACATTTCATAATTTCCAAAAACAGACATAATATCAAACACAATATCACACCCTACATTTTTTGTGCGCCCACATCTTCTCAACAATTCCATTTACCCTACACATCTCAATACCCAAAGAATCTTACCTGTGTCACGGCACAATTCATCTGTGGATCTCGAAGAAAAGGTTAGGGAATGTCACAAAACTGATCCACCGCTTCTCACTTCAAAGAAGGAGAGTCCCTTCCTCACCTCCTGTGTGCAAAAATAGAAAAGCAAAGTTTTAAAACCAGTTAAAAACATGCTAGCTGTTCTACAAAGAAACAGTCATTGTATACTTAATCTCCTGAATGTACTTTTAATTCCTCCTCTATGTGGAGACCTGCGGGAGCTTTGGTCTCCAAATCCATTGCATGTCTTGTTTCCCTTCTCCTCAATAAGAGTGCTCTGTTGCCACCTCTATGGTTCACTTTTAACTGCTCAATTACATAGAACCTGAGAAGATTACTGTCATCAAAGTAGAATTCATTGAAAAGTCTTGCGACTGGGTGGTATTGATCATTATCTATTGCCCTCATGTGTTCAAAGACACCTTTTTTTTGGGAGGCTGAATGGTGCTACCCATATAATGATTGTCACAAAGGCTCATAAGGACATAGTGCATGTTGTTCGAATTACGAATGTGGAATTGTGTGATGGGTTTGCTCCCCCTTCCATACGATGTTGGGTACTGTTTACTGTTTAATAACACAGCTGTTTTTGCATGTTTTACAACCTTTATATGGGCAAAAGTCCTTTAAACCTGCTATACTAGGGGAGGATCTTTTTCTATACTCACTATGTATGAGATATTCCCTCAGAGATTTGCCTCTCTAGTTAAGTGTTCTTGGGTTTTTCCACTATCAAGTTCTCCAATATGGAATCACATAATAATAAATCCCAATTCTTTCCCAGTATTTAAGTTACCGCCTGGGATTCTTTTTTGTAGGTGGTGATAAACCTCATATCATTCTCCTTGTCCCTTTCTCTTACCATATTCTGATCAAATAATATATGTTTTCTGTTCTTAAGCTATACCCTATTGTTGGTCTTTTCCAACTCCCAACTAGGGTAGCCTCTTTCTTTTGAATGTCTGCAGTATCTTTCCTTGTTCTTTTTAAACCGATCCTTCCTGCTGAATTTTTTTTGGCTCCCATTAGTTCACAAAAGGGAATTACTCCACTTGAGATGGTCAGCGTGAAGAATTCTGTTATCCACAGTGGGTTTGCGAAAAAAAATCAATCAATCACTCAATCAAACAGGATTCATAAAGTGCTGCTAGTCACCTGTGGATGGTATCCAGGCGCAGGTGGTAATTTCTTTTTCGCCACCCACAGCTATAATCAATGAGACTTTTATGGGTTTGAAGAAAGCTTTTGTGTCCATTCTGATTTTTCACCATCACGATCATTGTCAACCATTCATTGTAGAGACCAATGCCTTCGGCAGGGCTATGGGTGCTGCCCTTTAGAAACAGGAAGAGGATTCTGTTGAACATCAAGTGCTCTTTGTCTACCTGCAAGATTAATTACTCTGCTGTTGAAAAAGAATGACTCACAATGAAAGAAGTCTTGTTACTAGGGGCTCAGTACCCTGTTTAAATACACCTGGATCATCGTAATCTTTAAGTATTACAAAATATGCAATGCCATAACAAAGTTGTTGGGCTTATTTTCCTCAATTTGACGTCAATTTACATATGTTCTAGGTTCTCAAAATATCATATTTGCAGTTGTGTAATTTTTTTAATCAGGTAGTTTTAAATGATTTTCAGCGATTGCTTGTTTTTTATTAGGATCGCTTTTGGAGGAAAACGAGGTCCAAGCATTCTAGGTTTCATTGTTATGGAGTGGATGCCAACCGGAACTGGAGAGTGAAATGGTGCGGTAAGTTTTAAAAGAGTCTTAAGTTGAATATCATTCATTGACTATATATTTAACTTACAACATCTTTGTGATGCTTCAACTTATTCACATTTACAACAAACTGTTCCTTACCTCACACTCTCTCAATAACTCTTACTACTCATTTATAATGATATATTTTGCCTAATATCAGAAATTTGCATGAAAGCATACAAAACAATGATGGATGAAATGCTTGAATTAATCGTAGCCACTAGTAATTACACGCAGCTGCATTCTAATTGCTGTTATTTTGCAAACCAGATTGGGGTGGGTTGTTCCTTTTGGAGCAGGGTCAAGATTGATTTAGATATGGCTGGATCCATACTTAGGTGGCATGGTGTGCAATATAATGATGGACTAGAATGCGGTCCAGAGTAATTATCAGTGGCTGAGATTAAAGGACAACCTCATGCTTTTTAGAAATGTTAGCAGATCAGGGGGGTATATAAAAAACAACAGGAGGACTGACATGAATTCCTATACATTGCACTTTGTTGTAATCTTGGTTTAACATCCCTGAAGGTCTACTCTAGGTGGGAGATAGTCAGAATCATGGATAGGGCAGATATGACAACTGTGCGGCTGGATAAGCACCATGCTGATAGAGTTTATTAGCCAATCTTTTCTCTGCCTAAATATTCTGAAGAGCTCTACCCAAGTAGAATCTTGTGAGACCACTCACGTAATAATTTCAGCATACAATTAACTACTTTATCCTTTGAAAATTAATTCTTTCATTCTCCTGGACTTATTATATTTAAAGTGTCTACCTATGCATTAAAAAAACAGAACAAAAACTACTTCCCTCTTTTTCTAATCACACTCACAATCACCACCCTCAATTGGTAATCTAGACATTAGATCAACACATACTTTCCTTTTTCCTTGAAAATATTCTATAAGATACTGGAAAGACTGTAACTTGTCAGCCAGTCTCGCTAAATGCTCTCTAATTATCCTTCTGTAATCTGGTGCAAGTTAATTAAGGAGTAGTTTATGGCCCATAGGTTAAACAAATCTAGTTCCCCATTGGTGGACAGAATAGTCCTCTGCATGGTAATGGACCTGCACTGAGTGCCCAACTAAAGAATTTATGTAGGGACTTAGGGGGAAGGATTCCCAGGAGTAGGGGCAGAGGGCGCCTTGTTAATTTCATTAGGGACCAGCTTGAGATACTGGATGAAAGGGATAAAGCTATAGTTGACTCTGGGAAGGGAACCATGGTAGGAACCCAAGAAAAGAGTGATGTGGACTCAGGCTCTAGGATCCCCTTTGCACAGATCTATCCCAGACACATGTTTAGTATGTCCCTTAATGCATTTGACAGAGTTTCACCACCCTTAGTTTATAGAATACCTTATTTGAGTACACTACCTCGAATTTCTAGGATATCACTGTCACCAATTCCAGGAGTAAATCCCTTAGGTGGATTGAGACTAATAGAGTCTCTGAGCTTACAGTTGGTATTTCAGAAACCTAAGGCTGAGGAAGAAGAGAAAGCCAGAGAGTTGGAGAGGGAGAAGCTAAGACAAACTCATCAGGAATAAGAGGAGACGAGGCATGAGAGAGAGGATTGGGCCCGGAAAGAGAAATTGCAAGAGAGGGAGGACAAACAGAGAGAAAGGGAGGACAAACAGAGAGTAGGAGGAGAAACAGATGGGAAAGAAAAGCTTGCTGGAAAGAGAAAGGATAGCCCTTGAGAGAGAGAAATGTAGGATGGTAACAATGACAACTCCAACTGGGATACGTAACTCTACATCCAGTTCAGACCAAGTCATACACACTGTATCTAAACAGACCACAGAAATTGAAAGCAGACTCCATCTTGGCAGGATGCTCAGAGATACGTGCAACACAGGGGACCTAACTGTCTGAAGCAAGAGTACACAATCTAAAAATGACACTCTTAGGAGGAACAATAAAACTCAAAAACAATAATCCCCAAAGACGTGATTATCTAAATGCAGAATTTGTAGTGTAACCAGTTGTCACTGTGGGATTGCGCAAACA
The DNA here is from genome assembly GCF_964261635.1 of Lissotriton helveticus. Taxonomy (NCBI): domain Eukaryota; kingdom Metazoa; phylum Chordata; class Amphibia; order Caudata; family Salamandridae; genus Lissotriton; species Lissotriton helveticus. The sequence continues at coordinate 578,006,564 of NC_136063.1, forward strand.
CAAGTCCAGATCCCTTCCGCTTGACTTCCAGTGTTAGAAATGGGATTTCTGGTTGGCTAAGACTTGCGCCAAAGCCTGGCAGAAACCGCCACTCTAGTTAGGGCAAGGGAGTTACACGCCAAGATAACCCCTGCTCACCCCCTTGGCAACGTGACACGAGCAGTAAGGCTTATCCCGGAGGCAATGTGTAAAGCTTTTGCCAAAACACTCACAGCAGCAACACACTAGGCACACCACAAAAAGTAACTCCACACAAGGTTATATATAAAAAAAATAGCCTTTGTATTACCATAAACACATTAGATCATAATCACACAATTACACTGTGCCAACTGGCACTGGTCAGTATTTACAGGGGATTATTTACACCAGGACAGGGCCACGTGGGCCACTGTCAGAATCAGCACTTAGTAGAAATAGCACCTCTAGAACATAGGATAATTGTAGCACAAAAAAAACAATGGTAGAACACAACCAGTAACCACTGGAAACAAGGTAGGTACACACCATGCAACCCTAATCACCTTAGGCATAGATCACGCAGGGAAACATAAACTCACTAGTATAAAATCTTCTAGGCAAAACAACCTCCTAAGCATAAAACACAGTTAGAGGTATCACAGGCATAAAGGCATTGCACATCACGCATAAATCACATTAGGCAATTATAATCACAAACATAGTAGGTAATCACCTTGCGCAAAAATCTCATGAGGCATAACCATGTGCCCTAAGCACCTAATACTGTCCCCAGGCCAACTTGCCTCTCAAAAGGCACCAACGCCCTATGTCCAAAAGTCAGGGTTACCAGCTGCGTATGCAGTAATTCGCAGGGCGCAGGGCACCACCTAAACGTTGCAGCTGCCCACTGAGTGCTGGGCAGCTGTGAAAAGGAATCTGGGCACCCGCGTGCCTCTTGGCCCTCTTCTGTGGCTCTCAAATAAATCACCTGCATGAAAACCACGTGGGAGCCCGGTGGGCTCTAAAACAAATATGCCCCCAAACCACGTTGGAGCCACGGGGCTCTGAGTCGCCAGGAAATGCCCCCGTGAGTGTGGGAGCCATGTGGGCTCTGAAACAGAAATGCCCTCAAATCAGGTTGGAGCCACGGGGCTCTGAATCGCCAGGAAATTCCCCCGTGTTCGTTGGAGAGGCCTGCTGCCTTCCGGGGCCGCCCTACAACTAGATCGGAGCTTCCCCCACCCCGAGGTGCCCGTACTCACAGGCTGAGGCTGGGCGCGTCGGGACTCCTCTCCTTGCTGTCCTGCTATACTCAGGGCTCTCGCTCAGCCTGGGAGCCCCTTGCTTCACCAGGTCCCCCTCCTCGTGACCGGGCCTTGGTTCTGGGGGCCGCGAGACTCGCAGACCCTGGCAGGACTTCCCAGTGCGGGGTGGGCTCCCGCCTGGGTCTCTCAATGCAGCACTGTCTACCGCCCAGCCGGGCCCTTCCGCTTCCGTCCCCGAGGCCCCGCCTACAACCAGCCAAACACAGAAGATGATGGACGGAATGTTGCACAATGGCAAAACATTCACCCCCACTCACAGATCTGGGTTTAATCCATCGTTATTTTGCTCACCAAGCCACCCCAGTTCAGACAAGACCATATGCAAATCAGTCTTGGCCCTGTGCCTCATGGGAACAGTCCAGCCCGAAATGCCAAGTCATGTCTTCCCTGGACCGGAATCAAGCACCCTCGGACCGATTTCTGGCTATCAGCCGTCTTCAGCCAGGATAGCTTGACTCCAGTGGCTTAGTGAGCACGGGACCCACGTCTGGGCATACCCTTCCCACATAGGGTGAACAGCAAAACACACAAGATGATGGACGGAATGTTGCACATTGGCAAAACATTCACCCCCCGTCACAGATCTGGGTTTAATCCATTGTTATTTTGCTCACCAAGCCACCCCAGTTCAGACATGACCATATGCAAATCAGTCTTGGCCCTGTGCCTCATGGGAACAGTCCAGCTCGAACTGCCAAGTCATGTCTTCCCTGGACCGGAATCAAGCATCCTAGGACCGGTTTATGGCTATCAGCCGTCTTCAGCCAGGATAGCTTGACTCCAGTGGCTTAGTGAGCACGGGACCCACGTCTGGGCATACCCTTCCCACATAGGGTGAACAGCAAAACATACAAGATGATGGACGGAATGTTGCACAATGGCAAAACATTCACCCCCAGTCACAGATCTGGGTTTAATCCATCGTTATTTTGCTCACCAAGCCACCCCAGTTCAGACATGACCTTATGCAAATCAGTTTTGGCCCTGTGCCTCATGGGAACAGTCCAGCCCGAACTGCCAAGTCATGTCTTCCCTGGACCGGAATCAAGCATCCTAGGACCGGTTTCTGGCTATGAACCGTCTTCAGCCAGGATAGCTTGACTCCAGTGCCTTAGTGAGCACGGGACCCACGTCTGGGCATACCCTTCCCACATAGGGTGAACAGCAAAACACACAAGATGATGGACGGAATGTTGCACAATGGCAAAACATTCACCCCAGTCACAGATCTGGGTTTAATCCATCGTTATTTTGCTCACCAAGCCACCCCATTTCAGACATGACCATATGCAAATCAGTCTTGGCCCTGTGCCTCATGGGAACAGTCCAGCCCGAACTGCCAGGTCATGTCTTCCCTGGACCGGAATCAAGCATCCTAGGACCGGTTTCTGGCTATCAGCCGTCTTCAGCCAGGATAGCTTGACTCCAGTGGCTTAGTGAGCACGGGACCCACGTCTGGGCATACCCTTCCCACATAGGGTGAACAGCAAAACATACAAGATGATGGACGGAATGTTGCACAATGGCAAAACATTCACCCCCAGTCACAGATCTGGGTTTAATCCATCGTTATTTTGCTCACCAAGCCACCCCAGTTCAGACATGACCTTATGCAAATCAGTTTTGGCCCTGTGCCTCATGGGAACAGTCCAGCCCGAACTGCCAAGTCATGTCTTCCCTGGACCGGAATCAAGCATCCTAGGACCGGTTTCTGGCTATGAACCGTCTTCAGCCAGGATAGCTTGACTCCAGTGGCTTAGTGAGCACGGGACCCACGTCTGGGCATACCCTTCCCACATAGGGTGAACAGCAAAACACACAAGATGATGGACGGAATGTTGCACAATGGCAAAACATTCACCCCAGTCACAGATCTGGGTTTAATCCATCGTTATTTTGCTCACCAAGCCACCCCAGTTCAGACATGACCATATGCAAATCAGTCTTGGCCCTGTGCCTCATGGGAACAGTCCAGCCCGAACTGCCAGGTCATGTCTTCCCTGGACCGGAATCAAGCATCCTAGGACCGGTTTCTGGCTATCAGCCGTCTTCAGCCAGGATAGCTTGACTCCAGTGGCTTAGTGAGCACGGGACCCACGTCTGGGCAAACCCTTCCCACATAGGGTGAACAGCAAAACACACAAAATGATGGACGGAATGTTACACAATGGCAAAACATTCACCCCCAGTCACAGATCTGGGTTTAATCCATCGTTATTTTGCTCACCAGGCCACCCCAGTTCAGACATGACCATATGCAAATCAGACTTGGCCTGTGCCTCATGGGAACAGTCCAGCCCAAACTGCCAAGTCATGTCTTCCCTGGACCGGAATCAAGCATCCTAGGACCGGTTTCTGGCTATCAGCCGTCTTCAGCCAGGATAGCTTGACTCCAGTGGCTTAGTGAGCACGGGACCCACGTCTGGGCATACCCTTCCCACATAGGGTGAACAGCAAAACTCACAAGGCAGGCCGCGGACTTCCTTCGTAATACGGGGGCAATGCGGGGTAGGCACCCGCCTAAATGACAACGTCCCTGGTGGGGTGGGCACCCGCTAGGGGGTTTCAAAATGGGCACAAGGTCCTTGGTGGGGTGGGCACCTGCTAGGGATATACAAAAAATACGGCAAAGGAGCGGGGTGGGCACCCGCTAGGGTGACCTAAAAACTGCAGATCTGCGGGGTGGGCACCCACGCCGTAAATCAGTGCAAAAGGTGGGGTAGGCACCTGCTAGGACGGCTCCAAGATGCAGGATGGGCACCTGCCTTCTGAGTAGCGATTGTGAGGAAATGCCACACAGGGCAGCTGCGCTGCAGGCCCTCCACAGTCCTCCTGGGACAGAAAAAAACGCTCACAGGAAGGCAAAGCAAAGCGCTCCCCAGCGCTGTAGTCCCAAGGAAGTCTCTCAATATGCAGGGGGGCAAAGGCTGGGCCCAGGGGCCAGCTCACAGGGCCCTCCAGCAGGGAGGCAGTCCCCAGTGGCGGTTCCTCCTGGTGCCCAGCACCAGCAGGCCCCCCTCTCAGGTCAGGAACAAGTGAGAACAACATACATGGGGTCACAGCCCCTTCTTATACAGGCATTTCCTTTGTCTGGAGGGTGCAGGGTAGGGGGAAACCAGACGCAGCTGGTTCTGGAGCACTTTTTGTGCTCAGCCCCTCTCCCCATTCACAGGACAGGCTAGGGACATCAGTCGCACCACAGGGTGCGGAGCCCGCATTGTGTAAGGAAGGCCCAGCCCTATTCAGGTCCCAGGTGCACTCCTCCCTGCCATCAACATGCAGATCTCTCCATTCACCACCAGGGCAGACCCATCCTGATTCCTGGAGCCAGGCACATCAGCCAGCTCCAGCCAATCACAAGCCAGACAGTCAAGTCACATTTACTACACAGACATGCCAACTTCTAGAAGTGGCACTTCCTCACTAGACACATTAAATCTGCGCACACCATCGCGCAGCAATTAATCTCACGAGTTCGCACATACCAAACTCGCCCCTGCACTCCCCACACATCAGGAACTACCATGGACACATGCATTCCCCATGCATTCCTATGGGAGGGTAGGCCAATCTCACCAGACGCACTCAGGCTGCGCACGCACTTTACACTGGGACACAGGGTTAAAGTGCACAGAAGCCAAAAACAACCAACTCCAAGTCACATTTAAAAGCAAAGGGTTTTAGGGGTGAACCTGCCAAAAGGGCCAAGTCCAACAGACATTAAAAAAAGGGAGGACTAAGAAGATCTTCCAAGGTCAAGGTGGTGACTTGTTTCAAGTGGCACCAGGTGGGACACTTTAAGAAAAATTGTCAAGTGAAAACTCCTGACTCAGCAACACCTATGGTAGCCAGAATGTTACACACAGGTTAAGATATTAGAGCGAGCCGTGTTGCACTCAACCTAGTAGTTATGGACATTTCATAGCGGGACCTGGGTGCTCTAAAGCACATTAATGCTAACATGATGGGATGGGTACAAGAAGTTAGTATCAATGCGAGGGGGATACTGGAGCCTTCCACACTATGGTTGAGATTAAGTACCTTATGCCTGAGGAGATACTCCTTGCTACCAAGGATACAGGTTTGGTAGCCAATGGAGAGGGCATGGAAAGCCAACTTGCCAGGATTGAGATTGAGCTCAATGTCAAGGCACCCATGATTGATGTCGGGGTAAGGGAAAAAGAAAGGTGCTGAATATCTCTTGAGAAATTATTTGATTGCCCCTGAATTGGTGTCAGGACCAGAAGCTTTTATGTATTGGGAAAGTCGGCTTTGTTGACCAGGGAACAGGCTGCACATCAGTCTCAGAGTGGGGCTGAGATCATTTCTGATTTGCAGGGACTCGGACAAGGTAATTTGCAGAAAAGGGCAGACTCCAGGAAGGCAATGGCTTTGGCAGTCATCACTTCAGCTCCAAAGAGAGAGGAGGATGAGGCTCCTGAAGCAGACCAGTCTAGGTCACTTCCAGAGCAGCAGGGTTTGCTAGTTGTTGGGGTGCTTATCTGGGAAGATTTCCGCAAGGCACAGGAGGTGTGCCCTACACTGCTGGGATTGTGGAAGGAAGTCCAGGAACAGGCCAGAAATGGTGTGATCAGAAAACACTATGTTGACTGAAAGGATAGCCCACTTTACTGTGAGCCTACAAATCCTGAGCCATGAACTAGCAAGAAGCTAGTGGTTCCATTAGTGCACAGGAAAGTCCTGTTGTCACTGACCCTAAATTGCCCTTAGTAGGACACTTAAGGATTAGAAAAATCCAGGAGAGGTTGTACCCTATATACTATTGGCCAGGAATGCACAGAAATACAGAGAGGTTCTGTAGAACCTGGCCCACCTGGTAGATGTGTGGTAAGACAGGAGGGAGGACTAAGGCACTGCTAGTGCCTCTACGACTTGTAGGTGTTGCACTTGAGCAGGTGGAAATATGCCTAATTGGTCCATTTGAACCTTTTTTATAGCCAGGCAACAAGCATATCTTGGTGTGGTGGGTCATGCCACCTGGTACCCCGTCAACTCTGAGGAGCATGACTGCACGGGTGGTAGCAAGAGCTTTCCTGAGGATCTTTTCTAGGGTCGGATTTCCATTGATGGTAATAAATGAACGGGGAATCAACTTCACCTCCTCTTACATGAGGGAGATGTGGGAGGAAGCCGGTATGGCATACCATTTCTCCACATCATACCACCTTCAAACAACTGGTTTTGGAGGAGCAATTTAAATATACACTGAAGAGCATGATTGGCACTCAGTGAGAGGAAATATAATCTTCTTCTGCCATGTCACTTATTTGCCTACTGTGAGATTCAACAGAAGGGGGGTAGGGTTTAGTCCATTTGAGCTTCTGTATTGACACCCGGAGCGGGGTCTATTCACTTTAGTCAGAGAAGGGTGGGAAAGAACCTTGGAGCCTCCATAAAAAGACATGGTGGACTATGTGATTGGCCTCAGGAGGTTGAGGGCGCACTACATGAGTCAGGCAGAGGATTAATGAAGGAAAAGTACAAACAGAAAGCTATGCTCACTGGGTATCAGGAGAAGGGAAACAAATGGTGTGGGCCATACAAGGTAGTTCAGAAGTTTGCTGAGGTAAACTACTTTGCCACAAGGAAACCCAAGAGGGTGTTCCATGTGAACTGGTTGCAGCCTTACCTTGACGAGATTACACAGTGACTGCCATGGCAGGAAGCAGAGGAAGACAGTGTGCCTCTTCCTAACTTGCTGCATAGTGGCATGTGGAAGGGGTTCTATTAGTTCCTGAATTAACACCCTAGCAGCCGGGAAACTGTAGAGAGGTGCTGGGACAGTTTGTGAACCTCTTCTTGCTGACTCCAAGGTTGGCACCTATCTGTGTACATGACAGAGACTCTGGTGAAAGTCTGCCAGTAAAGGGCAAGATGTACAGAATGTATGACCGGGTTCAGGGATGCATTTAGGCAGCCATTGCCAAAATGTTGGACCTGGGTGTCATTGAGAGATCTTGTAGTCCTTGGGCTAGCCCTGTGTTTCTAGTACCAAAGTAAGGGTCTACTTATTGCAGTTCTGTGTGGACTACCGTCCCCTCAATGAGGAAGCCAAAACTGATTGCCAACCAATTCCAAGAGCGGTTGAGCTTGTGGATCAGTTAGGTGCTGCGAGGACTTGAGAACCTTGGATTTGCCCAGTGGATATTGACAGATTGCTTTGGTGCTAAATGCCAAGGAGAAGCCTGCATTTTCTACGCCAATGGGTCTGTATCAGTTTAAAGTGATGCCCTTGGGGGTGAAAGAATGCTCCTACCACTTTTCTGCACCTGGTGAATCAAGTTCATGCAGGGCTGGAAGAGTTCTGTGTGGCTTACATGACTAGCATTGCGGTGTTCAGCAATTCATGCAGGACCACCTGCGACACCTAGGACAGGTGTTGGCTAGGATATAGGAGGTGAAATTTACCATCAAGGCAACCAAGTGTCAGGTAGGGCAGTCCTCTGTGGTCTACCTTGGGCATGAGGAGGGGAACCAGAAAATGAGCTTGTTGGATGCCAAGATTCAGTATGTTACGTAGTGGGAAGTGCCTACTATCCAGACTGAAGTTGTTGCCTTTTATGGGGTAACACAGTATTACAGGGACTTTGTGGCAATTATGGAAGTATAGTTGCCCCATTGACTGCTTTGACTGCTAAGAAGCAGCCCAGAAAAGTGACATGGACTTTGGAGTGTCAGAAACCATATGAAGAAATAATGAAGGAGCTATGTACTACACCTGTACTGAAAGCACCTGACCACAGTCAGCCTTTCAATGGACAGACGGATGCCTCTGACAAAACAGTTGCAGCTGTGTTGGCTCAACTGGATGACAAAGGTAGAAAGTGTCCAGTAACCTTTATTAGTAGGAGATTACTACTCAAAGAGTAGAATTGGGCGGCTATTGAGAAGGAGTGCTTTGCTATATAGTCTGGGCCTTGCAGAAGGTCCTCACTTATTTGTTTTCCACTAAGTTCGTAGTGCAAACGGTTAATAAACCAATTTAATGGTTAATGGTTATGAAGGTAGACAAGCCCAAGTTTTTGAGATGGTCTATTTAATTACAAGGGTTTGATTTTGTAGTGGCGCAGAGAGTCAGATTGAGCCGAGAATGCTGATGAACAAAGCTGGTTTACACATCTGACTACCCAAGTTCTCCAGGTTAGAAGTTGGTTTGGGTGTTTTGATCTGGGAAGTACATCTGTTGGGACGGAAACGTCCTCTGAATGGTAATGGAGGTGCACCCCCGACCTGAGTGCCAAACTGCACTGATGCTTGGATCCCAAATGCTGATTTTTGCTGTCATAGGCAAACATAGATGATGCGCGTGCGCCATGACATAGGCTTGTATCATGGATTGCAGTTTTGTTTATCCGGGAGGGGCACTCAAAGTGCTACCCTCAAAGTGGTGGAAGGCTACAGCCTTTACCAAAAATTAAGTAGCATAAGGACGGTGGTGGGAGCATACCGTACAGTGATCAATAGGTCCTTTTTTAACCTGTGTCACTGGAGCAAGCCCTACAGGCTTACTCATCTTTAAAGTTCCGCTGCTTTGTGCGTAACTCATCCTTGGCCTACACCGGTTTGTTGTGAAGTGCTACACAGCATAGGAGTGTTGTATCTGTACAGGGTGTATGTATGTCTGAGATGTGTACAGTACAGCGGTAATACAATACTGAGCAGTGCGTACACGATGAGTGCATGTGCTGTATATCTGGGTGCTTATGAGTAGTACAAAACATGAAGGATGTAGTGCTGTGAAGTGCGTGCATGGTAAATGTATATGCTGGATGTATATACACCAATGAGTGGAACAGTACATGAAAGATGCACTTTTTTGCAGTGTGTGTGTGTGTAGATTCTATACATGGACTGAGTGTATGTGTGCCTGTGGATTATACAATACATGGAGAGCCCTGGGTTCCATTTTGGGAGCCTAGGCCTGCATGGTGAAACATAGATAGGAGGTAGAGAAATCCCCCAGAAAGTGACAACAAAGATTGGGTAGCATTAAGTATCTGACACACACAGGACAGATGTTGCACCTGGATAGCATATGACTTGGCCTCCCCTGAAGAGACCTGTTCCCGGAAGCAGTCCCCAAGAAGATCTCTGGCATGAAAACTTGCTGGGGGCAGTTTTGCTTCCTTGGCACTCTGTAGGAGCCATGGTACCTCCAGGTTCTTAAGGACAGAATGGGGTAGAACGCTGTAATACTGTATGTTTCCCCTTTTCGATGCTTAAAATCTGCAGGGCATATTCTCAAGAACGGCGATAACATTATCGCTTTAGTGACAAGAAACTGCCGCTAAAGCGGCGATAAGGGGCTTGATAATATGCCCTTGTGAATTCCCATAGAAGCCCAGGTTATGCTGTGCAGGACATCAAATTTGGGCTTCTATGGGAATTCACAAGGGCATATTATCAAGCCCTTTATCGCCGCTTTAGTGGCAGTTTCCATGATAATATGGCCTTCAGAATATTGTGGTTTTTCACAACACAAATTTGCCTGGTTTTACCTGGTCGACTTTGTGCAGGAAAACAAAACTGGTCAGTGCATTATTTGTGCACTGGTTGTATTCTTAATTCAGCAGCAAATTACCCATTTGTGTCTGAATGAGGATTACTGCAAATCTTCTAATGGGGGCCTTAGTTTATTAGAATGTTCTTTCAATGTGTGACAGATTAGGTTCTTCAAACATATCAAGTCATAGCTGCAATCCAAACTAAACAGGTTTCTATTTATTTAAAGCAAATGCCGGATCATATTAAACTTATAGATCAGCAGATAAATGACCATTGTTCGCTGAACACTGTCTGTTTCTAAGCAGAGTGCAGCCTGCGCCAGGCACTGCAGGCCTATTCTGGAAACAAGTGAAAGCGCCAGGCTCTTTGTTCAACACTAGTGAACTGTATCCCAAATCCACATGTGGCCATTTACGTAAACATCTCTCCACAAGTGACAGTCAAGAACAAAGCTATATGATATATTAAAACGTGTAAGTTATCAGAGATAAACTACCCTCTTGTGTACATTGCAAGTCATCAAGGAGTTTCTATATAAGGTAATGGAACTCCAAGGAACTTGTAATATCCTTATAATGTACAGCAGGGGATTATTTATTCCTTACAATGCACAGCCACACATCACCCAACCCACAAAAAGCTTAAAACCTTGGTGTGTTGCTCTTTCACGTGAAAGAGATAGGATGTTTCTAAACACGAAAACAAAATTAACATCTCTAGTGGAAAATGAAACACACCAAAACGCAGTTAAATGTTTCTTGGAAAAACATATTAGAATCACTCAAATACAAGTCAAATGTTACAAACCGCTGTAGCTCAGAATGTGTAGAAACATGAACGGAAATTCTGTTTTTCCTATAATTAATAAACGTTCTCATAAATCTTTCCTTTCTGCTTATCACTCGTCATCTAGAAAAAAAGAGTAGGAGTAAGAAAAGCCACATTTCGCTTTGTGTTTTTAAAGTGCAGGTTTAATTATGCTCTGGGACCTGCATTTTTTCCCTTGGCTCCTGGCTCGGCAGCAGGCACTGTGATGTCAGAACTCAACTGTAATAAGTTATTACAGTTGAGCAGCTGCCTCATTCCTTTATTACAGGCGACAAGGGTTGTGACAATCACCTGTTAATGAAATTAGAGACGAGCTTTTATACAGGGATTCCAGGCACTCGGTTTTATAAGCAAATTACGGAAAGCATAAATGAGGCATCTTGACAAAGTTTTCGATATTCTTGTTTTTAAAAGCTTATTTGTTGATTTTCACGTTTACAAGATAACTACAGTGACACAGTATTATACCACGGGCCTTTGCTAGTCTCACAAGCATGTTTTTATTTTTTTTATTTTTATTATTTATAAATAAACAGTGGTGGTTGTCACGTACATTCAATACAATGGATTACAAATATTCCTGGTAAACCCTTCGTTACATAACTTAGGTGGTTACAAGCAAATGTCTCGGTCATTTAATGAGCATGAGGTCTTACGGTTTGGTCGTCAGCCGGGGCAACCTGTGGGGGTTCGCAGATATGACCCCTGTACTAGTTCCAGTTGGCCCATACACCAATCCATTTCCGGGGACAGCCTCTGGCCACGTATACTGTCTTTTCCTGGAGCATACACCAGTCCATATCAGTTTGTCATGAGTCCAATTTCGGATGTGTACCTGCCCCCCATAGCCTGTCTATGTTCCGTTTAGCAATTGCAAATCACAGCGTTACCCACAACCTCCCGTGCGCGGATAAGTCATTAGACTTCCAGATATTTAAAAGACACCTTTTAGCCTCTACTCTCAATGCCACCTCCCATACCTCTTGCATGCATCGGTGAATGCGGCGCCAGTAGGTCTGGACCAGCAGACATTCCCACAGTATGTGGAAGAATGACCCCTCCGCCCCACACCCTCTTCTACAGAGCCCGTCTTCACTGCGGCCCATCAACCTCAGCCGAGTGCAAGATATGTGGACTCTATGAAGAATCTTAAGCTGAATCAGCCGTAGTCTGGCCACTTCCTTTGGGGACGCCAAGGCACACCTCCACTCCTCCTCATCGACTTCCAACCCATCCGCCTCCCACTTCCGTTTAAGTGGCTGGTGTAGATCTGGGAAGTTATTGATAATCTTCTTGTACGTAAGGGATATGGCATGTTCAGGCAGGTGGCCATCAAGGAGTCTGTCCTCCAGGGGGGAAGCTTGCAAAAAACACAGTTGATGGACAGAATGTAGAACAATGTCCTACATTCATCCCAGTACAAGGATCTGGGCCTAAATCCATCGTTTTTTTGCACTCCACACCACCCTGGGTTAGACACTGGCTATATGCAAATCAGCTCTGACCCTGTGCCTCATGGGAACAGTCCAGTCCGAACTACCAAGCAAGGTCTTTCCCAGACCGGAATCAAGCATCCAAGGACCGGTTTCTGGCTATCAGCCTTCATCAGCCTGGATAGCTTGACTCCAGTGGTGCGGAGAGCCTGGGACTCACGTCTGAGCATACCCAGCCCACTCGGGGGGAAATTGCAAAAAACACAGTTGATGGACAGGGGATGCAGCAGGGGGCAGAGTTCCCTGGGGAATGTTAGATTGCAATGAGTGTCTGACTTGCAGGTATCTAAAGTGCTCTGTGCGTGCAAGCTCATATGTGCGCTGGAGTGAGTCAAAGGAGACGACCCCCCCGGGACCCCACAGGTCACGGACATGGGAAATCCCGATGAGGTCCCAATTGTGAAATCCCTTAGTACGACCGAGGGTATCCAGCTTTTCGGACACCCACAATGGGGTAGCCATCGTCAAGGTGTCAGCCCATCCCAGCCTTCGCTGGACCGTATGCCATAGTTTGATCGAGTGATTGGTGGGCCCTGTAAGGGGGTATCTGCCAGGCCTTGAATACAACGCAGCCTCAAAGTTACCCCCCGGAAGTAGCCAGCGGTCCATTGCAAAACCTGGATCAGCGCCGGCTGCGTACGTGCCCTGATTAATGGCCGAAAGGTGGGCGGCCCAGTAATATGTCCGAATGTCCGGGAGCGCAATACCCCCGTCGTACCAGCCCAGGGTGAGTTTCTGAAGGGAGATGCGGGGCATCCCCATCCATAGCAGCTCTCGTAATACGGATTCAATAGACGCAAAATAGGATTGTGGGACCAAATCAGGGTAGTTCTGCAGGGCGTATAAAAATCTTGGCAGCGCCATCATTTTAAAGAGCGATGCCCGTCCAAGGAGGGAGAGCGGTAACTTCCTCCACGAAGCTGAGTCCCGCCGGAAGTGTTGCAGTGGGGGTAGGAGGTTATGTTCGTATCTGGCGGTCTTATCTTTGGAAATATAAATTCCCAGATAGCGGAACCCATCCATGGTGGCTGTAATGGGACAGTGCCGAGGGGCCACGGGAGGGTCTCCGTGAAGGACGTACATCCCGGATTTGCCCCAGTTAATACTATATCCCGAGTTCCTTCCGAAACTCGTGAAAATATCCATAGCTACAATAAGTGATCGACGAGGTCGCGTGAGATAAAGCAGGATATCATCAGCATACAACGAAATCCTGTCCTCCCACCCATCAGTCCAACGGATACCCTTCAGGGACAGGTCCTGCCTGATCCAGGCCGCGAGTGGTTCCAGTGATAAGGCGAACAATAGGGGGACAGGGGGCACCCTTGTCGCGTCCCCCTCTCCAGATTGAAAACTTCGGAGAGCTTGTTGTTGACTGTCACCTGGGCCAAAGGCTCAGCATAGAGGAGACAAACCCACCTCATGAACTCAGGACCGAATCCCAGCTTCCGGAGGACCGGCATCATATATGGCCATTTCAGGGTGTCAAACGCCATTGTGGTATCCAGCGATACCGCTACCGCGTCCTCCCCCAGAGTGTGGCAGCGCCCCAGAACTCCATGTAATCGTCGAAGATTAAGTGCCGTGTTGTAGCAGGGCATAAAGCCCGATTGGTCCGGGTGGACCAGCGTATGGAGGACAGGTCGAAGTCGATTAGCCAGCACTTTGGCCAACACCTTTGGCTCTGCGTTGAGCAGCGAAATGGGTCTATATGAAGCGCATGCGTCTCTAGGCTTGCCTTCTTTAGGGATGGCCACTCACAAACATTTTTTAATGTGATCATATGTTTTAACAATGTGTGTACTGACTATGTACCAACATCGTTTTTATATAGTTCATCTACATAATCCAAAAAGGAAAGTCTTGGAAGTCCAGGTTTGAGGAAACAACTCTCATCACATATAATGATCTCCACATGATGCACTTGGAGCCGTTCTCACACCGGTTTGATCATCAGAGACTTGTAGTGTGATGCCACATTTGTCTAATAATATGGCCAGTGCAATCGCGTCGGTGCATCTTGGGAAGCCCTCCTACTCCATTCTTTCAAGCAGCAGTATTTTGGGGGAAAGGGAGATAGGGATTTCGAGCACGTTCGATAGAATCAGAGATATGGAGGATCAATGTTTCTAGATCATTGGGCAGAACCATGTCACATGTAGAATGTACCCTCTCTCTGCCTTGGACCTCAGACACGGTGAGGAGGGGAATGTCCCCATTTTCACCAGTTGCAGCTGTGTATAGTAGACTGAGCATGTGCCTAAATTGGATGAATCTCACGTGAGTCACTCTTGTCAAGGTGTGCCCACATCTGCTTTACAGTGGCGGCTCCTCCGCGAAGGCGGAGAAGCGTCACCCCACTGCTCCGCACGAGGAAACATAAAATGATAATAACTTGCGTTAGAATTCCTATTTTATGTTTCCTTCTGCTGTGGCAGCTTTCTAGGCGGGCTGCTCAGAGGACAGAGGAGCTGGGGAGGAGTGGTTTGCCCACTCCTAATTGCACATGACTGTTTGGTCAGCCCTCTCGGGCTGCCCAACACAGTCATGCGCACTTCCCATATTCTCCATGTAGGTTGCATTACAGCCTGCATGGAGAACATGTCCAGGCCCCCACCCCCATTCCCCGGCTGAGCACTGATCCACAGCACTCAGACCTATAACAGCAAGATTGGCTATCGGGAGCCTGGGAGCTGGGTGCTTCCTGCTGCTTCCTGTATCATGCTGCAGGACCAGAGCAGCAAAAAGAGGATAAAGGAGAGGTGGCGGGCGGCCGGCAGTAGCAGGTAAGTGGGTTTAAAAAAAACGCCTCCCCACTCTCCTCCCCCCGCCCCACCACCCGAGTCCGGTAGCAGCCCCTACTGCCGCTTTAACATCTACCAGTCTGTCTGGCGTATTGTTTACCAGACATATGTACGTCTTCTTCCCCATCATTTTTCCACCTAGTGGGCCATATTTCAGGATATATCCCAGGGACACTCGATGGCTACTCAGCGCATGCCTCAGCTGTAGGAATCTTTTCAATTGGGACATGTGCAATTCATACTCATTCGATAAATTTGTAAAAGACTTAATGTGGTAATTTTCCCAAATGTTGCACACTCTCGAGTTACCAATATTATCCCAGCATGAGCAGCCACACAAGTTGTTGACTTGTTTTAGCCATTTTCCATGCCAGAGGTCTGTCTCGTAGGTCACACGCCCATTCCAGCATATGCGTCTAAGTGCTTTTTGCCAGCGGTCTAGAATCACTTTTGTCCAGAGGGATTGGGCTCCTGTTTTTGGACCCTATAAAGCACCCCAAGTATTTTCAGCACTGTGAGTTCCAGAACCTCCACCTTCACCCCCAGGTTATCTTTGCTTCCAATTATCCATTCGCTGAAGTCAGTCAGCTGGGACACCAAAATTACAAATTAATTTCGATTATTCCAAGAGCACTATCACACCATGACTGCGCACATTTGTCGAAGGCCACCATGTGTATCTTGTGCATCCATCGAAAGGTTCAGAGCATTCTTGTATCATTTGGAAAAAAGCTCTGTGGGATTTCCTAGTTGCATTGGGTTGTTTTCAGTCCTGTTGCTATGTTGAAGTCATGTGTCAACCCTGGATCTCTGGCAACATACAATCCCAGATATTTAAAACTGTCCTGTTCTGCAAACATCCAGGACTACCAGTTAATCATCAGAGTGTCTTCCTGCAGTGGATAGATAACAGACTTTTCTCACTGAATTACTACACCTGATATCATCTCACATTTTTCTAGGATTTCCATGAGCATTTGACCCAATTGTCTAGGATATCTCACATAAAAAAGCAGGTCATCAACATATATTGATTCTCAATCTTCTTTTCTCCCCTCCAGGAAAAGTCGTAACACCAATCCTTCATATAAATCCATGTGGCCAAATGAAAAATGTCAATTGGAAATAATAACAGGAGGGGCAGATGACACCTGTGGAGCATACCTCTTTTGAATCGAAGCAGGGGGAGAGTACAGTATTATTCCACACTTGGAATTTAGGAGGATATGTTAAAAACACAGGACCCAAATTTAAGTTCTAAATATTCATATACATATCCTTGCAACTCAGACATAAAGAATGCATGTTACAGTATATACTGGAAATCTGTTTGGTATGTGTCAGAAAGTGGGCTATTCATTTGAGGAAGAGCTCTCCACGCCAGCTTAATAATCACACTGTGGTTAAGCAAAAACACAGTTCTTAGAGAATCTCTACTTAACCCATGATAGTTGTAGCATGAGCAGCAGGAAATTCCCCAAAGAAATGAGTATTACGTTCAAGAAGTACCAACAAGATTAAAGTGAAGAAAATAGCATATTGAAATTTCCAAATCAATTTTTAAAATTTGAGTTATATTGTTATATTCTTATACGCTTACTCTACTTACTACTCTACCGTACTGGGCCCTTTACGATTAGACAATCTGCAGCATTACCATTTAGCGCAGAGGCAATGATTCTCACACAAATCTTTCTCGGGCGATAGGAGGGGTGGAAATTAGGGTGACCAAACACCACGTTAGCTGTCCAATGAGGATCATTAATGGACAGCCAACTAACAAATTTGAGATCAGATTTAGGAACATCACTCTTTAAACCATGCTGTAGAAATAAAGAATATCAATGGGATAACCCAACCTCCTCAAGAAGTTAAGTCGATTTAGGATTATGCAGACCAAAAACTCCGCAAAAGCAACGCAAAACAAAAGAAGTGACAACTGATGTTCTGACAGAACTTGCAGTTTCTCTCTACGACACATTTAAGTCATTAGTAACCAGCACAGCTTGATTGGGGAAACCAACAGGACTCGATATTAGACTCAGGCAGAAATTAGATTAATTTGGATATTGTATAAAAGATTCAAAGTTCATTGCCACAAGTAATCTCTTGAGAATTTTCAGTTAAGAATATCAGAGATTGTATAAATACGCCAAACATTTAGGCAGTTTTTATCAGATGGTTATTATAAGATCAGTTTACAGAGTTACTGAGTCCCACCACCATTAAGGCAGAAGGATTGTGTGTTGTCTAACAGCTCAAATCCTACTAAGAAGGGGAAAGGGTTCAGATTTAAAGTCCATTAAAGGTGAGATCATTAGCATAAATAAGGAAAGAAAGGAAAGAAAAATGAAAATGTTTTATACAAAGAAGGTTTCAGTCCGTTAGCTAGTGACTGTAGCATCAGCAAAGCAGTCCAAAGTAAGGGAAAAGTTCTTAATAATCATCACAAATCGATCAGTATAGCGTCGGGGTCTCAGAGTATGAAAAATCAGAATGGCGTTTTTTTTGCGATAGAGCAAAAATCAATGGCGTCTGCAACGTACCACCTTTGGGGTTTCTTCTTTTAGAAAGTCTTTAGCAGTGTCCCGGAGATGTAGCATCACACCACCATCGAAAGACTATGGTATGCTCAAATTCACATAATGTCCCCTAGGACACTTCCAACAGTGAAATGCTTCCCCATGCTGGTCATGAGAAACGAGACATTGGAAGTCCACATTGGCCTAACATTGGTGGAAAAGAGATACAAAGTAAGCATCTATAGCTATAGCTGAAATTCTGTTCCCAAAGGAATATTTCACTGTTAACGTAGAAGAAACATTCAGAATGTTGGAGTTTATACATGTACAGAACAAATAAAGCAACATTTCACTAGTGGTAAATGGTACATTGTATTAAGTCTGGGAAAAGGTCACTGTTAGAGATTTTTTTCTTCGAAACAGCTTTAAAGTTAGCATCACACATTTTAAACTAAATAAGCTGTAAACCATATCAAATATAGTTGTATTAAAATCAATTCAAATAGAGAATATGTAGAACTTTCACCAATCATTATTACATGGAAATAGATAACGTTAGAAATACCCTACTACCACAAAGTTTCTCAACATTCATATAAGTATATATATCCTATAAGTATATATATCATATATAATTTCTTACTTTTCCTAAACTATAGAACCTATAGTATTACTATGCAGAATTTCAAGCCTGTACCTATGCTTCACACATTTTTGCATCGACTTTTCTAAATGGTGCATTCTAATAAAAAGGAATATGTGATGTAACAACGCAATCAAAATGATCGCGAATGTTACATCATAGTCTTTACAACGCAAGTCTTTACAACAACTTGCGCTGGAGGGGGCTGAGCTTAGGAATTTATTATTCCAACACAAGTCTACGTACAGTAGGGAAGGTGTTGGAATAGTAAATCTTACTATTCTTTAGGTTATAGCGCCATCCAGCATAAGACGATGTAACTCTTGCGTTGTAACGGCTGCCTTGCAACTGCATCACAGTGTAATCACCGCGATGTAAAGGATATTTCCCAACAAAAAGCATTAG
Source organism: Lissotriton helveticus (assembly GCF_964261635.1). Classification (NCBI taxonomy): domain Eukaryota; kingdom Metazoa; phylum Chordata; class Amphibia; order Caudata; family Salamandridae; genus Lissotriton; species Lissotriton helveticus. The sequence goes on from NC_136063.1 coordinate 578,025,071, forward strand.
AAACACTAGGCCACTTTATTCCATCAGTAAACGTTAACAAACAACATTTTCGTAAGAAACTCTTAGTAGTGCTACTCGTTTATATGTATTTGTATTGCTTTGAATGTATGTTTTCTTCATCTTACATTTTGCTGTGCTTTACTACACTTGTCTCATTTTCACGTACAGAACAAATAAAGCAAAATTTCACTAGTGGTAAATGGTCCATTGTATTAAGACTGGGGAAAGGTCACCGTTAGAGATTTTTTTTTTTCAAAACAGCTTTGAAGTTAGCATCACACATTTTAAATTAAATAAGCTGTAAAACATATCAAATATAGATGTAATAAAATCAATTCAAATAGAGAATATGTAGATATTGTCACCAATCCTTATTACATGGAAGTAGCTATACGTTAGAAATACCCTACTACCACACATTTTCTCAACATTCATATAAGTATATATATCATATGAGTATCTATATCTTATATAATTTCTTACTTTTCCTAAACTATACAGCCTCTAGTATTACTATGCAGAATGTCAAGCCTGTCCCTATGCTTCACACATTTTTGCACCTACTTTTCTAAATGGTGCATTCTAACAAAAAGCATTAGAAACACTAGGCAACTTTATTTTATCAGTAAATGTTAACAAACAACATTTTCGTAAGAAACTCTTAGTAGTGCTACTCGTTTATATGTATTAGTATTGCTTTGTATACATGTCTTCTTCATCTTACATTTTGCGGTGCTTCTGCTACACTTGTCTCATTTTCATCTCTCACTGTGTCTAACATGTGAAACTGCACGTTTCAGCTTTCATGTCTTTAATCAATAAATGTGTTGTGTATTGTGGTTTCTAAAATCATGTTACAACAAAGGCAAAAAACACCACACAAAGTAAAACAACAATGAGGAGTATCTGCTTTCATTTTACTGGAACCTATGCATGATTTCAGACTGACTGCGATGGAACAGAGCAGAGGTCAATTGAAGTCAAATACATTGTCATTGAGTTCCTGCTCAAGTCATTAGTTTTGACATCAGAAGTTCAGAGAAGGATAAGTCTGGATTTTGTAGCCACTGAGAATGCTTTGCCGCTGAGATAGATTTGCCCCTTACCCAGTCCAAAGTTTTATTTTCAGACTCATATGATCATTTAATACACTATATTCAGTGTACACTGCACATTGCTACATATGCTTGCTGCCACACGTTGCATCATATATGGGAAGTAAATGTCAATGCCTCAGACAAACACCTGCATATGTAAATGAGTACTCCCCCTAATAGAAAACTACAGATAACAATTTGAAATGTCCATGTACTGAAGGATTTTACGAAAAGATATTGCATGAACAGTCTTAATACACTAGACCAGTCAAAATATGGCCGGACCACTGGGTACCCTTTCAGCACAAGCACTCTAGTGCGGATGTGAACGATCAGGATGTGGTGGTCCATGGGTTACTAGATGAGGTGGAGGTCTGTATGTTAAACATGTATGCCCTCAACAGAGACTAAAACTTCTTTGAACCACTGTATCAAATTATTCGCACATATATTGGCTTACCATTGTTTTGGCCTGGCAAAGTTAATTGTGTATTAGATTGTAATATGAATAGGTACATCCCTAAGCAATATACCAAACCAGGGATGACTGTCACACTCTCTGAGGTAATGGCAAAACTGGACTACATTGATACCTGGCAAATCCTACACCCCACAAGCAGACTGTACTCCTTCCATTCTCTGACTCACAATCCTTTAAGCAGATTAGATCATATATTAGTAATTAGAGAGTTTGGTCCCCAGATACGGGAAGTCCAGTATCTAAACAGATTCCTTTCTGACCGTTATCCGTTAATGTGAAGCTATGGTGAGCGACAGGGACAAATGCCGGTATGGCAGTTACATCCAGTGGCACTCACTGGCACCATGTTCAGATCAGATATCAGGGCAAGCCTGTAGGGATATCCAAAAAAACAACTGGGAATCTATCGCTACCCATGCAATGGATGGAGAAGTCCTAAAGGTAGTGCTCAGGGAAAAACACATGTCAAAAACAAATATCATAAAGCAGCATCTACAATGCATCCTGAGACAGCAGGAGATTATGTTAGGACAGGTTGAAGCACACTCAGTTATTGATGCCACTGAGATGTTAGCTAGACTGGAACATAGTTGAGACATAGCAGACACCTGGAATGCACTAGATACATTTACACTGACAGACTAGAAGCAAACACCCCACAGGAAGGGGGACAAATCAGAAACATCTTTTGGCCTGGCTTCTTAAGAAAGAATGCCCTGCCTCGCTGATAATAACCTTGAATCCTGATGGGTCAACAGCGATGATGCAGTCTAGCATTGATAACACCTCATCAGTATATCTCTCCTGCCTATATGAAAGCCCACAGGTGTTAGATGCATCATAAATTTAGATGTACCTGGAGCCCCTTGAGCTCATAAAGTTACCTTAGGAGGACACAGAATCCCCTACGTCCATCGAAGCCACTGCAGAGGTCGTTCCTTCTCCTATTTCACCGCCAAGTCCTGCAACAACCTCCCTCTCCTTCTCTTGAAGTCTTCAGGAAGAAACTCAAGACCTGGCTTTGCGACTACCAGGGCCACCCGACTGAGGCTCACAGAACTCCAGCACCTGGAGATCCCCCAGAGTGACAAGCCTCACTATACAAGATTTGTTGATTGATAGATTAACAGAATAACTGGGGTTAGAAACCAGTATGGAGGCGTTACTCTCTGCATTCACTGCCTACTTGCAGATAAGGCCTCCGGGGGAGGGGGGATATAGACTTCCTCCTAGAGGTAGACTTAGAAGCAAAAAAAGACAGACACTGCCATATCCTATGAGAGGGGCGATTATTTAAGCAGTTCTTAAAGCTGACAAAAATCCAGTGGAACTTGGTTCATACAGCCATTGTTTAATCGGGATACAAAGATCCTTTCAAAGATATTAGCTAATTATTAACCAGGGTTAGGGTCTCAGTTCATGAGGACCACTGTAGCTTTATCCAGGACAGCAACACACTCCTAGACATTAGACGCCTAAACCATGTAATTGCCTTGACAGACTCTGCTGAGGACTTTGTCCTAGTGGTGCTCAACATTGAAAAGACATCCGACTCCCTCAGCTGAAAGTACATTTTCAAGGTCCTCCTTGAGAGGGGATTTAAAACAAGTTTCCTGTGATGGGTGAGGCTCCTGTATAAGAAGCCTGTCACCAGAGTCAGATCGAGCAGCAGAATATCCAGTAGCTACGCCTCCGGACACTTTGTTATTACAGAAGTGGCCGCAGACGCTTGTGCAGCCCCTTCTGTAATACCGATAGCACTGGCGCACAGAAATCACTAACACTATCTTCAGAGGGCATTCCCTCATTTGCATGGGGGTGTGCCCCTTGCAAATGAGGGAATCCCTTTGTCTCTGCACTTGAACCGTATTACAGATGCAGACGCAAAGAAGCTCTCAGGAGGCACACTGTCATTCCGGCCCCCAGATGGCAGCCCTCTGGAGGGGGTCCCATGGACTCCCCAGACATTCCCTTGCAGGTGGGTGCAGTCACCCACTGCACCCACCTGCAATGGGATCTCTATTCCCCCTTCAAAGTGCAGGCAGTCTGCTGCCTGCACTGTGAAAACACAGAGCGGCTTCAAAGCAGCCGCTCTGTTTTTCACATGAATGCGCAACCACCTGGGCAGCGCAAGTTCGCGGCTTCCCTAGGGGCAGAGCATTCATCATAATACGGCGCATTTTCCTTCATTGTGCCAGACACACCTTTTAAAAAGTGCGCCACACGCAATTAAAGAAAATGCGCTGCATGTATAAAATGGCCCCTGGTGGCCACAGCCTGAAAGCTGACTGTTAAAAAAGTACAAAAGTGCCCACTCTTCAGCAGATTCCTGCCAATTGAGTCACTACAGCCATTCCATAGAATACAGGATAGCATGTTCTCAGTAGACTGGAGAGATGGTGGTTGCCCCACACAGAGAGATATATACCAAAGAGATATGTTTCCAACTTTTGAGGAGGCTCAAGAGAAGTGTGGATTTCGGGCTTGGCAGTTCCTATAATGTGCTACACTGACATATACAGCCAGAGAGCTTTGGACAGGGGTCCCAGCTACTCAGAAGTCCTACCTTACAAAGGAGGTGCTTTTGGAGGGCGGAAGGGAGAGGAAACTCATCTCACGCATGTATAAGGTATAAAAGGACGACATGGCCTCAATAAAAATAAAAGCTAGCCAAGTGTGCGATGGAGGCCTGGCGCTCCCCTTGACAGACGCGAATTGGGCAAGAATACAGTGGCAGCTGGCATGTCCCGAGGGTGGTGAGCCGGGTGGGGTAAAAAAAATAAAAAAAATAAGATAAAACAGTTACCTTCCTACAATGAGGTGAAGTCCTCCAGGACCATCTCTCTTTGAGGCAGGCTCCCAAGCCAATCCTGGCACTGCTCCCATCACCACCCCCTTTGGTACCACTTTGTTCGCCATAAGTTGGCAGGGTATGCTCAGACGTGAGTCCCTTGCTCACTTTGCCACTGGATTCAAGCAAGCCGGGTTGAAGACGGCTGAAATGCCAGAAACCGGTCCTCGGAAGCTTGTTTCCGGTCCAGGGAAGGCATGGCTTGGCAGTTCGGGCTGGACTGTTCCCCTGAGGCACAGGGTCAGACTGATTTGCATATGGCCATATCTGAACTGGGGTGGCAGAGTGGGCTAAAGAACGATGATGGATTAAACCCAGATCTGTTGACTGGGTGTGAGTGTTTGATTGGTTCAGATGCTCCGTCCATCACCACCTCCTTTTGTACCACTTTGTTCGCCATAAGTTGGCAGGGTATGCTCAGACGTGAGTCCCTTGCTCACCTTGCCACTGGATTCAAGCAAGCCGGGCTGAAGATGGCTGAAATGCCAGAAACCGGTCCTCGGAAGCTTGTTTCCGGTCCAGGGAAGGCATGGCTTGGCAGTTCGGGCTGGACTGTTCCCCTGAGGCACAGGGTCAGACTGATTTGCATATGGCCATGTCTGAACTGGGGTGGCAGAGTGGGCTAAAGAACGATGATGGATTAAACCCAGATCTGTTGACTGGGTGTGAGTGTTTGATTGGTTCAGATGCTCCGTCCATCACCACCCCCTTTTGTACCACTTTGTTCGCCATAAGTTGGCAGGGTATACTCAGACATGAGTCCCTTGCTCACTTTGCCACTGGATTCAAGCAAGCCGGGCTGAAGACGGCTGAAATGCCAGAAACCAGACCTCGGAAGCTTGTTTCCGGTCCAGGGAAGGCATGGCTTGGCAGTTCGGGCTGGACTGTCGCCATGAGGCACAGGGCAGACTGATTTGCATATGGCCATGTCTGAACTGGGGTGGCAGAGTGGGCTAAAGAACGGTGATGGATTAAACCCAGATCAGTTGACTGGGTGTGAGTGTTTGATTGGTTCAGATGCTCTGTCCATCACCACCCCCTTTTGTACCACTCATGCTCATGAGAGCAGTGGCTTGATTGGAGGGAGCAGCCTCTGTCAGCTTTGGATGCCTGTCTTAAGACCGCTAGGTTGAGAGATTTAAAGTGCGCATGCATGGCTGGCCGTCGCAAATCTGCAGGCGAAAGAGACATGCGCACTTTAAACAAGTCCAAAATGCACCTGTGCTGTTGCCATTCAGCAGCAGCCCGCACCCGTCCTGACACTCCGTTCGGGACTTAATGGCAAAGAATAAAATCATCATGAGTTAGCTTCGTTACCATTTTACTTTCCGTCTCTAGGCATTTCAGTGGGGCGACTCACCTCTGCTATAATGGCAGAGCTGCCCCTGAGATACTATCAGGGCTTATGCAAGTGACATGAATTAGACTTGAAAAATCAATACAGCACTGCTTACGGAGTATTGTAACTGAACCCAAGAAAAGAAAAATGCAGCACAAGTTTGCAACGCTGGCTCTACTTTTGGTCAAGTGCCTCCTAGCAATTTACTAGTTATCAACAGAGGCCCCACCAGTGGCATAACAATAGCCCCCGTAGCCCCTCAGGTGCCGGAGGCCCCCTGAGTACCAGTGGCCCTCTTCCGGTGCTGTGCACAGGCCCCTGTCCTGAGAGCTCCTGACTGGGTCCAGAGTAACTGGGGACCCCTCCATGTACTTTGCATGGGGGCCCACTCAAGTGTTGTCACGTCAATGGGCCCCACAGTGCAAAAAAATGGGTATGAGGGAGCGGGATGTCACAGAAGAAATACGCTTGAAAGGCATCAGGGCGGATGAGAGGGCAGAGGAGGGCCTAAGTGAGTGAGCGCATATGACAGGTGAACTGACAGGCTTCAGGAGAATGAAGATGAGTGAGGTAAGCATAACTAAGCGTCATCATTGGGTACATTAGTGTGCTGCGGTGAGGTGCATTAGACCTTTATCATAAAGTTAAATCTGCAAGGAGTCGCTGGGAAAGGGCTAATAAATAAAGTGTCAATGTCTGCATAAAAAGAATCCTCTGCACAAAGCAGGCACCCTAACACCATGATGCAAGGGTCCCTGCATTAGCATATGGCAGCCAAGTGTGCACCAGCACAAAGAAAATCACAGGAATGCATCGTATTGCTGTAAATATGACTCATCCTTGAGCTTATAAAATGACGCAGCTCGGTGCAGCAAAATGGCCTGCGGCGCTGCGTCATTTCGTTTTAAATGAGGCATGTAATGTTTTCAGTGAGCTTATTAAACAGCAGTGCTCTGAGTGTGTCTGCACAGTAACAGGACTGATCTATAAGTGAGCCTTGTTATGTGTGGAGCAGAATTTTATCAGAACTTTTGAGGGTATAATTCCATGTCCCAGCATACTGAAGGGCCTTGTCCAGTTGTATTCTATATAGGGCGAATACCTCTCTCCGGGGCATATTTACAAGCTCCTATCACCACCACAACGTCATTTTCAGTAATGTGATGGCAATAGGGGCCTCGCCTTATTTACAAGGCAGCATTAACGTGGCTTAAAGTTCCCTTGTAAATAACACACCCTCTGACACTGTGTTTAGCGTGAAAAGGGAGGGCAATGGATGTTGCAGTGGGCGTTCCACCACAACACCCTTTGATTTTGACGCTTTCCCCTTTTACAAGGGCAGCGTAAATAGGAGGCAGTGCCAAAACTAAGACCAGGGGAAAACTGGTCGTAAACATGCGAAACGAGGAGAAATGCTTCCTTTTCCCTCGTTTTGCTGTTTCCAAATGTGCAGCCTTGTGCAGCACACATAGAACCAACAAATTGCCTATGATTGTTTATGTGCTGGAAGGTCCGCCTTCCTGCACGTAAACAATAATTTTTTTTAAATGCAGTTTTGCAACTTCTATGGGTGCTGTATTAAGGAGCACACATAGAAGTTACAAAACAGCAATAAAAGATTGTTTATGTTCAGGAAGGGGGACCTTCCTGCACAAACAATCTTCATCTCAACACAGGCACCCTTGCACTATGCTACAAGGGTGCCGGCGTTGGCGCTAGGCAGCTAAAGTTAGCGCATGCACAGGGGGAAACACAGGACTGCACCATATTCTAGTAAGTATGGTGCAGCCCTGTGTTTCTAAAGTGAAAAAAGCGTGTTGTGAACCTTCTTGGTTTTATGACACGCTTCGCCACTTTATTGTAAATATGCCCCTCCGTGTCCTCAATCAATCAATCATATCATTTGTAAACGCACTACTCACCAGGGAGGGTCTCAATGCACTGGGGTGGGGAATGCTGCTACTGCTCGAAAAGCCAGGTCTTGAGGAGTTGACTCAAGGTCAGCAGGTCTTGGGTCTGCCGTAGGTGGACAGAGAGGGTGTTCCAGGTCTTGGCGGGGAGCTGGGAGAACGATCTGCCGCCGGCGGTCGCTCTTCGGAAGCGGGGGACTGTGGCGAGGGCTAGGTCGGCGGAGAGGAGCTGGCGGGTGGGGGTGTAGAAGCTGAGTCGTCTGTTGAGGTACGTTGGTCCGGTGTTGTGGAGTGCCTTGTGTGCGTGGGTGAGGAGTTTGAAGGTTATCCTCTTGTTGACCGGGAGCCTGTGCAGGTCTCAGGTGGGGTTTGATGTGGCTGCGGCAAGGGATGGCGAACATTGTTGCCATTTCTGAGCTTTTCATAGACAAATCTTTGCTTTCAGGTGTCTCAAGGGAAACCAAGACTACAGTACCCAAAATGCATAAATTAGCAAATGAAAACCTAGGAGTGGAGACACTGTCCATAATAAGGCCAACCTGACTCGTTGGGCATTACTTTGACCTCATACACAGTATTTTTGCCACTATACTTTCTGGTGTACAATATTGCATATGGTGTTAAACTATTTCATAACTATAGCACATTATTCCTGATGGGCACTATTTCATCCAGTCATTTTTTTAAATATTTATATATATAAAATAACAGTTAACCAAATATCTTGTGGAACCTGCAGACAAATATGAAATAATAGAAAAATGATGGTTCTACTCGGTTTTAGATTTAGTAAATCAACCTAAACAACACTTACTCGTTGGGTCAGCTGAATGAATGCAGCTCTAAGGAAGAAAAAGCCAAACCCACAGTAGGTGGTTGAATCTCATCATACAGTTTTGCAAGAGGAAGCATCAAATGATCATTTGGTACGTACCGCAAGATAATCGATCAAAAGTGATAAAGAGACCGAATTTAAAAATGATAAAAATGGTTTCAAAAGCAGGTCGACTCTCAAGGAGATTTTTAAAGGGACTGCATTCAACAAGAGAGCTGTTGTGGAATTTTAAAATCTGTACAATGGTAAATCGACGTTTCGACCCAGGCTTGTTAATCCACTGGTCGCCTTCAGGACTGTAGAATCATTTGTGTGCATCTGGGGGTATCATATGTTGGACAAACTAGTACGGATGCCTGAAGGCAGTAATGTCTTTGGTGTCATTCTTCCTGGTATAAGGCAGAAGAGAGAGCAAGCATCATCAAAGAGGACAGGTTACCTAGTCAAAAACAGAACATCTGTAAAACTCACTAAATGAGCCGAGAAGCATGCAGAGTGCAGCTAAACATCAATGTCAAGGTGTGATGCAGTCCATTTTGAAATATAAACCACATATTGGCCCAGATGTAGGTAAATCTAATTTACCGACTCATAAATACCGAATTTTACCAATTCGGTATTTATGAATCGGTAAATTGGAAGGTGGCAGATGTAGGTAATTTTTTATTTACAATTACCGAATCTGTAAGATTCGGTATTTACCGATTTGGTAAATACCGAATCGGTATTTCCCATTGATTCCTATGGGCTTTGAAGCCCATAGGAATCAATGGAAAATACCGATTCGGTATTTACCGAATCGGTAAATACCGAATCCTGGCAGGGGGAACGGGGTGTCACTTTGACACCCTGTAGCACCCCAAATGCAGGCTTGTGTGCCATGTGGCACACAGACATGCCCTAAGGGCATGTCTGTGTGTCACATGGCATAGGTGTACATGCACAGATGTGCATGTACACTGGAATTCGGTATTTTACCACCCAATAGGATTGGGTGGTAAATACCGACTCCTAAAGGGCCTGTGGCACTCTTTGAAGTGCCAGCTACATCTGGAATTACAGAATCGGTATATTTACCGAATCGGTAAATATACCGATTCTGTAATTTTCTGCCCCCTACATAGCTAAACCCAAATACCGGTCGGTAACGGCCGAAATCGGCCGTTACCGACCGGTATTTGTTTTCATTTTTTATTGTTTCAACTAATCATGCATAAGCCATCCTATATAGCATAACAACATACAGACATAGATCTGGTAAAAAAAAAAACAATTTGACTGTATAAACTCATTGGGGCACCGGTGCACAGGTTAAACATTCGTGAGTACAGTTCATGGAATGATAATATGCATAAAAATTCTGAATAAATTAGACATAGTGTACTTGACATAATTCATTATTGTGCCTGCTACTAAAAAACATTGGTCCGAGATTGTCCGTTAAAAGAGCGTTCGGACTGAAAAAATCAAGGAAAGGGAGATAGCTTGAATAAAAATATAGGTGCAAAAGATGGAAGGTGTTAGCCTTAGGATGTGGGCAAAATTGCAGTAGAAACAAAAGCATGGTGGTTCCATGGATTCCACTTCGAGCTTCTTTCAGGTGAAGACAGAGACATGGAGGTGCCGTGGCTAGCCACCTCCAGCCCAGGGGGGGAAATAAATAATGCCCCTGGGACGGTGATCTCCACGCAGCGTCGACGTATGGGTTGAGGAGGGCCTGGAAGTCGGCGGGGAGGCGAAACGACAGGGCTTATATTATGCTTGATAAATATCGGTCCAAGGTACTCCTTCCTAGTAGGCAAAGGCTTCGTGCATAGCAGCATAGAGGGGAGCAGGGATTCTTCCCGCCATCTCTGTGTCACAGACAGCTGAAGCTGCACAAGTTCTTTGACAGGTTTTCGTGAAAATGCAAACCAGTCGGATACCCAATCTTAATTTATTAAATAGTGACCTTTTCACAGGTGGGAAGAGACTGTCCATATGAGGTTCGAAAAATGCAGTTGCTTTAATGGTCAGGAATTGGATTGGCGAAGAGCCTCCCGCTTTGGCACTTATGTACACCCAAAACATGTCCTCAAGTAGTTCCGGGGCTGAAGGCGTCAATGTCTTCGGATTATTCCAGTAAACTACGCATCCTAGAGACGGAAGAGTTCATGAGAGGCATTTAATCTCTGGAAAGCTACTCACTCTGTCACTTAGCCAAATTTCGCGGATGGCTTTTCAATAATGGCCAAGTTGGGGTTTTCCGGATTCCTGCCCAATATAGACCTGATTTGAGAGCTAAGAGTGATTTGATTGGCCTCCTACCGAGCTCCAACCTGAGAGCATCCATAGGGTCCCCTGCCCCAAGCAGAGAAGGCGAGGTAGAAATTGACTTTCCATCTTGCCAAATCCCTGTGGGTTTTTAAATCCGCAGAGATCCGCCCAAACCAAGGTGCTTGCTGTTACAGCTTTCACTTGATGGGCGGCAGTGCTGGCGAGACAAGTCTGCGACTGCATTTATAGAAAACATTAGAGCAATGCACTGCTACAGTGAAGCTGAGACCCTTCACTTTAAGATAATTGTGAGGTCCAATATAACTTCTTGTCGAATCGAATCACCAGCCAGTCATGTGCACTCTACTCAAGGGCTGTCAACAGATTTTAAAAGCAGACTTCAGAGACTTCCTTTGATTCATTATCAGTAATTTGGTTTTCGTCATGTTTATCACGAATTTCTTGTTGGTGCAGTAGTTTTCGAAGCCATCAAGTAATTTATGCATTGAAAGCACGGTACTAGAGAGCCGAACTGCCTCCTCGAGTGAAATTATTACCCTTTTTATGTCATCTTATTTATGTTAGATGTTTCATCTGCTGTGGCTAAATTTTAGGTGGAACAATTTTGATAGTCACACACAAATACCTGTACCGTTTCCATGGTACCAGCAAAGAACAAAATGTTTTTGATGGAAATATCAAAACACTTTGAGCAGGAGAGGAATAATTCATTGGGTGCCCGACTGAATTTATGAAGTCTTTACCACATACTTTTAAGTGAGATCTTCATAGGTTTCTGAAAAGCGTTCAGAACTGGCTATTCTCCAAGTGAGCAACTGAGGTGGGTGTCCAATATTTATTTATCATTATTATTACAAGCACCAAGATATAATTTTGTTGGGAAATGTGCAGTATCCATACAGTTAGGCATATGCAGGGCCATTGGAATTATATGCAGGGTTGACTTAATTATGCGGCAATAAAAGGTGAATTATGCGGTATAATGCAGGACATTTTGTGATAGTATTACTTCATTATTTTGTCATTTTAACTCGTAATAATACTGTCTGGGTAAACTTAAAGATTTTACCTCACAGTACCAATTCGACAACTAAATACAGAAATGCACAACTGAAAGATGACCAGTTAACGTTTACGAAAGGCCTTCCACTGCGCGTAAACACATTACATTCAGCTAGATTCATCAATGTTAAAATCTGCGATTCCTAAATTGCGAGAAAAAGAGAATCGCAATTAAGAAATCGCAGAATGGCATTCATGAATATTTGCGTGAAAAAAAGCGAATCGCAATCGGCCGCAATCGCCGAGTGCGAGTCCCTGAAAATCGGTAAATATTCCCATAATCGGCCGATACCCGTGTTGAAATTGCGATCTCGCAATTACCGAAATCGCAAATTGCGATCTCGCTAATTGCGAGATCGCAAAAACGGGAAGTCGCATCCTGAGCACAGTGATGACATCACAACCAGGAAGTAGGCAGGTTCCACCCTCATTCAGCAGTGAGAGCCTGAACTGGAAGCAGCATCATCAGAGGTCCCCTCCAGTGTGCCTACAGGAGTAAAACAGGAGACACCCTAGTGGCAAGCATGTCACAAGAAGCTGCAGGTGGATCTTCCAGTGTGAGAAAGAGGAAAATAAAATTTTCAGAGCAAGAGCTCGGATTTTTGATTGAAGGAGTCTGCAAGGACTACAATCGGCTCTTCGTTAAAGACTCCAGAAGGGTGCCCGAGGCCGATAAAAGGCAGCTATGGTTGCGCATCCGCGCTAAAGTTAACTCTGTGGGGGTGACCCAGCGCTCCGTGGACGAGCTAAAAAAACACTGGTATGACCTCAGAGGGCGGTCAAAGGAGAAGATTGCGGAGAGGTTGGGGGAGCGTGTGGCGACAGGTGGAGGGGAGCCCACTGTCCCACCGAACACACCACTGGAGGACCGAGTAGAGGACACCATAAATCCGCAGGCATGCATGGGTGTGACCCAGCTGGACTCCTCCCGACCCACCCAAGACACACCAGGTAAGTGCCATGCGACTGCGACCCCCTGTCCCCTAACAATGTCCATGACTCCAGAGCATCCCATATCAAACCCCAGTCATGCTGCCAAAGCACACCACTAAAGCGCTATTGCATTGTGGGACATGTAGTCTGACCACAATTACCATCTTGCCCCATTAAGCCAGACATGTTTAGTGAGAGTCAATCCTGCAGCCAGTCAGGGAATGGTAGTCTGCATGCATGTAGGAAACCTAAATGTGTAAGAAACATGTCACTAATCAACGTCCACTTTACATCACAGGTGGCGCAGAAGTCCCCAGCACAGACAGCGATGCCCTGGTAATTGAGGACATCACGGAGGACACAGAGGGAGACACACATCTATCCCCACAGCCCGGACCATCAGGGCAAGCTGCCGCACCAGCTGTCATTACACCTCCTGCCCCTGTGGCCAGTGCCACCCCTCTGCCACCAGGCGCTGCAGTACCACTGCGCGTCACACAACCACCAGTGGGGCTTGCAACACCGGCAGCAGTTCGCCAACCAACCCGCCGCCCTGCGGCTGTGAGGAGCCAGTCAAGCGGGCTGGTGAGGGTGCAGCGCACTAACAATTCCCGCGCTGGCAGGGGACAAAACATGCAACCAGGTGGGCTCTCCATTGAGCACCGTATGCTACATGTGCATCAGACCCAGGCCCGTCATCTTGCGGCTATCAACCTCCAACTTAACAAGACCGCCCGAAATGTAGCACAAATGTCAGACCGCATGGAGAGGATGACAGCTGCTATGGAGGCCTACACACAGGCCATCTCCAGCCACCAGAATCTCAACCGCCGCAGACACCGCCAGCTTCTGACCCACCTGTCAGCATACACGCGGTCCAACTATATAATTGGGAACGCTACCTCCCAGCTCTCGCGACGCTCCTTGGCCATGCAGGTCCAAATGGTCCAGTGCTGCCAGGACATCGCCAGAGCTCTGGAGCATGTGTCAACAGCAGTGCAGGGCATGCAGGCGAACGGCCATGGCCAGGCGGGGGGGGCTGACGACACTAGTGAGGCTACATCCAGCCATAGCAGCCTGTCCATTCCACCGGTGGTAGCACCCCGCCGCAGCAGCAGGCCCTCTGCTGCCTCATGGCCTAATCAGGAGGAGGATGTAGAAAGGAGGTTGGGAGCATCTGCCCGGAGGCGGAATTGAACAATAGAACATTTACATGAGGGGCCGTGCTGCTGCTACAAGCATCCCCTCCTGAAGAACAGACATATGACGCAATATGTCATTCATGTACCAGTTTGCAGAATGCCAAGTTTATTGTGCTGTAACAATTACAAATATTCTGACTAACTTAATCTGACTCATGTCATTATTAATGTTGTCATGCATGAGTTAAGTAATGGGTGTGGGTGCACTAGAAATAGTTCATGCAGATTTGGTTACGGCGCCTGTGTCCTTCTGCAGGATTCTCCCCGCGTGGGTGACGCACATGTGCAGATGGTTGGTTGTCCCCTTCCGACTCACTGCCAGAGATGTCAACAGGGATCCTGCGCTTGGTAGCAATGTTGTGAAGGATAGCACACACGGCCACGATGCGGCAGCTGACCTCTGGCTCGTATTTCATGGCCCCACCAGTCTTGTGAAGTATGCGGAACCTGCTTTTCAACAGGCCAAATGTCCTCTCAATACAATTTCTTGTGCGTATGTGTGCTGCATTAAATCGCCGTTGCTGTGGTGTTGCAGGGTTGAGGTATGGGGTGAGGAGGTACTCACGGAGAGCGTAGCCGCTGTCACCTGAATGAAAGGAGCAGAGGGTGAGTGCCTGTTCTGCGCAGCTACATGATCACAGTGTACAATTTTGGGGCATGTGTACTTACCTAGTAGGTGTCCTTCCCCAAAGTCTTCCCTGGCCAGTCGTGTGTGGATGCCGCTGTGCCTGAATATGAAGGAGTCATGTGTGCTCCCCGGGTACTGTGCCACAATGTCCGTGATGAATGTTTTTGCATTGCACACCATCTGGATGTTGAGGGAGTGGTAGCTTTTTCGGTTGCGGTACATGTACTCCGCTTCTGCAGGTGGGCAGATGTGGATGTGGGTACAGTCAATACATCCTATGACATGTGGAAATTAAGCTACATTGTAAAATTGTAGCTTGGTCTCATTCAGGAACTGTTGGCTGGTGGGGAATGAGATGTAGTGGTGTAGCCGGGTCAGCATAGCATGCAGGAAACTCCTTAGGCAGCGGGACATGGTGGGCTGGGATATCCCCCCTGCAACAGCGACCATCCCCTGGAAGCTTCCGGAGGCCAGGAGGTGCAGGCAGCACAATACCTGCACATGTGTGGGCACGGCATTGGTCCTCCTTGTTGGGTGCTGCATCAGGGGGTCTAGGTCCCGGATAAGCTTGATGATCCTAGCCCCACTCAGGCGGTACTTTGCATAAATTTGCTCCCTGGTTTGGCCCAGAAGGGTGACCCGCTGGCGGAATATCCGCTCCTGGATCCTCCGTCTGTTCCGTGCTGCTCGCTGTAGCCTTCGCCGCCTCACCACCATGTAGAGTCCAGGCATTGTGAGAATCCTCAGGCTCCAGCTGCATATCCTTAAAGGTGTTTGGTCAGCCCTGCACCTGTTGGTAGTTTGTTAACGGTTTTTTGAAAAAAAAAATGTTTTCCTTACTGGTTACCACCTGATTTGTGTTCTTCTTAATTTGCGCGTCGCAATTTGCGATTTTCTGGTTTTCTGCATTTAGCGATTTTTCATGAATGGCGATTGCGAATGTTTTGCGACTTCGCAAATTAATTAGCAGAATCCATGGTTTCTCGCTATTTCAGATTCGCAAATGCCCATCCTCCAGGATTCTGCGAATTTATTTGCGAAGTCGCAATTTTTATTTAGCGATTTCGCATTTTTGGACTTTTCTGTATCATGAATTCCTTTCCGTCAAATTACGATCGCAATTGCGAATTCGCAGCTATTGCGATCGCAATTTGGCTTCATGAATCTAGCTGCATGTTTTTAGTAACTTTCAATCCGTTTGAGCTGGAAATTATTATTTTTGTTAAAATCTGCAGATTATGCAGCAGTTGATGGATCATGTGGCAAATCAGCAAATCCATAATTATGCCAAAAAAGCAGCGACCAAAGGATCGCATAATTCCAGTGGCCTTTGGCATGTGTGATTCATTACATACTAATGAGTCTCACTTTTGCAACGGTATTTTAGGAGACTGCCTCAGGCCCCACCTCATAAACATATGTATACAAACACACTTTGTCTGAGGGTCGTTGCTCATTTGCTGCACTCACCAATTCAGCATGCTCTTTTTTGCTCGAGCCAGGCATAAACAACTTTTCATCAAGCAGACCTAGAGGTGGCACGAGATTCTACAAGACTGGTCAGATTCTCAGGCTTTTCTCCGACCAGAGGGTAGTTCTGGCTGTGTCCCACGTACAACCGGCATTGCTAGGGGTACTATCATTCCAGGCCCATCCATGCTCCTAAGTTTCAAGTATGGTACTGTGGTCTGTTACGTCGTGTGATGTGAGCAATCAAAGGGTATAAGTTTGTGTTTTCGTAAAAGTAGACCACTGAGTTGAGCAGATTGACAAAGCTTTGCATAATAACTAATCTGTAATGCAATGTTTTCATTTTGAAGATGAAGGTGCATCTTTGCACCCTTGTGATGAGACTTACTGTGGGCCTCGTCCAGAGTCCGAACCGGAAGTAAAAGCAGCAGCTCTCTTCATTCGTCAGCACCGGAAGCAAATCAAAGCATATTTGTCCTTTCATGCCTATGCCCAGATGCTTCTCTACCCATACTCCTACAAGTATGCAACAATTCCAAACTTCAACTGTGTGGTAAGTCCACAAATTGTCCTTCGCAAGAGTGCTTGTGGTCATTTCATGGATGTATAAATGATTTGCGACTATTTGTCTTTAAATCCAAGACACCTCAGATGAATCTGTTTTTTATTTAAAACATCTATATTCCTCAAGTACGTTTCCTCTTTGGGTCTTTATTTTCTCTGAACAAATAAAGTGTTGCCCCAATAACCACAGCAGAGAATCATGCTCATTTCGAACATGCATGTCTGATGTACACATGCCCTAACAGCACTGCCCTAAACTACCTGCAGGACAAGCTGGTTGACTGTATTCCAGAGAAGTTGCTAAGAACAAAGGGTCAAGCTGTGTTGAAAATACCAAGGGCAAAGCTAAGAGGAGTAAAAATGCCAAGAAAAAATGGTGCCACCTTCTTAATTCAGAAACAGCTCCTGAAGAATTGGGTAGAATTTGAGGGATGACTGCAGAATGCCTGATATCAGTCTTGTTACCACAGAGGCAGCTTTGAGGGAGCATACTCTTGGCAAGAGAGGGAAAATGAACAAATTAACTACCAGATGAAAGTACCCCCAGTAGTAAAAAACAAGACAGGCAAACACTGTAAATTAAAACGTGTTAAATATCACTATACTTCCTGTATGGGAAAAGTCATTAAAAAGGAAACAACAATGTCTTATCAAAGTCAGACAATCCACAAATAGCAGGGGCCTAAAAAAAAACGGGAAACCTAAACTGGTCCTAACACATGTTCTGCATTGTGGAGGATGTCTCAGATTTCTTGGGTCACTCCTTGTTACAAGAACAAGGACTATAGCTATATCTAGACGAAGAGAGTTTGCATTGAAACTACTGGCACACATGTTACGTCCCCCATCTTACCTAGAATCCTTGGGGTGGAGGAACGGCGAATAATGCAGCATGGGTCTCACCATCGTGTGGCAGCATGATGGCACAGAATATCCTGCAAGACATAATCTGTGCCATGGCAGGAGGCAGCAAAGTCAGAAAGACAGCTGCACTTGAGTTGGGCCATCTGGGACACAAAGGCCTCCTTTCAGCAATGTTGTTCAGCTGCCAGCAATCCGCAGAAATATGCAAAACAAGCATTTACAATGCAATGGTCTCGGCATTATTAAAGGTAGAGCTATTGGCATTGCTCATGACATTTTTTTTTAAATCATAAATAAATGGCATTGGCATTTACCATGCCAATAGCTTAATCGTTAAATAAATGGCATTGTAATTTACAATGCCAATAGCTTAATCGCTCGCAAATGCATGACCTATTGCATTTACACCCACACAGAGCCACACACACAAAGCCACCCACACAGAGTCATTCCCATAGAGCCACCTACACAGAGCCACCCTCACACAGACAGAGCCACCCACACATAGAGCCACCTAAAAAAAAGCTATCCACACAGAGCCCCACACACACACAGAGCCACACACACAGCCACACACACACACACAGCCACACACACACACACAGCCACACACACACACACACACACACACACAGAGCCACACCCACACAGAGCCACACACACACAGAGCCACACACACACAGAGCCACACACAGACAGAGCCACACACACACAGAGCCACGCACAGACAGAGCCACTTATGATCCAAGCTTCTGCTAACTAAAGGCATAATGCCATCACTGATAGATATATGTAATGACCATATGGCTAGGCCCTCCTCATTAAGCCTCGAGTCTCACCCCTCAAGTATGAAATCAAGGCAGTGTTCCTGAGTTAAAGTATAGCTCACCTCCCCCTTGGAAATACATACGCATGGTAGCCGCTCAGGCAACAGACATTATACCCGACACAATTCATCAAAGACTAGAAAATCCAGGCATCAAGCAAAACAAAGCAACATATTGCCTAAGTAGGCTTACCGGTATAAGACTGTCAGCAGGTCTGCAAGAGCCAAGACGTCACGACAGGAAGGATGGGGGACGAATAGCTTCACCGGGCCACTTTAAATACTCCCGGCTGATGAAATGAAAATGCGAGTAGTTGTGTGCCGACACAAAATGTCTCCGTTCGACATTCTAACTAGGCTGCACTCCATGGCGGCCATCTTGTAAAAGCAATGTCATCCTATAGCGAACAATTGATGAAAAACGGAGTTTCATACAATAGTAAAATCCAGAATACCCAGGGCATACCTAGTTCAATAGAGACACCCGAAGGAATTGACGGGCATAAAATAATTTAGGATGTGTTCGTATATAGCCCCTACATGATTAACTACCCAATCATAAATAAAATAAGTATAAATATAATACGAAGAAAATGCTTTATAACACAAGAGATAAGTCCCCAGAACAATTTACAAGGCGGTAGGACATATTTGACAGCCCCTCAAAATTCAGATTAAAAACGTGGCGGCCATCTTGTAAAGGGGTATCTAGACCAAGACTTAAAATTCAGATGAAAATCGTGGCAGCCAGCTTGTAAAGGGGTATGTAGACCGAGCAATATATTAATGTGACAAAGGAACTTCAATACGCTACTGGGGCGATAAGGGTCGACGGGAGTACAAAACAGAAGCGGAGCGGCCATCTTAAAATCGGGTACCTAGGACAAGCTTCGAGATGTTGTGCAAAGGTCATATTCTTGAGAAGACTGATTTAAATACAATCCTACGACAAATGAGACCAGAAAAAATGCAAGACAAATTTCTATGTCCAGAGACAACAACATGACTCAAAATTGTTGCACAGAGATTGCTCTCAGTGCGGGTGATGGCACGGCTCTGATGGAGAGGACGAGAAACAGGCAGCCGAGAATTAGCGCCGGCAAATGAAAGCCCGGCCCGCAGAGGGCACGCCCCATGAAAGAGATAAAGGAAAGGAAAATAAAGAGAATGATAGGGAAACGGGCGGGAGCCAATCCCAGCGCAGCAGGTCAATGACGCTGCCGCAATCCTAGGGGCAGGAACAAAAAGTTCAAAGTATGGTATAAAAAGAGTCTAGAAGATATGGTGAGAATTGAGACGAATGAGGGTGGCCTCGATAAAGTGCTTGTTTTACTACTTTTCGCCACAAATTACCCCTCTCCACCCACACAAGTACTAACCATGCAAGGATCTCAAAAAAGACGTACTCAGCAAATGTGTGCCACTATTTTTTTTTTTTTATGACGCTCGGAGCGACCTATTTTTTATTCTAGACCGATCTGGATCCCCATATAACGTGGGGAAAGGGGTCAGATTTAACAACACCTTGAAATGAGGCCAGGCAGGCTGCTTTCAAATGACAGAGTGTGGCCTGTTAATACTATTGAAATAGCACCTTTGAGCACCGTTTCTGTTTGGTGGCTGGAGAACCTAGAATGTAAAGTCCTGCCAGACATAAACGTACAACCAAAGGTAAGTAGGTACACCATCGCCTCTTGCTGCTCCTCCAATAACATCAGGCAAACGTAAACATCTAGCGTGGTAATATATTGGTACTACCTTGCGTGATTCCCTCCAACGCCCCCACTATGAAACTCTGCCAGGGTCCAAAGTAGGGGGTGGGACCGAGCTTGGCCTTTGCCTAGAAGACAAACATGCTTATTTCCTACGCAATGCACGCCCATGCATAGGGGTGTCTTATGAGGACCTGGGGAGCACAGGCCAAGATACACAGAACCTGCTCTCAAATTCAGAGAAGTAAACCATAGCCCGGGGCTTAGGCCATGAATGAAGGATCTCCTAGCACCTTGCAAGTAGCTCCTCCCAACCGAACCACAGCCCACAAAGAAAGCAGGCACACTTACCCCGCGAGGGGCGCCCGTCACGGCGGTGCCCGGGTCTGGGAAGGGGCGGTGGAGGCCTCTGTGCTCTGGCTCACCGATCACGCGTAGCAACGGAGAACGAGGAGGAGGGGGCGGCGAGGATGGAAATAAAAGACGGACGTTTCCGGCAGTCTTTCGTCTATTTCTAAACACGCTATTGCCTTCACCTCTCCTGGCTCGCCCGCCATCTTGGAAAGGAAAATGTTTCCGTCCTTCAGCAAAACCGCCTGACCCCAAGCCTTCACTCAAACACATTGTTCTCTAGCTGAACAGAACAACAAAAGGTATATTACACCAAAAACAACGCTATTAAAAATCTTCTTCTGGAGGGGAGGAGCCTAGCAGCAGCCGCGATGGCCGCCTGATTCCTCGGCTCCGCCGACCTTCTCGCTTTCCTCCCGTCTCCTGCCCTATCCTGCTCGTGATCCTGCATCTGACCGGCGCTACCGGAGTCGGGAGACGAACCCGGTTCTAGGGATTTGCTTACCTTCGCGTTCTGGGCTGTAACAGTGACGGAGCGCCCTCGCCCTTCCCTGAAGCCTCGCGGCTGAGCCCGGTTCTTTGTTCTGCTTGTGTGGCTGATCCTGTGAACAACTACAGCGGCCATCTCGAGCTGGGCGGCGCTGATTGTTGCGAACGACTGCTGCCTTTGATTCCTCTCGGCAGCTTATCCTGTTTTGTTGCCCCTCACGCTGCTTCCAGGCTGAAACCGCTACATTCTATCTTCGCCCCGGCCTTGGACGGCTACATTTGTTTCCCCCAGCGCGGTGACCGCCATTTTAGATAGCTCACACTCGCTATAGGGGAGAAATTGCCCAGGGCACTGCTGGAGCCCGTTTGAAGTTGCTTTGCCCTGACATCGTGCGTGATATAGAAATGGATTGGATTACTCCTGTACCCCCAGTTTGGCTGTGTTGTGGTGATAGCCGGCGGGGAACCTGGCTACCAGTGCAAGGTGATGGCGTCCGACATCGGGACTCGATATGCGACTGTGAGCGGTGTGTGCAGTGGCAACTCGAGGATCGCCTGGTCCCTTGGGACGACGACGTTCATTCTCGAGCGCCGATTTCTGCTGGTATGCCCGACGCACCGGGAATTCTTGCACCTTTATTCCCTGAGACGCCCCTGCGGATTGTTGACGTTTTGGAAGCCCTGGGTGAGCTACGTGTTGCCCTCCGCACTGCTGTTCAGGACCTGGGGGACCGCCTGGACGCTATTTCATCCAGTCTGATGCCGACCAACCAAGCTGGCCTGCGAGTGCAGGGCACTGCGCCACATCCTATGCCCTACTACGGCGGATTGTCTACCCCGATGACTACGGTTGCGCTGCCGGCGCACGATCCTGCTCCCACCGTGTCGCTACATGTACTAGCCTGGAAGTCATCTGCTGCTCATGGCCTTATGCGGCGGAGTGGGCACTCTCTACAAGAGCCATGTCTGGCAGCCTTATTGGTGACTACTGTTGGAACTCGTCATCTTCCCCTGGAACTGATTCTACTGCTTGGGCTGACTTTTCTTTGTTATCTACTGCTGTGTGGTCTCTCTCCTATTGTGCTCGTGCCGTGCTGGGCTTTGTGTTGGACAGTTTATGGCGGCCAGCTTCCTACCCTGTTGAGGTCGTCTCGTCTGCTTGCCCCACCAGTGATGAATATCGCGAAGATGGACTCTATTGGCACATTGGACCGTAAGGGGCTGGGTTGAGGCTGTTTCTTTTCTTCTTTGCCTGTTGAAGTTCTTAGCGTTGGGACTATAATCCACATGCCGGGTAGTGGGGTATTGGTTCTGTATTGGTCTTGGGGTTCGGGGTTGGGCGATTGTGGTTGCGCACGTTGATTGCTTTACTTTCCCTGCCTACGATTTATTTGTAATTTCCGGTCCTTCTTCTTCCTGATGTATCGGCGGGGGGTTGTGTTCCGGCCCAAAGTTCTGGGTGTAACAGATTCTGTTTCCCTTTCTGTTTCATGTCTTCCTAATTTGCTGCTGCAAGTGGCGTAGATGGTGTATTTGGCCGGGATGTCCGGGAGATCCTGATATTGGGTGGGCTCCTCCTCACCTTTCCTTTTTCGGGGAGTAGTGGATTAGTTTATTCTTTTCTCGCTCCCTTCTCTCTGCTGTTAGGGCTGTTTCTTCTTTTTCTTCCATTTTTCCTTTTTTCTCTCTTCTTTCTTGTCTATATTTCGGGTTCCTTAGTGGGCGACAGACACTCTGCTGGGGGGGGGGTAGGCCGTAGCCTCCGCATTGCTGTAGGGTGGGGGGTGGGTTTTAGTTTTTGCCATTTAGTTTCTATGGGCCTTATTTTCTATTTCTCTGCGCTTTCTTTACCTGTTTCTTTTCTGGGTCCGCGATAGGGGTTAGTGGGGGGGGCGGCGCTGTTGGGGGTACGTGAATCCTGGTTGCTGCTCTTGTGATTTTCTTTGTACCGCCATTTTGTTTGATGTATTCTCCTCTATTGTTGTTTTTAGTATCGATGCCGCCTGCTCATGTGGTGAACGATTGTACGGGCTCATTATTTCTTTGTTCTTATTCTTTATTGCATTTCTTTCGTTCAGAAAACTTTGAAAAAGTAACCTTCATTGCTCCTTCTCCCCGGCGCTGAGCGTCTTTTCGCTGCAAGGTCTGTTGACTGCTGCTAATCTATCTGATGCCGCTGGGGGTCTGATTTGCTTGCATTTGTGCGTTAGTGTATCGTGCCCGACCTGACGGTTGTGGGCCCGTATTTGTTCTTTCTATGCACAATAAAGGTTTAAAAAAAAAAAAAAAAAATCTTCTTCTGATTCGGTTCTAATTACATTTCTAAAATGTTTGGGGGAATATCGACCTACGATGTGAGTTAGCAGCAATTTCGATAAAATATGAGAAACATGAAGCCACTGCAAAAAGGCGGCTCTCAATGTGGCACAGGTACACCCCGTACTGTGGGGCAAAGGGAAGGCTGGCGGACACTCAGGCGGCGTAGACAAACTGTGGGGCAAAGGGAAGGCTGGCGGACACTCAGGCGGCGTACGAGCCGTATCTTCTTAGGGGACGCTTGATTCCATGAGGCGCTCAGGCCCAGTGCGCTGGGGTACGCTTCAGGCGTACGTTCGTGGTGTACCGGCACAGTGCGATGGTGTACGCTTCATGCGTATGTGGCGTACGGCAGGCACAGTGCGGTTTGATATGCTTCAAGTGTATGTGGCGTACCTTCGTGTCCTGAAGCAGCTGATGGCACGTTCGTTGCAAGTATGAGTCGTACTTGGAATCCTCGCATGCGATGCGGCTTCGGGGGCTGGAGAGTGTGGGCCGTACTTTGGAGGGTACGAGCTGGCTGTCCCGGGGCAGCTTGAAGGCAGTGACAAACTGTGCGGCAAAGGGAAGGCTGGCGGACACTCAGGTGGCGTACGAGCCGTATCTTCTTAGGGGACGCTTGATTCCACGAGGCACTCAGGCCCAGTGCACTGGGGTACGCTTCAGGCGTACTTTCGTGGCGTACCGGCACAGTGCGATGGTGTACGCTTCAAGCGTATGCGGCGTACGGCCGGCACAGTGCGGTTTGATACGCTTCAAGCGTATGTTGCGTACCTTCCTGTCCTGAAGCAGCGGACGGCACGTTCGTTGCAAGTATGAGTCATACTTGGAATCCTGAAACAACAATAGAGGAGTAACCCCTCATGGGTAGAGAGAAATAGCTCTCTAACAATGAGCACAAACGCTCTGGTCAGCACATTTTGCCCCAACCTGTTGCTGGATAATGCATATCCTTATAGAAGACCCCTCACTCACCAACCTGGTTGGTGACATGCTTCATCATCGGGGTCCCACCCCATAGGCCGAGTGCCTACAGGGTGTGCTGCGACACCTGATTACAGTGGAGCTGGTTTCGTTTTTTATGTGTTCAAGACTATCAAAATTGTGTTTAAAAAGGGCCAACACTACTCACTTCAAGTATTTTATTCTTGAGTGCTTGAACCCTTAGTAAAATTAAAGTGTGGCACCTTTGCCTAATTAGGAAGGCTTTGGTGTCAAAAGTCGTATTAAAATATATAAAAATAGCGAAAGTGTGCTATGTGAATGTGAATATACAAAACTATTGTTTAAAAAGGTCTACATGTTTCAACCCATACATGGATTCAAGGGTTTTCGTCAGGACCGTGGTGATTTGAACTGGGTGGTCCGCCCACGCTAAGGAGCGTCCTGCCCTAGTTCAATTTAGAGACCATAAATAGTGATCTCGTGAAAAAAGGTGCGTTTTTCTCTTTTGAAAAAAACCTGTGAAAAGACAGGGAAACAAAGAACAGGAAGGGGTCACACACTGGGGTAGACAAATTGGATTATACCACATATAACACATATGTTCATGGTCAGTAGCACAATCGTAACATCCACGTGTGGAATCATGCCAGCATGTCAATATCGTGAGTAGAACATATCTATTGCGTGGGTGGCAACAGAACTACAGTGATAAGTTGCCGGGTAGTGCCTTTCAATCGAAGGGCAGGCGCCAAAATGAGGGGTGTCGATATGGTTTTGGCGTCTGGAATATGTGAAAATCAGGGGTCGGTAAACGGGAGAGTGACCTATTAGCGTGCTGCGATGTGAACGGCTGCCAGACATTTGTGAGCAGTCGTGCAAAAAACCGTCTCAATTGCATGGAGGCGGCTAGTTTTTTTAGTGCTTACGCTTAGAAGCGGAACTATCGCTTCATGGGCACCAGCGTTACCAAGTTGACAGGATTCCGTCTCCTGTAGGTAGAAAAACATGTATCTAGTGTCAGCTCTGTGGTCATTGAGCGCTGACAATCGAGTATTGCCTCAAGAGAAAATGCGGTCAATCATTACCGCATTGCGATCCATCAAGTGTACTTACTTGTCGCTTCTGTTCATCAGACCGAAAAACCTACTTGGTTCTTGCTCGGCGTGCCCCGTGGAGTGTCTCCGGTACCTGAATGCTGCCGGTAATGTGAGCACTTCCTAGTTGGGCGTGGCCGGGTCACGTGTGTTGAGCACGTGATCTAGTGATAGCCACTCACGATGTTTTGGTAAACACTGTGAAAGGACTTGCCCAAATGAGTCATTGTGTACATCGCTATGGTAACAATGTGTTTAGATCTCGGGCGAGCAGCGCTCGTTTTGCTGTCATTGTGTACATCGCTATGGTAACGATGTGTTGAGATCTCGGGCGAGCAGCGCTCGTTTTGCTGAGGCATAATTCTAGGGTTTCTTTAGCGTTTGTGGGGTCACAAACACGGATTCATATTGGGACATATTTACAAGGTATTATTTTACAGAGAATACTGAGAATACTAACAGACCCACCTAACTGTAGACCCACCTCTGTTCCTTTTCAAATAAGGAAGATAAAACTACGCATCGGAGAGCACAGGAGCACCATCAGGTGCAGGAAGACAAATACAAAGCTCACTGAACATTTTTTGTCCATAGGTCACACTGCCGATGACATTAAATGGACAATAATTGAACAAGTGCAACCTGGTACAAACTTGAACAAACGTTTATTTGAAAAGGAACAGAGGTGGGTCTACAGACTTTCCACGCATAAAACCGGTTTAAACGACAATATACCGTGGAATAATGTGTTGACATAAGAGGGTTCATCAGAATCCAGACTCCACCATACGGAATCACTATGTGCCCGTTTCTGTTTTATTTCATCTAATTCATTTATTTAAAAAAAGCGGTAATCCTGCCCGCTTTTCTCTGTCCTGATAGTATTCTCAGTATTCTCTGTAAAATAATACCTTGTAAATATGTCCCAATATGAATCCGTGTTTGTGACCCCACAAACGCTAAAGTGACCCTAGAATTATGCCTCAGCAAAACGAGCGCTGTTAGTATTCTCAGTATTCTCTGTAAAATAATACCTTGTAAATATGTCCCAATATGAATCCGTGTTTGTGACCCCACAAACGCTAAAGAAACCCTAGAATTATGCCTCAGCAAAACGAGCGCTGCTCGCCCGAGATCTCAACACATCGTTACCATAGCGATGTACACAATGACAGCAAAACGAGCGCTGCTCGCCCGAGATCTAAACACATCGTTACCATAGCGATGTACACAATGACTCATTTGGGCAAGTCCTTTCACAGTGTTTACCAAAACATCGTGAGTGGCTATCACTAGATCACGTGCTCAACACACGTGACCCGGCCACGCCCAACTAGGAAGTGCTCACATTACCGGCAGCATTCAGGTACCGGAGACACTCCACGGGGCACGCCGAGCAAGAACCAAGTAGGTTTTTCGGTCTGATGAACAGAAGCGACAAGTAAGTACACTTGATGGATCGCAATGCGGTAATGATTGACCGCATTTTCTCTTGAGGCAATACTCGATTGTCAGCGCTCAATGACCACAGAGCTGACACTAGATACATGTTTTTCTACCTACAGGAGACGGAATCCTGTCAACTTGGTAACGCTGGTGCCCATGAAGCGATAGTTCCGCTTCTAAGCGTAAGCACTAAAAAAGCTAGCCGCCTCCATGCAATTGAGACGGTTTTTTGCACGACTGCTCACAAATGTCTGGCAGCCGTTCACATCGCAGCACGCTAATAGGTCACTCTCCCGTTTACCGACCCCTGATTTTCACATATTCCAGACGCCAAAACCATATCGACACCCCTCATTTTGGCGCCTGCCCTTCGATTGAAAGGCACTACCCGGCAACTTATCACTGTAGTTCTGTTGCCACCCACGCAATAGATATGTTCTACTCACGATATTGACATGCTGGCATGATTCCACACGTGGATGTTACGATTGTGCTACTGACCATGAACATATGTGTTATATGTGGTATAATCCAATTTGTCTACCCCAGTGTGTGACCCCTTCCTGTTCTTTGTTTCCCTGTCTTTTCACAGGTTTTTTTCAAAAGAGAAAAACGCACCTTTTTTCACGAGATCACTATTTATGGTCTCTAAATTGAACTAGGGCAGGACGCTCCTTAGCGTGGGCGGACCACCCAGTTCAAATCACCACGGTCCTGACGAAAACCCTTGAATCCATGTATGGGTTGAAACATGTAGACCTTTTTAAACAATAGTTTTGTATATTCACATTCACATAGCACACTTTCGCTATTTTTATATATTTTAATACGACTTTTGACACCAAAGCCTTCCTAATTAGGCAAAGGTGCCACACTTTAATTTTACTAAGGGTTCAAGCACTCAAGAATAAAATACTTGAAGTGAGTAGTGTTGGCCCTTTTTAAACACAATTTTGATAGTCTTGAACACATAAAAAACGAAACCAGCTCCACTGTAATCAGGTGTCGCAGCACACCCTGTAGGCACTCGGCCTATGGGGTGGGACCCCGATGATGAAGCATGTCACCAACCAGGTTGGTGAGTGAGGGGTCTTCTATAAGGATATGCATTATCCAGCAACAGGTTGGGGCAAAATGTGCTGACCAGAGCGTTTGTGCTCATTGTTAGAGAGCTATTTCTCTCTACCCATGAGGGGTATCTCCTCTATTGTTGTTTCATATTAATTGGGGGACCAGGAGTTCCCACCTCACATAGTGCTTGTCATTATTATTATCCCTCTCTCTCTCCATTGTTGCGAAAATACTTGGAATCCTCACATGCGGTGCGGCTTCGGGGGCTGGAGAGAGCGGGCCGTACTTTGCAGGGTATGAGCTGGCTGTCCCGGGCGGCTTGAAGGCAGTGACAATGCGGCTCGATAAGAGAAAGGATAGCACAGTGCGAGGCGGCCCAATCAGATGTAAGCCCCGTCCTTTTCAGACTGAGGGGTGTGTTTTTTAGGTTTGAGTGACTGAAGACGTCACAGATAGAAAGAACCTAAAAAACACGCACCCGAATCCGAAAAAGACAGCGCTTAAAGGGAGTGACGCCCCTCTCATCCAATGGCTGGCCAGCATTTAGGAGGCCAGCCAATGGAGAAGAGGGGCGGGTTCAAGCCCCCTAACTAAAAAACATTAACCCCTTCGCTGCTAGGCCTTTTCCCCTCCTGAGGCTTTTTTTGGCGTTTTGGAGTAGTGCGCGCTTAGGCCCTTGTAACTTTTTGACCACATAAGGTATCCACGCCAAATTTGCGTCCTTTTCTTCCAACATCATGTGGATTCTAAAGGCGCCCAGGGTTTGTGGATTCCCTTGGAGGGGTCCCAGAAATTAACCAAAATATAGTGATTTTTTTGTTTTTTTCAGAAAAATGGGAAAAACGGGCTGCAAATGAAAGCCTCTGGGTTTTTCCCTGAAAATGGTATCAAAAAAGGGTTTGTGGGGCCGAAATCTCCATTTTCTCAGCTTTTAGGGAATGACAGTCTTTTGTCAGAGAACCGAAATTTTTCACTCAGTTTTGGCATTTTTCTGGGACATAGCCTATTTTTGCTATTTTTCGAGCTTTCCACCTCCTTCCAGTTAATGGTAGAAATTAGTTTAAAAGAAATAATGGATCCTGGAAAGCTTTACATTTTCAAAAAGTAGACAAAATTCTGAATTTAGAAAGGGGTCATTTGTCTAAATCCATGAAGGTTTCATTATAGAAACTAACAGTTAGATATTGGAATATTTGGAAATTTGTTGAAAAAAACAGCCTTTTGTCTCAACGTTTTCACCTATAACTTTTTCTAATTTTGACAGCTCTTGGAAAGCAATATACCGTTACATCTGTTAGACCTTCCTGGTTGTGGGGATATATAGGACTTGTAGTTTCACCAAGAACCCGACGAACCCAGATCCAAAAACTGAGCAGCAACTTGCAATGGTATTTTTTCATTTACTGGGTATAGTGCACTTTGTCTTGGAAAATGTATACATGGAATAATCTGTATGAAAGACACATATGTATTTATGAATTGGGTACAAATTATAGAGTTCAGAAACAGTATGTAATTGCACATTTTCAAAGTTGGGAATACTCATACTAGCATGAGAATTATTGGTCATTTTTCATAAAGATTTTTTTTTTACACAATGTCTTTCATTCAAAGGGAGAAATGCATGAAAGCTCAATTGGTAATAACAGTTGATTTACACATCTGAATTACCCCAAGTGTCCCGATAAAAACGGTACCTCACTTGTGTGGGTCGGCCTTGTGCCTGCGACAGGAAACGGTGCAAAATGCAACGTGGTCACACCTAAATTTTGCAGTTACAAATTGACCCTTTTTTGGCAAAGTGCCTACCTGTAGTTTTTGCACCCTAGCTCTGCCGGCACCTAGGGAAACCTAGCAAACCTATACATTTTTGAAAAGTAGACACCCAGGGGAATTCAGGATGGGATGACTCAACTGCCTACCACCAGGTTTTGTTACCCAGAATCCCTTGCAAAGCTAAGATTTTGACAAGAAAAACACATTTTCCTCACATTTCTGTGGTGGAAAGTTCTGGAATCTGCGTGGATCAACACATTTCCACCCACCCAGCGTGCCCCCAGGTCTCCCGAAAAAAATGGTACCTCACTTGTGTGGGTCGGCCTTGTGCCTACGACAGGAAACGGCACAAAATGCAACGTGGTCGCACCTCAATTTCCCAGTAAAATCTTAAGCTCTTTGGACAAAGAGACTACCTTTTGTTTTTGAGCCGTAGCTCAGCCAGCACCTAAGCAAACCTAGCAAACCTATACATTTTTTAAAACTAGACACCCAGGGGAATTCAGGATGGGGTGACTCGTCTGCCTACCCCCAGGTTTTGTTACCCAGAATCCCTTGCAAACCTAACAATTTGACAAAAAAAACACATTTTCCTCACATTTCTGTGGTGGAAAGTTCTGGAATCTGCGTGGATCAACAACTTTCCACCCACCCAGCGTGCCCCCAGGTCTCCCGATAAAAATGGTACCTTACTTGCGTGGGTAGGCATAGTGGCTGCGACATGAAACAGCGCAAAACGCAGCATGGTCGCACCTCAATTTCCCAGTGAAATTTAGCACTTTTCGGACAAAAAGACTACCTTATGTTTTTGCGCCGTAGCTCTGCCAGCACCTAGGGAAACCTAGCAAACCTATACATTTTTGAAAACTAGACACCCAGGGCAATTCAGGATGGGGTGACTCGTCTGCCTACCCCCAGGTTTTGTTACCCAGAATCCCTTGCACACATAAAAATTTGACAAACAAAACACATTTTCCTCACATTTCTGTGGTGGAAAGTTCTGGAATCTGTGTGGATCAACAAATTTCCACCCACCCAGCGTGCCCCCAGGTCTCCCAAAAAAAATGGTACCTCACTTGCGTGGGTAGGCATAGTGGCTGCGACATGAAACAGCGCAAAACGCAGCATAGTCGCACCTCAATTTCCCAGTGAAATTTAGCACGTTTTGGACAAAAAGACTACCTTTTGTTTTTGCACCGTAGTTCTGCCAGCACCTACGGAAACCTAGCAAACCTATACATTTTTGAAAACTAGACACCCAGGGGAATTTAGGATGGGTTGACTCGTCTGCCTACCTCCAGGTTTTGTTACCCAGAATCCTTTGCAAACATAAAAATTTGACCAAAAAAACAAATTTTCCTCACATTTCTGTGGTGGAAAGTTCTGGAATCTGCGTGGATCAACAAATTTCCACCCACCCAGCGTGCCCCCAGGTCTCCCGAAAAAAATGGTACCTCACTTGCGTGGATAGGCATAGTGGCTGCAACATGAAACAGCGCAAAACGCAGCATGGTCGCACCTCCATTTCCCAGTGAAACTTAGCACGTTTCGGACAAAAAGACTACCTTTTGTTTTGGCGCCGTAGCTCTGCTAGCACCTAGGGAAAACTAGCAAACCTATACATTTTTGAAAACTAGACACCCAGGGCAATTCAGGATGGGGTGACTCGTCTGCCTACCCCCAGGTTTTGTTACCCAGAATCCCTTGCAGACATAGAAATTTGACAAAAAAAACAAATTTTCCTCACATTTATGTGGTGGAAAGTTCTGGAATCTGCGTGGATCAACAAATTTCCACCCACCCAGCGTGCCCCCAGGTCTCCCGAAAAAAATGGTACCTCACTTGCGTGGGTAGGCATAGTGGCTGCGACATGAAACAGCGCAAAACACAGCATGGTCGCACCTCAATTTCCCCGTGAAATTTAGCACGTTTCGGACAAAAAGACTACCTTATGTTTTTGCGCCGTAGCTCTGCCAGCACCTAGGGAAATCTAGCAAACCTATACATTTTTGAAAACTAGACACCCAGGGCAATTCAGGATGGGGTGACTCGTCTGCCTACCCCCAGGTTTTGTTACCCAGAATCCCTTGCAAACATAAAAATTTGACAAAAAAAACACATTTTCCTCACATTTCTGTGGTGGAAAGTTCTGGAATCTGCGTGGATCCACAAAATTCCACCCACCCAGCGTGCCCCCAGGTCTCCTGAAAAAAATGGTACCTCACTTGCGTGGATAGACATAGTGGCTGCAACAGGAAACGGTTCAAAGCGTACGGTGGAGAATTTACATTACCTTATTGCAAAACTACCTTGATTTGGGGGGGGGCATCTGAGTTTGTGGCCCGGGGCTCGGTGGTATTCTTTGCAAAGTAGCAAACCCAAACAGTTCTGAAAACTAGACACCCGGGGGAGTCCAGGGAGGTATGGCATGCGTGGGTCCCCCAATGTTTTCTTACCAAGAACTCCTTGCAAACCTTAAAATTAGGTAAAAATAGCACTTTTGCAAACTTTTTAGCGTGGGATCGCCGTGCCGGCAAAAAAGTCCTACCACCCTGCGTTCCCCTTGTTCTCCCAAGTAAAAGGATACCTCACTTGTGTGGGTGCCCCAAAGCAGAACACCCCAAAAATGTATTTTGAAAAAAGTAGTTTTTAGTCATATTTAAGTTTTACAAATTATGCCCCCCAGCCTGAGTCACATGCCTTTGGCCCATCCACACAAGTGAGGTATCATTTTACTCGGGAGAACAAGGGAAACGCTGGGTGGTAGGACATTTGTTCCGGCAGCGAGATCCCACCCAAAAAAGTATGGAAAAGTGGGTTTTTTGACCAAAATTTCAGGTTTGCAGGGGTTTCTGGGTAGGAAAACATTAGGGGACCCACGCATGCCATACCTCCCTGGACTCCCCCGGGTGTCTAGTTTTCAGAACTGTTTGGGTTTGGTAGTTTCCAAAGATGCCTGCCAAGCCCCGGGCCAAAAGCTCAGGTGACCCCCTCAAAAAATAAGATTATTTGGCTAAAGGTAATGTTTTGGTCTCCACAGTATGAATTGGGCCTTTTCCTAAAGCAGCCACTATGCCTACCCACGCAAGTGAGGTACCATTTTTATCGGGAGACCTTGGGGAACGCTGGGTGGGAGGTAATTTGTGTGAGCCCAGTGATGCCACGCTTTCCCACACTAAAACGTGTGAAAAAACTGATTTTTTCCAAGCAAAAAATTAGTTTGTAAGGGATTCTGGGTAAAGGAACGTTGGAGGATCCATGCAAGCCATACCTCCTTGAAAGCCCCCGGGTGTCTACTTTTCAGAAATGTGTGGGTTTGGTAGGTTTCCCTAGATGGCTGTCACGCACGGGGCCAAAAACCCAGGTAACCCCTCTTGCAAAAGCTGGTGAACTTAACATTTTCACCATTGTTAAATTCACCAGCTTTTGCAAGAGGGGTTACCTGGGTTTCTGGCCCCGTGCGAGACAGCCATCTAGGGAAACCTACCAAACCCACACATTTTTGAAAAGTAGACACCCGGGGGCTTCCAAGGAGGTATGGCTTGCGTGGATCCTCCAACGTTCCTTTACCCAGAATCCCTTGCAAACCTCATTTTTTGCTTGGAAAAAATCAGTTTTTTCACACGTTTTAGTGTGGGAAAGCGTGGCATCACTGGGCTCACAACAAAGTACCTCCCACCCAGCGTTCCCCAAGGTCTCCCGATAAAAACGGTACCTCACTTGCGTGGGTAGCCATAGTGGCTGCAACAGGAAAAGGTCCAAATCGTACGGTGGAGAATTTAAAATACCCTGAAGCAATATAACTTTGATTTTTGGCGGCGGGGGGACCTGAGTTTTTGGCTCGGGGCTGGGTGGTATTCTTTGGAAAGTAGCAAACCCAAACAGTTCTGATAACTAGACACCCGGGAGAGTTCAGGGATGTATGGCATGCGTGGGTCCCCCAATGTTTTCCTACCAAGAACTCCTTGCAAACCTTTAAATTAGGTAAAAATAGCACTTTTCCAAACTTTTTAGCGTGGGATCGCCGTGCCGGCAAAAATGTCCTACCACCCTGCGTTCCCCTTGTTCTCCCGAGTAAAAGGATACCACACCTTAACAGAGTTACTCAAAAGTCAAACATTCAAGCTCGGCTATCTATTCCTCAAAGACACACACATACAGGTTGGATTTGGCACGAGGGCGAGTGATGGTTCAGTACATAAAATTTTATTAACAAGATATTTCAAAAAAATGAAATGGTCTGTCAATAAATAAATGCATAAAAACCGAACCAGTGACTCGCAACTTGTGAGCTGTAAAGCCACGACAAGGCACCAACCGTTTTACAGGCCATTCACGCACCTTTCATACCTGATACAAACCAGACCATTGACAGCATCCGAATGGAAAAGCAACACATTACAACAATCACAATAAGGGACAAGGTACACCCTAATGCAGAAAGAGAAAAAAAAAACTATTACTGCACACCCATCTAATCCGCAAGCACACACACATACTGGTTGGATTTGGCACGAGGGTGAGTGATGATTCAGTACATACAATTGGATACGCAAGTAATTTCATCAAAAATGAAATACACTGCGTATAATTGAAAGTATGATAAACTGAACCACTGACTCACAGCTCGTGAGCTGTAAAGCCACGTCAAGGCACCAACCTCTTTACAGGCCATTCATACACCTTTCGTACGCGTGACACATACAAAACATTCACACCGCCAGCCGCGGACCCATCACATTTCAACACTCACACCAGCAAACAGCGCCATTCAAGGGCCCATCACTTTCACACGCCCACATTTCTGACACTGCAACTACACAAAATGATGGACTGTGTGGAGTGTCACTCAACTAGCAGTGTGTGTAGTGACCAACAGAAAGTAACTACTCACACACCGCCTGCCGAGCGCCAGTCCACCCACACCACCATCCAAGCACCAGACCATGCACACTGCCAGCCAAACACCACTCAGCGCACACCGACAGCCAAGTACCACTCCACACACACCACCAGCCAAGCATCACTCCACGCACACCACCAGCCAAGCGCCACTCCACAAACACGACACCAGCCAAGCACCACTCCACACACACCGCCAGCCAAGCATCACTCCACGCACACCACCAGCCAAGCGCCACTCCACAAGCACAACACCATCCAAGCACTACTCCACACACACCGCCAGCCAAGCACAACTCCACACACACCGCCAGCCAAGCACCACTCCACTCACACCGCCAGCCAAGCACCTAACCATGCACTCCGCCAGCCAAGCAAAAATCCACGCAGCCCCCCAGCACAACTCCAATCCATGCACTATGCCAGCCAAGCACCAGACCACGCACACCACCTGCCAAGCGCCATCCACTCACACCACCAGCCAAGCACCTAACCATGCACTCCGCCAGCCAAGCAAAAATCCACTCACCCCCCCAGCACAACTCCAATCCATGCACTATGCCAGCCAAGCACCAGACCACGCACACCACCAGCCAAGCGCCAGTCCACGCACACCAACAATCCAAGCACAATCCTGCACACACCACCATCGAAATTAGAATTTTTTAAAGAAATACCACAAATCAAATGTAGAAACCTACAAATCTGCTAACACAAATTCAAAAACTAAATGCTTTGCACTAATGCAAACCTTAAAGCAGACTAAAAAATATTACAGAATACAGACCAGACAGTACACTTACAAGCTCAATGAAACTCCCAAAACTTCTTTTGTGTGTGGTACGATTTAAAACAAGCTCGCACACACAATCCAGGATTTGAAGGACAGTCAGGACAGTGCATACGAGACTCCCTCCGCACTTCTCTTCACCAACAGACTCTACATCTTTTAGTGGGATTGTCTTTTGCAGTTGTGGGAGGAATGTATTCTGGAAAGTGGCGATCTTTCAGTCTAGCCACTTCCTCCACCAATCCAAATCTTGGCACACTTGCCTGTTCCACTAGTACAAGGCTGCCTATTATAGTCTCCTGAAACTTAACAAAAGGCATCTTTGACTCAGGACAAGATTTCTGGAAAACAACAAAAGCATTAAAGGATGCCAAGTGGAAAAGATGGATAGCCAACTTCTTGTACCAAACGTAAGCCTTTCGAAGAGCAGCATAAGGTTCCAACCTCTGATCTACTCTGTCAACACCACCCATGTACTTATTGTACTGTAAAATGCACACAGGTTTACGCACTTCAGCAGTCTCACCCCGAACTGGCAGAGCTTCAGTGCTTTCGTCATGGATAGTAGTCAGCATGTAAACATCTCTCCTGTCTGAAAACTTCACAGCTAGAAGCTTCCCACATCGCAATGCAGTAGACTGTCCCCGCACAAGCCTTTTGCAAACAAGTTCTATTGGGAAACCTTTCCGGTTACTGCGCATCGTGCCACATGCAACAGTGCCCACTTTGGCCAACTCCTTGAACAAACGCACACTAGTGTAGAAGTTATCTACATATAAATGGTGGCCTTTGTTAAATAATCGTCTACCTAGTTCCCACACAATTTTCTCAGTCACTCCAAAAGTGGACGGACAAGCAGAAGTGTTAATGCTGGAATCCTTACCGGTGTACACCCTGAAATTATAAACATATCCAGTATCACTGTCACACAGCATATACAGTTTGATTCCATAGCGTGCCCTCTTACTAGGAATGTATTGCTTAAAAACCAAGCGGCCCTTGAACAATACCAAAGACTCGTCCACAGCTATTTCTTTTCCAGGTGCAAAGATCTCAGGAAAACGATCAACAAAGTGATCAAGGACAGGCCGAATCTTAAAAAGACGGTCACAATCAGGGTGATCGCGTGGCAACGCTAAATCATTATCAACAAAATGCATCATGCGAAGAAGAAGCATATATCGATCACGAGTCATAACTGCTGGAAATATAGATGTTGCCATCAAGGGACTAGTGGACCAATAAGAAGACATTGATGGCTTCCTTAGCAAGCCCATCAAAAAAGTTAATCCCAAAAACTTCTTCATCTCTTCAACATATGTGGGAGACCAATGGGTAGCTCTAGAATGGGGCTTAAGGCTGGCACTGTGGTCCCTCAAATACTGTTAAGCATACAAATTAGTTTGCTCCACAATCTCCTGCAAAAACTCATCGTCAAAAAACAACTGAAAAAATTGAATTGGCAAAAAATTGTCAGTATTCACTCTACACCCTGGAACACCAGTGAAGTCTGGCAATTCCGGCTGCACCATGCCTGGGGCAACCCAGACGTCATCACTAACATCGGGAGAAAAAGCCACCCTAGCCTGCAGCCCAGATGCCTCTTGCTGCACTACATCAACGGGAACACTAGCATCCCCAGATGCCTCTTGCATCACTACACCAACAGGAATACTAGCATCCCCAGATACATTTTGCATCTCTACACCAACAGGAGAACTCACATCCCCAGCTGCCTCTTGCATCTCAACATCAACAGAAGAACTCGCATCCCCAGATGCCACTTGCTGCTCAACAACAACAGAAAGACTAGCAGCACCAGATGCCTCATGCTGCTCTACAACAGGAAGACTAGCAGCACCAGATAACCCTTGGCGCACCACAGCAATGTGAAACCTTTTGAGCGCAGCCTTTACCACACTTGCCTCTTCCCGACGAGAAAAAAAGGGAAACCTTGAGGACCTAGGCTGCCGCTCACATGGCTCTTGCCTCTCTACCGGCACATCAATGTCCCTCTCTACCACAGGCACTTCATCAGCACTAGAAGAAGAATAATCATCCGATGATACCATGCGAAGAGAAAACTCACTGCCTGAATCTTCTGCACCTACCTCATGCTCCGAATCGGAGTCAGTGTCTGGACCATGGTCAGAGGAAGACTCAAAAAGCAAACTAACAACCTGCTTAGCAGTCATCCTGCGAGCAGCCATTATCCTTACAAAGCAAGAAGACTACACACACACGTGAACAACAACCTACACTGTGCAAAGTAAGAAGTAAACAAGGTAGAGTCTTCGCACAAAAATCAATACACTCAAAAACAATTCAAATCTAACCAAATATAAGAACACTCACCAGCACCTACTCTGCTGAAACACAGCAAAAAGAAAGGAAATCCCACTGGAAAGAAAAAAAAAGTATAGATTAGACAAAGTACACATCAAGCAGCAATACAAAAAAAGTTAACAATCAAGAAACACAAAGCCACACAAACAGCAATAACTTCACTTTTCATATAAACACATTCATCTAGGAAAAGTAGTACAAAAAACATTTACTTACCAAGCACATGCAACTACACAAGCTGCAAAACCAGCATTAACTGAACCACAACCTACACCAATACAAACAGCAAAAGCCTGGATCAAAAACAAAGAAGAAAAAAAAAATTAATGCTACATTTCACAAACAACATAACAAATGAATAAACAACACACAAATTTACCCCCAAAATCACATCCACACAGATGGCCCATCAAAAAGGGCAAAACGGACAAAAGTACGGGTTGATTTGCCCACCGGGGGGCCAGAAAATCTAATTTTAAAATCCGACCCACCTGGAAGCGACCCTTGCCCAAGGTGTCACTTCCTACAATCTAAAATAAAATCCCTGCTGCTAGTGGGGGCATTTCCACCGCACAATCGCAATGCTGTGCGCGACCGTGAGGCAGAAATGCCCTGCAAAGAGACATCAGGAGAGAGGAAATTCACTTGCCTCTCCCCTGATGCCTCTTTGCAGCCCCAAACCCCCCCAAATATCTCAAAACCAACCTAACACCTCAAGGCGCAGGAAGCAAATGGCTTCCCGACCACCTGGGAATCCCTGAAGATGTTGGCGCGTGCTGTGCGCGCTGACGTCATCAGGGATTCTCATGGGGAGGGGGGCAGCAGAATTACTGTGGTTAACTGTGATGCTGGACAGAGGCACTTGCATCCTTGATTTTCACAAGCGCAATCCAAAAACAATTCCTATGACCAGGAGCTTCTTTCTCCCCATCTGCTGCTCTCATCAGTCTCTGACCATTTATACACATAAGAGGCATGTGAACTCACACCGAAGACCCCCGCTTGGCCACGCCCACCAACTAGCGGAGTGCACCATCTTTCCTAAATTTACCCACTATGATGGACAGCTCACTCAAGGGACCTGTGCACACATCGGTGCGATGGCATAGTAACACACACGGTCACTGGAGACAAAGCAGGTGATCGAGTTGCAGCACAAATTCAGGAAAACATTCATCAGCCCAAAAAAATTTGTGACCTTCCCACTATGATGGACAGCTCACACAAGGGACCCCTGCGCACATCTGTGCAATTGCATAGTAACGCACACATGGACACTGGAGACAAAGATGGCGCTCGAGTTGCAGCACAAATTCAGGAAAACAATTATCAGCCCAAAAACATTTGTGAGCTTCCCACTATGATGGACAGCTCACTCAAGGGACCCCTTCGCACATCGCTGCGATGGCATAGTAACACACACATGGTCACTGGAGACAAAGCATGTGTTCGAATTGCAGCACAAATTAAAAAAAACATTCATCAGCCCAAAAACACTAGTGAGCTTTGCCTAGGCAGGACAGGTGTGTTTTTTAGCCACTTCAGATAAACACAAAGTAATAGAAATGAAGGACAGAGGCACTTGCATCCTTGATAAATATTAGCACAATAATACTATTTTCAAAATGTCCCCCATAAGCATTTTATTTTGAAAAATCGACCATTCCTCAACATAGGAGGCACACAAAGACATCCAAATTAATGATCCCCCAAAAAGGGGAGCGACCCTTCCCCAAGGGGGCGCTCCCCGAACAACGAAAGTGGCAACAACAAAAAAACTAGCATTCCAGCTGCACGATCGTGCAGCAGGAATGCTCTAAAGGTGCATCGAGGGAAAGGAAAGGCCTTTCCTTCCCCTCGATGTACGTTTCAGCAAATTCCCCCCTGCCCCAGCCGCAAAACGAACCTCTTTGCAATCCGACGCGCAGGAAGCAAATGGCTTCCCTGCGCGTCGGTAAACAAAAGGAACCTCCAGTGACGTCAGCGCGCCTCGCGCGCTGACGTCATTGATGACGCGGGCGGGGAGGGCGGGGGGAGGCAGGGGAAGGTCTTCCCCTGCCATCCCGGCAGAAAAGCAGAAAATCGGGCAGACTCGGGGGGAGCGCTGGCGCTTCCCCCGAGGGTGGGGCTCATGACGAGCTGGGCTCGTCATCAGCGTGCGAGCGCCCTGCTCCATGACGAGCCCAGCTCGTCATCAGCCCCGAAGGGGTTAAATCTTCAGACCGAACTGCACAAGCACAGCCTACGGTCCTCGACCTAAAAAGTGATGGATGGAATGCTTGAATTAATCTCAGCCACTGGTAATTACTCTGCCGCATTCTAGTCCATCCTTATTTTGCACACCATGCCAACTTAGTTTGTATACTTTAGTATGGCGTCCTAAGTGGGAGGGAGCAAAAGTGTACTGTTACAGCGTTGTGATGTAGTGCTCTGCAAAGAGGTGAATCTTCAACGTGACAAGTCTTCAAAGTGACTTGACCTTGGGTGAAAGCTGGAGTTAGAAGCTGTCAAGATTCATGTCATAGGCCCTGGTTTTGATTATTATTTGCTTGTTGCACTGCTTGCTTGGTGCAGCTTGAGGCAGGGCCGGCTTAGTGCTGGAGGCGCCTGGTGGAAACAATCTTTTTATGCCCCATGACCTCCTCCTCGGATTTCCTCACTACCACCCAGCGAAAGTGTCACTCATATCTCCATAGCCCCTCTCTCACATATGATTCATTTGTTTTAATGAGCTGGGAAAGTCTGGCTTTACTAATTCCCTCAGTTAGCCACATTAAATACGATCTGTTTTTTCCAGCAGGTATAATAACCCCGGGTGCTACTATGGCGAGTCAAAGCTGCCACCATACAAACTCCAATCTGTCTCTCTAGCAGGAACATTAATCATAAGAGTTTTCTAGACATTATATTATTGCTGCCTGTAATCTGGAAGTACACGGAACTCTGCAGCGGGTGCTTTTTAAATTGCAAGTTATTGCTAAACACAGTGCCCCCCTGAGGCCAGTGCCCCCCTCCGGGTCAGCGCCCAGTGAAGCCACACCTAGCGCACCGCCCTAAAGCCGGCCCTGGCTTGAGGAGTGGACACATGCAATCAGCACTCAACAACCCAGAGCGCTTCTTGTGTGTGTACACTTAAGATATTTTCTGCCAGGTCGGGCAAATACCAGGAATTCCATCTTGATAGGGATGGGTTTCAGATAGGTGCTGGGCATCCAAGGCTGGTTGAGGTGCGGGTAGTGTTTGGGCCATTGGCCGTCTGAAGTGGAGGAGATTTGTAAGTAGAATGTTGTATTCTCAGCATCTTAGAACATTTTGATGCTGTTATCAGGAGTAAGGGTCTAATCCAGGCCAGTGACAGGGTTCTGAAGCAAATACATTCCGAGGGAAGCAGGGCCAATAAGAGGTGGATTGGGGTGGGGAGACTGGCTGAAAATGGTGGGGGACAGGGTGGAACCCTGGAGGACCCCACAGGCTGTGGGGATCTTTTGGTACCTGGACGTTCCCATGTGAAAAAACTGGAATAGGTTGGATGGGTACGAGGAGAAACAGTCGATGACGTTACCAGTGAATCTCATTTCAGACTTCAGGGTTTGGAGTAACGTGGCACGGTTGAAAATGCTCAAGGCATT
The DNA here is from genome assembly GCF_964261635.1 of Lissotriton helveticus. Taxonomy (NCBI): domain Eukaryota; kingdom Metazoa; phylum Chordata; class Amphibia; order Caudata; family Salamandridae; genus Lissotriton; species Lissotriton helveticus. The sequence goes on from NC_136063.1 coordinate 578,066,277, forward strand.
AAGAGGTCCAGCAATATCAAGAGACAGGGGTCATCTTGATCTGTGGTCAGAACAAAAACAATTACCAAACAGCACACACCACTTAGTGAGAAAAACCGATTGTTGTGGGCCTGACCAAACCTTTCTACCATGCAGGTTCCCCACCACCTTCTACCGAAGTACCATTGGCTACATAGTGAGGCAAGGTGTTGGTAAGAACAGGTGTGTTCAAAATGACTCGATTTTCCAGGAGTTCCTTATCGAACCGGTAGGGACCCAAAAGCCTGATTCTTAAAATAGTAAGATATCTGCATCTCCATGTTTCCTACCTCAAATGTGTGTAGGTTTCCAGTTTTTTGGCTTTATAATCATTTTTGAGGTAGTGCCTAGATTCCTGCTGGGGTCTCAGGTTCCCAGGCATACTAGTAAATAACTATTGTGAGTTCCATTTTTGCATACAAGATTACCCATACATATATGCTTATGTGTGAAAGAACAACAAGCAAGTGCAAATGCACTTGCTAATTTAATGTTCATGTTTCCGTCCACGCAGAGAACACCTTGCCTGTTAGATCCGCCAACTTTGTCGGTGTTGCATTCCTCCTTCCACCCGGGAAAGGATTTTACTCTTGCCTTTGACAGGATTAAATCCCAAACGAATTACATGGTAGGAGAAGGTCGTGGCGGAGTTTGTGAACACCCACAAACCTCTAAGTTTGAGGATGTTCATAAAAACAGACTTCTTTTTCAGCCTATAACACCTCTCTACCAGCCCTCTTCTCAGCTCATAGGTTTACTAACACGAACATCTTTGAGTAAATCTTTTCAACGAGTTGCAAAATCAATTATTGACAATAGTAAATGTGGTTTTGCATCCATGAGAAAGACTAGTCACAATTATACTTTAAACTTAAACATGGAAATAGTTTTACAAATCAGGCTTTTGTGTTTTGTAACAAAGATGTTGTACCCAGGTGTCTTCATAATCTGGAAATCTTTATCCACCCAAATGATATGCAGGGGCAGGGATCAGCAAAACCTAAAACCCTGCAGCTGCGTCAGATAAGTGCAGCCTTTCACTATATGTCTCATGTTACAGATTTGGGAGATATATTCCTCGCAAGCATAGAGCAAAGCATCATTTGGCGGCACGTGTTGATATGCGCTGCAGCTCGTTCCGTGCTGCTGAGCACACAATTGTGTCTACTGTAATGGTTCTAATTTGGTTATTTAATAATTCAGAACTGATGGAAACTGGAGAGCCAGGAGGCAGCGGCATGCACACTCAGCCGTCTCGGGTGTCTGCCAACGCGCCAGAGCACCTGGGCATGTTTTTAGATGCTCAATATGACTTATTTTGGGCCACCACGAACATTGAGCTATCCCCCTGTAGTGCGCCTGCCGCACGCTATCCTAATCCTGGCCTTGTTGCCTTTTCTTGCGTTGCAAAGAGTGTCCTCTGGAATCAACGCTGACGGCATTTACTCTTGACCGGGCTTGAGTGACAGGAAGGTAATTGACCCCGATGGGCCGAAGGACAGCTTTGCTGGGAATTGCCTCTTTATCCTGCTGTCCGATTATAAGGTATAGATGCACTATCAGCAGCATAGCTGCCAATCTGCAGAACAATCTCACTGTATAAGGAGGGGGCTGGGCCTTGAAAGGGACGGGGCCTTGTGCCGAGAAGTACCTACGTACTATGTGGGAAGGGTATGCCCAGACGTGGGTCCCTTGCTCACTAAGCCACTGGAGTCAAGCTAACCTGGCTGAAGACGGCTGATAGCCAGAAACTGGTCCTAGGATGCTTGATTCCGGTCCTGGGAAGACATGGCTTGGCAGTTCGGACTGGACTGTTCCCATGAGGCACAGGGTCAAGACAGATTTGCATATGGTCGTGTCTGAACTGGGGTGGCTTGGTGAGCAAAATAACGATGGATTAAACCCAGATCTGTGACTGGGGGTGAATGTTTTGCCATTGTGCAACATTCCATACATCATCTTGTGTGTTGAGAAGTACCTACGAGGCACTTTTGAACCCCACCCTGACCTAAGCCCCCTCGTCCAAAAAAGAAAAAAATACTTGCTGAGGCTAATGCCATGTCCTGGGGTGTGTCACACCCCTTAATGGACATCGGCAGTGCAAAGCGTCGAAAAACGAGCTGCATAACCTGTAAGTAACCACTTGAAATTTAGTGTCTCTTGATTAATATTTAGATCAACTCCAACAATACTCAGGTCAGGCACAGACCCGAGACAGGAGGCCAGAGTTATCTTCCCACAGCAGATAACAGCGGTTATCACCAAGAGCTCTGTCTCAGGTGGGCTCAGTTTTAACAGATATACAAAGTCAGTTCAGGACTAGGCATACCTTAACGCAGACGTACATATTTCCATTTCACTCTGAGCCTAAAAAGGAGCCATCTGCGTCCCTACAGAAGTGAGCACCTGCTTCATGACGGAGGTGGGTAAGGGACCACCAATATGTTACAAAAGACGAATACAGCTGAGCCCTGTGGAATCAATATCATCATGCCACCGTCCCAACTGCTGTTATTTACTGGAACATCCTGGCTGCAATGACACTGCCTCTTAGACACCGGCTTCAGCAGCCTATATTGGTATCCATTCTTGAGCTGTCCTGCCCAGCCATGTCAGATGCACCAAGATCAAAGTCAACATCATGCTCTGCTTTGCACCCAACAAGGAAGAGACAGAAAGTTTTCTCTTTCTGTGTCTCATCGCTATTTCTCTATCTCAAACTCTCTACCTCTCTCTGCCTACCCACCTCTGATTGTCTCAGTTTACCTACCCCTACCTCAACAATTTCTATCTTTCAATCCACCTCTCTTTCTCTCCTCAGCAATTTCTTGCTCTATCATCTCTCCCTAGCTGATTCCATGCTTTCTTTCTCTACTTCCGTCTTACTCTTCACCGCACCTCCCTCTGTCTACCTTACCTCACCTTTCTCTATTTCACCTCCCTGCCACTCTCTTTTGTTGCAGTTCTTGTCATTCTAGCTAAACAATTTCTAACTCTCTGCCCTGATCGCCACCTCATTTCTCTATCTACTCCTCTCTTTGACTCAGTAGTGACTGCTACTGAACGGGGGTGGTGGGGCAAGGGGGGGAGTGGAAGGGGAGAATAAAAATAAATAAAAGCACCTGGGTGCCACCATCTGCTGCCTCTCCTCCGTCCTCTTCTCCGACAGCAGGTCAGAAAGCACACAGCCTCTCAGAACCCCTTAGCCAATCACGACGCTGCCTTACAGCAGCTGTGTGATCGGTCTGAGCACCGTGGTTCGGCACTCAGAGAGGGAATGGGAAGCTGTGAATATTCTCCACCCAGGCTGTGCAGTACATCCTGGTGAAGAACATGCTAAGTGCGCATAACTTTTTGGCCGGCACAAGACGGCCGGCCAAACTGGCCGGCCAAACTGTCATGCACACTTAAAAAGTGCCTACCACTCCTCCCCCAGCTCTGAAGAGCCCAGCCCTGCCCTGTGAGTAGTGGGGCGACGCTCCAACGCCTAGGCGGAGGAGCCGCTACTGCTCTGACTCCACCTATCTCTAAATCTCTCTATCTCTGCTCTCTCTACCTAACCTCTACCTTTTAAAAACACCTCTTTCCACGCTGCCTTTCTTTACTGCTTTCTCATAACCTCACCTCTCCCTCTACCAATCTGTGTGAACACATCACATCTCTACCCTTCTGCCAGTCCCACTCTACCTCACCCCTCTTCTATCCACTTAACCAGTCTATTTCCTTCTCACCTCCTATAACCCTCTCCCTTCGGCTTCATCTTTCTCTCAAACTCCTCTTTCTCTTTACCTCACTTTTCTTTCACTCTCGCTCCATCTTTCTATACGTCACCTGTCCCTACCTTTATCTTACCACTCTCTCCTTCACCAATCTTCCTAACCCTCTCTCTTCTTATAACTGACATCTTACTCACTACCTCCTCTATGTCTGCTCTCTCTATCTCTCTGTCTCACTAGCTAACCTCTTCATTACATCACCATGTATTCACTACCTTACCACTATCCTCTCTTGCTACCTCAGTTCCATCTACCCCACCTCTATCACTACTTTGCTCCTTCACATATTCTCTACCTGTTTTCTATCATTATGTGTGTTCTCTCTCATTTATCTATATGCCTCCGCTATTTCAAGTCACCCTTTCTACCTCACATCACTTTATACATCCCTTTACCTCACTGTTTACTTCAACATTGTATACATCCCTCTACCTCACTACTTTGTTTACCTCAACACTGTATCTCTAATTCACACTCTTCCTCTGTATCAAACTCACTTCTTTAGCTGTGTCACCTCATTTTTTTCTCTTTTCTCTTTCTACCCTTTATCTGTCCTGTGCTACCTTCCTATCTATCTCACTACTCGTTTTACATGATCTGATCTTCTTTACCTCACTTCTCATTTTGCCCTTTTCTCTACCCATTCACACTTTCTCTATCTTGCAGCTCTTGATTTAACTATAGCAGCTCTCTACCTGTTTACCTTAACATCTCTACCTCTACTTGTCCCTAACTCACCTCTCTTTCTACCTTACCCTTTTCTCTCTAGACCACACCCTCTTTGTCCTCTATTCCTCTTGCTACATTTCCTTCTCGCTATTGTTCAATCTCTCTTCCTCTATACCTCACTATAAAACCTTACCTAACTAGCTATCTTTTTTCTCTACCTATCTCTTCTTCTACCGCTCTGTATATTTCTTTTTGGCAATCATACCCTTATCTCTCTTTCTATCTTTCATCTTTCTGATTTTTAGGTATCTCTCTGCCTAATTTCAATCTCCCCCTCTGTTCCTCACCTTTCTATGACATGCGCATTAACTTTCTTTCCTTCGCCTGTCTCATACCCAGCGGCGGCCTCTCCATTAGGGTGGAGAAGCGCCACCCCCCTTGCCACCACCCTCAAATACATCGATAATAAAATGGGGTTTTAACCCATTTTGTTATAGTTTTATTTTGATCTCCCTGGACCCGCCCCCAGGACTCTGATGAGGCTTAGGGGCGGGTCCAGGGGATGACACTTCTGGTGGGGGAGTGGTGGGCACTGTTACACTGCGCATGACGGTTTGTCCAGTCATCTCAGGCCCGCCAAACCGTCATGCGCACTGAAGTTCTCTCCAGCCCCAGCTTCGTTGCTGGGGCTGCAGAGAGCAGGCACAGGCTTATAGTCTGTCTGGGAGCGCTAGATGACAGGTCTGTAGCCAATCCTGATGCTGCTTCCATGCAGCATCAGGATTGACCGCAGTGCACTCTTGGAGCCTGTGCCCAGAAGAAGAAGGAAGAGCGTGATGCAGCGGCGGCATTTAGGTAAGTTAATATTATTTTTTTTTGTCTTTGTACCCTCAACATCCTCCATCTCCCTTCTCCGGCCCGCCCCGCTACTTTGGCAGGGGACAGACCGCTACTGCTCATGCCTCATCCTATTTCTTTTACTCAACAGAGTTGAAGGTCTCTGTCTATCTAAATACATATCTCTAAACAACGAAGGAGTGACTAATCATTAATCGAAAAGTGAAAACAAAAGATAAAGAGGGAAAAAGTGAGTGCAATGTGAAAATACACAAAAGTTTTTTGTAAAACCCTCACTCACCCGTCTATTGGGTGACATGCTTCATCATTGGTTTTTTTTCACCGGGCGGGCCGAACGACTACCCGGTGTGCTACTACACCTGCAACTGTAGTGGAGCTGGTTTGTTAAATAAAAACAGTGTAGAACGTGATAGTGAAAAGAATTTGGAATTAAAAAGGTGCGAGCTCTAACCTGAAGCAGACTTTAATAAAGGTTAGTGCAGGCACGCTATTAAAAATGTTTAATGGACAGGCTTGACTATAAATTTGAGTCAAAATGTCCCATTAAGTGCAACAAATGGTCGACATGTTTCTGCTCATTCTGGCCTTTTTGGCCGAGCTTTCATCAAGACCAATCAAAAGACACTGGGCGGTGTACGCACGCTAAGGCGCACCCTAACCTCAGTGTGTTTTCAAAAAGTTTCAAACTCACGGTTGTTAATAACGGATCACCCTGGTATGCCCAGGTATCTAAATCTGTGGAAAGAAGGAAAAAGAGACACATACAGCCAATCATATTTACGAAAACGGTAAGTGTACTCCTTTACATACCACGATTATTTTGCAAAACACCCTGGGAATAAGTGCACTACACCGATAACCCTCTTTACTAGCCAGATAAAATGTTTATGTTATGGATAGTTCTGTAACCAAAATCTCTTGGAATTCTTTTAAGACGGGGATGAAGGTAATGGCCCATTCTGCCCTTCGAATCAAACCCCTTGGGCCCAGACAGGGGCCGAACGATGTCTTAACCTTTAGTAAGACACAACCCACATTTACAATTATCACTACTTCCAAATAAAATCAAATAGAATTGTGCAATTCATAAAGAAAATGGCTTGTCAGTGCCAAGTCGTATGCTTTTCAAACAGTTGAAATACAAACATCCCGCATCGTGGACCTAAGGGCACTATGTACACAGAGAAAGAACGTATATATTTATAATTACGTGTAGACAAGGTTCGCTTCACTTCATGGGTCGATGGCAGGGGTTTTCTTCACATCGGAAAAAACTAGTGGGTAAACATAGGGAAAGCCGTCATCACACCCTGCTCCGTATTGCCGAGAAATCTGTATGGCATATGTTCAAATTCAACCCAATGTCACCCACCTTCATTCCGATGGCCCCCCGCGTTGTGACCTACGTGGTTCACATCCACCGCCCGAATAGTGGTGGATGCGTGTTGCCAATGGGAAGATGTAACGTCGCGCCGAACACGTGATAGTATAGGCGAATCCCATTTCACGTAGTGCTAGCGTCAGACGCATTGTTTGTTGCCACAGGATCTTAAAGTGCCAGTGAATATCAAAGTAACTTTATTAGTCGGAAATGGCTTAACATTGTTCCTTTCAAAATTTACTCATCAGATTTTGCAATTTTACGTGAAGAGAAAGTTTTTTATAATAAAGGGAAGGTTTTATGGAACCAATATTTCTAAATGAATCTGTTAAAATCGGACCTTTGTATAGTTAGTTTGTTGTCATTATTAATCCGGACCAACAGTCATATGTGGAACCACATTTTGTCTAGGCTTATCAACATAACGAATACAAACAGACAACATCTGCCTGTTAACAGAATGAATTATCGACGCATTACACTTCCCCATGGGATATTGTCATTTAAACCTCGTAGGTGAGTAGAGAGACGGTACACCCACCGTTGTTCTTTTTCGAATAGTGATTCTTGTGTTTTTGCGCTGGTGTGTACCTTCTCCACTACTGTCCATCTGATGTCATCTGGAGTATGGTTTGTTTCGATGAAGTGTGCAGTAAGTTTTGTCGTGTTCTTATTACATCTAATGTTACTGCGATGCTCGGTGATCCTGAGCTTTATGCGTCTTGTCGTCATTTCGACATAACGTAGTCCACAGGGGCAGGTGATTAAGTAGACTACGTTAATGGAATTACAATTTGTGTGTTGTCGTAAGTACCATGTTTTGTCTGGTTCTAAGGCCAAAGTTTTTGATGCAGACGTAAGATGACAGACACTGCAGCCACCGCAGGGGTGGTGGCCTAGTACTGGTGGGAGCCCCCACGCATTGAGCACTGTATTTTCCATCTGTCCTATTGTTGATGCTGGGCGTGTGTGGACTAGTGTATCTCTCAAGCTTCTCGCTCTCCGATAGGAGAAGAGAGGTTTTTTCCAATTGTGGTTATTGCTTGTGAGGATAGACCAGTGTTTATTTATGCATCGACTAACTGTATTAGACAGACAGTTGTAGGTTGTAACGCATGTAAGAGGAATGTCATTATCAGAAATCTTTGGATAATCCTCTATTAAAGCCTCTCTCTGTTGATTTCTTGCCCGTTTACAGCTGTTGTTTAGGATTTTTTCAGGGTATCCCCGTACTCTGAGTTTTTTTGTGAGCTCTGCTGATTGATCTTTAAAATCTCCAATCTCGCTGCAATTACGTCTCAGACGTAAGTACTGCCCGTACGAGAGATTCTCTCTAAGAGGACGGGGGTGAAAACTGGTAAAATGTAAGAGATTGTTCTTTGATGTTGGTTTTTGTTTTTAAACGGTTGCCTGTTCTTGTAATTGTGACATCTAAGAAAACCATATCATTTTGGTTTTAGTTGTGGGTAAATCTAAGATGTGTATTACAGGTGTTAATCCAGGTTAGAAACTCTTGAAGGAGTGGTTCTGTGCCACTCCAAATAACCAGCACGTCGTCAATATAGCGGCGCCAAAATGTCAGACTGGCTGTGAAGGGATTGGATGCATGAAGAATGTATTTCCTCTCAAAGTCATGCACATAAAGCCCTGCCACACTAGGGGCAAAGGTGCTCCCCATTGAGGTCCCAGTGGCTTGAAGGAAGAGATCACTTTGGTATTGAAAGTAATTCCTCTTTAAGGCTAGAGTGGCACAGTCCACCACAAATGAGGGTGGAGTCTTATAACTCCATTCTGAGTTATTCAAAGCATCCGTAAGTACCATGAGGGTGTCGTCCTGTGGAATACAGGTATAAAGGCTCTCTATGTCTAGAGAGACTAAAAATACAGGGCCCTCAGGTAAAACAATTTAGTTAAGCATTGCTAGTAAACTTTTTGTATCCTTTAGGTAGATGATAGTCTGCTGGATTATCGGTTTTAAAAAGAAGTCACAGTATTGGGATAAAGGCTCCAACAGAGAACCAATCCCGGAGACTATTGGTCGTCCGGGTGGGGTGAGCCTGTTTTTATGGGTTTTCGGTAAGATGTAGAAGTATGGTATTCTACCTTCAGATTTTGTCAGGAAATTCGCCTCATGTTGTGAGATCCAATCATTGTGTTCTGCTTCAGACACTAATTCGATGATCTCATCCCGAAGGGCCTCTGTAGGGTCTATGTCTAAGCGTACGCAGTTCGTTCTATCATTCAAGAGACGTCTACACTCTGTTTCATATGCCACAGTGTCGAGTATTACTATGCCTCCTCCCTTGTCCGCAGGTTTTATTACAATGTTGGTTTTTTTTTTGTAGCGTCTGTAAAGCTTGGTATTCGCTGGCTTTCATATTTTTGAAAGGAGTTGGTTCTTGCGACTGTTCAACTTATTTGAATACCGCTTGTTTAAAGGCAATCAATTCAGGTGGTACAGTATGGGGGGAGGAAGTTAGATATTATGCGAAGCCCGGTATCGTCTTTGGCGAGTTGGGATTCTACTTCAGATTTGTTTTCCCCCAAAAATTTTTGCCGCAATTTTCATGCCATCGATCCATGAAGTGAAGCGAACCTTGTCTTCACGTAATTATAAATATATATGCTCTTTCTCTGTGTACATAGTGCCCTTAGGTCCACGATGCGGGATGTTTGTATTTCAACTGTTTGAAAAGCATACGACTTGGCACTGACAAGCCATTTTCTTTATGAATTGCACAATTCTATTTGATTTTATTTGGAAGTAGTGATAATTGTAAATGTGGGTTGTGTCTTACTAAAGGTTAAGACACAGTTCGGCCCCTGTCTGGGCTTATGGGGTTTGATTCGAAGGGCAGAATGGGCCATTACCTTCATCCCCGTCTTAAAAGAATTCCAAGAGATTTTGGTTACAGAACTATCCATAACATAAACATTTTATCTGGCTAGTCAAGAGGGTTATCGGTGTAGTGCACTTATTCCCAGGGTGTTTTGCAAAATAATCGTGGTATGTAAAGGAGTACACTTACCGTTTTCGTAAATATGATTGGCTGTATGTGTCTCTTTTTCCTTCTTTCCACAGATTTAGATACCTGGGCATACCAGGGTGATCCGGTATTAACAACCGTGAGTTTGAACCTTTTTGAAAACACACTGAGGTTAGGGTGCGCCTTAGCGTGCGTACACCGCCCAGTGTCTTTTGATTGGTCCTGATGAAAGCTCGGCCAAAAAGGCCAGAATGAGCAGAAACATGTCGACCGTTTGTTGCACTTAATGGGACATTTTGACTCAAATTTATAGTCAAGCCTGTCCATTAAAAAATTTTAATAGCGGGCCTGCACTAACCTTTATTAAAGTCTGGTTCAGGTTAGAGCTCGCACCTTTTTAATTCCAAATTCTTTTCACTATCACGTTCTACACTGTTTTTATTTAACAAACCAGCTCCACTGCAGTTGCAGGTGTAGTAGCACACCGGGTAGGCGTTCGGCCCGCCCGGTGAAAAAAACCCAATGATGAAGCATGTCACCCAATAGACGGGTGAGTGAGAGTTTTACAAAAAACTTTTGTGTATTTTCACATTGCACTCACTTTTTCCCTCTTTATCTTTTGTTTTCACTTTTTGATTAATGATTAGTCACTCCTTCGTTGTTTAAAGATATTTAGACTGGGGTAGAGGAGTGTCCCTTGAGCCCTTTCTCTCTTGTTGTTCATATATATCTAAATACATAGTCATAAAGAGAGGAGAAGAAGTGCAAAAGACCTAGAAATAGAACCAAGGGGGGAAATGATCAGATTTCACACTATCAATGGAGAAAATCCTCAAGGAAGTGACTTTCAGTCTTGCAGCAAGAAGGAAAACTGTGAAGGGGGATTCATATGTGATTGTGAATGTCCAACAATTAAAACTAAATGTTCAAGTGCTATATACATAAGTCTCATTTTGGCAGTATGCAGTAGTCCACTAAACATCCATCAAGTCACCCTTACTGTGACATTCATGCAGTGGGAGACACAGACTTTCCGGGCACAGAACCCTCATTTACAGACCTCCCAGCCCACGTGCACCGTTCACCAACACCATTGCCGACCTCATCACTCCTAACGCCCTTGCCTCAACAGACTAGCTACTACTCGGATACCTCAACTTCCACCTGGACAACTACAGTGACCCCAACACCACCACCCTCCTAAAGAACCTCACCAACATAAGACTGAAGCAACTTGTCTTCACCCCCACTCACACCGCTGGACACACACTCGACCCCGTCTTCGCAGGACGAAACAGCATCTCCTTCAGCCACACCACAGAACAGAACAGCTCTGGAAGGACCACCACTGCATCCATTTCTCTTTTAGAAAATCCACCGCTTACAAGCACGTGCAACACCCCCATGCAGACTCTGGAACAAGGATCTCACCTCCGCCCTCACCTACACCCCATCCACCACTGTGACAGGCGCCAACACTGTGGGAGGCAACCTCCACCAATGGATCGCCAACTGTAACAACACACTTGCACCCCTCCTGAAGACCACAAGACGACACAAGAAAGCAAACTGGTTGACAAAGGCTCTCCAAGAATCGAAGCGCTCCTGCCGATGGCTGGAAAAGTCATGGAGAAACAGCAAAACTCTGGAATCACGCACCGCCTACCAAACAGTCACCATGACACACCACCAACTCATCAAAACCACAAACAAGAATTTCCTCCAAGACAGAATCCTCTCCAACATCCACAACACCAAGGAACTCTTCTCCATCATACAGGAATTCACCAAACCGAACAGCAAAACAACGGACGTCCTCCCTCCCAAGACCAAGACCTATACAACAGACTCAGCTCCTTCTGTCACCTGAAGATCAAGACGCTCTATGATAACTTCAACGACCAAGATCTCTGTACCACAACCCCTGCCCCCAGCGACGACACCCAACAGACCCTACTTACGCGGACTCCACTCACGACTGAAGACACCGTAAAGACATTGAAGAACATCCACTTCGGAGCAGCTTCAGACCCCTGACCACCTAACATCTTCCACAGGGATGCCACAGCCACCCCACCCAAGTTATGCCAGACAATCAACTGCTACCTCAAGACTGCCACTTTCCCACATGACTGGAAGCATGCTGAAGTCAACCCCCTCTTGAAGAAACAGTCCGCAGACCCAACAACCCTTAAGAATTTCAGGCTCATCTCAATGCTTCCTTTCATAGCCAAGGTCATAGAGAAGGCCGTCAACACCCAGCTAGCACCCTTCATAGAAGCCATCAACATCCTGGACACCTCCTAATTCAGATTCTGCAACAACCACAGCCCCGAGACCGCTCTCCTCATCGCCACAGACGGCATCCGCTCTCTCCTCAACAAGGCCAGACAGCAGCCCTTATCCTAATGGACCCTTCAGTAGCCTTGGACACAGTCTCCTACAGTACACTATCCCCCAAACACCACGAAGCTGGCATCCAATGAAAGGCCCTAGACTGGATAAGTTCATTTCTTACTGGCCCACCACAGAGAATAAGATCCCGCCCTTTCTCTTGAAACCAACAGAGACCAGATGCGTAGTACCCTGAGGATCCTCCCTCAGCCCCATCCTCTTCAACGTCTACCTAGCCCCCCTCACAACCATCGCCCGAAACCACGGGCTCAATCTCGTCTTCTATGCCGATAATTCCCAACTCATCTTCTCCCTCACCAAAGAACACAACATCACCGGGCACAACTTCCAAGAAGGGATAAAAGCCGCCGCAACCTGGATGACAACAGGTGTCTGACACTTAACTTAGAGAAAACAGAAGTCCTCATCCTCGGCTCCACCCCCTCAGCATTGGTTGACACCTGTCCACCGTCCCCGACAGACCATACACACAGCCTCAGCATTATATTAGACTCATCGCTCACAATGAATCGCCAGATCAAGGCCGTCTCCTCCACATGCTTCATCACCCTCCATATACTAGGTAAAACTTTCTAATGGATACCAGCTGACTCCAGGAAAATGGTCACTCATCACTAGCAGATTGGACTATGGCAACACCCTCTGCGACGGAATCCAGAAGAAACTCATTTGCAAACTACAGACCATCCAAAATGCCGCAGCCAGACCAATCCTTGATATTCCAAGGCCCAACCACATCACCCAACACTTCCGTGACCTCCACTGGCTCCCCGTCGAAAGAAGGATAAATCCACTACATCGGACCTCAATACCTCAACAACTGCCTCTCATTCCACGTGCCCAAGAGAAACCTGTGATCAACTGACCTCTCCCTAGCCACCATCCCATGCTTCTACAAGAACAGGGTGGGTGGAAGCTCCTTCTCCCACCTTGCAGCCAAGACATGGAACGAACTCCCCCTCCACCTCCGGTGAAGACACTGGAACAATTCAGGAAAGACATCAAGACCTGGCTCTGCAAATGACCCCCAAGGAGCTGTGCATCCCCCTCCCCCCCCGCACCTTGTATGTATGTATGTATGTATGTATGTGTCTTGTAAAGCGCACTGCTGCCCTGAGGCATCGTGGCGCTGTAGACCACTGGGGAACCCGTCCTGGCTATCTAAGTGAGATGGTCCCTACTGGGTATCTCCAAGGTGAAACCAGGCATCCCCGGCGAATGTGGGGGGCCGTTGTAGAGATGAGGCAAGCTAATGCCCAGAGTTGCCGAGTGTGATCCCTGGTTAGAGTAGGCACCGAGGCGAGACTTATCGAGTCCGCTGACCCTGGTCCATGACCCTGCCGCGTCGGGAATTGAACCCTGGTACCGGGCCGTTCTCTGCTTGCGGGTCTGCCGCCTCTAACCAGTGAGCCACACCACTCCTTGAGGGCCTAACAGGTGAATAGCGCGCTTTATAAACACTGATTGATTGATTGTTTGATTGAAAATTCCACGTAAAATATAGTTGAAGATAAACATCTAGGTCCAAGCACAGAGAGAAATGGCTTCATCAATCTATGTTCAAGATTGTTTTGGTACTAATTGGTTGACAAGTGTGGGGCAGCATGAGCATTCAGCTGCTTCTGTATGCCCTGTTTCTAAAAGTTTAATGTGTAATACAATGCTGTCTGGCATCCCAAGGGCCTGAGTTAGTGAAAATGGGTAATAAAATTCAAAGTTGCTAGAGATTGGGGGCCCAAAATATGTCTTGCCCAGTGCCCCCAAAAATCCTTACAATAACATTTGTTCTCTACCTCACCATTCACTAATTCCTGTCCCTTCTCTAATTAATTTTTCCATTCAACTTCTCTCTGACTACCTATATGTCACTTCTTTCAACCACCCTCTATCTCTTTCTCTGCCTCGAGTATGTTTTAGTCTCATGTCCTTCTCTTTGCTTCACAACACCTCTTGCAATGCACACTTCTCTCTTTACTTTTTTCATTACCTATCTCTACATCTTGGTGGACCTACCCAATTTCTATTTGTCTACCTCACCTCTGTCTATCTCACATACCTTTGAAAACATCTCTCTCCCTCTACCCCACTTCTGTCTAGCTACCCCTCACAACCTAACCATTCTCTGTATCTATCTCACGCATCTGCACTTCTCTGCTGTTTCCATCTCACCACCCTGTATCTCACCTCTATCAACTTTGCCTCCCATTCAACATCATATCTCCTCTTTCTTTCTCTCTCAATTTCGGTATGCTTCATCTCTCTTCACCTCTTTCTGACTGCACTCTTTATTTCACCCCCTCTTTCTCACTGTTTCTTCCACCTCATTTCTATTTCTGCCTCACACACATCTCCAGTAGCGGTCACTGGTGGGAGTGCTGCTGCGCGGTGACGTGGGGTGGGGGAGGGGCAGGATGGGGGGTAGTAAACTACAGAATATGGCCAAATGCAAGTAAGTAAACATAAAAATAAATAAAACGAATTTAGTTGCGCACACTGCATCGCTAAATGCGATGAAGTGCGCACAACAAAAATTTGTTTGATTTATTTTTATGTTTACTTACCTGTATTTGGCCGTATTCCATAGTTTACTAACCCCCACCCTGCTCCTCCCCCACCCCACCTCACTGTCCGGCAGCACTCCCACCACCGAACACTACTGCCCCTCTCACTATCTGCTCTCTTTACCCAATTGCTGCTCTCACAGCCTAGCCTCTTCATTTATCTCACAATTATTTTGCAACCCCACCTCTTTGCCTCACTCCACCTCTTTCTACCTGTGTCCTCTAATTCATCTCTCAAAATTGTGCTCCATTCTCACTACTTCTCTTTCTGTACATCTATCTTTTTTCACTATCATTCCCTCCCATCTTGCTCACATCTCACTCTGTAGCTTCCCTATTTCAACTCACCCTCACTGCCTCACCTCTCTCTCTCTATCGCTCTATCTTAAGATATCTCTGTACCTCACCTCTGTGCCTCTACCTCTTTCTCTACCTCACCACTTTCTCACCATTGCAACCTCTGTCTCTACCACTGTATCTATCTACATCACACCTCTTTCTACACCTCTTCTTCACCTATCAGCTTTACCTCTCTCACAACTCATATCTCTTTCTACCCTACATGTAACCTCTCTATGGGGCATATTTACAAGCATCAACAACAAATATAATTAAGGGGGACCCACGGGCAATTTAATGACCAGCTCTGAATACACGCCCCAGTTACATATATCACAAAGGTATCAGAGGGTCAGAATCTAAAAGGTGATTACCATGAGCAGGGGTGGTTACCAAAAAGCCAAACAGTGAAAACTATAACAACCAGGTCAGGTTTGTGTCCGATCTCTGGCACCCATCAGTCACCACTCGGAACCGCCCTTCATCATTTGGGGCTCCGAGGACAAACAACACACCTGTTATTTGCTCCGACAGAGAAGGACTAGCCCTCCTGTGGGGCAAGGATGGTTGATGCGAGTTAGAAAAATATATACTCACAACGTGGCTGCTGGGGTAAAAAAGAGTGCAGTGCTAGGGATAAGTAATACCAAGAGTGATAAGGAAAGTGAGTAAAATTGGTTTGAGGAGCAAAAAATATTTTATTAAAGTATAGCTCCCAACACCAAGGTTAAAAAATAGCCAAGACAGGGGAATTAATAAACTGTCTAGCGGTGGAACGTGGTCGACATGTTTCAGCAATTGTTGGCCCTTTGGCCTTGCTTTCTTCAGGACCTAAATTTAACGCTACTGCAAACAAAAAAAACCCTATAGTGAGAAAAGTTGTGTTCTATAAAAGAAAAGAAGAATACTGGAACGATTTTATTATTAATTTGAGTGTCACCTGAACCTTCTAGGTGTACTCGTTCCGATACTTCTTACGAATTCAGTATTTAACTGAAAAAGAAAGGCATGGCATAAATAAAGCACCCACCACCTGTCCAACACAGTAAACTACCTTATACACCATTGATCATTTTTAACGTAGGTGAGGTCTATATCCAAGACATTAAATCAATACACACTGTATTATACTAGTGTCATCCCATTTAGGTAGAATATGAAAAAGTTATTTACAAATTTCACGGACTCCTTCTTACCTGATTTGTAAGAAGTAAAGACCTCACCCCACCTGGCTGCGGCTCAGGACATAGGTGAAGCACCGCTCTGAAAAAGGTGAATAAATCCAACAGCTGAATCACTCACCACAGTGTCAACAAAAGATTCAATACAGAACATCCAGTCACTCCGTACTTCTACATCTTACCAAAGGTGCACAAGGAGCAACGCCCGCCGCCAGGGAGACCGATCATTTCTGGCATTGGGTCCGTATTGGAACCCTTGTCGACGTTTGTTGACCATTTTTTACGCCCAAAGGCACACCTTCCTGCACAGAAACAATCACTCCCCTCAACATAGACACCCTTGCCAATTCTGGGTTGCAGCGCGCGCAAGGTAAATTGTTTCATTTATTTAATTACTTACCTTACTCCTGTCCGTCGTATGTCGGACTCCACTACCCCAAACCCTGCCCCTACCCCCCACCACCCCGCAGCACTCCCATGGCGAGCCACCACTGTGTTCAAGGGTCATCTCCTTTCTTAAAGCCGCAGTAAGATCCAGGAAATCAATGGACCAGTAGCCTATTGGTGTGGCTTACTCTTGCTTATCATTGTGAACTCATTACTGATAGCAGCACTAGCTAGCGCCCCTTTTAAACAAATGCAATGTTATAACCATCACTGCTATATAAACTGGTTTGTATTATATTAATTTCGTATTTTTCTTATTCTCATCGTGTGTATTTTATGTTCACTGTTTTACACTTAAGAATTATTTCTGTTGCAATGCCCAAGAACCAGCTTGTTTGTTAGATGGCACTTTATCCGCCTCCCCCAGCCGACAAATATGTTTTAATTACAAATTGCACTTTACAGCTTTTGTATGATTTTTAATAATTATTTGTACCACTTGCTTGCTTTTATTATGCCTTGTTTTTTGTTTCATGGCCACATCTGGCCAAATAAAGATCTTTTATATGATTTGATTTGAGTATTCATTAGGTAGCCAGCAACCATCACACGTACTTCACACCCAACCCTATGAGTAAGCATATATCTGAAAATGGATTCCTGCATTTCCCAAGAAATTAGAAAATCTGCACTAAATTTCCCCGGAAATCTACGAGTTGACATTGTACCACAGCCATAGTTAAACTCAAGTCTAGTCAAATTTAAGTTGCATTTGTGATATAACTTGCTTAATTATCCTTTTATTGAAAGAACTGAACTTCTAAAGATATGACTATCAATATTATGAAATTGAGTGGCAAGGCGAAATTAACCTATAATTTTAGGTTTCAGCTGCCTAGTGAATGCTGATTCAAGGTGTGGGAATTCTGATTTGTTTGTTTCTTACTGTGCAGGAATCTGCAGCCATTGACGCAGTACGTGCGCTTCGTTCAGCATACGGTGTGAGGTACAAGTATGGACCAGCATCCAGCACTTTGTGTGAGTGTTTCTTAAGTCAGCACAAAAATGATGGTTATTTTATTGGTACCCGAAATCAGTGGATGAAGTGCATAACAAAAAATATGGTGATGCTGTGATGGGTGAGCGGTGAGTAAGCGGGTGGGATCAAAGGAGTGGATAAACAACTAAATATTCTGTAAAGTTTATCAGACTTTCACCTTTCACCTTTAGTTTGGTATTTACACATAAAAAACTCACTGCTTACATGAACATTAAATGTAAGTTAAGTTAATCAGTGTGAAATGCACTATTGTACATTATGAAATCTCTATTAGTTAATGCACTGTAGACATCTGTGTGTGTAACCAGAGAGCCACAGAATTTAATCCTCGTTGGTGCAGTGGAAAATGGTTAGTTGTGTATGTTTAGTGTTAGGAGTGCCTAGTCTGTGACAGAAAGCACTATGAATATGTAAGTTTTTATTTTAAACGTTCTTACAGTATAATATAGGGTACTAAAAGAGGCGCAAAAGGGTTAAGGATAAAAAAAAGTGCTCCCAAAATACAGATTTTAGTAATACCCAGACTGTACGTAGTGCATTTTTTTGTAAGTGTCTTGAAACGCGCGCACTTCACAGCTCAGCTGGTAACTCCCTCGCAATAACACTCAGAAAGAATAAATCTGTGTCATCAGGAAGCTTCAAGTGATTCCATCAGTTAAAGCGAATACCGACTTCCAAGCACCCTTTACACTTGCAGATTGCCCAGTTGCGCACATTTACATTTCTTTCAGGCAGCAGGCATTCTGGCAAGAAGGCTTGTTTAGCTATCTCTCCCTCCTCCAGTTTCACAGCACAGGAGACTCCCTGCCTTACACTTCAACTGAAGCATTTTAGCTGTCAGAATTAACCAGCCCCGGACTGCTGTCTTGTCACAAAAAGTAGGGGAACTGTTTCCTTAAATAAAAAAGTTTACACCCATACAGACACTCACACACCCACTCACAGAACCCTATAGCTACTCACATTGACGTCATCGGCCCATAGAGCCACTCACACCTCCATTCACCAACCTATACAGTCACGCACACACCCACTTTCAAAGGTTACAGGTTACAGTTAGGAAATACAATTAAAAAAACCTTAGAAACTTACTGAAAAAACGAAAGGTTACAGTGGCATTATTGTTAGGAAATAACATTAAAAAACCGTAGAAATTCACCCAAAAAAAACAAAGGTTACAGAGATGTTATGTGTGGGTGTGTGAGTGGGTATGTGTATGAGAGGTTGTATAGGGTGTCACTGGGTGTGTAAGTGGTTCTGTGGATGATGTCATGAGTGATGTCATTTGGGATGTCATCAGTGATGTCATCAATTATGTCACTGACCATGTCATGAGTGATGTAAAATGTGAGGTCATAAGCAAAGCAGTGCATTGCAGGGTAGCGTAAGTTATAGTTAACTCAGGTAACTATAACTGCTGAATTTAATGGTTATGTATGTGGGAAATCGGAGTCTAACTATAATAGCTTTTTTTCAGTGAATTTCTAAGGTTTTTTAAATTCTATTATCTAACTATAATGTCCATCTAACCTTTGTTTTTTCAGTGAATATATATATATATTTTTTTCCCCCACTGGAAAAAATAAGGGTGAAAGTAACGTTATAGTTAGGTCACCGTGATGTCAATTATGAACAAACTAAGACACTCATTGATGATGTCATCAGCGATGTCACCAATGATGTCATTTGAGATGTCATAAATGATGTGATAGAAATAAGCAGTGCATGGGTGAGGTGCAAGTTATAATTAGCTCTGCTAAATATAACTGTTGAATTTCTGTGGTTTTGTTTACATCTTTTTATTACGCTAACTATAATGTTACTTTAAGCTTTGGTTTTTTAAGTGAATTTTTAGGGCTTTGTATATGAGGTAATATTTTATCACCATACATAAAGCTAACCATGGCAGGGTGTTGTCCGCAGGGCCTGCTGCAAACCCCCCACAGGCAGCCAACCCCACACGATCTTTGGCTGTACACAGCAGGGGGTTGGCAACAACGTCTGGCTTGCAGCCAGGCTTTGTGGCCAGCCCAATCGGAGGCAGCCAACATCTTCACAGGTAGGCAAATTCCTGCCGTACACAGCCTTCACACTGCCTGGCGTGGGGTTGGCTGCATGGCCTTGCTTGCAGCTAGGCCCTGCTTCCAGTTCCTCGCAGGCATCCACCCAGATGGAGCCTACCTCAGGCTGCTCACTACCATTGCTCATGCAAGGACTGGGGTTAGCAGCCGGGCCTGTGTTGCAGCCAGACCATGCTTCCAACTCTCAGCAGGTGGCCAATCCCAAGCAGCACATAGCCTTTGCCCATGCACACCAGTGGGTTGGTCTTCAAGCCAAAACATATATATTATGGGGAGGAGGGCGTACATCCCCTCCCGATCCTTAATTGGCCCTAGGAACCCCCATCCCCTGGGGCAAAATGTGATAAAATGGGAGGAGGCATGCTCCCCCCCCCCCTCCCGGAGCCTTTATCGGCCCCAGGGATCTCATTCCCTGGGGCCATGCCTTATTTAATAGGGATGGAGCTGTGATGTTGTAAAGGAGAACCCACCCTCGGACACGATGCACCCGCCCTAGGAGTTCAGCGGTGAAGGTGGGACCTGGAGCTGTTTATTAATATACCGTTTGGAACCGCCGCTGAGGTGATGGACCTGCCAACCATGAAAAGGTAGCGGGCTTTACAAGCACCGAGGATCCCGATTCATTTGACCGACGCCTGCAGGAAAGTTACCTGTTTCATCCAGCGGCTGGCGGGGGGCCTGTCCGGTGCCATTAGAACTTTAGCCTGTAACGATGGACTAGGAGGGACTGCTTCAAGGACACAATCAGCATGGTGTGCAGGCCCCTCACGCTGTTACCGACAATGGTCCATCAAGAACTAATGTTATTTTCCATCATAGAAGCAATGTTTTAATTATATGATTGCCGGTACGATGCGGGGGCTGGGACGCTACGCAGCTGGGGAACCATGGCCATACAAACTGTAGCCCTCCTATTGGCTGTGAGCCCACCAATGAGAAGTGATAACACAACTCATAAGCCAAACAACAACCGGATGACATATTTTAGGAGTTTTACTCATGAGACGACTGCTTTTTAATAAATATTGGTTTAACCCCGTGAGTGCACGTATCCTTTTGGATGGAACTGTGATATATGAATATATCTTATCAAAGAAACTCTGCTTGTCGTACCGTTCACTTAAGATTTGGAAAAAATGGACCCTGTAGAACTGGTGCTGATATTTTGATGGCAACAATCCGCCATGACGCGTTTCGGCCTGAACCTCGAATGCATTATATATATATATATATATATATATATATATATATATATATATATATATATATATATACACACACAAACCCTTTGCTCCAGAAGGAAAAAAAGGCACGTACACGAAGCTTGGAAGATTATGGCTTCTTTTAATGAAAAGGGTCCCTCGTGACCCAGCAGATGAAAGAGAGAACGTTTTCGGCTGTTCAACAGCCTTTATCAATCTGATTGACGCCATTTTTCCCCCACATATATAGTGCTTAATGCAAAGAAATGGTAAAAATACTGCACGAGCTGCAAACACTTCAAAATCTGATTGTACATACAAATAACTGTTCAAATAAACAAAAATAACTTGCAATGTGTGCAACTGTACAAATCCTGAAAATAAATGAAAGACATAAAATCAAAAAGCAGCTCTTAATACAATACATCCATTACTAATAAATATCACATGGCGTCAACCACCTCTCATTAATTTAAAAAGTACACTGAGGGTTGAGTGCATATGGGTCATACTGTCGACCTGAAATGCCAAGTTAAATAAACAGAATTCTGCTCGCTTCATGTTTGCCAAATGATATGATCACGTGCTATTGTCTTACACAGTGACTGCTAAATGAAGTCAAAATTACGTAATGCAGAAACCACTTAAATGAATAAAAAACACCAATTTAGTCCAAGTGCAATGATATAAGTTTGCCCAATAACGCTTCGCACCGAACTTGCGTATCAACAGTGCCGTATCTACTGCAAAGATTAACATGAGACTACCTGTCCCATAATGCCATAGTGTGGCATTATTTGCGAGATGTCCAAAGATACAAAAAATAGAAAAAATAAGTGTTTCCAAATATTGTAGCGGTATGGGCTTATTGCACAACTGAAATAAACATTAATGTCACCAAGCTACTGCAAAGTTCCATGGTAGACAACAATGAAAGTTCCATCGTTCAGCAAACGCTGCTTAAGTGAAGGCAGATCCCAGGCATTACAGACGGTCCAATCGGAATAGTCCCACTGTACAGCAACCCACTTGAATCTTACAGCAGGGTCGAGGGGGATCCCCATACCAAGATTGATAAGCACCACAAGCCTCACCACGATTAGGGAAATGCCCATGCGGTGCCCAGTTACCAGAGTGACCACGGACTACTGATATATATATATATGGTATAGTGGAGGAATATGTGATTGTTAAAGAGGAATTTACTTGTAAGCTTAATTTCTGGAGACATCCAGAGCTTTTGAGATGGGACGAATATTGTTTTCTAGAACAGGATCATCCGATGATACACGTATTTTATATGATACCAAAGGTTCATAAATATCTCATTAGACCCCTTGGGAGACTTATAATATCTGCATGGGATAGTGTATTTGAGAATGTATCGAAATACATCAATTATTTTTATAACCCTATTATCACCACTCTCCAATCCTACATTAAGGACACAGCTGATTTTTTAAAGACACATATGTGATGAAAAATGGGAGCAAGATATGCTTCTAATGACAGTAATTGTTTCAACGTTATATACCAGCATTAGACACCAGGATGGCCTTAGGGCAGCACATCATTTTCTCTGTATGAGACCCATAGGTTATACAGCACATAATAGAATGCTCTTAGAGATGATGGAGTGGTGTTTTGTTTAACCAAAAACAACTTTGTGTGTGACAATCAGTTACTCCAGCAATAGAGAGGCACAGTTATGGGCACCTGCTTCTCCCCTAGCTTTGCAAATTTTCATATGGGT
This sequence comes from Lissotriton helveticus, assembly GCF_964261635.1. Lineage (NCBI taxonomy): Eukaryota > Metazoa > Chordata > Amphibia > Caudata > Salamandridae > Lissotriton > Lissotriton helveticus. The sequence goes on from NC_136063.1 coordinate 578,088,945, forward strand.
TGGTGGGAGGAGCAGGTGCTTGGGGGTATTGAAATTAAGCATTGGTCTGGAAATATTACAATGTGGCTGAGGTTCCTAGATGATCTGTTTGTGCACTGCAACAGAAGCCTGCCTGTTTATGTCAGAGTTAAACAATAATTATCTCAATGTAAGATTTATAGGCAAAACAAGCAAGACGTCATTGAATTCCTTGATGTATCAATTCCGATGGGGAGTGAGAAATTGGAAATCTACAACGGGGAATACTATTCTTCATGCCAGAAGTTTCCATCCTGCCCTTTTAATAAAGAGTATCCCCTTTGAGGACTTTTATTCAGCCAAATGGGTTTGTAGTACCAAAGAGGACTACAATCTGATTGAATCAGGGATGATGGGATGTTTCATACAGAGAGGATATTCGTAAAGAATATTGAAAGCAGCCTCAAGTAGAGCTAGATCCCAGGACATGGAAAGGGCCCTCTTCAACCCCCTGAAGTCTGTGACAAATAAAAAAGTTGTAAAAGATTCTTCGCACAGATTTATTACTACATATAACTCTGAACCTGCTACAGTTTGGTTAGGTTTTACAAAAGTATTGGCATCTGATTAAAGAGGACCCTATAATAGGTACTCTTGTTACTAAACTCCCACAGATCACATACAGAAAACCAAAATCACCGAGGGATTTTTTGGTTAGGAGTGATCTCAGTACTAAAACCACCAAAAAGATGTGGCTTATCCCCAAGGATGGATTAAAAAAAAATGCACCAAGTGCAACGCTTGCAAGAATGGAAAGATTTTGACCACACTACATACCCATGTTAAAAAATCATCACGATCAAAGGTTATCTTACCTGTAAATCAAGCTTTGTTGTATACATTCTCAAGTGCTCCTGTACAAAACTGTTTGTGGGTAGTACCACTCTACCCGTACATAAATGTATTTTACAACACATAAGAGCCATTGTGGGGAGATAGGGAGAAGTAGATATGAAAATTGGAAACATTTTTAATTTTGGAATTGGATAGTAATGAACTGCATTGCTTTAACATTAATGAGGAATTATACACCTGCCTCTACTAAAGTTTAGACTCCTATGCATGGCTTCCTCTGGGCGCTTTGAATAGTTATTTGTCTTTTAATTTGACATATAAGAATATATTTTCTCCAGGATTGGTGTTGTTTTTTTTAAATAATTTCCACTGATATTTACAAGGCCACTCATTTTTTAACAACATTGTTAGGGACTTACATTTCATCATTAGACCCAGTTGGTTCTAGCACACATATTAGTGAATGATCAACTTTATTTTTATGTACTATTTGAGGTTTAATAATGATTTTACAGTCACCCACTTGGGTTTTTCTCTCCTGTTATTTAGTACTATTAACCAAGTGAGTTGGCGTATATTGTTTTATGTTCAATTATGAAATAATGTGGCTAAGTAACTATTCATACTGGATACTATTTAAGTGCAAGAACATTATGTAATATTGAAGGAATTGTTGTCTCCTTGAGAGCCTTGTATTTTAACATATGGGTTAGCACTGAGCACTTTAATGGTGAGTTGATCACATAATAGTTGGCATATTGGTGGCATTTAGCCACAATCAAGTTAGTAATTGTGCACCTGATTTTAATATTATAAGCATATTTGGTGTCCTTATATTTTGAACTTTGGATTTGATCAAAATAGTGATTCCCCCTTTTCGCCCCTGTAATTGTTTTATTATGATCTGTCACTGTTTTAGACATTCGTAGAATTTAATGTTTTATTTGTTTTCTACTTATTGAAGGTGGCGCTGTCCCCAACGGTGGTAATTTTTATCACTAATGTATTACAACTGTTTTGAGGGCATTGGGGGACTAAAAGGAGAGATTATTTGTGGAATCAGTGTTTTCATATGAAAATTTGGAAGTTATAAGATGGCGCAGACCAGCCTCGAGTGACCTGCACCGCAAATTCCTTCTTTTGTGTTTATTTCATTTGATATATTTAATGAAGAGAGAAAACGGTGTTCGCTGTCGTGACCAAGGTTGCAGGCAACAACCACAATGCGTAGACATGTCATTTCTTGAGTAATGAATCTTTGGAAACCACCTTGAAGTGTTGTTCACATCCTTGTTGAGGCTCAGAGATAACTGGATATATATATATGTGTGTGTGTGTGTATGTATATGTGTAAATACATACATATATATGTGTAAATACATACATATGTATATGTATGAATACATAAATTTGTTTGTATTCATACATATTCACACATGACAAAGTGGTTCACTGACTTGCAAGAACCATGATCACTGAAGTCCGAGGGCACAAAATGGTACACTCAAGAAATTTAAATCCATGGGTTAGTCCAGGTTCAGTTAAGAGACTTGCATGCTGGGTGTTGCTGCCAATCCCCATTAAGCATGGCCAAGGGGCAGGTGCAGTCGAGATTGGTTGCCTGTGGCGGGTTGGTCACTTGAAGGGGGTTGGCCATAGTGCTTGACCCACCGCAGGGTTCTCCTGACTAAAGCCAGTTTGCTGTAGGGCCAAGGCAAAGGGATTGTGGATACTTTCATAGATTATGGCTGTAGTATGCCATCAAAAAAGCTGAAATTCCCTGCAAAAAACTTCTGTGAAGGTGAAGTTATGGTTTGAATTGATTATAAGACCTAACATATGTGTCCAAAAACATTTGAAGATCATTTAAAAAAAAACTTCATTAAAGAGTTACAAAGGGCACGGCCATGCCAGTGACCAAGATAGCCATACAGGTGTGAAGCTCGGGAATCGTTAGCCCACCATCAGCGGCTTTCAGGCTTAAATACTGCAGCCCTCAGCACCGACACTGTCCGTGATGCTGGCTGAGCTGTCAGTGAGCTGTCCCCTGCTCCTTACCTCAAGATGTGAAGATACGGGGCTGGGACATCCAGCCATGCGGACGAGCCCAACCCTCCACGAATGACCTACAGCGACAGGGGCCGCAGGCGAGCCTGAGGAGCGAGCTATTGAGCCCTGCTGGGCCCAACCTGGCTACACCAACAGTGACGAGGGCCATCGGATTGGAGCTGCCCGTGCTCCTGACTGGCGGGCCGCCCTGGCTGGGACAGCAGCCGCCGCTGTTGATATTTCTGCTGTACGGCCAGCTGGGGACTCGCTGGGCGGCGATGATCCACACCCCTGCTAGGCCTCCTCTTCGGGACAGCTGCGGCCCCTGAATTGGTGTGACGCGGGCCACATCTTGATTATTGAGAGCATCTGAGGACGGAGGGGCATGTCCTGGCGCGATTAACCGCTGGCCAGTTCTGCTGGACATGTGAGGTGAGTGCGCTGCCTGCGGTCTAACAGATGGATCCTCGTTGGCCCAGCTAGTGAGCACCATTGGCGCTTCCTGCACATGGCGGCCCTCCGCTCCCGCTTCCCTGTTCCTGTGCCTGTGGGAGTCTTGGGCTGACCCTTGGCTGTTATATACTACGCACTGTGGGCACACTGCTCTAGGTCACTACGCTCAGCAGACGTTTAGACTTCCTGGACATGCAACCCCCGTTATACCGTGGGGACCGGCTCTCCCTTGAATCACCTTCTATACACTACGCTATATACTACGCAATGTAGGAATACTGCTCTGGGTCATTACACTCAGCAGGTGCTTAGACTTCCTGGACAGGCAACCACTGTTGCACCGTGGGGACCGGCTCTCCCTTGAATCACTATCTGCGGTGTCCTGCCCTTTAGGTGCTACACGGAACCCCTTCCCCAAGGTTTTCAACACTTTGCACAGGGGACGATGTGTGGCGCCGCGGCCAGGTTGACTGATGCTGGACTCTGGGGATCACGGTTCGATCCCTGGCTCCCACGGCAGGGGTCTACCCAGCACCATGCGGCTCTGGGCAATAGCTTGCTCTATCTTCCCAACGGACCCCAGCGCCGAGATACCCCTTTGGGGGTGATTCGTGCGCTATACAAGTACTGGATTTACATTTACATTTTGCCATCCTGCTGAAACAGAGAACCGCCTCTTGCATACGCACAGTGCTCATTGGGATGCCCCTGTGCTGGCCCTTTTAGCCATAGGAAGATATGGGTAGGGGAGACCCCAGGCAATCTGACAGACCAGGGACCATGTCCGATGCTCTTTGTGTGTTTTTTTATACATATTCAGTATGGAACACTAAATAATTGGTTTTCCCCACAGAACCATTTGTCATCCATTTCATAAACGTCCAGGGTCTGAGGGACACAGGGGTACTCCTTTACAGCTCCTGTAGCCAGGAAACAGGGCCCACTATACCATCAAGGAGCTGTCATTTCCATTTATCCCAACTTCACTTTGATGGTACAGGATGTGCAACGTAAAGACCTCAAAACCCTCTTGCGCAAAAAAGGCATTAAATATGGCATGCTATAGCTGGCCAAGCTCTGTGAGGAGGTAGATTTCAAGGCCAGAATCTTTGAATCTCCAGCTGAGGTGCTCTCCTTTTGTAGAAACTCTTGCCTGATGTGGCACATTCACCGTGTTCGTCCCCGGGCCCTGCTCCAACTGGCTCTGAAGACTCACATCAAGAGGATCCCCTTTCCTCTGGCTAATTCAACCATCACTAGACCCCCGGCCTGGAGCCCCTGGAAGCCAATAAACGGCTCGTCCTCATCCTGTTCACTTCACCAGCCCATATGGGACACATTTGTTTAGCCTGTGGTCATATATTGAAATATATTAGATATGTATCTTAATGGGCTTTGTATGCTGATGCGTTGATCACCCTTGAAGTGTTTTCCATGTCTTGACCTAAATGATCTCTGTTCTGTTATTGGTTATTAGGGATTCACTGAGCTGTTTGTTTCTCTGTGTGGGTGGGGGGTGGTGTTGGGCTTTCTTGTCTCGAAGGGTATTGTTTGAAGTTTCTCTTTTATTATTTCTTACACCGACTTGGAAGGTATTGAGATTACGGTCTGTCACACTATGCTGATCACATTTTTTTATATCACTCATGACAACCTTGAGCAGAGCCTCCTTCGCTGAGATAACGTTTCTCACATAGAACGTTAGTGGCTTAAACAACCCCACAATGGCAAGCAAGTAATGGCTTACCTTAGTAGCCTTCGCAGGATACCCCTTCATTTGTGTAAACATGGGAAACCCATAGGTTTTTCTCCAATTACAGTACCTAATCACGGGGTGTGTGCACACTTATCAACAGAAGCATCCCCTTCCACCTTCTTAACAGATTTATTTATAAGGAAGGTAGATATGTGGTATTTGAGGGTCGATTTTCTGATCTCCACGTATTGCTCGTGAAGGTATATGCTCCAAATGTGGACAGTCCAGATTTCTTCCACGAGCTCTCATCCATAATGGAATGGATCAATGCTTCCTCAGTCATATTAGGTGAGTATTTAAATATGGTATATAACCCGACACTACGGGAGCCCCTGGTGTTGGCAAAACCCAAGCTGCTAAGATATTCCAAGATATCCGAGATACCTATTGCTTAGCTGAAGCATACATTGCACCACTCCAACATACACTTTCTACTCTGCACCTCACGCTGTGTGGACACTCATTGATTACTGGTATTTGTCAGCTGTGGCTCTTTCGTGGTTGCAGGTCATACAACATCTACCTCATACCATCTCAGACCATTCCCCAGTTAAGATGACCCTCCGCATTCCACTTGGCAGGATTGGAAAGGAGGTGGTGCTTCCCCAGCACCTCCCTTCTGGAAACCGTATTCCGCTCCGAACTAAGAGATTCTATATTGGAATATTCTGAATTTAATACTGGCCCAGTCCTTATGGGAAGCCTTCAAGGTATATATTCAGGGAATATGTATTTCCTAACACACTTTGGTCCTCTGAGATATCTAAAATAGCATAGTGCGGATGGAAGCAAAGTTGAGGGTTCTAGATGAGGCCACTACGCAGGAAAGGGAAGGATACTGGCATGCTGCAGCGATCTAATTTACTGAATAAATTCCGTTCATTGGCTGGAAAGGTGACCACATTCCTGGGCACATTTTCTCTGTCCGCCAATATGGGAAGAACAAACACCCGGAAAGCACCTGGCACGACTCCTCCAATTGAGCCGAAATCCGTGATTTGTATCTGAGCTGCTTCTTGTTACCAGTAATTCTGATGTGACTCAGGCCCTACAATGATATTATGAGCAGCTATGGAAAGAGAGGATGCTAGAGCAGCCTATTTAGAGGAAATTGCAATGGTATGGATCACTGATGCCCAAAGGCAATTTCTAGGTGCACCTATCTCTGCGGAGAAGGTCGCCTAAGCCATAGATGCCTTAGATGGCACTAAAGCTCCTGGCTTAGATGGCCTGGCAGGTGCGTTTTATAAGGCAAATAAACACATTCTCATCCCCCACCTCATGGACATGTACTCTGAAAGCCTTGAGGAGGGTATGCTACTGTGTACACTTAGAAGGCGGTAATTACTCTACTGTTAAAACCTGGCAAAGACTCCCGACTATGTGCCTCATATCCTCCACTGTCCTTCCCAAACATTGACAATATAATACTGGCCAAAATACTTGCCACTCGATTGGCTTTACTGATGGCTCAGATTATATCACCTGTACAAACACAGTTTGTACCACACAGGTCCACATCCTTTAATAGCCTTACAGTCTTTGCAGTTCTAAACAGAGTCTCTCCTGAACTTTGAGATATTGGACACGGAAAAGGCTTTTGACTCCATGGAATGGTCTTTCCTCCAGGCGACGCTGCACAAACTTGGGCTCCCCACTGCTCCACTAGCGGGGCTCTGGGTTAATAGCACGATTACTGTCACGTTCACAATAGCCAGGGGCACGAGACAGGGTTGCCCCCTGTCCCTCCTCCTACTCATAATAGCCATGGATCCATTTGGTGCGTCACCTGCAGGGGAAACATCTACACCGTAGCCTCTGATTCCGCCCTGGTTGGCTCCGTATATACATGTATGTGTACGACATATGATTATTTAACTGCAATCCGTCTTACATTCTCACATCTGTCATACGGTAAATCTTTTTATTTGGGGGGTTCTCTGGCCTCCCTATCAATTGGGCAAAATCTGAGTTGTTTCCTCTTACAGATGTCACCACAAGGTTGCCCTGTGAATACCCACTCCAAAGGTGCGACGAGTCTACGAAGTATCTCGGCATTATGATCAATAAAACTAAGGAGCAGGTAGTTTGTTTAAACTACGGTCCGGCCATTGAGAAGCCCACAATCCAAGTGCGCCTCCCTCTATCCATGGCTGGCCGGGTATCCATCAGCAAGATGGTCGTTCTGCCTCAATTTTTGTATTTATTTTTAAACATCACCAAACCCATCACCAATACTTTCTTCTGCACTCTTCGGGGATTGCTGCTATAGCTTATCTGAGCCGATCGCAGAGCCAGGATTCAGTGGCATACACTCATCCTTCCTTATGACAGGGGCAGGCTCGAGGTTCTTGATTTTCAAATATATTACTTAACCGCATTATGCCAGTTTGCGTCATACTGGTTTCACACAGACTACCCTACTCAATACCTGAGCGGGATCAGGCAGAGGATATCCCTCTCTCTTCCTTTTAACCCTGTGGAATTAAGCTAGAGCCTGCAGACATACAAACACTGTCCACTACGAGCTGGGCTTGGCAGAAAAGTAATCGACTCCTGGGAAAGTGTCCCCTGTTCTCCCCCTACTCCCAGTAGCCAAAAACCCCTGGAAATCCCCACCCTGGGAACTGGTGGTGCAATGTACACTTAGAAAATTTGACCTCCATACATTAGGAGATATTTTCCCAAATGGTCATATCATCTCTCATACGGATGATACAAGGTTTACACAAGCTACACAACTGGTTTCACACAGATGCCAGACTACCCTACTCAATACCTGAGCGGGAGCAGGCTGAGGATACACCTCTCTCCTCCTTTTGACCCTTTGAAATTAAGCTAGAACCCATAGACATACAGACACTGTCCACTATGAGATGGCTTGGCAGAAAAGTAATCGATCCTGGGAAAGGGTCCCCTGTTCTCCCCCTACTCCCACTAGCCAATAACCACTGGAAATACCCAGCAACGTACACTTAGAACATTTTATCGCCATACAATGGGAGACATTTTCCCTAATGGTCATATCATCTCTCAAACAGATTTTATACGGTTTACACAAGCCACACAACTGGACCTATTTATAATGTGGTGGCTGCCGGCTGGATAAAGTATTGCACTATTGCTGTGAGCACACCAAACTTATATCTCCACATCACCGACATAAGCAGCTTCATTTTAAATTCTTACAAAGGGCATACGTCACCCCCACCACGATCGCCAAAATAGACCCTGACAGATCCTCCAACTGTCCAAAATGTAACGCACCTGATGCTGACTTTGCTCACCTCACATGGTCCTGCCCACATATTAGTCAATATTGGAGCACTATATTCGAACACCTCTCACTAATGATTGACATGATAATTGGTCTTAACCTTGCACTGCTTTGTGGTATTATGACAATCTGTCGAACGAAATGCTAATTTATAGGTTCAATTGTGTAATGTTTAGTCTTTTTTATTATGTTGTCTTTTATGATTTCTAAATCGAAATAAAGACTAATGAAATTAAATGAATGAAGGATTGACATTGCACTCCTCCCTGACCCCTTCCTAGCGCTCTTTAGGCTTTGTGGCAAACATTCCAAAATTGGTGCGCAGACACGGGCCATTGCACTATTACTCGCTAAATGGTGGATAGTGCTACATTGGAGTAACAACATCAGGCCGACAGTTTAAGCTTGGATAACAAGCTTAGTCACTTGCATTTCTATGAGCAAAATCTATTCTACACTCCAGCCACCCACCTCCAGACCTAAGGATATCTGGCAGTCACTGCAGGACTACCTTCTAGCACAGGACAACAACACCACCGTAAATACATGCGAGCCTCACAACATCATAGAATGCTGGCAGAACTCCAACGATAACGCTGTACTGTTATCTATCTGTAATCACAGCTGGAAATGCAGGACAGAATGCTGTTTCTGTACTATACAATATTGAATGCTCACCTTCCACTGGTAACACTATTTAATGTGCCTTAACCCATGTAATGGGTTTGTATATAATTATTTTGAAAATTATATAAAGTCTTTTTTTTTAGGAGTTAAAGCACAACAATGGTTATGACTTAAACCCCAAAAAACAATGAGTTTAGACTCCTATGCATGGCTTCCTCTGGGCGCTTTGAATAGTTATTTGTCTTTTAATTTGACATATAAGTATATATTTTCTCCAGGATTGGTGTTGTTTTTTTAAAATAATTTCCACTGATATTTACAAGGCCACTCATTTTTTAACAACATTGTTAGGGACTTACATTTCATCATTAGACCCAGTTGGTTCTAGCACACATATTAGTGAATGATCAACTTTATTTTTATGTACTATTTGAGGTTTAATAATGATTTTACAGTCACCCACTTGGGTTTTTCTCTCCTGTTATTTTAGTACTATTAACCAAGTGAGTTGGCGTATATTGTTTTATGTTCAATTATGAAATAATGTGGCTAAGTAACAATTCATACTGGATACTATTTAAGTGCAAGAACATTATGTAATATTGAAGGAATTGTTGTCTCCTTGAGAGCTATTGTAAGAAGGTTCCGTAGGCATGTAGGTTCTTCAGTTGATCTTTATTAACATATAAGTAATAGCAGTACAGCAACAACACGATAGTACGTCCTCCGTCCTCCCTTCCAGTAACTGACTCCCCAGCATTCGCTCTTGCATACATTCCACGCATTCCACACGAGCACATGCACACACGCGCATACGGATACACACACGCACACAACACGAGACTCACACGCGCGCAACACCAACACGATACCACACACCCTCCTCCTCAGAAAAGCTAAGCACCCACACAGAATCAACCTAATCTATAATCAGCAAATCGGGCAGGCAACTTCCTTACTCTATCACCACGTCGGAGATACCCATCATCAACGCCAGAATGAGGGGAAGCAGGTCTAACATCACCAACGTCCTCAACACCATCACCAGGATCACAATCAGTACTACAACTACCAGTACCGCCACTGTTTGCATCACTAGATAACTCCAATTCTTTTGCAAAACCAAACTCATCACTCAGAAAATAGCCACTACAAGATCCACGATCATGATGTGCACCAGCCACACCACCCCTCTCATTACAAAAACTCAATTGACGAAAATTCCATCTTTTTCCATCTTCTAATTCAACAGCACTACCAAAAACCTTAATCACTTTTAAAGGTTTGGACCATACACTTTCACCCTTCAACACTTTCCTGGGGTTCTTCACCCTGACCAACTGACCAATCCGAACTAGAGGCCAAGCTGGTTTACTACCATGGTGCCGCTGGTTGCGATCTTGATATTTCTTAACCTCGGTTCTGATTTCTTTATCAATATTTCCAGTGTCGTATTGCATTTTATTATTCCTTTTCCTTAACCACCAAGGCACCAACCCAGAGAAAGGTTTCCTGCCCCTCAAGATCTCGAAGGGCGTTCTCCCTGTAGCTGAATGGGGGGTAACACGATAAGCAGTCAGTCTTTCTTGCAAGGCTTTCCTCCAAGGCAACCCTGCACTTAAAGCCAACTCAATTGCTTCCTTGACTACTCTGTTGAAGCGTTCAACTTGGCCGTTGCCTTCTGGGTGATATAATGAAGATCTAACATGTTTGATACCCATCACATGTAAAAACTCTTCCATCTTCTGTGACACAAATTGGGGACCATTGTCAGAAACTAATATTTCAGGAACACCCTCTCTAGAAAATACGTCTTCTAAAAACTCAATAACCACATCTGATGACATCCCACTTACCATCCTTACCTCGGGCCATTTAGAATAATAATCCACTAGTACAATGGCATAACATTCCGTGGATGATAAAGCAGAAAATGGCCCCATAAAATCAATAGCTACTTTTTGCCACGGATACTCAGGTAATTCAACCATGGTTAATGGTACATGTAATGGTTTAACTACTTTATCGCTAGTACAACAAATCTTGCAATCTCTTACTAGGCGGTCCACCATAGAATCTAACCCTGGCCACCAAAACCACTCCTTGACCCTTTTCTTCGAACTAGACATACCACCATGTCCTAAGTGGCTTCTCTCAGCAATAACCTTTCTTAAGCCCACAGGGGGAACGATCCTGTCGCCCCTTAGGATGATATCATTGGCTATACACAATTCATCTTTAATTTTGGAAAATGCAACACATTCACCACGTAAACTGGACTCCCTTGGCCAACCCTCAACGATAAAACGTTTAATCTCCTTCAGGACTATGTCTTTCTCCATCTCATTCATCCATGATGTCTCCGAGATACCGCTAATGGCATCCTGCATCCCAACAAGAAATACATCCTTAGTGGTGAATGCTACTTCACAATCAGTATTGGTTATAACCTCCTTGGAATCTGCATTGGGTAATCTGGATAATCCATCAGCAACTACATTATCTTTACCCGGGATATACTCTATGCTAAAATTAAACATCTGCAACTTTGAAGCTAATCGAGCCAACCTTGGAGTTAAGTTTTTTCCTCCCTCAGGTCTTAAAATATTCACTAATGGTTTGTGATCCGTACAAATTCTAAATTTCCTCCCCCAGACATACATTCGAAATCTTTCAGCTGCCCATGAAGCCGCCAATAACTCTTTCTCAATCACGGAATAGTTCCGCTCCGCTTGAGTCAAGGTGCGTGAAGCATATGCTACTACCCATTTTTCAGATTTAACTCGCTGGGAAAATACAGCACCAATTCCATAACCAGATGCATCCACAGATAATACACATTCAGCCGTTGGCACAAATGGTTTCAGACAAGGAGTGGTAACTATCTCCTTCTTCACTTCCTCAAAACATGTCTTTTGTTGCTCACCCCATGTAAATACTGCACCTCTTTTTAATAACAATCTCAAAGGTTCAACCTTTGAAGCATAGTTTTCAATAAAACGTGAATAAAACTCAGTGAGTCCAAGAAATGACATCAATTTCTCTTTGCTATTGGGCTCCGGAACGGCTAAGATAGCATCAACATGACTGATTTTAGGTCGGATCCCATCTTTAGATATCACATGTCCTAAATATTCAACTTCAGATTTTCCAAAAACACATTTCTCATTTTTTATGGTTAAACCACTCTTTCTCAACGCATCTAGAACCTCAAATAAACTTTTATCGTGACATTCTTTGTCTTTCCCATATATTAAAATGTCATCTTGAAAGACCTTGGCATTCTCAATGCCTTGTAAAACTCTGCACATTTCCCTTTGGAAAACAGCCGAAGCACTGGCGAGACCAAATGGCATTCGTTTGTACCTGAACATTCCTTCTGTAGTTATGAAGGCAGTACAATGTCTAGAATCATCATCTAATACAATTTGATGGTACGCGCTGGTTAAGTCAATCTTGGAAAACCAAGATGAGCCACCAACAGATGATGTAAGCTCCTGCAGATTAGGAAGAGGGAATGTGTCCACCCAAATAGCTTCATTTAAACATCTTAGGTCTACGCACAGTCGTAAATCGCCATTAGATTTAAGCGAAATCACGACTGGCGAAACCCAATCTGAACTTTCCACAGGTTCAACAATGCCATCGCTACATAGTTTCTTAAGTATCTCACCTAATTTTTCCCTATAACTGATGGGAACATTCCTAAGTTTTTGTCGAATAGGACATGCGCCCTCTCTTAATATTATTTTATGTTTGAACCCAACCATTTTGCCAATCCCATTTGAAAACACATCAGGAAATTTTTCTTGTAAGTTTGAATAAGTATCATTCTGAATGCATTCATCTTGAATAGAATAAACAGGACATTCCCGTCTGGGGTCAATTATCATGCCTAAATCAAAAATGTGTGGCCACCCCAAAATAGTTGCACCTTTGTCGGCCACATAAATTTTACCCTGGCACGAATTACCGCCAAAGATTATTACGGCAATTATGAACCCTTCTAAAGGTATTTTATGCCCAGTGTAACTACCAGGTCGTACATCAGGACCTAATAATGGTCTAGTAGGCCACAGAGATTTAAACAAATCCATGCCCATAATGGTGTACCATGCACAAGAGTCTACCATGACCTTTACCTCCAACCCATCAATAGTGACCAGGCAGGACGGTAATTTTTTCACCTTACTTGTTTCTTTAAAAGATTCATCCTGTATGCTACATACATCACCTACAACATAGAAAGCATCATCTTGGTTATTAGCATGAACACAATTAATGTCATCTTGTTCATCACTTTGTAAATAGTTAACTTTAGCTTTGAAATCTCGACAGACCTTAGTAAAGTGTCCCTTTTTTTTACAATTAGTGCAAATTTTGTCAAGAGCAGGACACCACTTATAATTAGCTAGATGCGTCAAAGATCCACATCTAAAACATGCAAACTTTTTTGATTCACCAGTTTTTACATAAGTTTTTTTATTCCCCTTTTTATTAGAGTAAGATGAATAACTAGTCCTACTATCGGTCTTGGGTTTATAACTATCAACCTTATTCACAGCATTGATAGATGCAGAATCACTATCATTTTTTTCATTTCTGACTTCACGAATGCATTGGTCATTTATTTCCACGCCTCTAGCGACTTCAATTGCATTCTTCAATGAAGTGCTGCCAGACGACCATAATTTCTCCTGGATTTTTTTGGATTTAGTCTTCATAAGAATCTGGTCCCGCAAAACCTGATCATATGTGATGGTTTCAAATTCACAAGTGACTGCTAAACCCCTTAAGGCAGAAATAAATTGATCAATTGACTCATCGCTTTTTTGAGCCCTTGAATAAAACTTAAACCTTTCCATCACTACGTTAATTTTCCTTCCAAATCTTTCCTGCATCTGTTTAACAGCACACTGATAAGCGCCCATATCACCAGCATTTTCAATTTTTGGTAGATTTTTAAACTCCCTCAACCCTACAGCACCTAATCTATGTTTAAGTAGTGATACCTTCCTATCTTGAGAAGGTTCTTCTTCATTTAACACTTCAACATAAGCCTCAAACATATCAATCCAAAGATCCCATGCAATAGGAGGTTCACCAGATTCCGCCAGAAAAAATGGAGGTGGATGAATTGAAGACATTATAACCACAATATAAGAGAAATATAATTTAACACTTGCAAAATAAAAGAAGAAAAAAAAATTTTCAAATACTTGCGCAAACAGTTCACCAAAGTCCAGGTTGATATGAAGTTCCACTTGTACAAAAAGTTCACCAAAGTTCAAGTAGTATGAGAGAAAAGAAAAAAAAATTTTGTAATTGTAAAAAAAATAGTAAATAAGATATTACCCACAACGTAGACTAACTGGATGGCCAGCGTTAATTTTACTTATAAACGCCGTGTATGTGTTTATTTATCTGAACATCTGAACACGTTGGTAAAATGCAGTGTTGAACGCGTTGCTCAATGTTGTTTTGATCGCGTTGCTAAGTTACTGCCTATCGCGTTACTCAGATGTTGTCTTGATCGCGTCGCTATGATACTCTGTTGACGCGTTAATGCAAGGAAAACACATCCAAAATGGCCACACGTTGTGCGTAGTACGTGATGACACTATCACGATGATGACGATCAACTACGGGAAGACTAGGAGATCAACTGCACGCGCAACTGTTCTTCACGAGTCATTCAGTTTAAAAGATGCATCATACGTTGCAGTGGATAGTTTAAGGTAACTTCTTAATTTTCACAAAAAGTTCAGCCAGAAGTTACTCACTGTTGTAGTTGAAAGTCTTTTAGAAGTAATCCGTTGGTTAGTAATTGATAGCAATAATATTCACTGGTCCAACAAGATTTAAAAGTAGAAAAAATTAAAAAAAATCGATGTTGCTGCTGCAAATCCCGCTCGTCGCCATGTATTGTAAGAAGGTTCCGTAGGCATGTAGGTTCTTCAGTTGATCTTTATTAACATATAAGTAATAGCAGTACAGCAACAACACGATAGTACGTCCTCCGTCCTCCCTTCCAGTAACTGACTCCCCAGCATTCGCTCTTGCATACATTCCACGCATTCCACACGAGCACATGCACACACGCGCATACGGGTACACACACGCACACAACACGAGACTCACACGCGCGCAACACCAACACGATACCACAAGAGCCTTGTATTTTAACATATGGGTTCGCACTGAGCACTTTAATGGTGAGTTGATCACATAATAGTTGGTATATTGGTGGCATTTAGCCACAATCAAGTTAGTAATTGTGCACCTGATTTTAATATTATAAGCATATTTGGTGTCCTTATATTTTGAACTTTGGATTTGATCAAAATAGTGATTCCCCCTTTTTGCCCCTGTAATTGTTTTATTATGATCTGTCACTGTTTTAGACATTCGTAGAATTTAATGTTTTATTTGTTTTCTACTTATTGAAGGTGGCGCTGTCCCCAACTGTGGTAATTTTTATCACTAATTTATTACAACTGTTTTTTGGGCATTGGGGGACTAAAAGGAGAGATTATTTGTGGAATCAGTGTTTTCATATGAAAATTTGCACGTTATAAGATGGCGCAGACCAGCCTCGAGTGACCTGCACCGCAAATTCCTTCTTTTGTGTTTATTTCATTTGATATATTTAATGAAGAGAGAAAACGGTGTTCGCTGTCGTGACCAAGGTTGCAGGCAACAACCACAATGCGTAGACATGTCATTTCTTGAGTAATGAATCTTTGGAAACCACCTTGAAGTGTTGTTCACATCCTTGTTGAGGCTCAGAGATAACTGGATATATATATATATGTGTGTGTGTGTGTGTGTGTATGTATATGTGTAAATACATACATATATATGTGTAAATACATACATATGTATATGTATGAATACATACATTTGTTTGTATTTATACATATTCACACATGACAAAGTGGTTCACTGACTTGCAAGAACCATTATCACTGAAGTCCGAGGGCACAAAATGGTACACTCAAGAAATTTAAATCCATGGGTTAGTCCAGGTTCAGTTAAGAGACTTGCATGCTGGGTGTTGCTGCCAATCCCCATTAAGCATGGCCAAGGGGCAGGTGCAGTCGAGATTGGTTGCCTGTGGCGGGTTGGTCACTTGAAGGGGGTTGGCCATAGTGCTTGACCCACCGCAGGGTTCCCCTGACTAAAGCCAGTTTGCTGTAGGGCCAAGGCAAAGGGATTGTGGATACTTTCATAGATTATGGCTGTAGTATGCCATCAAAAAAGCTGAAATTCCCTGCAAAAAACTTCTGTCAAGGTGAAGTTATGGTTTGAATTGATTATAAGACCTAACATATGTGTCCAAAAACATTTGAAGATCATTTAAAAAAAAACTTCATTAAAGAGTTACAAAGGGCACGGCCATGCCAGTGACCAAGATAGCCATACAGGTGTGAAGCTCGGGAATCGTTAGCCCACCATCAGCGGCTTTCAGGCTTAAATATTGCAGCCCTCAGCACCGACACTGTCCGTGATGCTGGCTGAGCTGTCAGTGAGCTGTCCCCTGCTCCTTACCTCAAATGTGAAGATACGGGGCTGGGACATCCAGCCATGCGGACGAGCCCAACCCTCCACGAATGACCTACGGCGACAGGGGCCGCAGGCGAGCCTGAGGAGCGAGCTATTGAGCCCTGCTGGGCCCAACCTGGCTACACCAACAGTGACAAAGGCCATCGGATTGGAGCTGCCCGTGCTCCTGACTGGCGGGCCGCCCTGGCTGGGACAGCAGCCACCGCTGTTGATATTCCTGCTGTACGGCCAGCTGGGGACTCGCTGGGCGGCGATGATCCACACCCCTGCTAGGCCTCCTCTTCGGGACAGCTGCGGCCCCTGAATTGGTGTGGTGAGTTACAACGGGGTAGACCCTAAGAACTCTCTGACCTGGGTCAGTTAATCAGGTATATGTAGAAGTGGTCGGAGTCTGGTATAAACAGTAACAAATATCTCAAAAATGACACCAATTTTGGTAAAACACTTCACATTAAATCAAAAACCACAAATGTCATTCGAAAAAGAACAGGTTCACACATTCGGTGCATATTTATTTTGCACATAGTGACTTATAGAATGCATGAGTTTAGAAGGTATTGCAATTAATGCATTCATAACATAAGCAAAATTAGAAAGCGTACATTTCTATACAGTAAACACAATCATGTGTATTGGAGCGCTCACGGTGCATGGAAAAAAGGGGTATTTAGAGGGGATGGGTGTGTGGGAATACAAGTGAGGACCGGGTAAAGGTGGTGTGACCAAGTTGAAATCACAGTGAGAAGTGAAAGCCTTTACAGTCTATGTACAGATCAATTGGGTTCCAAAGTGGTCTCAAACATAGGTTCCGTGAACATCCATTAATGAGTCCTATGTTTGGAACAGAATACAGTATCGGTTGTCGACGTTTCGACCCCTGATGGTAAGGGTTTTTCAGAACCTCAGGCTGGGGTCTTCCTCAGGACATGTGGTGGGGCAGGAGCGCCTATGGGTAAGGTGAAAGCAGTGAATGTATCTAATCGTTAAAAAATATATATATAGGGTGCACTCGAACTAGAGGGGTAGGTTACCTACTTGGTTAGGGTCCGTTTGGACCTCGAACTTGGACCTCCAGGGTTCCTAAGTTGTAAGGTGAGCCTGTAGATGGAGTGAGAGAATCAGCGTTACAGTGGGCCGCCCAACACGTGGATGGAGCACCTGTGTAACGGACATACAAATTCAAAACAGGGGGAGCACTTACTGGCAGCTTTTCATAAATCCGGTTTGCTTGCGTGGGATTCAAATGCCCAATAGACCGGCCGGTCCATGGGTGGAATCCGATTGATTCTGAAAGTAAATGGATGCAAAGGGTTGGTTTCAGTCAGGACCAGATAACCAAAACTGCCGCCAAAATCACATTGTAATAGTTTGTGAATTGCGCGGTAACAAGCGTCAAAGGGACGATGTACGCTAAAACAAAAATGAACCATCATACTCGTCATTTAATAAGGTAAAACGGCAAGCTGCCCAATAACTGAAACGACCGCCAAGATCACATTACAGTGGTTTGTGATTTGCGCGGTATCAAGCGTCGAGGGGAAGGTGTACGCTGAAACGAGTTTAAACCATCATACTCGTCATTTAGGGTAAAGGGCGGCTAGGTACATAGTCAAAAGCCCACAGCGGCGTTGCAAATACGCGCGGGTGATTGCCAGTGAACTAGCTAGAAAAATCAGCGGTGGTGGGGCAGAGGGAAAACAAACCGCCGAAGTCGATCACTGGTCAAATTTCAAGTGTGCATTTAAATTCTACACATTTAGGCATTGTAGATGGGTCCAAGTATCCTACTGTGGTGCCTGGGGGACGCGCTGGAAAACGTCCTGACTCACCTATCTTTACTCGACTTGCCGCGGGGCTGGTCTGACTCGTGCGTCTGCTCCGGCTGTCAATGTTGAAAGGAGCCGCCGCGAGGTGCCGGCGCTAAATGCTGCTGGTGGGCTCGCCGCGTGTCGGCCAATCACCGACCGGTGAGCCCGGGGAGCGGAAAAAAGTCACTTATGGTAGATAGAAGCTCGAAGATATCCACAAGGGGATATAGAACCACATTGTTTATGTCAAATGATCAAACCTTTGGGGTGTATCTATCTGTAAAGATTTGGGCAGGGTGTGTATTCACAAAAAGGCGCAAACAGATCAAACTGCGCCCGGGTGGTATACAGGCAATTTGGTAATTATGTGCATCTCGGTGAGGATAGTCACAGTGGATGCCAGATTAAGGCAGATGTTATACACGGTGGCAAGGTTAGCCCCAAGTGCACAGTAGATAATGGGTAGGGGCCGCAAAGTGACCGCATACCGTAAAGGCCATCCGTGTGGAGTATAGAAGCGTATGTTGTCAAAGTTGGGTTAGTGAGGAAGTGAGAACTATCGGTGGACCCATTATTGGGGTGGATTGTAGGAGATGTCATTCCTACATCATGTATACAGGCCACACATAATTGTGAAATCGACAATTACAACATAGTCATTCACTTCTAAGCCTGATCACTGTATATCACTCTGTATAGTACATATCAGATCAAAAGCATTTGCCCAACATGATTATCAAGCAGACTAATATAGTAGTTATGAAGCCCACATCAATTGTAACATAGACATTTACTTATAAGCCTAGACCCTGTACATACCGTACTTAGTGGGGTACATAGCCAATCAAAAGCATTTGCCCAACGTGATTACAAGCAGACCAATGTAGTGGTTAAGATGATACAGGTTCAATTATACCATGAACATTCACTTATAAACCTGGTCCCTCTACATACACCACTCAATGAAGTGCATAGCAGATCACAAACATTTGCCCCACGTGTAAGTAAATGTCTATGTTACAATTGGTGTGGGCTTCATAACTACTATATTAGTCTGCTTGATAATCATGTTGGGCAAATGCTTTTGATCTGATATGTACTATACAGAGTGATATACAGTGATCAGGCTTAGAAGTGAATGACTATGTTGTAATTGTCGATTTCACAATTATGTGTGGCCTGTATACATGATGTAGGAATGACATCTCCTACAATCCACCCCAATAATGGGTCCACCGATAGTTCTCACTTCCTCACTAACCCAACTTTGACAACATACGCTTCTATACTCCACACGGATGGCCTTTACGGTATGCGGTCACTTTGCGGCCCCTACCCATTATCTACTGTGCACTTGGGGCTAACCTTGCCACCGTGTATAACATCTGCCTTAATCTGGCATCCACTGTGACTATCCTCACCGAGATGCACATAATTACCAAATTGCCTGTATACCACCCGGGCGCAGTTTGATCTGTTTGCGCCTTTTTGTGAATACACACCCTGCCCAAATCTTTACAGATAGATACACCCCCAATGTTTGATCATTTGACATAAACAATGTGGTTCTATATCCCCTTGTGGATATCTTCGAGCTTCTATCTACCATAAGTGACTTTTTTCCGCTCCCCGGGCTCACCGGTCGGTGATTGGCCGACACGCGGCGAGCCCACCAGCAGCATTTAGCGCCGGCACCTCGCGGCGGCTCCTTTCAACATTGACAGCCGGAGCAGACGCACGAGTCAGACCAGCCCCGCGGCAAGTCGAGTAAAGATAGGTGAGTCAGGACGTTTTCCAGCGCGTCCCCCAGGCACCACAGTAGGATACTTGGACCCATCTACAATGCCTAAATGTGTAGAATTTAAATGCACACTTGAAATTTGACCAGTGATCGACTTCGGCGGTTTGTTTTCCCTCTGCCCCACCACCGCTGATTTTTCTAGCTAGTTCACTGGCAATCACCCGCGCGTATTTGCAACGCCGCTGTGGGCTTTTGACTATGTACCTAGCCGCCCTTTACCCTAAATGACGAGTATGATGGTTTAAACTCGTTTCAGCGTACACCTTCCCCTCGACGCTTGATACCGCGCAAATCACAAACCACTGTAATGTGATCTTGGCGGTCGTTTCAGTTATTGGGCAGCTTGCCGTTTTACCTTATTAAATGACGAGTATGATGGTTCATTTTTGTTTTAGCGTACATCGTCCCTTTGACGCTTGTTACCGCGCAATTCACAAACTATTACAATGTGATTTTGGCGGCAGTTTTGGTTATCTGGTCCTGACTGAAACCAACCCTTTGCATCCATTTACTTTCAGAATCAATCGGATTCCACCCATGGACCGGCCGGTCTATTGGGCATTTGAATCCCACGCAAGCAAACCGGATTTATGAAAAGCTGCCAGTAAGTGCTCCCCCTGTTTTGAATTTGTATGTCCGTTACACAGGTGCTCCATCCACGTGTTGGGCGGCCCACTGTAACGCTGATTCTCTCACTCCATCTACAGGCTCACCTTACAACTTAGGAACCCTGGAGGTCCAAGTTCGAGGTCCAAACGGACCCTAACCAAGTAGGTAACCTACCCCTCTAGTTCGAGTGCACCCTATATATATATTTTTTAACGATTAGATACATTCACTGCTTTCACCTTACCCATAGGCGCTCCTGCCCCACCACATGTCCTGAGGAAGACCCCAGCCTGAGGTTCTGAAAAACCCTTACCATCAGGGGTCGAAACGTCGACAACCGATACTGTATTCTGTTCCAAACATAGGACTCATTAATGGATGTTCACGGAACCTATGTTTGAGACCACTTTGGAACCCAATTGATCTGTACATAGACTGTAAAGGCTTTCACTTCTCACTGTGATTTCAACTTGGTCACACCACCTTTACCCGGTCCTCACTTGTATTCCCACACACCCATCCCCTCTAAATACCCCTTTTTTCCATGCACCGTGAGCGCTCCAATACACATGATTGTGTTTACTGTATAGAAATGTACGCTTTCTAATTTTGCTTATGTTATGAATGCATTAATTGCAATACCTTCTAAACTCATGCATTCTATAAGTCACTATGTGCAAAATAAATATGCACCGAATGTGTGAACCTGTTCTTTTTCGAATGACATTTGTGGTTTTTGATTTAATGTGAAGTGTTTTACCAAAATTGGTGTCATTTTTGAGATATTTGTTACTGTTTATACCAGACTCCGACCACTTCTACATATACCTGAATTGGTGTGACGCGGGCCACATCTTGATTATTGACTTAAACCCCAAAAAACAATGAAATTCACAAGTTATGGTTAAGAGTTGTAGCTTTTGACTTCTGCCAATACTCTGATGACAGATTATAATTTTGACAGTGTCCGAGCTGAAAATAATGAGTGTGTTATGAGCCTCGTGTCCACACTCTGCGTGTAGGCAGGAAGCTGAATCTCTCCATGTCGTATAGAAAGGCAGAGCTCTGTGACAGAGAGTTGCTACTCATCCAACCTGCTCGTTCATTGTCAGGCCTTGCCCTAACAAACACCTTAAAAACAATTCACAATATTGGAATGCTATTATTTTCTAAATATGGCATATGGTTTGGTTTGGCCTTTTAAGCATGTGCTGAAGATATTCAATTCAAGCCCCTTGGCAAATGCTTTAGAGCCAGAGGCCTACTAAATCAAGGTAAATGTAAATTGCAAAAGTATATTTCTCAAGAATGACTGATTTGCTTAATATAACACAAATATCCTTATGTTCAGCTCAATCTCAAAATATATGTTCTTGCATTTTCAAAACAATGTTGGATCAGATTCCTAAACATTGGTAGGTACAGTAACACCTCAGACGCCTAACCTATGTATTCTAAAATACAGAGACATTTGTAAATATTACGCTACTTCTGATTGTACTAGCATAGCTTGATGGGTGTTGTACTTAGGAATAAGTGTAAGGTACAACATATAAAACAAGATATCATTATCCTTTTCTATGTTTTAGTGTGTCATAACCTTTAGAGTCCTCATTGATGTGAACTTAGTTCTAAATGTGCTAATAATTTTGGGCCTGATTTACAAAGCTTTTTAATTGAGTTGTCGTGACTACACTAAGATGCAATTGAGTGTCTGATTTAGATTTGAGTAGTAACAGAGAATCATCAGATTCCTTATAAATGCTAAATCAAGACGACAATTCACAGGCAGGCCTGTTCCTCATAATAGTAGTATAGTGGAAAGAATTCTGCAGTGGATTTACTTCCAAATTTAGCACTTCCTCCACAAAATAATTAATTTTCCACTACTATATCACTCTAAATTATTCCTCAATTCCAACAAATGAGAGACACTTACACACAGAAAAAGGCTTTGTGGATTAGACCATTGTTTTCCACACAGGCCACTCTGATGATGAAATGTTATTCATGCAATTAATTTTAACTCATCCATTTTGTTTCAGATGTGAGTTCTGGCAGTTCAATGGATTGGGCGTACAAGAATGGGATTCCATATTCATTTGCATTTGAATTGCGTGACACTGGACATTATGGCTTTCTACTTCCTGAATCTCTTATTAAACCAACCTGCACAGAAACAATGTTGGCCGTCAAAAATATTACAATGCGTCTGCTGAAGAAGTGCCGCTAAACGGATATTTGTATATATGTTTTACATTTGTATAATACATTTATTGACAAATTATGTGTTTTTAAACATTTAATATGGAGCAAATATCTTTCACACAATGTGAATTTAATGTGATTTGCACAGTGGACTTATCTTAAAATGATACTTGTAAGTTAGAAATATAAAACTTTTTTTCTAAAACTTTCAATAAAGGTGGTTGAATATATTTATATTGCTTAACTGAATAAGAGTGTAATATTCTTGTTGACCATGTGTGTACAAGTTGGCTTGACATGTATTCCCTCCGAAAACAGTAGTCTGAATTTGTAAAACAGTTTCTTTTTAGTGATAGTGACATGTTGTGTTTATGCATAATTAGGATCACTAAAATAGTTGGATAAGAGGATCATAAGGGCCACCTCTGTTCAGTACTAAATTAAATATTAGCCTTCTATTGTAAGAAGCACTATTTTGAATTCCACTGCCAATACCACTGAGATGCACACCAGAGCATACAAATTGGATGCACTTCAGCTCAGAAGTAAATTTGTGAACAGGGTAGTATTGATAAGTGTATCACGCAATCCCCAGCATACACATTTTAAGTACATCATCCTGAAATTAACTTTTAGCTAGTCAGGGCAAGATTCAATAGATGGTGTGATTATTTTACCCCCAAATGATGTTTTGTAATAATTTTGCCTCAATTAATTTTTCCAGAAAAAAATTATGTATAACAATAATTTCAACCCAAATAGAAATTCAGCTGGAAACTTCGCATTTGACTTGGCAATATATGTAACATGGTTTTCTAAGACAAAGCACGTCTCAGTTACATGACATTCCTACGTACCACTAGGCTTAGTGCTTGCTCTACACAACATTGGCAAGCGTATGAATTATGCTTGAAATGCCAATTTATGAAGTCTGCAGGGTTTCTCTCTCTCCTTGCATTGCCTTGTACATCATTGGAAGCTTTATGTTAGCTTTCTTTTGATAATTCTTTGGCTGATAATAGATGTCATGGTGTTCCTTTGTACTAATAGTGTTTTCTGTATCATCCTGTGCTATTGTTTTTATCTGCTTGTGCATGAGGAACTCAAAAATGCATAAAAAAATGTTTTAATATTAAGAAAAAAAATTGGGAGTACAGCAACTTGATGAGTGCCTCTTTCCAATTAAAATTTTCAGCAGTATCGAAAATAGCTCAGTTCGCGGGAGTTTGGAGAGATTTTGGCACTCCGCGGAGCAAATGGAGTTCCGAAAAACTCTACTTTACATAGCGGAGCAGAGTTTTTCCTCACTAGCGCTCGCCAACAGTAAATTGGTGAGTGTAAGCGAGAAAAATCCAACGCTAGACCACTTCCCAGAAAGATTTCTCAACACGGGCGGTTGCAGATGATCGATATCGCTCAGGACCCTTAGCCCACAGGTAGCGACGATCTCGCACAAGCTGCACCATAGTGCCCAAAAGAACCCGACAGGGGGTTCATGGTCAGAACACACGCGCAAGCGGAACTCCAAGATGGCCGCAAGGCTGGAGTCTAGGCTTGCGGTCTAGTGTTTCCCTTCAGTAGATTGCCGAGTCCAGGTGAGGCGCGCGCTCTCAGGAATCAGCGCACTTCACCTGCGCCATGACCCGGTGAGGAGAGGAGGTCGAGAGCGCCGAGTTCTGAGGAAAACCTTGTTCACAGAAATAAGCGTTCGAGTGTTTAAAAACAAACTCGTTTCGCCTGCCCAAGCAATTCTAGATAGTTCCGGTGTGCCCCGTAGTTAGAAGAGTGTGATCAAATACCCGCTGAAAAGAAAGTCGGAAACAAACCTTTGTCAGCTGAGGTGGCAGCAAATCTTCGCCAGCTGAGTCGGCCGCATTCAGCTTGAGAAGACGCAGCCTGAAAACCAGCCGGCAACTTGGAAACTCCGCGTGAGGAAACCTGAAAGAGAAAAGGAAGAAGATAAGTGAAACAAATTTACGTACGGATTACCGGTAAATATCTGAAATGTCCCCCCCCCCTCTTTTTTTCTTCCCTTTTTAGCTGGCTACTTACATATATATTTATGGGTATATTTATATGCTTATGTATTTATATATGTATTGTAGGGGTTTTTCCTGTTCTCTTGGAATGTAACTTTAATGAACCGTATTATTATATAACCTGATCTGCTAGCATTTCTAAGAATGTTTTGTATTATGAATTGATTATTCTGTATAATATATGTTTTTTCTGATACCATATGAATTCTCAATAAAAAAAAAAAATTTTAAAAAGATCTCCGCAACTGCAAGGAAGGGTTGACACTAACATCTCTGTTGGCACTGGCGGGAGGGCGCAGATTAATTTTGCTGCTCTAACGGGCCCTTAGGATAGCTCTCCCAAAGATTGTACCAAAAGACCGCGTCAGATGGGAAGGGGTCCTGGGGACACACTTCCCAATCAGACATGGGACAAAATAGATGTGGTAGTGCAAACAGTAATTTCAAATGCGCGATTTAAACTGATTCAATTTAACTACATTCACCAGGCCTATCTATCCCCAAAACTCCTGCATAATATTTACGACACTCGCTCAGATGAAGGCCCCCGCTGTAGATACCCCACAGCAGATTTTTTCCACATGATATGGCAATGCCCCTCCATAGGAACAATACTGGAAATATATACCCCTAGAGGCATCAAGCCCTGATTCTGCGAATTCTAATTTGCGAAAAATACCGAATCGCAAATTAGAAATCGCAGAATGAGATACATCAATAAAAGTGATCCAAAAATGCGATTCGCAGTCGACCGCAATTGCCGAATGCGAATTTCGCTATATCCTTCAAAAATCGCAGAATCGCCTGTTTTCCATGTTGAAATTGCGATTTTGCAATTACCGAAATCGCAAATTGCGATCTCGCAAATTGCAAGATCGCAAAAACGGGAAGTCGCATTTCGAGCACATTGATGACATCACAACCAGGAAGTAGGCAGTTCCCTCACTCATTCTGAACACAGAGCTTGAGAGAGGACGAGGCACAGCACTGAGCTCTATCAGACACACCCTGCAGCCCCACAACAGGACACACATCCATCTTCAGAATGTCCCAGGATGCAGCAGGAAGCAGTGCAAGTGGCAGAAAAAGAAAAATTTAATTTTCAGAACAGGAGCTGGAGTTCCTCATTGAGGGAGTCAGCAGGGACCATGATAGGCTCTTTGGAAAACAATCCAGGAAGGTGCCTGAAGCAGACAAGAGGTGCATTTGGCAGAGCATCAGGGCGAAGGTAAACTCTGTAGGAGTAACCCAGAGCTCAACTGATGAGCTGAAGAAGAGATGGTACGACCTCAGAGGCCGTGCCAAAGAGCCCATAGCAGAGAGGCTGGGGGAGCAACATGCCACGGGAGAAGGAGACCCCACAGTTGTGGCCAACACACCACTTGAAGACCTGGTTGAGGACACCATCAACCCTGCAGCCTCCGCGGGGGTCACTCGGCTGGACACCTCCCGACCCACCCAACAATCCCAAGGTAAGAGCCATGCAACTGCGACCCCGTCCCCTAACAATGCCCATGCCCCCAGAGCTAGCCATTTGATAACCCCAGTAATGCAGCCCAAGCACATCAGAAATGCCATATTGCATTGTGGGACCTGTAGTGTGATAATAGTTCCCTGATAGCCACACACAGCCAGACCTGTCAAGTGAAACATGTCCCCAAAGCCAGTCAGGGAATGCAAGCCTGCATGCATGTTGCAACATCCCATGTGCAAGATTCATCTCATTAATCATGCACCCATTTACATCACAGGTGCTGCAGAACAACAGAGCACAGACAGTGAGGCACTCCAAATTGAGGAGAACCCAGAGGACACTGAGGGAGAGGGCCATCCTGCCCCACGACCTGGACCCTCACACACACCTGCAACATTACCACCACCTCTCCATGCGGACAGGGCCACCCCTGCAGCCACAGGAGGAGAGCAACCACCCCATGCATCCCACATGGCAGTGGAACAGGCCACACCACCACCCAAGAGGCAGACACGGCGCACAGCCACTGTGCGGTCGCAGTGAAGCGGCCGGATGAGGCAGCAGCGCAAAGTAGCAACACGAGGTGACAGGGGGCAACATGCCCAAGATCCAGGGCTTGGCATCGATGCTAGCTGTCCACCAAAAGCAGGCACGGCACATGGCAGCCATGCAGCTGCAGCTTTACAAGACTGCGCGCAATGTGAGCCAGCTCACCGAAATCGTGCAGGTGTTAACGGCTGCAGTGAGGGAGAACAGCCAAATCATGGTGTCCCAGCAGGACATCACCCGCTGCCGCCACCGCCAGCTGCTGACACGGCTGTCAACATATACCAGGTCTAACCACCTGATCGGGAATGCTACATCCCAACTATCACGCCGGTCCCTGGCAATGCAGATCCAAATGTATG
Organism: Lissotriton helveticus; assembly: GCF_964261635.1. Taxonomy (NCBI): domain Eukaryota; kingdom Metazoa; phylum Chordata; class Amphibia; order Caudata; family Salamandridae; genus Lissotriton; species Lissotriton helveticus. The sequence goes on from NC_136063.1 coordinate 578,116,333, forward strand.
TATGTATGTATGTATTTATACTTGTAAAACGCACTATCACCTTTCAGGCATCCTGGCGCTGTATACCGCTGTGGAACCCTTCCTGGCTTTCCCTGTGAGATGCCCCCTACTGGGCACCCCCAAGGTGAGGCCAGGCATCCTAGCGCTTTTGGGGCCGTTGTGGAGATTAAGCAAGCTATTGCCCAGAGTTGCAGAGTGGGACCCATGATTAGAGTAGGCACCTAGGCGAGAATTATCGAGTCCGTGGACATTGAGCCCAAGACTCTGCCGCGTCGGGACTTGAACCCTGGTCCCGAGCCAGACCTCTGCCTCAGGGTCTGCCGCTCTAATCGGTGAGCCACACTTCCCCACAATCGGTGAGCCACACTTCTCCACAAATGGTGCAATGCTGCCAGGATGTTGCTAGGGCGTTGGAACAGGTCACAACCGCTGTCCAAAACCAGCAGGTGTGTGGCCATGCCCATGCAAGGGGGGGTAATGATGCCAGTGAGGGCACATCCAGTCTGAGCAGCCTGTCCCTGCCGGTGGTACAAGAACGACTCCGCAGTACCAGGCCCAGTTAAGCATCACGGCCCGATACTGGGGAGGTGGATGTGGAGAGGCGACAGGGCGCGTCCGGCCGGAGGCGCCAGTGATTGACTGACCATTAGCAGCAGTGCCATGCTGAAGTAACAAGCACGCCTGCTTCGCAATCATGGGGCTGTATGACGTAATACAGTTGTCATGTTTTCTGAACACAAAAAGTAAATGAAAAATCCTGTTTACATAATTATAAGAATTTATTTCAAAGTCAAATCCTAGTCATGTCATTATTTCATTTGGCATGCATGAGTGCAGTGTTGTGTGAGGGGTATGGGTGCACTAGAAATAATTCAGTGTGATGTTGTTGCGGCACCTGTGTCCTTCAGCAGGATTCTCCCCGCGTGCATGAAGCACATGTGCAGGTGGGCGGTTGTTCCCCTCCGACTCACTGCCAGAGATTTCTACAGGTATGCTCCGCTTGATAGCAATATTGTGGAGTATGGCACACACGGCCACAATGCGGCAGCAGACCTCAGGCTGATATTTGAGGGCCCCACCAGTCTTATGTAGGAATGCGGAATCGGCTCTTTAACAGCCCAAATGTCCGTTCAATGACATTCCTGGTGTGAATGTGCGCAGCATTGTAACGCCGTTCCTGTGGTGAGGCAGGGTTGAGGTATGGGGTGAGGAGGTACTCACGGAGGCCATAGGCGCTGTCACCTGAAGGAAAGGAGCAGAGGGTCAGTGCCTGTCATGCGCAGCTACATGGGCTTGACGTACTGTATGTGGGCATGTGTACTTACCTAGGAGGTGTCCTTCGCCAAAGTCACCCCTGGCCAAGCGGGTGTGTATGCCGCTGTGCCTGAATATAAAAGAATCATGCACGCTCCCCAGGTATTGGGCCACTATGTCGGTGATGATTGTCTTTACATTGCAGACCATCTGGATGTTGAGTGAGTCGTAGGATTTGCGGTTCCGGTACATGTATTCTGTCTCAGCGGGTGGGCAGATGTGGATGTGGGTACAGTCAATGCATCCAATTACACGGGGGAATTGCGCAATGTTATAGAAGTGAAGCTTTGTTTGATTTAAGTCCTGTTGGGTGGTTGGGAAGGTTATGTAATGGTGTATCCTGGTCAGCATGGAGTCCAGCAAACTCCATAGGCAGCGTGAAAGTGTGCTCTGGGAGATCCCCCCTGCAACTGCAACTATCTCCTGGAAGCATCCGGAGGCCAGGAGGTGCAGGCAGCCCAGGACCTGGACATGGGTGGGCACTGCATTGGTCCTCCTTGTCGGGTGCTGCATCAGGGGGTCAAGGTCTCGGATGAGCTTGGTTATCATTGCCCCATTCAGCCTGTATTTGGAGTATATCTCCTCTTCAGTCTGGCCCAGCCGCCTTGCCACGATGTATAGACCTGGCATTGTGAATGTCCTCATGCTCCTAATGTGTCTCCTTAAGTGTGTTTGTTTTGCCCCGCCCATTTTTCTTGTTTGAATTATTTTTTTTTTCTTTCCCTATTGAACTTCATGGTTACCACCTGGTTTGACTTCTCCTTAAATTACGACTCGCATTTAGCTATTTTGGTTTTTTTCACAATTTGCGATGTTTGATGAATTGAATTTGCGATTTATTTGCGAATTCGCAAATTAATTCGCAGAATAAGTGTAAGATCGCTGTTACAGATTCACTAAGGGGGTTCCACATTGATTCTGCGATTTTTTTTTTGCGAATTCGCAATTTACTGTTTTTGTGCTTGATGAATAGCGTGAGCCGTAATTGCGATCGCAATAGCTGTTTCGCAGCTATTGCGAGCGCAATTTCGGTTGGTGAATCTATGCCATAGTCACGAGTCTTAATAAGGCCACTGGTTGGGACATACAAGTTACAGCTCATACTGTTTTGCAAGACTTGCTTCCCACTCACACTAACAGGAAACTAAGTAGGAAGTTTCTGATGTTGGGTCTCTTACTTGCAAAAAGATGCATCACTATCAAATGGCTGGGGTCCTCTCCCCCAGGGTGCTCGGAGTGGCTCATGGATAAGTTGAGATGGGCAGTGGCAGAGGATTAGATGATTTACGTAGAATCCCAGACCCGTGTGGGAGAATGAACAGAGTGCCCTGCGCGGATGTGATCTCTTGGTTCAGTCTGGGCTGGTCTCTGGATGAATGGCAGGGGACGTCCTCCACATGGGAGAATGAACAGAGTTCAGCAGAATAGAAACTGTTACCTTACTACCCATGTCTAACCTCAGTGTGTTCCGGACCTGCCTGGTGCAGGTGTTACATGCAATGTGTGAGATGCACTGTTGGAGTCTGTTGGGGCTGGATTGTCTTTTACTTCCGGTGGCATTGTAACAGGTAACCATTGTCAGTTTATTATGTACAATCGAGAGCAATGAAAGGAGTGAGGTGGGGCTGCTGGGGAAATGTTTTCAAGTGCGCACTGTGACTTCATTCCTCGGGAACATGATGCTGTCATGTTTGATTGGTGCGTATCAATAAAACAATATTTAAAACAAACCTTTCAGTGGTGATATTTACCTCGGGAAATATTGCGAGGGGTGGTATTTTTGACTGCTGTGCAACAGTACTTTACGCTGGAAGCAGAAAAGAGTTTTGTACAAACATATCTAAACATGTAGGGGCTTATGTACAAGCCCCTTGCGCCGCAGGTGTGCCACTATTTGTGACGTGCCGCTGACACACCAGCGGCGCATTTTCCTGTCCCATATTTACAAGGACACGAAAAGCCACCCTGCTTGGCTTTCCTGTCCTTGTAAATATGGCCCCTTTACACGCAGCACTTTGCGTGAAAGAGGCGTTCCATGTGTGTTGCTGTGGGTGTTCCCACAGAACACCCATGGAACCTGAGACATTTCCAGATTTACGAGAAATCGTAAACCTAGAATTGCGTCTGAATGCTGCGTCACCCCCTGGGAGGTGTAGGGAGGCGCAACGAGGAGAAATGTATTCATTTCTCCTCGTTCTGCAGCACACATAGAATGAGGTTATCGCATTTTCTGATTGTTTATGTGAAGAACGGTGTCCCACCTTCCTTCACATAAAAAATCATTTAAAAAAATGAAGTTTTTGACTTCTTTGTGTGCTATTGCAGCACACACAGAAGCTGACAAACACCATTGCAGATTGTTTATGTAAAGGAAGGAACACCTTCCTTGACATAAACAATCATCTCCATGGTGCAGGCACCCTTGCACCATGGTGAAAGGGTGTCTGCGTTAGACCATGGCAGCCAATTGTACGCTAGCGCAGGGGAGAGAGCACAGGAATGCGACATATTGTTATAAATATGTTACATCCCTGTGCTCTGAAAGTGACGTAGTGTAGCGCAGCCAAAGAGCTTGCGGTGCTGCGCTGTGGCACTTTCTTGTAAATGAGGCCCGTAGAAATTTGAGAGATTTCTAGATCAACAGAAAACATACAGATCTAAACCAGTTTGTTTATGATGAAGCATGATTGATTCTACATCCGTGAACCCTAAAGCTATTATGCAAAGAGGCATTTGAAACTCTAAAGTTAATATGGCACTAGTCCTATAACTGGAACCTAGCAACAGCTTTTTATTGGATTGTGAATTCATATTATTAAGGCTGATTCCACAGTGCCTGCTTTGGAATTACATTATAAAATGTCATTATAAGCCACTATAAGTAAGGAAGCCTAGTCTCGCCACCTGGAATATCAGGGGAATAAATAACCCAACCAAATGGTACCCAGTTCACTCGCTTCCTAAAAGAAGAGGCATTCAGATAGCACTCTTACGGCAGTCCCATACAACCCAGAAAGACTCCAAAAATGCTTGCGTGGATAGGTCGTTAGTACAAATTATTCCACTTATGGTAAGGGAACCTTCATTTGGATTAGAGGGAACACCCTTTGTGGTTGCCACATTGGTGTTTAACCCAGAGAGCAGGTTCATCTTGCTCGAGAGGAAATTTGATGGCGATCCTTTGGTTAATGGCAACCTGAATGCCACACACGTGGAACAGCTGGCCTTCCTTGATGGACGTTCGTGCCACTTGGTGAAGAGGCACACTTTCCTTGGCTGCTGGGGAGAAATGTCAACGGTGTTCTGAACATCAATTTAGATAGATCCCAAACTCCACTCCCAAGAGCACAAATTGCCCTCAAAGCTGAGAAACTGGTTCACTGGCTTGGTTACTGGGTAATATTAGATATCTAGCAGTCTCATAGCAGAACCACACGATTGTGCGCCTGGACAGGGTGGTCTACTCTGCTGCCCTTTGCCCGCAGTTCATCTTGATGGACTATTTGGTCAATTATATTTCAGATCTCAGCCCACTGGTACCATGCCTTGGATGGAACAGACCACCCTCTGACATTATTCCCTGCCTGGTGACTGCAGGCTTCCATGCTGGAGGATGGGATGTTCAAGAACACCATGGCCTCCCAGATCACTGACTTTTTTAATCACTATGATGGCTCAGTTTCCAGAAGAGCACAAGGGTGGAAGGCTCTGAAGGTGATTACCCGAAGCTACTGCATTCAATTGACAATTGGCAGACGCAAATCCCTTAATGACAGTTTATCTTGGGTTGAGCAAACCTATATGGAAGCAGAGAGGCGTGCAGTAGCTGACCCAGAAGTTTGTGCCACCTTACATGGCATGCTCAAATTCTGAGGCTGACAAGTAGGGATGACTGTTAGACTGGATACTGTCCTCTGATACAAAATACCTTTCTGTCAGTGCGCTTCGAGATGAATCAGCACACTTGTTCATTCACCAAAGGAAATTGAGGGGGGTCCTATTTAATTTCTACTGCCGCCGCTATGGTGCTGACTCACATCACATGCAAGAGACAACACAAACCTCCCTTGATAACCTGGAGATCCCATGGATAGCCACAGAGACCTGTGACAAGCTCAATAGCCTTATCACACTCCAGGAGATTAAGACAGACATAAAAGACCTGACAACGTGCAAATCATCTGGTTAAGATGGCCTAACTGTCAAATTTTTTAAAACATACATGGCAGATATGGCTACGAGGCTAATCCTATTTACGATGAAGCACTGGAGAAAGGCACGCTCTGTTCTACTTTATCAGAGGCCTCAATATTCTCTATACCTATATCCAACGTGACCCTACTGACCAGACTTCATACCGACCTCTTGCTTTCTGAATGTAGATTTCCAGATTTTCACCAAAAGGTTGGCCGACCGAATCCTAACAGTACTTCCTGAGATGATCTATCAAGACCGAAAGGGTTTTGTCCCAGGCAGAAGTTCCTCCAATAACATCAGAAGGCTATTCCTTGTCATGGAGGTGATACAGGCAAAATGGCCATAGGCTGCAGTACTGGTCCTCAGCCTGGAAAATAGATTTGGCACGCTCAAATGGAATTGCCTCTATAAAGTGCTCCGACAGTTTGGATTCGTCCCTGCCTCGTGAAACTGATAAAACTGTTATACACAGAACCAGTAGTCAGGGTCAGACTTGTTTAAGAAATTTTATTGAGTTTTACCAAAAACATAAACAAAGCCATACAATAATGGAAATAAATATGATAAGTTAAAACATGAGGCAATAAAATGAATGTAAAAATCAGAAAAATCTAGGAAGATAAGAAAGAGAAGAAAAGGAACGAAGAAGAGAGGCAAGAGAGCGAGAGAAAAGAGGCGGGGTGGGGGGGATAGGACAAGGAAGGATGATGGGAGAAGAGAAAAAGAAGCCAGGTGAAAGGGGATAATATGCGGATAGAAGACAAGTCAGGCATTTACGTTGGATGGGTAGAAGAGGGGTAAGAAACAAAGGGAAGCCATAGGAGATCAGATTTAATTTTTAAAGAGACAGAAGAAGAAGAAGCAACAGAAATCCTATGTTCATCACATATGAAATTCCACCAAGTAGTAACAGAAATTGTGGAGTTATCTTTCCAACAAGATAAAATCACTTTGAATGCAATAGCAATGAACAGATCAAGTAATCTAGCGTTAGATGAAACAATAACTATATCATCTGATAAAGAACCTAAAAATAAATTTGCTAATGTAACTGGTGTAGAACATTGAAACATTCGCATGCATATATCCCAGATAGATTTCCAAAATGAGAGGACAGAGGCGCATTCAAACAGTTGATGCTTAAGTGTACCAGTTTCGGAAGAACAAGACCAGCATAACGAAGGTGAGGAGGGTGAAAACTTGGAAGTACTTGCAGGCGTAAAAACAACTCTATAATATATGAAAAAAAGGGATTGAGTAATGCGAGCAGCAATAGAAACTTTAAATAATTTGGACCATAAACGATCCCAAATATCAACTGGTATCATGACATTCAGATCAGCTTCCCAGGCAATCTCAACAGAGGACTTGGGGCGGTCAGAAACATTTGAAACCAATAGTTTATAAACAAGGGCGGCTTTTGGTTGGTATAGGGAGAACAAAGGATAAAGTGAGGACGAGGGAGTAAAAGAGGGTAAAGTATCGGGCGGTGAAAGGAATGTTAAATGAGATTGAATAGCATTGGTTATGATGGTATACTCCTGTAGACACGAAGTGGGCAATTGATAAACACTCTGAAACTCACAAAAAGGGAGAATAGAATCATTGGAAAAGAATTGATGCACAAACAAAATTACCTTCTCTTTCCAGTATTTGTAATAGAAGGACTTGCCGTTATATTTGAGAAACTTGTTATACCACACAATGGATGCTAAGAAGCATTGAAGGGGAGAAAGGTCTTTGGAGAATGTGTTATGTAACAGTAATTGAGAGTATTTCAGAACCGGGAGCTTGGACAAAAAGGAACAATTGGACATAAAGACAGTGTGCTGAAGTGAAAAGTCTTTTAACAGGGAGCGTTCAAACGCCACCCATCTGGGTACCGGTGAAATCAAAAAATCATAAGCCAAGGAGACGGATTGTTTTATCACAAAGCAAGAGTGATATAATTTAAAGTTGGGAAAACGGACACCTCCTTCAGTTTTGAGACGGATGAGTTTTTGTAAAGCAATGCGAGGGTGTTTATCATTCCACAAAAATTTAGAACAAATAGTGTTCAAACGTGCAAAATATGAGTAAGGTATTTTTATGGGAAGCATAGATACAGTATAAAGTATATGTGGTGTAATCATCATTTTAATAGTATCAAGTCTACCCCACCAGGACAAAAATAAGGGAGACCAGCTTTGGAGAAGGGACTGGAGTTTCTTAACAAGGGAATCAAAAGTGAACTTAAGTGTGTCCCCGAGAGAAGAGGAAAACCAAATACCCAGGTATTTTATTTTGGAAGGGCACCAAGCAAAGTCTGTAGATTCAAACATATATTGATAACAGACTGAATTTAGGGGTAAAACTTCTGTTTTGGATAAGTTAAGTTTGTAGCCTGAAATGGAAGAATATAAACAAACTTCATCCATGAAAGATGGTAACGATGAGACCGGGTTAGCCATGTAGACTAGGATGTCATCTGCATACGCAGAAATTTTCGTCTCAACAGATACAAGTTTAAAACCATGGACATTGGGGTTATGTCGAATGCGCTCCAAAAAAGGTTCGAGACATAAAATAAACAGTAATGGGGAAAGAGGACAACCCTGTCTCGTGCCTCTGGACAGAGAAAAAAATCTAGAGAATTGATTATTGACAAAAATACTAGCACGGGGAGAGGAATAAAGGAGCTTGACTAAGGAGATAAAGGAGGGGCCAAAACCAAACCATTGCAAAGTACGAAACATAAATTGCCAGTTGATCCGGTCAAAGGCTTTCTCTGCATCTAAGGACAGGGCTGCAAGGGGAGATTTAAAGGATTTACTGTGGGAAATAATGTTAGCAAACATACGGGCATTATCAGAGGCCAAGCTACCTTTTACAAAGCCAACCTGATCAGTTTTAATCAAAAGTGGGATAAGGGCATCTAGGCGAGAAGCAAGAATTTTGCCGAAAATTTTACAATCATAATTAATCAGGGTAATTGGGGGATAATTCTTGCATTGGGAGTGATCCTTATTGGGTTTGGGAATTATGATAATTAGGGCATCCAGGAATGAGCCAGAGGCTTTGGCAGCGGAAATGAATGAGTTAAAAAGTTGAAGTAACTTGGGCACAAAGATGGTATGGAATGCAGAGTAAAATTCAATAGGTAGTCCATCAGGGCCCGGAGCTTTCGATTTTTTGAGGGAATTAATGGCCTGAAGAACTTCTTGAAGAGATATATCCTTCTCTAATTGGGCGAATTCGTCGGGGAGTGAAGGCGGAGAGGGAAGGCCATCAAAGAAGGACGTTAAGTTAAATTCAGAAGGATGGGTGTCATCTGTATAGAGGTTTTGATAATAATTATGAAAAACTTCCGCAATGTCTTCATCTGAGGAAACTAATTTATTAGTACAATCGTTAAAAATAGGGCCAATCGTTTTACGTTCAGATTTGATTTTGAGAGAGGTTGCCAACATTTTACCCGCCTTGTTTTGGCCCCCATGGTATTTAGATTTAATTTTTAAGAGGGTGTTGCACGCTTCAACCGTAGCAATTTTATTTAACTCAGACTTTAATTTGATTAGATTTTGAAGTGCATCCTTGGATTTTGAAGAAAAATACGAGTGTTCAAGTGTTTTAATAGTCTAGAGTTGGTCTTCATATTTGAGTCGATTACTTTTCTTCTTTTTTGAGACATATGAAATAGTAAACACTCGAAAAGTAGCTTTGAAAGCGTCCCAATTATTAGGAATAGAGGTGTCAGAAGGGTCATTAAGGGTAAAAAACTCATTAATAAAAACCGTAGCTTCCTTAACATAAACAGTATCAGACAATAGAAATGTATTGAATTTCCATCGACTGAACTTGGAAGAGGTTAGGGTAAGATCAATGGCCGCATGAACAGGGGCATGGTCTGACAGAAAAATATACCCAGTGTCGGACTTTTGAAGAGAGGGAAGGAGGGATTTACTAATCATAATATAGTCTATCCTTGAACGGGTATGATGGACATTCGAGAAAAAGGTATATTCAAGGGATTCAGGATTACATGTTTTCCATGCATCATAGAGGGGACGCGTGGCAATGGCAGACTGGAAACATTTATGAGTTTTATCAGGCTGAAATTTGTGAGATGAGAGCCTGTCCGAGAATGGGTCTAACCATTGATTAAAGTCCCCAGCTATTAAAATATTTGGGCAATCCATAGTAGAAATAAGGATTTTGATGCCGTTCCAAAATTTGGGATCTGGCCGAACTGGACCATAAATGTTTAATAGAACCAAAGTCTTATTTTGGATCACCACCTTTGCCATTACCCAGCATCCCTCGTCATCATTCTGAGAGGATATAATTTGGGCCGACAGCCCTTTATGGAACAAAATCGCAACACCCCCTTTCTTATTAACCGCAGGAGAGAACACTACTTGACCCACCCAATGCCTTTTTAACTTAGAAGATTTGACAACTGTACAATGAGTCTCTTGGAGAAAAACAACTTGAGAATTAATTTTAGATAAATGGGACAATACCTTCTGACGCTTGACAGGATGACCAAGACCGCGAACATTCCACGTCACAAAATTACACATGATGGAGGGAAAAGATGGGGCAGCACACATGAGGTAGACACATTGTAGGAAAACATCTAGAAGAAAGGACACAGCAAAGAAAAGCATTGCGACCGACAACAAAAACCAAAGAAGCCATGGTAAGGGAAACAGAGATTGTCCAAGAAGGAAGAAATATAAAATGCCCAAGTCGAGGGAGAAATGTATAGGAGGAGAAAGCAAGAGAAAAAGGAAAGAAAAAAGAAAGGAACAACAGGAAAGAAACAAGAAGACAGATCAAGGCAAGAAAGCCAAGTCTGAGAGGAAAGAAATAGCCAATACATCGGGGGCTAGGAGACACCAGAGAGGACACGAGTCCCATTGAGCAACAGAAGTGCAAGAACGGGCATAAAAAGGAGGAAACCATGCAACCTCACGAGAGAGGATGACACAAGAATTGAACCATGACAGAGCCAGAACTAACACATAACCACAACAAATTCAAGCCTGTAAAAGAGAATATCAATCATTAATGTCCATAGCAGAGGAGGAGACTGTCTGTAGATAAGCATGGAGCTTCTGGGGATCATCGAAGGAGCGAGTATGACCATTGTGCGTGATCTTACATAAACATGGATGAAGAATGCCATACTTAATATTCAGCTGTCGCATTTGAGGACGAAGATTTAAAAATTCTTTTCGACGGGCATTGGTTGCGTTGGAAAGGTCTTGCGAGATAAAAATATTATGCCCCAACCATGTAAGACGACGCTTAAGTCTAGCAGATTTGAGGACAGTCATCAGTTCAGTAAACTCAAGAAATAAAATAAAAATGCCACGAGGTTTAGAAGCGTTGGAAGTAAGGCGCCCTAAACGGTGTGCACCTTGGATATTAAGCGGGTGTGCCGCAGGTTGAAGGTTCAGAAGCTAATGCAGGAATGTGCGAATAAACAACACCATATCTGATCCCTCCACATTCTCCGGAACACCATATATGCGTAGGTTATTTCAGCTATTGCGATTTTCAAGGTCCTCAGTGTGAAGCTTGAGCATTTGGATCTCTTTTTCCAATTGAGGAATTTTAGAAGAAGCATCCTGCATATCACTGACTCGCTGTTCTAGGTTCAGGACTTTACCCTCCATAATGACCCACCTCTCCTCAATCTGCTTGAGTTTTTCATTAGTGGCAGACATAAAAGGCTGTAGACCCCGTACCTCCTCCAGGATAGAATCCAGAACGGGATTGGGAGATGTGTGAATAGGAGAGGGGGGGGTCATTTTTGAGTCTCTTTGGTTTCGTGCCTGTGTGGGTCGATTTAAGATGATTTGCGTCTTGAGACATCGCGAGAACTGGATAGCGCAGCAAGAGTCAAAGGAATAGCGTGGCTACTGACGAGGATGGTATAAAAGTCTCAAATATCACAGATAGAGAATCGCAGAGGCACAGTGTTGAAGGTCACACAGCATAAAAACAGTAAGGGAATGGGAACTGCAGCTCACATTTTGATTAAATGCCCATAATCCACAGTAAGTTTAAATATACCATTTCAGAAAGGACAAAAGGCTCTAAATCAGCGAATTTGTCATGAAGAAAGGTATAAAATAAGAGAAAAGAAAACAAGGTGGATAGCATTCAGGTGAGTAGATACAATCATATACTTAGAGAGCGCAGAAAATAATGCCTTTCCAGTCCAGCGCTTAAAATGGCCGCCATAGCCTCAAAGAAGAGTGAGTTGAGGAGACGAGTCATTGATAACACTGTCTGAAGAACAAGCACCGCGCCATACCTTGTGAAAGAGAATATAGGCAAAGTCTGCACATTACTTGTATGTTGAGGGAGACTTCGACGACATCGGGGTGAGGCTAAAGAGCTGTGGAGAGGACGCGGGCTCGGCGGCTCAAAATGGCGGCCGCCCGCGTCCCGAAGATGAAGAGAAACACCGATGTGCAGAACAGCCGAAAAACGGCATAAAAGTCGCCGAATTCGCTCTCACGAAATACAGCTCATGTTCCGCTGTGGATACCTCGCAAGTTCAGGTGTCCGTTGGCGATGTGGAGGTTGAAAAGCTACAAAGAAGCCCGTAGCTCGGCGGAGCTCACAGGAGAGCCGTCTTCACTCTACGGCGCGTAAGCCACGCCCCCGTCAGGGTCAGACTTGGACAATGCATTTCCAACCCAATTGCTTTAGGCAGAGGCATAAGGCTGGGTTGCCCTTTTTCTCCACTTCTCATTTTGTAAGCCATGGAGCCTCTACATATTCAGCTATTCAGAGGAGGTGGAGATTGGGGCATACCCCAGCAGAAGGCACACAGGCAGCCTCCCTATGTGCTGATGATATCCTGCTATACTTAAGAGCTCCGTAGTCGAGCCTAGATGCTATAGGACGACTTTCAAAGACTTTTAGGTGGTGTCTGGCCCACTGGTTAACAAGAGGAAATCTCTTCACCTCACTCCAGAATTAAAAAATATCTGGACATAGCCAAGCAGAGTGTATGAACTCAGCCTCCGGTACCGGTCAGCAAGCATACTTGCCAGTGTCCCATGGCTCATAGCCGAACAGCCTAGAGGGAGTGTGGTAAACTCTATTTATATATTTCAAGTGGATTAGATGGTGCCTACCATTTACCGATATGTGTTTAGTAACTTCGCAGCAATATCTCCAGCACTTATCGTCGAGGACCCTGCCTAGATCACTCTGTCAGCCCAACAGGGCCTTGGAGCATGGTGTTCACTTGTATATTAATGAGAGTTAATAGAGTGTTGACACTTGCTTAGCAGGAGAACCTGTACGCATGAGATGCGTGCGTGCAGGGAATGCAGGGGGCTCCGGTAGTCGTCTCCCAGGAGTTCACGCCACCTGTTCCTACCCCCAGCATACTGGAATTGATCTAACGGCGTGAACACCAGACCCTCTTTGGGCAGATCGTTCCAGCCAAGAAAAGCGCCTTCATGAAAGCAGCCCCCAACCTTAAGCATTCCTAATGCTTTAAGCGAACTCTGAACTCCCTTTTCCATTCCTGTCTGGAACCAGGAGCACTACTCCAGCGGAATTAGTGGCGAATACAGCAACGCAACTGCTTGATACTCCAGCATCTTATGCCAATATGCACAATCGAGTTTATAGAGTGTAGAACGCTGTGTCATCTTATGGTGAGCCCAAAGAGGGACTGCTGTAGGGTGTCGGGGAAGGTAGCGTTTCTTTCGATCTGCACATGTGGCAGGTCCTGAGGTACATGATTCCAGCTGTATGCATGGGACGCCTGAGCCGCTTGGTAATATAGCCCCAAGTCAGGAGCCCGAGGCTTCCTGCCAAATAAGGCAACGTCAACGTCTCCCATCTGACCCTCGGCTGCTTAACGGCCCAGGCCAACCTTATCATGAGTGAGCATATGGAAGCGAATATACGGCATGGCAGCAACATGGGGATGTTTAAGAATAGAAGCAGAACTGCATAGAATGCACATAACCAGGTCCAGACTCCACAAAATGGGAATGGCGGAATCTCCAGTGTGTCTCCTCTGTCTGACTGCAAGTGGCACATTTAAACACACACTATGGGAATGCACACAAATACAACAATACTGGTCTCTAATAGTGAAGGAACTAAGGGGCCTATTAGGATGGCGTCCGCCATGGTCGTGGCAAAATCACTCCGGACTGCACCGCGGAGAATCCACGGTTGCGATTAGGATAGTTATGTCAAGAAACTCCGACCGCGGCGGACAGATCACATCAAACACCGTCCAAACACACATACAACCTGCACACAAACACACCCACCACACAAACCCCTACAACACCTGCACACCCCACCCCACCACACCAACACCTTGCACATCACACACCATGGCACCAAAGAAAAATCCCAATTTCACAGACAGTGAGTTGAAGGTCATGGTGGATGAAATCATCCGTGACTGCTGCCAACTCTGCCGGACGTGGAAAATGGATGTAATCATCCTCGTAAAGCATCATGGCATTCAGAACATCCCGCAGTACCATGCTGAACATGGATTGTGACATCCCCCCGGCATGACCAACTGTGAACTGGAAAGTGCCAGTTGCAAAGAAGTGAAGTGTCGCCATCACCTTTGCTGTGGGTGTTATAGCTCCTGGATATGTCGTGCGTGGCTGCAGATGAGGTGACAATTGTTTTACAAGCTCCTGCAATCTACGTCGATCAAGCCGGAATTTGTGGATCACCTCCTCGTTAACCATGTCCTCCAGCAAAGTGTATGGTCGATGGACATTTGGAGCCCTCCTGTGTGGGAGTAGATGGTAGCAGATGTCAATGACCAACAACGCATAGCTGTGCCACACTATCACATCTTGACCAACACAATGAAAATAATACATGTTGCAGACAGTGATTAAATGTGTAACGTGACCAATATATAAGGCAATACAGCTAACTACACACACAATGTTCAACCACAAACAACATCCTGTGTGCAAACATGTCCAATGTAACATGCACACATGTTGAAATATCTGGCAACAACACATGACTGAGGGCCCATATGTGGACAAGCGTCCCCCCAGACACACATGTAAGTGCACACACAACATGAACATGGAACACACCCTCCTTGTCTTCATGCACCCATGACCACACCTACAATGCTGGGCCTCCTCACATGACATGCATGGGCACACAACAACAGACACGCATACACAGAATGCATGTACACTCACATCATTGTTACTTGTACACACAAAACACACTCTCACAACAGCTTATGAATGTGGGTACAAACCCTTGATGTACTGTGTAGATGTGTACAAATGGAAACGTGTGTCCGCAAAACCAAGACGTCAACACGTAGCCATGCACATCTGATGCAACTTGGGTGCACATCACTAGCCTTTGTTAACCACTGGCAAGGTCAACAGTATGAGCACACATGCAACAAATGGACATGAATGTCACACGTGGACACAGTCCATTGACTTGACATCATTATTCTTGCAGCATTCCGGACATGTCCTGACACACATGTACAACTATGAACATTACATGTGTGCGGAGACATGCAGTGTGTGTACATACGCCATCTGGGGACGCCTTCCACCAACACAGAAGATGATCGTTGACACAGCAATTAAGCATGACATATGCTGTATGGTCAAGGACCATCCCGGTCACACCCCGCAAAACGCATGTGCGCACTACCGCGACGGTGCATAATTAGAAAATAATCACTCACTGGTGCCGCTATGGCAGTGCACGCATTCTGCGGGGGCGGTGCAGGCTAACACATACATTTGATTATGCAATTTGAAATGGCAGTTGATAACCCCCCTTACAGCCACATTGCGTCACCCACCACCAGTCCTGGCCGGTCACCCACCGCCGGGGGCTGGCCGGTCACCCACCCACCGCCTGGTGCAGGCTGGTCACCCACTGCCAGTCCTGGGCGGTCACCCACTGCCAGTCCTGGCCGGTCACCCACCGCCGGGGGCTGGCGGTGGGTGACCGGCCAGGACTGGCGGTGTGTGACCGGCCAGGACTGGCGGGGGGTGACCGGCCAGGACTGGCGGTGGGTGACCGGCCTGCACCAGGCGGTGGGTGAGTGACCGGCCAGCCCCCGGTGGTGGGTGACCGGCCAGGACTGGCGGTGGGTGACGCAATGTGACTGTAAGGGGGGTTATCAACTGCCATTTCAAATTGCATAATCAAATGTATGTGTTAGCCTGCACCGCCCCCGCGGAATGCGTGCACCGCCATTGCGGCGCCAGTGAGTGATTATTTTCAAATGATGCACCGTCGCGGTAGCGCGCACATGCGGTTGCCAGTGTGTGACCGTGACCGTCCATGCACATGTAGCCAATGGAAACAGGTTACGCGGCGCACGTAAGCGCATTCAAAAATAGCGGAAGCCGTGCACCACCACACCAGGGCGAGTCATTGGCTCTTTTTGAATGATGCATCCAGGGAAAACCAATTGCTGCAGACGTGTGCCACTGATATGAGCTCAGGGCCCTATATATGTGTGAAAATCTTCTGCACACATTCACTGCTTCCAGCCACTGCTGCCTGCGACCGTCACCTCGACCTGCTGCTCCTGAGCTATCCAACAACTGCTGCCTGCGACCGACACCTCGACCTGCTGCTCCTGAGCTATCCAACAACTGCTGCCTGTGACCGTCACCTCGACCTGCTGCTCCTGAGCTATCCAACAACTGTTGCTGTTGTGCCACAGTCCTGGACCTTGCCATGCAGAGAGTGCGAGAGATCCGGTCTTGTCCCTTCACCGCAGCGGAGCTGGATGTCCTTGTGGACGGTGTGCTCAGCCACTATGAACGGCTCTACGGTGCCCCCGGACAGGTGGTAAGTGCAGTGGGTAACATGTTGGTGGGCATGAGGTGGTCACTGACTCCTGGCTTCTGCAAGCTTGGCGGTGTGCTGTGGGACCTTCACATGTGTTGTACTGAGCATGACTGCATGAAGATACGTGTTTCTACGATATTTATGAATGTCAAACTGTCCACTGACGTTCCCCTCTTGTCTCCCATCCTGGTAGGTCAAGCTGCACCTTCGCAAGGCCGTGTGGAGGACCATAGCACGCGATGTACGGGTAGTGGGGGTGTGCAATAGATAATCTTTAACAAAAGAGGGAGAGGAAGGTGTGGATTCTGTCTCCCCTAGTAAATATCATAAACAAAAGGAATCCACAAGGTGGAAGGTGGTTGCTACCACAATGGTGGGGAGCAACCTGGGTTGTTAAAATACCCCTCACACACCAACAGGCCCCTTGGTGTCATGCTTCATCATCGGGGTCTTCGCAAACCTCTACGGAATGCGGCGTGCTACGACTTCACGACTACGCAGGAGCACTTTAAGGTGAACTATGTGTTTGGTGTGTGTGGGTAAACAATGTGAGTAGTGAGGTGAAGGTGAAAAAAATAAAAAATACCTGGCACGTGAGTACAGAAAAATTTATTAGGTCTCCGGCTGGTATTATTAAAAGAGTGCTGTGATGGTTGTGGTCTACTGATTAGGGTAACCCAACCATGTCAGTGCGTCGACATGTTTCGGAGTTTGAAGAACTCCTTCTTCAGGACGAGGATGTGCACTACTTATCCCCACCTTACTCACATGTGTGTAGATATAAAAGTGTGCTCTACAAAAATAGGATATGGTGAAAATGTACCTATCTATGTTTAAAGTAAGGTCCGTTGCGCCCAATTGGCGATTCAAGACACCTGTAAATACAAAAGTCAAATAAAAAACAGGAAATTACATGTTTTTTGAACTTTTTTGCTGTGTAAATACACAGGGGGTAACAAGGAGCAAAAGTGAAGGTCCAGGAACCCTGAAAAATGAAGAAAAAAAAGGAAAAACGAATAACACAAAGAACAGGACACACACTCAGGCATAATATCTGGTGGGACCACTAAGGGTAAAGTTACTAATACAGATGTATTGCTTACTTATGGGAAGAGGTTAACATGGCCTCATGAGCCACAGCGTGTTGGGGGGTCCGTTCTGCCAGATGAGGCAACCTGTGAGGTATTCAAGGAAATGGATCAACATGATGTAAACCCTCGTTCATGTTGAAAGTGTTACACACCACATCCACACATTCATACACACTCACGGTTACTCTCAGGGCTTCCTGACTTACTCCCTCTTACACGCGGCTCCGACGAGTGAATTACGAGCTAAAGGGAGGGTTATTTATAGTCTAGAAGAATTCAATTGGCTGCTAATTGAAAACGGAACAGGCCCATAAATGTATAATGCTTGTGGGCTCTTTGTCGCTTCTGCGCGCATCAGGGATGTGTTCCCGTCTGACCACGCATGCGCGTAGGAGTAGTGGGTTCCGGCCGCGCATGCGCGGTTTGATGGTAGTGTATCATCGCCGTTCGCTGGTGCGCAAGCGCAAAGGGAAGACGTTGTTGGTCTTAGTGTCCGGAGGATGTTACAGCGACTACTTTTGGCGAAAGCTACAGGATATAAACGACTGGAAAAGCTCGAATGAAGTCAAACAAACTGATCCATTCGCGAGGGATAATTGGAACAGACTCCTATCAGTACAGAAATCGTGTCTTTAGCTACTGTAATATGTAGAAATCCTTAGGGGAATGGGTAACAATACAGTTCCAGCTTATGGCTTAATCAATAGAGAATGTTGGTCAGGGAATTGACCTGGGTGAATTAAAAAGTATTATAACAAATAATAAATATAAATATAAGGGGACAGAAACTTGATACACAGTTACATGAATTCTGATCACAACCCCCCATTGAGTTGTAGGTGCAGTTATTCCATCTAAATCTAGTTAATACAGCACGGTCACCTAAGTGATGAGTTAGGCTCATTCAGGTAGATGGTCGTTAGTAGGCGTACTTAGCAGGTCTCATGGGTTTCCTAGCGTACTTGACTCCATGGAATGGAGTCGTTCAACCCCGTCACGTCTGAGCCCAGACGAAACACCCATCTCTGTTCTTTCTCAAATAAACCTCTTTCTGATGGTAACTGCTCAATAACAGTCCAATGTATGTCATTCACACAGTGCTGTGCTTCAAGAAAGTGAGATGCCATTTTTGTTGTCTGTTTTTTGCACCTTACATTGCTCTTGTGTTCGTTAATTCTCGTTTTCACTGCACGTGTGGTCATTCCTACATACTCCTTGCCACAAGGGCACGTGATGAGATATACCACATTGTGGCTGTTGCAATTCGTGACAGCACGTTGTTCCCATTTTTCGCCATTCTTGAATTCCAGAGTCAGACTCTTCTTGGTCAAATGGCAGTTATTGCAATTCCCACATGGGTAGTGCCCATGTAGTCCTTTCAGCCTTGTTTGCTGTACTGCATTGGTTTTCGGTCTAGTGTGGACCAGAATGTCCTTCAGGTTTCTTCCCCTTCTATGGGCAAAGATGGGTTTTTCCAAATCCAGATTTACACTGGTCAGGATGCGCCAATGTTTGTTTATTAGTTTGGATACCTGGTTCGACACAGGATTGTAGGTCGTAACACAAACCGGTCTGCCTGATTCCTCTTTTGGTGGGTTGTCATCCAGCAGAGCTTCACGGTTATTGTTCCTGGCTCTTTTCATTGCCCGGGTAATGATCTTGTCTGGGTACTTTCTCTGTTGTAGTTTTTGACTCAGGTCCAGAGCCTGGATTTTGTACTTCCCCACATCGCTGCAGTTTCGCCGTAGGCGAAGGAACTGCCCATATGGTAGGTTCTCTCTTAGGTGACGCGGATGAAAGCTATCGAACCTAAGGAGGCAGTTCCTTGCCGTTGGTTTGAAGTGCGTCTCTGTCTTTAGGAGGCCAGCTTCATGATAGATATTCAGGTCAAGGAAGACCATGGATTCATTGGACTTTTGATGAGTGAACTTTAGAAACTCATTTTGGGTATTGATCCATTCCATGAAATCCATGACTGATTGGTTGTTACCTTCCCACACAACCAACACGTCATCAATATAACGTTTCCAGGATAGGATTTTGCTCCTGAACGGGTTGTCTTGGTGAAGGATTTTGGTGGTCTCTAGATGGTGTACGTAGAGACCAGCCAAACTAGGAGCAAAGGTGCTCCCCATGCTGGTCCCATGGCGTTGTAAATAGAGGGTACCCTCATACTCAAAAAAGTTTTGGGTGAGGGCCATAGAGATGCACTCCATTACTACGCCTCTTGGGGTGTGGTAAAGCCATTCTTTGCTGTATAGAACTTCCTCAATGATGTTGAGGGTTTCATCGTGTGGGAGACTGGTGTATAAGCTCTCCACATCGAGGCTCAGTAAGATCTGAGAGGAAGGGTCAAAAGGATGGTCTTTCAGTAGTTGGAGTATGGCTTTGGTATCCTTGAGATACGTATCAGTGGCCTGTACCAATGGTCTCAAGAAGGCATCTGCGAACTTGGAGAGGGGTTCTAATATTGATGAAATACCCGACACGATGGGGCGACCAGGGGGATTTTCAAGATTTTTATGAATTTTGGGTATCGTATAAAAATACGGTGTTCGTGGGTTTTTTTGTGTCAAGAAAAGGGCCTCTTTTTTCGTTAGCCAATCATGGCTTAGAGCTTCTTCAGTCATTGCGCCCACTCTGATTCGTATGGACTCTGTGGGGTCTCCTTCCAGAACCTGATAGTTCCTTCTGTCTTCGAGGAGTCTCCTGCATTCCTGATCGTACGCCGTTGTTGTCTGAATCACAACGGCCCCGCCCTTGTCCGCGGGTTTTATAATGATCAGTTTGTTTTGTGATAATTCTCTCACAGCTTGGTTCTCAGCTCTACTCATGTTTTGAAAAACCCTAGAGTCCGTTTCCACTTTGCCTAGCTCTGACATTACAGCTTTCTCAAAAGCTAAGACTTCAACTGGAAGTTGGTTATCCTGTGGGGTAAAGGAAGATTTTGGTTTCAAACCCGTGTCGGATGTTTCGACTCTGGGTGCTTGATTGTGAAAGAAGGCCTTCAGTTTGATGGTCCTAATAAAATCCTGGACCTCCTTGTGTAAAAGGAAAATGTCAGGCTTGTTCGTGGGTACGTAGCCTAAGCCTTTATTCAATACTTTTTCTTGTATTTCAGTTAGTGGCCACGGGGATATGTTTATGACTAAGTTCCTCTCTTGCTGGTAGAGGCTTGACCCGCTGTCATGCTCCTGGTGTGCATTCTGGGGTCTGATTCTGTCACTGGTTGCCAAGTGACATTGTTTCCTCGTTTGTTCCGTCCCCTGTTCGATCCTGGGCCCCACGATAAAAAAGATTGTGGATTTTGTTGTTGGACGATTGGTTGATCTTCCCCCCATTGTGGGTACATTGGGCCCATTGGTGGTGGGCCATATTGATATTGTGGAAATTGGAAAGGGCCCTGAAATGGGTTGAACATGGGTGGTCCTTGGAAACCTCGCCATCCTCTTTGGCGTGGATACTGGTTTCTCTGTTGCCGATATCCGCCCCTTTGTTGTCTTTTGTTCCTAAAACCCCCAGAGTTATTACTGGAAGAACTCCCATCTGAATTGACGCTATCAGCATCGCTGGTGTTGCCACTAGCCACATAATCTGCTTTAGTGTAGGGGTAAGCCCATTCTGCTGTAAAGCGGTCTTTATCCTTTTTAAATTTGTTAAATTTACTCTGTTTTAAGGTGGCTTCGAAATCAGACATTTGTTTGTTAAGCTCCTCCAAGCCTTTCTTTAAATCAGCCGGTTGGATATAACCTTTCAGCTGGACTTCCAATCTCTGTATCTCAATCTTTAGTTCTTGGGATTTTTTACTCGCCGTCTGAACTATCAGTACCAGCCAGTCTCTGGTGCAGTGCCAGGAGATTAAGGACCATGCTTTTTTGAAGGCCAAATCGTCTTGGAATATGAAAGGTTCATTTTTCACTAGTAGGCCCTGAGGGGCTAGTTTGTTCCTTAAGTACTCCCTCATGAGTAGACCATGTAGGGCAGCTCTTATCTGTACCTTCCGCACATTCGTTAATTCGTCCCAATCTCCTACTGTGGGGGCAGGGTTGTCGGTGCTTAGACCCTCGAAAGGATTGTCCTGCGCCAAAAGTCTATCGATCTCATCCTCAGTGAAAGTTAGCCCGTGTTCATCCTCCATGATGGTTGTGATGGATGGTAAAGATAATGTTGGATGTAAAGTGTGTCGTTCAAAAAAGTGTTATTCGTTAAGGGAGGGGCTCCCACAGCTGTGCGCTGTCATAAATAATCTTTAACAAAAGAGGGAGAGGGAGAGGAAGGTGTGGATTCTGTCTCCCCTAGTAAATATCATAAACAAAAGGAATCCACAAGGTGGAAGGTGGTTGCTACCACAATGGTGGGGAGCAACCTGGGTTGTTAAAATACCCCTCACACACCAACAGGCCCCTTGGTGTCATGCTTCATCATCGGGGTCTTCGCAAACCTCTACGGAATGCGGCGTGCTACGACTTCACGACTACGCAGGAGCACTTTAAGGTGAACTATGTGTTTGGTGTGTGTGGGTAAACAATGTGAGTAGTGAGGTGAAGGTGAAAAAAATAAAAAATACCTGGCACGTGAGTACAGAAAAATTTATTAGGTCTCCGGCTGGTATTATTAAAAGAGTGCTGTGATGGTTGTGGTCTACGGATTAGGGTAACCCAACCATGTCAGTGCGTCGACATGTTTCGGAGTTTGAAGAACTCCTTCTTCAGGACGAGGATGTGCACTACTTATCCCCACCTTACTCACATGTGTGTAGATATAAAAGTGTGCTCTACAAAAATAGGATATGGTGAAAATGTACCTATCTATGTTTAAAGTAAGGTCCGTTGCGCCCAATTGGCGATTCAAGACACCTGTAAATACAAAAGTCAAATAAAAAACAGGAAATTACATGTTTTTTGAACTTTTTTGCTGTGTAAATACACAGGGGGTAACAAGGAGCAAAAGTGAAGGTCCAGGAACCCTGAAAAATGAAGAAAAAAAAGGAAAAACGAATAACACAAAGAACAGGACATACACTCAGGCATAATATCTGGTGGGACCACTAAGGGTAAAGTTACTAATACAGATGTATTGCTTACTTATGGGAAGAGGTTAACATGGCCTCATGAGCCACAGCGTGTTGGGGGGTCCGTTCTGCCAGATGAGGCAACCTGTGAGGTATTCAAGGAAATGGATCAACATGATGTAAACCCTCGTTCATGTTGAAAGTGTTACACACCACATCCACACATTCATACACACTCACGGTTACTCTCAGGGCTTCCTGACTTCCTCCCTCTTACACGCGGCTCCGACGAGTGAATTACGAGCTAAAGGGAGGGTTATTTATAGTCTAGAAGAATTCAATTGGCTGCTAATTGAAAACGGAACAGGCCCATAAATGTATAATGCTTGTGGGCTCTTTGTCGCTTCTGCGCGCATCAGGGATGTGTTCCCGTCTGACCACGCATGCGCGTAGGAGTAGTGGGTTCCGGCCGCGCATGCGCGGTTTGATGGTAGTGTATCATCGCCGTTCGCTGGTGCGCAAGCGCAAAGGGAAGACGTTGTTGGTCTTAGTGTCCGGAGGATGTTACAGCGACTACTTTTGGCGAAAGCTACAGGATATAAACGACTGGAAAAGCTCGAATGAAGTCAAACAAACTGATCCATTCGCGAGGGATAATTGGAACAGACTCCTATCAGTACAGAAATTGTGTCTTTAGCTACTGTAATATGTAGAAATCCTTAGGGGAATGGGTAACAATACAGTTCCAGCTTATGGCTTAATCAATAGAGAATGTTGGTCAGGGAATTGACCTGGGTGAATTAAAAAGTATTATAACAAATAATAAATATAAATATAAGGGGACAGAAACTTGATACACAGTTACATGAATTCTGATCACAACCCCCCAT
Source organism: Lissotriton helveticus (assembly GCF_964261635.1). Lineage (NCBI taxonomy): Eukaryota > Metazoa > Chordata > Amphibia > Caudata > Salamandridae > Lissotriton > Lissotriton helveticus. The sequence goes on from NC_136063.1 coordinate 578,139,687, forward strand.
TGAGTTGTAGGTGCAATAGATGACACACACACTGCCACAAGCGCTGGGACGACATATCCAGGCTCAGCAAGAATGTTGCGGAGATGACACTGGGGATTATTCCAAGATCAAGCCGCCTTGCCCGACGCACCATGACCCCTCTAATGCACCGTATAATTGCTGTGACGCATCCTGACCTGTCCGCCCGGCTGAGAGGGGATCAACAGCAAACTAGCGGTTAGCAGACCGTATGTGTCTGTAACTTGTGAGTGCATGCATGTATTCGTGCTCAGACACAGTAGTGACATCCGTGGTGCGTATGTTTTGCATTAATTGCATGTTGGTGCCATTAGCGGAGTGAGCGTTAGCACCCATGTCCGCCAGGTGGACATACCAGTTGATTTGTAGTTGAGGGTTCCAGGACATGCCGTTGAGGTCTGTGGTCCCATGGCATGACATGTGTGGTGGTCTGCATGCACTTGCCTGTTTGTATGATGTACATGTTTCACAGACACCCACGGTTCTATGATGTGAGGATGTCTGGTAGGGTTGGTTGGTGTGCAGGATGGGTGCTACATGTCAATCGACTGTAAGGAAAGGTGTGACTTTGTAACCTTCAGTACGTGAGTGTGGCACTTAGGTTAACATCTCTTCCCTCTCTTCCAGCTTTGGCCGAGGGCACTGACACACAGACGACAGAGATGAGTGGTGGCAATGCATCCGGATCCGAAATGACACACACGCAGACTGACACTGAAGAGGGCAGCCCCGGAGAGGGAGACAGAACCGTCCCTGAGGACTCACATGTGGAGACACCATCGTCCTCATCCTCAGACAGTGGTGGTGAGTCAGCACTGTTGTCACAGACAGGGAGTGGGCAATCAACACCTTCAGTCGGTACACAGCACACAGGGCCCACACTGCCACCAACTGCAACAAGTACAGCTCGTGCTCGCCAGAGTAGGGGAAGCAGAGTTGCCTTTGGCGCAGGCACCGCTGCCCCTCGCCCTGTGCCACAAAGTGCCCTTTGTGCTGAGGCTGTTGATCTGCTGCAACAGCTGTGTGTAGGGCAGACCAACATGATCAATGCATTCCAAGACCACGATAGGAAGTTGGGGAGGTGGTAGCATTCATGGAGGGGATGCATGGTGATGTTGCTGGTCTCCACAGAACAGTTCAGTCATTAGCAAACACTGTGTCATCAGCCATTCTTCAGTCGCATGGACAGGGTGCTGCTTCTGTTCCCCCATCCACACCACTAGATGTCTCAGGGGAGAGTGAATTTTCAGACCAGGCGTCATTTTAGGGGTATTGCACTATAAGCAGCCACAGACAGCAAGGCAGGGCACGGAGGGCACAAACACCATCCCCTAGGACAGGGAAATCTTTCACCCATCACGACATGAGCTACACTGAAGTTGACACACAGGATCCTCAAGGGGTGTTGGGGGAAAAAGATTCACATGTAACAGACGCATCCCCCTCAAAAGGTACTCCCAAGGCAAGGGCACCTCCCAAGTCCAGGGACACTCCCAAGGACAAGGACTCTACACAGGAAAGGGCACCTCCAAAGAGCAGGGACACTCCCAAGGACAGGGACACTACACAGGAAATGGCACATCCCAGGAGCAGGGACACTCCCAAGGACAAGGACACTACAAAGGAAAGGGCACCTCCCAAGAGCAGGGACACTCCCAAGGACAAGGACGCTTCAAAGGAAAGGGCACCTCCCATGAGCAGGCACACTCCCAAGGACAAGGACTCTACAAAGGAAAGGGCACCTCCCAAGAGCAGGGACACTCCCAAGGACAAGGACGCTTCAAAGGAAAGGGCACCTCCCAAGAGCAGGGACACTCCCAAGGACAAGGACACTATTATTATTATTATTATTAAAAGATTTTGTAGAGCGCGTAGTCACCCGGGGGTATCCCAGCGCTAAGAACCCTACCCCAACCTGTCAGAGAGCCAGGAAAGGAGGGGGACTGAGGAAAGGGACGGGGAGTTCAGTAATCCGGACAGGCGGGTTTCATTGGGGAAAGAGATACGTTTTCAAACGCTTCCTGAAGCGAAGATAGTGAGGTTCGTTTCTCAGGTCACGGGGGAGTGCGTTCCAAAGGCGTGCGGTGTGAACTGAAAAACGCCTTCCGCCTGTGCGTGCCTTCCTGAATCTGGGGGCGATGATGAGATTCTCCGTATCCGAGCGGAGGGATCTGCAAGATTTATAGGGTTTGATAAATTTTCTAAGAATGGGAGGGCCTTGATTTTGTAGCAGTTTGTGCGCTAGGCACAGGGCCTTAAATTTGACTCTCTCCCTCATAGGGAGCCAATGGAGGAGTTTTAGTGCTGGTTTGGCCGAGTCTCTGGCAGGAGTCTTAGTGAGGATCCGGGCAGCAATGTTCTGAATTCTCTGAAGTTTGTTCATCGTTGCTTCTGGGGCGCCCAGGTATATCACATTGCTATAGTCCAGCCTAGAGATTATCAGGCCTTGAATTAGCAGTTTTTGCGAGTTGGGGGGCAAGAGGGGCAGGATATTCCTCAGGGATTTCAACAGGCCAAAGCATGTCCCGGCTACTTTTTTTGCTTGCGAGGAGAACGAAAGGGTTGTATCGAGCCACACGCCCAGGCTTTTTACCTCTTGTTTTGGTTCAGGGAGGGGGCCCAGACAGTCTGGCCAGATGTTCGGGGGAAGAGTGATTCCTTTCCGGCCAAGAAGAAGGACGTCAGTTTTTGCTCCGTTCAGTTTTAAGGCTGAACTGTTCATCCAGTGTTGGACCTGCGTAAGGCAGTTGAGTAGATCTGCTGGTTTTTGGCTGGGATGAGATAGTGATACAACTAATTGTGTGTCGTCAGCATAGCTGATGACGCTCACTCCGAACGGGGTGATAACCTCCTCCAATGGGGACATGTAGATGTTAAATAATGTGGGGCTCAGGGAGGAGCCCTGAGGCACGCCACACTGGAGGGGAGTTTCGGAGGAGCAGGTGTTGTTTTCCCAGATCTGAAAGGTACGCTGGTCTAAAAAGGATGAGAGCCAGGATAGGGCGGAGCCTACCACACCGACTCTTTCGAGCCGTTTGATGAGAAGTTGGTGATTGACGGTATCGAAGGCCGCACTCAGGTCGAGGAGGATCACTGCCACTGATCCTCCTTCGTCTAAGAGTGCTCTGGCCTCCTCTACCGCTGCCAGGAGGGCGATGTCAGTGCCCTGCCCTGGACGAAAGCCTGTCTGAGAGCTTTTTAGTCTGTTGTTGTCCTCCAGGAACTGTGACAGTTTATTATTAACTAATAACTAACACTACAAAGGAAAGGGCAGCTCCCAAGAGCAGGGACACTCCCAAGGACAAAGACGCTTCAAAGGAAAGGGCACCTCCCAAGAGCAGGGACACTCCCAAGGACAAGGACACTACAAAGGAAAGGGCACCTCCCAAGTCCAGGGACACTCCCAAGGACAAGGACTCTACACAGGAAAGGGCACCTCCAAAGAGCAGGGACACTCCCAAGGACAGGGACACTACACAGGAAATGGCACATCCCAGGAGCAGGGACACTCCCAAGGACAAGGACACTACAAAGGAAAGGGCACCTCCCAAGAGCAGGGACACTCCCAAGGACAAGGACGCTTCAAAGGAAAGGGCACCTCCCATGAGCAGGGACACTCCCAAGGACAAGGACACTACAAAGGAAAGGGCACCTCCCAAGAGCAGGGACACTCCCAAGGACAAGGACGCTTCAAAGGAAAGGGCACCTCCCAAGAGCAGGGACAGTCCCAAGGACAAGGACACTATTATTATTATTATTATTAAAAGATTTTGTAGAGCGCGTAGTCACCCGGGGGTATCCCAGCGCTAAGAACCCTACCCCAACCTGTCAGAGAGCCAGGAAAGGAGGGGGACTGAGGAAAGGGACGGGGAGTTCAGTAATCCGGACAGGCGGGTTTCATTGGGGAAAGAGATACGTTTTCAAACGCTTCCTGAAGCGAAGATAGTGAGGTTCGTTTCTCAGGTCGCGGGGGAGTGCGTTCCAAAGGCGTGCGGTGTGAACTGAAAAACGCCTTCCGCCTGTGCGTGCCTTCCTGAATCTGGGGGCGATGATGAGATTCTCCGTGTCCGAGCGGAGGGATCTGCAAGATTTATAGGGTTTGATAAATTTTCTAAGAATGGGAGGGCCTTGATTTTGTAGCAGTTTGTGCGCTAGGCACAGGGCCTTAAATTTGACTCTCTCCCTCATAGGGAGCCAATGGAGGAGTTTTAGTGCTGGTTTGGCCGAGTCTTTGGCAGGAGTCTTAGTGAGGATCCGGGCAGCAATGTTCTGAATTCTCTGAAGTTTGTTCATCGTTGCTTCTGGGGCGCCCAGGTATATCACATTGCTATAGTCCAGCCTAGAGATTATCAGGCCTTGAATTAGCAGTTTTTGCGAGTTGGGGGGCAAGAGGGGCAGGATATTCCTCAGTGATTTCAACAGGCCAAAGCATGTCCCGGCTACTTTTTTTGCTTGCGAGGAGAACGAAAGGGTTGTATCGAGCCACACGCCCAGGCTTTTTACCTCTTGTTTTGGTTCAGGGAGGGGGCCCAGACAGTCTGGCCAGATGTTCGGGGGAAGAGTGATTCCTTTCCGGCCAAGAAGAAGGACGTCAGTTTTTGCTCCGTTCAGTTTTAAGGCTGAACTGTTCATCCAGTGTTGGACCTGCGTAAGGCAGTTGAGTAGATCTGCTGGTTTTTGGCTGGGATGAGATAGTGATACAACTAATTGTGTGTCGTCAGCATAGCTGATGACGCTCACTCCGAACGGGGTGATAACCTCCTCCAATGGGGACATGTAGATGTTAAATAATGTGGGGCTCAGGGAGGAGCCCTGAGGCACGCCACATTGGAGGGGAGTTTCGGAGGAGCAGGTGTTGTTTTCCCAGATCTGAAAGGTACGCTGGTCTAAAAAGGATGAGAGCCAGGATAGGGCGGAGCCTACCACACCGACTCTTTCGAGCCGTTTGATGAGAAGTTGGTGATTGACGGTATCGAAGGCCGCACTCAGGTCGAGGAGGATCACTGCCACTGATCCTCCTTCGTCTAAGAGTGCTCTGGCCTCCTCTACCGCTGCCAGGAGGGCGATGTCAGTGCCCTGCCCTGGACGAAAGCCTGTCTGAGAGCTTTTTAGTCTGTTGTTGTCCTCCAGGAACTGTGACAGTTTATTATTAACTAATAACTAACACTACAAAGGAAAGGGCAGCTCCCAAGAGCAGGGACACTCCCAAGGACAAGGACGCTTCAAAGGAAAGGGCACCTCCCAAGAGCAGGGACACTCCCAAGGACAAGGACACTACAAAGGAAAGGGCACCTCCCAAGAGCAGGGACACTCCCAAGGACAAGGACACTACAAAGGAAAGGGCAGCTCCCAAGAGCAGGGACACTACCAAGGACAAGGACACTACAAAGGAAAGGGCAACTCCCAAGAACAGGGACACTCCCAAGGACAAGGACACTTCAAAGGACAGGTACACTACAATGGACAAGTCTGCTCCCAGGGACAGGGCACCGCCCAGGGATCGGGGACATTCCAGAGACAGGACACCTCCTACGTCCAAGGCACATCCCAGGGCCAAGGCTTCTCCCATGGACATGAGCTCCATCAAGGACAGGCATACATCACCCCTGGCTGCCCTGAGGCTGATGTTGTTGAAGGAACTTACAACACATGTGTCAGCGGTGGAGTCCCCACATACCTCAACTCCCATCCACACCCCGCAGAAGCAGAATCAGGAGTACACTGTTGTTGCATCCCCCATTGCACATGATGCAGAGGGCAGAAGGCAGGGCCACAGCAAACGTCAAGCAGGGTCCAGCACGTCCCCAGAGAGCAGACCACCACAAGCACATGATCCTTCTTTGATGTCTGATGAGGCCACAACACTTACCAGTCCAGTCATGGCCAGGGTGCCCCTACATTTCACAAAGAAACGGAGACACACACCAGTGAGACCTGACCACCCCAATGTCGCTCCAGTCCAGCTGTCCCCAGCTCCCAGAGCCACCCTGCCTCCTGGCCCATACAGCCCTGTGGCTCATCATTTCAGTGGTCCTAGTGGGTCAGCTGCCGTTCACTCTCATGTGTCAGATAGTGGCACTGTGTCTGTTGTTCACTGTCATGCATAATGTAGTAGCACTGTGTCAGTTGTGCCCTCTCCTGTTTCAGGTACTGGCACTGTGTGTGTCAGCCACTCTCATGTGTCAGATGTTGGCATGGTATTTGTTGGTCACTGTACAGGGACATGTCCTGGCAGTGTGTCTGGGTCTATGGCTCATGTGTCAGTCACGAGAGCTGTGGCTGTGTCTCACACTCCTGTTTCTGGTGCTGGCAGTGTGCCTGGGTCTATGGCTCATGTGTCAGTCACTAGAGCTGTGGCTATGTCTCACACTCCTGTTTCTGGTGCTGGCAGTGTGTCTGGGTCTATGGCTCATGTGTCAGTCACTACATCTGTGGCTGTGTCTCACACTCCTGTTCCTGGTTCTGCCAGTGTGTCTGGGTCTATGGCTCGTGTGTCAGTCACTAGAGCTGGTGCTGTGTCTCACACTCCTGTTTCTGGTGCTGGCAGTGTGTCTGGGTCTATGGCTCGTGTGTCAGTCACTAGAGCTGGTGCTGTGTCTCACACTCCTGTTTCTGGTGCTGCCAGTGTGTCTGGGTCTATGGCTCATGTGTCAGTCACTAGAGCTGTGGCTGTGTCTCACACTCCTGTGTCTGGTGCTGGCAGTGTGTCTGGGTCTATGGCTCATGTGTCAGTCACTCGAGCTGTGGCTGTGTATCACACTCCTGTTTCTGGTGCTGGCAGTGTGTCCGAGGCGACTAGTTCAAGCAGTCCACCAGATTCTGTGCTGTGAGGTGTAGCTCCCATCACTCACATGTAATTGGACTTTGTGTCTCGATTGTCCATTGTAACCACCCTTGCATTGTTACTGTCCTTGGGACTGGGCGGTTGACCCACGTACTTGTGCTGCCTCTGATGTACCTGCTCTGTTGTAAACACTGCCCTGTTGCTGTTCTGATACTGCATTGTGCCCTCATGTGCTGCCTCTGACGTACCTGCTCTGTTGTAAACACTGCCCTGTTGCTGTTCTGATACTGCATTGTGCCCTCATGTGCTGGCTCTGATGTACCTGCTCTGTTGTAAACACTGCCCTGTTGCTGTTCTGATACTGCATTGTGCCCTCTCATGTGCTGCCTCTGATGTACCTGTGCCTTGCCATGGACTGTTGATGCACTTTGCCCCTCTCATGTGCTGCCTCTGATGTACCTGTTCTGTGCCATGGACTGTTGATGCACTTTGCCCCTCTCATGTGCTGCTTCAGATGTACCTGTTCTGTGCCATGGACTGTTGATGCACATTGCCCCTCTCACGTGCTGCCTCTGATGTACCTGTTCTGTGCCATTGACTGCTGATGCACTTTGCCCCTCTCATGTGCTGCTTCAGATGTACCTGTTCTGTGCCATGGACTGTTGATGCACATTGCCCCTCTCACGTGCTGCCGCTGATGTACCTGTTCTGTGCCATGGACTGTTGATGCACTTTGCCCCTCTCATGTGCTGCCTCTGATGTACCTGCTCTGTTGTAAACACTGCCCTATTGCTGTTCTGATACTGCATTGTGCCCTCTCATGTGCTGCCTCTGATGTACCTGTGCCTTGCCATGGACTGTTGATGCACATTGCCCCTCTCACGTGCTGCCTCTGATGTACCTGTTCTGTGCCATGGACTGTTGATGCACTTCGCCCCTCTCATGTGCTGCTTCAGATGTACCTGTTCTGTGCCATGGACTGTTGATGCACATTGCCCCTCTCACGCGCCGCCTCTGATGTACCTGTGCCTTGCCATGGACGGTTGATGCACTTTGCCCCTCTCATGTGCTGCCTCTGATGTACCTGCTCTGTGCCATGGACTGTTGATGCACATTGCCCCTCTCACGTGCTGCCTCTGATGTACCTGTTCTGTGCCATGGACTGTTGATGCACATAGCCCCTCTCACGTGCTGCCTCTGATGTACTTGTGCCTTGTCATGGACTGTTGATGCACATAGCCCCTCTCACGTGCTGCCTCTGATGTACCTGTGCCTTGCCATGGACTGTTGATGCACTTTGCCCCTCTCATGTGCTGCCTCTGATGTACCTGCTCGGTTGTAAACACTGCCCTGTTGCTGTTCTGATACTGCATTGTGCCCTCATGTGCTGCCTCTGATGTACCTGCTCTGTTATAAACACTGCCCTGTTGCTGTTCTGATACTGCATTGTGCCCTCATGTGCTGGCTCTGATGTACCTGCTCTGTTGTAAACACTGCCCTGTTGCTGTTCTGATACTGCATTCTGCCCTCATTTGCTGGCTTTGATGTACCTGCTCTGTTGTACCCAGTGCCCATGCTCTTGGGTAGTGTACGATTATACCACTATTATGTTTAATAAAGCAAGTCAATCATGTGTCGTGGTTTGTCGTTGTCATTCCTGGTTGTGTACTTGAATTGTTGATATATTGGTGCGATCGTAAAGGCAGTTTCACAAACATGACACTCCCCCTCCCTACGTCACAGCCCTGGCAGGTATTCCCCTTCCGACAGCAATTGGTGTGTTGGCGTACCTGCGTCGTCGTCGGTGATGGGCCATGACTTGCTGGTGGTGGAGCACGAAGAGTATCGGAAATGCGTGTAGCGCTGGGTCCATGATGGCGATCTGCTTGTGGTGTGTATCTCTGCAATGTGTTGTATCTCCGTTGTGGTGATTCCGCCGTGTGCAGGCAGGTTGTTTTTCCGCAGCGATTTTATGTGTGTTTTCCGCCATCGTGATTTGGAGGACGGTCGGAGACGTCATTCCGTACGGCGGTGTGTCTGGATTGGTTCCGTCCGCCACGGGGTCGGGTGTACTTCCGCGGCGGGGCGTGCTCTTCCGCCGCGTACGGACATTTGACAGGGTTTCCCATCCTAATATGGCAGACGGAGTGCCCGCGGCAGGCGGACTGAAAAAAGGCATTTTCCGCCTACTCCAGGACGGCGGTCGTCCTCCCGTCCGCCATCGTAATCGACCCCTAAGTGAGGTCCTAGGGGCTCAGCTACCGATGGATGCTAAATATGGGTTGCTCGGGATACTTTCCGACATAGACCTACCCTGGCAGAGTCTTAGCCTGTGTAATCTAGGCATGATAGTGGGCAAAAGGGACATAGCCAAGAAATGGGGAGCACCAGAGATCCCGACCCTCAGTGAGTGGGAAACTGTGATGGACATGTATATGGGTGCGGAGCAGGTGACTTACAGAATGAGGGGGTGTCTGCGGAAATTCTTCAAAGATTTGTCATCCCTGGCTCCGATACTACAGGTTTGAACTTCAAAACACACATGGGGGGCAAATAACGTAGCAGCGCCCTTGGAGGTGAGAGGCCCCGGAGAACAGTCGCCCAAGACGGAAGGGTAGTAGATCCTAGTGGTAGTCCACTGCCGTGTCCATTAGTAGTATCATGATGATCCGACAAGAAAGAAGAATTTCCTGTTGACCATATTTGCACCAAATGTGAAATTGATGTGTCTTGAATTCACGGAAAAGTTTCAATAAAAAGAGTTATAAAAAAAAAAGAGAATAGAAACAGAAACCTTAAGGAGGATGATCATTTTCATGATAGAAATATGACCTAATAGGGAAAGAGCTAACCTAATCCATCGAGAAAGTTGTCTTCGAGCTTGGAGATTGCCTTTCCATAGTTTGCATAGGGAAATCTAATCTTGGAGGGGTGGTCATCAGAGTCAGTGGAAAAATGACCGATTTAGACTAATCAATTTTGGGACCTGTTGGATTTGGCCCTTTTTGGCTAAAGTTCCCTAAACTTTTTTGCCTTCCCCGTAGAACTTTTTTTGACATGGTGTTGCCAACTTAGATGCTTTGGACACTTTGCCACTGCTGATCAGTGTCAACGTGCAAGTGCTCCCTGAATAAAGTGTAATGGTAATTGGTTGTCCATGATTGGTATGTTTGCCTTACTAGTAAAGTCCCTAGTAAAGTCCACTATGTGTGCCAGGGCTGGTAATGCAAATGCTACTAGTAGGCATGCAGCACTAATTGTGCCACAAACACAAGTAGCCTTAAAGAGAGAACTCAGGCCTGCCACTACATTGTCTGCGCGCAGTTTGTTAAACTGCCTTGTTGTCCTGACAAGTGCACCCACTTGCCACCCTTCCCTTTTTATGCACATCAGACACCCCTATGGTAGGTCCAAGGTACCCTGTGATCGTGGATGCCAGGAGTCCAAGTGAGTCTCAGCGACACTGTGTGCATGTGCTCAGACCTTCCTGAGGATCGTCCTGTAATCGTGTACACCCGGAATCCAAGTGAGTCTCAGCGACCCTGTGTGCATGTGCTTTTTGCAGCCTGAGACCATCGTAAGAATTGCCCTGTGATCGTGGGCACCAGGAGTCCAAGTGAGTCTCAGCGACGCTGTGTGCGTGTGCTTGGTGCAGCCGGAGACCTTCGTGAGTATTACCCTGTGATTGTGCGCACCCAGAACTCAAGGGAGTTTCGGCTACGCTTGGTGCGTGTGTTTCCTGCAGCCTGAGACTTACATGAGGGTTGCCCTGTGACCGTGCACAACCGGAGCTCAAGTGAGTCCCAGCGCCGCTGTGCATGTGTGCCCTGTTGCAGCCTGAGATCTTCGCCTTTGCCATTGGCCCGTACCGGCATCCCCAGAGGAACTGAGCCGTCGGTCAAGCCTGTCTGTGCCAAGGAGGGACCTCGAACCATCTCCGTGTTGGGGGGCCCGAGTTCCACTGCCAACGTCAACGAAGCTGCATCGGAGGCCCGAGTTGCGAGGAGAGAAGAGAGCGAGGTCGAGCCCCCCAGGTAACGCTCAGGGAGCGTGCTTGTGTCGCGCCTGGGGTGGGGTGCGGGTTCAGAGAGGATCGCTCTCGGCCTTTCCCATTCTGGCAGCTCGAGCCTCCACCCAAGCTCATATCGCAGCCCGTACTTGCCAAGGAGGGGCAGTAACGAGGTCAGAGTGTGGAGCTACACTTTGTTTACATCATACCCATGTTGGGGGCATATTGAGGCATTACGGAGATTTTGGCATAACAAACTACTTGATTGTTGCATTACGCTTTACATCATTTTAGTATTACGAACTACTTCATTGTTACATTAGGCATTACATCATTTTGGCATAACGAACTGCCTGATTATGCATTACGCATTGCATTATTTCTGCATAAAAGACTGCCTGATTGTTGCATTACGCATTGCATTATTTCTGCATAACAAACTGCCTGATGGTTGCATTCCGAATTGCATTGTTTTGGCATTACGAACTGCTGATTGTTGCGTAACAAACTGCATTGTTTTGACATTACAAAGTGCCTGACTCTTGCATTACGAACTGCATAGAATTGCATTAGAACTGCATTGGATCCTAGAGAATTGTCCCCCGGGCTCCGCTAAAAGCCTCCGTAAGAAGGTTTCTCCAGTATCAATGAGTAATATAATCAAAACATATGTGTATTGATATGTTTAGTATTTATTCTTCTTTTTTTCTCGTTGTGTTCACAAGAATCTTTAGGGTACATATAAATGATTCATCCATGCATCATTGTTTTTTTGCAATGTTTACATTCCCAATGCATTTCGGCAAAGTCATTGCCTTCATCCGGGGATATTTCTGAAAAAACAAAGTATAATTTAGCACTCAACCAAAAATTATTGTTATACATGTCAGAATAAAAGGATAACTAGCTGTTTACTCAAGAAAAACTCTGAATGATGTTGCTCGTCATTACATTGAATCGATAAAGTGCTTTCGATTGAGGTGAAAACATGCTTCCCTGAAAGATGGCCGAGGTGCGTTGGGTAAACGGACTTGGGAATGCAACCCCTGTGATTTATCAACATACACTCTGAGTCAGAGAGTGATACCCCGGAGCATCGCACAACCGATACAATGTATAGGAACACGAGTAGTGCGCCCAAGCCATACCCCTTTTGAACATCATAGAGAATTGCTCATTAATACTACAAGGGCTGGCTGGCCTAATAACCGGCCAGGTGAAATATTACACATTTGCATATGTTGGATTTTTATCATGTGGTCTCATCGTATATTTTTTATATAAACTTATACTTGTTTTTATAAAACTCGTGTGGAGTCCATTTGTGGTGTCATCATTGGATTGCTGAGAGTGTGGTTGCAAATACTTTACACATTTGCTTTGGAGATAGGCCTGGCCACTCGTGCCATACTACCGAGGGGTGAGCAGGGGCTATCTGAGAAGGTGTCCTTCTTTCCCTGACTTAGAAGAAAGGGTACCTATCTCAGCCAACCAGAGACCCCCAGGTCTAACAAGACCGGACAATTGTCCAAACTGCACAACCTCAGAGAGGATTGGGTTAAGATTCTGGCCAGGCTTTCCCACATACAGACGTGGGACCCGTACTCACTACGCCACTGGATTCAAGCTAGCCTAGCTGATGAAGGGTGATGCCCTGAAACCGGTCCGAGGATGCTTGTTTCAGGTCCAGGGAGGACCTGGCTTGGCAGTATGGGCTGAACTGTTCCCACAAGGGACAGAGTCAAGACTGATTTGCATATGTCTGGGTCCAACCTGGGGTGGTGTGGCGAGCAAAAGAATGATGGATTTAACCCGGATCCTTGTGACTGGGGGTGAATGTTTGCATTGTCCAGCATTCTGTCCATCAATTGTTCCTTTTGCATATGTCGCTCTATGTGGGAAGGGTATGCCCAGATGTGGGTCCCGTGCTCACTACATCACTGGATTCAAGCTGCCTGGCTGATGAAGGGTGATGCTTGTTTCCGGTCCATGGAGGACCTGGCTTGGCAGTTAGGGCTGGACTGTTCCCACAAGGAACAGAGTCAGGATTGATTTGCATATGGCTGGGTCCAAACTGGGTTGGTGTGGTGAGCAAAACATGATGGATTTATTTAACCCTGATAATGGACTGGGGGTGAATGTTTGCACTATCTAGCATTCCATCCATCAATTGTTTCTTTTGCATGCGTCGGAAGGACAGCATAATCCCTTAATGATGGCGGTTCCGCCGTCTGTATTGTGATGCTAATTTCCTACAGACATTCTATGTCGGTATTTCTAACATGGAAAGGCTGTTGGAAAGCACCACTGGGAGCCTCTGGCAGGGCCTCCTTCCCCCCGGCCCTCTGCAATGGAGTCTGGGGGCGCCTATAATGCCCCCTCAACATCCCTGCACAGTGTGGCTGGCACCGCGTGGAGCCTGCCACACAGTGCAGGGATGTTTGCAAACTTCTATTCTACAATGGAAGCTTGTGCTGCAGGCCTATTTGGCCCTTCTCACAAGCTTCTGTTGTAGAATGGATGTTTCCGATCGCCCTATGGGCTGTCATATACAAATTGGGATATCAGAACCGCCAACTTACAGTTGGGCTGTTCCTTTCCCGCTAAATCCTAATAAGTTTAGAATAGAGACGTTTCTTTATGGAACACGCTTTTTCCATTTAATTGTATTAATGGTTTATTTGATTTGATAAATTGACTTACCTTATTATTAAATACTGATTGATTAATATGTTAACCTTTATTAATGAAAATTGGAAAATAATACATAAATAAACAATGAATAAGAGATTTGAAAATAAAACCCTTTATCTCACACTTCACTCTCTTCAACCGAACTAAAGTAATGATAATTGATAATGTTTAAGATTGACCTCGGCTCCTGAAACCTCTGACAACATCAAAGATCCATCAACCTGTTCATGGTGATGAATAAGTGACAGGGGAACCCAGTGCTCCCACAACACTGTTTTAGTTGGCTATTAAAAACACAGCACACTCAAAAACTCACTCCTCCCAACATCTGAGGGAAACCTGGGAGGCCGAATTTGGGAGATCAGGCCATGATAGCATGGGGTTTAGAGCCCTCGCATATCCACATATGGTTTCCCGAAATACCAGATTTAAGCTTCTACAATTTACAAAGCTAATATTTATCAAATATTTCCAGGAGCAGCATCCTCCTGTGCTCACTTTCTGGCCTTACCTGCTCATTTAAACTGCATGCATTGAGACTGCCTTTTTGACTACGTTTTGGGATTTGGGCCTCCAGCCCCTGACCACCTGTACTTACACACTTTTGCTGAACTCCTGGAAGGCCTGCACTCTAGGTATATTCAAGTGACCTAAACAACACTATGGACCTCATTACAATGTCGGTCGGAAAGCATTCCAATCGACTCCTTGTCGGAATCGGTTCCGACCGACTTTGGTTCGGCGAGTCCGTCCGACCGATTACAATGTTTCCGAACACCATTTGGTCAGATTCCCATTGACTTGAATCGGAGCCTGTGTTCCGACCAACAAAACATTCTCCCATTGAAAAAAGGGGTGGTTGCAGAAAACCTTTAAACCTGTTGCAGGCACCCCATGGTGCCTGCCACACTGTGCATTGTTGTAAAGAGGGGTCCCAAAGTTAGTTTCCGACATCCATTCCATGTCAGACAGACCGATTCGTTAAGGCTGTCCAAATCGGACATCGCAATACGTCGGTCAGATACACGGTTCCTAGAGCTGTACGATTCAGCTCTGACCGACTCAGAGTCACTGAATACCTGTCTGAACTGAGTCAGAAAGACCGAATGGTTAATTTCAAAATCGGTCATGCGGAAATGCTTCCCAGTCGGTCGGAAACATGGGTTCAACCACGGTTAGAAAATCTGAATGTCATTTGGAGCCTTTCCAACCGACATCGTAATGAGGCCCAAGGTTGCAGCTGATTTCCTTGACCTGGAGCTTCTGTTGGCCAAAAGCAATGGAAGGCGACATTCCCACTTTCAATAGAAGCCTTGCGTTCAGCTGTTTTATGCTCGGCCCAGCAGAGAGTAAAGCCTTGCATAGAGAAGAGGCTAAAGGCCTCCACAAACACCTGAATGCTAAAGATTCACACACATTCTAACGATTTTTGTCCATACACTGGGTACTCCAGTGCTACGGCTCCTCCACCTTCGTAAAGTACTACGTTGTACCCGAGGCCCTTCTTCTGATCATTTCAACCTTCCTGGCTCTTCCTACTATCCCAAAATGCTGGCTTTAATGTAAGGCAAAATTTAGCACCGACGTTGAAAAACAACAATATGCCCAACCCCCATACTCTAAATGAGCACTCTGTCTACACTAGCTTTTTTTAACCCCTTCTGCGCTCATGACGAGCTGAGCTCGTCATGAGTTGTGCCGCTCGTCATGAGTTGTGCCGCTCGCACGCTCATGACGAGCTCAGCTCGTCATGTAACGCGGCTTTATGAGAAAAGCAGCGCAGCGCAAAAGTAGCCGCCGCACGGTTAAAACAATTCATTTGTAGACAGTTCCTATGATTGCAATATGTCTGCGTGTTCCCTTCGGACATGCTTAGATCCTTTGGTTGCTGGGTAGGCCTTCCCTATATTGTTGCAATATAAATGGCTCCCTATTTCACTTTATATGACACTTGTATGGTAAATTCTAGATAATATGATTGTATTGCCTCAATGTTATGGAAAATTAAGATACGAATGTCTCAGTACATTGTATGCCAATTTTATTTTGAATTATTGTAGAATTAATTTGAAAACCCATTCACCCAGCATTTTTCTATTTTTAGTCAAGCCAATAATTATCTCTGGTGAGATTTGTATTTTTGTCGTCTTCATTCAGGATAGATATATGTCTCTTTTAGAAAAATGTCAACATTAATATTGTTGGGTACATTTTCTTCTGAGAATAAACGCGTTTATTAGTTTATAAACGTTTTGTGAACATCTTTATCTTGTTTGAAAATATGTCTTGGCTCGTTCTCCTTCCTTGTTAAATATCCTAAGAATAGACAATAATTGTATGCATTCAATTCCCAAACGGCCTAGCCTCCAATTTACAGACTGCCCTATGAAGTGGGGAGACTACTTTAGTTCTAGATTCACCAGGCTATTCTTGCTGGCTCTGAGGCTGATAGGAATCAGAAAAAAGTATATTATCTAGTAGCTATCATATACAAAGCAGAAAAAGTTGTGGTCCTTTCGTTGGAATTTCAAACTCTGCACACATTTTCTAAATCCAATACCTGCTTCACGTTTCTCAGCATTTTATTCAATCTCTGAACCTGACACAGAACCACTTTAGATCTGTCCAATGTGGGTTCCGGTGTCACATTAAGGTCACGTTCTACAATCAACTTATCAGAGTGCAAGGATTGTATCGTAGAATAGCGTGTGAAGAATTAAAATACATTGTCATCATACATTTTCATTATTTCTTGCTCTTTTACCCATACTGCCTCATTTTGTGTCTGCGCTGTGGACCCCCTTGACGTTCTAATGACATAAACTAGAGATAAGTATATTTCGAACTATAAACTGGATACTTCAATGATGAAATGGTTCTTTAGCAGTAGGGGCGAAACCTTTTGAGCATGTGTTGGAGCAAACAGTATAGACTACTTGTTATGTAATATTAAAAACAAAAATCCTCTTAATAGGTTAAATAATTTCCCGAACATTTGATGAGATAAAATTTATGCTGCAAATGATTCTTGCTACTGTGCACTATGGGCCTCATTTATGAAAACGGTTGCTTTGCTGCGTAAATAAAGCGATGCAACAATTTTCACTGTGTCCTCCTTGCGACACCATGGATGCGCCATATTTAATGTACGGCGCTCCATGTCGCAAAGAGTTACAGATACGTCGGTATTAATGACATATCTGTAGGAGCAAACGTGACGCATTGCTGGGGTGGGTCCGAAAACAGACACAACTCCCTCAATGTGTTCTTTCACATGGGAGAAGCCCCATGTGAAAGGGCCTGCATCAGTCTTTTGCCTGCTGTGAGGCAGGCGTGAGATATTGACGCAGTAGCGTCCTAGAAGTGTCACAATGAAATTTCATAGATTACACGGCGCCACTTCTACCACTCTTTATTGGAGGGGAACGTCCACCTTGCATACATTATGCCTGACGCAGGTATAATGTAGCGCAGGCCTTTACAAAGTGACCCATCTGATTATATGCATCACTTTGTAAATATGGGGCAACATTGTACATTATTTACAACACCGCAGCATCACAAAATGTGACGCAACGGCAGCGTAAAAGTGTAGCAGGCCTTCATAAATAAGGCCCCATATGTTGAGAGGCGCACTTAGAAAAATAATTTGCCCGCTAGTGAGAATCAGACGTGCAAATCTATAAAAGGTAAACAGAACCCTAGAGATGACAAACAAGTGAAACGCACAATTCATAGATATCAATGGGGTGGACATAGTTTTAAAAAAGTATAGCATGACCTACAAAAAATTTCAGAAATATGTACCAAAAGAGAAACAAACATCTAATCCAGGACAAGAAGCGTAAAAGCCTAGGTAGAGGGTATCTAGCGAACTATGCCCCACCCACATGACCCATACTTTCACTTCAACGCAATCCGTTCTGCACAGGTTTATGTGCCCTTAGCCCTCTGTCAATCTGCAGAAAATCTAAAAAGCTAAATGTCCCCTAAAATTCACAACACAACCAAACAAAAGTAAAAATGAAACACAGAATAAAGCGCATTCTGCATTCTGCGTGGATAACCAGAGTTCTTAAACTTGTATAGTTTGTCATAAAAGGAATTGCATCAGCTATGCTGAAAACTGACTAAGATCAGCAGTCTGATAGCAAAAGCTCCCGGCCTCATTTCCTAACACGTCTTGAATTTACATACACAGGCAAAGGAGATTTGGAGATTTATTGTACAGTAATTTCCTGTGGAGTGGTTAGATAGAATCATAATCTCAGAACTCCAGGAACACATCTCTAACCTTTACATCTCACTAGACATGCAGCAAGGCTAGCTGTATATCAGCTGCAGAATGAGGAATCCTTACAACCCTAATGTGGCAGAGCTCTCTGTTTGCCCAAGCCTCTTTTAAAAGCCCATTTGTAGTATTGTGAAACCACTTGCAGTTAGACCTATTCTTGTATTAACACAACAGACAGGGGCACCAATCCTAGCTTCTATCCTCACATATAAAGCAGGTCCTGTAAACCAATGAAGCTACCTTTTTTTTCTTTGTGTTGGGTCGCACTCCATCAGGGTGGTAAGCGTAGGCTTGCTCTGAAAGCATAGGCACATCCCAATGTTACCGGTAATTGTGTCCAGTGTGTGTGGTAAGCGAGTAATTGTGGGCACCATTGTCTTGGCTGAGACCAGGGCTGAGCATGGCTGTCAGTCACAGTGCAAAAGATCACAGGTCTACGGATGGGATGCACATTCAAGATTTTACTCAAACTGCCATCAGCAAACACTGAGGTATCTATGTCCCATTCAGCCTGTGAGAGTGATCCAACTGGACAATGTGGATACTTATTTTATGCAAAGAGCCCTGGTCCTAAAAGTGATTGTGGTTGATGAATGTCAGCACTGAATGCAGGTCAGGGCAATACAGACAGTACTGCTTGTTAGGACTGTGTCTGGTTCATGCCAAAAATGGGCAATTATATCTAAATATAGGGAGACAGAGCAGAACTGAAATTATTACTAAATAAACTTAAATTATTAAATGTGTATTGATGTATCACACATAGTACCAGCATGTTGATGCAGCTAAACTTGGTGAATGTGTGAGGGTCATAGCTACCAAAGATTCTGGGCCAGATGTAGGTGAGGGACATTTACCGACTCATAAATACCGAATTTTACCGATTCGGTATTTATGAATCGGTAAATATTAAGGAGGGAGATGTAGCTAATTTGTAAATTAGAAATACCGAATCGGTAACATTCGGTATTTACCGATTCGGTAAATACCGAATCGGTATTTCCTATTGATTCCTATGGGCTGTGAAGCCCATAGGAATCAATGGGAAATACCGATTCAGTATTTACCGAATCGGTAAATACCGAATGTTGCAAGGGTGCAGGGGGTGTCACTTTGACACCCTCTAGCACCCGAAGTACAGGCATGTGTGACATGTGGCACACAGACATGCCCTAAGGGCATGTCTGTGTGTCACATTGCACAGTGTGCATGCATAGATGTGCATGCACACCTGGATTCGGTATTTTACCACCCAATAGGATTGGGTGGTAAAATACCGACTCTTAAGGGCCTGTGACACTCTCAGGAGTGTCACTTACATTTGGATTTACCGAATCGGTTAAATTACCGATTCAGTATTTTACTGAATCAGTAAATTTAGCGAATCGGTAATTTTACCGATTCTGTAAAATAATGGCCCCTACATGTGAAAACCCAAATACCGGTCGGTAACGGCCGAATTCGGCCGTTACCGACCGGTATTTGCTCTCCTACATCTGGCCCTCTATGTCTTAGCCAGTCATGGCTTTTCAGCCAAAGCCAATTTGCATGCTAGAAATTGGAAGCCTATACTTATTATAGAAAAAAAGAAAAGTATAATTTACTAGCAGAAAACACCAGGACTAGCGGAATGTGTAACACAGGACATATGACGGCTTGGCAGTACTGATATTTTAATGTGGTTTTGAATGAAAAACAAGGAGTCACATTTTCTTAAAGGACTGGTAGCCAGATTTATAATCTGGCGGACGGCCCATTCCTCCACCAGGGCAACAGAGTAAATAACTCTGTCGGCTTGATGGAGGCAACGTTCGCCAGATTTACAATAGATTGCCAAGCAGATGGTAATTTTTTAAAGCATTGCCAGCACCATCTTCACAGTGGTTCCTGTCAATGCTCTTGGGGTTTGGTGCAGGGGCGTGTCAACAAGATTGAGCCTTGTGCTAAACTACTTTCTTTTTTATTTTCAAAAAGAAAATCGAGAATCAGTTTGAGAATCAGGGTTTTTTTTTTTAGAAAAGAAAAAAGAAAAAACTCTTGTTGCCGATGGCAGTATTTATCGAATATATTAAAAAAATCTAAATTATTTTTTCATTTATAACATTTACAAAAATAATTACAAACTAAAATGAATACACAAACCATTAAAATACAAAAGGTCTAAAGTATTTATTATTTAAAAACATTCAAATATAAATATATTCTAAATATTTTCCAACTACGTGCCCAAATATCCAACATCCACTAAAACAAATACACATCATATTTGAAAAAAATAACACATAATAATTTAATAAATAATACTGAAAATATAATAAACATTACAGCAATTCATATGTAAATTATTAAAGTCAAATAAATAATTTACAAAATCAATAATATGTTTAACTAATTAAAATTATAACAGCCATTTTATGTAACACTCTCTATTAAATTATTTATAAATGAACTAATATACATGATTAACAATCAAATTAACAAATACAAAATAAAACAGACTAAACAATAAGAGATAAATCTTTAAAAAACAACTCTCCAATAAATAAACTTAAATAAAATAAAAAATCTCTATATATACAACCAATCAAAATTTTTAAAAAACTGTACTAAAAAAATTGCACAAACTAAACAAATATTGAAATAACAACAAATTACAAAGCAGTAATTCAAAAATGCAAAATAATAAATAAAATTGCATATACATCTATTTTTAAAAAAGATATCTTACCTACAAAAAAACTATTCTTACCTTCTATAATTTGTACACGATATTTTTGACATCACAATATTTTTAACACAATATTTGTGTTCTG
The DNA here is from genome assembly GCF_964261635.1 of Lissotriton helveticus. Classification (NCBI taxonomy): domain Eukaryota; kingdom Metazoa; phylum Chordata; class Amphibia; order Caudata; family Salamandridae; genus Lissotriton; species Lissotriton helveticus. The sequence continues at coordinate 578,160,299 of NC_136063.1, forward strand.
CAATATTATTGATTCAGTACTATGGTGGAGCACCATATGATGCACATGCAGTTTCCAGCCTACCTGGTTTTAAAAATGTACCCACAGAGAGTGGGGGGGTTGGGGGGAGTTTCTCATTCGCCTGTACCCCCTTGAAAATGGTGAGCACAGGAGGGGCCAAAATGTCATCATCTTCATCTCTCCTCCTGTAATCTGTTGCATTAGTGATTACCTGTCATAATTTTTAAACGAAGCAAGGGTCAGTCTGTCATGGTATGCTGACCTCTATGATTTAGAACAGGTCAATCGTAAGAAGTAATGCTGTTCATAGTATTCCCTTAAACAGGACAATATACTAGGTGTGTTGTGTATTCATATATTCTCTGCTGTCTTGATGGCAGTAGTATCGTCCGGGGACTATGCAGCATGTAATAGCCTCAGATGTCCTTCCCACATGCTAGACCTCAATGTAAGTGCTGGCTATGGCTTATTTCTCCACGTTTTAACACTTTTACATTGAAGTAAGTTACAGTACAATACAACCTGAGACCTATCCCTTTCTTTCATAATCTCTGACAACTGCTCTGTTTTTTCAGTGATCTGCAATTGATGAATTATTTCAGTCATTTTGATTTTAAAAGGTGAACCTTCAAAAATTAGTTGTTCCAGATTGTCTTAATTAGTCCAGATCTTGATCAATACAGATGTTTCATCAGAACGAAAATCTATCTTTTCTCAATTACATCCCTGGTTATGTACTTTCATTATTCTCTTTCCATCTTAAATTTATCTAGTCCAGGCATCTCCAATCAGTAGCTCGGGAGCTACTGGTATCTCACCTGCACACTCAAAGTAGCTCTCAGAGGTGAAGCCAAACCAATCTGATCTCAGGGATTCTGTGTATATTAAAGAAGGCAGCACTACTTGTTTCATTACCCGTAAGAGTTACAGACAGCCAAACCAATGGCAGGACCTCTTGATAACACTCAAACACACACTCTGTTGGCCTATCAATCAATCAATCAGGGATTTATAGAGTGCACTACTCACCCATGAGAGTCTCAAAGCGCTTGGGGGGGCATTTGGGCATCTCCGGTCATTCAAAAAGCCAGGTCTTGAGGCTCTTGCTGAATGCTTTCGGTGTGGGGCTTTGTCTGATGCTGAGGGGGAGTTTGTTCCAGGTCTTGACCGTGATGTAGGAGAAGGATCTGCTTCCTGTTCTGGCTCTGATGATGCATGTGATTTCGGCCAAGGCCTGGTCAGCAGAGCAAAGGTTTCTCTTTGAGGCGTAGAAGGAGATTCTTTTATTGAGGTATTGGGGTTGGTGTTGTGGAGGACTGTGTAGGTGTGTGTGAGCAGCTTGAAGGTCACTTTTTTTTAAGGGGAGCCAGTGGAGGTCTTGTTGGTTCTGGGTGATGTGGTCTTGTCATGGCATACTGAGGACGAGTCGGGCTGCAGCGATCTGGACGGTCTGGAGTTTGTGGAGCAGAGCTTTGTTGATTCCAGCATAGAGGGCATTCCGGTAGTCTAGCCTGCTGGTGATGAGTGCAAGGGTGACAGTCTTCCTGGATTCGGGGGGGGATCCACTTAAAGGTCTTGCGAAGTATGCGGAGGGTGTTGAAGCATGTGGAGGCTACAGTGTTGGCCTATGAGTCTGTCACATGAACCATCTTTATCCACTTTAAATCTACCTAAGAAGGAGATTGGCCATGTTATATGCCCTGCGCTATCAGTCACACCGTGTGTGACATCAAAGAAGAGTGGCAGCAGTAACCAGGGCTGACCCACCAAAGTGTGTGACTGCAAGTACTAGAGTGAAAATGTGTTGGTTGGGATCATGATCAACCAAAGAGCTGAGGGAAGAGAGTAATGATCCAGTCCAGAGAAAATTAGAAGCATCCCATTCATTTTTGTGTGGGTGTGTGACATTGTGTCCTTCCCTAATAAATAGTGTTGGTTACTTAAAGCTACTCCTAGTGTCAAGGGCTGCCAAATATGTATGCTGGGCCCCATCATAAAAGTATTATCTCTGATGCAATTGTGCCAGTTCATGGTATAATTGTGCCATTGCTATATTATTTTCATCCTTGACTATTTTGGGCATACAAGTCTAGTATTTACATACTTGCTGCCATCACTGACATATTAAGAGCATGACTGGCTTGCTTTTAGCCATTCCTGACATAGTGGCAACCCCGTCTCCCATAATAATGTACATAACTGATATATATTGGGCATCCAGCTGTGGCACAGTGGTAGCCCTGGTTTAATGGTGGGCATTATGAGCATAACAGATGCATTAATGGTGTTATGGTGAGCAAGCATGGCCTATGATTCCAATTCCTGGGTATTTGAAGCGGAATTTGTCCATCAGAGGCATTTTTACATGGCGGTACTCAATGAAAACGAAACGCTGATGTTTAGGGACTGTGTATTTTCTAACAATGAAAACTGATTTGATTTTTAAAGAAAAAAATCAGCTTTTTCTGAAAAGGTTTTTCTTCTGGAAAATTGAGTTTGATTGCTCAAATTGGAAAGTGGTTTTGATAGAAAAATATGTGTATTTTTAAAAACTAATATGCTAATGAAGACAAAATATTACAATTCTAAAACACATTTAAAGTTGTTAGCTGAATGATAATTCAATTTGAGTTGGGGAGACTTACTGCTGTGGTAGTACCGTTTGTGGCACACAGCATGTGATGATTAGAATTTTATTTAAGAAGGGTTCCCCTCTGCTCCCAGCCAATTACAGGCCCATCAGCCTTAGAGATGTGTCCCAGAAGCTTTTTGGGAGGCTTATATTAGATCGGCTCCAGAACTGGCTCGAGGAAACTGCTACTCTGAGCCCATACCAGGCGGGATTTAGAAGGGGGGTGTCTACAACTGACCAGATATTCCGCCTAAACCTCATTTATTGGAGGACCGCACTAACCGAGGGGGGCAGCTTGTACACGGTGTTCGTGGACTTGCGAGCCACCTTCGATTTGGTGTCAAGATCCAAATTATGGAGTGTGCTTGCTGACTTAGGTGTCCCGGTAGACATTCTTTCCATTCTGATGTAATTACATCAGAATAATTTTGCTTGTGTCAGGTGTGGCAGGAATGGGAACCTAACGGAAAGATTCCCCGTTGACAGAGGGGTGAGACAGGGCTGTGTGCTCGCTCTGACCCTGTTCTGCCTCTTTGTGAACGGGGTAATCGCCCACCTGACTGGGATCGGCGATATTGACGCTCCCAAATTGGATGGCAGCAGGGTGCCCGCTATCATGTTTGCGGATGACACCCTGCTGCTGTCGAAATCCCCCATGGGAATACAACGGGTACTGGATGGGTTTTTTAAATTTTGCACGGAAAGGGGCCTTGAGATCAATGCCTCTGAAACAAAATACATGATCCTAAACCCCACTCCCTCAACACGCCCTAATCCCTTGCTTGGCACAGTGCGATTAGAGAGGGTCTCTACATTTGTGTACCTAGGGGTAACCCTAAATGAGAATATGACATGGGGGACACACCAGATTAAGGCTAATATGAAACTGGTGCAGATAGTGGGTGGTATCTCCAGGATGGTGAACAATTCAACATATCGTCCACTTGGCCCTGTCATTCAAATTTACAAATCTCAGGCACGGGGGGCAGTTACCTATGGGGGCGAATTGTGGGGCCACACTTCTGCCCAAAACCTGATGATTACGGAAAACAAATTCATCAGGCAGCTGGTAGCTCTCCCATCAAGCACGTTGTTACTCCCTCTGAGATTGGACTTGGGTATTAGGCCAATTGCAGAAGAATTGGGACTCAAATCATTAACTTTCTGGCGACGATTATGGAGCAGCAAAGAACTCATCAATTATAGGACTGAGCTCCAGGAGTTTTTAACCGTACCAAATGCCACCCACATCTCATGGCTAAGCTACATAAAAAGGTTATGCGAGAGCCTAGGTCTATTAGAACTTTGGACTGACCCGGCAAACGCAAGTAGCATGATTACACGCAAAGCATTGTCAAAAGCTTACTACGACCTAAAGCTCACTACTGCTTTGGATAGTACGCATGTGGGTTCTCTAACGAACCTATTCATTCAATGCAAAGACTTTTACTCCCTGGAATGTGTTTTGGATGGCATGACCCCTGTACTATCCAGGAAGTTATTTCTGCAGTGGAGATATGGCACACTACCCCTCAGGTCATTCACCAGCTCTTGGTCTTTGCCCCCGACCTCAGAGCACTGCCCGGCATGCGCGCATTCCCAAGAAACTGACTTACATGTGGTACTCTTCTGTAAAGCCTACCAAAAAATCAGGAAATACTGGCTTGTCCCCCTTCTCAAAAATCTGGGCTTCAGACAGTTCCTCCCTGCGTACAGAATCCTAAAGTCTGATGTGTCACCCCCAGTAGTGTTCGCAGTGGCAAAGTATCTAACAGCAATGTGGCACGCTCGCACCCGCATTTTGATAGCGGAGGTGGACTTTTAATAATTTCAGTTTATTAATGGTTTTAAGCACTTTTGAGGATAAATTGACTTATATTTTGTAGTCCAATTTTTATAACTAGTGTTTTATTGAATTGATTAAATTACAATGACTTTGATTGTCTGTATATCTTTTATGATCTAATTGGTCGAAATAAAGATTGGATTGGATTAGAATTTTACTTGATTGCAAGCATTTAATATTGAAAAACGTTTTCCTAGCATTCTGCTGATAACTTCATCTGGAATGATTGGGTGGTGACTACTGATAACTCGGTCTTAGGGTGGTCACAGTGTAATGTTAATACATATCATCAGCATTTTACAGTTATAAAATAGGCTAGTAGCTCGGCAGGACTTTCCTTGAGCAGAATTAGCTCTCACTACAGAAAAGGATGGAGAGCCCTGATCTAGTCTTTGTTTGAAAATGCAGAAAGCATACAGTGAGGTGAAGGTCGATGGTCATCTGGTATTTTTGGAGCTAGACAACTGAAGTATTAAGCCCGGAGGTAGATTTAAGAGCTTGATCTTAGACTTTTATAGGCTTTCCCTGACCCGTTCCTTCTCAACCCCACTAGAAAGCCTATTATTCACGGCTTATTCCTTGTACAATAATATTCCTTCTTGAAGATTGTTTGGGTTGCTTTGGTCCTGAGAATGGCCCAGTTTGAGAACCAACTTGGTGCCTTATTTAGATCTTGGTATACAGGGTTCTCCATCACAACGATGATGACTATCCTGTTCACCATAATATAAATCCCATAGAATATAAAGGGATTTTTATTTTGGCAGATGGTTTATTCGTCACTGTTGTGACGGATTAACCTGGCCGCCAAGACCTAAATAAGTCCCTTATTCTTTGATGTTAAAGATTCTTGTTCAGACTTTGTGTAATTGTCTGCCTTTTAGTAAGGATTTCTACAGCCTCATCAGATCTAATGATGGCAACCTTAATTATATTTAGATGTTTGATTAACTGGGTTAGCATTTCTTGGAGGTTGCCCTCTATATTTATTTAAATATCTGTATGCCCTAATTGCTTTGGGTACCGCCCTCTTCTTTGGTTTTCTCCATCAGCTCAGATTACTGGAGAGCACAACCTTTGGAAGGCATTCAGTAAACAATTGGAAAATATATAAAAGGAAAAATGTAGGAACTATAACTGCAAATCCACTTTACCCATGTCAAGAGCTGGAGAGTTGTATTGATTTAATTTCAGAGGCAAAGTCCATGCCCTAAGCTGCCATCCCAGCTACAAACGAATTCCAGAATAATCATAATTATTATTAAATAAATCCTAGATGAAATCTAGATCAAAATTAGGAATCTAAATTACTTTCTTCGTGCAAGACATTTTGTAAAAAAGTGGTGTTCCCACCTGTAGAGTAGTACACAATTAGGTTGTGGTAGCAACTAATAGGATAGCCCTGACAACTTGTCATTTAGAAGAGTTTACTACAGAAATTTAACATAGAGGTATTTTATGGCATCCCTACAATAAAAATAATATTTTTATTTGCGTGATTACTTAAAACCATTGCAACAGTAAAACAGCAGTATCAAATTCTATGGCAGGACTGGAGGCGAGGATTATGCTATCTACTTTCTTTATTTTTCCATATCCAGCAGTGCTTAACTTGAACATAAACAAACTATCTTTCCCATGGATCCTAGGGAAAAGTCAACAAGAAGGTGAACCAATCAGCAGTCCTGAACTCCCTGAAAGACGCGGGACTTCTGGGATATGTCCTCTTTCTTTCCTGCACCTCCAGCAGTTAAGTAAAAATGTTTCCTTCTTCCTTATTTGCGAGGTGTATTGGTATTTTTTTCTGTATCGCATCTTTATTGTACTTTAAAGTTGCACTGCGATCCGCCGTAATCATCCTGTGCCGGTGGAGCGTCTCTCATTGCTCCACTCGTTGCACCTACTTGAGACTCGGGCCAATGCGGTAGCCGTGAGACGCTAGAGAGTGCACGTGCAGCTCGAGTCGCATCTCATTGCTCCGCGGGGGATGCGCATCTTTCCGGTCACCTTTAAATCTGACAGCCATTCGACCCTGCTGAGCCTCTTCCCGAGCCACCTGGAAGTCGTTACGCCCGTATTAACAGGTCTGTATACTGAAATTGGCAGCCTGACGCCCGTTCTGAGATTTGTTGGTAGTCCTATTCATGCAATCCTTTGGCCATTGGTGCAAGACACTACCAGCAGGACAATACCTGCCAGCTCATAGGCTGTAATTGGGGCCTTGCTCAGGCGTCACAGGAGACCCACAAATAAACAAGGTGAGTCCGCTCCAGGGGGTTGTCTTGTGCCCCAGCATTCATGCCTGCGCAGCTAAAAACAGGGCTTTCCAAAGCCGCCAAATACGTAAGAACCTGAGGTTTGCCAAATTAGTGGGGCAGACACCATTAAGGTCCCTTATTTCTTACTAGGCAGGTGCCACGCACAAGCCATAGATGGGGATTATGTTGAGGAGGAGACCCTACAGGTCCTCTCCCTAGATGACAAGTTCTGTGAGGCGGTGGATGCCTCCATCCATGCGGTGGTTGCGTCAGTCATGAGCCCCTTCGAACGAAACCTCATGGAAATCACTTATGCATAAGCTGAAACCCGCCTCCAAGGGTCAGCCCACTCTCCCTTACCCGCATCCCTAAGCACAAATCTGAATCAGCCGTTGATCTCGGCGCCTTTGAACACCTTAAACAGGCCTTCCTCGCCCACGCTTCCCTCGATCCCCCTGATGCATTGGGCGAGGTTCCCCCCCTTGTCCTCTCAAGGCGGGGGCGAAGGCGATGATTCACCAAGTGAGTCCACGGATAAAGCAGGCCCCTCCAGGCCCTGGCGCCTCCTTTCGAGTGACACGGAAGCCCCTTCGGACAAGCTGGTCCCTGAGGACCTTTTGCACCCACGTTCCACGGAATGGGTCCTTGGGGATAAGGTCACCCAGTTAGTAGCGAATCATCTTAGAAAGCCCCTGGAGAAGAAAGTTATGTCCTGCCTTAAGGCTGAATGCCCATGTCCCATCCTCGTGGGTAAGATGGCAGTCACTCCTGAGATAGATTCCCAAATGGGCATGTTTCTGCAAAAATACATCTGTGACCCCAAGAAAAGGATAAATATGTCCTGGAGGGCTTGCCTGGATAAACTCCTGGACACCTGTGGCCCACTCACCAAGATCCTGGACCTTGCAGAGGAAGCTAAGGCTTCCAACTCACCCCTCTCTCCCGAATCTGTGTCAGGCTGGGCTCAGCGTGCCATAGTGTTTCTGGGCAACGCTAATTGCGCCCTCTCAACTGAGAGGCAGCATTCCCTCCTTTCAAAGTTGATCCAAAACTTTAGGACCTCACTTCCTCATAAGCAGGCACAGTGGCTCATGGGGGGCTCAAGGGGAGCCGTATGTCAAGGAGTTGAGCAAATTTGTGGCCACATTTACCACCTTAGACAACACGCAAGCCTCCATGAAGAGGGTCTTCCATCGAATGTTTTCGTTGTGTCGGTTGTGGCAGAGGGCGCTCGCCGCCTGCTTCTATACCCAAGCCCCTGCCAGGAGCTTCAAGAAAGCACAGGAGCAGCCCAAGCAAAGAGAGTTCGTCAAATCCAGAAGAAATTACAGGGGCCGAGGCTCGAGGGGCACCGCCAGAGGTCACTTTTGGGCCCAATCAGGTAAGAGTTTGCCTTTCCCCTCAGTTGCATGTAGTGGGCAGCTTTGCTTTGTTCACACGTAATTAGGAGGCTATTACCACAGATTTATGGTGTTTCCAAACCATCAGGGGTTCCATCAACAGTTCAAGGGATGCCTGGTCCAGGAAGTTCACCAGCGCCCTCTTGTCTTTGCCAAAGCCCAAACTGCCTTGGTGGACAAGGAGGGATCTACTACGCAAAGGGGCAGTAGGCCCATGCCTCCCTCTACACACGGGGCTTCCTAAGCAACGTTTTCTTGCTGGACAAGACTGATGGGGTCAACGCTCGGTCATAATTCTAAAGGAGTCTAGATCTAAAGGATGCGTACTTGGCAGTCCCGATCTTCCCCTCTCACTACCAGTTTCTTCAATTCCTTTGGCAGGGCCACATATACGATTTCACTACCCTCCCTTTGGGACTTTCCTCAGCGCCTTGGTGCTTCACCAAGGTCCTCAATCCAGTGGTGGAGTATCTCGGGGTTTCCACCTCATCATATACCTCTACGACATCCTCCTATTGGCGCAATCCCCGGCGTTGGTAACAGAACAACCACAAAAGGCTGTGGCCTTGCTGCAAGGCCTGACATTCGTTATCAATGAAATGAAGTCCCTGCTTATGCCGGAAAGGCAAACCACCTTTCCTGGGTTAGTCATAGACTCATTGATCAAAACCTTAAGTTTACTAGCCAGGACGATTTCAAAGATTCGATTCAGGAGAACCCTATCCAGGTGTACTACTTGTCTCCTGCAGATCGCCAGAATAGTGGTTCTCCTATCATCCTCTATACAGGCCATCTTCCCGGGTAATCTCCACTACAGGGCCCTCCAACAGCTCAAAGCCACCCACCTGAGGAAGGGTCTGCAGTATGCAGAGCAGGTCCCACTCACAGAGGAACTGTGGCTGGAGATGTGGTGGTGGTTAGACCATATTAAGGCCCGGAATGGGCGGGCCATCTTTGGCTCAGTCCCGGACATGGTTATAGTGTGGGACACCAGCAAATCAGGCTGGGGAGCTTGCTGCGGGGACTCCTTTACAGCAGGAAAGTGGTCTGCAGACGAACAACTTCTCCACATCAATTGCCTAGAGTTATTGGCAGGCTTCTTCGCCATCAAGTGTTGGACCAAGGACAAGGTCAGCTGCAGAATACTTCTCAAGATGGACAATGTCTCCGTAGTCCAATATATAAACCACCTGGCCAGCACCAAGTCCTAGGTACTAGCAGATATAGGCATGAAATTTTTGACATTTTGGATATGGATACCTTCCCGGGGTGTCCAATGTGATCCCGGACTGGTACTTCAGAGCATGGATAGATATGAGTCTATGGCTGCTGGACCCTTGAGTCTTCCAGAAACTACATCCCCTGTGGGGCACGTTCTCGGCAGATCTTTTTGCCTCTCGCCTAGACCATCAACTTCCAAAGTTCTTCAGCTGGAAACCGGACCCTCTGGCAGCAGCCACGGATGCCTTCCTCCAAGATCGGTCAAGGAAGACAAGTTACACCTTCCCTCCGTTCGCCATGATAATGCGCCTATCGGCTCAGGTCCGCAGACAGCTAGCAAGGGTGGTCCTTATTAAGCCCTTATTGGAGGTCTCAAGTATGGTTTCCAGTTTTTCTGGAATTTTCCGGGGATTCTCCAATCCTTCTACCCCAAAATCAGAATATCCTTTGGGATCCCCAGGGAGGTCCCCACCCTCTGATCATACAGAAGGCACCGACAAGCGCTACAGATCAGCCTGGTCCAAGCGGGTGGGTTGGTGTGTTGGGAGATATTACGATCCTGTGGGGTGCGAAGGGGTCTACATCCTGAATTTCCTGGCTTCTGGCGGTTAGTCATATCGCACTATCAATTCCTACAGATCTGCGATTTCGGCGGGCCATGCCCCCGTCCAAGGGGAAGCGGTGTGTGAACACCCATTTCTCTGTAAGCTCATGAGAGGTATCCACCTGTCTCTTCCACCACAACCCAGATATTCTAAGTTGTGGGATGTTAACAAGGTATATTCCCTCTTTAAGACATGGCAGGCGAACCAATACCTGTCAAGGAAGGAGCCCTCAGTAAAACCAGCCATGCTCTTGTGCCTGGTTTCCTGTAGGAGAGTGTCCTAGACCTCTCTGGTTGGATCTTTACCCTCCAGGGGGTCATCTGCCATATTTCTCGACGCACAAAGTCGGGGTCCAGGACATTTTTGTTTCCTGCCTTTGACAGGCATCCCAAGCTGTGTGTGGTGCGCTGTTTGAAGACTTATGAGAGTATGACAGACAAACATCGTCCCCATGGAGAGAACCAGTCATTGATTTCTCTCAGGAAATCTTTCAAAGCGACCTCTTCACCCACCATAGCTAGATGGATCAGATGGGTCATGCAAGAGACGGGCATATACATTTCACACTTTGGTGCCCACTCAGTCAGAGGGGCGATGGCCTCCAAGGCTTTTTCCCTCGGGCCCGCCTCGAAGACATACTTAATGTTGCAGACTGGTCTTCAGATTTGATGTTCAAAAGATTCCAATTCAAACCATTTGTGGACATGGCCTCCCTGGTGGTTGACAAGCTTTGAACAAGCATAATCCTTGCTTCCGGTCCTGCCACAGAATGAAACATTTCCTAGTACACATGAAGGAAAGTTTCAATACTATTAAGGACACGGAGGCGAGGGTTATTATTCCTGCCCGGAGGTTCCTGAGGTTATTAGTCACCTTCCCATCAGGTGTAAGAGAGACAAGGGCTGGGGGTTATCCAGTTCGACATATGGTATAAGTATAGCCTTAAAAGTTTGCTTACAGTACACTATTGACCACTGTTAGAGTTCCTAATGCAGCATTGTGTAAGGATATCTTCTATAGTTGTGCTTTGTTTGCCTTGGTTGTAGCTCTGAGAAATCCCATGGTATAAAAGTTCAGGTTCATTTCTGTTCATCTGGCTTCTTGTAGGCTCAGAACCTGCTAAAATGGACTAGGGGAATTTGGTGATGGGCAGAATGTCTCAGTCAAGAAAGAGGACATATCCCAGAAACCCTGCGCCTTTCAGGGAGTTCAGGACTGCTGATTGGTTCACCTTCTTGTTGCCCTTTGCTAGGATCCATAGGAAAGACAGTTTTTTATGTTGAAGTTAAACACTACTTAATATGGAAAAATAAAGAAAGTAGATAGCATAAATCTCACCTCCATGTCCTTAATAGAATTGAAACTTTCATTCATGTATACTAGGACATTTTTCATTCTCCACTTTAAAAGAACCATAGTTAAAACCTTTAAACCAATAAAACAGTGGTAGTCAAATTTTATAAATTAAAGTTCATGGTTAAATACAGGGGGTTGCAGTTTATTTTAACAGAAGAGAAGTTCTGACATTAAGAGAGTTAGTTAGAATCAAAGAGTCACAGGCTACAGGGCTAAAAGAACTGAGATTAATAACAATGTGCAAAGCCGGCTATGTACCAATCTTTCCTTAGGCAGCTTGTTCTGGGGCAGCGGAATATGGAGTGGAACTCCCAACAGCCGAAGCGGGCAATAGGCAAAGTCAACAGCAGGTAAGATGGCTCTCTGGAGCAGTACTAGTCTGACACTTAGTTGCCTGTTATGAAAGCCCAGTTGGCCAACTAAGTACTGGTATTTTTTACGCCTTGGCCATAAATTTCACAAGGCAGCAGGCCAGCTGAACATCTCCACCTTCGAAGCATGCTTTCACTGCCTGCCTGCATGTTCTTATCCTCTTAATCTTTAGGGTGGGTTTTAACTGGAGTATATGTTCCTTTTTTAGTCTCCCGCATATGCACAGTAAACGTATCACATCATCTCTTGATTCTTCACATAGTCAACAGTTGGTGGCTGTCTGTAGTCGTTTTCATGTAGGCAGATGGGGCAGTGATGCAAGAGTGCCCAGATGCAGGTGAAGATATTTTTCCATTGTCGCTTTCGTAAAACCTGCTCCCAAGTAAGGTTTTGGAGAGGTTTTAGAAGAACTCCTTAGGACAAACCAACCGTGTGCCCTTTTTTTTGCACAGCTTTATCCTCCACTACAGACACCATTTTTACTGTTATATTTACAATTTGTTTGAATCTTTTGTGGGGTACGACCGCCTCCCAAAGATCTCGTAGGCCCAGACGATCTATTGACTCTTGCTGATAAGTCATGGCTGCGCTGTCTTTTTTTAACTTGAGCTCCTTCCACAGATGCGCATTCAGAGTCCCAGGTTCCGCTCCCTTGATTTTGTGCCAGCATTTGGCAAAGGTACCATTGCATGCTATTTGTTGTGTCTGCAGGCCAAATTCTAATTTTATTTGTGCCGGCAAAGTATATTCAGGTAGGTTAAATATAATTCTCAAGTCCCTCGCCACTGTGCCATCCAGTGTGCCTGTGCCTCTTCCTCGTAATCATTTGCTCCTGTAGGTGATGGTTGGGATAAGCTTCGCTTAGATCACCTGGAGCAAAGGCGTGAGGCTTAGGTCGGTTGTTTTATATTCAAGTCTGTTTTATTTTCAGGCGATAAGCCGTGCTGCAGATTCAGTATTACACAGCGTTAAGCCTACAACCCTAAGCAGGGCCGGCCGCGTAGCAACTCAACGTTGGGGCCTCAGGGCCTGTACAAGAAAGCAATGCTCTACACAGCGTTTTGCCTACAACCCTATTGGGCCGGCCGCGTGATATGTTGCAAGCTGTTGTATCTTTCAGATATGCAGACAATCCGGCTTCCTAAATCAGTGACAAGAGGTGAACGGGCATCTAGCCCAGCCTTTAAAGGCGACCCAACGGAGCTCGACTTCCAAAAAAGTAACCAGGAATCAAAGAAGAGAAGAGGAAAGAGCGATGAGGAGGAAAAGGAGATCACTAGAGGTAAGAGAAAGAGGAAAGGACAGCAAAGGCAAAGAGGGTGCACGTTAGGGGAAGAACAACAGGGTAGGCCCAAGGCATCGCCCGCGCCTCCGGGGGTTTCTAGGGAAGTAGTCTGCCGGGGTCAGGAGGAACGATGGCATCTTCAAAGAGGCGCAGCGTTCTGAGCCTGGTAGGCATGTGACGCGCATGTTCTATAGAGCAAAGGTCTTGGACCAGGGGCTGCCAAACTGCCTTGAATCGCGTGTCACGCGCTAGCAGACGCGCTGTAAGAAGCTCCATCGTTATGACGTACCAGAGCCTTACAAACCAGGCTGCAATTAGGTTGGTTGTTATGAGTGTGATATTTTTTAATGCAACCGCCGTTGTGTTACCTCTTCTTGCCAAAAACGTTCATTTGCTGTCCATTATAATGCCCAGATATGTGTACACTTCAACGGTTTCCAGCAGTAGTCCTTCCATTTGCCAGCAATATCTCTTTGCATTCTTTTTTTCTTTTACCCACATCACTTTAAATTTGTCTAGTTGTATATGTAATCCATTGGCAATAGAAAAATGATGCATGTTGTCTATTACGTGTTGAAGGCTAACCGCGGTGCTGCTGATCAGAACGATATCGTCGGCATAAAGTAAGTTTGAAGGATAAGTCCTCCCTCCCAGAATATGTTTGCTTTCCACTACTACACCCATGGGATGATTTCATTTGGGCATGTCAGCCAGGTCCTAAAAATTGTGATTTAACATGCTGCTGTTTTCAAAGTCATTTCTGTTCTTTCATTCCATTTAGCTAGTACATACCAGAAATGTTGCGGGGAAATATTTTTTTCTGTATTCACATTTTGAAAGCCAACACATCTCTAATACAGCCCAGTGCTAGGATCAGTGAGATATCTCAGCGGTGCTAAAGGATTCAGGAAAATATGATTGTTGCTAAGTGAGTGGAGACTGACCACAGATATTTAAAATATATAATAATATAATTAATCACTTTACTGTGATTGGCTTAATGTGTACACAGTGAAGTCACCTTTTGTACTGGTAAACACAGCATGTAATAAATCTGTGGCAAAGACACAAACAAGATTTCCGTGAGGCAGGCAGCACTACATTTAGAATTTTCAGGAACAGGGCTTGATAGCAGTTATTTCTTTTCAATATACGTGTTTAAAACGATGTGGTACTGAAGGTTCGGCATCAAATGTGGTAGTACATACAATGTGGGTCTTCCAAGTATTTCGGGAGAATGACAGCTCTCTACCAGTGTAAGAGGGGCCATCTGAAAAGAATAGCCCCAGAACCAAACTGTGGCTGGTACTTCACCCCATTTCTACACCCAATTTGTATAAAGGGAGATTACTGAAATCCATTGAACATGTCAGTGTAAAACTCCTACCTAACCGAACCCTTAACTCCTGATGATATTATTGCTTGCCCCTCAAAATAACTTGCATTGCAACAAAATGTATCCATCGCCTCATGCCTCCCACCACAAACCTCCACCAACAAACTTGGAGCTATGACACCCCCACCCCCAACCCTCCCAGGGCTGAAAATACTGTATGCTCACCATCGCTCCTATACCTTGACATAACCTGGGATGTTCTACTTGGGTATCCATGGTGCCTCACCAACATTCTATTATCTCCTTCTTCAACTTTCTCCCATTGAAAACAATGTACGGCCCAGTAACACAAATCGCCCATCCCTGGCCATTCCAAATCCCTCTTGCCTTTCAGCTCTATGAACCCTTTCAGCCAGAAATCTCCCAAAATACTCTGCCAACAAGACCCTTTCCCACTCCCCAAAGCAAAAGCTTTGATGGAACACACTTTCCTGAGATACTCACGCAACGTCTTGATTCCCTAATACAATAGCTGCAATGAATGGGAAAGGAAAACATACGTTTGAGCATGAGAAGAGATTATCATAACAACAGACAGAAAGGAAGAAAGATTAGATAGAAAGAGACAGGAAGAGAGTATAAAAACAAAACTGAAGATGGATAAGGAATTATCAGCAGGCCAGATGCCGCTGGGGCCCAAGATGAGAGGGTCATGTGAGGCTGCATAGGGGCCAAAAGTTCACAATGACATCTGGCATTGTCTCTGACATTGTGGGGCCCTTCAGCAGCAGTATCATCGCAAAGCCATTAAAATGGGACACAGTCAAGAGAGAAAGAGAGAGAGAGGCTGGAAGGATAGGACCTGCAACAGATCCCAAAGACGAAGACGATGAGAGCTGGATTGGGAAGTGGTGGTACCCCACACGACTAAGAACAGACAAACAGCAGTGCCATAGCCATCTGATGATGGGTCCTGGCGTACGTGGGTGAATTCACAGGATCTGGGCTCTGAAGAACCTCAGAAAGGGTTAAAAGCAAGGGGCCGTGGCTCAGAAACAGAAAAGATTCTCAAATTATTATTAATACTTTTTTTTTATTTTTCTTTGCTTTTGCAGTTTGCCCTGAGAATTGATTCCTGCTTCCTTTTTGTGGGTCTGGCTCATTTCCTGATTGTGAGGGGGTTATTACGTCAAAAGAGGCAGTTTCAACTTGTGGAAGCATCTCTGAAAGATTAGTAGCGAAAGTAGCACTAAAAGAAAGAACTAACAGAACTAAGGAAGTCGAGAAAAAAGAAAGACAGAATGTGAAACAAAGAGGAAAACGGCGTTGTCTATACAGGGAGGATGAAGCAGAGTTTTGACAGACATAATAATTAAAATACAAAACAACTTCAAATACACTTTCCATCCACTAAAAGAAAGAATTGATTTAAGACGGAGGGACAATCAGAAGGAGAAAGAAAGCTGATTTTTTTTGCTGCCACACATTTTCAACATACATACTGGTAAATTATTACCTTCATTTTCGTCTCAGTTTTCTGGAGCGAAATTTGTCTTCATTTTCGTCTAAGTTTTCTGAAGGGTATTCTTTAGTGTGAAGACTAAAAGCAACCCGAAGTAACAGTTTGAGACGTTCTAGAATTAAGAAAGACAGAGTTACTTTTTGTAATATTGATTCTTTTTGCACATATAAATGTAAGTTAATTAACAAATATATGCAGAAGTACTGAAGCATAAAAGAAAGAATAAGAGACGCTCTGATTATATTGCTACTTTGTCTGGCTACTTGTTGTATCAATGAGTTGACATACTCATTCTTAAAGTTTTTGCTTTTGATCCAGTGGAAGTGTTCTAATTATTTTCTCTTACTTCCACTATTCCATTAATTAATCTCCACCGCTAGGAGGCGTGGGAATTAGGGTGTCCAAAGCATAACATTAGCCACCCAATGAGAACCATTAATTGGTGACAAACTTACAAGTACGAGGTAAGGTTCAAATACACCATTCTCACAACCATGCTATAGAAATAAAGTATTGACATGGGAAGACCTAAACTCCTAAAGAAGTTAAGTCTAACAACAACTATGAACACTAGGACCTCTGCTACAGCAACACAGAATAAAAGAAGCGGAACTTTATACTCTGAAAAGATTAGCTGATTCTGCCTACAACGCATTTAAAACTAAATGGGAAAATAGCGCAGTTCAAGGAAAGAACATCATGACATAATAGACTCAGAGAATTTAGATAGTTTGGTTATTGTATTAATGATTTAAAATCAATGAAGATAAGCAATTTTTTAAGCATTTCAATCTAGAATATTACAGCATGTAGTATAAGACTACACATTTGGTCAGAGATTCAAATCCAAAAGAGGATGGTTTAAAGGTAACAGATTCCAACTCTCATTAAAAGGCAGAGGATGGTTGTGTCTTTAACAGCATTCAAAAAGGGTTCTAAGCTAAGGGCAAAAATGATAAAGTTTAAAGTCCTCTAGGGATGAGTCCATAAAAATGGGTAAAAGGGTAAATAGGCAAAATCAAGTGGTTCTGCGAAGAAGAATTCCAGACTAACTGCTTAAAGGCAACAGTATCAGTAAAAGGCAGTCCAAAAATGAAAGATCAAAGGATCATAGGAAAAGCATTCGGTCCTCTCGCAAGAAAAGAAAATGCATGGCGTTCGCATATCTCGCAAAGAAATGAAAAATATGGCGTGTTTCTCTCTCACATTGAAACCATTGAGGCTTCTTTTAAAGCCTTTATGACGCTTTAGGTGACGTAGTATCACTCCACGGTGGTCAGTCCATCACATGGTTGGTTTACATTGGAAATCACCAAATACATTTTAATTATTCCTGCATGCTTTCCCATGCTGATCATGAGAAAGAACTGATTTCCCTTGTCAAAGGTAATAAGTATACATTGTAACAGTCCATGGGATAGTTAATTTTCGCACCATACTATTTCTGAGTGAACTCTAAAATAATGTCCTTAAAACTTAAGATGATACATGTACAAAACAAATAAAGCAACATTTGCAGAAAAGTTAAAAGAACATGGTACTTCGCTAAAAGAAAAAGCGAGGCTTAGGAAAGAACATGTTGCATATGTCAGCTGTCAATGAATTAAATTCAATTTGAATCAAATATCATGCATCAAATCAAACACTTATAGCAATGCTTCACCAATGTATTATTACATGAAATAGATTATCGTTTTCTATGCCCTACTGCCACACATTTTCAACATCCAAGGTAAATTATTCTTAAAAACAATTTTCCCAAAATCGTTTCTGGTTTTCGAAGATCATCATGATCTCTACTATCAATTTTGTAAGTTTCGTCTTCCTAACTCGTTTTATCGTATAATTGCATCATATTCCATTCATAATGCATCACAATGAAAGGCAATAGAAATGCTAAGCCACATCATTAGAATCATTACTTTAATCAGTAAGTGAGTAATACAATTTTAATCATTTAGCAATGAATTTCTCTTTTGCTAACACTTTTCAAGCAGGCTTTTACGGTGCTGTTACTTCTTTTGTCTCAACTGCTGTGTCATTTTTTTTAACTTGTGCAAGTGCACGTTCAGGTTTCTGTGCCTAAAATCGATAAATGTGTCATTTATGGTGTTTTTAAATATTAGTGTCATCACTTTCATTGTGCTCATTATAAACCTGCTTTATTCCCTCATACTAGTCCCGCAGTAACCTGGGCTCCTTTTCCTAATTTAGAGTTAGTCACCCGAAATGCACTGAACATAGAATGTTACTGCATCCAACTTTCATGTCACCTGACTGATGGTAAGCCCTTACTGCGCAAGACCATTATCAAGAAAAACAGATCTTTCTACAAATAATACACTTGCTACTCACTTCTGAATCAGTGAAAAAGTGGCCTCTTACCCACGTTAAAACTTTCTTTCCCTTCACTGTTCACTGAAACAATGTCCCCAGACTCAAGGGTACTCCTAACATACAAATGACCAAACCTTTAACCATCTGCACATTCCACACGCAAGAATCAACAATACCTCTGCTCCGAATCACTAATAATGTGGACTTGAGCCGCCCACACCTGATCTTCACTATGTTGGCCCTGGTGGTGGCGAAGAGAGATGTGGCAAGGGGATGGGGAGCGCTGTCACCACCCCAGGTGGAGGAATGGAGACGGGGATGGAGCTGTATATGGCAGCGGAAAGGGTCACCTATAAGTCATGGGGTTGTCCCAGGAAATTCTGGAGAGTATGGGGAAAGTGGAGGAGTTATCATAGCCTTGATGGGGGGCTGGGCTCGGATTAAGGCACTAAGGGTCCCGCTGGAGTGGGCTGGGTCAGGGGGGTGTTGGGAGGCGACCTGGAGCCCCGGACTTGCAGGGGGCCGACGACTGTTTAATGGATCATTCGAACAGATGTACGGTGGGTGGCTGCTGAGTCCTGAAGGGTTGTTGATTATGGTACTGTTCTTGAGGTGGGTGGGTGGGGGGACGGGGGAGGGCAGAGGAATGTGGTTATTCGCTGGTGATGTGCCTAATATGTTTGTGTTGGTTAAAAATGAAAATAAAAATATTAACAAAAAAACAATACCTTTGCTCCATCTACCTCACTTATATAAACCCAAACTAAATACCTGGCCCCAATCCACATCAGAAATAATCTCTTCTCTTCAGTCTGTCTTATTTTTAATTTTATTTTAACAGCATTTATTGAGTGCATAGCTAGCTACCCTAAGGCATCCCAGCACATGCAGCATAGATGGGGGAGACTTGATGGCTCACATAGAAGCATTATAAAACAGCCAGATTTTAAGAAGCTTTCGAAAGGGAAGATGGTGAGTCTCTAAAGCGAAGATGCAGGGGAAGGGTGTTCCAAAGTCTAGCTATATTTTAAGAAAAGGAACTACCTCCACTCCTTATCCTTCTAATTTTGGGAATTGCGGTTAAATTCAGATTAGCAGAGCAAAGGCATTTCCTGGGGCGAATAAAAGTGATGAGTGAGCCTTTGATTAGAGGGCCTTTCCCCCAGAGAGTCTTATGGGCTATACACAGGGATTTAAATGTTATTCTTTAAGAAATCGGCAGCCAGTGTATGGTCTTCAGCCCTGGCTTGGCCGACTAAGTTTTAGGGATGCTAAGTAGTAACCGAGCAGCACAGTTCTGAACAACCTCGAGTTTCCTTATTGTTGATTTTGGTTCTCCCCTACACAGGGAGTTGCAGTAGTCCAAACGGGAAAGGACCAACGCTTGGACCATGATTCTCTTTACCACCATAGAAAGGAGAGGAAGAACTTCCGAAGCAGTCTAAGAGTTCCATAACAGGCTTTTGCCAACTTCACTGCTTGGTGGTCAAATTTGACAAACTTGTCCAGCCAGATGCCTAGACTGTTAATCTTAGTCTTGGGAATCGGGGCAAGTCAGAGACAAATTGGCCATACGTGTTTAAGGTCAATATTAAGCAAGTTGCCCTGGAGCATTAGTTCTGTTTTTTTCCCACTGAGCCTAAGACAAGAGTGTTCCACCCATATTGCCACCTTCTCAAGCCAGGTCAGATGAAGAATTCTGAGGGTGGTTAAGGGCTACTACCAACTGTGTATCATGGGCATACGTGACAATTTTGATCCCATATGGCAAGATAATCTCACCTATCGGTCTCATGTACACGTTAATTAGAGTAGGGCTCAGTGACGAGCCCTGGGGCACTCCACATCTGAGCAATAAGCTCCTGGAATTTTTATCTCCTGCGAAGATTTGGAAAGTTCTACCATCTACATAGGAGCGGAGCCAGGCCAGGTAATAACCCCACCTGAAACACCAACAGTACTGAGTCTGTTTAGAAGTATGTCAAAGTTGACCATATTGAATGCAGAACTTAGATCAAGGAGTATAATAGTTACTGCTCCTCCTTGGTCGAGGATTTTCTTTGCTTCTTTGAATACAGCAAGAAGAGCAGTTTCTGTTACATTTTGAGGGCAAAAACCGGTCTGGGAATAATGCAGAATATTGTGGGTTTCTAAGAATTCAGAGAGAATCATGTTAATATACTTTTCTAGGATCCTCCAGACCATAGGAAGTAAAGAGATAGAGCGATAGTTTCCCAAGACATCAGGTTTTAAGCTCAGCTTTTTGAGTAGAGCTTTCACCATGACGTGTTTCCAAAGTGATGGAACTTGGTCGGTGGAGATAGAAAGATTTATTACTTCCAGTATGGCTGGGAGGCAACGTCCTTGACTTTGCGTAGGAAATGAGGAGGTGCTGGATCAAGGGGGGAACCAGATTTTATTTCAGAACAGATTTCCAAGTCGATATTTGGAAGTTCCTCCAATGAGTGCTCATTGTAATACGGGAACTTGTACATTACTAGAAGGTCACTGGGACATGGGGATCCCGGAAATTCATTATATATATATATATCTCGAATTTTTCCATGAAAAAAATTCAGTGAATTCATTACAGCGATCAGAGGAAACGACGGGTAGTGTGCCTGGAGGTGGAAGCTCTAGGAGGTTCTTCACAATGCAGAATATTTCCCTGGGAGTGTTCATTGCTGAATTAATTGTTCCTTTATAATAAAGTGCCTGTGCTTTTTTTTTATTTTAAATTGGTAAAGTTTTATGGGCTCTCTATAATTCTGTTTACTAAACTCATTGTAGTCTTTCCTCCATTTCCTCTCCATCCTTTTACAAGCTTGTTTGAGAGACCGGAGCTTGGCTGAGTACCACGGCGACATTTTCTCTCTCATCCTTGTGTGGCTAGATTTAATAGGAATAACTGTATCCAGCGAGGACTCTAGTTCAGGCTTTGAGATTTTAAGAACAGAGGTCCAGGTTTCTACAGAATGTTTAGACCACAGGCGGAATTTCCTACTAATAGATTAAGTAACAGTGGGTTGAATTAGAGAGTTCAGAGAAATAGGGATCAAGGAATGATCCGACCAAGGTAAAGGGATAGAATCAGCAACCGACAGCTCATTGTTGTTGGTGAAAACAGGGTCTAAGGTATGACCTTCCTTATGTGTGGAGCCTTTAACTTTTTGCATTAGTTGGATCACTAATAAATCTTGGATAAGATCCATCAGTTTTATTAGGATCATCAAAGTGCAAGTTAAAATCCCCTAAGAGGGATTGTTGGGGGAGGAACTTGCTAAAATAGCCGCCATTTCAGGAAGAGATTTAGGAAATTGCACACACACTAAGACCGGACACAACCTGAAGAAGCAGAGAGTGCACAATGATTCACCATTAGATAGATACATACAGGGGCGGCAATTATCTTTACATGGATTCCTTAACCTTAAGATTTGGGAGGAGGAATATACAATTTTACCTGTAGAGGAAGAGGCAGGTGTTCTGGCCCCTGGCCCCAGTTGGACGCGGACGGTCGCAGAACGGCTTGCCTTTGGCGCCCCCTGCGCACGCCCGCGCTGCCATGCGGCTTTAATCACCAGCCACCCGGAAGTCGTTTCCCAAAGCACCGCCTCCTCTAATCCGTTGTAAAAGCAATGGAACAGCCGCAGTGGACCGGGGACCGGGTGGAGGCAAGCTGAACAACAGTACACGAGATCAGTGCAACATTAGCATTTTAAAACAAGTTAAAAAGAAAGTTAGAAATAAAACCAATACTAGCGAAAAAAATGGTTAACAGCGGTTACCCTTTAGGAGTACTCAAGTCAGCCTGTCAAGCCGCTGCGCGACCGCGCTGCCATGCTGCTGTAATCGCCAGCCACCTGGAAGTCATTTACCAAAGCACCGCCTCCTCTCAACTAATCCCTTCACGCAACTGAAAAGTCGCGGGGGACTGGGACCCGGTGGAGGCAAGCGGAACAACAGTACACGAGGTCAGTGCAAAATGAACATATTAATACAAGTTAAAAAGAAGCTAGAAATAAAACCAATACTAGCGATAAAAAATGTTTAATAGCGGTTACGCTTTAGGAGAACTCAAGTCAGCCTGTCAAGCTGCTCTTGCCCCTAAATTATGCTTATCACACCCTGTACGAATCTTCAACATGGCACACCCCAACAGTTAACCCAGCCTTAAATATGCTTAAAACCAGCATTACTTGCACAGTATGTTAGAAGGGGCGATCTCAGAGGGCCAGGTTGTGCTCACCCGACCACCCCAGGACCCACCTCTCCCGCAGATATTGCCGAGTCTTGTCGTGAGGTCCCCACCGGGGAGGACTTCGAGTCTAGGATCGTACACACTGAGCTCACACCGCACTTACGAACGGACACCACACCGTAGGTTTTTCAGTAAGAAGTTCTTTATACACAGTGAAAAGGAAGTAGCACTCTTATGTACAACGATCGAGGGATCATGAAGTCTTTAGGGATTCGGGAAGAGGGAAGCGGGACAGTCTTTAGTCTTTATGCCCGTACGAAGCGTACCCTGCACACAGCTCTCAATCCTCGAGCCGGGGGATATGGAAGATGATGGTCGTACTAGCTGCTTCACTCACGTCGAGTCGGCTCAGGTCGTGATGGTAGGGTCGATGGTCCAGCCGGACCAGAGTACTTCTCGAGCCGCGACGAGGTCAGCAGGGCTCGATCCGGAGAAGTTCTTGAGGAGCCGCGACAGCGTCAGCAGGGCTCAGATGGTTTCGAGTTCAAGCTCGAGCCGCGACAGCGTCAGCAGGGCTCCGAGGTCTTTGAGAGGACGAGTCGCGACAGCATCAGCAGGGCTCCGATGGTTCAGTTCTGTGTTACGAAAAAGGAGCCGCGACAGCGTCAGCAGGGCTCAGAGATTCAAAGGTTCAGTTCTCCTCCAGGTCAGCCGCGATCAGATCGGCAGGGCTTTCTTGTCCAGGATACAACTGCCCGCTAGTGGTTGGGCGGGCCTTGATCTAGTCCATTGGCCCTTTGATGTCCGGACCCTCGCAGGCGGAGGTCTCATGCCTTGAGGGCTGGTCGTTGGAGAGGTCCGGCGGTTGGCTCTTTGATCCTTTGAAGATGCGCTCGGGAATTCCCAGACGCCCAGCAGGGTCTGGAGTCAGCACTTGGGGAGACCAGAGGTGCGATCGAAACTGGCCCACAGGGCAAGGCCAGAGGTGTGATAGAAACCAGTCTCTCAGGGGAGGCCGAAGGTGCCATCGAAATTCCCTGGCTTATCTCACTCGGGGAGCCCTTTACCCCCCAGCCGGGACTGGAGCGCCTTGGAGTCTGAGTTTCGCTGGGGCCGGGGTCACGCTAGGCCCAGGGAGTCAGGGATCTCGGGAAGGGAAAATGGCTGCCGGGCCTTGGGGGGCATGCAGGTTCCAGGCGCTCGGAGCCGGGAGTGGGACAGGATAAGCGGGGCTGGTCGTCGGTTACGGGGTCTGGCGTACAGGGAGCAGGACGACCAGGGAACTCTGGGTGCATGGCTACGCTAATGGGTTGCTGAGGAACGGGGGGAACCACGCCATGAGGCCAGGTCCAACACGTGTCCCCCCCAGCTGAAAGGCGCAGAGAACTACCCATCCTCTTGGGCGTTCTCTTCGCTGAGGCGGAAGAATCGGGACAGGCCGTCTGCGTTGGCGTGGTCAACACCAGGCCGGTGCTCAACAGTGAAATCCATCCCCTGGAGGGAGATGGACCAGCGCAACAGTTTGGGGTTCTCCCCTCTCATTTGCATTAGCCACCGGAGGGGTCGGTGATCGGTCTGGACCCGGAAGTGAGTACCAAACAGGTAGGGCCTCAGCTTCTTCAGGGCCCAAACCACCGCGAAGGCCTCCCGCTCGATGGTGCTCCACCTTTGCTCTCAAGGGAGTAACCTCCGGCTAATAAATGCCACTGGCTGGTCTAGGCCGCTTTCGTTCACCTGAGATAGGACCACTCCGATGCCATGCTCGGACGCGTCCGTTTGGACCACGAACTCTCGGGAGTAGTCGGGGGCCTGTAGTACGGGGGCAGTACACATGGCGTCCTTCAATGCTTTGAACGCCTCTTGGCAGGTGGGGTCCAGCTGACTTTAGTCGGCTGGTTTTTGGAGGTTAACTCCGTGAGGGGGACTACGATGCTGCCGTATCCTTGATAAATCTTCGGTAGTACCCCCTGAGACCTAGGAACGCCCGCACTTCCGTCTGGGTCGTGGGGGCCTCCCAGGCCACGATCGCATCGATCTTGGGCTGGAGGGGGGCTACGAGGCCGCTTCCGACCTGGTGCCCCAGGTAGACTACGGACCCTTGTCCGATCTGGCACTTGCTTGCCTTAATGGTGAGCCCGGCCCTCTGCAGGGCCGTCAGCACCTCCCAGAGGTGCTGGAGGTGTTCGGACCAGTGGGAGCTGAACACCGCGATATCGTCCAGATACGCGGCGCTGAACTCTTCCAAACCAGCCAGGACCTGGTTAACCAGCCTCTGGAAGGTGGCGGGGACGTTTTTCATCCCGAAGTGCATCACCCGGAAATGGTAGTGACCATCCGGAGTGGAGAAGGCGGATCTCTCTCTGACCCCCTCGGTGAGGGCGATCTGCCAGTATCCGCTGGTCAGGTCGAACGTGCTGAGAAAGCGAGCAGCCCCTAGGCGGTCAATAAGCTCGTCTGCTCGGGGAATGGGATGCGCATCGGTTCTGGTGACTGCGTTGAGCCCGCGGTAGTCGACGCAGAACCTCAGCTCGGGAACAGCACCGGGGGCGGCCGCCTTCGGAACCAGGACCATGGGGCTAGGCCATGGGCTGTCAGAGGCTTCAACCACCCCTAGAGCTAGCATCTTCGAGACTTCGGCCTTGATGCAGGCCCGGACTCGTTCAGGGACGCGGTAGGCTCTGTGCCGTACCGGAGGGCTGTCCCCGGTGTCCACGTCATGGACGCACCAGCTGGTGACGCCAGGGATGAGGGAGAAAAGGTTGGAGAATCGTCCCAGTAACTGGCGACAGTCCTCACGCTGCTCAGGGGTGAGGGAGGAGGAGAGACTCACTCCCTCTATGGAGCCATCCTTTTCCTTTGCGCACAGGAGATCGGGGAGAGGCTCCGTTTCCTCTTCCTCTCCATCGTCAGTGGCGAGGAGCAAACTCAACTCGGACCGTGCGAAGTGGGGTTTGAGGCGGTTCACATGGAGGACCCTCAAGGGGTTCCTGGGGGATTGCACCTCGATGAGATAGGTCACCTGGCTCTTGCGTTCTACCACCTTGAAGGGCCCTGTCCACTTGTCTTGCAGGGCACAGGGCTCCACGTGGGCCATCACCCAGACCTGCTGTCCGGGCTGAAACTCGACCAGAGTGGCATTCTGATCATACCACCGTTTCATTTCTTCTTGACTGGCCTCGAGGTTTGCCTCTGCCAGTTCTCGTAACTTCCGAGTCTGGTTCCTGAGGACCAGGATGTATCGAAACACATCCGGAGGGGGCTCTGGGGCCACCGTTTCCCACCCTTCTTTGACCAGGCTGAGGGCCCCCCTGACGGGGTGCCCGTAGAGCAGTTCGAAGGGGCTAAACCCCAAGGATTTCTGGGGGACTTCGCGGTACGCGAAGAGGAGACAGGGAAGGAGGACGTCCCACTTGCGCCTCAGGGGCTCCTCGAGACCCATGATCATTCCCTTGAGGGTCCGGTTGAATCGCTCAACCAGACCGTTACCTTGGGGGTGATATGGGGTGGTGAACTTGTACGTCACCCCACATTGTTGCCAGAGGGATTTCATGTACTTCGAGATGAAGTTTGTCCCTCAGTCGCTCACTACTTGTCGGGGGAATCCCACCTGGGAGAAGATCCCCATGAGGGCCCGCCCCACTACGGTGGCCGTCACCGTTCGGAGAGGAATGGCTTCGGGGTATCGGGTGGCATGGTCCACCAGGACGAGGATAAATCGGTGGCCTAAGGAGGTCTGGGGGTCGAGAGGCCCCACGATATCTATTCCCACCCGCTCAAAGGGGGTACTGACCACGGGGAACGGTTGGAGGGGGGCCTTGCGCCTTCCGCCGCTCTTCCCGCTGGACTGACACATGGGGCAGGACTTACAGTGGGCCTCCACATCGGAGCGCATGCCGGGCCAGTAAAAGTGCGTGACCAGCCGGTGATACGTTTTGTCTTGTCCCAAGTGTCCCGCCAGGGGCACATCATGGGCCAGGTTCAGGAGGAAGCCGCGGAAGCGTAGGGGTACCACCAGCACTCGGGCTGACCCCAGCTCGGCAGACTTCTGTTCGCTGTACAAAAGGCCGTTTTCCCAATAGACAAGGTGGGAGCCGACTGGTCACCGGCGGCCTGGGCGGCGGCCTGCTGCCGCGGCCCAACCAAGGACGGGCAGGAGGTCTGTACGAGGCAAAACTCTTCTCGGGACGGTCCCCCTTCCTGGCGCTACTGGGCCAACTCGGGAAGGTCGTCGAGGCTCGGGATCGGTTCGACGTCAGGCCCGAGGGGACCTGCGTCGGAGATGAGGCTCTCCCCGGGGGACAGCTCGGGGGTTTCAGATGACATGGGGACCTCGGGGTCCTCGGGGACTGCCTGGGCGTTCTCAGGGATTACCCCCTCGGGGGTGGCCACTCGGGCGGTCATGGAACGGGTGCTCACACAGGCCCATTCGGGCAGGCCCACCATCTCCAGGTGGGTCCTTCGTTCTACCTGCTTCCACGGGGAGCTCTGCAGGTCGTTGCCGAGCAGGCAGTCCACGGGCATGTCGGTGCGGACCGCTACTCGTAACTCCCCGGAGACGCCCCCCCATTCGAACGGGACTTGAGCTATCCGGCAGGTGCGGACGGAGTTATCAGCTGCGATCACCCGGCAGGAGACGCGGGGTACAATTTGGGCTTCGGTGACCAAGTGACACTTTACTGCAGTGATGCTGGCCCCTGTGTCTCGGAGCGCCCCTATGCGGTGGTCATTTACGGTCACCTGCTGTCTGTACTTCTCAGTGTTGTCTGGCAGGGGGGCTCCGGGGACCCTTTCCCTATCACCCAGGGAGACTAAAATCATGGCTGCTGGGTCACCCCCCTCAAAATCCTCCCCCTCTTCTTCTTCTAGGGCTACAGAGGCTATCTGGCGCACTGAGGGACCCGCAGCAGCGGGCTTCTTGAATAGGAGGCATCGGGGGTCATTGGCATAATCCCCTGGTTGCTGGCAATGGTAGCAGGCTTGGCTGATTTGGGGCCCTGGCTTGGCTGGGGGGAATCCTGCTCGCGCTGTGGGAGGAGAGGTTCCGGACTGGTTTCTGGGGGGGCTTCGTGGGGACCCTACCTGGGACCCCCTCTGTCTACTCTGACCCCCCCCTCCCCTCTGGCGGGAAGAGCCTTGTTCATTTCGGCCATAGTCTCCCCGGGACCCGGGGGACTCTGGTGCTCACCCAACGATCTGCCTCGACGGCCAGTTTCCGGGCGTCAGCCAACTTGCTGTCCAGGAGGTGCTGTCTCAGTTCCACAAAGCAATTCATGGACAAATGTTCATAAGCGATGAGATCGATGAGTCCCTCAAAGGTGGACACCTTGCTGCCCTTGATCCACCCTTCCAAGGCCAGGCTGTAGAAATTCACATATTCTACCCACGTGGTGCCGGGGATCTTCTTGCAGTCTCTAAACCGTTGTCGGTACATTTCTGGGGTGAGCCCGTACCTTGTGAGGAGGGCCTCTTTCATGTGGCTGTAGGAGGTTTGTTCGGAGGACGGTAGATCGAGCAGGGTGTCTCTCCCCTCGCTCAGGAATCGACCCCACAGCCCGGCTCCCAAACCGTCCGCGGAACTCGGTGGGAGGTCATGGCGGCCTCGTAGCCCTTGAACCATTGCTGGATGTCATCGTTCTTGTAATACTCTTTTACCACATCCTTGGGGATGTTGACTTTGGGTTCCACCGGGGGAACGGCCTCTCGGGTCCCCGATGTTCTGTTGTCGTCGCTCCGGGCCTTCAGTTCGATCTCCTTCAGGCCGCGTTGGTGCTCCAGCTGGAGTCTTTTCCCTTCGTGTTCTCTCTGGAGTTTCTTCTCCTCCAGTTCTCCTTGCAGCCGTAACTGCTCGATGGCTAGCTTCTTCTCTGCCAACTTGAGCTCTCCTTCTATCTTCAGGCGTGCTAGTTCTAGCTCGTGGTTTCGGTTGCGCTCTCGGTCTGTCATCTCCTCTGGTGACAGACCTATCTCCGTGCTGGGACTCCGCGTCGGGGACTCTGCTCTCTCACCCTCTTGGGCGCGGGTTTCGGTCAGTGGCCCTCCCTCTCCACCGTCTTCAGTTGGCGGGGGAAGATGGGCTCCGGCCTCGACCCATGCTGTCAGGGCTCTTTGGAAGTCCTCCTTGGTGCTTAACCCAGTTGTCGTGATATGGAGATCTTTGCAAAACTGTTTCAGCTCTCGGTGCGTATACTCTTCCAGACGCTCTATCTGGAAGGTGGTCTCGTCGTTCGTTAGGATGAGGCTCATGGTTGTTCTTCGTTCGGGTAGTGTGTCAGTACTGTACGATCCCTAGACGTAGGTTCTTATCCCACCGCAGAGGGCCAGGTTGTGCTCACCCGACCACCCCAGGACCCACCTCTCCCCCAGATATTGCCGAGTCTTATCATGAGGTCCCCACCGGGGAGGACTTCGAGTCTAGGATCGTACACACTGAGCTCACACCACACTTACGAACGGACACCACACCGTAGGTTTTTCAGTAACAAGTTCTTTATAAACAGTGAAAAGGAAGTAGCACTCTTATGTACAACGATCGAGGGATCGTGAAGTCTTTAGGCATTCGGGAAGAGGGAAGCGGGACAGTCTTTAGTCTTTAGGGCCGTACGAAGCGTACCCTGCGCACAGCTCTCAATCCTCGAGCCGGGGGATACGGAAGATGATGGTCGTACTAGCTGCTTCACTCACGTCGAGTCGGCTCAGGTCGTGATGGTAGCGTCGATGGTCCAGCCGGACCAGAGTACTCCTCGAGCCACGACGAGGTCAGCAGGGCTCAATCCGGAGAAGTTCTTGAGGAGCCGCGACAGCGTCATCAGGGCTCAGATGGTTTCGAGTTCAAGCTCGAGCCGCGACAGCGTCAGCAGGGCTCCGAGGTCTTTGAGAGGATGAGCCGCGACAGCGTCAGCAGGGCTCCGAAGGTTCAGTTCCGTGTTACGAGAAAGGAGCCGCGACAGCGTCAGCAGGGCTCAGAGATTCAAAGGTTCAGTTCTCCTTCAGGTCAGCCGGGATCAGATCGGCAGGGCTTTCTTGTCCAGGATACAACTGCCTGCTAGTGGTTGGGCGGGCCTTGATATAGGCTATTGGCCCTTTGATGTCCGGACCCTCGCAGGCGGAGGTCTCATGCCTTGGGGGCTGGTCGTTGGAGAGGTCCGGCGGTTGGCTCTTTGATCCTTTGAAGATGCGCCCGGGAATTCCCAGACGCCCAGCAGGGTCTGAAGTCAGCACTCGGGGAGGCCAGAGGTGTGATCGAAACTGGCCCACAGGGGAAGGCCAGAGGTGTGATGGAAACCAGTCTCTCAGGGGAGACCAGAGGTGCCATCGAAACTCCCTGGCTTATCTCACTTGGGGAGCCCTTTACCCCCCAGCCGGGACTGGAGCGCCTTGGAGTCTGAGTTTCGCTGGGGCCGGGGTCACGCTAGGCCCAGGGAGTCAGGGATCTCGGGAAGGGAAAATGGCTGCCGGGCCTTGGGCGGCATGCAGGTTCTAGGCGCTCGGAGCCGGGCGGGATAAGCGGGGCTGGTCGTCTGTTACGGGGTCCGGCGTACAGGGAGCAGGACGACCAGGGAACTCTGGGTGCATGGCTACGCTAATGGGGTGCTGAGGAACGGGGGGAACCACGCCACGAGGCCAGGTCCAACACAGTACAATGGCAGATTGAGTGTCAGTGGGAGTAGACTTTGACACCCTGTCCTTCAACTATTTAAGGGACCTGTGTTTGCAGAGAGGATGGAAGGCTCCATAAACAACAATTGGGAGATACTTGCAGGTTTTGTTAGAGAAGCTGGGCATTAAGGAAGAAACTGTGATGGTCTAGGGGTTGGGCACATGATAGGAACCCAAGGAGTGAGTGCTGTGGTGTCAACCTCTCTTATTACTTAACATTGGTTTTTCCCAGGTACACCCCAAGTGTGTCGCAACATCTGCTTTCCAATATTTTCCCAGGACATTCCTCCTCCCCCACACCCCAGGCTTCAAGCGTACTACTGTCACAGATTCTTGGGGTAATTCCCTTAGGTGGGTTAAGTTTAAAATGCTAAGGCTATGGCAGGTGAGAATCCCAGGGAGTCTGAGGGGCAGAAGTTAATATTCGTTTTCCAGCAACAGGAGGAAAGGAGGCGGCATATACAGTGGGAATCGCCCTGAGAAGAAACAAAAAGGGAAAGTGAGGAGAGGGAAACTGCAAAGGAAAAGCAAAAAAAGAAGAAAAAAAATGCAGGAAACAGAGAAAGAGTGAGAAGTGGAGCGAATGACAGGGTAGCTTTAGAAAAGGAAAAGCTCAGGATAGCAGCAGAGACAGCTACCTATGGAGAGGCTGATTCCCTCTCCAACTCTGCAGATGCGCCTGCCAAGATTCCAACAGATCTTATGCATATCTATGTCGAAGGCCAAAATATAATGGATTTTTCTTTTCACTTTGAGATTGCTTGCGAAGTGCACAATTTGAATGATGTATCGCAGGCAGCCACTTTAATTAGTCACTTGTCCATAAAATGAATAGGTATTACTGGGAGAATGCCAATAGCAGATACTTCAACCATGAGCAAATGAAGGAAGCCCTGATCAGACTGTTTGGACTGAAGATAGCCCAGTACTTTCAGAGATTCAGTGGAAGCAAGAGAACAATGGTATTCTTTTTGAAACGTTTATGGTGTGTTGCATGATTGGAATGAGTGGGTGAGAATGATGGAGGCCAAGGGATGTCATACCCTTAACCAGTTTATGGAGAGAATCAATAAAGAGTGCTCTACCCCAGTTAGGCAATAGCTATCTGACTTGACATGAATGATCCAGAGACACAGCCAGTTTTAGCTGACAAGTGGTTGGCTAACACGTGTAACAAAGGGCTCGAGCAGCATTGCTTTAAACCAATGTGAGAGAGGAACTCTCAACATACTGGATCCAAATAGAGGGTAAGGGACAGGGAAATTCCTAAGGGTCCATGTGAGGGCTGAGGTAGAAAGGGAATGAGTTTCAATTCAGCAACACAATGAAAAAGGAGGAGAAAAAGGTTCTTCCAAGCCCAAAGTGGTTACTTGTTAAAGGTATCACAAAAAAGGATACTACAAAAATGACTGCCAAGGGAAGGATTCTTTACCAGCCGCACCTATTATAGCTAGTGTGTTGTTTGCAACCTGCAGCACTCAACCTAGTAGCTTGAACATTTGGAAATGAGATCCAGATGCAGTTAGGCACATTCATCTAAATACCACAGGATTTGTGTTGGAAGCAGGTATCTGTTGGAGGAAGGTTCCAGTCCTAAGGGATACTGATACTTACAGGATTATGATTGGGTTGGGAGGAAGTATTTCAAACCAAAGAAATTCTCCCTGATACATATAGCACAGGTGTGATCACCGGTTGGTACAACATGGAGTACCCACTTGCCCAAGTTTGGGTAAAAATCAATAGCTACACTGCAGTGGCCGATGTAAGGATGAGAGACAAGCAAGGTTATGCATGTCTCTTAGGCAATGATCTGTTTGCGGAATCGAAGATTCCTAATGGGGTGTGTGGTTGTACAAAAGTGAGAAAATTATCCTTTTGTTAAAAAAACCCTCACTCACCACCTAGTGGTGACATGCTTCATCATCAGGGTCCACCCTAATGACCTAGCGCCATCAGAGTGTGCTACAACACCTGTTTACAGTGGAGCAGGTTGTGAGTGAAGGTGCATAAACAAAAATAGGTGTGTTAAAAATTGTCCTGGTTTAACTTGGGAGAAACACATTTTTTATTTTCAAGCAACTGGACAATGTTAAAAACAATGGCGAGATAAAGTGAGGGTGATTATGACCCGTGTATCTCTATGTGTGTCTGGTCTACATGTTTCAACCGTAAAGGTATTGTTTAACCAGGTTTTCTTCAGGACCAACAAACCAGGGGAGTGGACGGTCTGCGTCCCCAAATTTGATCATTAGATCTGTGAATTGGAACATCCCCTCCATATTCCTCACATCTCCAAGCTGTACTATCCCCTTCTCCACCCAGCCCGCCATTGTATTGTCACCAAAGATGTGCCTTGGGAGGGAGATATTTTTATATATTCTCGTATACCAGTTGTATCGGCCCAACCCAAGTTTTTTCATCACTACAATCCAAATCTTGATTGCAGCTTGGACTGTCTTGAACCTGGTTCTTTTAAAATAAGCAAAATCAATACATTTGAGGAAGGAATTCTCTACCTCCGGTCCCAGCACAATGGAGTATATCCTAGATGTGTCATTCATTGTTCTAACGTCTACACCACCCCCCCCTATCAGTCCCCGCATATATTGGAGTGCAGATGCCCAATAATATAATCTAAAATCGGGGACCCCCCACCCCCCCTTTTCTCTTTTTATTTTAAATACAAAAATTATTTATAAGTATGTTATATTTAATTTCTATGCTATCTAACGCTTTCCCTACTGTTGCACTCACTGGTGTGGGAATAGTCATTTTTACCCCTACGCTATCCAACGTTTTCCCTACTGTTGCACTCGCTGGAGTGGGAATAGTCATTTTTACCCACCCGCTATCCAACGCTTTCCCTACTGTTGCTCTCACTGGTGTGGGAATAGTAATTTTACCCCTATGCTATCCAACGCTTTCCCTACTGTTCACTCACTGGAGTGGGAATAGTAATTTTTACCCACCCGCTATCCAACGCTTTCCCTACTGTTGCATTCACTGGAGTGGGAATAGTAATTTTTACCCCTACGATATCCAACGCTTTCCCTACTGTTTCACTCTCTGGAGTTGGAATAGTAATTTTTACACAACCGCTACCCAATGCTTTCCCTACTGTTGCACTCATTGGATTGGGAATAGTAATTTTTACCCCTACGCTATCCAACGCTTTCCCTATTGTTGCACTCACTGGAGTGGGAATAGTAATTTTTACCCCTACGCTATCCAACGCTTTCCCTACTGTTGCACTCCCTGGAGTGGGAATATAAATTTTTACCCACCCGCTATCCAACGCTTTCCCTACTGTTGCACTCTCTGGAGTGGAAATAGTAATTTTTGTCCTTACGCTATCCAACGCTTTCTCTACTGTTGCACTGTCTGGAGTGGGAATATTAATTTATACCCCTACGCTATCCAACGTTTTCCCTACTGTTTCACTCTCTGGAGTTGGAATAGTAATTTCTACTCACACGCTATCCAACGCTTTCCCTACTGTCGCACTCACAGGAGTGGGAATAGTAATTTTTACCCCTACGCTATCCAATGCTTTCTCTACTGTTGCACTCACTGGAGTGGGAATAGTAATTTTTACCCACCCGCTATCCAACGTTTTCTATACTGTTGCACTCTCTGGAGTGGAAATAGTAATTTTTACCCCTACGCTATCCAACATTTTTCCTATTGTTGCACTCTCTGGAGTGGGAATAGTAATTTTTACCCCTATGCTATTTAACGCTTCCCCTACTGTTCAATTTTTTTGGAGTGGGAATAGTAATTTAATGTTCTACGCTATCCAATGTTTTCATTACTGTAGTTTTTTCGGACATTAAATAGTAGTATTATTCATTTATGTATTTAATCTTTTTTTTAGATAATGTTGTATTTAATTAACTTTAAAAATATTGAAATATATTTAATTTTATTAATTTATTAAATATAATTATTTATTTTTATTTATGTTTTATTTTATGTGTGTAGATGTATTTGTAATTCATAGTATTTTTTAATAATTTATAAGTCATTAAAATAATTATTGCAAATTATTATTTAGTAAGTATATATTATATATTGTATGTATATTTTTTATTAAAGTTTTATTATTAAATATGTATTATTTACTAATTTTAAACATTATTAAATATGTTTAAATATGTTTATTTTATTATTTACTTTATTTAACTGGATTGGGAATAGTAATTTTTACCCCTACGCTATCCAACGCTTTCCCTATTGTTGCACTCACTGGAGTGGGAATAGTAATTTTTACCCCTACGCTATCCAACGCTTTCCCTACTGTTGCACTCCCTGGAGTGGGAATATAAATTTTTACCCACCCGCTATCCAACGCTTTCCCTACTGTTGCACTCTCTGGAGTGGAAATAGTAATTTTTGTCCTTACGCTATCCAACGCTTTCTCTACTGTTGCACTGTCTGGAGTGGGAATATTAATTTATACCCCTACGCTATCCAACGTTTTCCCTACTGTTTCACTCTCTGGAGTTGGAATAGTAATTTTTACTCACACGCTATCCAACGCTTTCCCTACTGTTGCACTCACAGGAGTGGGAATAGTAATTTTTACCCCTACGCTATCCAATGCTTTCTCTACTGTTGCACTCACTGGAGTGGGAATAGTAATTTTTACCCACCCGCTATCCAACGTTTTCTATACTGTTGCACTCTCTGGAGTGGAAATAGTAATTTTTACCCCTACGCTATCCAACATTTTTCCTATTGTTGCACTCTCTGGAGTGGGAATAGTAATTTTTACCCCTATGCTATTTAACGCTTCCCCTACTGTTCAATTTTTTGGAGTGGGAATAGTAATTTAATGTTCTACGCTATCCAATGTTTTCATTACTGTAGTTTTTTCGGACATTAAATAGTAGTATTATTCATTTATGTATTTAATCTTTTTTTTAGATAATGTTGTATTTAATTAACTTTAAAAATATTGAAATATATTTAATTTTATTAATTTATTAAATATAATTATTTATTTTTATTTATGTTTTATTTTATGTGTGTAGATGTATTTGTAATTCATAGTATTTTTTAATAATTTATAAGTCATTAAAATAATTATTGCAAATTATTATTTAGTAAGTATATATTATATATTGTATGTATATTTTTTATTAAAGTTTTATTATTAAATATGTATTATTTACTAATTTTAAACATTATTAAATATGTTTAAATATGTTTATTTTATTATTTACTTTATTTAACTTTTTTTTTTTACTCAAAAAAACAATATTTTTACTTACGATATTTTTAACATCGATATTTTTTTCCAATATTTTTGTACTTACAATGTTGTGGATAGGATGTCGATATTTTTGTCTTCGATATTCCAGCGTCGATATTCTGTCCATCGATATTGTTTCAGTGAACCGTGATGTCCCACCAGGCAGAAGGTAGGTATGTCGAAGGAATTGGCCTGCCAGCCATTCAGCATCTTCAGCCAGTGTCTCGAACATCAGTAAGACGCCACCTTTATATAAATCGCCCAGGGTATCCAGCCCGCAGCGTGCAAGGTCACCAGGGCTGTGTCGGATGTACCCAGTCTACCCCTTGGAGTCCCCATCAGTGTCAAGATTGGGGCATATGGAAGGGTTACGCGTGTAAGATATAACCTCCTCTTATAGCATTTGTGTGCCAGTCCCAAGTGTAATTGAGGTGGTCGCGGAAGTTTAGCAACGGGGTGAAACAGATGACATATTTGAGAGTGGGTCCAGGGCTGGTCCATAGCCGCTGCGTCTTCCAGACACCTGCCGTCTAGCCCTTTTGTCGCCCATTGGAGCTGGGCAGCTAAATAATACAATTCCACCGGTAAATTCTTCACATGATGCTCCGAAGGGGCAGCAGGTGTTTCCTCAAGTTCCGCATATGTGGTCCTGGATAGGCTCCTCTGATGCTAGTAAGTTTTCTGGGATCCTCCCCAAAATTTGAGGGGGACACTTCTGGTGCTGGCCCTCAGTAGGGACTTGGGCTCACTCTGGTCATTATGACAGCCTCCTCTTTATGACAACGGTCTCGAGCAACCATGCTCCTTGCTTTATCCCGGTGCTACACCTCACCCAGCATACAGAGTTACCATCCTCACTCTGTACACAGGCTATGGCCCGATCAGCACAGCATCGATCTTTAAGGCAGCCCCATCTGCCATCTGGCGTCGCAGACTTAATCTCGCACACAGGCCATGGGCCGATTAGTGCAGCAACGGTCCTGGCAAACTTCATGACGGCCCTCATATGGGGATTGCCTACTTTTCACTGCACACAGGCAATGACTCTGTTGGTGCCACAGTTGTCTCCTCACGCCTCACTACAGGTATTCATTCGCCAGGATCCCCCACTGGACCTCGCACCCTCCAACGCTCTCCTCTTCCTCACAGGGCACACTGGTCTTGGCAAGCAGGCTGACATTGGTGCTCCAGGCTCACAGGACAAGTGATTGAATTACCTGGGTGATATCCCTCACCAAGCTGGGAGAAGGCAGGTCTTGGCCACCAGTCCTGGTCACAGGCAGAAGTCTTGCAAAGCTCCTCTTACTCACACAGCCCTACTGGTTGATTGACCCTTGACAACTTTTGGGGCCTTGAGCTTTCCTTCTTATAGCTCATTCCCAGACAACAAATGTGATTTAGAGTCTGAGTCTTTGAACTTCATTTTGGAGGTCTGCTTCCTTTTGAAGTGCTCTCTTTTCTGCACTCCCTCAAGAAAGCAGTCTGTCAAAGCAGAAGACACTCAAAATTTGATAGCCTCACAACACAGACTATGGAAGGTACTGACTAGAGGTTCACACATGAATGTTAGCCATAGTATTATGTGTATCAAAAGGTTATCCGAGGGTCTCAGCCCTAATGTCAATGATTATTTTGTCAGCCCCATCTCCTTCCTGAGATGTGCTCAGCATCCTTCCTAATGACCGTTCTCTGAATCAAAGAGCACCCTTTGAGTAAAAAAATTATTTGTTCTCATCTAGAGAAATTGATTCATAAGATGGTGACAAATCAAAAAATACCAAAGTTGTGCTCAGCTGCATACCAGGCCCAAACTTAGAGGCCACCCCCGAGGTGGAGGGACCGTCCGCAGGGGCAGCGGCGGTCCCTCCGGTGCTATTAGGATGTGACCGCCGCCCTGGCGGTCACATGCCGTATCTTTAACCTTGCGGCGGGTGCTGCTTGAAGCAGCACCCGCCGCAAGGTTAAAAATGCATGCTTTGCGGTGCCTGCCGCTTTGTGCATGTAAATGCAGGGGGTACCATAGGTACCCCCCATGTGCACCCACACCCCCCCTTCACCCTGGGGGCCCGCAACGGGCCCCAAACACAAAAGACCACATGCTTTTCCACGGCAGAAAAGCCGCCGTGGAAAAGCATGTTTCAGCCTGCATCGTGATATGGCTGGCGGTGTCTTGCAGACACCGCCATCATATTTGCTAGCATACACCGCGGATCAGCGGCGGACGGACTTGCCGTCCGCCGCTGATCCCACCGCCATCCTAATGTGGCGGTGGGTGTTTCCAATGTCCGCGGCGGTGAATCGGCATCCTCCAGGCCGGTGGCTTCCGCCGGCCCGGAGGATGCGGATTCACCGCCATCCTAATCGGCCCCATAGCTTCCATACCTCTGATTATGGATGTCCAAAAAAGATGTAACATTGGACAGCTTAAAAACATATGAACATCATCGACCTTGAGCTGGAAGCATTTCGGGCATTTTGGGGTTGGACCCTTCGCAAATTTAGATAGTTTTAAGGGGGACCAATACACCCTGTAAAGACAAAAAATATGATTTATTTGTAAGTTTGCAGGACATACTGTAGAATGCAAAATTATAAGATACTTACCATAAATCTTCTGCTTGGACGCCAGGTATTTACTCTGCATACAATTCCGATGGAAGTCAAAATTCTCTGTCTGCCAGGTCCACCAATACCCTATATAGGGTCGCCACCTCTTTCTTTTTCATGATTTTCTTGCTCAGAATCATCTCTACTTCGTTAGACATACAGATGGTCATGCTGACCGATTGATGCCAGCTCTTAATTTGCATATACTTAAACCGTAATTATCCGTAAGTATCTTCAGCGATTCCCAAGAAAGTAGGAAGCCCTCAGGTACAAGTTGTTCCCATCTTAATAGTCCAGCCATTATTAACGGGCTTGCTAAAGCATCTTTGGCCCACTCAGGTGAACCCAGAGCATTCCAAATGGGCGCCAGCGCACTATAATAGCTGATCTTTAGAAGCTTCCTTACTTTGAACCATGTAGATGCTAGGCTCCTTAGAATTTTTAAGCGAAACCGAAACTTAAACAAAAATCTTGGGTCTTCAAACTTGTATATATAGCCCTGGTTTCCTCCCTCAAATTCTGACAACATCTCTTTAAACATTGTACCAATATCAGAGCTGTCTGGTTTGTTCATCAGCATTTTGCCGATTCTGATAAAGAATATCCATGCATAAAATACTAGATCTGGCAGGGATAGACCTCCCTTTTTCTTCTTCCTATGTATCTTCTTTCATGATTTCCTAATGCCTTTAGAAGCCCAAATAAAACTATTTATTCTAGCATGGAGTTTTTTCAATCTCTCTTCTTTCAATTTCAGGGGGATGTTTTGAAACAAAAAAATAAGTTTGGGTAACGCCATCATTTTCATTAAATTAATTCTACCTATAAGCGTTAGAGGTCGATATGCCCAACTTGTCAAGGAGTTATATATTTCTTTACTACATTTGCGCAAATTTGTGTCTAAAATATCATCAATGTTTTGTGTAATCATGATGCCCAGATATCTTATTTCTTTTTTCATTGTATAAGGGATAGTGTCCAAATTCCAGGACATACATTCGGTCTTGGCTGCATTAATTTAATAACCCGAGATCTGACCAAACTGCTGCGCTTCCTTATAGATTATTGGTATTGCATTATTTAGATCTGATGTGTATACTATTAGGTCGTCGGCATACAGAGCCACCTTCCTTTCCCAAGTTTTATATTTAAAAGGGGCTATTTCGAGGTTATTTTAGATTTTTCCCGCTAGCGGCTCAATATATAAATTAAAAGTAGCAGGGACAGTGGACAGCCTTGCCTTGTACCCCGCTGAATTTGTACAGGAGCAGACAGGTTTCCATTCACTAATATTCTAGCTACAGGGGCTAACTGCCCTACAAAAATTCTCCCCAGATTGTATGCTTTCAACATATACTTTAAATAAACCCAATTGACTCTATCAAATGCCTTAGTTGCATCCAAGGAAATGATAACTAGTGGTAATTTGTAGAGAGTTGCTAAGTTAATTGCCCCTAACAGGTTATAAGTAAGATCTTGAATTCCCCTACCCAGTACGAAGCCTTTTTGGTCCCTGTGCAATAACCCCCAAATCACCCCATTTAACCTCTCTGTTAAAATCTTCGCAAAACTCTTCTAATCTACATTGAGTAGAGAAATGGGGCAATATGAATCACAAAAGTTAGGGGACTTTGCTGGTTTAAGGATCAATGATACCGTGGCTTCGTTCCAAGATTGTGGCATATTCCCGCCTTTTTCAAGAATATAGGAGAATAGTTCCTCCATCACCGGAATCAGAACCTCGATAAGTACCTTATAAAGCTCCACAGGCAGGCCTAGCAGCTTTACCAGATTTCCCTTCTACCAATGTTTTTTTTATCTCATTGTTTGTTATCGGGCTACTTAAATTAAGGACTTCATTCTCTGTGAGTTTTTTTGGAGTGGTCTTGACCCAACCAAGCCCTGATTGTTTCCACCTGGATGGTTAGATCTTCCCGGGAGACACTTTTAAAATATTTTTGGAAAGCTTCTTCAATATCTGTGGGACTTTCTAGTAGCATCCCATCAAAACTGAATTCTTTGATGTTCCCTCTGGCAATATCTTGCTTAGTCTTCTATGCCTGAAGCTTGCCACAACTCTCCCCATACTCAAAATGGGCAAGTTTGCTAGCATGCCATCTTTTTGTAACCTCAAATCCATCACCTCAGCCAGATTAGAATTTAAAGATTGCAGCTTTGCAGAGACATCCTCGTCTATCATATTACACCCTTGAATAATGTGATCTTGTTCTAACTTTTGAATCTCCCCCGCTATCTTTCCCACCTCAGCTCTATACTTTTTGTCCAGGTAAATGCCATGTCCTATCTCCCGAGCAGCGCGAGACCAGAGTCAGTCCTGGACTTCCAAAGGCTCCCGAGACTGGCTCTGAGCAGCGTCCACGGTCAGTGCTTCTGTTACTCCCGCCACCTCCACTACGTCCGTCTCTCAGCAGAGAGTATAACCCAACCACACTCAGAAAACGCAACTTGCCAAGTCTGCAGACTGCCGCCAGCTATATATATATATTTTCTTAACCTCGCCTTATAGTTTTCGGCAACTGGATCAAAGCATTATAAAAATCATATTTTCCAGGTCATATTGCATTTACCTGGAGGCTTTCGAATCCGTTTAGATATCCTGTCTTGCTCCTGACTCGCAGGGAGCTCCCGCGACCAACTACTCGCTGGCCACCATGTCCTCCGTCCTCTTTACACATTTCCACCACTGCTCCAACAAATTATTTTTTACTTAATTTTACTTGCACTGAGAGAAATTTGTAAATTTTGGGTCAAAAATGCATCTCCGTTGTTAACAGATTGGTTAATTTTTATTAAATATACAATGAAACTTGCCAGAGTCTTACTAAAAAAGAAGAGCAAGCAAAAAAATGTTTGGTTATGCAGATTGGTTGAATAACACCTAAAAATAGGGAATCCTGTCCTATGATTATGCCTTTACATTGCGATACTTTACCCCTCTGGTTGTTCTGTCGGACGCTTTCGAGAGTGGATCGGAACAAACAAAATTTGGGAAAGAGAGGTTTTGTATAAAGTGCATCCACTCAGAAACAGAGCGCTCGAGCTAGTGCCAATCAAGAGGGGGGCCGTGCAGAAATCTAAATCACCTTGGAGGTATCTGATGGGGAATGAGAAAAAAAAAAGAGCACCCTTTGAAGTGTATTGGAGAGCCTGGCTCTCCCTACCTCCAGTGTGTCCCACCCAGCTCACAGGAATGCAACAATCCATAAATCTGTCTGGGGGTTTTCCTCTGCCTCCTCATATTCTTCCAGCCTGGGTCTCCTAAAATAGAAACCAGAATCTTCCATGTATTGTACCATTCATAGACACATATAAACTCAGCACATGTACATAACACACCCGCACTGCACAGCACTGCACCAATCCTGTATTGTATCACGCACAAGCACTGCGCAGCACCACCACCAAACTAATGAAAGTCGAGCACAGTGTAGCAAAACTATAAATAAATGAAACCTGTAGACCTCGCTCCAGTGACTCAGGTAAAAAGGCCTGTTCACTCCTACTACACTACAGGGTATGCTGCCACCACTGCACTCATGCTGCTTAACTCCTGGCAAAGGCATTAGCCTTTCTCCACTATGAATGTAGAGCTTTAGGCTCCCCTCCCTGACCAAAAAGACTGTTAGTTGTGAGACAGGCCTATGTCATGGCGCATACGCATGATCCATGTTTGTCCATGGCAACAAAAATCAGCAATTGGGGTTACCTTTGTAGCGTAGTTCCTATATTCCCAATAGGCTCTGCGCATTGGAATAATATATCCTATAGATGTGACGTAGGACTTAGGTCGACTAGGTCTCTATCGAATATACTAGACTTAATTTGTGAGTGCCAGCTAGCTCAGAGGTCACTAGAAACTTTCTTGAATAAACAAGAAGGGATTAGTTTCTGACAAACGCATAAACATGACAACTTTGTTTCCCCAAGATAAAACTGATCTTCAGAGTCGTGGAAAAAATAGATAGATATTTTACTCAGTCATTCGTGCATGCTTCGTTTCACCAGAGGTGCAGAGACATAGATAGACGGGCGTTTTCAATAAAAGGATTTATTGAACAGTCTTCTTTCTCAAGCATAAGAAATGAACTGATACAATCGTAAAACTGGTTAGAAAATATAATGCATACAGTAGAAAGAGTAGAATAAAATAATACTGTAAGAGGATTGTATGGTTCCTAAACCATAGGTAAATACATACATAAATAACCGAGGCTTAAAGTACTCAATTGGTGCTTCTAAAATACGCCTACCCCGATGTACCTAACCTAAAGCTTAGTATGAGGGAAGAAGTAAGTGAGGTGTAGAATAAATATAGTATTCTTTTGCCAAGAATCTGTCCAAGATTTCTCTTAGGGTCTAATCAGCTCTGTACCTTGATTTGGAATGAAGAAGGTCAGGCTCAGGACTCGATTTCCCAACACCCCGGAAGGGGAGCTTGGAAACACTGGAGCTGGATTTCTTGGCAGGAGAAAAGACAGCGTCTCTCTCAAACTGCTCCAAACCACTGCGTGTTTGCTATGGCAAGTGTGGGCATATTTATACCTTGAAGGTGCAGAGATTGATGTAAAGGTGGACATAATAACATCATAAAAGAGTCTCAGTTCTTTGAAAACTCCATGAGTTCTTGGACAAGTGAGTTTTTCGAGCAAGGGGAAGTCCCTAGCCGCTGAAGCCAAGTTTTCCAAGAAATCATTGTAGATTTTCGGAACTAGTGGAAGTATCCCTGCCGTATTTGGACTGCATTAGCTAAGGCCAAATATGGTTATGATTTCTATGCCTATATAAGGATATGGTGTTTATACCTATAAAAGGGCATGAATCGGGAAAATTACAATAGGGTCCTAAAATGGTACACAACACCCACTACACATTATCATGTTCATCTAAGATCAAGCACTAAAACATATAATCTAGAGCATGTGTTTACAACCCCCAAAAATTCATATAAAATGCATTTGAAATGGTTGTACACGGAAAAATGAGCATTTGCATAGTAGGCATTAAAAAGGAAATGATGTCATTGTAATATGGGAAATGCTAACCCAATCAATCATGAGATTACATTCATGAAATGGCTCTTAGTTACAAAAGAAAAAGCCGAGACCATCCCATAGTAGAATATACAAACTGTTTCGGTTTTGGTATGCGTATTAGGTCAATATTGTTCCTAGGAAGAATTCTTGTTCTCTAAGAATAGTTCTACTTTAAGCAGATTGCTTTTGTGCCAAGGTTCATTGTGTTATGGAAAAAAAGTCAATTCAAATCGTAGAAAAATACAGTTCCAAATGTAGACGTTTTTTGTTTTAAAAAAGTGAAGGTTGAATTTTAGATTTCAAGGAACGCTGTGTGCTAACTTCAAAAGTTATTCTCGGTGTCAGGAGAAAACATTACATCGTCTAGGCTGGCAAAGAAATCATCTACCATTGT
Source organism: Lissotriton helveticus (assembly GCF_964261635.1). NCBI lineage: Eukaryota > Metazoa > Chordata > Amphibia > Caudata > Salamandridae > Lissotriton > Lissotriton helveticus. The sequence continues at coordinate 578,203,638 of NC_136063.1, forward strand.
AGATGAAAGTACAACCACTTCATTAAGAAGATCAATTGTGCACAGATGTGAAGCATCGCCGTCAGCGTCAGCCGCGTTACCAATGTTCATAGCAGATGGTACCTGTGTGCCTGTTGGTCCGCGTATCTCACCTTCAGCTGGATTTGCCGGTGAAATCTCAATGAGTGCCGTCATCAGGATTGGTAGCCGTTGGGGGCAACACAACACATGAGCCATTACCAGATCCAGTAATGCGTCAATATCCGTTGGCATTGCCGATGGTAGTGTTAGACAGATATCTAACACGCATTCCTCTCCACAAAGCATGCATCGTAGAACAGGTAAGATGCAATCTTGCCAGATTGGTCTGAATGACAGGAACCGTGTGGTATTCAGATCTCTCAAATGAATCAAGCCAAGGATATGCGTTATGCGTTCATGATACTGCATCGCCAGAAAAGCATTTTCCATGGTAATCTGGGTATCGTTGGTGACTGGACTCGCCATATCGGAGCAGAAGGAACAAAAATAGTATCCCTACTACGAGTCCCAAGATAAGAGGCAGGCGGCTGAACACAGAGTGCACGAAGTTTGGAAAAAGGTCCAGGACTGCTTCAAACGGTGCTAACAGTCCCGAAAAAATCACCTTAAATACATGTACAATACCAATGGTATCAGACATGTTTAAGATACGACCTAACATTTCTGTGAAATGTATTGGGCAGTTTGTTGCTAATAATGCATGTATCTCTGCAAAAGTCCTTGCAAATTGCAGATCATACGTCTCTCTGGACGAGGTCAGTGGCACAGTTTTTTGTAAAAGAATGGCTTTCATTCTGCTTAAAGTATTAATTCGTATAGAAGAGATGTTCAGTGGAGGCCATAGCGGCGACTCCCCGTCTGTCTTAGTTTTAGGAAACAAAACCTGCATACAACAAGGGACCCTGGCTGACACACTAACGAGATAGGCTATCCCTGGCATCATTCCACAACAGCTGTGATAATTTAACATTATGTAGCTACCATTGGAAAGCTGCCTAAAAATTGGATCTATTACCGCTGTGGGCGAACCCTGCAGGTGTCAAAAAAGGTTATTTGAAGAACCCTCGCAGGCTCCATGTAAATTAGTGCCTTGACACAACAGTGTACCGCTTAGTGAGTTTTTACAATTTTTACCACTAAAAAATGCCTCCTTTCCCCCACTCCAACATTTGTGTGTGTATGGTAAATCCCAGGTCGACTTAATATATTCTTTACCCAACCTTTCATACAGGCCTGCTGGTATGTGTTTTAAGCAATACTGAAACTGGAAAATCATCACTGGTATTGTGATGGTGCCATGTATTATCCTTTCAACTGATGGTTTCTCAGAAACGGTCAATGGTAATCTCTCAAGTTTTTCTATGCTCAGCACCATATAGTCTGCTCCCCTCTGTGCCAAAGAGATTTGTTTATCTGTAAGGTTAAATACAGTAAACAATGACGTAGTGTTGATTAGACGCCAAGGCACATAGCCAGAACGAAGGTTTTGAAATGTCCAGCCTAACAGCATTATAGAACGTAATTGAGACTGGCCATGTTGTAACATTAGCAAGTCCTGTTCCATTATGTCTATGGCAGAGGATACAATGCTGTCCAAAGAATACATTCTGGACGACAGAGTTGTTAACCCATTGGCAACTACAGAGAGTGGTTTCTCTAAATGAATACGATCAATTTCTCGTATTCTTTCAGCTGTTTCCATTTGCCTGACTTTCCATGCTTCATTATAAGCAGCGTATATACCGGCGTATATGAAACATTTATGACGTGGATTACGAGGTCCAAGTAAGAAGTCTCGTAAATCAACGCCATCTTTAAGCAAAGATAAGTGTTGTTTTATTTTTGGAAGTGTGGATTTCTGCAGCCACTCAAGGCATAGTTTTCCTACACTGTAAGTTGTTATTATCCCTGGATGTTGTCTCTGGACATATCTTGGATCTTGCCTAGTTACTGTAAACCCTTGTGTCTTGTTCAGGAATCTATTTTGACAGATATTCGTGTCTGTCGGCCAGATTAACCATTTTTTCCATTCAGGATTAGTTCTGTTCTGTTGTAAAATATAGTTTACGTCTACCTCCTCATCTGTAGTTCTATTACTATCCGGTGTGGGTTTAGGTATGGACGGTTTGTTTAAATCTTTTATCTTAGCAAGGCCAAGACAAGATGTCTGTTGAACAGTGTCATTTAAAAACATTGTTTGTTCTGGGATGATGCAATGCTTCTAGACCTTGTACCTGCCAGTCCTTTGTGCCCGAGACAGTTTTTGTCTCAATGTTGTCTTTCCAAAAGATAAACCCCAATGTGGACAACTGAGCATAAAAGGCCGCGGAATAGATCTGTTTAGTATTAGTCAACATATTTTCATGCCTGTCTTATTAACATTTCTAAAGTAAAATGTTTCTGGATTTGTGATATTGAACCCTGAAAAGTATGGAAATTTTCTATAGAATGTTTTAGAGCTACCCTTCGGTGGCGTTGGACAATGTTCCTATTAATTATAACTTAAAACATTTCTAGGGTTTGCAGATTTGTGCAAATAATGGTGACCAAAATGGTTAAAACAATACATGTGTTCATAATCTGATAAACCTTCTAAGTAATCATGATTTGTAAATTTTGTTGACATTTCTAAGTCTGCCATCATGTTATTAACAGTTTCAAAGTCCCAATTATCAGAAAATGTGCTGGGTGAAACGAAATCACTCAAGGAAACCTTAAATTGGTGTGGAATTGTCAGTAGCTCGACAGGGCCATAAATGTCGTAATCAGTTGTATCCCATGCTATTCCACCAGGTAGAGGAACCGCTGTGATGTTCACTGATGACAGGTCTCGTTGTTCACGATGAGATGATTTGTGTGGCTTACACAATCCAAAATTCAACCCATGGTGAAACCAGATATGTATTTGCAAGCTGGTGACAAAGTTCAGTTAATTTTTCCTTGAAAGTTTTATTTGCTGGCATTGTTTCAGGGGATCACTGACAAAATATAGAATACAAAAATATAGAAGAAAAAAATATAGAAGTAAAAATATAGAAAGCAAAAATATCGAAGTCCTATCTACAAACAGGTAAGTACAAAAATATCGAAAAAAATATATAGTTAGTCAAAATATCGAATTTTTTTAAATGTCTTAAAAGTAATTTAAAATTCATGAAATAATAACTATAATTAACTACTTAAAAATACTTAAACAACTTTAAACGTATTAAATATTTAATTTAAGTTAAAAAAATAAACATACAATTAGATTTTTTAACACACACATATATATATATTAACTTAATATTAATTAAAAATATACAATATTTTTACTGTAGGATAGCGGGAGGGTAAAATTTACTATTACCACTCCAGCAACTGCAACAGTAGGGTAAACGTTGGATAGCATAGGGGTAAAAATTACTATTCCCACTCCAGAGGATGCAACAGTAGGGAAAGCGTTCGATAGCGTAGGGGTAAAAATTACTATTCCCAATCCAGAGGGTGCTACAGTAGGGAAAGAGTTGGATAGTGTAGGGGTAAAAAATTACTATTTCCACTCCAGAGAGTGCAACAGTAGGGAAAGCGTTGGATAGCGTAGGGGTAAAAATTACTATTCCCACTTCAGAGGGTGCAACAGTAGGGAAAGCGATGGATAACGGGAGGGTAAAAATTACTATTCCCACTCTAGAGAGTGCAACAGTAGGGAAAGCGTTGGATAGCGTAGGGGTAAAAATTTCTATTCCCACTCCAGACAGTGCAACAGTAGAGAAAGCGTTGGATGGCGTAGGGGTAAAAATTACTATTCCACTCTAGTGAGTTTAACAGTAGGGAAAGTAAACATTTAATATATTAATACAAATAAATTAGATACCACTACCAATAAAACATTTATTAAAATAAATTACAAATTTAAAATTACGTAATAATTAATCAATTAAAAATACAAATGAATATTAGTTATTAAAATTAATTTCCTATTAATACAAATTAATTACCAATTAACAATTAATTAACAATAAATTAAAAATCAATACTAATAAATAAATAAAAATGATTAATTTAATTACAATTAAATTACTTCCCACCCTATTCCCCTATAAACCCACAACCCGTTAAGGAAAATAAATTCATAAAATTAACATAATTATCAATTAATCAATTAATGAAAGTTAATTACTAAATAAAAATCAATTAACAATTAATTAATTACACATTAATAATTTATTAACAATTAATTCAAAATAAATACCAATAAATAAATCAACACATTTAATTAATTACAATTAAATTACTTCCCACCCTATTCCCCCATAAACTCACAACCCGCTACAGAATAAAATTTAAACAAAAATTAAATAACATAAAAAATCACTTTAAGAAATTCGATATTATTAAAAATACGATATATCTTAATTACTATATTATATACTTCGATATTTTAACTTTCCTTATTTTAAAAATCGATATACTTACCTTCAAAACGATATTTTTCACCACTATATTCTGTCCATTCGATATTTTGTCCATTCTATATTTTTACTTCGATATTTGTGCCATTCTATATTTTTGATTCAATATTATGTCTGTATACCGTTTCAGGTTCACTGGGATCCTTAGAAAAGTTATCAAAGTTGATGAAATAGCCAGAGGCAGTTCTATCAATGGTTGGTATTGCATCCGGATTGTTTGAAATCACTGGAGCTGTTTGTTCCCTTGACATATTTGTATAGTCAGATGCTACATCATTGTAGACGGGAGTGTCTTGACGATATGTTATTTGGGTTTTAAGAGGCACAAGTTCCATGGCTTTGTTGCATAGTCCTTCTTTTCTCACTGTAGATTCTTCAAAGGCGATGAGTCTTTCAGGTTGAACCTCTTGGATAGTAGCAAGATTTGGTTGTCTGCTACATCTTGGGAGTCCACTGGGCCTACTACTTATTATCAGCCACATGGTGTGGTTTTACCAGGTCAATTGATACAGACCGATTCTCCTTTCTTCCAGCAAGAGGCAGCAGTAACACTGTTTTTGATCCGTGGACTGCTAATACATGTACTGGTTTTCTGTAAGAAGGCCCAAATTCCTTCTTGTCCGCTATTTTTTCTCTGACCAGATCTCCAATCTTTGGAATCCAGACAGGTCTTGCTAGGACAGGTGGTTTTTCTTCAGTGGTCGTTGGCTTTTCGCTAATGTTGCTTAGACTTCTTCTTGTTTCATTTAAGTCCTGTAAAACAGTCAAACGATCTTTGATATCAAAGGGTTTTTGTTCCACCACTGAAGTATGACGATCGAGGTCTTCAACCAACATTCTAGTACCAAAAATGATTTCATATGGAGTGATTCCACCCAGAGAATTTCTTGGCAGATATTCATTGTAAAACTGGACTCAGTAATACGAATCGCACACTATGACTGTGGGGAATTCGCGATTGCTATTTTCAAGCGCCATGTTGAAAGCCTGTAGTTCAGCTCGCTGAGCTGTACAGTCTCCTAGGGATTGAGTTTTTGTAACCATAGGTCGGAATTTACCATCGCGCCAGCGACCTTTACCAATCACGCACGCAGCACTGTAAGCTTGTTTACCCCCAATTGCGGGCTGTGCTGATCCCTCTGTATATATTATACAGTCGTAATGTTCTAGAGGCAGAATCTCAGTTGACAGAGGACATTCTTGTTCATATTGGCGAAATTCTTGTGTTTCAAGTAGGGATCAAAAACGTATTCAACGTCTGCTGCAGCAAGAGAATTAACCCATTGTATCCATCTTGGATGTAAAGCTTTTGCATTTGGAATGCTTGCTTTTGTCACTGCCTCCAAGGCAGGTACATGCGTAACGACCATTATGCTTTTTCCCTGTGCCAGGGCTCTCTCTTTTGCTACTGCAGTTTGAACCGCTGTCAGAATCTTTTCTGTTGAAGTGAATTTCATTTCAGCTTTTGTGTACTAGTGTGATTTGTAAGCTATTGGTAGCTTTTCACCGAGAACTGCTTGGGGGTGAATGTGACGCCAGCTCTTACCGGAGGTACCCTGACCATCGCGGCTCCCTGCTTCACTCTCCCTCGCAGCCGCCTGTGAAGTCCTGCGGCCGCCGAGAGGGGAGAGTGCCTTGCTGGACACCAGGTCTGCTGCCTACAATCCCCAGCATGCCCTGCTGCATCACGTGGACGCCGGCAGCAGCGTCCGCGTCAGTTCACCGCGCCCGGAGGCGCTTAACACCGAGCCACTCCTGCTGGGGAGCGGGTGCAAGAACTGCTTGGGGGTGAATGTGACGCCAGCTCTTACCGGAGGTACCCTGACCATCGCGGCTCCCTGCTTCACTCTCCCTCGCCGCCGCCTGTGAAGTCCCGCGGCCGCCGAGAGGGGAGAGTGCCTTGCTGGACACCGGGTCTGCTGCCTACAATCCCCAGCGTGCCCTGCTGCATCACGTGGACGCCGGCTGCAGCGTCCGCGTCAGTTCCCCGCGCCCAGAGGCGCTTAACACCGAGACACTCCTCCCGCGTCGCGGGACGCGCGCGGGCGACGCCGGGCTGAGTCCGGGCGGAGGCGGGCCGTCAGTGGCCGTCCGGGGCTGGCCAAGGCTGGGCTGGGACACCCCCCTGTCTTCTGCTACTCCTGGCTGCAAGGGTTGTACTATTTCAGGTATAGGATGTTGCTATACCCCCACAGTCACTATCAATGTCCACACGCTCGGGGAAAATCATAAGGGGAGGGGGAGAGGTGGGGCCCAGCACTATTATAGGAACTATGGATCAGTTTATTATACGAGTAGCTGCAGTTATTGAGAAAGAGATAGTAATGACAGAGCGCCGCCTCTCACACGACCAGTTCCCAACCCAAGCGCTCTTCTCTGGGCTCATTAGCCCAGGTTAAGTCTCCAGTACGCAGCTCGGTTCCCCTCTACCCCACCCCCTCTTCACCTGATCAGCTACGAATTGCTTCGCTGAGGGATAGTATCGACAGGCTGGAGAACCTGGTAGCACCATCCATTCCCACTCCAGTAGTTGTTAATGGACAGGACTCGTGTTCTCAGGAAGTCCCAGCCTCCTCACCATGCTCGGTATCCTCTCGCAGTGGTTCTGGTTCCCCACACCTAGTGGTCTTACCGATGTTGGCAACCAAGAATCCGCCTCTTGTTAAGAGGAAAAGGATTGCTAGCCCGCATAAAGGTAGCTTCTTCAAACCGCATAAGAGATCGAAGAAGCTTGGAGGTAGGGGTACAGGTAACACAGGGGGGGAGGGTTTAGTTACAGATAATATCATCACCGGAAAAAGGGGGCACCATACAGGCACTAAAGTTAAGGAACCATGTGTAGTTCCACCTTCTAATTGCCAACTGGCTGCAAGTCATGATCCGGTAACATTAGCACAAATTGAAATCGTGATGAAAACACTACTGTCCCCGATAGCCGATAGAATAAAGGGGCTAGGGGAAAGGGTGGACAGGTTTGAACAGGCAACGCTGGATACATTTTTTTCAATGAAAACCCTCATTAAATTGCATTCCAGGATAAGGGAGGATGGACAGGGAGGGGCAGTTGGCAACGGGGCTATCTTGGATTCCCCGCAGTCAATTCCTATAACAACATCCACAGCAAATACAGTAAATCTGCAGGTGACTGATAATGCTCCTGCAGTATGCGTTGTGGATACCTCAGTGAGCACTACCCTGATTGCCCATGCACCTATGCGCATCCCCAAACCCCCTGAAGCCCCGGCGACGAAGTCTAGCAAGGTCAAGCCACCTGGAGGAAAGGCCTCTGGCAATATCATGAGCACATCGAAGGGGAAGAGTATTGGCAAGGGTCCTGATCGGGCATGCCCAGCCTCATCCTCCATTAATATACCCAAAGCCACCAATTCTGTAGTTTCTGTGCCAAAAACTGTCCCAAAGTCTCCCCCGGTAAATCTGCCCACTGATTGCCATCCGTATGTCGCCATCCTTACAAATGTACCAATTCTGAAGGATGAGCAATACGAATCCCACCAAGCACTCAAAAATAAAACCTTACACTGGTTCAAGACCAACAGACCACTTCCCAGGGGTGTTGATGGGCTAATCTTGGGAGTAAGAAGAGTAGGGTGGGTGGGTTACGGCAAAAAGCAATTTGAGGGGGACTGTGTGATAGTCAATTTTAAAGACAGTAGAGTAGCACAAGCTATTTGCAACCACAGGGATATAATTGGGGGTCCCAGTATTGGTGTAGTAGACTTGACCTACTTCTACCCAAGGCCTGTTGCAAATTCAATTTGCCCATATCCTGGAAGGGATTGGAGCAATAGCCCATCTTATCCCGATGGTTCTGTTGGTCCCCAGTTTCACCCATGTGCTCCTTGGCCTGGGTTTGACTGGAGCCCTCCAGGATATTGAATCGATGTCCACCATGGGGAGGCTTGCCGGGACCAGAGCACGGATGTAGTTAGCGCAGCCCCTAAGCCACCAGTAGTCGGCGATATTCTGTCCACCGGCCGGGTGGCCCCTATTATTGTATTGGGAGATAATGAGTCCCATGGGAGATTAAGCAGGGGCAGTGGAGCAGTAACCCTGGATCAGGTGGAGGGTGGAGATGGTCCCGTACTCCGCGGCGAGTTAGCTGTGGCGGATCCAGTTCTCAGGATTTGCAGCTGGAACGTCGCGGGTATTGATAGGAAGATGGGCCTGCCGGATTGGAATACCCTTGTGGAGGGTTATTCCATCTGCATCTTCCAGGAAACTTGGTGTAGGGTGCTCTGCCACAAGGTGGGATACATAACCCACTTTGCTCCAGCTGTTCCCCCAGTGGCAGGGAGGGGACGCCCTTTGGGTGACCTTCTTATCTGGGTCGCGATTTCTTTGGAGTGTAAGGTGGAGGAGCATCCCACCAACCCTCCCGACCTCCTTAACATCACCATAAAGGATTCCCGGGGTGTCCTGCTTTTAGACATCTTTAACATCTACGCTAGAGGAACGAGGGGTGGCACACAATCGGCCACCATTGCTCTCTTGGAAGGACTGCTTAGGCAGCGCTTCCACAAATCCCACATCTTGGTGGCGGGTGATTTTAATTGCACGTTCGAGCCCCTGGACACGGATGATGTATTAGGCACAGATGAGGAGGACTCAAGGAGGGGGATCCCCGCTCTGGCCTTGCCCCCCATCAAGAGGTGGACCCCTGTGGCTCTACAGATTAACTCCCTCAATATGGAATTTGACCTAAGGGCAGTCAATGGGAGATCCAAATCAGATCCGAAAGGAGCACACACCTATAATAGGCCAAATCATACATCCAGAATAGATTATATTCTTCTCGATGTATGCTTATGGGGCGCCCTAAGGGACATGGAGATCAAGTCGACAATTGAGAGTGACCATAACCTCCTCTCTCTTGTCCTCTCCCCCCAGTGGCTCAAGGGTAGGGAGAAACCCCTTCCCCATATGGCCCCCAACCCCCAGGCTGTGACTAGCTCTAATTGTGGCCGACGGTTGAAGTGGGCCAAATTCACCTTATCCCCAGAGAAAATGGCAATTGTAGGGTCCCTCCTGCTTGCAGCTTCGAATAAACTAGATTTGTCTTCCCAAGGGTTTGAGGAGGTCTCGTTGAGCTTCTGTAACCTAACCAGGGAATTAAGTAATCTATTTATCCTCCCTGGTAGGTGTTCGGGAGCTAACAACAGGGAGAAACCTCCTATTAAACAGGGATGGTACACAAAAAAATGCAGGGCCATGAAAAAAGCCCTGGTGGGAGCAGTTAAAACTAAATCTCAAGTAGCTACGAGGCTTGCAAGGAAGGATTATTATCGGACCTTGAGGGCAGCGAAAAAGGAGTGGGAGGAAAAGTTTTGGGCGGACCTCTTGGCAGCTAGCATAGGAAGGGATGCCAGGGGTTTTTGGATCCTGGTCAGGAATAGGGATAGGCCGGTTGCCACGCTGGTCACCTGTAATATTCCTGCTCATAGTTGGTATAATCACTTTAAGGCCCTGTATTCCCCGCCTGATGGTGCCATTAGCGATTCTCTATCCCCGGTGGTCGAGGCAACGGTTGGTCCGCCCGATGTCTTCACCGCCAAGGAGGTGGAAGCCGTAATAAAGACCCTGGTCCCACTAAAAGCTGAAGGATCAGATGGGATTCCTGGCGACCTGTTACGAGCCTATCCCAAAGAATGGGGCCATCTGGTTGCTTCCTTATTGAATGCAATTTTGGGGGGAGGTCCCGTACCTGATTCTTGGAAAGGGGCGGAGGTTGTCCCGATATTCAAAAAGGGATGTCGGGACAGCCCTGCCAACTATAGGCCCATAAGCCTCATTGACTCTTCCCAGAAGGGGGCAGGGAAGGCGATTCTGGGGAGGGTCCTCCAATGGGTGGATGACAACAAGATTCTGTCAGACCTCCAGGCGGGCTTCCGGTCGGGAACTGGAACTATTGAACAGGCCTTCAGACTAATGCTCCTGCATTGGAAGGTGGTGGTGCTGGGCAAGGGCAATCTTTACTTGGCCTTTATAGACCTGAAGACTGCCTTTGACCTGGTACCTAGGGAGGAGTTGTGGAGGGTCCTGCAGAATATGGGGCTGCCCCCCTATATTCTGTCGCTCCTAATTAAACTACACTCAGGGAATTATGCGCAGGTGCGGTGAGGTACGGGGGGGAAAAGACCGATAGGATCCTGGTGTGCAGGGGTGTCCGCCAGGGATGTGTGCTAGCCCCCACCCTATTCTCTTTGTACGTGAATGGGGTGGTGGAGCACTTGCAAAGAGAACCGGCCGATGCACCCTCCTTGGCGGGCATCCGGATCCCTACTCTGCTTTTTGCAGATGATACTCTCCTCATCTCCAAGACCCCCCAAGGCCTGCAAAAGCTACTCGATCGTTTCCAGGAGTTCTGTTCCCTGAGGGGACTGGTGATCAACATCGACAAGACCAAATATCTGGTCATGAATCCCCCCAGGACACTAGGGCGTTCTCCGGTCCTGAATGGATGCCCACTGGAGAAGGTAGCAGAGTTCGATTACCTGGGAATCCGGCTCAGTGATTCCATGAGTTGGACTCCGCATATAAATAAAATGCTTCTCTGCCATAAAAGGGTGGGTGGTGCGTTACTCAGGGAACATTGCTCTTCCCCCAAACATTGCATGGCCCCTGTTATTGATATCTATAAAGCTAGAGGGGTCCCTGCTGCACTTTATGGGGCAGAGCTGTGGGGTACTTGCAATTTGGAGGTACTAGCCAAAGTGGAGAGCAAATTCTTGAAAGATCTGATGGCTCTCCCTTTGAGCACACCCACAGTTCCCGTACTTTTGGACCTGGAATGTAGATCGATTGTGGATCAGGCACGACTACGGCCCCTGTTGCTGTGGGCTCGATTGTGGAGGGTCCCCGAACTTGCCTCATACGCTGAGGGCCTGTCTGAGGTGATGGCCATGGGGGGCTGGCACAGGGTAAAGTGGTTGAGGGATGTTAAAAGCCTCCTGGGGGAGTTGGGATTGGGCGAAGCATGGGTTACTCGATCTGCCCCACCCAAAGCCACCCTGAAGAAACTGTACTGGGGCTGGGTCTGTCATAAACTCATTAGTAACCCACGTCACTGTAATTCCACCTCAGTCTTTCTACAAATCAAAGATGTGGTGGCCTATGAACCCTATCTTGACCTGGTTTCCATCGCATTTGATAGGGCATTGTACTTTAGATTTAGGGTGGGTACCCTACTAGTAGGCAAGTTGTTGTCTAGATGGAAATCGACCTCCCAGCATTCCCCCTATTGTGCCTTATGTTCCATGCGAGTGGAGACGGTTGCTCACATCCTTTTCGAATGCCCGGACTATTGTAAACCAAGGAAGCGTTGGCTCAAACCAGTGTGCAGATCATTTGGCACCCGCCAATATTCAGTGGCCCTACGGATTTTACAAACAGACACTTCTCCCCTTGTAGTTTGTGGCATCTCAAATTTTTTAAAATGGACTTGGTTGATTCGATCAAATAGGCTTTCTGTATCAATTTAATCCTCTTTTAATTGTATTTATTCTAATGTTTTTATCGCTTTTTTTTATTTTTTTATTTCCTAATTCTTTAGGAAGTTTTGTAATGTACAGTTGGTGAATGCCTTTCTTCTTATTCTGTTGTACATATTGCTTTTAAGATATATTTATGTATCGAAATAAAGCACATCAACCAACCAAGCTTTTCACCTTCAATAAAGGTTAGGTATGTGAATCCGCATCTCCCTGGGATGATTCAGAGTACAAGGTTGCGTACATTGTCGCGTGTTTGTAAATGTTTTGTTGCTAACATGTCTGTTTGCACTGAAGGCAAAATTTCTGTGTGTTTTTGAGTCCGATTAGTTTGTTTGAAATCAGGTTTGATTAATTCGTAGAGAGGTTTAACCCTTTCTGCGTAGTTTAGAATGTAAGTTCTTCCGAAATTCAGGAAACCTAGAATTGACTGTAAGTTTTTCAGCATTTTTGGAGGTTGGAGCAGCGCACACTTTTCTAAAAAGTTGGCTGCCAGGCTTTTGCCTTCACTTGAAAGTTCGTATCCCAAGAATAGGACATTGAGGTGGGCAATTCTTGATTTTTTTAAATTGAACTTGTACCCTTCAGAAGCGAACCCAAGTATTATGGTGTTCACTCTTTTCAAGTGCACATCCAAGTCATCGTCTGTAAGATAGATGTCATCGACATAGGATAATGCCTCATCATCATACGTTTGTAGTAACTCTGTTACTCAGGCTGAAAATAATCCAGGACTGTCCTTGAATCCCTGGGGGAGACGACAAAAGTGTTGCTGTGTCCCCATTATTGAGAAAGCGGTCAAGTACCTGCTTTCAGGTGCAACGTTTTGACAGAAGAAACCGTTTGAAATATCTAATGTAGTTTTGTACTTCATGCGAACGATGTTATTCATTAGTGCTTCACTGTGTGAATTTTGTACTGCAAAAGTTTTGCAACAAGAGTTTAAATGGCTGTAATCCAAATCTAGACGATATGTTTCGTCTGGTTTGGAGACAGGAAACAAAGGATTGTTCATTGACGAGGTGCATGTTAAAATCACCCCTTGGTATTCAAGTTGATCTAAGATCTCCCTGACTTGCTTTTTAGCTTCCTGCTTTACTGGATATTGCCTCTGAGCAGTAGGTTCATTTTTAACAGAATTTTATGGTGAGGAGAATCCTCATCCCATCCCACATGATTTTTATATAATGATGGAGCCTGGGCCACAGTCCATTTTCTGGCATAGGTGTATTTTTTATGAATAGGAATATGATTGGAGAAGGCTGGCATAATGATCTCTTCGCCATGTGGGCACTCCCTGACAAATTCTGGTGGCCAGTCTTGTTCAGCCAAAAGAAAGTCATAACCCTTTGATAGTTTTTCCCAAAAGAATGCTTTTATTTTCCTAGTTATGTCCCCCTCTATCAGGAGTGTTACTTCGTATAACTTATGGGATACACTAACCCTGGTGCGGCAGTTTCAACCTGAATGTATTCATTCAGATCCACTGTCTCCAGATGATCTTTCAGTATCCTGCGAGCTATGGTGACCTCTGCTGCGCTGTCTAGCATTGTCTGGGCCCACTCCCCGTTCTTGAGTTGTGTCCTCCAGATCCTCGGCATGTCTGATTTTATTCTTGCTACCTTATTTTTTGAGAATTGAGTTTTCTTATTTTTTTTAACGTGTTGATCGTCTTTGGACTTCACGCGTTCTTCCTTGTGTTCTGATCGTCCTCTTCTTTCTGATTTCTGCGAGGAAGTCTGAAAGGTACGAGAGGAACGTGTATCAGTATCTTGATATCTATCAGGTTTTCTCAAATTATCCCTATTTCTGAGGTTGTACCTCTTTTCAGAGTGCTCCTTTTGAGGAGACCTAAAGACTGGACTGAGAGTGCTTCTCTTTAGGAAGTGACTGTCTACTATTTTCCCATTTTTAGTAATTAGATTATTGTTGATAAAAACTTTTTCAGGATTTTCTGTTAGTTCGGGCTTTACAGGTTTCCTTCCCAAACTATCTCTTCCTAGTTCTTCATAGGATTTTCAATAATTCTGGCAAGTTCATACGGTTGCTCAGTAATATCTAGTTCTCTTAATTTTTGTCGGATTGCCACGGATGCTGCTTCACCTTTAATGTTAGCTAATAAAATAGCTGAGACCTGTTCGAAATCTTTCAGTAATTTCATACCAAGATTCAAGGCCGGTTCTGGTCTGTATTCATTTTGAATCTGTCTCAGAACATCTGGTATCACCGCCATAGCTGGGACACCATGTGTTTTTGTGTATATTGAAGCAAATACTGTACTCCAAGTGTCACAGTCCTTCACGTGTGGTGCTATCCCCATTGGTAAAAAGATTGTTAGAATCCTGTGTTTCTCATGAGGTGTACTATCGGAAAATACTGCCTCTATTTGAGTAATTTTCTGGGCTAACCAGAATGGAATTTGTTCCCTTTTTGCGGGCAACTTACCGATGACTGACTGTATAGTCTGTGGTGTGATTTTGTTTGTGTTCCCCTCATGAGGGGTGTGCTGTGGAATTCTTATAGCAGGTTGGACTGTTAGAGTCCGCATGACATATTGTACCAATTGTCTATGTATTTTTATTAATTGTTTAAGCTGAGCTAACAGTTCTGGACCTGTCATTTGTTCAATGGCAGGATGTGGTGTATAGCTGGCTAGTACCGGCCATGTTGCTCCTGGTCTACCTAGTGGACCGAGCCTGGTAATGTGATTTTGATGTTGTAGGGCGCCTTTGAATCATAGCTGATGCTCTTGGTAAGTTAGTGGAATTTCAACGTCCTTGAAAGGAGCGTATTACGCTGGAGGTTCCTCCATCTTGTAGAAGTGGAACACATGTGTTGTTGGATTTGCTTGTCGAAAGTTAATCCATGAATACAATACTTCTGTCTGCCGATATTCATGTGCCTCTATGACAAATATGACTCTACCACCTCTTGCTGATTGGCCATTTTCTATAAGCTTTATAGCTATGGTTTTCCTTACATTTTCCGGGATGATTATAGCATCCGGTTCGTCTTCATTAAACCCTGTGGTGTCAAAACCTGGTTGGGTTGCAGTTCCTGCAGCTCCACCGTTCTTGGAGTCGCTTTTCGACATTTTGTTGAAAGTCTTGCAGAGCAAGTTTCAAGGAAATAAAGATAAGGTGCACAATATTTTGGAACACTGTATCCTTCAACGTTGATCTAACCAAAAACTAATACATAGGATTTTTCGCCCTACTCAGTTATGGCGGATTTTATCCTTTCACCCACTCCAGACATCTATTGGAGTATTTTACGGGAAAAAAGGGGTCTCTGTGAAAAGCACGACTGAGTTACTCTAGTATCTAGCGTTAAATTAGTGCCTTACCAAATGTTGGGCGCCATGTAGTGTAGTTCCTATATTCCCAACAGGCTCTGCGCATTGGAATAATATATCCTATAGATGTGACGTAGGACTTAGGTCGACTAGGTCTCTATCGAATATACTAGACTTAATTTGTGAGTGCCAGCTAGCTCAGAGGTCACTAGAAACTTCCTTGAATAAACAAGAAGGGATTAGTTTCTGACAACCGCATAAACATGACAACTTTGTTTCCCCAAGATAAAACTGATCTTCAGAGTCGTGGAAACAATAGATAGATATTTTACTGAGTCATTCGTGCATGCTTCGTTTCACCAGAGGTGCAGTGACATAGATAGATGGGCGTTTTCAATAAAAGGATTTATTGAACAGTCTTCTTTCTCAAGCAAAAGAAATGAACTGCTACAATCGTAAAACTGGTTGCCAAATATAATGCATACAGTAGAAAGAGTAGAATAAAATAATACTGTAAGAGCATTGCATGGTTCCTAAACCATAGGTAAATACATACATAAATAACAGAGGCTAAAAGTACTCAACTGGTGCTTCTAAAATACGCCTACCCCGATGTACCTAGCCTAAGCTTAGTACGAGGGAAGAAGTAAGTGTGGTGTAGAATAAATATAGTATTCTTTTGCCAAGAATCTGTCCAAGATTTCTCTTAGGGTCTAATCAGCTCTGTAACTTGTTTGGAATGAAGAAGGTCAGGCTCAGGACTCGATTTCCCAACACCCCGCAAGGGGAGCTTGGAAACACTGGAGCTGGATTTCTCGGCAGGAGAAAAGACAGCGTCTCTCAGTGCGTCTCCTGGAGGGTCGGCTTCCTTCGGCACTTGCAGTAGCAGGATGCGTCGGGCAAGTAGATAGTCGAACTGCTCCAAACCACTGTGTGTTTGCTATAGCAAGTGTGGGCATATTTATACCTTGAAGGTGCCGAGATTGATGTAAAGGTGTACATAATAGCATCATAAAAGAGTCTCAGTTCTGTGAAAACTCCATGAGTTCTTGGACAAGTCAGTTTTCGAGCAAGGGGAAGCACCTAGCTGCTGAAGCCGAGTTTTCCAAGAAATCGTTGTAGATTTTCGGAACTAGTGGAAGTATCCCTGCCGTATTTGGACTGCATGAGCTAACGCCAAATATGGTTATGATTTCTATGCTTATATAAGGATATGGTGTTTTATACCGATATAAGGGCATGAATCTGGAAAATTACAATAGGGTCCTAAAATGGTACACAACACCTTGTTGCTGGGAATTCTGCAGACACAGAACTATGTGCAGAAAACAGGATCTCTGTGTGTAGGGGCTAAGCCTTCCTACCGCCTCAGTACCCAAAATACCAGAAATGACTAGCTATAGTGTCTCATTCGTTCTTCTACATAATCACAAAGCTACAAATGATAGACAACCCAGAACACTACACTCCCGACTCTCTCTGGAATCGCGGTAACAAGACGTACCCTTTCGCTCACTCACTTGTACATGTCCACAATAAGAATTGACAGAATCATGGTTATAGTTCAAAATGTTTATTTTAACTATTGTGCTTTATAATGCAGTATACGAGCCTCTACCAGTCGCAAAATGTATAAACCTAAAACAGTTAGCATTGTTGCAAGTCCATAGACTATGAAAGGGGATATCATCTTATACAAACAGTGGATAAAGGACTATCAGGCCTAACTACTCTCCCCTTGGCTAGAAGAAGTTTTATTATATAAATGAAGATCTCTGGGCTGTAGTTTTTACATCATAGGAACTGCAGAGCTCTTCTCCCTGGAAAGGTCCCTCTCCAATTTTGTGTTAAGCCAACATGTAATCACATAATATCAAAGCACGGGCTTCCAGCATCTGCAGCTGTGTAGCATGTTGTGTCTAATTGCTGGGGACTGACCAGAACAGAATAACAAAGGGCATTGTTTATCGACCTTGCACAGTGTGTTCAGACTAAACTCCAGGAACATGCAGAGAACGCAGAAAGCAGACAGTTCTAATGTGAAAGGCACAAACAGAGTCTTGAAAAATAAAGTCATGTAGTAACGTGCGCAAAACAGCAGCATGGCAGCAGAGCTCATGCTAACTTAGGAATATTGACCATGACTCTAAGGACCATACTACACCTCCCGCTGGCCAGGTCATAGCATGTAGATTAATGTACCTAAAACAGAGTTCAAAGGTAAGCAGAGTCAAGAAGCGCTCAAAAAATCAAATTTGGAGAAAAAAAATGTTTAAGATATATTTATTGTTCATTGAGAACAAGATCAATTCCGAGTAGGAAAAGCAATCAAAGCACGTGAACCTAAGAATGCAATGTCTTCCAATGTCTTCCAAGAGGACATCCCTATCATTCATGGCAAAAAGGGATGCCATCCAATCAAGTAGCTCAAAGGAACACACGTGTTCCTCATAATCCGATGACTCCACAAGCATATCTGGGCAACTTGCATGATATTCGATGAAACTCGCTTGCAAGAGGTGCTGTGCAGCCGCACAGATATTCCATTGAGCCAGCACTCCAAGTGCAGCCACACGCGCCATGCGGCCATCCCTTAAAGACGCCTGGTCATGGGCCACCAAGGGACCCATTAATAGATCATAATCCGGGTCAGTGCATGACCTATTATAAAGGCATAAATCCGAAGCCCAATAAAAAGGGCACCACTGGCAGTAAAACACAGGTTGCACGCAAGTGAAGTAGGCAAAGCGAAAAGTTAATCCATAACTCACGCTGAGGGTTGCCAATGGCAAAAATCCAAAAAGCTGCTGCATTCGGAGACAGTACAGGTGCAACTGGCCGGGTCTTTGCATTACCAAAAGGTGGGCAGCCATTGCATAAGATGAGTTGAAGTATCAGCACGCCAGCCACAAGAGTCAGAATTAAGGGAAAGCCTACTAAGGCGCTGGAAAAAAAAGAATGTATACAGGCTGGTATTACTCCAAAGATTGGATGAATAGAAGTCAGAAGGCTGGATCCTACAAGTTTAAAAGAATGAGCAAGACCTTCTGTATCAGGCGCCTTAAATATTCTATGTATCAGTTCTCCAAAATGTAGTGGGAGATTCGAGTTCAGCAGTGACTGAATCTCACTAGATGTTCTAGCAACCTGCAATTCGAAGGTCTCTTGAGCCGAAGTGAGATCCACTTCTTGTTGAAACAATAGCGCTTTGAGCCTACTTAATTTATTGAAATACGTTTTCAAAGTTGGAATGGAAGGCCAAAGGGAATGTGGGAGGGCAGGTCAGATAAACAGACGCGGAGGCTGTATGTACTTTCCAAATGTGCGGTTTTTATTATCAGTGATTGATATATTAAAGGTTACGAATGGGGTTTCTTCTCTCTCTTCTCCTTGGTCTTCTTGTAGCTTGGATGGGGATCAGATGTTGTTGGACCCGGCTATTCCATCTTGTTGGTGTTACCCAGGAGGCTCATAAGAGAGGAGAAAAAGAAGCCGTCAATCACTGTTTGATTGTGGGGTGGGAATTATGTACTCCCCGTCACCACACCAGGTGTGTTGTCTTCGAAACATTCGAGGAGAATTGACTCTGTGAAGTTTTAGACATAAAACAACATGAGGGGGGGCCACCAGTGGGTGAAAACAGGGACAAGTGATACCACTGATTCAGCCAAGGAGTATAGACGGTGTTCGGCATAAAGAATGAAAACAAAGGTGTGCAACAAAAAAGAGGGGTTGTGCCACACACGAGAGTCTGTGTTGGTCGTGGTTCTATGATTCTTCTAACCCGTACCCGTTATCTCTACAGTCCTCCCACCACCCTCGCACACTCCCTCACTGTTCCCGGTATCGTGATCACTCATCGGCTCTCTCCTGAGTTGCGGTCGCTCTCCAGCCTTCCCCGGTGGACACCACCACTCCTCACTCCACCGCTTGTCCAGCTCTTCGTCGTTCTCTCCAACACAGTCGCTGTCTTCACTCTTCGGTTTCTCCTCATCCTGCTTCCTGCATCTTGGCACTCCGCTGTTGGTCGATGACCCCTCCCCTTTGCGCCAACTCGCTTTCATTTGGGACGGAGGACTACTTCCAGTGTCAGCTCCTCCTACTTCCGGTGTCAGGTGTCAGTCCCGCTGTAGGGAGATAGCACAGGTGGGCGTCTCTCATCTCCTAGACCCTACCTCCTGAAAATCAATCCTCGGAGACCAGATTCCAAGGGAAGAAGTGTTTCTACAGTGTGGGTCCATGACACAGCTAGGAACGAGGTCCCCGCGCTTACCGTCTCACAAGTAACACAGTGGGAGACTGTTACTATATACGGGATTCCTGCCCATAAGCTGCAGCAGTCGTTGTTGTTCAAAAAAAGATAACTGCGGTTAGAAAGCAATGCGAGAGGGGGAATTATTGCTGGAACTGGTGTTCCTTTAAAAAAACAAGCCATATTAGGGGCGGACACATTACAAGCGCCGTGCAATTTAACTTGCTTGCAAACTAGGGAATGTCCTACTGTGGGATCACAGTCCTCCCCTGTTAGGAAAACGTCCGTATCATCCCGTTGACATCTGTAAGTAAATGGAAGCGACCATAATTCATGTAAATCAAATCAAATCAATTAAGCTTTATTCGATTTGCTGAAGTACAAAATCATAAAAGCATTCATTTAAAAGGCATGTTAAAAAAGATCAATATATATAATGTAGAGTGCATTTGACAAATTGGGGTGGTTTAGTACAATTCGTGGGAGGCTGAAAATGTATCCAAAGACGAAAGGTACTTCACTCAATGCAAATTTGTATGATAAGGATTAAAAAATAAAGCTTTATACATTTATATAAAAAACAATGGTTAGACTTTCTTGATGGTCTATAGACAGATTTTTCAGATTTAGTCTAAGACGGATAGATAAAGATAATCACATTTCCTACATCGAGTTCCTGAACCTAACAACAAGCTTCAGATAGGAAGATACAGCTTTGATGACTTAAGCGTTTTCTAATCATTTCAGCTTGTTAAAGGCCACTCTACAGGTTCGTAAGCCCCAAGCCTTTAGTAAGGGTTTCAGGAACATTTCCCTCGGAATCAGATAGAATCTGCAGAATAGTATGCAATGGATGTTAGACTGGTATGAGGTGTTGTCACACAGGCAGATTACTCTTTACCCTGTCCAATCGTTGCATAGCGGGAAAGTGATTAATCTAAAAAAGGTATCCGTACAAAAACGGGTCAAAAGCATACGGGCAAAAGGGGATGGTTCTAAAAGTAAATACTGCTGAACCCCGCCATTGGTGGTGGTTAGTTGATTCTATATGACCGTGCCCTTTCCCTTTTCTAAGAGCCATCTTTTATTGTCTAGGTGCTCGAGGATCATCTTTTTCAGAGTAATTCTGGACACAGCCTCCATGCTTGCAGGGTTCAGAAAGTATTCCGGATGCCCAATGTCTTTCAGCATATCTCTTACGTACTTAAAGCATTTAATGTTGTCAGCACCGTCTAACCTGAGACAGTCTTTAATGACATCTCTATTCAGGCTTGTCTCAGGTTTTACCCAGACATTGTGCCACAGTAGTATGGGAGAAGATTTAATGGTGTCCGCGATATAAGGGAGGCCTAATTCATTATGAACAACGTATGTAGCTGTGCATTTGGGGGCCGCTAATAGGTAATGAATGAAATGGTTCTCACATAGTTGAATGTGTTCTACGTGCTCAATCCCCCAAAGGCCAGCTCCATAGGTACCGGTAGATAGACATTTAGATTTGTAGATCTGTAAAAGTTCTTCAACTGGTCTCCCTCCCAATTATTGGGCAAAGTTGGTCAGTGCACCCGTGACCCTTGAAAATGCTAAATGTCTTGCTGTTGCCGCTGCTTGCCATGTGCCCCTTCTATCAAAGTTGATGCGTAGGTAGGAGAACCTATCTGTACTCTCGACTTTTCTCCCGTCCAGAAAGATTGGGCATGGTGTCCTTCTGGTCCCGGTTCCACAGGACATGGTATATGTTTTAGAAACATTAACTCTTAGGCCTCTATTTCTCATAAAATCAGTAAATTTCCCTACTGGCCTCTGCAGTCCAACCCTTGTCCGGGACCTTATAGCGGCGTCGTCCGCATACAAAAGTATAGGTATTGGGGACCCGTTTATTGTTGGATAGTCATGGTATGATTCACTAAGGTATTGGCCAACCGCATTGATGTATAGAGTGAAAAGTAGAGGTGCTAAGATGCACCCCTGTCTTACCCCTCTGCGTATCTCGAACTTCTCGGAGACTCGCCCCTCCGCCTGTATCGGACACGGGCACCTGCCCCCCTGTAGAGTTCTTTGATAAACAGGAGGATTTGCTTGTCTAAGCCAATATCAATGAGTATCAGTCAGAGCGTCTCATGGTCCACACAGTCGAATGCGGAACTTAGGTTCACGAACATGACAAAAAGGTTTCCTTTTTTGGCCTGAGTGTATTTTGCTATTATTAATGCCAAGTTAAGGCCCTGTTTTATGGTGCCTTTGCCTGCCTGGAAACCATATTGTAGGTTTGAAATAACATCGTGTTCCTCCGCCCAATCCTGGATCCTGTTTAGAATAATCCTCCCGGCAACTTTCATCAAGGAATCGAGTAGCGAGATCGGGCGGTAACAGACGGGATCATTCCTGTACCCTTTTTTGAAAACCGGGACCACGATTGCCTCTGGCCAGGTTGGAATGAATCCGGAGATATTTAAGGAATTAAGCATGTTGGTGAGCAAGGGCGCCCATAGATCAATCTCAGATTTGTAGACATCTATGGGCACACAATCCGGCCCGGGTGCCTTCCCCGAGGGACTTTCTTTCAGTGCCCTGATGACTTCCTCGCAGTCAAACATAATGCCCAAAGGGAAAGCACTAGGGGGATTATGCCCCACAGATGGGTCAAGGTCATTCGCATGTAGGAAACTAGATTCCACAGCCTCTACTTTGTCATATAGACCTTTAAAGTGTGTAACCCAGGTTTCGCCCGGAATTGCAAGAGCTATTTGGGCCGCCTGCTTACTTTCCAGAAAAGGGGCATTTACTGCCTTCCAAAAAGCTATGTTGTCCTTCCTTTCGGATGCTTCATGGAGTGCCAGCCATGCCTCTTTCTTTAGATGTTTTTTCCTGCTGGTTATGGCGGCACGATAGGATTGTCTTGCTCTCTGAATTATTTCACGGCATCTCGGGGTGGCATGTAAGGCTTTCTTTATGGTAGTAAGTGCCTTTGTGCAGCTCTCATCGAACCAACCTTGGCTATTTTTCGGGCCGTGGCGAGATACCCTAGTTAGGAGTCTTTTTGATTCCGCTAAGATATTATTGAAGGAATCAATGACTGTATGAGGCTCATCCTTGTTAGAGAGACAGGTTTGAATATCCTCATAAGTGGTTTTGACAAAGCTTTGAAGGAAGGCCACAGGCTCCACCTTATCGCATTTGATGCAGTACCCATTGGTGCTGACTAACCTTATTGATGGGTTGTATGAAGGGTTATCCAATAAGTTTTGCTCGGTACCCTTAGGTTTTATAGTGATCGAGATTTGGATAGTGATCACTGTGAATGGTGTCGAGTGTATCGCAGTTTAGTACTGACCCTGAGTATCTTGTGGATAGAAGGGTGAAATCGATGGTTGAATTACATCCTCTCCCGTTAAAGGTGGGCCGGAAGGGTTTAATGGGAGAACATAGTTCATTAATATATGACAAGGTGAAATAAGAAGTCAAGTTATTCAAAAGATCCCCCAACTTGGAGTGATTAAAATGAGTAGGAGCATCTTCCTTATTGTCGCCCAGGCCACAGATTCCCGCGGCACCACGGGGGCATTGGGTGCAGTTAAAATCGCCTACCCATAACAGGGCCATATCTCCGTCCATCTGTTCCTCTAGTTTTAATAAATTGGACATTACGTTTTTTACAACAGTTTCCATTAATTGTGTTGGAATATTATTGTAGAAATTGACCAATGTCATGTTTTTTAGATCTCCTCAATGGGTTACTATAATTTGGTAATGCTCTGTAGAAAAGAACTTAACTACTTTGGGTCCCCCTATAATCGAGATGTATGTACATAGCCCCCCTTATGTCTGCCGTGTAAGCTGGGAGTAGCTGGAGTGTGAAAAGTTTGGTAGCCCATAATGTGTAGCTCATTTGTGGTCCTCGTTTCCTGTAGGCAGATAATACTATACTTGGTTACAGTTTCCGGCCATAAAGGGCTGGTAATTTTTTCAGTCAAGCCTGCAACATTCCAGCATAGATATTATTGGTGGGTTTTATCTCTGTGGTGGAGGCACTGTTGTCAACCACTGGATATGGGCCCTCTATAGTGCTCGCAGTTGACACTACCCAAGGGTTCAAATCGGCCAATCGGTAAATGTTTCATACAAGACTTAAATTGAAACTGTGAAAAAGGTTGAGAGATAACTCCATGTATTAACCACACGGCTGAATCCGTTTCCACTACAGAAAATGTCAAGTACTCCAATTGTTCAATATGTAACAGTGTGTATGTAGCATCTTTCATGGACATGAATTTTTGCTTCTCATTTAGATTAAAAGATAAAAGCAGAAGCGTTCAAAGAATCCTGTGATACTTTTTCCATTTTGAGTGTCTGTAATGTCCAAGCAAACAGCATTACAGATCGCAATTGATTTTGATCATGATACAGTACAGAAACATAATTTTGAACGATATCAATAACAGATGAAACAATATTATCTAAAGTATAAATGCGGGAAGATAGTGTATTTATGCTATTATCTACTACTGAAAGAACGTTTTCCAAATTAGCTTTGTCAATTTGGTGCAGATGGGTTGCCGCCTCAATTTGGGAAAGTTTCCATATTTCAGTGTATGTTGCATAGATAATTCTTTTAGATCTAGGAGATTTTGGACCCAAGAGAAAATCGGACAAGTTGATGTTGTTAGACAAGAGTGACAGATGTTGTTTCACAGATGACTGAGTGGAATGTTCTAACCACTGTTTACACAATTTTCCCACTGAGTATATGGTGACCGAGTGCGAATGTGGGTATCGGGGATCAGGTCTAGTTTGTGTAAAACCTGTTGTCGCATTATAAAAACGCAGTTGACAAGCATTAGAATTGGTTTGCCACACAAACCATCACGAAAGGTCAACATCTGAGACATTGAAACACTCATTTTGAAACATAGCTTGTAGGACATTATTTATTTATTTATTTATTATGCAACTTATAACGCGCAGACTAAACCCGAAGGTATCAAGGCGCCTATCAAAATCAATGAACAGAATATACAGAGCCCCACTAGGGGTATGCACGTGTAAAGAGGTGAGTCTTAAGCGCGGATCTAAAAGTTTGCAGAGAGGGACTGGATCTTACTTCCAAAGGGAGGGCATTCCACCACTTGGGTGCCAGGAAGGAGAAGGCCTTACCTCCCCATCTTGCTTTTCTGACACGAGGTACAGAGAGGAAAAGTTTGTGACTGGAGCGAAGATTCCTACTGGGGTTATGCCGAGAAAGAATGGATCCCATGCTTGTAGGGCTGGGTTTAGCTAACGCTTTATACACCAAACACATGGATTTGAAAAGGATCCGGTATTCGACGGGGAGCCAGTGCAGTTGTTTTCGGGCTTCAGTGGCAGAGGCACGTTTTGGTAGGTCAAGAGCAAATCTCGCTGCCGCGTTCTGGACCACCTGCAGGCGCTGTAGGAGACTCTTATTCAGCCCTGCATACAGCGCATTGCAGTAATCCAGTCGCGAACCCAAAAGAGCGACAGCAAGTTGCTTTCTTGCCTGGGGTGACAGAAAGTGCCTGATTTTCCTCAGAATGTGGATAATCCCCCAGCAGGTCGAAACAGTCCTGTTGACCTGTTGGCACATACTAAGGTTGGGGTCGATCATAACACCCAGATTTTTTGCTGATAAGGTGGGCTCGGGACATACGCCCAGCGAGCTCGGCCACCACTCCGCCGACCAGATCGGTTCCTTTCCTCCAAAGACCATCACCTCCGTCTTCTCCCCGTTCAGTTTTAGTGAATTGTGGATCATCCACTGGCCAACTGCCTCCATGCAAGATCTAAAATTGGCGGCAGTTGACGTAGCTGGCTGGGAGAGAGAGACTAAGATCTGAGTGTCGTCCGCATAGGAAACTACCTCCATCCCAAAAGATCTAATGAGTCTGGCAAGGGGGGTCACATAGATATTAAAAAGGGTAGGACTAAGCGCAGACCCTTGGGGGACCCCACATTGCACAGACAGGGATGGAGATAGAAACGGTCCCAGCATTATCCTTTGTTCTCTATGGTCGAGAAAAGAGGAAAGGAGTCCCAGAGCAGGCCCGCGGACCCCAATCTCCCTCAGGCGAGATGTTAACACCACAGGAGACAGGGTATCGAAGGCCGCCGTGAGGTCTAGAAGGATCAGGAGGGAGGTCTGACCCTCATCAACTCTAGTGCGGATTGTATCCAGCACTATGGTGAGGGCAGACTCGGTGCTATGTTCCCTCCTGAAACCATGCTGGGAGAGATCCAAACAGCCCGAGCTCTCCACAAATGTAGCCAGATGTTTATTTAAATGGGCTTCGAGCATCTTTGCGGGAGCCGGGAGCAGTGAGATGGGGCGAAAGTTCTTCAACACCCCGGGGTCCAGAGAAGGCTTTTTAAGCAGAGGTTTTACTACAGCATTCTTCCACTGCTGGGGAAAAATGCCTTCCTTCATCGCTCTGTTCATGATGTCAACCAGAGGAGGGAGGAGAGATTCTCTGCACTGCTTGAGGATCTTTAGCGGGCAGACATCCAACGGAGAGCCAGATTTGGTTTTATCAAGCAGGATTTCAAGATCCTGACAGGAAAGGGGAGGAAAGGAAGTCAAATCCTGATGTTGAGAGGATTCAGCAACGCTGGGCTCAGGGAGAGCAGGCAGCAGAGGAACGGCGGTCAGGGATTTTTGGACCTCCAGAGCAGCATAGATGTCGGCGATTTTTGACTGAAAAAAGGCAGCTATCTTGTTGCACAGGTCCTGAGAGGCAACCACAGGATCCGGTGTCCGAAGGGTCGTGAGAGAATCGACAATCCTAAAGAGATCTCTAGGAGATGACAATGAGGAAGTGAGTGTCGTGAAGTATTCCTGTTTGGTCCTAATAACTTCCAGTTTGTAATTTTTAAGCAGGACCCTATGGGCTTCTCTATCCTTAGGGGCCCAACTAGAGTGCCATAAGCGTTCCTGCCTTCTTACTTCCTGTCTCCGAAGCCGGAGCTGTTCGGAGAACCAGGGGGCTGAGGGTCTTTTCCTAGCAGAATAGCAAGACCTAGCAGGAGCAAGCTCCTCTAGGGCCTCAGCAATGGTATTTTCAAATATAGAGACCGCAGTGGGGGTGTCTGCCTCCCGAGGAATGGACAGACTGGTTGTCCATGGATGGAAGGAATCTTCCCTAATCTTTTTGAGGTTCCTTCGCACTTCCATGGTGCTCGAGGCGCTCTTAATATAGCCCCGTGAGGGATACATCATATTAAAGGGAACGGCCAGATGGTCCGACCAGGAGAGATGGAAGGGGCTGGCAACTGTCAGCCTAGGGTCGTTAGAGAAAATGCCATCGAGCGTGTGCCCCGCTCGGTGGGTGGGACCGTTCACCAGCTGGGTGAGTCCGCAGGCTGACATTATTTCTACCAGGGAAATAGTGTCGTGAGCCTCCAATAGCTCAAGGTGGAAGTTGAAATCACCTAGAATGGTCAGATTTTGTCGACCAAAATAGGGTTCCAGAACCTGCATCAATTTCAACCCAAATCCTGCTCTTGGGCCAGGGGGGCGATAAACCAAGATTCCATTAAATGCTGGATTAGCAGAATCGGAGAGGGAAAAATATAGGACCTGGAATGTGTCCTTGGGGTCAGAAAGGGGTATAGTGTGGCAGTGAAACTTGTCCTGATATAAAATAGCCAGACCACCGCCAACACGGCCTAATCTGTCAAATCGAGTTAGGCAGTAACCCTCAGGGACCGCTTCAACCAGATCAGGACCCGAAGAGTCTTTGGCCCAGGTCTCCGTGATAAAAACCCAAGAAGGTGTTTTATCTAAGACCAGTTCCTTGAATAGAATATTATTTTTGATGAGCGAGCGAGCATTGAGAAGAAGACAGAACTCGCTGGGATTTGTAGGAGTTGATAAAGAGCAGGGCTCCAAGGGAGCAGAGGAATGAGAGAGCAGAGGCTCATCCGCATCAATCGGAAGGCACGCACAGCTGAGACATGTCAAATAATCCTCAGGTGTGTAGCGATGTGAGCAAGGGGCAGGGGCGGGCTTAAGCCGTAGCATCTCCCTTAAAGAGTATTTCAGGACAGGGGCGCCTGCCATGTAATGGCCATCGGTCCAGCCATCCAGCCCGTCCTCAGCGCGGACGGGCGCAGACGGGCTGGACTCTGGCGTGACTCCGGCGGACATCCGGCGCATCCGCTGCCGCATCCGCTACGCGGAGCCACTGAGTACTCTTTTATAGAAACTAGAGCGCGAGATCGCGCCTACCCTCAAGATGGCCGCCAAACAGCCCTCGCCTCCCCGGGACCAGCTCTCAGCGTCAATACTCAGCTGAGAGCGGCCCAGGAGGTAGAGGAGGTATGAAACAAAGGTGCAAATAAAATCCGCTTTTAGAAAAGCAGGAACAGATAAAATACACGCGACACTCAGGACGCGATAAAAATGCACGTGAGGCTCTATAAATGTATCTCAAGTCAGTTAGGACAAAGAATAGGAGAGAGGAACCTCCGGCTTCCGCCTCAGAGGGTGAAAAGCAATCGTTTGATGATCCCTGTCTTAGCCCCCTTTATAGAAACTAGAGCGCGAGGTCGCGCCTACCCTCAAGATGGCCGCCAAACAGCCCTCGCCTCCCCGGGACCAGCTCTCAGCGTCAATACTCAGCTGAGAGCGGCCCAGGAGGTAGAGGAGGTATGAAACAAAGGTGCAAATAAAATCCGCTTTTAGAAAAGCAGGAACAGATAAAATACACGCGACACTCAGGACGCGATAAAAATGCACGTGAGGCTCTATAAATGTATCTCAAGTCAGTTAGGACAAAGAATAGGAGAGAGGAACCTCCGGCTTCCGCCTCAGAGGGTGAAAAGCAATCGTTTGATGATCCCTGTCTTAGCCCCCTTTATAGAAACTAGAGCGCGAGGTCGCGCCTACCCTCAAGATGGCCGCCAAACAGCCCTCGCCTCCCCGGGACCAGCTCTCAGCGTCAATACTCAGCTGAGAGCGGCCCAGGAGGTAGAGGAGGTATGAAACAAAGGTGCAAATAAAATCCGCTTTTAGAAAAGCAGGAACAGATAAAATACACGCGACACTCAGGACGCGATAAAAATGCACGTGAGGCTCTATAAATGTATCTCAAGTCAGTTAGGACAAAGAATAGGAGAGAGGAACCTCCGGCTTCCGCCTCAGAGGGTGAAAAACATCTATTGTATACGTGGTGTGGTTATGCCAATCGTCAAATTCAGCCAATGACGGAATAGAAGGAGTGTTAAAATTTTTGGCAGTAGCCAGGCCAAAGCAAGTAGTCTGGTACACCGTGTCATTCAAAAACAAGATTTGAGTCGGTATTAGACATGCAAGATGCAAAGCCTCTGTTCCCTGCACCTGCCAAATTTTAGAGCCTCAAATCGATTTTAAATCAATGCTATTTCTCCAGTGATCATAACCATGTAAGGCCAATTGATTTCTAAAAGAGTTCGAATATATTAACTTAGTGTGCGTCAAAATGAATCTTGATTGAGATGGCAATTTTAATTAAACAAAATAGGAGTCTGGATGAGACGTGTTTTAATCAGTGAAATAAGTGAACTTATTTATTTATTTATTTATTTATTTATTTATTTTTTGGGTTAAAGACTTTTATTGCAATCTGCATCATTTACACAGCATTTACCTACAACCCGGAGGCCGGCTGCTATACAATGACATTTCGTTACACATTTCAGACTTTATTCCCTTTGCCGTGTCCTCGGCCTTCAGTGCGCATTTTAAATCAGCAGAAAGTATATGATCAATTTTCCAAATAGTTTAGCAACAGTCTTATTTTTATATTTTATAACTTCAACTTAACGTGTGACTCAGCTAGTAGAGCAGGTGTTCGTTTTTTCGACACTCATTACCTCTCTTTGCATTAATGGATGCAAGTAGCTACCATGCACATCTCGAGACTCCCAGATCTTAAAATTCCTATTTCGGGACGTGCGACCAACCCATCAGCCCCACATCAACTCTATTGTACGTGTCAAATCGACCTAAGTGCGCCTCAGTCGACATCTCCCTCCTCTTCAGAGCTATCTATATCTTCTTCTGATAGGGGCTCACAGATATCCCCTCTATAGGTGTTCCATGGCATCCATAGCTTGTTCCACTTCCTGGGGTTCGCTCTCATTTTATATACTGCTCTTTCAATCACTAATAGTAAGTCCATGTTTCTACACCATTGTGCCAAAGTGAACTTATTTTTAAGTGTTTTTGAACTACCCTGTAACGGAGTTGGGCAATGTTCCTACTGTGTGTAGTTAAAAATGGGTCTTAACATGTTTGTTTTGTGCAAGAAATGGTGGCCATAATATTGATATAAATCAGCATAATTGGCAGTATTTACATACAAATCTTCAGCATCAAAAGCAGCATAATATTTCAAATCAGAAAACAATGAATGTAAAGCTTGTACATCCTAATCATCAGAATGTCTCTCCTGTTTTACCGAATCTCCTAAGGAGACGCGAAACACATATGGTACTTGATGACCTCTGCCGGACCATGAATTTTGAATGCCACTTTATTCCAAACAATGCCGCCTGCAACAGGGAAAGCCGAAATGGTTACACGGGTTTGATTATGTTTCATAATATGGGAAGATGTGTGGGGAGCCAGAATACAATCGACCAATTTTACAGGAGAGCGTTCTGGCAAATAATGACCATTGATGAGTAAGAAGAACACGGTCACAAATCATAAAAATGAAAATCAGGATTAGCATCAACCAGATGTAGGTCCAGGGTGGGATCCGATAAGTTTCTTTGAACCATGAGAAAAAAAAAACTTGTCTTTGATGGTAGACGAAGACGAAGAAGAGTCAAATGAGAAACTGGAACGGTTCTCAAAATAACCGTTTGAACCCACGTTCAGCAACAGTGGAATAGCAGCATCAGCATCATGTTATAAAGGACTGTCCGGTACCTCAATAGCAGGATAAGTAGACTCATCGTCCGTGTTGGCAGGCACCGTGGATAAAGGCACAGCAGGCAAAAGACTAGCCAGACTTTCCATCTCACCATCAATGACACAGGGATTAGTCGAGGATACAGACTTCACCAGATTCAAAGGAAGAGCGGTGCAGGAAACACGTGGAATCATGCTATTCAGAATCCGCCAGATGGTGTAGCCTGACATTGTCAACTGAAATGTATTGATTGTTTTTGCGACCAAGCAAAGGTGGCAG
This sequence comes from Lissotriton helveticus, assembly GCF_964261635.1. Taxonomy (NCBI): domain Eukaryota; kingdom Metazoa; phylum Chordata; class Amphibia; order Caudata; family Salamandridae; genus Lissotriton; species Lissotriton helveticus. The sequence continues at coordinate 578,234,357 of NC_136063.1, forward strand.
TATCACTGTACGAGTACCCTTCAATCCAAGCACTGGGACCAGTGCACAATAAGAGGGACCAAATTCTTTTTTGTTCTCCAGCTTTTCTCGTACCAGATCGCCAATCCTAGGAAGCCAGCCGACGACAGGAATCAGCATTGTTGTGTCAGTGGACGAGGGCATATGTTCAGTTGCATAGCTGTCACGGGTCTTTTGAAGGTCCTGTAACATAGTAGAATGGTTATCCACGTCAAAAGTGGCGGCTACCGCCACCACGTCTAGACCATCAAGGTCAGGCACAAACATTTTGATGCCAAAGAGCATTTTATAAGGGGTCCGCCCACCCAGAGACCATCTTGGGAGATTATTAAGTGCACATTGTACCTCATACATGTGGGCCTGCCAGTTCCTGCCAGTACCTAAGACTCTAGCTGTCAAAGATTGCTTTAAGTCACGGGTCATTCGCTCCACTATAGAATTGCCCTCAGGCCTGGATGGAGACGAAAACTGCACCAGCACCACCAATGACTTAATCGCGTCCTTGTACGCCTTGGAGGCGAATGCTGGACCTTGGTCAGAATGGAAGGTTCCACAGGCAAAAGTCCTGACAAAGACAAAGAACTCTCTAATGACATTTCGAGCATCAGCAATGCGTTGTGGGCAAACCCATAGGAATCTAGTGCATTAATCAACTGCAACAAAAATATATTTATATGCAGTATCAGAAGTCAATTGCCCGCAGTGATCAAGATATATACAGCCAAATGTCTGATTTAATATATGAGGCTGTGTCTGTGGTGGACGTGAAACAGTATATGGTTTGATTTGTTGACAAATGTCACAAGAAAGTACATAACTACGAGTTTGTTTATATAAAACACGCCACCAATAACGTTGTTGTAAAATAGACACTGTCGCAAACACCCCAGCATGTGCAGAAGCCATGCCTTTATGTGCTGCTATGATCAATGGAAGTCTGCGGTCGAAGTTGGGAATCAGCCAATACCCAACCGATGGAACTAAAGCATAAGGAACTTGTTTGGGAGATAAATGATACGAATATTTAGATAGGAAGCCCTGCAGGTAAGCAGTTACATTTTTCGTAGAATCTCATTATCTATCTTAGTCAAGGACCTTGTAACTGCTGCAACTGAACACGTGGCTACTGCAGATTTGGCTGCCTCGTCAGCCAGAGAATTACCAACAGCATGTGCTCCCACACGCTGATGGGCAGGAATATGAATAACGTGTGTGTGTGGCAGAAGCTTTTTAAGCTCCGCCACTCGAACCCATAGCATTTTATGCTTTATTACACGACCCTTATAGTCTCGATAATTATTTTGAGACCAAAAGAATAAGTTGTCATTAAAAGACTGGACACATTAGTAAGAATCGCACACAATAAGAGTATTCACATTAGGATCAGGAAACTCGAGAGCAAGAACAAGAGCATGCAGCTCTACCAATTGTACCGTACAGTCTCCAAGTGCTTGCATATGGACAATGGAAGGCTTGAATTTGCCATTTACGATCAAACCAGCAACAATAGCGCAAGCCACGGAATAAGCATGTTTGGACTCAATAGCTGGCTGAGCCGAGCCATCAGTGTAAATGATACATTCATACTCTACCAAAGAAAGCAAGGACAACGGAGGAGGATGAACATGTTCGTACTGTAAAAACTCCTGTGTCCGGAGAGCAGGGTCAAAGATAAACGAGACATCAGCCGATGTCGAAGAAGCAGCCCATTGGATCCAATGGGGATTGAAAGCTTTAGAGTTTGGTACACTCGCCTCAGTCACCTAGTCCTGCCAAGCATCACGCATCACGTGTGACACTAACGCATTTCAGTGCGGTGTTCTGCATCACCGCACTGAAATGCTTTGTCACGCATGTTTAATCCCACTGAAACTAGCTACCGCGCTGGTGTTAGCGCGCCGGCTCTGCTGTTCTAGACTAGCGACCAGCAGCTCTGGCTCACAAACAGTTAAATTCTTGTGCTCCTCAACTCTGGCTGAGTGAGTCACTGAGGGTGCTGGCTGTAGCGCTGGCTGCAGCGCTACAATGTTACATTACATCCTCAGCCGCCTGCCAGCCTGGCTGCATGAATTAATTAATTCCGAATTTTCAGGACAGCCCATGGCGCCGCGTGCCAGGCTGTCTTCCAGACCACAGTCTCTGCCGATTAAACACCCGGGGCGGGTCCTGCCCATAAATCCGGATGTGACCTCACGTGGTCCTGCAGCAAGTGAGGTCGACAGAGAAGCGGCGGAGGATTTGTAGTGCAGCCATTCCTATAGACCCAATTCCAGTGTGCTGCCTCAGCTGCGGCCAGCTGAGGGATGTAATTATTAATTTATGCGCAGCCAGCAGCAGCTGAGGCAGCACTGGAATTCCAGTGCTGCCTCAGCTGCTGCTGCCTGCGCATACATTAATAATTACACCACTCAGACGGCCGCAGCAGCGGTGTTCAGGGCACCCCGAGGCATTCGTCACACACTACTGTCAGTGACAGCATGATGGCCCGCGGCGCTGCATGACTGGCATGATAGGTGCGGAGAGTCTGCCAGCAGAGATTCGGACCTCTGGTGCTTGCGCCTTGAAATGACAAAGCATGCAGCCTCCAGACGTGAGGAGCACGTTGTAACGCAACTCCCCTTAACACTCATCTCAAAAGTACGATGGAGAGTCCTGCTTGTGTCGTCAGACATATCAGGCCTACAGCTCTACAGACAAACCAAATTGCAGCTAGAAGCCTTATTGAGGAGCAACTCTCCCTTTCTTCTGCTAGGTCTCTGCTAGAGCTCAGAGCACAGCAGTCAAGTCGTCACATAGAAAGAGAGCCTTTATACACAGTAGAGACTTGGCATAGCACTTCACATCTCACAGAAAAGCGTGTGGAAGCTTGAATACAACGCAGGAAAAGGTCCGAAATTTCTTTTTTTTAAATTAAAAAAATAGTTTGAAGTTCTCTGGTTACGTGTTTTATTTTTAAGATACGCTGTGTTCATCATGTATACAGGTTAGATGCAAGGGACATGAATATCGTTGCACACTGCCTACTTGCGCAATTCCTTCCTGTAAAAGTTGTTACTTTCTTAACCTGTGCCAGCCAGCCTCCCTGTGGCATACAACCCCCAAATGCACGTCATTCATCATCGTCAAAGTGAAATGATGGGCTCCTGCACAAAATTGTTTCTTGGATCATTTTTATCGCTTTTGTTAATGACAAATTTTCAGGGCAGTTGTAATTCATGTTGCTGACACCCAGGCAATACCACGATTTTCGGCTGGGTGTCTGCAAAATGAGATACAACTGCCCTGTGCTTTGAAGCAGTTTTAGTTTTTCATTAGACAAATAGGTGTAATTATTGATGTTAATATGTTTTGCTTGTCTTTATTACTTGATTTTGCTTGCGAAAAAAATGTCACTCATATTTGTTGAATGTCACTCAGAATTACACTGAAATTATGAAAATGTCACACGTAAGCAATCTGGAACCTTGGCAGCTATGGTCACCATTTCCAAAGCAGGGATAGGGGAAACCATTAGAATGCGTTTCCCCTGCACCAGTGAGCGTTCTTTCAGAATCACCATTTGGACCGCAGTTAAAAGCATTTCAACATTGGAAAACCGCATTTCTGCTGCTGTGTATAGATGTGATTTGTATGCAATAGGTACTGTGTCTCCTTCGTTGAACGTTAGGTACGTGAAACCCACCGTCCCTGGTACAATACATATGACTAGGTTCATAGAATTATCACATGCCAGCAAAAAGGTAGTCTCTAGCAGATCAGACTACAAAGACCGTAGAATAGAGGTATGTTCCAGCTACCAGCAGACAGAAGTAAACATAGGTTGTACAATGCATAGAGAGGGTTGATACGCTGGGCATAATCTGGAATGAATGTTCTCCCGAAATTAAAAAATCCCAGCAAAGACTGAAGTTTCTTCAGTGTTGAAGGAGTCTGCAATTGTGCACATTTCTCTGGAAAGTAGGGGGCTAACCCCCTACCTTCATTGTTGAGCTAATAGCCCAAGAAGAGCACAGCTAAGCGAGTAATGTGTAATTTTGCTAAATAAAAGTCGGCAAACAATAATATAATTCTGTCAACTCGGACTAGATGTGGCATCATCTCGTCGTCTGTCAGATAAATATCATCAACGTACGAGAACGCACCAGGGTCTGTGCTGTGTGATATAGACACAACTTATGCAGCAAAAGCCCAGGGGCTGTTCTTATACCCCATAGGCAAGCGTGTACATTTTTCTGATTTCCAACGGCGGTAAATGCTGTCAAGCCACAGCTCTCAGGAGCCAAGCTATGACTATAGAAACCATTGGATATATCCAGTGTTGTCTTATATTTTTTACATACTATGCTGTTCACTAGCGCAGAGCTGTGGGTGTTCTGTAAAGCAAATGTATGACAATGACTATTCAAAATGCAATAATCTAATACAACACGAAATGAACCGTCCAGTTTCGATACCGGAAACAGAGGATTATTCATCGTGACATACAGGATTCAATTACCCCTGGATATTCCAATTGAGTCAGAATGTCGCTTCCCGTCTGATTGGATATTGCGGTTGTGGTTGCGGCATAGACCGTAATGGAATCTCGTGTGTCGGTGAATCTCTATCCCAGCCCACTTGATTACGGTACACTGCCGGGGCAAGGGCCAAAGCCCACTCAGCTGCAAAAGCTTTTGCATGCTCCTCAGGGACGTTTGGTGAAAAACTGGGCAGTATTACGTCCTCCCCTCGAGAAGAGCCAAAACATATGTGGAGGCCAAATTCCCCTCCGCCAACAAAATGTCATAAGAGGCAGTTAAATTTTCACAAAAAACGCTGTAATTGTACGCTGTATATCACCCTCAATTTGAAGGACTACTTCATATAGTCTATCTGGGGGAGCAACTCGAGTATCCACTGTTTTTACTGTAATAAATGTATCAGTTGCTTTCGCCTCCAGATAGGGACGTAGAGCCTCTCGCACTATGGTAACCTCCGCTGCGCTGTCGAGCAGAGTCACTGCCCATCGGTAGTCTAGGAGACACATCCTCACCATATGAGGCATATTTCACTGTTAAAGCAGCAACTTTCTTCTTTTGACATGGGGGTCCAAACGAGGCAATCTCTCTTCTTTGGCTTTCACATCAGACTGACAAGGTGGATCCCGTCCCTGTTGAGTGGTCGCACCTTTGCCACGATCTGGACGGTCCCCTCCACCGATACGAGAGTCCGATGAGTCCTGTAAAGAACGAGGAGAGCGCTGATCAGTTACTTGAAATCTATCAGATGACTTAATTTTCACGCGATTGCGCAAATCATAAGTACGCCCAGAAGACACGGATGTCGGTGAGCCAGCACACGAACCCTGCTTCTGCTGTTGCTGCCCCTGTTTCTTATTTTTCCAGTTCATTTTAGGAAAGAACGGACGCCCTTCCTTATCAGGGTGGCTCTTCTGTTGTGTTTGAGTTTGTGTTTGAGGTTGAGTAAAAGGGTTAATTCCCAGATTATTGCGCACTAAGGTTTTATAAGCTTTAGCAATAATCTTAAACAATTTGCACTGTTTGTCTGTGTCTGCAACAGCCTCCAAGCGTTGTGCCATCTGCAAGCTTACTGCATCACCCTTAACATTAGCAGGGATCATATCGCAGACAATATTGAATGCCCCCACTAGTCTCATTCCCAACTCCAGAGTCACCTGGGCCCCATGTTCATCCTGAACAAGCTTAATAGCGGAAGGGAGAACGGTCATTGAGGGGGTGCCGAAACACATCGAATAAACCGCTGCCAAAACTTTACCCCAAGTGTTACAATCAGCTAACTCAGGAACCAGGCCTTTAGGTAAACTCATTGTCAGGATTCTGTGTTTCTCCACAGGTGTGGTATTTGGGAAAACAGCTTTGAGCTGTCCAAATTATTCAGCAAGCCAATAAGGAAGTTCGTCCTTATTTTGTGGTCGCTTGCCCATTACCAAATTAATAATGATGGAACTCATGATTATGCCACCAGGTCCCGGAGGTTGCGCAGCAAAACCGGGTGCTCCCACCTGGAAGTTGCACGACACAAACTGAAACCCAGCTCTATATATACGTATCAACAAAGTGTGTAATGCTCAACTGGAACAGTAAGGTAATTTGGATGTGGGGTATACCCAGCCAAAACGGGCCATGTGGCCCCATCAATCGACAAGGGGCCTAAACAGACCACAGTCACAGGGTGAGGAAGGGTGCCATTAAACCATATAGTGTGTTGCCAAGTTGTTAGCCGAACTTCAAGAGATCTATAAGGTCGATAATTCTGTGAAAGGGCAGTGGCAGTATACTTGTGGAACAACTTATCTGTTCCATCGACCACCGGAAAAGTAACCCAAGAATAACATACCTCAAAGCGGTAAGAGGCATCCGCTTCAACGACAAAAATAAGCGCAACACCAGCATAAGGGACTCCATATTGAGTCAAATAAGCCATAAAAGGGGCGCGGTTAGGAGGTGCTATGGCAACCGCCATAACTAACAGTAGAAAATAACAATTTATGTCTGTCAGCGCAATAATGGATAAAAATAATAAAGAAAGACCTTTTAAAATTCATGCTTGAAGAACCTATAAAATATCACAATATAGGAGGCTACACCATCACAACCGTCGCCAGAAAGAGAAGTGGAGGGTTGTGGACAAGCACAAGCACTACTCAGGCGTCTCGCAGATAAGTACCAGACCAAACGTTGGTGGTGCCATGTTGCGGGCCTTCTGCACACACAGAACTATGCGCAGGAAAACAGGACCTCGGTGTCCCCTAATGAAGAATAATTAGTCCTCTTTCTACAAAATGTTATTGGATGTAACAGTACAAATTTAGTCACCCTCAAAACAATGACAGACTTATATAATGAATACAACTATTGAGAACAGACAGAAAGGCCTTGTACAGTTACAAATTGATGGAAATGCTACTGCTAAAGTTTACCAAGAACAACATATAAACAAAGCTTTTCATTTGTGCACATTTTGTTGTGTGTGGAGACAGCGAGAAATCAAAACATGGAAATGTACAAAAACAAGATGGAGTCAGGCCTAGTTTAGGGCATGCTTAGCCAATGTTAAGAAAACACGGTTTTGTTAAACAAGTATTGTTTATTAACCCCTTCGACGCTCATGACGAGCTGGGCTCGTCATGAGGTAGCCTCCTCGCACGCTCATGACGAGCCCAGCTCGTCATGTAAAGTGCACTTTACAGATTCTCAGCGTACGGGCGGAATTCCGCCCGCACGCATGCGGTTAATTAGAATGATCTTTTACAAGGGCAGGAGTGAGGAAAAAACATAAAACCTCCTAGTAGTGAGTGGATGGGCATACTGACAACATTTAAAGCAGACATTTATAGTATTAACACAGAACTATGTAGCATCTCAGACTATAATGATATAATATAGGAGAATTATGTGATGGAATACGGAGGAGAGAGATAGGGAGAGGCAATTGGAGCTGTTGTGGCTGAGAAACGTATCATACAACAACTCATGTGTGAGAAGAAATTCATCCTGGGTTAAATCTCCTTCTTGGAAATTCCACAAATGTGATGAGCAGAAAGTAAACAGTGACTCAACACCAAAAGAATTTGCATTTATTAGGTATCATCTTTTTGTTGGCACGCATTAAATTAAGCTTTGAGATTTTTAAAAGAAAAAAAGCTTATCTTCACTGTTAGTGCTGAACTGGTGTATGCTACTCAAAGGACAAAGAAAAAACTCCTCCTTTAATTTTTGTTTGGGATTTATTGGTGAACAACATTTGAATTGTGAGTGAATTTTGGAAAATGTGGAACTTATTGTATTCACCTTTTTTTAACATAACCAAGTGAGCCAGTTATGAAATGGCAAGAAAGTAACAAGTATTTAGACATAGTGCTCGTTTTTACGGAACAAATTTAAGTGCAGAAAGATGTATATCTCCTTTGAACCATTGTCTATAGTCATTGACTATAGGTTTATGAGAATTTACCAGAATTGGCAAGTAAATTAGCTAGAGGATTTAATTAGCATGAAAATAAGAGAGAAAATGTTAGATACACCCTATATTTCAAAAGTAAGTACTATCTTGGATGGAGAGACCCTTTTGGAATGAGGGAGCAGAAAACTGAAGAGAGTGTTGAGGAATATGTAAAGGCTCTTAAGAGTCTTGCAGCATTGTGTACATTTGGTATCATAATTGGCTAAGAAATTTGTGATTGGTTCATATTTCATTACAAAGATGACAAAATAAGAGAAGAACTGTAAAAGAAGATGATCCTCCTTTGTAAGAACTTCTGATCATTATGTAAAGAGTTGAGCGCATTCTGGTATGTGTTAAAGAAATACAACAACATGCAGACAGATTGACCAATGTCCAAGTGATGAACAACAAGTAAAGTATCATATTGAGTAAAGGCAAAACAGGAGGATATTTTTCAAAGGTGGTGTGCTACAGATGTAATCAAAGTAGACATTATGCCTGCAGCAAAGAGTGTCCAGCAGCAAAACAATATTACAATAATTGTAAAAAAAAAATAAGAAGACACTTTGCTGTTGGATGTAAAGAAAACGAGAGCAATACTAGTGTAAGGGAAATCAGTGATGAGTGTAATGAAATAGTTTTACAGATTGGAGAAGAAGGTCAGGGAATTCTGAAAAATAGAGTTTGTACAGAAGGTAGTGACTTAATGATGCTATTTGATTCCTGCTCAAAGTTCAAAATTGTATCTTGGCACTCATGCATCAAAATGTTTGAAGGGAAAATAGTTGTGAATATATTGGATATAAAACCTGGTGCCTATGGTGGTCTTCTTATAGAGATGAACGGATCATTTATATACCGAATTGAGTGCAAAGGGAGAATATTATTAGGGAACATCTACGTTAGCGCTAGCTACCACAAAACATTTTACATGCACAACTTGATCCAAACGCTGATCCAGTCTATTTTATTTAGAGTAAAGCAAAATATAGTTCCAGAAATTTCAAATAACTAAATGGAAGTGGGCTTTGTTAAAGCATTCCTAAATTTGTTCAAAGATGACTTTGGATTTCTCAAAGATTATATATATTAAATAAAGATAAAGGAGGGGTCCAGGTCTGAGTCTAGCAGAGTAAGAATTATATCTATTAGCATGAGGGAAGCCATCAAGATAGAGTTGAGGAAGTTATATGAAGCTAAAGTTAGAGAGGCAGCTGAATCAGCAGAGAAAAACAAGGATGTGCCATTCTGTTACCCATTGATGTTATAGAATTAAGATTGTGTTTGCAGACAAATTCCTGTTACCAAATACTGGTCGGCATCAGCTTATCAATAAATATGTCTGTATCCTGATTCAAGAGATCTAACAGCTTTTATAATATCTATGGGCACGTCCTATTTTTGGAGGATACCTTTTGGCTTAAGTATCTGTGTTACGTTAAGAAGAGAACATTGAAAGAGTACAACAATTTTGTATAAACTGCAGGATTATGACAAACCTTAAAAAAGAGAAGAGTAAGGTTGGGAGGAAAGAAATTTAGTATTTTGATCCTCTAGTAACTGGTAATGGGGATTTTCCAAAACCTGAGTTGGTGAACACAATAAAAAAAATGGCAGAGCCGAATAATGAGGATGAAATATCCTTTATGGGAAGAACCTGGCTAGTAAAACGACACATGTGTCACTTAACATAGAAAATTTAAAATTTGATTTGGAACAATGATAGTTTGGCAGAATTTAAGAAAGTTTAATCCAAAATGTCCATGAATCATAAACAAAGATAGAAGTGAAAAAGTTTAGGGATAGCATTCAAACAGCGCATTGGAGAAGAAGAAAGAACAGGTGTATTTGACTCAAAATCATTGACAGTTACCGAAGTAAATTACTTTGTTACTGAAAAGGAAGATATTGGAGTTTTCTGGGCTGTTAACAAGTTCAAACATTTTATATGGGGTTCCGAGTTTACATTGTTACGGATCATACACATTTGATAGAAGTTTGTAAAAGAAGATGCACAGAATCAATCAATCAGGGGTTGGTGAAGCGCAGCTACTCACCCATAAGGATCTCAAGGTGCTGGGGGGGTGCTCTGTTGAGTGCTGGGGTTGTCCGAAGAGCAAGGTCTAGAGCTCCTTCCTGAACTGGAGCAGTGTAGGTGTTTGTCAGGGGTGGAGGGGGAGGTCGTTCCAGGCCTTGCCTCTGAGGTAGGAGAAGTCTTTCCTCCCATTCTGGTCTTGTAGATATGTGGGATGGTGGCTAGAGCGAGGTCAGCTGATCGGAGGCGTCCTTGGCTGCGTGGAAGGAGAGGCAGTTGTTTAGGTATGCTGGTCCAATGTTGTGGAGGGCCTTGTATGCATGAGTGACGAGCTTCAAGGTTATTCTTCTTTTGATGGGGAGCCAGTGGAGATCTTGTAGGTGGTGGGTGATGTGGTTGCGGTGGGGGATGTCTTAGATCAGTCCGGCAGCGGCATTCTGGACGGTCTGGAGTTTGCAAAGTAGTTTCTTGTTGATTCCGTCATAGAGAACATTGTCATAGTCCAGTCTGCTGATAATGAGGGCGTGCATGACCGTTTTTCTGGATTTGGCTGGGATCTATCTGAAAGTTTTCTGGATTATGCTGAGGGTTTTGAAGCAGGCTGAGGATATGGCGTTGATCTGGTTGTTCATTGTGAGTGTTGAGCGAGTATTATTCCATGGTTTCCTGCATGGTCCGATGGGATAGGCGGGTTTCTGAGAGCGTGGGGCCACCAGGTATCGTCCCATGCAGAGGGCATGGGGCCAAGGATGAGGACTTCTGTTTTCTCTGACTTGATTTTCAGGCAGCTCGTCTTCATCCAGGTGGCGGCAGCTTCCATCCCTTCATGGAAGTTGTGCCTGGTGATGTCGGGTTCTTTGGTGAGGGAGAGGATGAAATGGGTGTCGTCAGCATAGGAGACAATGTTGAGCCCGTGGTTTCTGACAATAGTTGCGAGGGGAGGGGCCATGTAGATGTTGAAAAGTGTGGGGCTGAGGGTCCTTGGCGCACTCCACATCTGGTCCCCATTGGTTCCGAGAGAAAGGGCAGGAGTCTGACTCGCTTGGTTCTGCCTGCGAGAAATGAGCTTATCCAGTCCAGGTCTTTGACGTGGATGCTTGCGTCTTGGAGTCTGGTGTCTAGTGTGCGGTGGGAGAAGGTGTCGAAAGCAGCCAAGAGGTCCAGAAGGATGATAGCTGCCGTATGGCCCTGGACACGGAGGGAGAGGATGTTGTCGGTGGTGGCAAAAAGGGTGGTCTTGGTAATGTGGCTGCTGCCGAATCCGGATTGGGAGATGTCCAGGTCATTGTTAGTATCGATGAAGTTTGCTAGTTGGGTGTTGATGGCCTTTTTGACTACCTTTGCCACGAATGAAAGCACGGAGATGGGCCTGAAGTTTTTGAGGTCCGTCAGGTCGGAGAAGGGTGTCTTCAGGAGGGGGCTGACTTCGGCGTGTTTCCAGTTGTTGGGGAATGTGGCGGTTTCAAGGGAGCAGATAATCGTCCAGCGTAATTCGGGTGTGATGGCCTAGGCAGCTCTGTTGAAGATGTGGGATGGGCAGGGGTCTGAGGGTACTCCGGAGTGAATGCTGTTCACGGCCTTTATGGTTTCTTTTGTCATGAGTGGGTTCCAGGTGAGCAGGGTCCATTGGGTAGCGTCACTGGAGGTAGAAGCTGGGGTGGTGCAGAGGTCTTGGTTGTCAAAGTATTCGTAGATCTTCTTAATCTTGAGGTGAAAGTGCTGAGTCTGTGGCAGAGGTTTTGAGAGGTTGGTACATCTGTTGTTTCGCTGCAGGTTTGGTAAATTCCTTGATGATGAAGAAGAGTTCTTTGGAGTTGTGGGTATTGGTGGAGATCCTGTCTTGGAGGAAATTCTTCTTTGTGCATTTGATGAGTTTGTGGTGTGCTGTGGTGGCTGTCCTGTAGGCGGTGCGTGTTTCTGGGGTTTTGTTGTTCATCCATGTCTTTTTGAATATATGTAAACAAGGATTTGTAGATAAGTGATCAAGTTACTAGAAAGTTCTTTTGACATTGTAAATATTCGCAGTATGCAAAACAAAACAGCTAACTGGCTGACAAGATTAATTAATATTTCACCGTGCTGCAGATCATGTGCATTTTCTTGGAGATATCGGGTCTATACATTATTTTATTGAAGTCCATGGTGTTCCCGGTGGTGGAGGGCCCCTAGGCTCTTAACTGGGCCTCAGGCCTACAGGTGGTGTTGGGCAGGTTTAAATATCTTTGGGCGTTTGCATCCCCTGACAAGACTTTAGGGTGATCATGCAGTCTGGAGTCAGTTCTAGCCCGTCTGCTGGAGGAGGAATGGTTGTTCGGTGTTCAGGGTGACCCGCCTAGGCAGCCGAGAGGTGGGCAATGGAAGACTCACATATCCTTTCTTACCTAAATGGTAGCGGCGATAAAAAGAGTTTTCCCCCAGCAATGAGGGCGGTCTTTACTTTGAGGCATTCCTCCCTCCAACAGATGGGGTGGTGGAACACCTTGATGGTATGGACGCCTCTATGAAGAGATCGTCAACTTTCGCAAGTGACCTCCCTGGAGGGTTTCTGTAAGTGGGACCTTTTTGGGGTTTCTACACTGGGGAACATGATTCATGGGACGGTCTTAAAGACATTCAAAAAATCAACTTCATTGTAGTCAGTTCCATTGGTATCTCCTATTCGCCATGCTCTGACTCCTTATTTCACATATCTTGCAGCCCTATTCGAATTAAATCCCTTGAAGTGTGGCTGACCTGGGAGGCCATAAGGTTGCACAGATATATCAAACACTCATATCCAATCAAACGGATGTGTTTCTGACCCTCAGCTGTGTGGGAGGCAGGTGTTGGGGTTCTAGAAAATGAGAAACTGGTCAGAGGCACTGGGGGCACCATGTCTGGCTGTGAATGAGGCCCGACTCTGGCGTATTCAACTTAAATATCTTCATAGGATATACTTTACATGGCATAGACTTTGGTGGATGTGAGTGGTAGCATCTCATCTCTGACCTGTCTCCAATGTGGCACGGAGGAGGGCACATTTATTCAAACGGTGTGGAGCTGTCAGGCTCTACAGAAAATATGGCGTGGGGTGATGGTCTGTCTAGACAAAGTTCTCACCTGGTTAATACCCATGGATCCAAAACTCACTCTGCTACGTTTCACCAGTGATTTAGGTAGTAATAGATATGTGGGAGGTATGGGAAAGTGATGTGGAGCACAGGTGTCGGGTGGGTTGGTGGGAGCTCAGGCGGTGATTGATGTATGCCAGTCCTTGATTGTGCAGGGATTTGTAGGTGTGGGTCAGCATCTTAAATTGACATCTTTTGTGGACAGGGAGTCAGTGGAGTTTTCTAAGGTGGGTGGTGATGTAGGTCCACCTGGGAAGGTCGAGGATGAGTCTGGCCACTGAGTTCGGTAAGGTCTGCAGTCTCTTCAGGATGTGAGTGGTGATTTCTGAGTAGAGGGCATTGCCGTTATCCAAGCAGCTGGTGTTGAGGGCTTGCGTGATGGTACATCTAGTGCTGACAGAGAGGCAGAAGATCTTTTGAAGCATGCGAAGCATGAAGAAGCAGTCAGTGGAGACTGCGTTGATCTGGTTTTTCATGGTGAGTTTACTGTCTAGGATGATGCTGAGGTTCCGGGTATGGTGTATTGGAGTGGATGAGGTTCCTAGCTCAGTGGGCCACCAGGAGTCATTCCAAGGGGTGGTGTTCTTCCCAAAAATCAGTACTTCTGTCTTGTCTATGTTGACCTACAATCCAGTTGGCAATGCTGGTCATGTGCAGTCGCAAGTTGGCTCTCGTGTTGGATAGGTCTTCTGAGCTGGGTGTCGTCTGCCGTAGGATGTGATGTTTAGTCCATGGGCTATGGCGATGTTAGCCCGGGGGTCATGTAGGTGTTGAACAGCGTGGGGCTGACGAATGAGCCTTGAGGGTTGCTGCAGATGATGATCTTGGATTCAGAGGTGAAGATAAGTAGGCAAATTCTCTGGGTTCTTCCGGTGAGGAGGACGTGATCCATTTTAGGGGTCTTCTAGGATTCCGATATAGGATTCCGATATAGGATAGGATTCCGAGGATACACCACATCCCCTTTTTATTTATATTTATTTTTATTGAGTATAACACAAGAAAGAAATATACACATCAGGTGTCATTAGGGGAAATACATTCCAGCTGGGGACGGGTAAATAAGTCGAAGAAATACACTACGATCATAGGCACCGAAAAAAGGATCAATACCAGCTTAAAGCTGAAGCAGAACAGTAAGATGCAAAGGACCACAAGTACATCGCAACAGCACCCGCCCACCAGAAATACAGGATATACGACTAGAACATATGACACTCAGATATGATGGGCAAAAGATCAGGAGAATATGCCACAGTTTTTGTGAAGAGAGGAAAAGGGAATAGGAAGGTCATAGAAAAAAATAAAGGAAAAATTTAAAAAAAAACACAACCCCCCACCCTACACCCCTGCTGATGGCTACGACCTAACCCCACTAGCAGCGTGCCTGTCGCCCACTAAACTACACCCCAAGGAAGGGAAAAGCTGGAGGAGGAGAAAGGTACAAAACGATACGGGCTCCCAGATTCCCATCTCCCCACCAGAGGCGGACATCCCCTATCGCAGCATTGAGCAAGTTATAGCAATAAAATTCAATAGGAGAGCCACAAACAGAAAATGGACCATCCCGCCAGGCCCCCGGCATCACAGAGGTAGCAAATCCCGTTTCGAACATAGCAGTTACACAATACTCAGACAATCAGAATCCCGTCTAGCCCTCGCTCCCACAGACACCACCCGTCAGAGCCAAAAGAAAACATAGGAAAGTCAGCCCTGGCCCCGACGATCAATTACGCAGACCCCATCAAATACTATCAGGCCGCTGCAAGTCTTCATGCGAGCCCTGAACATTCGAACCGCCATCACAACAAGAGCATCCAAAGACAGAAACGGATCAAAGACACCACAGAAGGAGTGATACCAGGATAAACGCTGACAAAGTTCAAAAGTCAAACCAGGTCCAGTGCCCAACAACGATAAGTCAGCACAGCGTTTTTGAGCATTCTCTGAAAGAGGCAAGGTATAAATCCGATAGTCTGTGGAGAAGACAAACTGAAGTATAGAAATAGTCACATCCATCCCTGGCGGCATCGATAGAGGGCCAAACACACAGCCAGTACTGTCGGGCTCGTTCGCCGTCATCGTAGGGTCGCAAGAAATTTCCAAGTCCGACAGCCGCCCAGGGTCCTCGGTGGCAATCGAAGCTTGCGCCGCGGGTAAGGCATCCCGGCTCATAACCAACAAAGGATCAGAGTCCGGTCTCCGGCAGATGTGATCGACCGTTACGATCATCCTCTGGAAGGTGGCGGTGACTCGTTTGCGGAGCTCCCTAATGGCGGCCATTACATTGTGCAGCGACGGTGTAATTGCGGCCCGCTCCATCGCCCCTCAGTGAGCGACCGGGCGGGTATCAGAGCCCCGGAGGTCAACTTCTCCGGGGCACAAGGCAGAAGCAATGCAGATGACAACTGTGGGTGCTACCAAGCACGATCGCAGCACCGTCGCCGCCAACGAGGAACCAAGCCCATCAACCCCGGGAGCTCAACGGGGCTTCCGGGCAGCGGATCCCCGGTCCAAGCAGCCGATATGGAAAGCCGCCGTAGTTGCAAAAGAAAGCTGCCACCAGGTCACCATCCGAAACAAAAAGGAAAGATGTCACTTCAGGAGACCGGAACCACCCACGTCCCGCGGCCGATGTTGTTCAACTCCAACCCGGCCGGGTTAGAACTCGAGGCCCCGGCTTCAACTCTGAGTTAGGCCAAGAATGGCACACGACGTATCTTCACAATCCGAGCAGCTAGAGATTCCGGGATTGCACCTGTAGAGTCAGGCGCACTTCAGCTGCACGGGAGTCCGGTGGGAAATCAGGATGGGAGTCAGGATTCATGAGCCTCCGGCGGAGGTCGGCGGAGCCGGGAGCTTATGCGGCCATCTTGGTTGCTAGCGTAGCTCCTCCTCCCACCACATCCTCTTTATCAGGACGTGGTGGGACATGGTGTCGAAGGCCGCTGAGAGGTTGAGGAGGATCTGGGCACCCATTTCTCCCTGGTCTAGGAGGGCTCTGATTTCATCAGTAGCTGCGATCAGGGAGGTTTTGGTGCTGTGGTTCGTGTGGAATCCGGATTGGGTCCAGCAGAATGTTATTCTCCTGGTATTCTGTGAGTTGGTGGTTGATGGCCTTTCCGAAGACTTTGGCTGGAAAGGGCAGCAGCGAGATGGTACGGTAGTCTTTGAGCTCGTTGGGGTCGGCAGACTGTTTCTTGAGGAGGGGTTTGACTTCAGTGCGTTTCCAATCTTCAGGGAAGATGGCTGAGGTGATGGATGTGTTGAAGATGGTGACGAGTTTGTTGCTTATAGCCCTGTTTCCAAGGTTAAACATGTGGTAGTGACAGGGGTCCGTGCGTGCACCTGAGTGGACGGAGTGAATGACGGTTGTAGTACTTTGAATGGTAAACTGGTGATCTGGCGTCTGTGGGGGTAATAAGGCTTGGAATGAAAAAGCAGCAGGTTTTGGTTTGAAGTGTTTATAGGCAGTGGAGATCTTGTCATGGAAGAAGACTGCCATGGCGTTGCATAGTTCATGGGAGGGGGTGATGATGTTTTCAGTTGCAATGTGGTTAGAGAACTTCTTGACAATTCTGAAGAGTTCTTTGCTGTGATTGGAGTTGGCTTTGACGTGGTCAGCTAGGGTATTCTTTTTAGTCTCTTTCAGGAGTTAGTATTAGTGGTTGAGCAATGTCTTGAAGGTGGTGTGGTCTGTGGGTTACTTGCTGATGCCCCATTTCCTTTCTAGTTGCTTACTTTTGTGTTTTGTAGTTCTCAGTTCCGGGGTGTACCAGCTGGAGAGTTAAGTGGTTCTCTTGAGTTGGAGGGTTTGATGGGGGCGACTCTGTTGGCACAGTCGGTGATCCAGGCGCTCAAGTTCTTAACAGCCTGTTCAAGGTTCATTATAGTATTCAGGGGGGAGGTGTTTAGGGCGTTGGTCCACTGGCTTTCAGATACTTTGTTCCAGCTGCAGTGTGAGGTGCTAGGTGGCTTGGGGCAGTGCCAGAGGCTGTGGTGATGATGAAGTGGACGATGGAGTGGTTTGTCCAGGTGAGTTTTGTGACATGGCGGTATTTGACTCTGAAGCTGACTGTGAAAATGGGATTGAGCATGTGGCCAGCGTTGTGTGTCGGGTCGGTGACTAGTTGGGTGGGGCCCATGTTGTTCATTCTTTCGAGGTGGTTGACTGTGTTGGCGTCGTTCTGGTCACCGAGGTGAAAGTTGAAAGTTGAGGTCGCCGAGGAAGATGTAGTGCTCCAGTCAATGACTTCTGTTGCAATGAACTCAGGGATGGAATAACAGAAGCCGGGGAGCAGTTCTGGAAGGTCTGTAGGCGAGGGTACCTTGAGGGTGGTTTTGCAGTTTGTTTGGATTAGTGACACAATATCGGGAACACAAATATCGTGATGCATAAATATTGTGTCAAAAATATTTATTACAACAATATTGTTTTCCTATACATATAAAGGTAAGTACAAAAATATCGAGAAAATATATGTAGTTTCACACTAATATATTTTAAAGAGACAGAAATATTGAATTTTAATAGAAATATATAGGTACAAATAGTAAATATTAAATATTTTAATATATAGCATTACTATAATGTAAAATACATACACAAAAGTTAAGTAGCATTTTATATTATATAAAAATATATACTTACATAGACATACACACATAAATATATATATAATAAAACACTAATATTAACAAATGTATTTTATATTGTATTGCATTTTTTAATTTACATATATAAAACTCATATATATATAACATAAAATAATTAACAAATTGAAGGAAAAAATACATTTACAAAAATATATATATATGTGTATATATATATTACCTACTGGCGGTCACCAGTAGGTAGTTATAGTTAGGACCTATTTTCCATAGGAAATAAGCAACATTCTATTTGGAATAACTTTGACTTCGGATGACGAATCTTCGCAAATTTTCAAAACTAATGGCCAGCTCCGGTCCGCTCCAATCCTGAAAGTCTCGGGGTGATTCGTGAAGCGGGGGTTGAGGAAAAAGGGGGGTCCCAAAACGTGTTTCCCCATGCAATTTTCCATAGGAACCATTCATCGCAGCTACAGCCCGAACTGCTGAACGGAATTACACCAAATTTGGCAAAGAGGTAGTTCTTAGTTCAGACTCGTGCCTTTTGCTTAAATAGTGTAAATCCATTCAGTAGTTCCTGACAAAATTAGAATTAAAAGTACATATATATCTATGGCCGCCGTGAATCCGCGCATCCTGAGCTCACCCTAAGCGCACCCTCTCGATCACGTGCTGAATGCTAATTGACTGTCAAGTGGTTGTCAACATTTGAAACCAGGAAGTGTTGTCAGTCATTTTGTGCCTCGGTAGATGCGAGGCTGAAGAAGTCAGTGGAACAAGTGTGCAAAACGTATAAAGGGGGTAGGGTAGAAATACCCTGACCCTCCAGTCAGTGCTTAGGGGGTCCCACAAGGACTCCCAGGGCCCAATAAATTATGAATATTATTTTTTTAAACGGCAAAGTGCGCGCAGGGTGCACGGATCCTGCCGTAAAAATAAAACAGAGCTTCTTTAATAATTATCCCCCGGGGAGGCCAAATCCCGGGGGCAAAATTATAAAATGTTATGGGGGACCCAGAGGGACCCCCAGCCCCCAGGACTGCCACCTCCCGGGGCTACAAAATAAATGCTTGGGTGGGGCTCGAAAGCCCCTTCCAGTAAAATATGTGGGTGGGGGGCACAACGCCCCCCCAAGCCCTGGGGCCCACAACCCCCTCGGGCTTTATGTATTGTGGGAGGGGGGCTGCGTGGTCCCCCTCCTGGGGTCCTTGAGGGCCCTGGGGACCGCCATCCCCCCAGGGCTGGCTCCTGCAGTGTCCCATGGTGCCCACCCCCGGGACACTGCTGTTTGCTATGAGAGGGCGGAAGTCTCGTGGCTCCCACCCTTCCATAGCAAACTTGGTTTGGATTTTGAAAGAGAGAGCAGGGAAATCTGCTCTGTCTTTCAAAATCCAAACCATATTGCTTTTCCACACGGGGAGCTGCATGTTAGCAGCTCCCCATGTGGAAAAGCAATGCCGGCTCCCGAAGGACGCGGGGAGCCGGCTGGGACCGTGGGGGCATTGGGGCTCCCCCACGTTCCCCAACGTTTTATAGAAGACTCGGGGGATGGGGTCCCCCGGGTATAATAGAAATTAGTGATAGGGGCTATTTTTTCTTTTTACGGTAAAATTAGGAATTGCGCACCCAGTGCGGCGCTCAGTGCGCCCCCCTGGTGTGCACACATTGGATGCACCACTACTAACGTGTAGGGTGCTCGACTCCAGCGTGTTTGGAGCACGACTTCTACGCTTTGGGTGCACGATTCTGACACGTTGGGTACGAGACTCCAAGCAAAAAAAATATATATTTTGAGATAAACATCAAGCTTATGTGTTTAGATCTTGGGTGGCTCTAAAAGAGCCCTTGTGTTTATTGAGAGATTTTGGTACCTACAAGTAAGTACATATGCAGAGTCTAATGTTGATGAGGAAGATTCTGTTACCCTCATCTGTAAAATGTACACCATCTCTCCGATAGATGCCATCCATATTGAAACGCAGATTGTGGTGTGTAAATGGACCCCATCCTATAATCTTGGAGAAAAGCAGAAACAGATTTATTGACATGTTACCTAGCTTTCCCAATCTGTGCACAACATTGATTGGACCATTTCTGCCTTTGGCATATGTTAGAATAGACAAAGGCAGTTTGGGGAAAAAAAGACATAAATTCTCTAAAGGTGTCCTTCATAAGCATTTCCAGACCTACCCCAGTCAAAGTGCCTAGGTCATTGTAGTGGTCTAACCAACATCACACTTGTGTTTCAGACTTCCAATTTCCCAGTCCGTATCCATACACTCCAGCAAACACCCTGTGACTGCTCTTGCAATCCCAAAGTGACTCATTCAGTACCATGTACTAATCCATGCAGTAAAGTAAAACTCAACCAATTATGAATTCACCCGGTGTCTCTCCTTATAGTACTGTTATCATTCAGTCCGTATGCATGTACTCATGGAGTGAGCCAGGCTTTAGGGCACATAGTGCTTTAAACTCTTATTCACTATGCATGTAGTGGTCTAACCACCTTCACACTTGTGTCTCAGGTCTACAATTTCCCAGTCATTATCCATACACTCCAGCAAACACCCTGTGACTGCTCTTGCAATCCCATATTGACTCTTTCAGTACCATCTACTAATCCATTCACTAAAGTAAAACTCAACCAATTATGAATTCACCCAGTGTCTCGCCTTATAGTACTGTAATCATTCAGTTAGTATGCATGTACTCATACAGTGACCCAGGCTTTAGGGCACAGAGTGCTTCAAACTCCTATGCACTACGCATGTAGTGGTCTAATCCCTTCACACTTGTGTTTCAGGCCTACAATTCCCCAGCCAGTATCCATACACTCCAGCAAACACCCTGTGACTGCTCTTGAAATCCCATAGTGACTTACTCAGTACCATGTACTAATCCATTCAGTAAAGTAAAACTCAACTAATTATGAATTCACCCAGTGTCTCTCCTTATAGTACTGTAATCATTCAGTCAGTATGCATGTACTCATGCAGTCAGCGAGGCTTTAGGGCAAGGAGTGCTTCAATCTCCTATGCAGTATGCATGTAGTGGTCTAACCACCTTCACACTTGTATTCAAGGTCTACAATTCCTCAGTCAGTATCTATGTAGAATATGTTTGTATAGTAATAGAAAAGTATAATTTATAAAGTTATTAATATGCATATATTTATATTTATTTTTTACAGATATTATTTATCATCATTAAAATAAAGTTATCAAGCCTGAGAAAGAGAAAAAGAGCGCTAAAGACAGTTACTTGAAGAAAACTCAACAACAAGTATTGGATGACCAACATAGTGTGGCTAAAAAGACAAAATCTTCTGGTAAGACCACTAAGGAATTTATTAAAAATCTTTCTAGGCCCAGAAAGAATGTTCAGAATGTTGAAACTACTGACAATGCTTTAATCAGAAAAAATAATCAAAATATTAGGAAAGGAAGAGGGGGCGTGGCCAGCAAGCCACAATGGCAGATGGAGGCAGCTAGAGCTCCGGAGCCGCCGGGGGGTTGCCGCCCTGTGGACCTCTTCTGGGGGGGCCCCAGATACAATTAGTGGAGTGGATCCTGAAGCGCTGCAACTCCCAGAGTCTCTGGGACCTATCGGATGCTGGGCTGAGCCGCGGCCAACTAGCGACGAGTCCGGGCCTGCTGCGATCTTCTCCCTCGGTGGCGACCGGGGTCTAGAGTGCTAGCCGAGTCCGGGCTGCCCCTGACGACTGATGCCGGAAGTGACGGGGCTCCGACCCCGGGATATTGCTGAGGCGCCCGGCTCACTGGAAGAGTGTGTTTCTGCGGCGGGAGCCGAGGACAGGGCCCTCCTGATCCGCCGCCACCCACGGAGTGGGAGCGCCACAAGTTGTGCCCAGCGGACCGCGGGAGCTACCGCCGGCCGGCCCTAGGACAGAGGCGAAACCTGGCGGCCCGGAGTGCTGGGGTGCGAGCCCGGAGATGGGGACCCGAAGGTAGGGGGGCGAGGCTGCTGACACCTAGGGGGGGAATGGCAAAAACAAAGAGAGGAGTATCCACTATGATTTTGAAGAACAGACGTATCTGGAGGACCGGTTCTTGGCAAAAAGAAGGAAATTCATCCTTTTGATAGAAACCCCTCACTCACCACCTAGTGGTGACATGCTTCATCATCGGGGTCCACCTTGGCGTCCTAGCGACACCAAGGTGTGCTGCAACACCTGGACTACAGTGGAGCGGGTTGTGGCTGTAGGTGCAAAAAAATGTTAAAAATTGTCCTGGTTGTACTCAGAAAAAGTAGTTTTATTTTTAGAGCAACTGAACAATGTTTTAAAATTAATACTGGCGAGATCCTGGTAGGGAGGGTTACGACCCAGGGATCTCTATATGTGTTGAGTGGTCAACATGTTTCTACCATAAGGGCTATTGCCCGGTATTCGTCAGGACCAGAAAAAACAGGTGGACAGGGGGTGCGTGCTCCCTAAAAAGCACACCCGTCCTTGATCCCCTGTGTGCCTACTGGCAAAACTTGCCAGTGGTGAGTGCCGCTCAATAAAATAAGTGAGCTGGCGGGTAAAAAAGAGACCTGTAAGGAGAGAAGGGTGGATAAAGAACAATCAGGTATTGAGTGATAGACTTACTCTCCTGTAACGTCGTGCAGTCTCTCAGTGCAATTGATATATAGTGCCAAATGAAGTGGATGGTTCTCCAGATATACGTAATACCGAGGTGGGGTGATACTAGTCAACATCTATGGCAAAGGGTAGGTGCACGCAAGTTGCATGCAGTGCTAGCACGACCCAGGGGGGGTTTGAGTATTAGGTGTAAGATACTTGTGCTACACGGAACAGGTCTGTCACGTGGTGCCTAGGCTACTCGCTGGATATTAAATGACAGGGCGGAACCTATTCCATTACAGTTGAAAGTACGGTGAAGTGAATTAGGGCATAGATGTAACTCGGTAGTGCTATATACATTTGTCAGCAACCGACTCAAACGTGTAAGTGAATAGCATTAAATCAACAAACAAGAACAAACATACATGTAACACTGAAGGACACACTTAAGTTCAGAATGACTTGGGAATATGCTTACTCAAATATGAGTGCTCTGCGCTTCAACGGGCAGGGCGTAGGGTCAATGCCTGTATCATAACAAATTCTGTAAGAGACAAACAGTGCGCGAGCGTTGTAAATCTCTGCGCCGCTCAGGACGCTGTGTGGGTGGTGGGCGGCGCCCACGTGGACCCGGTACATGGATGTGTACCCGGGGCCTGGTATCATGAATCTACTTACAGTTTCAGGCAGGTAAGATCAGAGTCGACCTACTCCTCGCGTCCACTGCTCGGCTAGTAATTCCGATGGCAGCTGGACGCGGTAAAGAGGAGTCGACCGCTTCCGGGTTTGGGCGCGGCCTGGGCGTGTAGGGGGCGGGGCTAGCAGTACGCGGTGGCGTGCTGTCGGTAGCTAGGCTACCGTGAAGATACAGCCAGCAGGTTAGGTTGTATAACTACACATAGCAGGATCGGTTGGCTCGCGGGGTAGCTCCGCAGTGCTGGAAAGAAATGAAAACGAAGCGTGAGGTTCACGCCAGGACTTACATAGTAGAAACAGTTATTTACGCAGCAAGTGGTTGTGGACATTATAATTTACACTGCGTTTGGACTTGGAGACCTGTGTCTAATCACTGGTAAGTGAGGTGCCACAGTGTCAAAAGGAGCCTTATTACAAGGTTTCTGAGGGTGATACATTTTAATAAATGAACAAATTAACACTGCTGGATCAAGTGGGAAAAAAGCCCAACGCAGGGGCGTCAGAGCGGCTCAGTGGGGCCAAGGTGATTCATGCTATGGTATTTAGTAGTGTGAGGAACAATAAGTTAAGCGCTCAGTAGAGCAAAGCTTGGGAATATATTAAGAGTATCAGGTGGCAGAGCTCTGTTGTTAATTCTTGGTCTTGGTGACCATAGGGATAGAGTCTCATTTCAGGACCGAGTTCCATGGGATATTGTCGTTGAGCCCAATTTTATGGGAGGAAAGACGATAGATCCATCGCTGCTCTTTTTCAAAAAGTCGTGCTTGTGCATTGGGACCTGGTTGGATTTGCTCAATCACAGTCCATCTCATGTCGTTGGGTGTGTGATGGGCTGTGAGAAAGTGATCAGTGAGCCTGGTGTTCGTTTTTTTGCATCGAATTGTGCTACGATGTTCCGCTATTCGTTGCTTGACCTTTCTTGTCGTCATGCCCACATAGGGCTTGTCACAGCTACATCGGATAAGGTAGATCACAAATGTGCTGTTACAGTTAGTGTGTGATCTTTGTTGCCAGATTTTGCCTTCCTCAAGGTTCAGAGTTTTGGTGTTGTTCGTGAGGTGACAGACGCTGCAATCACCACATCTGGAATGTCCGGTCACTGGGGGAAGGCCCCAAGCGTTGGTGATGGTTTGGTCGGTTGTCACCATGTCCATTCTTGGTCTGGTGTTGACCAAGGTGTCTTTTAGGCTCCGTGCTTTTTTATAAGAAAAAAGTGGTTTGTCCCAATTGTGATTTCCAGTGTTCAGTATTTGCCAATGTTTTCTGATACTTTTACTGACCTGGTTTGACACCGCATTATATGTGGTCACGCATGTAAGTGGAATCTCTTCCTCTGTTCTTGGTGTGTCCTCTAGCAGGGCTTGTCTTGGCTGATTTCTGGCCCTTTTCTGACATCTCCTTGTGATTTTCTCAGGGTATCCTCGGTTAGTTAGTTTCTCCGTCAGGTCTGCTGCCTGTGTTTTGTAGTCCTGCAACTCGCTGCAGTTCCTCCTAAGTCTGAGATACTGGCCGTAAGGTAAATTTTCCCTCAGGGGGCGAGGATGGAAACTATCAAATCTCAGCAGGTTGTTCTTAGCGGTGGGCTTAAAGTGGGTTTTAGTCTTGAGCTTGTCAGTGTCTCTTTCGATCTCAATGTCAAGGAAGACCATTTTGTCTTTGTCCACACTATGTGTGAACCTCAGATTAGGGTCACACGTGTTAAGCCACCTGATGAACTCCATTAGTGTTTCTTGCGGTCCTTGCCAGATGGTGAAGACGTCATCTATGTACCGCCTCCAAAATTTGATGTGGGTGTTGTAAGGGTTATTGGGGGTAATGACATATTTTTTCTCGAAGTCATACACATAGAGGCCCGCTACGCTGGGAGCAAAGACACTACCCATTGATGTCCCACCTATTTGGAGGTATAGCTTTCCATCATGTTCAAAGAAGTTTCTTTTAAGAGCAAGAGTTGCACATTCTACAATGAACTCTGTTGGTGTAGTATGGTCCCATGTGGAGTTGTCCAGTGTTTGTTTTAGTACTGTGATGGTGGCGTCTTGGGGTATGTTAGTGTACAGGCTCTCTATGTCTAGACTCACAAGGATGTGGTCCGGTTCAATCCTGATGTCTTCCAGCATTGTCAGTAGGCTTTTTGTGTCCTTCAGATAGGTTGCAGTATTTTGAACAATGGTTTTCAGGAAATAATCACAGAAGCGTGACAGGGGTTCCAGAAGCGAGCCTATGCCTGACACGATTGGTCTGCCAGGTGGTGGGATCTTGCCTTTGTGCATCTTGGGGACAATGTAGAAATAGGGGATCTTACCCTCCGTTTTGCAGAGGTAGTCCGCTTCTTGTTTTGAAATTTGGCCTGATGCCTCTGCTGCTTCCACCATATTGGTTATTTCCACCCTTAGGTCGTCAGTGGGGTCGGCTGTGAGTCTTCTGTAGTTGGTGTTGTCTCCCAGAAGTTCCTAGGGGGGGAACCCTGCTGACCTCTCCTCTGTTCCCCCCTCCCCCCCCCTGCTGAGCCGGCTGTGGGCCCAACGAGCTGCACGGCGACTGGCCAATGGCTCTGCTGGCATACAGCTAACGCGGGCCTGAGACTGTGTGGGGGCTTCGCAGAACCATCATGGCCTGGGGGCACCTGGACTTCATTTCCCCCCACAACCCGCGGCGGCGCACCCCGGTGCCCTGCCAGCCTGAGACAAAGCCCATCATTGTTTGACCGGCGAACGGTGGCCTGAGGACGGCAGAGGAGGTGTGTGCCGGGCCCCAGACACGTGGGATTGCGGTGAGGACAAGACAGAGGGTCGCTGTGTTCAAATGTACTGGACCTGGTGGAGGTGGTGGAGAGGGGGGCGGCCCCCGCAAAATACCCCCGGCTACGGCGCCTATTCTGGACAGCTGACTTGCGCAACGCACTGGGCACCCCTGCCTGGGCTCGCCATGGTCCGGAAGGGGGCAAAGACACTGGAGGGTTGGGAGGGACCCCTGCTGCGCTCCCAGCTCAAGACAACGCCCCAGGGGAGGCCTTATCAGGGCAACCGAGCTGAACCCCACAGGGGGACATGACATGGACAAACTAGACCTAATCCTAAAAGAGATCAGGGACTCCAGGTCGGCGATGGAGTAGCAGTTGGGGGCCCTTACCACCAACCTCTCCTTGCTAAAAGCAGACACACTAAACTGGCCGATAAGGTAAAAGATCAAGGCACTGCGATAGCGGACTTAACCCCAACGGTGGCGGACAATGCCGCCTCCATCCAACAACTGCAGCAGCAGGTGGCCTCTCTGATGGACCACTTGGAGGATGCGGAAGGCCGCAACCGACGCAATAACGTCCGCGTCATTGGCCTTCCGGAGCGCTGCGAGGGGACCCACGCGGCGGATTTCATGGAACAGTGGTTCCAAGACCACGTAGCCGTGGAGGGCCTGTCGCCACTTTTCTGTGTGGAAAGAGCACACCGCATTCCCACTGGACAGCCTAGACCTGGTCGCCCGCCTCGCCCTTTGATTGTCCGGATACTTAACTACCGGGA
Organism: Lissotriton helveticus; assembly: GCF_964261635.1. Taxonomy (NCBI): domain Eukaryota; kingdom Metazoa; phylum Chordata; class Amphibia; order Caudata; family Salamandridae; genus Lissotriton; species Lissotriton helveticus. Next base: position 578,260,904 of record NC_136063.1, read on the forward strand.
CAGGGACATCTTACTACAAAAGGCGCGAGAGAAGTCCCACATAGAATACGAGAACCGCCGGATCTCTCTGTATCCGGACTATACTAATGTGGTGCAGAAACAACGATCCTCATATTTGGAGGTCAAGAAGAAACTTCAACGGGCCAAGCTGCGATATGCGCTACTGTTCCCAGCCCGCCTCAAGATAGTGTACGACAAAAAAACGCACTTCTTCAAAAGCCCCACGGATGTAGAGGAGTGGCTTGAGGTGATGGGCATTGACGGCAGCCAGGGGACAACTCAGGAACCATCGGTTGGCAGGTCCCGGAACGGTCCGGACCACGAGGACAGAGACTCTCTCGCTTCGGAGAAGGGGTCCGGCCGGCGACGGCCTTCCCGGGAGCAGCAGAAGGAAGACCAGCTGGGAGCCGTTGCACTGATGGGCGACTTCAGGGAGGATCGAGGACAGATTAACACGGACAACGATGATAGTACAATACACTCGGACTCGGATCACAGCATGGTTTTATTTCCCACTGTAATGCCCAGAGCAGCGGATGATATGTTGGACAATTGAAGGACGAAGCCTCCATGTGAGAAGCGGACTGCTCCCCCTGAGCACCTTTCATATCCTTTTGTGATACCTGTTTGAAGTTAGTGGCTATGATGCGTGGCCGGGCATTGATGAGGCTAGGGGACTATTTCCGCAATAGGAATTATGCGATGGGCCCTAGAGCAGAACACGTGAGCTGTCCTAATGAGTAACTCCAGTGGGAGGGTCCACTTTGACTGCGGAGTCCTACGGGACTCCAGAGTCCCTCTGTCGGGGCTCCCCGGAAGCGAACTGTGAGTAAATTTCCTGTTACTAATGCCCCTGGGCTGGCATACCGTTGAGCTGGCTGCTGCGGAATGGACAGTTGAGATGCCTAGAATAGTGCGTGGCCACCCCCCCAACGGCGCATGCACCAGTGCTTGGTTTGTTCTGTTTAGTATTACCTTGTTCGGCTCAGTGATGTTCTTATGCTGCGCCAAGTTAGTTTTGTTTTTGGGTGGGAAGAGGTACGTCTCCTGGCTGTTTTTGATACCGTATGTTGGAAAGAGAATGGTAACAATTTGCGCTCCAACTGAGAATGATTATGGCTGATACGATAGGGAAGTATAGATTGGCTACCTGGATTGTGCGTGGGCTGGGGGCTATACAAAAGAGACACAGGATCCATGCATTCTTACTGCGTCACCAGGCTCAGATAACATTCATACAGGAATCACACCTAACAGTGTCTGACATACATACTTTGAGGAAGAGATGGAGGGGTACCATATACTCAACTTCTTACTCAGCCTTTTCCAGGGGGGCTACCATCTGGGTGCGGCATGGGACGCCTTTTATAGAACTGGAGAGAAAGGTTGACGACCAGGGGAGATATATCCTGGTGAAAGGCACACTGGATGGTACGTTATTGGTTCTTGGCAGCATTTACGCCCCGAATTTTGATCAGGATGCATTTCTGCACAGGGTGGGACGAGCTCTGGCAGACTGGGTGGATATTCCCTGGATCCTAGGCGGGGACTGGAACATGGTGATAGATGTAGACCTAGATAGATCGCACCCACCTCTTCAGATGACTGGTGTGACTTAACTGGCAGAGTCGTTCCAGACCTGGGTTGCCGGACGGGGGCTAGTGGATGTTTGGCGTGCATTAAACCCGACCCACAAAGAGTACTCTTATTATTCCCCGGTACACAATCTACATACACGACTTGATAGGTTTCTGTGCTCCAGCTCTCTCCTGTCTAAGTGTAACTCGTCGGAATACTTAGCTAAAACTTTCTCCGACCATAGACCTCTGACACTTGACTTTCACTGGGGCAGGGTGCTGCTCCGGTGCCCACCTGGCAGCTTAATCCGCTGCTGCTGGAAGATGGTCCCTTCCGCGCATCCCTGTCTGATACTCTAGATAACAATTTTTGAGAAAATTGGGACACTGCGGCGTCTAATTTGGTCGTGTGGGACGCCATGAAAGTTGTTCTACGGGGAGCCGCTATAGGTCGGTTGGTAGGAGCCCGACAGGAAATTCATAGAAAGCTCAGCGAGGTCAAAGACCGCCTGAAAATACAGGAAAGGGAGACGAGTGTGGACCCAGGACGGAGGGGAGAATTACAGGCCGGGAACATTGACCATGCGGAACTGTTAGAAACCTTGAGGGTCATAGACCATAAAGAGTATTTGCGCCATCAACACACTGAAGCGAATAGGTCAGGTGCCCTGTTAGCCCGTCTAGTACGGGATAGTCCTGAATCACACAGATCCGAGATAGGTCAGGCGATGCCGTGTGTACGCAATCCGCGATTAATAATGCATTCCGAGATAACTTGCAAACATTATATGCTCCCTTTCCCACGGAGGACCCAAATGGAATTATGGAATTCTTGCAGGACCTACCCTTCCCGTCCCTGACTCGGGACGAGCAGACAGAGATGGACGGCCCCATTACGCAACAGGAAATCCGGGTAGCTATCCGGTCTCTTAATCGTGGTAAGACAACGGACATGGACGAGCTGCCGGTGGAGTTTTACCAGACATACTCCGGAACCCTGGGGCCCATCCTAGAAAAAATATATAAGATATCGTACGAGACCGGTCACTTACCTGCCTCGACGATGCAGGCCCTGGTTACGTCCATACCCCAACCCGGCAGAGATGCACTTGAATTGACTAATTATAGGCCTCTCTCGATGTTGTCTACAGAGTATAAGATACTTGACAAGGCCATTGCTCTGAGGATACAGCCTCATCTCCCCGACCTGATACACCCGGACCAGTGCGGATTCCTCCCGGGCAGGAGTACATCCCAAAACACGCGGAGACTCCACGCCCTCATGACTGCCACACCGCAGAAACTCCCCCAAGCTGATTGTATTGCGTTGGATCTCCAGCAGGCATTCGACTCCCTGTCATGGAAGTTTATGCTTGAGGTGCTGCGACGCTTTGGTTTTCCGGAGTCTCTACTAAAATGGGTACGGTTGTTATATACGGACCCTTCGGCCAGGGCAGGTACAGGCCGGTACATCTCAGACAGTTATTCCATACACAGAGGCACCCGGCAGGGCTGTCCTCTGTCACCCCTCTTGTTTGTCCTGACGCTGGAGCCCTTAGCTATAGCCCTTCGGGCTCGTACAGACAGGGTGGGTATTTCAATTGGAGGGACACACAACCTGATATCGATATATGCTGACGATATCTTACTATACTTTCAGAATCTGGGCGAGGACCACTCGGCCATAGTCGATTTCTTTAATCACTTTGAGGCCATATCTGGCTTAGCCATTAACCCCGAGAAATCTGTGGGCTTTTATTTCAGGGAGTCTCCCCACCATCCTCGTATTCAATTTGGAAGGTACCAGATTCCAGCAGCCCAGACCACGTTCAAGTATCTGGGTATTCACGTTTATAGATTACCTGAAGACCAGATTGAAGGCAATGTTCGCAGGGCTATCAATAGTCTCCATAGCAGTGTAGGGTTCTGGACATCCTTGCCCCTGTCCGTCATGGGTAGAATTGCCATCTCAAAGATGGTCCTGCTCCCACGCATGTTATACTATTTTGTAAATCTACCGGTTATCCTCCCACAACAGATCTTTAATACGCTGAATACGATTCTGACCACTCTCATCTGGGGGTCGGGACGGAGACGGCTCAACCTCCGAAAACTTCAATTAAGCACTAGACTGGGGGGCCTTGGAGTACCGGACTTGCGTGGTTACTATTACGCTAGTCAACTCGAGTGGTTGTCGAGATAGGTGGCAGGTAGGAACTTGCACGAGATTAATTTCACAACAGCCCGACTAGCACGAGGTGAGCTGCATTCCCTATTATTGCCTAAGACCAAGATTCCCCGGGATTGCCATCCTCTATTGCGCACAGCCCTGATGTGCTGGAGGAAGGCAATGGCGTACACATCTATGACTGTGCCTTATGCAGACAACGTCCCTTTGTTAGGTATCCCGACACCGCAGGGACGACTAACCCAACGTAGACTACAACCCTGGACGGAGGTGGGGGTAGACGAAGTGGGAGCCTTTTTTGGGGATGACACGTTGCTAGATCATGACTCCTTCCTGCAAATCACCGGGGCTCTTCCACGGTTATACCTACTACATGCTACAGTATCACACTACATACGGCATACATGGGACCCACAGCGGACTAAACCTACACAGCACGAATTGGTACACCTACTTTATTATATGGGGACGGGGGCCACTTAGTGCGATGGCTCTACACTGGGATCAGGGAGCATGCTGCCATATCTCTCGAAACACTCAGAGATACATGGACAATGGACACGGGTGAGGCTCTGACCGATGGCGCCTGGAAGATGGTCCTTGAACACCCAAGGAAGGTGTCCCGGAATGCTAAGTTCAAATTTATCCAGGCCATGGTGTTGCATAGAGCGTACCTCACCCCCCAACGGCTGCACTGAATGTTCCCGGATTCTCACCACCACTGCCCCGCTGTAAGGCAGATGAGGCTGGCCTCCTCCATATGCTCTGGGCATGCCAACGATTACGTAGATATTGGGGGGACATTTGTCATACACTACGCACAGTCACGACCCTGCAAGTACCAGAGGAGGCGCTCTATTGCTTGGTAGGGCATCGGAAACGCCCCAAACACCATAAAACTCAGTTGAAGTTCCTTGATTTATCACTGTTATTAGCGATTAGAGCTCTAATTATGAGATGGAAATCCCCTAGGCCTCCAGACCTGGAAATGTGGCGAGCTGACCTATTGAGATGGGGCAGAGCGGAGGCCGCGGCCTTGCGTAGGGAGGAAGTGAAAATACCCAATTGCGCAGGACTGGGAGCTTATGTTACTTGAATTAGAGGAAATGGCATTGGTGTCATCACAAGCAGGAGAACTGTAAGTGTGAATTGAATTGCTGGGTGTTAGCAGGTGCAGCATATACGGAATAGAACCCGGGACTGTACGGGTCTGGCCGGTGGGGTGCCCACGCACCATCCCAAGTTAGATTACTCTCTATGTCCTGAAATGTTGCCCTTTGAACTAGATGTATCAGGAGACGTACGGGGTGGGAGGGAGGGAGTTGGGGAGGGCGTGACACTCATAAGGCTTGTTTTTTTCTATGGCTACTGCTGTACAGCTAGGACACGATATGATGTGACGGTTACTAGAGATTTTTTATGCTTTGTATATGATGCTTATGAGAATGTGATTTCCTGTCTGATTGGAACATTATAATTGTACGGACGGTGCCATCCAAGCCGATGGAGATCTGTTGTGGGAGAAAAGTTAAAAAGACTGTATTCTGATGCTAACGAAGGGTTGTATAAGAAGTTATATCATGCAGTCGCAAATAAAGAGTTTAAAAAAAAATTATAATAATAATAGGAAAGGAAAAAAGCAAATGTACAGTCAAAACATACGAGGTTTGGTAAAAGAAGACAAAATCAGTATAAAGAAATACGCAAAAAATTAGATTAGTACATAATTTGCTGAAGGATATGAAAAAATATAAAAAGAGAGCTTTAATTTATAAAAAAAGAAGCATATTGAATCCATTGTTGAAAAGGTTTTTGAAGTAAAAAGGAAACTATTTATTCTAGTTTTAAACAGAATTCGAACACTAGATAAACCTATGCATTTAATGAAGGCCAAAAGTAAGAGAAAAAGTTTAATTAACAGAACTAATTTTTGTGATTTTTTGGGGGGAATGGAAACACAGTTCAAGCTCAGAGCCTTTCTTTAATGAAGAGAGTTATTTTCATACCAATGATTTATTGCATGCAGTTGACACCAGTGGTCGAGCTTATGAGGTTAGAAATGGTTGTCCAATTGACAAATTAAAAATGGTTCCCAGAAATGCAGAAGAAGTGATAGCTGATGAAGTTCTAGGCAGACGTCCTAAAGCCCCAGTGTACCCTTGGGATTGCAGTAGTATTTGTAGTGTACGACAAGAATCTATTGATCTTTTAAGCAATTTCTTACAAATATATACTAAAAAAAAGTGTTAAACAAAAGATTAAGATGTTGCAAGGACTAGACCCTTGCAGAGTGAGAGAAAATACTGGTTTGCAAGGTCATTCTCTGGCTTGTCTCTCTAGAAAAGTATGTCAATCATACTCAAATGTGGAAGGTAGTTAGAAGATTGTGTTATGGAAAAAGTCCAGCACTAAAGTTAAATGAGTTGAATAATGCGCTTTTGCGTGGATCAGTATCAGATGTGAAGAAGGTTTGTGATGATATTGAGTTTTGTTACTTTGGTCCTCAAGAAGAGAGTGCAGAAACTGATACATTAATAGAAGAATATGTTGAAGAGAATGTGGAACATACTGTTACAAAAAATGTGGAAGATCAAATTACAAAGTTTAAGGTGATTTCAGGTGAAAGGCCAAATTTTTCCTGTATTTGTTGTCGGCGAACTCACTATAAAAACCAGACTAGGAGTGTTGATCTGTATTTAAAAAGTGAAAGAGAAAATAATGATAAGTGGAAGGAATTTGCAACTTATTTTTTGGTAAAGAATTGTTTTGATTTGGGTTCTGATCAGCATATTTGTAAATATTGTTATAACAAATTAGATGAGAATAAAATGTCCGCTAGAGCTGTGCATAATAATCTAGAGTTAGTTGCTATTCCTCCAGAACTGATAGATTTAAATACCTATGAGTCTATTCTCATTCAATGAGCGCATCCGTTTCAGGCTATTGTTCGTATGGAGCTTAAAACAGGTAAATTGCCTCCTTCAGATTCACAAAGAGGATTAAAAGGAAGAGTTCTATATTTACCATTAGGTTTAAAGAAAAATATTGAAACTATTGGTGTAGAGAGTATAATGAACCTGTAATTATGCTAGTTAATGGCGTTACTACTAAGGGGTCGATTCCGATCCGGTAAAAGGCGCTCAGAATCGTCGTACGGAGCATTTTTTCCCTGTACGAATCGTACCTGTAAACGTCCCGTACGTACGACGAAGTATGATTCGTACCAGGAGCCGTACTCCGTACGAGTAGTACAAGACACCGTACGACTCTAATCTCCGTACGATTCTCCCTCGGAACCCGCTGTATGCGACATCTGTACGGTTCGCGGCTGGTTTTTACGACCCAGCAAGTACGATACGTGTCGGGTACGCACCGTACGACCCTTTTTCTACGGGAGCTGAAAACAGCCATAAAAGCAGAGTTTGCGCCGAAGAAGGTACGGAACGCCCCCCCCCCCGGGTACGGTGCGTAACCCCAATGATCGCAGGGGTACGCACCGTACCCCAGCGATCATGGGGTGTACGAGCCGTACCCCCATTGTACGATCGGTGTACGAGCCGTACCCCCATTGTACGATCGGTGTACGAGCTGTATCCCTTATATATTTCATCTTTTGTTTGAAAGTGACTTGTCTGGACTTTCATATGCAGTCAATCACATACTGAAAACAGGAGTACATCTGCAAAATATTTCTCCAAAGGATTTTATGGATAAAGTGCACCAGAGGGATGGTCATTTAGAATCTCAGCTGATTAATCTGATGTCATGTTTGCGTGGCACTAATGAATATTGGTACCGTCGTCATGGAGAACTGAAATGTATGCTACGCAATTTAGGAACTCCTACATGGTTCCTTACCCTAAGCTGTGCTGAGTACGCTTGGGATGATTTACTTGAATTTCTTCGAGAGGCAAATTCCAATATAAAAAATATTGAATACAAGACACCTGGAAATTGTGCTCTTTGTATCCTGTTAATGTATGCAGGTATTTTAATCATAGATTTGAAGCTATGATGTCTTTTATTTGCAATAAAAAAATCCTATTCTTGGAGAAGTTGTGGATTTCTTTTGGAGAAAGGAGTATCAAGCAAGAGGTGCTCCTCATATACATATGCTATTATGGATCAAGGATGCCCCCAAATTCAGAACAGATTCAGATGATACTGTTTTGCCATTGAAGAATATGCCACATGTGCTGTATCCAAAAGCACAGAAGAAAACAACTTAAGACAACAAGTCTTACGATTCCAAAGCCATCGTTGTGGAAAATACTGTCGACGAAAGTACAAGTCTTAGGAAAGGTTTTATACCAAATGTCGTTTTGCTTTTCCACGTCCTGTAATATCCAAAGGAAGAGTTAACAGTTTTATGTCAGCTATGTGACATACCATCGCAAGAAATTCTCCAAAAAATACCTACAATTTAAGAAGAAGCGAAGAGTCAAAATACATAAATGACTACAACCCGGTTATTCTGTCCATGTGGAATGCTAACATGGATGTTCAGTATATGGCGGACAATTCCATTGCTGTTGCTCGATACGTAACGTCCTACCTTACAAAATCAGAAAAGAAGGAATTGAAAGAAATGTGGGAAGAGATTTCTCACGAAAAGACTCTAAGTAAGAAATTATACAGTTTCAGTTTGAAGATGTTATCCCATCGAGAAATTGGAGCATATGAATGCTCAGATCGGTTATCATCTGCAAGTCTATGCTCCAAATCTAGAAGAATAATTTGGGTGGGTCTAGGTCTTACCGCAATGCAAAATCGGGTACTGAAATCTGTTCAAGAAATTGAATATTTAGCAGAAAAAGATCCAGAAAGTACAGATATTTTGAAAATGAATATGTTGGATACGTATTACCCAAACAGAAGTCATCATCTTGAGAATATGTGTCTCTATGAAGTGCTGCAAAACTACACTTTTAAATGGAATACTACAGAGAACATCAATGATGGGAAATATGGAGTGATTGGTTCCGAAGGATGTTTGGTGAAACACACAAAAGGAAATTTGATTAATCACAGGAAGCTGTGTTGCGACACTGCTGATAAAAGGGAATTTTACTATTTAGCTCTTTTGCAACTATTCAAACCGTGGCGTTCAGAATTGGAATTACTTGGAGAATTTCAGAGCTAAGAAGATTCCTTCAATGCTTGTAAAGATACAATAGAATGCACTGTTTTTGCAAATTATGTGAAAATGTTGAACTATGAAATTGATCAAGAAGCTACTATTGCAGTTGAGATTGCTAGAGACAGTTCTCGAGACAGTCAAAGTTCTGCTGCACTGAGTCAAGATCCACTAGGACAACCAATTGTTGAAAATGAAGCAGCAATTGCCATGAATGAGGTGGAAACAGCAATGCATCAAGCTCAAGAAGATGTAACGGACTTAGCAAACTTGGAAGAACAACTAAATGTGGAACAGAAAGAAATATATCAGCAAGTGAGACAACAGATTGACCATAAAGTATTCACCAGTTATCTACAGAAAACAACTGAGTCACATGTGTCTTGTGTTGTAACTGCTCCAACTGGGTTGGCAGCACACAACATTAAAGGAATTACATTACATAGTTTACTGATGCTACCTGTGGAGCATGAAAACAAATTGGAATATCACAAGCTATCTGGAGAAGCTTGTGAAGTTATCTCAAGGTTTAAGTGGAAACAGTGCTTTGGTGAACATTGAAAGTACCGTGTTTAAAGAGGGTATGGCATATGTTGCTTTGTCCCAAGTAAGAACTTTATCTGGTTTGTTTTTGATTGATTTTGATGACACAAAGGTTACTGCAGATGCAAACTGTGTAAAAGAGTATAATAGGTTAAGTAGAGTGTATGCTCCCAAGTTAGGTCAATATCCTGTATTTGAAAAGCATGTGATAGGTCTAAAAAGAAGGTATGAGAACATCTGTAGTGAAGGTATAGAGAAGGGAAAAAACAAGATAATGTTGTGATTGTAAGCAAAAAGAAAAAGGACACTGTTGAAGAGATTGTTGGTTATCAGTTTGAAAATAGTTCAGGTGTCAACTGCTAGGCTAATGTAATGGTCAATGTTGTTTTTTTTCTTGAAGGTTTGCAAATGATAAAAGTAAAATACAAAGCGTTTGCGATATACGTAATCTTTTGGATGTATGTTCTGGTTCTACACAATTTATGCAAAATATCCAACAAGATGCTCAGGAATTTCTAATGTATATGCTTACCATATTGGAAAATGAAGGCATAGAAATTGAAAATCTTTTTGGCCTTTGTTACAAATGGGAATGTCATTGTGAAAATTGTATGTCTACATGTAGCACTAACATAGACACTGCAAGATTTATGTATTTGAAGTTCCCAGACTGTAAATCAGTGTCTTTCAATAAACTAGTTAAAGCAACAAATCAGAACATGGAGTGTAGCCAATGCAAATCAGAAATGTTATCAACATTATTTATACAAAGATATGGACAATATATATTTTTAATGATGCAACGTTGTTCAGCTGATGGAAGAAAATTGGACACTTTAATAAAACATTGTGTAGCAAATCAACTATCAATACCAGGAAAGACTTTTGTAGCAGTAGCAATAATATTCCATGATGGTCCTTCCCCAACATCTGGACATTACACTGCCTATCTAAAATGTGAAAAAGGCTGGACACTTTGTAATGATGCTCAGTTGGTTTTTAAACAACGTTTGCCTAGCGAATTACCAAATTCCTACCTAATATTTTTAAAGCTAAAGTTTTAGGAATATAATTCGGCCTCTGAAGAATTTATTAATATGTATTAATACGATTACTATTGCAAAATTTAAATAAAAAGGATTTCAATAATACCATTTGGCCTCGAGGTAAGGTGTATCTTTGCATTACGGACTTTTTCTTGCACATTGTCTCAGCGTATATTTTTAAGCAACAACATTTACAGTGTTTATAAATTTAAGTTATAAAATTTTCGTAGGAGTAAGCATTTTATGTATGTGTGATTTGTATTATATGGTATTTTATTGAGGATGGATTCTTGTTTTTTTAAACAACCTTATTGATAGGTTTTTTTTGCCCGTTGTTAAGTGATGAGTACGATTGAAATCACTGTGTCTAGTGAAATTCAATATATTCTGAGAACAGCAAAAAAGACAAAGAAATTAGTTTGTAAAATGTTAAAATTATGCTGTGTTGTAAAAAATATATTATTATATATTATAACTGTATTTTTTCTTTTCTTTCACAGATCCTACCTTTAAAATATGAATTTTTCAAGAATTTAGCTTATAAAAAAGAACTGAAAAAAATATGTAGCATTTTTTATTTCTAATACTGAAAAGGTAAGTTTAACTAAGTATTAAAATGCACAATGGCCAGTGTTTGCACACAGGTGAAGAAAGGGCAGATGGACTGAGTAGATATATGTGGAAAGATTCTCAGTGGGCGTTTGAACTTACAGGATAAAGTCAACATGAATACTGAATGTCCCTGGGGGCCAACTAACCCACCAGATATGTGCAGAAAGTGCCAGAGAGTTGCATTACAGAGAGGTATAAAATAGGACAGAGCTTCAGAGCACCTCTCTGCAACACACCTGTATGATATTCAAAACGAGATATGGTGGGCTAGTAGGGCCCAGGGACTTTCAGGATTAAAAGAGATAACATTCCTTAACTTAAAGCACATCACAGAGTTTGTCTGCACATGTCACATCAGGCCCCATCCCATCCCTTCCCTTCACTAATCTATAAACGTGTCGTATCAGTTTGCCAAAACGTAAGTACTTATAAATGTATCTTGTTCTCTGTTTGCAGTACTGAAATTACTCATTACTCATATAGTTAAGGATTGGCCTACCAATTAACCGTAGTACAAATTAATTTCTTTATATACTATGCAAGCCGATCTGCAAGAAGGTGCAACGTATTAATACAGTGTTGAAAACACCCAGTTTATACCTATGTAGTTTTGGAACCTCACTGTCATAGGAGATCATGTGACCTGAAAAATAGATTTGATTGGTTCATAATATTTCCCATTGTACCTATTGAAGAAGCGCAATAATTTCAATCATTCTTCTTTGAGCATGTTTGGAGAGATAACTCTGTGCTTACATCCTGTCACTCTCATGCAATTTTTCAAACAATGAACTAGCAATATGTTCTTATTGTAACAGTCTGCTAATACCTAAGCACTTAGGGGGCAAATTTAGAAGCATCCTGTGCCAATAATATGTCACTTTTTGAAACATAGTTATAGCGCAAAACACTCTTCATATTTACAAAGAGAGTAAATGGTACTCTGTGTACCCATTCTTCTCCATGTAAATACGACCTCATCATACACACCACTTTGTGTTGAAAGGGAATTCTATAGGGGTTACTGTGCGTGTTTGCACAGAACACTCATAGAACAAGACACATCTCCAGACTTATCAGAAATCAGAAATCTGGACATGTATGTGAATGCTGCAGCATCCTCCAATTGGTGTAGCACGGCACAACAAGGAGAATTATTTTCATTTCTCCTCATTTTTTCTCTTTGAATGTATGCTAAAATGCACAGCATACATTGAAGGAGAAAAGTGCCTTCACAGATTGTTTTTGTGCAGGAAGGTGTGTCTTTTTGCACAAAAACAAACTCCACGTGACACAGATATCCCTGCACCGTGGTGCAAGGGTGCCTGTGTCACCACATGGCTGCAGTTTAAGCAGCAGTGCAGAGGGAAGCATAGACTTGCAACATATTTATGTACGTATACTGCATCCCTGTGCTTCGGAAGTACCACAGCATGCTGTAGCTAAAGAGTTTACAGTGTCATGCTGTAGCACTTCCTTATAGTTCTGCACTTATACATTCACCATACACCACAAATGCATTCTTTCAGTCAAATATGCACTACGCATACATTCATCTAAACTTTCACACACTAGCCTGCAAATTTAGCTCTTTTTTTAACCAGAGTAGTTAGTTCTGAAAATAACTTGTTTTTTCTAGTTTTATTTTATTTTCTTGGATTTTTTGAACGTTTTTTTACTTTTTTTCTTTTTTTCTTAAAAAGAAAAAGAAAGTCAACAGGATGAACAAAACCATGAACTTTGAGGGGAAAAAAAAACTAGCATCGATGGTTATCGATTGCTCTGCAAACTATGTCTACCGATTGCTCGCCATAACAAATTAAACGATTGCACTTCACACAGTGCATTTTAACTTTCCAAAAATTGAGGACGTATGTCTGGTGGCGATGTTGAAGGGGATGCCCCAGAGGTACTGGGCATTGCCGTTGGTGTAGGTGCATTTTGGCGCAGTCTTCTACATTCTTCGTGAGCATAGTTCACAGGATGAAGGGATTGGAGGTGCTTGCGCATACTAGCAGTGCCACAGGAGTATTTTTTGTTAGGGTCTCCTCTGGACAGCACTGCCTGGCAAATCTTGCATTTCACCTTGGTTGCATTTACTTTCTTTTGCCCCTCCGGAAAAGTAATACATTTCCATACGATGGATGTATATCTTTCGGGATGGGGAGGTTCTGGTAGACATGAATCAGCAACAGAATGATCAGAATCAGTTGAATCTTCTAGTGGTGTAGCCATTTATCTCTCCAAAAAGGAAATTCAGGTCTCCAATGAAGAAAAAGTGAGGTTCTTCTCAGGACAGGTCTTCTCCCAAGGAAGTGTTGTAAACCATTTTAGGACAGTATTGTAAATTTCCAGATTCATGCCCTTATATAGGAATAAATCACTATGTCCTTATATAGGCATAAGAATCATAACCATATTTAGACATAGCTCATGCAGTCCAAATACAGCAGGGCTACTTCCACTAGTTCCGAAAATCTACAACGATTTCTTGGAAAACTCGGCTTCAGCAGCTAGGGACTTTCCCTTGCTCGAGAAATGACTTGTCTAAGAACTCATGGAGTTTTCAAAGAACCAAGAGTCTTTAGTGAGGTTATTATGTCCACCTTTACGTCAAACTCTGCAACTTCAAGGTAGAAATATGCCCACACTTGCCTTAGCAAACACACTGTGGTTTGGAGCAGCTCGACTATCTACTTGCCCGACGTATCCTGCTACAGCAAGTGCCGAAGGAAACCGACCCTCCAGCAGACGCACTGAGAGAGACGCTGTCTTTTTTCCTGCCGAGAAATCCAGCTCCAGTGTTTCCAGGCGACCCTTGCGGGTTGCTGGGGAATCGAGTCCTGAGCCTGACCTTCTTCATTCCAAACTAAGGTACGGAGCTGATTAGACCCTACGAGAAATCTTGGACAGATTCTTGGCAAACGAATAGTACATTTATGCTACACTTCACTTACTTCTTCCCTCGTACTAAGCTTAGGTTAGGTACATCGGGGTAGGCGTATTTTAGAAGCACCAGTTGAGTACTTTTAGCCTCTGTTATTTATGTATGTATTTATCTATGGTTTGGGAACCATACAATGCTCTTACAGTATTATTTTATTCTACTCTTTATACTGTATGCATTATATTTTAGAACTAGTTTTACGATTGTAGCAGTTCATTTCTTATGCTTGAGAAAGAAGACTATTCAATAAAACCTTTTTATTGAAAACGCCTGTCTCTCTATTTCTCTGCACCTCTGGTGAAACGAAGCATGCACGATTGACTGAGTGAAATATCTATCTATCTATTGTTTCCACGACTCTGATGATCAGTTTTATCTTGGGGAAACAAAGTTGTCATGTTTATGCGGTTGTCAGAAACTAGTCCCTTCTTGTGAATTCCAAAAAGTTTCTAGTGACCTCTGAGCTAAATGGCACTTACAATTAAGTCTTATGTATTCGATAGAGACCTAGTAGACCTCAGTCCTACGTCTAAACTATAGGATATATTATTCCAATGCGCAGAGGCTTTTGTGAATATAGGAACTACACTACATGGCGCCCAACATGTGATAAAGCACTAATGTAATGCTAGATACTAGAGTAACTTAGTCGTGCTTTTCACAGAGACCCCTTTATCCCGTAAATACTCCAATAGACATCTAGAGTTGGTTAAAGGATAAAATATCCACCATAAACTGAGTAGGACGAAAAATCCTGTGTATTAGTTTTGGTTTTTTTCAACGTTGACGGCTACAGTGTTCCAAAATATTGTGCACCGTATCTTTATTTCCTTGAAACTTGCTCTGCAAAAACTTTCATTAAACAATGTTGAATAACGACAACAACACAACCGGTGGAGCTGCAGCAGCCCAACCGGGTTTAGACGTTACAGGGTTTAATGAAGACGACGCGGATGCCAAAATCATCTCAGGAAACTGAAGAAAAGCCATAGCTATAAAACTTATAGAAAATGGCCTATCACCGAGAGGTGGTACAGCTATATTCGTCATAGAGGCACATGAATATCGGCAGACAGAGGTATACTATTCATGGATTGTCTTTCCACAAGCAAATCCAACAACACATGTGTTCCACTTCTACAAGATGGAGGAACATCCAGTGGAATACATTCCTTTTGAGGACGTTGAAATTCCACTAACTTACCAAGAGCATCAGCTCTGGTTTAAAGACGCCCTACAACATCAAAATCACATAACCAGGCTTGGTCCACTAGGTAGACCAGGAGCTACATGGCCGGTACTAGCCAGCTATACACCACATCCTAACATTGAAAGAATGTCAGATGTAGAACTGTTAGCTCAGCTAAAACAATTAATTAAAATACATAGACAATTGGTACAATATGTCATGCGGACTTTAACAGACCAACCTGCTATAAGAATTCCACAGCACACCCCTCATCAGGGGAACACAAACAAAATCACACCACAGACTATACAGTCAGTAATCTGTAAATTGCCCGCAAAAAGGGAACAAATTCCATTCTGGTTAGCCCAGAAAATTATTCAAATAGAGGCAGTATTTCCCGATAGTACACCTCATGAGAAACACAGGATTCTAACAATCTGTTTACCAATAGGGATTGCACCACATGTGGAGGACTGTGACACTTGGGGGTACAGTCTTTGCTTCAATTTACACAAAAACACATGGTGTCCTGGCTATGGCGGTGATACCAGATGTTCTGAGACAGATTCAAAATGAATACGGTCCAGAACCAGCCTTGAATTTTGTATGAAATTACTGAAAGATTTCGAACAGGACTCAGCTACCTTATTAGCTAACATTAAAGGTGAAGCAGCATCCGTGGCAATCTGCCAAAAATTAAAAGAACTGGATATTACTGAGCAACCGTATGAACTTGCCAGAATTATTGAAAAATCCTATGAAGAACTAGGAATAGATAGTTTGGGAGGGAAACCTGTAAAGCCCGAACTAACAGAAAATCCTGAAAACGTTTTTATCAAAAATAATCTAACTACTCCTAAAAAGAAATGGGAAAATAGTAGACAGTCACTTCCTAAAGAGAAGCATTCTCAATCCAGAGGTAGATCTCCTCAAAAGGAGCACTCTGAAAAGAGGCACACCTTAGAAGTAGGGATAATTTAAGAAAACCTGATAGATATCAAGATACTGATACACGATCCTCTCGTACCTTTCAGACTTCCTCGCAGAAATCCAAAAGAAGAGGACAATCAGAACACAAAGAAGAACGCGTGAAGTCCAAAGATGATCAACACGTTCCAAAAAATAAGAAAACTCAATTCTCCAAAAAGAAAGTAGCAAGTGTTAAAATCAGACATGCCGAGGATCTTGAGGACACAACTCAAGAACGGGGAGTGGGCCCAGACAATGCTGGACAGCGCAGCAGAGGTCACCATAGCTCGCAGGATCCAGAAAGATTATCTGGAGGCAGTGGATCTGAATAAATGCATTCAGGTTGAAACTGCCGACACCAGAGTTAGTGTACCACATAAGTTATATGAAGTCACACTCCGGCTAGAGGGGGACATACCAAGAAAAATAAAAGCACTCTTTTGGGAAAAACTATCTAAGGATTATGACACCCTTCTGGCTGAAAAAGACTGGCCACCTGAATTTGTGAGGGAGTGCCCACATGGCGAAGAAATAATTAATTATGCCAGCCTTCTCCAATCATTTTCCTATTCATAAAAAATACACCTATGCCAGAAAATGGGCTGTGGCCCAGGCTCCAGCATTATACAAAAATCATTTGGGGTGGGATGAGGACTCTCCTCACCATAAAATTCAGTTAAAAAATGAACCTACTGCTCAGAGGCAGTATCCAGTAAAGCAGAAAGCTAAAAAGCAAGTCAGGGAGATCATAGATCAACTTGAATACCAAGGGGTGATTTAAACATGCACCACGTCAATGAACAATCCTTTGTTTCCTGTCTCCAAACCAGATGAAACATATCGTCTACTTTTGGATTACAGACATTTAAACTCTTGTTACAAAACGTTTGCAGTACAAAATTCACACAGTGAATGAATAACATTGTTCGCAAGAAGTACAAAACTACATTAGATACTTCAAACGGTTTCTTCTGTCAAAACATTGCAACTGAAAGCAGATACTTGACCGCTTTCTCAATAATGGGGACACAGCAACACTTTTGTCGTCTCCCCCAGGGATTCAGGAACAGTCCTGGATTATTTTCAGCCAGAGTAACAGAGTTACTACAAACGTATGATGATGAGGCATTATCCTATGTCGATGACATCTATCTTACAGATGATGATTTGGACAGGCACTTGACCAGGGTGAACACCATAATACTTGGATTCGCCTCTGAAGGGTATAAATTCAACTTTAAAAAATCAAGAATTGACCACCTCAACGTCCTATTCTTAGGATACAAACTTTCAAGTGAAGGCAAAAGCCTGGCAGCAAACTTTTTAGAAAAATGTGCGCTGTCCAACCTCCAAAATCGCTGAAAAACTTACAGTCAATTTTAGGATTCCTAAACTTCGGAAGAACTTACATTCTGAATTACGCAGAAAGGGTTAAACCTCTCTACGAACTATTCAAACCTGATTTCAAACCTACTAATTGGACTCAAAAACACACAGACATTTTGCGTTTAGTACAAACTGACATGTTGGCAACAACACACTTACAAACACGTGACAATGTACGTAACCTTGTAATCCGAATCATCCCAGGGAGATGCGGATTCACATACCTAACCTTTAATGAAGGTGAAAAGGTACCAATAGCTTACAAATCAAACTTGTATACACAAGCTGAAATGAAATTCACTTCTGACAGCGGTTCAAACTGTGGTAGCAAAGGAGAGAGCCCTCGCACAGGGTAAACGCATTAAAGTCGTTACACCTGTACCTGCCTTAGAGGCAGTGACAAAGGCAAGCATTCCAAATGCAATAGCTCTACATCCGAGATGGATACAATGGGTTAATTCTCTTGCTGCAACAGACGTTGAATACGTTTTTGACCCTTACTTGAAGATACAAGAATTTCTCCAATACGAATAAGAATGTCCTCTGTCTACTGAAATTCTACCTCTAGAACATTACGACTGTATAATATATACAGACGGATCAGCACAGCCCGCAATTGGGGGTAAACAAGCTTATAGTGCAGCGTGCGTGACTGTTAAAGTTCACTGGCGCGATGGTAAATTCAGACCTATGGTCACAAAAACTCAATCTCTAGGAGACTGTACAGCTCAGCGAGCTGAACTCCAAGCTTTCAAGATGGCGCTTGAAAATACCGATCGCAATGTCCCCACACTCATAGTGTGCGATTCGTATTACTGCGTCCAGTCTTACAATGAATATCTGCAGAACTGGGTTCAAACTGGTTTTAAAGACGCAAAAGGTGGCACAATCAAGCATAAAATGCTTTGGGAACAAGTATTTATTTTACAGAAAGAACTACAAAAGACTCACATGATCCATACACTGAGTCATCAGCGTGATGGCGTTCACGTAGAAGGGAATTCATTGGCTGATGAAGCCGCGAAAGCAGCTGTGCAAACGGCTTTAGTAGCTACAATTACTCATTCGAAAACAACAATAGATGGTGAAACCATGCTCACTGTCAATGCCATGAGCAAAGGCAGTGGAGCCGCATTACCTTTAAATTATCCACTCAAATATACATACATAATTGATGCAAACTCTGTTCCTTTTGCTCGAATCCCTGGAGTGAGGGATAGGGTCATTCCAAACAGGTGGTGCTCTGATTCATGAAGCACATATGGGAGAGGGTCTGATACATCAGGGGATCTCTAAATCCATATTAGAATTAGAAGAGATGTACTGGTGGCCAGGGATGAAAGCTCACGTATACGAATTCGGAATTAATTGCGATGACTGTTACAAATACCACAGCTTTGAACACCACCAGATTCCTGACTACAGTGTAGGCAGCCCAGTACAGACACCATTATTAGATAGCATTAGACTATCCACGCTCATACGTCCCAATGGACAAAAGCTGTCCCACAAATAATATGACAAGATTCATTTGGATGTGACCTCAGCGCTCGGCTGACGCCCGAACTGTTATAAAAGATTTGCGAGTCTTTATCGGTACATACGCAATCGGCACGCTACATTCTGACCAGGGTCTTGCATTTAGCTCTAGGGCTTACAAGGAGGACATGGCCAGCTTGGGCATGGCATTGCGATTTTCGAGTCCATTCCATCCTGAGGGAAATTCGGTTGTGGAGAGAAAAAAACCTGACATAAAGCAATCTATAACAGCTAGGGTATTAGGTTCGGGTGATGGGTGGGTCAAACTCAACAAAAAATGTCCAACGTAGTCTTAATAACCTGCCAAGAAATTCTCTGGGTGGAATCACTCCATATGAAATCCTTTATGGTACTAGAATGTTGGTTGAAGATCTCGATCGTCACAATTCAGTGGTGGAACAAAAACCCTTTGATATCAAAGATTGTTTGGCTGTTTTGGCTCTTTGATACAAGAAGAAGTCTAAGCAACACCAGCGAAAAGCCAACGACCACTGAAGAAAAACCACCTGTCCCAGCAAGACCTGTCTGGATTCCAAAGATTGGGGATCTGGTCAAAGAAAAAATAGCGGACAAGAAGGAAATTGGGCCTTCATACAGAAAACCAGTCCCATGTCTAGCAGTCCACGGATCAAGAACAGTGCTACTGCCGCCCCTTGCTGGTAAAAAGGAGAACCGGTCTGTAATGTAAATGTAAATTGATACTTGTATAGCGCACTACTCACCCGCAAGGGTCTCAAGGCGCTTGTACGAATACCGCTGTGGAACTCATCCTGGCTTTCCCTGTGAGGTATCCACTCCTGGGCACCCCCAAGGTGGAGGCCAGGCATCCTTAGCGTTGTGGGGGCCGTTGTGGAGATTAAGCAAGCTATTGCCCAGAGTTGCAGAGTGGGACTCCTTGATTGGTATAGGCACCTAGGCGAGAATTATCAGGTCCGTGGAATTTTGAGCCCAAGACCCGCCGAGGCAGGGAATTGAACCCTGGTCCCGGGCTAGACCTCGGCATCTGGGTCTGCCGCTCTAACCATTGAGCCACACTTCTCCACTCTGTGGTAAAACCACACCATGTGGCCGATAATAAATAGTAGGCCCAGTGGGCTCTCAAGATGTAACAGACGACCTAATCTTGCTACTATCCAAGAGGTTGACAAAACATATCTGGTTTCACCATGGGTTGAATTTTGGATTGGATTAGGTGTATTTTATCTCCTGCTATGGCTCATTCTTGTTTTAAGTTTGGGGAAGCTGATAGATAAAAAACACATTAAAATGGACACAGCAAGTAAGAAAATCAACTTGCTTCTGAAGCCACACAAATCATCTCATCGTGAACAATGAGACCTGTCATCAGTTAACATCACAGCAGTTCCTCTACCTGGTGGATTAGCTTGGGATACTACTGATTATGACATTTATGGCCCTGTCGGGCTGCTGAAAATTCCACACCAATTTAAGGTTTCCTTCAGTGACTTCGTATCACCCAGCACATTTTCTGATGATTGGGACTATGAAACTGTTAATAATATGATGGCAGACTTAGAAATGTCAGCTAAATTTACAAAACATGAATACTTAGAAGGTTCATCAAATTATGAAGAAATGTATTATTTTAATCATGTTGCCCACCATTATTTGCATAAATCTGCAAACCCTAGAAATGTTTTAACTTATAATCAATGGGAACATTGCCCAACACCTCCAAAAGATAGTTCTAAAACATTTATCAGAAAATGTCCATATTTTACAGGTTTTAATGTTACAAACACAGAAAGTTTTTACTTTAAAAATGTGAATAAGATAGGCATGAAAAGTATGTTGACAAATACTAAACACATTTATTCTGCGGCCTTTTATGCTCAATTATCCACCTTATGCTTTGACTTTTGGAAAAACAACATTGAGACAAAAACTGTTTGGGGCACAAAAGACTGGCAGGTACAAGGTTTAGAAGCATTGTTCAGAGCCTGCATCATCCCAGAACAAATGATGTTTTTAAATGACACTGTTCAATAGACATCTTGGCATTGCTAAGATAAAAGATTTAAACAAACTGTCCATACCTAAGCCCACACCTGATAGTAATTTAACTTCAGGTGAGGAGGTAGACGTAAACTATATTTTACAACAGAACAGAAAATTCACCACTCTGTCCCTCCCAACTGAGGGGCGACCCTCTGGGCGCAACTGAAAGTAAAGATCGCAAATGCGATATTTTCAATATGATGCGAATAATCCAGACTTTGTATTCAGTCACACAACGTCATTCGATTTCAGTTCCAAATGATATATTTATTCCATTTTCTTAATTGTTATGTTGTAATTCAGATACAATTTCATTCCATTATTTCAAATTTTCGCAAAGTCCCAATGCATTTCGTGCCATCCGGCACTTCATCAGGGGAATCTGTAAATTAATATATATGATGAGGACCCACTTTAAGATAACCTATGTAATAGACAAGCTCAAACATTTCATCTAAGCAACAGTAAAAACCTCTCTCCTAAAAAAGCATATCCTGTGTGATTTACGTTAACCAATACTTATTCATAAACAATACTGTGACAGTGAATCGTTTATACACGTTTACAGCCAGTGTGCTGTAAATTCGTGAGTAAAAATATAGTGAGCTCGTGAAACATAAATAAAAATGAAAAGTGTTCTTCGAATACGATTAGTGTGGTTGTGCTCACGAATAAATGGCCAGTGATGATCGTCCGGAACACCATGATAGTGTTGCCAAGACGAGTGCAAAGTAAATGTGTCGCATCATTTAAAGCTAAAGCGGTGGTGACTCAATCAGCTCAATTACCGCGTGCGTTCGGTTCTACCGAATCCTTAAAAGCAAAGCCTCGGTGTCAATTTACTCTTACCGGTTAAGTCTCGAAGCTGTCGCGTTGAGTGCAAGAATGCTACTTGAAACGGCGTAGCGTAATGCTTACGTTCCACCGTTATGAAACGTGTTGTTATACAGTTTAGAAATAAATGATGTCATACCGAGCGCTATACAAACGATCTGAAAAGTGGCGGCCATCTTGTAGTGTGAAAATGTATAAATAAAGCGGATGAAGACATTTATAAAGTATCGTTGAAAACTGGATAAGTAAAATCATATATATAAACCAGTGAAAAATTATGAATAATACAAGTGGTTCTAACCAGTTAACCTCAAATAAAGTTTCAACAAATAAGTATATGTTACATGAATCAAGAAAAATAATATAGAAAAATAATATAGAAAAATAAATAAAAGTTCTCTACTTTCTACTGTCCATTCATAGTCATAGTATTATTATGTATCACAGATAGCACAAGAATTTCGTGCGGTCATTAAGCCCATGGGGCTTTAGAGTGTCCAATCTGAATATCCATTCATTTTCTTTCTGCAGTAATTTCCGATTGAGATCAACATGTTCATCAACATCAAGTGTGTCTAAAACCAAAAATTTCAATTACGAAACATTGTGTCTACATTCATTAAAGTGTAATGCCACTGACGATTTATCATCTTTTCTTCTGATGCTGCTCTTGTGCTCGAAAAGTCTGGTCTTAATCTTTCTGATGGTTTTTCCGACGTATACAAGGCCACATGGGCACTTCAATAGATAAACTAGATTTTTAGAATCACAAGTGGCTGTCACTTTCAGTTCTATGGCTTTACCACTGCGTGGGTGATTTATTATTGTTCCTTTGATGATGGCATTGCAATTGTTGCAATTCAGACAGGGCTGTGTGCCTTTGTATCGGGTGGTGGGTTTTATGTTGTTCGGAGTTTTTAGTAAGTCTAGAATGTTACGACTCCTGGTGAAAGCAAATCTGGGATTCTCTTCAAAAATACCTTTGAAATCTGGCTCAGACGCCAGAATTTTCCAATGTTTCAATAATATTCTTTTAAATACATGACTTTTTGTCGAGTATTTTGAAACAACAACCATACTTTTAGTTTCCACTTTGTGAACTGGTTGGAGGAGATCATTCCTTGTTTTTGTAGAGCATTTGGCTTCTGCTTTTTGTAAAATCTCCATGGGATAACCTCGTTCTTGGAATCTTTCCAACATCTGCTTGACTTGTCTATCAGATTCTTCTGAATCTGACACTATTCTTTTGGTCGGATATAGTTGCGAAATCGGGAGATTGTTTTTCAAAGATGATTGGTGGAAGCTTCGATAGTGTAGCAGATTATTGCGATCCGTAGCTTTCTTGTACAATGTGGTGGTGATTTGATTGCGTTTAATTTTTAACATGACGTCCAGATAAGCTATTGTTGTTTTGTCAGTCTGATATGTAAATTGTATGCGATTGTTAATGTTGTTGAGATTATCCAATTCCTGTATTAGAACATCATAGCCATAGCACGAAAATGTCGTCAATGAACCGTAGATGAATACGTGCATATTTTTTCCATTGCTCTCCATTCAAAATGTGGTTTGTCTCAAAGTTACTCATAAAAATATTTGCGTAGCTTGGAGCCATACAATTACCCATTGAGGTACCACTCAATTGTAAGTAATGCTCTTCTTTCCATTTGAAATAACTTTGATATAATGAAAAGTTAAGTAATTGTATCAAAAACACTTGAATATCATGATCAAAGTCGGATTGTAATAGCATAGATTCTACTGCTTCGATACCTAAATCATGTTGAATGGAGGTATAAAGTGTTTTCACGTCTATGGTGCAAAGCCACACTTCTTGACCTTCTGAGAGTGTAACTTGAGCCATCTTTTGTAAAAAAATCGGTAGTATCCTTAATGTACGATGAGGAATTGATTACAAAGTCTTTTAAGAGTAAATCTAAGAACTGACCTATAGGTTCGTGAATACTTTCTCTGGTGTTAACAATAGGACGTAGAGGTGGATGCTGTACATTTTTGTGGATTTGGGGGAGCATGTAGATTGATGGTATCTTGGGGTGAACTTTAGTTAAAAATCTTTTTGTTTTCTCTGTGATGACTTGGTCATTGCATGCTTTCTCCAAAATTGATTGAAAAAATTCTTGGAATTTCGTTGTAGGGTCAAACCCTAGCAGAGCATATATGGATTGATCCTTGACGTGTGCATCAACTTCTGTCATATAGAATTCCGTGTCCATCAATACAATTGCTCCACCTTTATCAGCTCTTTGGGCTGTAATTTTAGAATTGTTGGCAATGTTCTTAATGATGTTCAGTTCTTTCTTAGATAGATTGTGAAATTTAGTACCATGTTTGTAATCAATTTGGTTGATCTCTTGTTTAACCAAGGACTCAAACGTATCAATCGACTTATGGCTTACAGGTGCTTGATAAGTGCTTTTTGGTCTGAGATGCTTCAGTTGAATGTCTTGTTCTTTCTCAATGTTAGGTGTGACTACGTTCTCAAAGAAATGATGCAATCTTAAGTTGCGTGTCAATTTAAAAAGACTAATGTGCAATTCCAATTTGTTCACATTGTGTGTAGGAACGGAAGATGTACCTTTCTGTAATACTTGTATCTCCTGCTTGTTAATTTGGTGTGAGGAAATATTTATCACTAGTTGGTTTTCCTCCTTTATTTGTTCCTTCGTTTGGGCTTGGCTACTGGTTCCTTTACCACTGATGTTGATGGTACGTCTCCTTTTTCCTCGCCTGGGTCTACGATATCTTTTTGGCCTGATTCTAAAAAAGGCCCGCTTACAGGAATTTGAATCAATGAGCGTGCATTAGATGTTCCAGTGGCTGATATTTGTTGAGTTTGGCGTGATTCACCTTCAGACGATGATGTTTCTGTTTCGGTGGTGTTTGTATGGGGTTTGTTCTGACGTCTCCTTGCATATACTTCAGCCCATGAATAGACCTCACCAAGCTTATAGTCTATCGTATCTCTTTTATATTTCCGAACCTTGCGTTCATTTATCTCATCTCTATATTTATCCAGTTGTGTGTTAATGTCAACCATAACTTGATCCCAATCTTCTTTCTCTAGTGATTCTTGTAATGCACTTTTAGCTTGTATTATTTCTTTGTTGAGTTCTTCTAAAACTTTGGAAAGTTCTTCAATAATGAGTTAAATTAAATCTAACGAGCGAGCACTTATTAAGTATGGCGTACCACCGTTCGACGAATTTTTGATTATTTTTGCACAGTAAAGGCTTTAATGGTACTCTCAGACCCCTAGGTATCCGCCGTGCCCTGTGATACCTAATAAGAGTGCTTGCGTGTACGCGTTGATTTATCTCACGCTTTGTTAAATACAATAATTGCTTGATGTTGTTTTCTTTACTTTTCTTGTTCTGAATCGGTGTGGTGTCTTCATCAATCAGTGCATACATTTTTTAAACGTCTTCTGCAGCAAATGCAAATGTGTCTGCATGTGCTTCTGTAATTCTCGTTATATCATCATATGTCGTCATCTTTATCTCATAGATTCTACTTCTTACTTCGTGGGCCGTGCCACAGTCTGTGTGGAGCGACTCTGTGTACCAAATAGTAAATAAGTTTATTGACTGTGCACAGGCATTAACTCTTAATTTTAAACTGTTGTAGCGTGCCACAGAGGTCTCACCTCGTCGTCCTTGAGGTGTTGAAATCAAATAATTCACCACTGCGTCTCTCCTAACTGAGGGGCGACCCTCTGGGCGCAACTGAAAGTAAAGATCGCAAATGCGATATTTTCAATGTGATGCGAATATTCCAGACTTTGTATTCAGTCACACAACGTCATTCGATTTCAGTTCCAAATGATATATTTATTCCATTTTCTTCAAGTTTAAATTGTTATGTTGTACTTCACATACAATTTCATTCCATTATTTCAAATTTTCGCAAAGTCCCAATGCATTTCGTGCCATCCGGCACTTCATCAGGGGAATCTGTAAATTAATATATATGATGAGGACCCACTTTAAGATAACCTATGTAATAGACAAGCTCAAACATTTCATCTAAGCAACAGTAAAAACCTCTCTCCTAAAAAAGCATATCCTGTGCGATTTACGTTAACCAATACTTATTCATAAACAATACTGTGACAGTGAATCGTTTATACACGTTTACAGCCAGTGTGCTGTAAATTCGTGAGTAAAAATATAGTGAGCTTGTGAAACATAAATAAAAATGAAAAGTGTTCTTCGAATACGATTAGTGTGGTTGTGCTCACGAATAAATGGCCAGTGATAATCGTCAGGAACACCATGCTAGTGTTGCCAAGACGAGTGCAAAGTAAATGTGTCTCATCATTTAAAGCTAAAGCGGTGGTGACTCAATCAGCTCAATTACCGTGTGCGTTCGGTTCTACCGAATCCTTCAAAGCAAAGCCTCGGTGTCAATTTACTCTTGATGAAGCAAAGCTTCGCATATTTTGCGGCTTGCCGAAGTCAAGAACCTCGTTTATGTGTAATAAGGTAACATAAGTATGTTTTACTAACGTTTATTTTTGTTTAGGCAAAGTTTATGAAGCTTGCCTACGTGTATTTCTAATACACTTACCCCGTGTACTTTAACATGGCCGCCGCTTGTATTTTAGTTACTGCGCATGCGTCAGCCACACTCACGTGTCCTGACGCGTCTGCAGAAGTGGAGGGAAATTTATGCGCATGCGTAATTCATAGCTGTGCTTATCATGTGGTACTGCTCGTGCCACTGCTCTTGTGGTCGTATCAATGTAGCTAACATTTAAACCGCATAAGAATATTCTATGATGATAAGTAGAAAGTACAAACCCTGTGATGTGTTTTCATGATGACATTATTATGTATTAATTTGTTTTCGCTTACTTTTCATGTATCGCGGGGAATGGGGGTCTGAGTGAGAGGAGAGCCATATTGGAGGTCCCTTCTGCGCCTGCGCCACTTTCGGCAGCACAGTGGACCTTGACTGATGGAACATAGCCAGTTGGCAGCGATGGGCGAGATGCTCCTGAGAAAGTCACCTCTGCCCTGCGAGAACAGCGAATGTGGCTCCTTATATGATACATTGTAATGTTGCGCTACTGTTTGCCGTGTAACTTCTCATGGGAACCCCAAACTTACTAGGCGGTGCCCAAGTATGCTAATGAAGGCTTAAAATCTTGTATTGTGATTGGTGTGTTACCCAAATTCTACCTTAGGACCAATCGAAATTGAGGGATTCTGACACTTTGCAACATTGGGGGGTGGTACACTGTCCCCAAACTGTATATCTACCCTGGGTTCCCCTAGGGAACCGTCCGACTTGTCTGGTTTAGCTGACCTGTCACTGACCCATCGTACTCAATAGGTGACTGAAGATACAGAGCGCTGCGGAGCACTCTGTCCGAATTTGACCATAGACTAAGGTTCTACTGAACCTTAAAGTGCTGGCGAAGCACTTTGCTGGGAGTTCGCTGACCCAATCGGGGTCTTGATCGATAGCTGCAGAGCGGGTGGAGCGCAGGCGTTGCTTCCGAACTGTGGGTTCCGGTCCTGTCCTGAGCGGTCCTGTCCTGAGGGTTTGCTGTCCTGTCCTGAGGTCCTGTCCTGATTCCTAATCTGAGGGTATCCTGTCCTATCCGGGGTGTCCATTCTGCATCTGCTGTCCTTTGAGGGGTATCCTTCCTTGAGGGTTTCCTGTCCTTAACTGACCCGTGGCCAGGGTTTGGTTATCACACCTTTCTAGGTAAATATTGCTCCGAACCTCTTAAATCTTGCACCTTCTGAATTTCTAACTTTTGCTTTAATAAAGTTCATCATTGCATATGATATATTTTTTCCATGTCTTTCCGCAACTATTGAAAGTCAATTGCATTTTTCCATAAGTTTGTTCCTATGTCTTCTCACTTGTTAGAAATTATATTTTGCATTGCAGTTTGTCATTTTCTGATATGGTCTAGAACTTCATTGCCTAGATTGTTCAAAGGCCCATTCACCTTAAGTGAAGCGTGTTACTCTTTATAGGCCCTCCTATAGTTATCCATGCATAAAAACTGTCCATGCTTAAATATTATTGAATAGCATAGTATCTTCTCGTTACATTTTATCAGTACTTCAATGATTACTCTGTCATTGTTTCTTTATAGCTATATAATTTACGTTATCCTGGTTATTGATTGCCTTATTTTACTGTACCTCATGCAAGAAAATAATGAACTTTAGATAAACATTTTAAAACTTCCAGTTGTCTGTGGTCATTTCAACAGTATTTTGAATGCTATTGGTTGGGTTTGTATTTTGCTGCCTTTCCTTTACAGCTAGCTCCCTGATTCATTGTGGTCATTAGGTACCCGCATCGGTGGATGGTAAGTCGGGTGCACTGAAAAATAATAATAGGGAACACACACACAAATTGGTAGAGCTCGTGAAGTCACCTGATCGATGTATATGGTGATTTGAAAGTATATGGGCCCGGAAGCCGGAAACGGCGAAAACTATTGGTCGGGTGGCCTTGCGCGCTCTATCAGTTTTACTGGTAGCCAGAGGATGGTTAGGGACTAGTTAAGAGTAAGGCAGGGATTAGTTGGACTAGTTGAGTCGGAAGCTGCTAGTATATTGATGCTGCTAGAAGAGTGGCTGTTCTAAGAGACCTGATCATTCTCTTGTGAATACGCTGCTGAAACTCATGAATTTTTGTATTGTTATTATTCTTGTTCTTATATTGTTATATGTACTAATCCATGCATTTGTAAACCGTATTGTTTCTTGTTGTCCGAACTCCCCGGGGAATTGAAAGGGCAAGTGGTGAATAGAATCCATTGTCCTGAGGTCACAGGCTCGAGGAAAGTTAGGTGCAGGTTAGGATAACCGGGAAGCACTAACTAGGGTTTTCTGAATACATGTGTGAATAAATGACAGTAACGGGGTTCATTGGCAAAATTCCCATAGTGGCGTAACCTAGTAAGGGTCACATCGGAAGAGTAGCAGGTTCCTCGGAGCTAGCGTGAAAGCAGAGGGGTCCGCTGAGAAACCTTAAACTCGGAATATATCCCGGAAAGAAGTAGATGAGTTTAGGGGAATAACAGGTTCACCGATGCTAGAGTGAAGGGTAGGCGGAAGAGATCTGCCCGCAGCGAGTGAAAAGTAAATGGAAGTAGTTTACTTGCAGTAAAACAATTCTTTCTCTGTCTAGACACTTGAGCACTGTGGCGAATGTGTATTTGTTGTAAAATAACCAAGCACTGAGCACTTTAAAAGAAAGAAAGTTTCCGTTACCTTGTGAAGGGAGGGAGTCAGTCGCGAAGCGCCTCTGACGTCACTCTGTGCCGCGCTGGGATTGGTAGAAGCAGCGGGCGGGTAGCGGAGCTGAGATTGTAAAGGAGGGGTGAGCGACAGAGCGTGGGAACTGTCTCACGAAGGGGCCGCGCACCCATTGGCGGAGAATATTCAGAGTCGCGCACCCATTGGTCGCACGGATTTCCGAAGCGCGTTCTGATTGGAGGTAGTTTGTAAACAAAGTTTAGCGTAGAGGTCGTATGTGGCACTCGCAGACTACAGGAACTCGACCTGATCCAAGGCACCTAGGGTTTGAAAGGGATCAGTGGAAGACTAATAGATACGATATTATGTACGGAACCAAGAGAAAATTGTCCCTTGTAAGTAAGGTGAAAAATTATTTCAAAACGGACAAACCGATTAAATCTAGAGAAGGTGTTCTTGTCCCACCACCTAATACTCCTGCCTCATTCATGATGTTTGACCGAGGGTACAATACCTGTGCGTGGTTGGAGAATTGGGTGAAGTACACAAAAGATGACGGAGTATTGGCTTTTCCGTTAGATGGTACTTTCAATGGTAGGATCCTATTTAATTTAAGAACTCGGATGAATGAACTGCATCCCAGACCGAGACTAACGCAGTATGAGGCATTAGAGGAATGGGAGATTGAGGCTTTTGAAAGAGAAAGACCCCGAATGGACAAGGGTTTGACCAAGTGGTACCCCAGACTGAAACAGGAGTCCAGGGATAAAAGGATGAAACAGTGGAGGCAGAGCATGATTGTTGAGGGTCTGTTTCCCATGATGCCGGCATGTCATAACCCTGCAGCGGGTGAGAAAAGTACTGAAAAGTGTAAACATTGGGGGGCCCCGGGGGAATCAGATGATGAACTGATAGATGACATCTGTACCAGAAGTCCGCCACCTTATAACGAGGGAACCCAACCTTCCAGTGTAGGAGATGCTCCCCGACGCCACTTCCTCAAGGAAGAAGACAGATTCCTAGGACTGGGAGGGGGTGGTCAAGTATTGCCCTATTCTGAGAAACCCGAACCGGCGGAAACAAGGGATATATATCCCAAAGTGCCCGCAAGCCAGGAAGAAAAATATTCACGTACGAAAGTTTTCTTTCCCAGACCCTTGTATGAAAGCGAAGAGAAACCATCGAATTCAGGACTGCCTTTTGTTCAACCTCCATATGGGGAAGAGCGCAGGTCCTTTAACACTGGAACTTTATTCCCGAAACCAAATTATGGTGGGGGACCAAGTGAAACGCATCCTACTGCCCCGAGTTTTACTCCTCCCTTGACCCCACAGATATTACATGACACGACTTTAAGAAGGATACTAGTGGAAAAGGAGCAAGAGGCTCTAGCTAGACAAAGGACAGAAATAATTCAGAAAATCTCCCAGTTAAATACCAGTCCTGAGGCATTGACTATTCCAGTAACTATTGGACCAGTGGTCCCGTTATACGGAAATGGTCAGGGAAATCCGATTACTCCAGTTATGACCCCAGTCATGGCACCCCCGAGACAGGAACCGATAATCATAGATGATCAGTCCAGTGAGTGCGAGTCTGAAGTTGTGTTCTTGGACTTGCCAAACAAACCGACCGGAAAGGGAATGCAGCAGAGGCATAACCCTTTTAATGTGAAAGAAATTAAATTAGAGTCAACAACAGGTACTAGGAGTGTCTCTCTGGTAACTCCGGATGAAATTGAGAGTTGGAGTCGTGAATTAGAGAAACAGACTCCGCAAACGAAACCTTTAGACCTCTACAAACTGAGGGTAGAAATAGAAGAATTAATGGCAGGAAATGTGGGGTTGGATCGATTGAATACCTACTCTGAAGAAGAATTGTCGTTTATATGTAAAAGCTTTACAAGGAACACCAGAGTGCTCCACGAAAAACTGACCGAAACAGCAGTTAGTATGGGGGTAGATATTTCAAAATCCAAGCCCTTACAGAAACCGTACAGAGCAGACTTCTCAGACAAAGATATAGAGCACCTGAATGTGGCGGGAAAAAAGTTGCAGATTAAAGAATTAATGGGGGTACTGCAGAAATGGGGAGATGTGGAAAGATGGAGAAGCAGGTGGGCGAAAAAGAGGGAAGAGGCTCGCTCCCGACAAGTGACTCCTGAATTTGCTTTAAGGGAGGTAGAAAAACCTGAGCAGTTATGCCCCATGCGCGAAGTTCCAGGAGGGAAATATGTGCATGTCCCCTGGTCTAGACAGGATATTGTGTCCTTTACGAACGATTTTCCAAAATTACGGGAGAAACCAGTAGACTGGTACAGGCAGGTGGAGAGGTTCGTGAAGGTACAGAAATGTCTGTGGAAAGACCTGGATGGGTTTTTCGACATTGTGGTTCCGGTAGATTTATGGACCCAGTGTAAAATAGCCATAGACTGGCCCAGTGAGGAGTACCCAAGAAATAAGGAAACAGGGGAGCCATCAAAGGATGTCATGCGAAAATATGAGCAGGTAATTCAGCATTTGAAAGAAAAGGTGCCCGCAAAAGAAACTGATTGGACAAAAATAGATAGAACAACACAGGAAAGGGACGAGACAGTGCACTCCTTCTATGAGAGGTTATTACAGGTATTTAAAACTTACAGTGGTATTGATAACATCGATTTGAAGGACATGACGCACTTTATTTACAGGTTTGTAAATGGTTTAAGACCTGAAATTTGTCAGTGGATAAAAGATAATAAAATCTGTTGGCATACTAAGAAAATGGATGAGGTCCTGCGGTACGCTAAGTACTGCGAGGACGAGATGGCAGAAAAGAAAAAGGCCCTTAAGGAAAAAGTGATGTGGGCTCAGGTGAAGCTCGCAGAACAGCAGGAAAAACAATTGAGTAACATGGTTAAAAATGCTGAGAACAAAAATCCTGGGGGAGGGGGTGGAGGAAAGCCCCGGCCAAAATTTAGCAGGGAAAAGGCTATGAAAAAATTTCCCTGCCATCAGTGCGGCGAAATTGGACACTGGCGAAACGAGTGTCCCCAATTACTAGATGATAATGCAAAAACACCTGATTTAACTCCACAGACGCAGAAAGAAAGACCAAGAAAGACTCAACCTCAGGTAAAAACAGTTCAGGTGCCTCGAGCACCCAAGCAGGTATACAGGGGAAAACAGGTAGAGGGTGAGGAGATAGAAGTTTGGGAAAGCGGTGAGAACAGAAATACAGCAACTTCGCAGTATCTGCTAAATGATACCTTCCTTTGTAATGATCAGGACTGACGGGGCCTGAGAGGGGAGGACGAGGAGTGCGTACTTGGCGCTTCCTTGCCGGTAGACCAGTCTGGACCATACATTGAAGGAAAGGTTGACGGAAATGATGTCACTTTTCTATTGGACACTGGCGCTACCCGTTCTACTGTAAGAACAGTGGACGTTCCAAACCTACCCCTCTCGGGAGAAAACATCCAAGTAGTGGGTGTATCTAATCAATTGATTAGTACTCCTGTTACCGAACCAATGGAGATTTCAATTGGAAATTTTAAACAAATGCATAGGTTTGTCGTCTGTGACACCAGTCCAGTGAATCTACTGGGTCGTGATTTGCTGTGCAAAATGAACTGTACCATCTTTTGCACACCAAAGGGTGTTGAAATACAGACCCCAGATGAAGATGGCATTTATAAACTATTGTTACTCAGACCTGACTCAGAAATTAAAAGATTGACCCTGCAGGATTTGCCCCAAGAACTCCAGGAAGCGGTAAAGCCAGAGGTGTGGGATTTCACTGGAAAAGATGTGGGATTAATGAAAGATGTGGACCCCATACAGATAGCTATCAAGGACAATGCAGTATATCCTAACACTAAGCCCTACCGAATGAATGCTGAAGTGAAAGCAGGTGTCACTCTGGAAATACAAAAATTATTAGAAGGAGACATCATACAGGAAGTGATGAGCAGCCCATGCAACTCACCGATTATGGGCATCAAAAAGCCTAGTGGCAAGTATAGGGTAGTGCAAGACCTAAGAAAGGTAAACAAAATTGTAGTTCCTTGCTGCCCTATTGTCCCGAACCCAGCAGTGATATTGTACCAGATTCCTTGGGATGCTGAGTGGTTCACTGTGATTGATTTGTGTCATGCATTCTTTTCAATACCCCTGCACCCCGACAGCAAATTTCTTTTCTCATTCGCCTTCGAAGGTCACGTGTATTGCTGGAACAGGGTCCCTCAGGGGTACACAGAGAGCCCCTCTATCTTTAATCAGATCTTGAAGAAATGTCTAGAGACTTTGATCTTACCTGGGAACTCGGTCTTAGTACAATACATAGACGACCTTCTACTGGCGTCTAAAAGTCATAGGGACTGTGTAGTTGACACCATTGCCCTCCTAAATCATCTATGTGAGAAAGGGCATAAAGTGGCCCCTGACAAACTACAGTTCTGTGCAAAATCAGTAAAATATTTAGGACACCAAATAGAAAAGGGTGTCAGAAAAGTCACATCAGAAAGAGTGAGAATAATTCAAAAGATGCAGTTGCCCCGTACTCAAAAAGATGTCAGAATGTTCCTGGGTGTACTAGGCTACTGCAGGCAATGGATTCTGGGATTTGCAGCCTTAGCCAGGCCTTTGATAAAAATGACCACGAGAGGAATGCCGGATATTGTAGAGTGGGACGATGAAAGCCTAATGGCTTTCACAAGACTGAAAAACTGTCTGTGTACAGCCCCTGCGCTGGGAATGCCTGATTATTCCAAAGAATTTGCCTTATTCTGTGACACTCGCGATAATTGCGCATTGTCAGTCCTGACTCAAGAACATGGCACGACCAGAAGGCCTGTGGCCTATTTCTCTGCCACTTTGGACCCAGTAGCTGCTGGGTTACCAGGCTGTCTAAAAGCAGTAGCTGCTACCTGTGCAAGTTTAGAACAAAGTGAGTCCATTGTCATGGGACATCCTGTGACTGTGTATGTTTCACATGGAGTGGTAATTCTATTGACCAGAACTAAAACGCAGTATCTCACCCCTAGTCGGCTGACTAAATACGAGAGGATTCTTGTGGGTGCAGCAAATGTAAGCATTGTTAGGTGCGGTATTCTGAACCCTGCCACTTTACTCCCCGACCCCTTGGAAATGGAAGGTGGAGATGATGATGAACATGATTGCATTGATCTGACAGAGTTCAGTACTAAACCACGCCCAGACATAAAAGAAACGCCATTGCCTGAGCATGATAAAGAGCTGTTTGTAGATGGTTCCTGTCTAAGACATGAACTAGGAGGCCTGAGTGCTGCTTATGCAGTAGTCTCTTTAACGAAAATTGAAGAAGCAGGTTACCTATATAACATCAAGTCTGCACAAGTAGCCGAATTGATTGCTATGATAAAAGCTTGCAAAATTGGGAAGAACTTACGCATAACAGTGTATACTGACAGTCAGTACTGTTATGGAGTTGTGCATGACTTTGGCCAATTGTGGCTACAAAGGGAATTCATGACTTCCTCAGGCACTCCCATTCGGAATGCAAAGGTTGTTCATGACCTTTTGGAGGCCATCCAGTTACCCAAGGAACTGGCAGTGGTAAAATGCGGTGCTCATAAGAAGAGCATGGACAAAGTATCACTGGGAAACGATTATGCTGATCGAGTGGCCCAATGGTGTGCCAGAGATCGGTATATCGTAAATCCAAAACGAGGGGGGCCAGGAACCAGCTGCCAACTTCAGGTGTTTGAGGAAGTGCCTACTTGGGATGAAGTGAGAGAATGGCAGGAGTCGGCTCCTTGGCAAGAAAGAGAGAAATGGAAGGAGGATGGGTGTAGACCGAGACGTGTGGATGGTGTCATCTTGGGCCCAACTGGTATGCCTGTATTACCCCGACACTTGCTTGGCACTATGGCAAGATTAATACACGAAGGGTCACACATTGGTAGGGATGCCATGATTCTGGTATTTCAACAGACTTGGTATAGTAAGAAGTTCAGGAAAGTAGCAGAGTCCCTCTGCCAGAGGTGCCTGTCATGTCAACAGATGAACCCAGGCAAGAGGACAATGGTTGAGCTGAGCAAAATTGGGAGATCAGGGGGTCCCTTTGTAAGGATACAGATGGATTTCATCACCATGCCCCGTTGTGAAGGGAAACGATATGTCCTTGTCATTGTCTGCATATTTTCAAAATGGGTAGAAGCTTACCCTACTCCCCAAAGTGACGCACTGACAGTAGCGAAGTGTTTACTAAAAGAGCTGATACCTAGATTCGGGGTGCCATTCATTATTGAATCAGATAAGGGTGGACATTTCCAGAATGAAATACTGTCTGAACTCTGTAAGGCCTTTGGAATAAGGCAGAAACTACACTGTGCATATCATCCAGAGGCTTCTGGAATAGTGGAACAAGTAAATGGAACTATCAAAAACAGACTAGCAAAGCTGACTGATGCAACTGGCATGACCTGGGTGAAGGCTCTGCCCCTGGTCCTGATGGGACTGAGAAGTGTTCCTGACCGCAAGACAGGCCTAAGTCCCCATGAAATCATTATGGGAAGAGTGATGAGACAAGCATGGGTGCCAGGAAGCAAACTGTTGAGTATTACTGATGATTTGGTACTTGAATACTGCAGAAGATTGGGTGACCAAGTGCGTTCTATCTCTCGCCAGATTGGAGACGACGGCATCCTCAATCCAACGACTCCTCTCCACGGCTTGGTTCCAGGAGACTGGGTCAAAATAAAGAAGCACACTCGATCAAGCTGCCTGGCACCAAGGTGGGGAAAGAAGCGCCAAGTAATCCTGGTAACAACCACTGCAGTGAAGGTCGCAGGTGTTCCCCAGTGGATCCACGCTGGCCACACCCAGAAGGTATTGCCAGACAAGGGTTTTGAAGAAGAAGGGCATCCAGCAGAGGACTCTGCAGGAGCCAGACCAGAAGCAGCTGACAACGAGCAGCCCAGCACCAGTCAGGCTGCAGGAACAGCAAACGTTGGCCCAGGAGTAGTTGACTACGAACTGCCAAGAATCCAGCCTGCTGAAGAGGTCCAGGAAGCTGAGTCAGGCGTAGCTGATGACGAGCTGCCAAGCATATGGCCAGAAGAATGGATACCGATGATTGATCTGACCGAAGATCCTATCAGAACAAGAGAACGACTTAGTGAAGGTAGAGAGTGGACTAGTCAGGAAAAGCAAGGCACAGGCGAAGAACCTCAGCCACCTGAGATTCACATCAAAACTGAGGAAGGAGAAGGTCAGACAGGGACAGAACAGGTGTTCGATACACCTCCACTAACTCCTGATGTGGATAAGGAACAGCTTAGAAATAGAGTAATAGTTCGAGCAGAAGAAAATCAAGAGATCGAAGTGCTTGAACAGGATCAGATAGGGTTAGAAGAACGGGTTCAGGAAACAGAAACAGAAACAGAGACAATCGAAAGCCAAAAACAAAATATTCCTGAACAAGGCCAGATTAGCAACCAGGCAGAAGAATTTGATGCTAGCCCTGGAACTAGCGAGATAAGAGAAGAAGAAGAAGAAAGTGAAGCAGAATTGCTACAAGCTAAAGAGAAAAAGAGGTTAAGAGAAGAAGGTGAAGTCCAAGTACCCACTAAGAGACTAAAGAAAAGAAACAACCTTGAGCCTAGGTTCGTAAAGAGACTAAGGCTAAGGATAAAGACGGTGGAAGAAAAACGTGCAGAAGCAAGGAAAAGTGCACGGATAGCAGAGCAAGAAGAAAACTCTTCCAAAAGAAGGAGTGAACGAATAAAAAGACAAAACAAGAAGTACAAGTCTCCTGAATGGACACTCGTTTTGGAAGAACTTGAAGATCTTGATATAACTGACGTAAGCGACGGAGAGCCTGTCCCTGAGTACTCTGCTGAAGAAGAAGACGAACCACCGTGAATTTGCACAAAGTAAGCTAGCTGTGTAAACCCACAAAGAGGGGTCAAGAAACTTCTTCTGAGCCGAAATGTCTGATTCAACTGTGAATGGTAGACCTAGTTGCAGTCGTTTCAAGACGTGCTGCAAGGTGTGTATATGTAGTATAGTAGTACTGATAGTAATTTGGATAGGACTAACAATCTTTATACCCTTCACTGTAAGTAAAGATATTAACATTGTCCCTACTGAAATTGTAAATACAGACAGTGAGGAGTTGACAACCCAGAGTGTAACAAGACATGAGAGAGCACTGAGACAAACAAAACGAGATTTAGAAGCATCAGATGAGGGAGGACTACATTATCATGGAATTAAGAACAGGACACACTTAAATGTTTTTGCAAACTTGTTAATACACTATGTAGAGACTATGGAAATTGAAGATTGCTATGTCTGCATGAAGCTACCTACTTCTGTGGCTGAAGGCGTGACATACCATCACTTGCCATTAACATATGGAATCTCCTGTAGCATTTTAGCTAGTTTATTTTACAAAAGAGGACCGTTACAGTACTATTACTCTAATAATGACGTGATCTTTTCTGAACTTCCTATACGTGGGAACTTGAATCCTGTACATACCAAAAGCGACACCATAAGATATATGGGAGACTACTTCTTGACTATAGGTAACATTGACATAGCTGATGCACACAGAGATAACTTGACTTGTTCTTTGCGTGAACAGGAAAAGATGTTCCTGAACATGGCAGAGAAAAGAAGAATTAAAATACAAAAGAAGGCTAATGACGAAAGTCAGAAAAAGCCAAAGTGGGCAGAGAACATGGAAGGCACCTCAAATGGTGGGGCGGGACCTGCTCTGTTGCTGGATTTTGAAAAGAAAGGCAAGCTATGTCTTCATCGCGAGAAGACTAGCTATTATAATAATGTTTTCATTGGTTCCAGTGAATGCGAACATAATTACAAGGTAATTGGAGGTTGGGGTTTCAAAAATGGGTCAGAGCCTGTGTTTCCTGGAATTTATTATATTTGTGGGGACAAGGCTTATTTCAAATTGCCGGATCACTGGTATGGAAGCTGCTATTTTGGCATTGTCTTCCCGAGAATATACCATGTGAATGGAAAAGCTGGAAGCAATGAAAATACTAATGGCATAGTGCGTAGTAAAAGAGAAAGTATAGGTGAAATTATGGGTAGTATTTTCAGTGCACTGATACCTGGAGTGGGAGTGGTTCTGAACACTCACAGAATTTGCAAATTGTCTACTATAGTAGATGTGCTGTCTACTGAAACAGCTCATGGATTTCTCCTGGTCAATACCGAAATGGTTGCGATCAGATCAATGGTTTTACAGAATCGACTTGCTCTTGACACCTTATTAGCGAAAGAGGGCGGAGTCTGCCGGATGTTGAAGGCGCAACATTGTTGCACTTATATTCCGGATAAAAGTGTACAGATCAAAAGATATGTGAAAAACATTACTAATTTGACAAAGGAACTCAAACCACTCGAGGTTGATAGTGCCTGGAAGAGACTGGTAGATGGTCTCTCAAATGTAGGTCATTGGCTTGCTAGTGTAGGTAAAAGTTTACTATTCAAAATACTGATGCCAATTGGTATTATAGGTCTTATTATATTTCTCATTTTTATCTGTTGTAAATGCCGTAAGCGCACCAAGAAACACGAGGTAAATGCAAGAGGGTTGAAACGGAGTGTGGATGAGATTGAATTGGAGGAAGTGAATGATCAGATATACAAAAAGGTGAAGACTTCTCACCCTACTAAAACTGAGAGAGAAAAGTTAGAACGATTGCTGGAAGAGATAGAACTTTATAAGGTGTGAAAGAAAGTTGGCATCTGGTTCCATTTTTTGTGATGATAGTAAATATCATCAAAGAGGGGATTGATGAAGCAAAGCTTCGCATATTTTGCGGCTTGCCGAAGTCAAGAACCTCGTTTATGTGTAATAAGGTAACATAAGTATGTTTTACTAACGTTTATTTTTGTTTAGGCAAAGTTTATGAAGCTTGCCTACGTGTATTTCTAATACACTTACCCCGTGTACTTTAACATGGCCGCCGCTTGTATTTTAGTTACTGCGCATGCGTCAGCCACACTCACGTGTCCTGACGCGTCTGCAGAAGTGGAGGGAAATTTATGCGCATGCGTAATTCATAGCTGTGCTTATCATGTGGTACTGCTCGTGCCACTGCTCTTGTGGTCGTATCAATGTAGCTAACATTTAAACCGCATAAGAATATTCTATGATGATAAGTAGAAAGTACAAACCCTGTGATGTGTTTTCATGATGACATTATTATGTATTAATTTGTTTTCGCTTACTTTTCATGTATCGCGGGGAATGGGGGTCTGAGTGAGAGGAGAGCCATATTGGAGGTCCCTTCTGCGCCTGCGCCACTTTCGGCAGCACAGTGGACCTTGACTGATGGAACATAGCCAGTTGGCAGCGATGGGCGAGATGCTCCTGAGAAAGTCACCTCTGCCCTGCGAGAACAGCGAATGTGGCTCCTTATATGATACATTGTAATGTTGCGCTACTGTTTGCCGTGTAACTTCTCATGGGAACCCCAAACTTACTAGGCGGTGCCCAAGTATGCTAATGAAGGCTTAAAATCTTGTATTGTGATTGGTGTGTTACCCAAATTCTACCTTAGGACCAATCGAAATTGAGGGATTCTGACACTTTGCAACATTGGGGGGTGGTACACTGTCCCCAAACTGTATATCTACCCTGGGTTCCCCTAGGGAACCGTCCGACTTGTCTGGTTTAGCTGACCTGTCACTGACCCATCGTACTCAATAGGTGACTGAAGATACAGAGCGCTGCGGAGCACTCTGTCCGAATTTGACCATAGACTAAGGTTCTACTGAACCTTAAAGTGCTGGCGAAGCACTTTGCTGGGAGTTCGCTGACCCAATCGGGGTCTTGATCGATAGCTGCAGAGCGGGTGGAGCGCAGGCGTTGCTTCCGAACTGTGGGTTCCGGTCCTGTCCTGAGCGGTCCTGTCCTGAGGGTTTGCTGTCCTGTCCTGAGGTCCTGTCCTGATTCCTAATCTGAGGGTATCCTGTCCTATCCGGGGTGTCCATTCTGCATCTGCTGTCCTTTGAGGGGTATCCTTCCTTGAGGGTTTCCTGTCCTTAACTGACCCGTGGCCAGGGTTTGGTTATCACACCTTTCTAGGTAAATATTGCTCCGAACCTCTTAAATCTTGCACCTTCTGAATTTCTAACTTTTGCTTTAATAAAGTTCATCATTGCATATGATATATTTTTTCCATGTCTTTCCGCAACTATTGAAAGTCAATTGCATTTTTCCATAAGTTTGTTCCTATGTCTTCTCACTTGTTAGAAATTATATTTTGCATTGCAGTTTGTCATTTTCTGATATGGTCTAGAACTTCATTGCCTAGATTGTTCAAAGGCCCATTCACCTTAAGTGAAGCGTGTTACTCTTTATAGGCCCTCCTATAGTTATCCATGCATAAAAACTGTCCATGCTTAAATATTATTGAATAGCATAGTATCTTCTCGTTACATTTTATCAGTACTTCAATGATTACTCTGTCATTGTTTCTTTATAGCTATATAATTTACGTTATCCTGGTTATTGATTGCCTTATTTTACTGTACCTCATGCAAGAAAATAATGAACTTTAGATAAACATTTTAAAACTTCCAGTTGTCTGTGGTCATTTCAACAGTATTTTGAATGCTATTGGTTGGGTTTGTATTTTGCTGCCTTTCCTTTACAGCTAGCTCCCTGATTCATTGTGGTCATTAGGTACCCGCATCGGTGGATGGTAAGTCGGGTGCACTGAAAAATAATAATAGGGAACACACACACAAATTGGTAGAGCTCGTGAAGTCACCTGATCGATGTATATGGTGATTTGAAAGTATATGGGCCCGGAAGCCGGAAACGGCGAAAACTATTGGTCGGGTGGCCTCGCGCGCTCTATCAGTTTTACTGGTAGCCAGAGGATGGTTAGGGACTAGTTAAGAGTAAGGCAGGGATTAGTTGGACTAGTTGAGTCGGAAGCTGCTAGTATATTGATGCTGCTAGAAGAGTGGCTGTTCTAAGAGACCTGATCATTCTCTTGTGAATACGCTGCTGAAACTCATGAATTTTTGTATTGTTATTATTCTTGTTCTTATATTGTTATATGTACTAATCCATGCATTTGTAAACCGTATTGTTTCTTGTTGTCCGAACTCCCCGGGGAATTGAAAGGGCAAGTGGTGAATAGAATCCATTGTCCTGAGGTCACAGGCTCGAGGAAAGTTAGGTGCAGGTTAGGATAACCGGGAAGCACTAACTAGGGTTTTCTGAATACATGTGTGAATAAATGACAGTAACGGGGTTCATTGGCAAAATTCCCATAGTGGCGTAACCTAGTAAGGGTCACATCGGAAGAGTAGCAGGTTCCTCGGAGCTAGCGTGAAAGCAGAGGGGTCCGCTGAGAAACCTTAAACTCGGAATATATCCCGGAAAGAAGTAGATGAGTTTAGGGGAATAACAGGTTCACCGATGCTAGAGTGAAGGGTAGGCGGAAGAGATCTGCCCGCAGCGAGTGAAAAGTAAATGGAAGTAGTTTACTTGCAGTAAAACAATTCTTTCTCTGTCTAGACACTTGAGCACTGTGGCGAATGTGTATTTGTTGTAAAATAACCAAGCACTGAGCACTTTAAAAGAAAGAAAGTTTCCGTTACCTTGTGAAGGGAGGGAGTCAGTCGCGAAGCGCCTCTGACGTCACTCTGTGCCGCGCTGGGATTGGTAGAAGCAGCGGGCGGGTAGCGGAGCTGAGATTGTAAAGGAGGGGTGAGCGACAGAGCGTGGGAACTGTCTCACGAAGGGGCCGCGCACCCATTGGCGGAGAATATTCAGAGTCGCGCACCCATTGGTCGCACGGATTTCCGAAGCGCGTTCTGATTGGAGGTAGTTTGTAAACAAAGTTTAGCGTAGAGGTCGTATGTGGCACTCGCAGACTACAGGAACTCGACCTGATCCAAGGCACCTAGGGTTTGAAAGGGATCAGTGGAAGACTAATAGATACGATATTATGTACGGAACCAAGAGAAAATTGTCCCTTGTAAGTAAGGTGAAAAATTATTTCAAAACGGACAAACCGATTAAATCTAGAGAAGGTGTTCTTGTCCCACCACCTAATACTCCTGCCTCATTCATGATGTTTGACCGAGGGTACAATACCTGTGCGTGGTTGGAGAATTGGGTGAAGTACACAAAAGATGACGGAGTATTGGCTTTTCCGTTAGATGGTACTTTCAATGGTAGGATCCTATTTAATTTAAGAACTCGGATGAATGAACTGCATCCCAGACCGAGACTAACGCAGTATGAGGCATTAGAGGAATGGGAGATTGAGGCTTTTGAAAGAGAAAGACCCCGAATGGACAAGGGTTTGACCAAGTGGTACCCCAGACTGAAACAGGAGTCCAGGGATAAAAGGATGAAACAGTGGAGGCAGAGCATGATTGTTGAGGGTCTGTTTCCCATGATGCCGGCATGTCATAACCCTGCAGCGGGTGAGAAAAGTACTGAAAAGTGTAAACATTGGGGGGCCCCGGGGGAATCAGATGATGAACTGATAGATGACATCTGTACCAGAAGTCCGCCACCTTATAACGAGGGAACCCAACCTTCCAGTGTAGGAGATGCTCCCCGACGCCACTTCCTCAAGGAAGAAGACAGATTCCTAGGACTGGGAGGGGGTGGTCAAGTATTGCCCTATTCTGAGAAACCCGAACCGGCGGAAACAAGGGATATATATCCCAAAGTGCCCGCAAGCCAGGAAGAAAAATATTCACGTACGAAAGTTTTCTTTCCCAGACCCTTGTATGAAAGCGAAGAGAAACCATCGAATTCAGGACTGCCTTTTGTTCAACCTCCATATGGGGAAGAGCGCAGGTCCTTTAACACTGGAACTTTATTCCCGAAACCAAATTATGGTGGGGGACCAAGTGAAACGCATCCTACTGCCCCGAGTTTTACTCCTCCCTTGACCCCACAGATATTACATGACACGACTTTAAGAAGGATACTAGTGGAAAAGGAGCAAGAGGCTCTAGCTAGACAAAGGACAGAAATAATTCAGAAAATCTCCCAGTTAAATACCAGTCCTGAGGCATTGACTATTCCAGTAACTATTGGACCAGTGGTCCCGTTATACGGAAATGGTCAGGGAAATCCGATTACTCCAGTTATGACCCCAGTCATGGCACCCCCGAGACAGGAACCGATAATCATAGATGATCAGTCCAGTGAGTGCGAGTCTGAAGTTGTGTTCTTGGACTTGCCAAACAAACCGACCGGAAAGGGAATGCAGCAGAGGCATAACCCTTTTAATGTGAAAGAAATTAAATTAGAGTCAACAACAGGTACTAGGAGTGTCTCTCTGGTAACTCCGGATGAAATTGAGAGTTGGAGTCGTGAATTAGAGAAACAGACTCCGCAAACGAAACCTTTAGACCTCTACAAACTGAGGGTAGAAATAGAAGAATTAATGGCAGGAAATGTGGGGTTGGATCGATTGAATACCTACTCTGAAGAAGAATTGTCGTTTATATGTAAAAGCTTTACAAGGAACACCAGAGTGCTCCACGAAAAACTGACCGAAACAGCAGTTAGTATGGGGGTAGATATTTCAAAATCCAAGCCCTTACAGAAACCGTACAGAGCAGACTTCTCAGACAAAGATATAGAGCACCTGAATGTGGCGGGAAAAAAGTTGCAGATTAAAGAATTAATGGGGGTACTGCAGAAATGGGGAGATGTGGAAAGATGGAGAAGCAGGTGGGCGAAAAAGAGGGAAGAGGCTCGCTCC
Organism: Lissotriton helveticus; assembly: GCF_964261635.1. NCBI lineage: Eukaryota > Metazoa > Chordata > Amphibia > Caudata > Salamandridae > Lissotriton > Lissotriton helveticus. The sequence goes on from NC_136063.1 coordinate 578,304,883, forward strand.
CGACAAGTGACTCCTGAATTTGCTTTAAGGGAGGTAGAAAAACCTGAGCAGTTATGCCCCATGCGCGAAGTTCCAGGAGGGAAATATGTGCATGTCCCCTGGTCTAGACAGGATATTGTGTCCTTTACGAACGATTTTCCAAAATTACGGGAGAAACCAGTAGACTGGTACAGGCAGGTGGAGAGGTTCGTGAAGGTACAGAAATGTCTGTGGAAAGACCTGGATGGGTTTTTCGACATTGTGGTTCCGGTAGATTTATGGACCCAGTGTAAAATAGCCATAGACTGGCCCAGTGAGGAGTACCCAAGAAATAAGGAAACAGGGGAGCCATCAAAGGATGTCATGCGAAAATATGAGCAGGTAATTCAGCATTTGAAAGAAAAGGTGCCCGCAAAAGAAACTGATTGGACAAAAATAGATAGAACAACACAGGAAAGGGACGAGACAGTGCACTCCTTCTATGAGAGGTTATTACAGGTATTTAAAACTTACAGTGGTATTGATAACATCGATTTGAAGGACATGACGCACTTTATTTACAGGTTTGTAAATGGTTTAAGACCTGAAATTTGTCAGTGGATAAAAGATAATAAAATCTGTTGGCATACTAAGAAAATGGATGAGGTCCTGCGGTACGCTAAGTACTGCGAGGACGAGATGGCAGAAAAGAAAAAGGCCCTTAAGGAAAAAGTGATGTGGGCTCAGGTGAAGCTCGCAGAACAGCAGGAAAAACAATTGAGTAACATGGTTAAAAATGCTGAGAACAAAAATCCTGGGGGAGGGGGTGGAGGAAAGCCCCGGCCAAAATTTAGCAGGGAAAAGGCTATGAAAAAATTTCCCTGCCATCAGTGCGGCGAAATTGGACACTGGCGAAACGAGTGTCCCCAATTACTAGATGATAATGCAAAAACACCTGATTTAACTCCACAGACGCAGAAAGAAAGACCAAGAAAGACTCAACCTCAGGTAAAAACAGTTCAGGTGCCTCGAGCACCCAAGCAGGTATACAGGGGAAAACAGGTAGAGGGTGAGGAGATAGAAGTTTGGGAAAGCGGTGAGAACAGAAATACAGCAACTTCGCAGTATCTGCTAAATGATACCTTCCTTTGTAATGATCAGGACTGACGGGGCCTGAGAGGGGAGGACGAGGAGTGCGTACTTGGCGCTTCCTTGCCGGTAGACCAGTCTGGACCATACATTGAAGGAAAGGTTGACGGAAATGATGTCACTTTTCTATTGGACACTGGCGCTACCCGTTCTACTGTAAGAACAGTGGACGTTCCAAACCTACCCCTCTCGGGAGAAAACATCCAAGTAGTGGGTGTATCTAATCAATTGATTAGTACTCCTGTTACCGAACCAATGGAGATTTCAATTGGAAATTTTAAACAAATGCATAGGTTTGTCGTCTGTGACACCAGTCCAGTGAATCTACTGGGTCGTGATTTGCTGTGCAAAATGAACTGTACCATCTTTTGCACACCAAAGGGTGTTGAAATACAGACCCCAGATGAAGATGGCATTTATAAACTATTGTTACTCAGACCTGACTCAGAAATTAAAAGATTGACCCTGCAGGATTTGCCCCAAGAACTCCAGGAAGCGGTAAAGCCAGAGGTGTGGGATTTCACTGGAAAAGATGTGGGATTAATGAAAGATGTGGACCCCATACAGATAGCTATCAAGGACAATGCAGTATATCCTAACACTAAGCCCTACCGAATGAATGCTGAAGTGAAAGCAGGTGTCACTCTGGAAATACAAAAATTATTAGAAGGAGACATCATACAGGAAGTGATGAGCAGCCCATGCAACTCACCGATTATGGGCATCAAAAAGCCTAGTGGCAAGTATAGGGTAGTGCAAGACCTAAGAAAGGTAAACAAAATTGTAGTTCCTTGCTGCCCTATTGTCCCGAACCCAGCAGTGATATTGTACCAGATTCCTTGGGATGCTGAGTGGTTCACTGTGATTGATTTGTGTCATGCATTCTTTTCAATACCCCTGCACCCCGACAGCAAATTTCTTTTCTCATTCGCCTTCGAAGGTCACGTGTATTGCTGGAACAGGGTCCCTCAGGGGTACACAGAGAGCCCCTCTATCTTTAATCAGATCTTGAAGAAATGTCTAGAGACTTTGATCTTACCTGGGAACTCGGTCTTAGTACAATACATAGACGACCTTCTACTGGCGTCTAAAAGTCATAGGGACTGTGTAGTTGACACCATTGCCCTCCTAAATCATCTATGTGAGAAAGGGCATAAAGTGGCCCCTGACAAACTACAGTTCTGTGCAAAATCAGTAAAATATTTAGGACACCAAATAGAAAAGGGTGTCAGAAAAGTCACATCAGAAAGAGTGAGAATAATTCAAAAGATGCAGTTGCCCCGTACTCAAAAAGATGTCAGAATGTTCCTGGGTGTACTAGGCTACTGCAGGCAATGGATTCTGGGATTTGCAGCCTTAGCCAGGCCTTTGATAAAAATGACCACGAGAGGAATGCCGGATATTGTAGAGTGGGACGATGAAAGCCTAATGGCTTTCACAAGACTGAAAAACTGTCTGTGTACAGCCCCTGCGCTGGGAATGCCTGATTATTCCAAAGAATTTGCCTTATTCTGTGACACTCGCGATAATTGCGCATTGTCAGTCCTGACTCAAGAACATGGCACGACCAGAAGGCCTGTGGCCTATTTCTCTGCCACTTTGGACCCAGTAGCTGCTGGGTTACCAGGCTGTCTAAAAGCAGTAGCTGCTACCTGTGCAAGTTTAGAACAAAGTGAGTCCATTGTCATGGGACATCCTGTGACTGTGTATGTTTCACATGGAGTGGTAATTCTATTGACCAGAACTAAAACGCAGTATCTCACCCCTAGTCGGCTGACTAAATACGAGAGGATTCTTGTGGGTGCAGCAAATGTAAGCATTGTTAGGTGCGGTATTCTGAACCCTGCCACTTTACTCCCCGACCCCTTGGAAATGGAAGGTGGAGATGATGATGAACATGATTGCATTGATCTGACAGAGTTCAGTACTAAACCACGCCCAGACATAAAAGAAACGCCATTGCCTGAGCATGATAAAGAGCTGTTTGTAGATGGTTCCTGTCTAAGACATGAACTAGGAGGCCTGAGTGCTGCTTATGCAGTAGTCTCTTTAACGAAAATTGAAGAAGCAGGTTACCTATATAACATCAAGTCTGCACAAGTAGCCGAATTGATTGCTATGATAAAAGCTTGCAAAATTGGGAAGAACTTACGCATAACAGTGTATACTGACAGTCAGTACTGTTATGGAGTTGTGCATGACTTTGGCCAATTGTGGCTACAAAGGGAATTCATGACTTCCTCAGGCACTCCCATTCGGAATGCAAAGGTTGTTCATGACCTTTTGGAGGCCATCCAGTTACCCAAGGAACTGGCAGTGGTAAAATGCGGTGCTCATAAGAAGAGCATGGACAAAGTATCACTGGGAAACGATTATGCTGATCGAGTGGCCCAATGGTGTGCCAGAGATCGGTATATCGTAAATCCAAAACGAGGGGGGCCAGGAACCAGCTGCCAACTTCAGGTGTTTGAGGAAGTGCCTACTTGGGATGAAGTGAGAGAATGGCAGGAGTCGGCTCCTTGGCAAGAAAGAGAGAAATGGAAGGAGGATGGGTGTAGACCGAGACGTGTGGATGGTGTCATCTTGGGCCCAACTGGTATGCCTGTATTACCCCGACACTTGCTTGGCACTATGGCAAGATTAATACACGAAGGGTCACACATTGGTAGGGATGCCATGATTCTGGTATTTCAACAGACTTGGTATAGTAAGAAGTTCAGGAAAGTAGCAGAGTCCCTCTGCCAGAGGTGCCTGTCATGTCAACAGATGAACCCAGGCAAGAGGACAATGGTTGAGCTGAGCAAAATTGGGAGATCAGGGGGTCCCTTTGTAAGGATACAGATGGATTTCATCACCATGCCCCGTTGTGAAGGGAAACGATATGTCCTTGTCATTGTCTGCATATTTTCAAAATGGGTAGAAGCTTACCCTACTCCCCAAAGTGACGCACTGACAGTAGCGAAGTGTTTACTAAAAGAGCTGATACCTAGATTCGGGGTGCCATTCATTATTGAATCAGATAAGGGTGGACATTTCCAGAATGAAATACTGTCTGAACTCTGTAAGGCCTTTGGAATAAGGCAGAAACTACACTGTGCATATCATCCAGAGGCTTCTGGAATAGTGGAACAAGTAAATGGAACTATCAAAAACAGACTAGCAAAGCTGACTGATGCAACTGGCATGACCTGGGTGAAGGCTCTGCCCCTGGTCCTGATGGGACTGAGAAGTGTTCCTGACCGCAAGACAGGCCTAAGTCCCCATGAAATCATTATGGGAAGAGTGATGAGACAAGCATGGGTGCCAGGAAGCAAACTGTTGAGTATTACTGATGATTTGGTACTTGAATACTGCAGAAGATTGGGTGACCAAGTGCGTTCTATCTCTCGCCAGATTGGAGACGACGGCATCCTCAATCCAACGACTCCTCTCCACGGCTTGGTTCCAGGAGACTGGGTCAAAATAAAGAAGCACACTCGATCAAGCTGCCTGGCACCAAGGTGGGGAAAGAAGCGCCAAGTAATCCTGGTAACAACCACTGCAGTGAAGGTCGCAGGTGTTCCCCAGTGGATCCACGCTGGCCACACCCAGAAGGTATTGCCAGACAAGGGTTTTGAAGAAGAAGGGCATCCAGCAGAGGACTCTGCAGGAGCCAGACCAGAAGCAGCTGACAACGAGCAGCCCAGCACCAGTCAGGCTGCAGGAACAGCAAACGTTGGCCCAGGAGTAGTTGACTACGAACTGCCAAGAATCCAGCCTGCTGAAGAGGTCCAGGAAGCTGAGTCAGGCGTAGCTGATGACGAGCTGCCAAGCATATGGCCAGAAGAATGGATACCGATGATTGATCTGACCGAAGATCCTATCAGAACAAGAGAACGACTTAGTGAAGGTAGAGAGTGGACTAGTCAGGAAAAGCAAGGCACAGGCGAAGAACCTCAGCCACCTGAGATTCACATCAAAACTGAGGAAGGAGAAGGTCAGACAGGGACAGAACAGGTGTTCGATACACCTCCACTAACTCCTGATGTGGATAAGGAACAGCTTAGAAATAGAGTAATAGTTCGAGCAGAAGAAAATCAAGAGATCGAAGTGCTTGAACAGGATCAGATAGGGTTAGAAGAACGGGTTCAGGAAACAGAAACAGAAACAGAGACAATCGAAAGCCAAAAACAAAATATTCCTGAACAAGGCCAGATTAGCAACCAGGCAGAAGAATTTGATGCTAGCCCTGGAACTAGCGAGATAAGAGAAGAAGAAGAAGAAAGTGAAGCAGAATTGCTACAAGCTAAAGAGAAAAAGAGGTTAAGAGAAGAAGGTGAAGTCCAAGTACCCACTAAGAGACTAAAGAAAAGAAACAACCTTGAGCCTAGGTTCGTAAAGAGACTAAGGCTAAGGATAAAGACGGTGGAAGAAAAACGTGCAGAAGCAAGGAAAAGTGCACGGATAGCAGAGCAAGAAGAAAACTCTTCCAAAAGAAGGAGTGAACGAATAAAAAGACAAAACAAGAAGTACAAGTCTCCTGAATGGACACTCGTTTTGGAAGAACTTGAAGATCTTGATATAACTGACGTAAGCGACGGAGAGCCTGTCCCTGAGTACTCTGCTGAAGAAGAAGACGAACCACCGTGAATTTGCACAAAGTAAGCTAGCTGTGTAAACCCACAAAGAGGGGTCAAGAAACTTCTTCTGAGCCGAAATGTCTGATTCAACTGTGAATGGTAGACCTAGTTGCAGTCGTTTCAAGACGTGCTGCAAGGTGTGTATATGTAGTATAGTAGTACTGATAGTAATTTGGATAGGACTAACAATCTTTATACCCTTCACTGTAAGTAAAGATATTAACATTGTCCCTACTGAAATTGTAAATACAGACAGTGAGGAGTTGACAACCCAGAGTGTAACAAGACATGAGAGAGCACTGAGACAAACAAAACGAGATTTAGAAGCATCAGATGAGGGAGGACTACATTATCATGGAATTAAGAACAGGACACACTTAAATGTTTTTGCAAACTTGTTAATACACTATGTAGAGACTATGGAAATTGAAGATTGCTATGTCTGCATGAAGCTACCTACTTCTGTGGCTGAAGGCGTGACATACCATCACTTGCCATTAACATATGGAATCTCCTGTAGCATTTTAGCTAGTTTATTTTACAAAAGAGGACCGTTACAGTACTATTACTCTAATAATGACGTGATCTTTTCTGAACTTCCTATACGTGGGAACTTGAATCCTGTACATACCAAAAGCGACACCATAAGATATATGGGAGACTACTTCTTGACTATAGGTAACATTGACATAGCTGATGCACACAGAGATAACTTGACTTGTTCTTTGCGTGAACAGGAAAAGATGTTCCTGAACATGGCAGAGAAAAGAAGAATTAAAATACAAAAGAAGGCTAATGACGAAAGTCAGAAAAAGCCAAAGTGGGCAGAGAACATGGAAGGCACCTCAAATGGTGGGGCGGGACCTGCTCTGTTGCTGGATTTTGAAAAGAAAGGCAAGCTATGTCTTCATCGCGAGAAGACTAGCTATTATAATAATGTTTTCATTGGTTCCAGTGAATGCGAACATAATTACAAGGTAATTGGAGGTTGGGGTTTCAAAAATGGGTCAGAGCCTGTGTTTCCTGGAATTTATTATATTTGTGGGGACAAGGCTTATTTCAAATTGCCGGATCACTGGTATGGAAGCTGCTATTTTGGCATTGTCTTCCCGAGAATATACCATGTGAATGGAAAAGCTGGAAGCAATGAAAATACTAATGGCATAGTGCGTAGTAAAAGAGAAAGTATAGGTGAAATTATGGGTAGTATTTTCAGTGCACTGATACCTGGAGTGGGAGTGGTTCTGAACACTCACAGAATTTGCAAATTGTCTACTATAGTAGATGTGCTGTCTACTGAAACAGCTCATGGATTTCTCCTGGTCAATACCGAAATGGTTGCGATCAGATCAATGGTTTTACAGAATCGACTTGCTCTTGACACCTTATTAGCGAAAGAGGGCGGAGTCTGCCGGATGTTGAAGGCGCAACATTGTTGCACTTATATTCCGGATAAAAGTGTACAGATCAAAAGATATGTGAAAAACATTACTAATTTGACAAAGGAACTCAAACCACTCGAGGTTGATAGTGCCTGGAAGAGACTGGTAGATGGTCTCTCAAATGTAGGTCATTGGCTTGCTAGTGTAGGTAAAAGTTTACTATTCAAAATACTGATGCCAATTGGTATTATAGGTCTTATTATATTTCTCATTTTTATCTGTTGTAAATGCCGTAAGCGCACCAAGAAACACGAGGTAAATGCAAGAGGGTTGAAACGGAGTGTGGATGAGATTGAATTGGAGGAAGTGAATGATCAGATATACAAAAAGGTGAAGACTTCTCACCCTACTAAAACTGAGAGAGAAAAGTTAGAACGATTGCTGGAAGAGATAGAACTTTATAAGGTGTGAAAGAAAGTTGGCATCTGGTTCCATTTTTTGTGATGATAGTAAATATCATCAAAGAGGGGATTGATGAAGCAAAGCTTCGCATATTTTGCGGCTTGCCGAAGTCAAGAACCTCGTTTATGTGTAATAAGGTAACATAAGTATGTTTTACTAACGTTTATTTTTGTTTAGGCAAAGTTTATGAAGCTTGCCTACGTGTATTTCTAATACACTTACCCCGTGTACTTTAACATGGCCGCCGCTTGTATTTTAGTTACTGCGCATGCGTCAGCCACACTCACGTGTCCTGACGCGTCTGCAGAAGTGGAGGGAAATTTATGCGCATGCGTAATTCATAGCTGTGCTTATCGTGTGGTACTGCTCGTGCCACTGCTCTTGTGGTCGTATCAATGTAGCTAACATTTAAACCGCATAAGAATATTCTATGATGATAAGTAGAAAGTACAAACCCTGTGATGTGTTTTCATGATGACATTATTATGTATTAATTTGTTTTCGCTTACTTTTCATGTATCGCGGGGAATGGGGGTCTGAGTGAGAGGAGAGCCATATTGGAGGTCCCTTCTGCGCCTGCGCCACTTTCGGCAGCACAGTGGACCTTGACTGATGGAACATAGCCAGTTGGCAGCGATGGGCGAGATGCTCCTGAGAAAGTCACCTCTGCCCTGCGAGAACAGCGAATGTGGCTCCTTATATGATACATTGTAATGTTGCGCTACTGTTTGCCGTGTAACTTCTCATGGGAACCCCAAACTTACTAGGCGGTGCCCAAGTATGCTAATGAAGGCTTAAAATCTTGTATTGTGATTGGTGTGTTACCCAAATTCTACCTTAGGACCAATCGAAATTGAGGGATTCTGACACTTTGCAACATTGGGGGGTGGTACACTGTCCCCAAACTGTATATCTACCCTGGGTTCCCCTAGGGAACCGTCCGACTTGTCTGGTTTAGCTGACCTGTCACTGACCCATCGTACTCAATAGGTGACTGAAGATACAGAGCGCTGCGGAGCACTCTGTCCGAATTTGACCATAGACTAAGGTTCTACTGAACCTTAAAGTGCTGGCGAAGCACTTTGCTGGGAGTTCGCTGACCCAATCGGGGTCTTGATCGATAGCTGCAGAGCGGGTGGAGCGCAGGCGTTGCTTCCGAACTGTGGGTTCCGGTCCTGTCCTGAGCGGTCCTGTCCTGAGGGTTTGCTGTCCTGTCCTGAGGTCCTGTCCTGATTCCTAATCTGAGGGTATCCTGTCCTATCCGGGGTGTCCATTCTGCATCTGCTGTCCTTTGAGGGGTATCCTTCCTTGAGGGTTTCCTGTCCTTAACTGACCCGTGGCCAGGGTTTGGTTATCACACCTTTCTAGGTAAATATTGCTCCGAACCTCTTAAATCTTGCACCTTCTGAATTTCTAACTTTTGCTTTAATAAAGTTCATCATTGCATATGATATATTTTTTCCATGTCTTTCCGCAACTATTGAAAGTCAATTGCATTTTTCCATAAGTTTGTTCCTATGTCTTCTCACTTGTTAGAAATTATATTTTGCATTGCAGTTTGTCATTTTCTGATATGGTCTAGAACTTCATTGCCTAGATTGTTTAAAGGCCCATTCACCTTAAGTGAAGCGTGTTACTCTTTATAGGCCCTCCTATAGTTATCCATGCATAAAAACTGTCCATGCTTAAATATTATTGAATAGCATAGTATCTTCTCGTTACATTTTATCAGTACTTCAATGATTACTCTGTCATTGTTTCTTTATAGCTATATAATTTACGTTATCCTGGTTATTGATTGCCTTATTTTACTGTACCTCATGCAAGAAAATAATGAACTTTAGATAAACATTTTAAAACTTCCAGTTGTCCGTGGTCATTTCAACAGTATTTTGAATGCTATTGGTTGGGTTTGTATTTTGCTGCCTTTCCTTTACAGCTAGCTCCCTGATTCATTGTGGTCATTAGGTACCCGCATCGGTGGATGGTAAGTCGGGTGCACTGAAAAATAATAATAGGGAACACACACACAAATTGGTAGAGCTCGTGAAGTCACCTGATCGATGTATGTGGTGATTTGAAAGTATATGGGCCCGGAAGCCGGAAACGGCGAAAACTATTGGTCGGGTGGCCTCGCGCGCTCTATCACTCTTACCGGTTAAGTCACGAAGCTGTCGCGTTGAGTGCAAGAATGCTACTTGAAACGGCGTAGTGTAATGCTTACGTTCCACCGTTATGAAACGTGTTGTTACCCAGTTTAGAAATAAATGATGTCATACCGAGCGCCATACAAACGATCTGAAAAGTGGCGGCCATCTTGTAGTGTGAAAATGTATAAATAAAGCGGATGAAGACATTTATAAAGTATCGTTGAAAACTGGATAAGTAAAATCATATATATAAACCAGTGAAAAATTATGAATAATACAAGCGGTTCTAACCAGTTAACCTCAAATAAAGTTTCAACAAATAAGTATATGTTACATGAATCAAGAAAAATAATATAGAAAAATAATATAGAAAAATAAATAAAAGTTCTCTACTTTCTACTGTCAATTCATAGTCATAGTATTATTATGTATCACAGATAGCACGAGAATTCCGTGCGGTCATTAAGCCCACGGGGCTTTAGAGTGTCCAATCTGAATATCCATTAATTTTCTTTCTGCAGTAATTTCCGATTTAGATCAACATGTTCATCAACATCAAGTGTGTCTAAAACCAAAAATTTCAATTGCGAAATATTGTGTCTATATTCATTAAAGTGTAATGCCACTGACGATTTATCATCTTTTCTTCTGATGCTGCTCTTGTGCTCGAAAAGTCTGGTCTTAATCTTTCTGATGTTTTTTCCGACGTATACAAGGCCACATGGGCACTTCAATAGATAAACTAGATTTTTAGAATCACAAGTGGCTGTCACTTTCAGTTCTATGGCTTTACCACTGCGTGGGTGATTTATTATTGTTCCTTTGATGATGGCATTGCAATTGTTGCAATTCAGACAGGGCTGTGTGCCTTTGTATCGGGTGGTGGGTTTTATGTTGTTCTGAGTTTTTAGTAAGTCTAGAATGTTACGACTACTGGTGAAAGCAAATCTGGGATTCTCTTCAAAAATACCTTTGAAATCTGGCTCAGACGCCAGAATTTTCCAATGTTTCAATAATATTCTTTTAAATACATGACTTTTTGTCGAGTATTTTGAAACAACAACAATCCTTTTAGTTTCCACGTTGTGAACTGGTTGGAGGAGATCATTCAATGTTTTTGTAGAGCATTTGGCTTCTGCTTTTTGTAAAATCTCCATGGGATAACATCGTTCTTGGAATCTTTCCAACATCTGCTTGACTTGTCTATCAGATTCTTCTGAATCTGACACTATTCTTTTGGTCCGATATAGTTGCAAAATCGGGAGATTGTTTTTCAAAGATGATTGGTGGAAGCTTCGATAGTGTAGCAGATTATTGCGATCCGTAGCTTTCTTGTACAATGTGGTGGTGATTTGATTGTGTTTAATTTTTAACAAGACGTCCAGATAAGCTATTGTTGTTTTGTCAGTCTGATATGTAAATTGTATGCGATCGTTAATGTTGTTGAGATTATCCAATTCCTGTATTAGAACATCATATGGGCCCTGCCATAGCACGAAAATGTCGTCAATGAACCGTAGATAAATACGTGCATATTTTTTCCATTGTTCTCCATTCAAAATGTGGTTTGTCTCAAAGTTACTCATAAAAATATTTGATGATATAACAAGAATTACAGAAGCACATGCAGACACATTTGCATTTGCTGCAGAAGACGTTTCAAAAATGTATGCACTAATTGATGAGGACACCACACCGATTCAGAACAAGAAAAGTAAAGAAAACAACATCAAGCAATTATTGTATTTAACAAAGCGTGAGATAAATCAACGCTTACATGCAAGCACTCTTATTAGGTATCACAGGGCACAGCGGATACCTAGGGGTCTGAGAGTACCATTAAAGCCTTTACTGTGCAAAAATAATCAAAAATTCGTCGAACGGTGGTACGCCATACTTAATAAGTGCTTGTTAGATTTAATTTAACTCATTATTGAAGAACTTTCCAAAGTTTTAGAAGAACTCAACAAAGAAATAATACAAGCTAAAAGTGCATTACAAGAATCACTAGAGAAAGAAGATTGGGATCAAGTTATGGTTGACATTAACACACAACTGGATAAATATAGAGATGAGATAAATGAACGCAAGGTTCGGAAATATAAAAGAGATACGATAGACTATAAGCTTGGGGAGGTCTATTCATGGGCTGAAGTATATGCAAGGAGACGTCAGAACAAACCCCATACAAACACCACCGAAACAGAAACATCATCGTCTGAAGGTGAATCACGCCAAACTCAACAAATATCAGCCACTGGAACATCTAATGCACGCTCATTGATTCAAATTCCTGTAAGCGGGCCTTTTTTAGAATCAGGCCAAAAAGATATCGTAGACCCAGGCGGGGAAAAAGGAGACGTACCATCAACATCAGTGGTAAAGGAACCAGTAACCAAGCCCAAACGAAGGAACAAATAAAGGAGGAAAACCAACTAGTGATAAATATTTCCTCACACCAAATTACCAAGCAGGAGATACAAGTATTACAGAAAGTAACATCTTTCGTTCCTACACACAATGTGAACAAATTGGAATAGCACATTAGTCTTTTTAAATTGACACGCAACTTAAGATTGCGTCATTTCTTTGAGAACGTAGTTACACCTAACATTGAGAAAGAACAAGACATTCAACTGAAACATCTCAGACCAAAAAGCACTTATCAAGCACCTGTAAGCCATAAGTCGATTGATACTTTCGAGTCCTTGGTTAAACAAGAGATCAACCAAATTGATTACAAACATGGTACTAAATTTCACAATCTATCTAAGAAAGAACTGAACATCATTAAGAACATTGCCAACAATTCTAAAATTACAGTCCAAAGAGCTGATAAAGGTGGAGCAATTGTATTGATGGACACGGAATTCTATATGACAGAAGTTGATGCACACGTCAAGGATCAATCCATATATGCTCTCCTAGGGTTTGACCCTACAACGAAATTCCAAGAATTTTTTCAATCAATTTTGGAGAAAGCATGCAATGACCAAGTCATCACAGATAAAACAAAAAGATTTTTAACTAAAGTTCACCCCAAGATACCATCAATTTACATGCTCCCCAAAATCCACAAAAATTTACAGCATTCACCTCTACGTCCTATTGTTAACACCAGAGAAAGTATTCACGAACCTATAGGTCAGTTCTTAGATTTACACTTAAAAGACTTTGTAATCAAAGCCTCATCGTACATTAAGGATACTACCGATTTTTTACAAAAGATGGCTCAAGTTACACTCTCAGAAGGTCAAGAAGTGTGGCTTTGCACCATAGACGTGAAAACACTTTATACCTCCATTCCACATGATTTAGGTATCGAAGCAGTAGAATCTATGCTATTACAATCCAACTTTGATCATGATTTTCAAGTGTTTTTGATACAATTACTCAACTTTTCATTATATCAAAGTTATTTCAAATGGAAAGAAGAGCATTACTTACAATTGAGTGGTACCTCAATGGGTAATTGTATGGCTTCAAGCTACGCAAATATTTTTATGAGTAACTTTGAGACAATCCACATTTTGAATGGAGAATAATGAAAAAAATATGCACGTATTTATCTACGGTTCATTGACGACATTTTCGTGCTATGGCAGGGCCCATATGATGTTCTAATACAGGAATTGGATAATCTCAACAACATTAACGATCGCATACAATTTACATATCAGAATGACAAAACAACAATAGCTTATCTGGACGTCTTGTTAAAAATTAAAAGCAATCAAATCACCACCACATTGTACAAGAAAGCTACGGATCGCAATAATCTGCTACACTATCGAAGCTTCCACCAATCATCTTTGAAAAACAATCTCCCGATTTCGCAACTATATTGGACCAAAACAATAGTGTCAGATTCAGAAGAATCTGATAGACAAGTCAAGCAGATATTGGAAAGATTCCAAGAACGAGGTTATCCCATGGAAATTTTACAAAAAGCAGAAGCCAAATGCTCTACAAAAACAAGGAATGATCTCCTCCAACCAGTTCACAAAGTGGAAACTAAAAGGATGGTTGTTGTTTCAAAATACTCGACAAAAAGTCATGCATTTAAAAGAATATTATTGAAACATTGGAAAATTCTGGCGTCTGAGCCAGATTTCAAAGGTATTTTCGAAGAGAATCCCAGATTTGCTTTCACCAGGAGTCGTAACATTCTAGACTTACTAAAAACTCTGAACAACATAAAACCCACCACCCGATACAAAGGCACACAGCCCTGTCTGAATTGCAACAATTGCAATGCCATCATCACAGGAACAATAATAAATCACCCATGCAGTGGTAAAGCCATAGAACTGAAAGTGACAGCCACTTGTGATTCTAAAAATCTAGTTTATCTATTGAAGTGCCCATGTGGCCTTGTATACGTCGGAAAAACCATCAGAAAGATTAAGACCAGACTTTTCGAGCACAAGAGCAGCATCAGAAGAAAAGATGATAAATCGTCAGTGGCATTACACTTTAATGAATGTAGACACAATGTTTCGCAATTGAAATTTTTGGTTTTAGACACACTTGATATTGATGAACATGTTAATCTCAATCGAAAATTACTGCAGAAAGAAAATGAATGGATATTCAGATTGGACACTCTAAAGCCCCATGGGCTTAATGACCGCACGGAATTCTCGTGCTATCTGTGATACATAATAATACTATGACTATGAATTGACAGTAGAAAGTAGAGAACTTTTATTTATTTTTCTATATTATTTTTCTATATTATTTTTCTTGATTCATGTAACATATACTTATTTGTTGAAACTTTATTTGAGGTTAATTGGTTAGAACCGCTTGTATTATTCCTAATTTTTCACTGGTTTATATATATGATTTTACTTATCCAGTTTTCAACGATACTTTATAAATGACTTCATCCGCTTTATTTATACATTTTCACACTACTAGATGGCCGCCACTTTTCAGATCGTTTGTATAGCGCTCAGTATGACATCATTTATTTCTAAACTGGGTAACAACACGTTTCATAACGGTGGAACGTAAGCATTACGCTACGGCGTTTCAAGTAGCATTCTTGCACTCAACGCGACAGCTTCGCGACTTAACCGGTAAGAGTAAATTGACACCGAGGCTTTGCTTTTAAATATTCAGTAGAACCGAACGCACACGGTAATTGAGCTGATTGAGTCACCACCGCTTTAGCTTTAAATGATGCGACACATTTACTTTGCACTCGTCTTGGCAACACTAGCATGGTGTTCCTGACGATTATCACTGGCCATTTATTCGTGAGCACAACCACACTAATCGTATTCGAAGAACACTTTTCATTTTTATTTATGTTTCACAAGCTCAGTATATTTTTACTCACGAATTTACAGCACACTGGCTGTAAACGTGTATAAACAATTCACTGTCACAGTATTGTTTATGAATAAGTATTGGTTAACGTAAATCACACAGGATATGCTTTTTTAGGAGAGAGGTTTTACTATTGCTTAGATGAAATGTTTAAGCTTGTCTATTACATAGGTTATCTTAAAGTGGGTCCTCATCATATATATTAATTTAAAGATTCCCCTGATGAAGTGCCGGATGGCACGAAATGCATTGGGACTTTGCGAAAATTTTAAATAATGGAATGAAATTGTATGTGAAGTACAACATAACAATTTAAACTTGAAGAAAATGGAATAAATATATCATTTGGAACTGAAATCGAATGACGTTGTGTGACTGAATACAAAGTCTGGATTATTCGCATCACATTGAAAATATCGCATTTGCGATTTTTACTTTCAGTTGCGCCCAGAGGGTCGCCCCTCAGTTGGGAGGGACACAGTGGTGAATTATTTGATTTCAACACCTCAAGGACGACGAGGTGAGACCTCTGTGGCACGCTACAACAGTTTCAAATTAAGAGTTAAGGCCTGTGCACAGTCAATAAACTTATTTACTATTTGATACAACAGAACAGAACAAATCCTGAATGGAAAAAATGGTTAATCTGGCCGACAGACAAGAATAACTGTCAAGATAGATTCCTGAACAAGACACAAGGGTTTACAGTAATTCGGCCAGATCCAAGAAATATCCAAAGACAACATCCAAGGATAATAACAACATATAGTGTAGGTAAACTATGCCTTGACTGGCTGCAGAAATCTGCACTTCCAAAATAAAACAACACTTATCTTTGCTTAAAGATGGCGTTGATTTAAGAGAATTTTTACTGGGACCTCGTAATCCACGTCATAAACGTTTCATATACGCTGCATTCAATGAAGCATAGAATGTAACGCAAATTGAAACAGCTGAAAGAATACGAGAAATTGATCGTATTAACTTAGAGAAATCAATCTTGTTACTGTGTCAGCCAGGGTCACTTGTTGTATGCAAGTATTGTTTCCGAAAACCAAGACAGACGGGGAGTCGCCACTATGGCCTTCACTGAACATCTCTTCTATACGAATTGATACTTTAAGCAGAATGAAAGCCATTCTGTTGCAAAAAACTGTGCCACTGACCTCGTCCAGAGACGTATGATCTGCAAGTTGCAAGGTCCTCTGTAGAGATACATGCATTATTATCAACAAACTGCCCAATACATTTCACAGAAATGTTAGGTCGTATCTTTAACATGTCTGATACCAGCGGTATTGTACATGTATTTAAGACGATTTTTTCGGGACTGTTGGCACCCTTTGAAGCAGTCCTGGGCATTTTTCCTAACTTCGTACACTCTGTGTTCGGCGGCCTGCCTCTCATTTTGGGACTCGTAGCAGGGATCCTATTTTTATTCCTCCTGCTCCGTTATGGCAAGTCCGGCCACCAGCGATACCCAAGTCACCATGGAGAATGCGCTCCAGGCCTTGAGGTATCGTGAGAGAATAACGCAGATCCTTGGCTTGCCTCGCTTGAGAGATCTGAATACCACATGGTCCTGTGATTCAGACAAATCTGGCAAGATTGCATCTTACCTGTTCTACGATGCCTACTTTGTGGAGAGGAATGCATGTTAGATATCTGTCTAACAGTACCATCGGCTATGCCAACGGATGCTGGCGCACTACTGGGTCCGGTAACGGCTCATGTGTTGTGTTGCCCCCAACGGCTACCAATCCTGATGACGGCATTCATTTTGATCTCATGGCAAATCCAACTGGAGGTGAGATACGCGGACCAACAGGCACACAGGTACCATCTACTGCGAACATTGCTAATGCGACTGACGCTGACGGCAAAGCTTCACATCTGTGTACAATTGACCTTCTTAATGAAGTGGTTGAACTGTCATCTACCATGGTAGACAATTTCTTTGCCAGCCTTGATGACTTAATGTTTTCTCCTGACACCGAGAATAACTTTTGGAATTATCACATAGCGTTCTTTTTTGAACTCTGAAATTCGACCTTCACTTTTTTCAAAATAAAAGATTCCAAGTTTTGGAGCTCTATTTCACTACAATTTAATTTGACTTTTTTCCAAAACAGACTGAACGTTGGCACAAAGTAATCTGCTTAAAGTAGAACTATTCTTAGAGAACAAGAATTCTTTGACTACTTCCTAAAAACAATATTTACTTAATGCACAAATCAAACTAGCTTGTATATTCTGCTATGAGATGGTCTCGATTTTTTTTTTGTACCTAGAGCTATTTCATAAATGACTCATTTGGTTAGCATTGCTAAATATCATATCATATGCTTACAATGAAATAATTGCTTATAGATGCATACTGTACAAATGCCTATTTTGTCTACGACCATTTTTTAAATACTTTTCATGTATTTTTAGGGTGGGATTGTAAAAACACATACTCTGGCTTCTATGTTTTAGTATTTACTCTTAAATGAACATAATAGCGTGGAGTGGGTGTTGTAAATCATTTTAGGACATTATTGTAAATTTCCCGATACATGCCCTTATATAGGTATAAATCACTATGTCCTTATATAGGCATAAGAATCATAACCATATTTAGACATAGCTCATGCAATCCAAATACGGCAAGGCTACTTCCACTAGTTCCGAAAATCTACGACGATTTCTTGGAAAACTCGGCTTCAGCAGCTAGTGACTTTCCCTTGCTCGAGAACTGACTTCTCCAAGAACTCATGGAGTTTTCAAAGAACCGAGCGTCTTTAGTGATGTTATTATGTCCACCTTTACATCAACTTCAAGGTATAAATATGCCCACACTTGCCTTAGCAAACACACGGTGGTTTGGAACAGTTCGACTATCTACTTGCCCGACGCATCCTGCTACAGCAAGTGCCAATGGAAGCCGACCCTCCAGCAGACACACTGAGAGAGACGCTGTCTTTGCTGTCGTTGCTGGGAAAGCGAGTCCTGAGCCTGACCTTCTTCATTCCAAACTAAGGTACGGACAGATTCTTGACAAAAGAATACTACATTTATGCTACACCTCACTTACTTCTTCCCTCATACTAAGCTTAGGTTAGGTACATCGGGGTAGGCGTATTTTAGAAGCACCAGTTGAGTACTTTTAGCCTCTGTTATTTATGTAACCATACAATGCTCTTACAGTATTATTTTATTCAACTCTTTATACTATATGCATTATATTTTACAACCAGTTTTACTATTGTAGCAGTTCATTTCTTATGCTTGAGAAAGAAGACTATTCAATAAAACCTTTTTATTGAAAACGCCCGTCTCTCTATTTCTCTGCACCTCTGGTGAAACAAAGCATGCACGATTGACTGAGTGAAATATCTATCTATTGTTTCCACGACTCTGATGATTAATTTTACCTTGGGGAAACAAAGTTGTCATGTTTATGCGGTTGTCAGAAACTAATCCCTTCTTGTGAATTCGAGAAAGTTTCTAGTGACCTCTGAGTCAGCTGGCACTCACAATTAAGTCTAATGTATTCGATAGAGACCTAGTAGACCTCAGTCCCACGTCTAAACTATAGGATATATTATTCCAATGCGCAGAGCCTATTGGGAATCTTGGAACTACACTACAGAAGGTCTAAGAAGAGTGATTGAAATGGGTGGGATTCTTTAATAGTTAGAATAGGAAGTGTTATGAACCAATCAAATCTCTTTTTTTTGGTCACATGGGATCCGCGCTGGGTGCCTACACGCAGCACGCACCCAGCGCGACTTCGTGAAATTGCATTTAAAAGTAATATAAGTTTATTAAAACTAAAAGAATATTATTTTTTTGATTAGTTCAGATAATGTCTTGCCTTAATATTTATATGAAATACATATATATATCTTTTTACACATTAAAATTTTTTGAGGGAGTCGCGCACCCACCGCGTTGAACACGTAGATGACGTCACGCGGAAACGCGCGAGCGTCGGGTAGCGTAATACGTATATGTCCCGTATGCGCTTGAAGTCATGTACGGGTCACATAGCGATCGCGCAGGGAAAGACGCACCCATCGCACACCCTACGCGGATCCTACACAACAATCCTAAAATGGCGGCTAGGTTCCGCGCGGTAGTCCAGTAAGGTGCTCTTTGGGTGCGCGACTCCCCCAAAAAAATTGGAAAAAGAAAATATTGTAATATATTTTACAAAAATATAAAAAAAATTAAATTACATATTTTTACTCTTTTTAAAAAAATATTATATTAAAAATGTGCAATGTAATTTAAAAAATAAGATATCTAAAAAATAGATTAAAAAAAAATCTTTTAAAACAGTATGAAAAAATAAATATAACAATAAATACATTTAAAAATTATCATTGAAAAAACCTTTGAAATTCACTAAAAAAACATAGGTTTCAGACATGTTATAGTTAGGAATTAGCATTTAAAAACCTTAGAAATTCACTGAAAAAAACATAGGTTTCAGAGGTGTTATAGTTAGCTGGACATTTCACTCATACAAAACCATTGAAATTCCTCCGTTATAGTTAGTTGTACTCACTATAACTTGCGCGCCCGCAATCCACTGCTGATGATGTCACATATTACATCATCATGACATGATCAGTGACATTACTGATGACATCACTGATGACACCTCAAATGACATCACTGATGACAATCTGATACATCTCATCATACACTAGTAAAACCATTCAACACTCATTATAAAATATGGAGTACCATATTTGAAACCATTGAGACTAATAGAAATATATAAAAACCCACTCAGTGATTACTACATCTAAACACACATCTAAACACTTACCTATAGATTCACCTATACATGCTAACAAAGATCAATAGAACACTATTAAATATACTTATACACCTACATCGACATTACACACCAGCACACATCCTATTCACTTATGCAGTCATCCTACTCACTTATGCAAAGAAATGATCATACTTACATTTACTAATCTACACACTTATACAAACACCACTTTATTTATTCATAAAGATAGTAACTCATACTATGGGGCCGATTAGGATGGAGGATTTTCCGCCTCCTCCGGGCCGGCGGAAGCCACCTCCGGCCCGGAGGAGGCGGAAAATCCCCCGCGGAGTCACCAAAGACCCACCGCCGCATTACGATGGCTGGTGGGTCTTGGTTTCTGTCCGCTGCTTTTCTACCGCGGTCGGATTACAACTGCGGCGGAAAAGCTCTCATTTGGCTGGCAGTGTCTATCAGACACCGCCAGCGAAATTAGGATGCATTTGTAAACATGCTTTTCCGCGGCGGTTTTTCCGCCGTGGAAAAGCATGTGTACTTTTGAATTTGGGGGCCCGTTGCGGGCCCCCAGGGTGTAGGCGGGGGGGGTGCACATGTGGGTTACCTATGGTACCCCCCAGTATTTACATGCACAAAGCGGCAGGCACCGCGCGGTGCCTGCCGCTTTGTGCATGTAAATGTTAAACATGCACTTTTAACATTGCGGCGGGTGCTGCTTGAAGCAGCACCCGCCGCAATGTTAAATATCCAGGATGTGACCGCCAGGGTGGCGGTTACATCCTAATTTGCACGGAGGGACCGCCGCAGCCCATGCGGACGGTCCCTCCACCTCTGGGATGGCGGACGGACGCAAGTCCGTCCGCCATCCTAATCGGCCCCTTAGTGTGTTATAAAATCACTATTACAAATATACAGTTTTCGATACAGTCAATCATACAATCACTGAGTCTTAAGAATACTTATTTATAAACAACAACTGTCACATACACTGCCTTTTATATTCTACTTTGTTGGACATGTATCATTGAGAAATATATTTACTCATCACCACACCCATAAAGAGATTCACTCACCCAAACAAATGTTTCCACGTGCAGTCTTAACCTCATATACCTACTAAATCAACTATTTACACATCTTTGGACAGTCACACACCTCCCACCCAACCACACACATTCACTTTCCCATGCAAATATTCACTTAACTAATTAATAACTAACTTTCACATAGCTAGTAACCAACTTATGTAGTAGTTTACACAATAAGATATAGAGGGATACAGATATTCACACAGGTTAATCACTATCACATATATTTAGTGAGACACTTCAAATTATTCACTTAGACAGTCAATCATAGTGCTACTAAATCCTCCATCCAGACACTTATACATCCACTCAATGCAGATGGCTATATATATAATACTTATTTAAATATCGAACCAAACCACATTCACTGGATGATGTCATTAGTGATGTCATCAGTGATGTCATTTGAGATGTCATCAGTGATGTCATCAGTGATGTCACTGACCATATCATGAATGATCTAATATGTACATCATCAGCAGTGGATTGCGGGCGCGCGAGTTATATGGAGTACAACTAACTATAACAGAGGAATTTCAATGGTTTTGTACGAGTGAAATGTCCAGCTAACTATAACACCTCTGAAACCTATGTTTTTTCAGTGAATATATATATATATATATATATATATATCCAAATGAAGGTTGCTCTAAAGTGAAGCGCCACACACGATGTTGCAGATTTCACCTGTTTATTCATTTGGGCAGCAGCGAAGCATAGCGCACTTGTCCCAGCAATTTTACTTGTAGCCGTCTGCCAGACGCGTTTCTGGAGGCATTCTCCCTTCTTCAATGGCGGGCTATGGAGGAAAGGAACCGCTACCTTGCATCTTGTGCTCGTTTTTAAAGTTGTAAGTACTGCCCAGAGGGGCGTGTTATGCATGGCATTTTGGTTCATATAGTCTTCGTAGATAAATCTCACCAGTAATTGCAGCTGTTACTTCACCTTCCTAAATAAAATATCCGTCACATTGCAAGTTCAAGATTGGACCTGTCTCATTACTTTTCTTGTGCCCCGACGAGTAGGTAATATATATATATATATATATACATGACGTGAACAAGGACATGTGTTATCCGAAACGCGTCAGAACGGAGGCTTGTGAGAAATAAAGGATCTTATGTCATTTACCCTCTGTAGTTCGTGACTCTATTTTCGCCGTAAGGCGGTTTGGAGAGCCTGAGGTATTTAAATATATATACATATATATGCCTATACAAATATCATAAAATATTAATAAATTACACAAATAATATTACAAATATTTTAAAAGTGTTAACATCTGTGAAAAATAGATATACTCTTTCTACTGCAATGTATACAGCAGTAGGGAAAGCGTTGGACTCCTGAGGGGTAAACTTTACTATTCCCACTCCAATCTGTGCAATAGTAGGTAAAGCATTGGACTTCGGAGTTCACATAACACGCTATTGTTAATGTATCTTGTTCTGTTCGAGCATCTCTGGAAGATATTAGCATAGAGGGTGCTATATAATAATTCATGTAGTTGGTTAGTGCTTAGGTGTTAAGGTAATGTGACCGTGGTGAGCTCTTGTGTGCTCCTTGCAGAGCCTTTCACTCACACAAGCCAACACTCTTGCTGGGAACACTTTGCATTTTGGAGCTGGGCACCGAGGCAGCAGGCGTGCGGTGGAAGATGGAAGGATATGTACATTTTTTACGATGAATACACACCGTAATTGAGAGATGAGACCAACTTGCGGTATTGGTGACATTTCGATGGCAGCCAGCCTATTATGACTATCGTTATTGGGATAAAGGAGAGGTTAAAAAAACAATGGTTTTAGAATGACTTTGGCTGCAGGAAGCGAATCAATAGAATTATAATCTCTGGTATTTTTAAGGCTGCATGGAAGGTTTCACATCTGCCGTTTTGTTGGGCTTTTTCAAAAATTGATTGTAACACAGGTAACACAGGTTTCTGTAGCACTTAGGGATTAATGGGAATGACATTTCCTCTCGGGGCTGAGGCACGCATATTGGAAAAGGAAACTGTTATGTAATTTACATTGATATAACACACTGGCAAAGACCGAAGGAATCCCAAACATCTAGTATAATTCGATTTCAATGATCGCTCAGACAGTAATCTCATATCAGTGTGTATTTACAGTCAGGGCCAAGTGCTGAATACTATTAGAGAAAAAAACTCATGTAAGCTATTTTTGTGGGTGCAAAGTATATTTTGAACTGCTGTATATAATGATTTAGTATTTGGCTGTGCAGTATGTAAATTAATTTCAAACCCGAGTGCTGGCAATTGCTAGTAATGTGTAGCTGCATGCAAGAAACCGAACAGTATTTTGTTTATGTTTATTACGTAATTACCATATATAGCGTGTTCAAAATGGCACTCTTTAGGTGATACAGGTCTGGCTACACACCGCGCTGTGGGACCTGGGTAAATCCTCAATTGTTGCCTCATTTACATGTTTACTTTCTCACTTACATGCTTGTGCACATGTTTCTACAGAAGCCCAGACTGTAGCAGGTTTCCAGTAGGACACGTGATCTTGATGACACGGAAGTCCGTCTGAGGGAGGTAGCAGGTATGCGGTAGATACGCAACCCCCAGGTGATTATGTTGTCAACGATCTAAGTGCTACACCGTATGATTCTTTTAATTTATGCTCTGTAACTGACCTGGCCAGTGGGCTTTTGAGGGTCAGAACCTTTTGGCCTACAATTTCTTCATTTTATTTTGTTGTCAATTTTAATCATCACAGGTTACAATTAAGCAATGAGTGGAATTTAAAAGTGGCGAACCCCTAATTGCCCTGATGAAGTTGCAATATATACAGCAACGAAACATGTCGACGACTGAGACTCACATGAACTTGGTCTGATGTGAGTTTGTTTTAGCTTGGAGCACTCACAGCCCAAAATAAAAACAGGAGTGGCCAGTGAGCGCTTCAATTTTAATGTGTGAGATTCACTTTTTTCTTTTCGCACTGGGGTCACTGGTGAATGTGTACACTGAACAGCGATTGTGACTTGTTACCCGCTGTGGCACGAACATTCAGCACATTGTCTGTCTGTTGTGAAGTATAAAGGATTGTTACATGGTGTTTGTCCTTTCCTTCCGTGTGTCTGTACCTTTTTCTTTCCACTATACGGAGAGTGAGCTACCTATGATGATAAGTGGGTAGACTGGTAATTGTTAGCCAGATAACCCCATTGGCGGTTCTACTGTGAGGTGCTCACTCTCTTTCTCCACAATTTTTTGTGGTAAGGGTGATGGTTGTTTGGCAATTTTAACTTTACCTTATGTGTACTTTGACAAAGAGTGACACTTGCGCAGGTATTAAGAGCCCTGATACATCAGGAAAGGGGTAGTGATATTATTATGCACACACCTATATGGATCCTGCAGTCTAATTGAATAATAAGAGTGTCTCAAGGGACAGGCTATAAGGTTCCTGCCTTATGTTACCACTTAGAACAGCCAGCCCTGCCAGAGCCAGTAAAACATATCTGCATGCTCTAAGTGAAAAATTATGGGCCAGATTTACAAGGACTGGTGCATCTCTGCATATTAGCAGGGATGCGTCAATAAAGATGCGACATGTAAAAATACCCTTGCGCCACCACGGATGCATCGCATTTACAATGCGGCGCACCGTGGTGCAAGGATAGACAGATGAGTGTTGCATCTTTTGTCGTAAGGACAGTACATTGCTGGAGTCGTGTTGTA
Organism: Lissotriton helveticus; assembly: GCF_964261635.1. Lineage (NCBI taxonomy): Eukaryota > Metazoa > Chordata > Amphibia > Caudata > Salamandridae > Lissotriton > Lissotriton helveticus. The sequence continues at coordinate 578,329,535 of NC_136063.1, forward strand.
AGCGCGACGCAACTCCAGCAATGCTCAAGGGCGGCTTATACTTATTGTGCTGTGTCACTCCTTACGCCTGCTTCAAGCAGGCATAAGGTTTTGACACAGCGGCGTCATAAAAGTGACTCCGTGAATTCTTGTAGATTTCACTGCGTCACTTTTACGAGGCTTCCTTGCGACAGAACGCCCACCCTGCATATATTATACCTGACGCAGGTATAATGCAGCACAGGCTTTACAACGTGACGCATCTCACTAGATGTATGATGTTGTAAATATGTTGCACAGTGGCGCATTGTTTACTATGCCGCTGCGTCACAGAAGTGATGCAACGGTGTCGTAAAGATGTCCAAGGGGCTTGTAAATCTGTCCCTATGTTGTCTAAAATCAACAAAATCTTCCCAAATGCTAACGCCTTTTGCCTCACTGAACCGCACCCTGAGCAGGCCTCCCGCACATGTTGTGAGACATTCTGCTGTAGGGAATTACTGGTCTGAAGCCATTGATAAACCGATCAACATTACTGGTCTGGTAAACATGAAATGCTGGGAGGTCTCCATTTTGGATCATTTTATGCAGTCTAAGAAGAACAAAACAGCTGCTGCTTCCTAGCTCTTGCTCTCCTGCTTGCTAGAAGAGCAAAAGCAATGACGTGGACGCTAGGGTACCCCCACACAGGCGGGCAATTAGAGGCAAATTTCGGGGGGGGGGCTGAAAAATATTTCGGGGGGGCTAATTCTTCCAACCATAGACAGAGTGATTGAAAAAAGGGGTGAAAACACAACAAACGCCTAATTACAAGTAAATGGTCTTTTAAAGACCTGTTAAGTACTCGGTGCGGCAGCAATTAGATGGTCGCCAGCCCGGAAATCTGTGTCAGCCCTGGCTGACACACACGACGGGGGGGGGGGCTGAAGCCCCGTGAGCCCAATGAGTGTTGCGCGCCTGCCCACACACCATCTGCCTGTCGCCAGGCTGCTTGAACAGGGGTGCGAGGCTCAGAATAAAGCTTTTAAAAGAGGGAGCCAGGGCAGAGGCCTGCGAAAAGACCCCTAGCCAACGATTGGTATGTCACCTTGTTTGATCTGAAAAATGAACCTGAAGATAACACCCTATCACCGTAACGCAGTGCACTCCTCTTGGAAGGCCTACACGCTCACTGTCCCCCCTGAATCTAGCCTGCACCTGGGCCTGCACATGTACATCTTAGGGCAGCCACGCCCCCCACCCCCAGGCAAGGTCATTGCAACCCTGCTATGTCTACACTTTTATACCTGAGCCCCTTTTCTTCTTTCTTAACTGAAGAGCTCATGGTCTTCGAGGCGCCCTTGCTAGCACTGTGCGACAAAAGCTAGACAGCACCTCGACCGCTGCCTTAGCGCTACAAATGCTCTGTCGGCCCTCCCTTGCTGGATGCATAGTTTAAGTTGCTACTTATCTGTGTATGAGCAGCAACAAAAGAAGGAAGAGGGCCGCGTGTTTTAGGATGTTATGCATGATGTTAGAGTTCTAGATTCTAAAAATGTTCTAAAGTTCTTGGACGCTGCTGTGTTTGAGTAGTAATAAAAGAGGTATGCATAATATTGGCCGCGGGCCTTGCCATAAAATTGTGTATGACAACTGTCTGTACCTGTATGCTTTACGGTACAGGCTTATGCCAGCGCATAGCACTGCTAAATGGCTTGTTTACAAAATATCCTTCAAACGCCAATGAAGACTGCTTCAAAGAGACGATGCTACATTTAGCATAACTAGACACTGTTTGGTGTGTAAGGGTCGAAGTCTGAGCCTAGTTAAAAGGCCACAAGTGACAGGGAGACAAAGAGATCTCGAGGACCCGTCTGGGACGGTGTTCCGAGGAGCGCTGTACCCCCATCGAGCTCTGTACCCCCTACGTCACGGGGGTGCACATTTCCATATGTTCGGCCTATCTACTGCCGCACTGCTACACACTGAACTCGACGCGACGCAAGCGACACTGTCGGCAGAGCTGTGGCAGCGGAATAGGAAAAGTACAAATACATCAAAATACATCGAAATACATCGAAATGCGATGATTGGTTGAACCAAACAGTCACAAAGCGATGATGGCGAAAGTGGGTACACGGAATTATGGTGTACTTAGTGAAACGTAATATGCGCTTGCGCACCATTATTGCGCATGCGCAAAATGAGGGGGGTACACAGCTCGGTGGGGTACAGAGCTCTATAGCACACCGTAATTGTTGGTACCCCTTGAGAGGATTGAGGAGCATTGTCGGCGAGGGCCGTGTGCATAGCTCGGAGGCTAACAGGACACGCTGGTCCAGCGCATGGAAGGTCAAGCTGGGCAAGGAATCAGATGGTTTATTATTGCAAGTCATGAGCAGGAAGTCCTTCATGCCTTGTAGGGCTGCACTTCTCATGTGGCGGGATCTGATGAAGGCAGAGAGGCCTCATACACCATGGTTGACGGTAATTTCTTCCTACAGTTGGATAGCAACACCTATGAATAATGCGGATCTAGAGAAAATCAAAGTTTGCACGGCTTTGACTGTGCAATGCATGCCTCCTCTTCGTATGCTTAACTACCTCTTGGAAATGAAAAGCAAGTGCCATATAGTACCGGAATGAACGGATCGAAGCACGAGACGGCAGGAGTCGGACCACTCTTGTCCAGGTCACCTGCAGATCTCTGCCCCATGGACTTGGAGCAATGAAACCAGAGCGAGAGGGGAACACCACCGAAGGGGGGTCTGCTGGACGAAAGACGTCACGTTCTCCTAGAAATGTTTGCTTACTTGTCGGCAGTTGCCTGTTTGTGCACAACTGACAGGAAATTGAATTTTCTGAGATAATACCAGTCCCTGATAGAAATCCAAACAGTGTTTCAGGAGACCTTGAAAAGTATGCTCGCCCTTTTATGCATTCGTAAACACGTCACCGTTGACTCAACAGGTATTTGTCATTCGTGTGTGTTAATAATATCCGTTGCTAATGTAAAATGTAAAGATTGTGCAGCATGTAAAAAATCTAATATTTGAAAGGCCGCATCATGGCAACTCGGATATGCATATGCAGTTAATGTTGTATGAAGCAATGTATTTCTCAAACTGTGAAATCAACTATCCAAAGAATCATTTAAATATGCATGTAAGTATATTTACATCCTTTAGGATTGGTGTGAATAGATTTTGCACAGATGCGTTCAATTCGCAAACATTTATATTGTAGCCTTAAATGAATACACCACGCCCTGAGAGAAAATCTATTTCCCACTATCTTTACCATCATTGTCAAGAACAATTCTGAGGTCTCATCAATGGTGTGTCTCGGCAAATCATTACATGTGTGGTGACACCTGCAGACGGTGGCAGCCCTGAAACAGATTCTCAGGACAGCAGCTGGCGGGGCTGGTACTGGGAGGTCACATTTTCTACACTAATTCCAGTACAAGAATATTTCGAAAAAAGCACAACTTTACCCCAAATATTCCAGGTGAATTGACATTAGCTACCTCTCTATGGGATTTTGCACAACTAGGCAATCTTTGGACGTCGAAAGGATTTGATAAGTGGACATGATTGACATCTCACAAATAAAATATATATGGGCCAGGGGAAGGTGAAGCCATTTGCCGCTCTCCAGATTCAACACAAAGTGGCTGACACTGAGATTTTCTGCTACAGGCAGGTTAGCCATGCACTATATTCACTCCTCCCAAAGGGCTCTTCCCTCCCTGAACCATCCCCGTTGAAGGATAGAATACTGGATGGCCACGTACCAGACAAGACCATCTCTTTAATCTATAACAAGCTGATACATAATATGGAAGATCCCCTCTCAGTATTGCGACAGAAATGGGTCGCAGATGGCATAGAAATAGATGATGAGGAATGGCAGGAGGCGATATCTTCTCCTCAGGTGGTGGCCATTCCAGCTCGACTAAGGTTAGTACAGCTGAAAATCCTGCATAGGATATATATGACTGGCCCTCGACTAGTGCAGATGGGAAGAGCGGAGACAGGGGACAGTCGCAGAAGATGCGGGCAAGTTGGCACCTTTATGCACATTATATGGGAGTGCACACTCATTCAAAAGTACTGGGGAGAGGTGCACGCGGTGATGAGAACAGTCCTAAATGTTTCCATTCACCCTGAGGCACATAGATGCCTGCTGAACATATGGGAACCAACTGACTTAGACACTTATCAAACACAGTGGGCCACTTTGGGCTTCATGGTTGCCAAAATAAATATCGCTCAGGCCTAGGAGCAGTAACACCCCCTTAGAAGCATGGGAGACGAGTATGGACTGGTGTATGATCAGGGAAAAGACAGTGTACACTGCCCGAGGCTGCCCTAGAAAATGGTCCCGTATATGGTCATTGTGGAACTCATATCGAGGTGACATCTTCGCCCCCGCAAAGTATTGAACTCGATGATCAGCTTCCTGAAATGTCATCAATGGGTATAATGTGGAGAGTGCTTGTTTTGAAGTGTCATGCTTATGTTGATATTGGTCGGGGGGATGGGATGTGTGGCCCGCACCTGTCCTGGAATGTGGTCCCACATAAGATCACTGTGAAACCCATAGCGTGAAGACATCTGCGCTCCCACACAGTGTACCTTGCCCAATGATTTGCCTCCTCCTTGATGCGTCCTTGCTGTGTATATAGTTGAGATGTGCTGCCTCTAATTGTGATGCTTATATACTGATATTGATTTATTTTGATAATTGCCTCTATGTCGATGATTGTTAATAAACAGATTTAATTTAAAAAAAAAAAGAATATGGGAGTCTAATATTTTAAATGTTTAGGCACTTGCTGCTCTATGGTTTCCTGAGCCGGCTGCTGCGCAGCATCTGTTATTAATAAAGCTCACTTTCTACAACTACACATCGTTTGGTGTCTTACCTACTACATTATTGATGGCGACGGTCTACAGGTGACTGCAGAACCCATGAAATGCTTCTGGAACAGGTTTCCTGTCGTGATGTCTTCCGAAGGTCGGAGAAAACCTCATCAGGTTTAATTAATTTCTACCACTGAGAGACTACTGCTCAACATTACCGGACCAAGAGGTATTGTTAATGTATTGCGAGTAAGGCAGCAGCATCATAAACAAAAGTAGCCTAAGCTAACACGATGTTTGCATAACGTCAATGAGAGAACCATTGCATGGCGAAGCGCTTACTAGTTGTACGACGCACGCAACCCACGCAGCCTAGGCGCCATTTTACAAGTATTTTTGGCAGCGTTTTGAAGGTACGTCATTCATATGACGTTTGAAGCTATGGCGGCCATATTGGTGTTGGTGAAATTGACACCAACGTTTAAGTTTGTTCGTCCAGGATTGTCACATAAAGTTGCAGGAGTTTTGTTTTCAGAAAATTTAAGACTATAACTGTAAGAACTGGTACCGCCAGTTCTCCGGGGGGGTAGCATGGCTCGAGCAGGAAGGCAGCCAGGGGCTTACGTGTAAAGCAGCCACTTAACACACACATCCAATGAAACACACAGTGGCGCAATAATGGAGACCACACCAGTAGTTGTATTTGAAAAATCAAGATCTTTTATATAGGCTTTCAATTAGAGCAATGCATTGGTAATTTCATTAGCTTTTCAGGTGAGCATTTCATTAAACAGTTGCAGTAGACTTTTCATTAAAATAATAACCAGCTCATCTAAGCAGTGAAACATTAAATAACCCCGCCTGTCGCATCAAACTCCTCGGCAGGCAAAGGGAGTACTTTCATAACCTGGAGGATCCTACAAGAAGCGATTATAGCATTGCATTAAAGTAACACATTAAACCTCTCATAGACGCTTTCTAACTTGCGCTTCATAGAAAGTAATAAAACATTTCAGCAAGTACTTTTCAGTATAACAGAGAACTTCAAAGAACACAGCCTGTAGTAACCTTCCACAAGCTTCTATTCTTGTAAATACAGATCGGTTTGCGACCCAGTTCAGATCATCAGAATACTATGGAAGTCCACCTCTGCAAGAAAATTCAGTACAGTGAAGTGACTCTCCCTCTCATTAACAGGCTTGTAAATATGGTGCGCTATGAATAATTCAGGCTTGTAAATATGGTGCACCATGAACATTTCAGGCTTGTAAATATGGTGCGCTATGAATAGTTCAGGCTTGTAAATATGCAGACAAAACGATATAATGAGGAAAGTGTCTGACCCTCCAGCCTCCAAATATTCAAGGCACATTCAGAAGGGGGCCAACAGGGCCCAGTCACAGTTAACCCCGGGGGAGGGGCGACCTCGGGCCTCACTCGGCCTACCGCCCTCCTCCCCAGGGGGTTACCTCTCTTCTTTGGCCCTCCGGGGCCCTTGCGAAGATGCTGCTGCAGGCGAGAGGGGCTTTGTCCCTCCCAGAGCCTCACTGGCCCCAGCGCGGTGCAGGTACTGCGTTAAGGCACCAGCGCCGGGGGCGAGGCAGGTCGAGCACTCGGGGCTCGAGGCTCACTGTGGTGTTCAGGCGCGGCTCGCGGGGCACAGCGGAGGGGGCTCCTCAGGTCCTCCGCCCTCTCTACGGCGAGCTGGTGCTTCTCCGGGTGCCGGGCCTCGGGAGAAGGGGCTGGTTCCGGGCAGCCAATGGCTGTGCGGCTTGGGAGGGGGCGCGGCCGATGACGCGGCGGCGCTCCCGCTCACGTGACAGGGGACAGGCAGGCTTCGGGCCCAGTGCGGCCTGAGGAACTGGATGCGGCGGCCCTCTCCTGGCACCGGGGGCCGCCGAGGGGGACAATGACGGCGCTAAACACAGCGCGGGGGCAGGCGGCCAGGTACAGGCCAAAAACGCCTCAGATGCGTCGCGTGGGCGGCGTTTATGCCGCAAGGACAAGGTGGGAGTCTCCTCAGGCGGCCAGGTACAGCGCTTGGCGGTGCTTCTCAGCGCTAGGCGCCGGCAGGGCATGGAGGCAATTTCGACGATCCCTGACAGGGCAGGCAGCCTCAAGTACAGCGCTGACCAGGGGGAGCAGGATAGGCGCCTCCCACACAGTTTAGCAGGGACTGCAGGCAGGATGGGGGCAAAAATAGTTCAGTCAAGAGGAGACAAGGGGGCAAGGTGGGCCCACGGCAGGCAGGGGGTGCGCAGGGCAGCCCAGTCCAGTACCTGGTCGATCACCCAGCAGTCTCTTCTCACAGGAAAGCGGTCTTCTTGGCGCTTGGATTGTTCTGCGCCCATAGTTGTTTGTTTCTTGAAGTGGAAGAGGGGGGGGGGTGATGAGTTGAAGGCTTGAAGTGTTTCTCCTCAGTCACTGCAGATGGGCCCTGGGGTTCCCTGCCACTGGGCCAGATCAGGGGGCTAGCTTTGGACACCTCACCCAGCTTAAGAGGCAGCACCTAAATCCTGTCACTCCCAGTAGCATAGGTTCCTCACTAGGCCCTCCCGCTTAAAACTCCTGCGTGGGTTCCCCAGGTCAATGATGCCCCAACTGACTAGAAAAAGTTCCCTCCCTTGCTTATATATGCCCAGGTCAGGTGACCACTCTCTAAGGCGGGAAAAGTCAGGTCCGCCTTCCTTCTGGAAGGTTCCAGGAGCTTCCCCACTCTAACTATGGACAGGGGCTGGGTGGCTGGCATTGCAACATTGTATGGGGCTCCAGCCTGCTCCTGGCAACTAGGGTGCTACACTAAAAAGACCATGCTGCAGTAGCAGGGGCCAGTGGCAGCCATGTTGTAAGTAGAGAGCACCAGCACCCTAACATGGATTAGCCATGAAAAAGGTGCCCGAAGACCTAAGGCCCAACAAAAAGTAGGTGGAAAAAATGAGGCAAGGGCAAAAAATCACAGGGAAAGACCACCCTAGGGCTGACAGGTCTAACAATAACCAAAACGGTTATGGAGTACTAGTTGGACTGAAGGAATTGCCAACTTAAATAAAAAGAGGACGTTTGGACGGCCAAGTGTTGGATGACCAGCATTAAATACACAATGTTTTTAACAGTGACATGCACATCTGGCGTGTCAACGAAAATACGACGGATTTCACAAATTGAATATATAGTCAACACAATTATACACCCGTCTAATCATTATGGTGACACACACACCAATCGTGTCAATGAGTCATATTAAGAGTTTGTTTAAAAGTACGCATTGAGTACAGATTAAAACACACATTCTTTTACAACGGTGACACTCACACCTGGCGTGTCAATGAGTCATAATTTGTTTGCAGGAATATTACCGTTTTATATAGAATTGTATTCACGGTGACACTCATTTTGTGTATTTAGCTTACAATGAGTGAATACTCTGTATCTATTTGTTTTCTTTTCCTTTTTCCAAGTGGCAACAGTTTTATTAATTATTGTGTATTTCTTTTCACTAGAATTCTTTAAGATTACCATATCTCCTGTGTGGTTATACATACCTACTGTGTATTCATTATACAAGTCACATAGATAGATTTAAAATATTCTAGAGAAATTATTTACAGTTCATCAAATTGTATATTGTTAAGATTAACAATGCAGTCAGTGTCTCCATCACCACTTTTTCTTGAGCTGCCTGGTAATTCACCTATTTCGTGGAAAAATTAGTATGATGCTTTCGTCACTTATCTAGGTGGAATAGGTGCATCTTGTTCTAGGACAGAAAGAAAGAAATACCTCTTTCTACAGTCCTTGGGTTTCGAAGGAAGGTCTATCTTCAAACATTTGCCTGCTTTGGTACGAGCACAAGATGAGTAAGACATTGATGAATTTGTGGAGGCTGTCAAGACTAGTTCCTCCAGAAAAGGTGAGAGCTAGATTGGTCAGTGGAACTCATGAAGGGCATTTGGGTAAAACACTCACAAAAAGAAGGTTGTGTGAATATTTTTGGTGGCCTCATATGGACAAGGATGTTGCTGCTTTCGTTGGTGAGTGTGTTGTGTGTTCCAATGCTGAAAAAAAAATTAAATTGAGAACTCCTCCTCTTCAACCTACTGATCTTCCAGCAAGACCTTGGGAAAAGATTGGTATTGATCTTGTCTGTCCTTTCAATTTGCTTCCAACTTCCTCAAGGTTTTCTGTTGTTGCCTCTGACTATTATTCAACATGGCTGGAAGTATGTTTCATTGCTGAACTTAACTCAAAAAATGCTAATGATTTTCTAAAAGATATTTTTCTGCGGGAAGGTTTTCCTTCCACCATTGTATCCGACAATGGGGTACAATTTGTCAGTCAAG